>NC_092052.1:74554186-76011686 GCF_003086295.3 Arachis hypogaea
ACACGCAAATATAAAATGCGGGCCAATTCTTCCAACGCAATAGAACGCGCCATTGGACTCCGGGAGCTCCAGAAATTCCATTTTGAGTGCAGAGAGGTCAGAATCCAACAGATCAGCAGTCCTTTTTCAGCCTGAATCAGATTTTGCTCAGCTCCCTCAATTTCAGCCAGAAAATACCTGAAATTACAGAAAAGCACACAAACTCATAGTAAAGTCCAGAAATATAAATTTTTCCTAGAAACTAATGAGAATAAACTAAAAACTAACTAAAATATACTAAAATCTATATGAAATTAACCCCAAAAAGCGTATAAAATACCCGCTCATCACAACACCAAACTTAAACTGTTGCTTGTCCTCAAGCAACTAGATAAATAAAATATAATACAAATGAGTCAAGAAACATAATATCTCAGAGTTTTTGAGTGAAGCTCAGATTCTATTAGATGAGCGGGGCTAGTAGTTTTTTACTTCGAACAGTTTTGGCATCTCGCTTTATCCATTGAAGCTCAGAGTGATTGGCATCTATAGGAACTTAGAATTCAGATAGTGTTATTGATTCTCCTGTTTCAGTATGATGATTCTTGAACACAGCTATTTTATAAGGCTTGGCCGTGGCCCTAAGCACTTTGTTTTCCAGTATTACCACCGGATACATAAATGCCACAGACACATAATTGGGTGAACCTTTTCAGATTGTGACTCAGCTTTGCTAAAGTCCCAATTAGAGGTGTCCAGAGTTCTTAAGCACACTCTTCTTTTTTGCTTTGGACCTTGACTTTAACCGCTCAGTCTCAAGTTTTCACTTGACACCTTCACGCCACAAGCACATGTTAGGACAGCTTGTTCAGCTGCTTAGACCAGGATTTTATTCCTTTAGCCTCCTATCCACTGATGCCAAGCCTTGATCTTTTTTTACCTTGCTTTTTTTTAAGGCTATTGGCTTTTTGCTCTTGCTTTTGGTTTTAAGAGCTTTGGCTTTTTCTGCTTGCTTTTTTTCTGCAAGCTTTTGTTCTTTGCTGCTTTTTCTTGCTTCAAGAATCATTTTATGATTTTTCAGATTATCAATAACATGTCTCATGTTCATCATTCTTTCAAGAGCCAACATATTTAACAGTCTTAAACATCAAATTCAAAAGATATATGCACTGTTCAAGCATTCATTCAGAAGACAAAAAGAATTGCCACCACATGTAAATAATTAGAATGTTCTTATTAAAAACTCGAAAATTATTGCCTCCTATTCTAAACAAATTCTTCTATTTTATTCATGTTTGATGATGATGAGAAAATTAAATTATAGCTTAATTGGAGATAAATCAAAAAAAATATAGATACTAATTACTACTATATGACTCCTAAGGTAAAACTAAAATAAGAACAGTTATCACAGAGTTAAGGCTAGATTGGAATTTAACAACCTTTGTTCTGGGGAGTGGATGTTCCTCTAATTTGCGGGGTGCTTGGTCCTTCAAGAGATAATTTCTGGTGCTTCAATTCCCTTAAGTCACGCCCTTGCTCCTCCTGTTCTTTAATCAAATAGCAAAGAATGCTACTTTGTTCCTTCTATTCTTTTATTATTTGTTTCATAGCTTCTTGCATCTTGGAAACTGATGTTTCAAGATACTCCCAGTATTCAGATTGAGGGATTTCTGGGAGAAATTCCTGTGTTTTCTTCTTGATGGGGTCATCCTGTGCTTGTTGTTTTTCCATTGATGCTTTGGTGATTGGTCGCTCAATTGAGATATACTCAGTTATTCCCATCCTTACTCCAGCGTCCTTGCAGAGCATAGAAATCAAGCTTGGATAAGCCAACCTGGCATCTTTGGAATTTTTGTTTGCAATTTTGTAAAATTCAGTTGAAATCAATTGATGAACTTCCACTTCTTTTCCCATCATGATGCAATGGATCATCACTGCTCTTCTAATAGTGACTTCAGAACGGTTGCTAGTGGGCAGCAGAGAATGCCCAATGAAGTCCAGCCATCCTCTGGCGACTGGTTTGAGATCTTCTCTTTTGAGTTGATTTGGAACACCCTTCGTGCTGGTGGTCCACCTGGCTTCAGGGATGCATATGTCCTCTAGAATTTTATCCAGGCCCTTGTCTGTTCTCATCATTCTCCTATTGAAGGAGTCTGGATCATCTTTCAGCTGAGGTAGCTTTAAGATCTCCCTGATCTTGTCAAGGTGGGTATGAACAATCTTTCCTCTGACCAAGGTCCGATAGTCAAAGATAGCAGATCCAGATAGTCTTTGCCTATCTGTATGCCACATATTAGCATAGAACTCCTGGACCATATTCCTTCCCACTTTCGTTTCAGGATTGGCTAGGATCTCCCAGTTCCTGATTCGAATTTGCTCCTGGATCTCCGGATATTCGTCTTTTTTCAGATCGAATCTAACTTCCGGGATCACTGATCTTAGACCCATTATTTTGTAATAATGGTCTGAATGTTCTTTAGTTAAGAACTTCCCTTGATTCCAAAGTGGTTTTGGAACACTCTCTTTCTTGCCTCTTGGAGTGGGTTGTTTTTCTTTAGGAGCCATGATCTTAGTGATCACGGATAAGCACACCAAACTTAGAGGTTTGCTTGTCCTCAAGCAAAAGAAAAGAAAGGAGAGGGAGAGAAGGAGAGCTAGGTGCAATTGTGGATGTAAGGGGAGGGAGGTCGAACCCATATTTAAAGGGAGAGGGGGGTTTTCGAAAATAGGGAGAAAGATAAGATAGAAGATATGATTTTTTAAAAAAAATAAGTATGATAAGAAAAGATATAGTTTAAATTTGAAAAGATATGAAAGATATTTGAAAAGATAAAATTGGAGTTTTGAAAAAGATAGTATGGAGATTTGAAAAAGATATTGATTAGTTGAAAAGATTTTTGAATGAAAAAAAGATAGATCTGTTTTGAAAATTTTGAAAAAGAGTTGAATTGGATTGGAAAAAAGGATTTGTGCTTATGGATTAAGATACATTTAATATTTTTAAAGAAGGGTTTTTAGAAATTAGGGATTTTTGAAATCAGGGTTTGTAACATGTTTATGCAAGAAATCATGAATTGAAACATGAAAATTAAGATTAAAATGAAAAATATGAAGAACAAATGAATTTACCTCCTCCCCACCATCCTGGCGTTTGAACGCCCAAACGCTGCATGTTTTGGGCGTTCAACGCCCAAATGCTGCTTCTCCTGGGCGTTCAACGCCCAGCTGCTGCTTATTTCTAGCGTTGAACGCCAGGAAGTCCTTTGTTACTGGGCGTTTTTCTGAACGCCCAGAACGCTGTAAATCTGGCGTTAAACGCCCAGAAAGAGCTTCTTTCTGGCGTTCAATGCCCAGATAGCTATCCTTACTGGCGTTCAATGCCCAGTGGATGCTTCTGTTGGGCGTTGGACACCCAAAACAGACTTTACTGGCGTTTTCTTGCCAGTGAGCTCTTTTTCTCTGTTTTGCGTGCAGAATCCTTCTGTAACCCTGTGAACTTATACAATTGACTCTTTACCTTAGGATCAATGAACTTTATATAAACAAATACAATCAAGAATATGGCAAAATGCTTAGAGGAAGTGATGCCCCATGGCTGGGTTGCCTCCCAGCAAGCGCTTCTTTATTGTCTTTAGCTGGACCTTGCTGAGCTTTTAATCTAGCTTCAGCCTTGAGCACTCTTGCTCAACATTGCCTTCAAGATAGTGCTTGATTCTTTGTCCATTAACAATGAACTTCTTATCAGAATCAATATCTTGAAGCTCCACATAACCATATAGTGATACACTTGTAATCACATATGGTCCCCTCCACCGGGACTTCAGTTTCCCGGGGAATAGCCTGAGCCTAGAGTTAAACAACAGAACCTTTTGTCCTGGTTCAAAGATTCTAGATGACAGCTTCCTGTCATGCCATTTTTTTTATTTTTCTTTATAAAGCTTGGCATTTTTGAAAGCAGTGAATCTGAATTCCTCTAGCTCATTTAGCTGGAGCAATCTTTTTTCTCCAGCTAATTTGGCATCAAAGTTTAGGAATTTGGTTGCCCAGTAGGCTTTATGTTCCAGTTCCACGGGCAGGTGACATGCCTTACCATACACAAGTTAGTATGGAGAGGTCCCTATAGGAGTCTTGAATGCTGTTCTGTATGCCCACAGAGCATCATCCAAGCTTCTTGCCCAATCCTTTCTACGGGTACTTACAGTTCGTTCTAGGATTCTTTTTAGCTCTCTGTTAGAGACTTCAGCTTGTCCATTAGTCTGTGGATGATATGGAGTCGCCACCTTGTGGCGAATCCCATACCGGACCATGGCAGAGTAAAGCTGTTTGTTGCCGAAGTGAGTGCCCCCATCACTGATTAGTACTCTAGGGACCCCAAACCTGCTGAAGATATATTTCTGGAGGAACTTCAGCACTGTTTTAGTATCATTGGTGGGTGTGGCAATGGCCTCTACCCGTTTTGATACGTAGTCAACAGCCACCAGAATATAAGTGTTTGAGTATGATGGTGGAAAAGGTCCCATGAAGTCAATTCCCCATACGTCAAACAACTCAATCTCCAAGATTCCTTGTTGAGGCATGGCGTAACCATGAGGCAGATTACCAGCTCTTTGGCAACTATCACAGTTACGTACAAACTCTCGGGAATCTTTATAGAGTGTGGGCCAATAGAAGCCACATTGGAGGACCTTGGTGGCTGTTCGCTCACCTCCGAAATGGCCTCCATATTGTGATCCATGGCAGTGCCATAGGATCCTCTGTTCTTCTTCTCTAGGCACACATCTCCGGATTATTCCGTCTGCACATCTCTTAAAGAGATAGGGTTCATCCCACAAGTAGTACTTTGCATCAGTAATTAATTTTTCTTTTGTTGCCTGTTGTACTCTTTGGGTATGAACCTTGAAGCTTTATAGTTTGCAATGTCTGCAAACCATGGTGTTTCCTGAATGGCAAATAAATGCTCATCCGGAAAAGTCTCAGAGATCTCAGGAGAGGGGAGGGACGTCCCTTCTACTGGCTCTATCCGGGACAGATGATCAGCCACTTGGTTCTCTGTCCCTTTTCTGTCTCTTATTTCTATATCAAACTCTTGCAGAAGCAACACCCATCTTATGAGCCTGGGTTTTAAATCCTGCTTTGTGAGTAGATATTTGAGAGCAGCATGGTCAGTATACACAATCACCTTTGATCCTACCAAGTATGATCTAAACTTGTCAATGGCATAAACCACTGCAAGCAATTCTTTTTCTGTGGTTGTGTAATTTTTTTGGGCATCATTTAAAACGCGGCTAGCATAATAAATGACGTGCAGAAGCTTGTCATGCCTCTTCCTCAGCACTGCACCAATGGCGTGATCACTGGCATCACACATTAGCTCAAATGGTAATGTCCAGTCTGGTGCAGAAATAACTGGTGCTGTGACCAGCTTGGCTTTCAGCATTTCAAACGCCTACAGACACTCTGTGTCAAACACAAATGGCGTGTCAGCAGCTAGCAGATTGCTCAGAGGTTTTACGATTTTTGAAAAATTCTTTATAAACCTCCTATAGAATCCTGCATGCCCCAGAAAGCTTCTGATTGCCTTAACATTGGCAGGTGGTGGTAATTTTTCAATTACCTTTATTTTTGCTTGATCCACCTCTATTCCCTTGTTTGAAATTTTATGCCCAAGGACAATCCTTTCAGTCACCATAAAGTGACATTTTTTCCAGTTTAAAACCAGGTTGGTCTCTTGGCATCTTTTCAGAACTAGTTTCAGGTGATCAAGACAGGAGCTGAATGAGTCTCCATATACTGAGAAGTCATCCATGAATACTTCCAGAAATTTTTCCACCATATCAGAGAAAATAGAGAGCATGCATATCTGGAAGGTTGCAGGCGCATTACACAGCCCAAATGGCATCCTTCTATAAGCAAACACTATAGATGGACATGTGAATGCTGTTTTCTCTTGATCCTGGGGATCTACTGCAATCTGGTTATAGCCTGAGTAGCCATCCAAAAAGCAGTAATAATCATGACCTGCCAGTCTTTCTAGCATCTGGTCTATGAATGGTAAAGGAAAATGATCCTTTCTGGTGGCTGTATTGAGCCTTCTGTAGTCAATACACATGCGCCACCCTGTAACTGTTCTTGTAGGAACCAGTTCATTATTTTCATTATGAACCACTGTCATGCCTCCCTTTTTGGGGACAACTTGGACAGGGCTCACCCAGGGGCTGTCAGAAATAGGATAAATAATCCCAGCCTCCAGTAATTTGGTGACCTCTTTCTGCACCACTTCCTTCATGGCTGGATTTAGCCGCCTTTGTGGTTGAACCACTGGTTTAGCATTATCCTCCAATAAGATTTTGTGCATGCATCTAGCTGGGCTTATGCCCTTAAGGTCAGCTATGGACCACCCAAGAGTTGTCTTGTGTGTCCTTAGCACTTGAATAAGTGTTTCCTCTTCCTGTGGATTTAAGGCAGAGCTTATGATCACTGGAAAAGTGTCACTTTCTCCCAGAAATGCATATTTCAGGGATGGTGGTAATGGTTTGAGCTCGGGTTTAGGAGGTTTTTCCTCTTCCAGAGGAAATTTCAGAGGCTCTTTCATTTCCTCTGAATCCTCCAAATCAGGCTGAACATCTTTAAAGATGTCTTCCAACTCTGATTCGAGACTCGCAGCCATGTTGATCTCTTCTACCAAGGAGTCAATAAGATCAACTTTCATGCAGTCTTTTGATGTGTCTGGATGCTGCATGGCTTTGACAGCATTCAACTTAAACTCATCATCATTGACTCTCAGGGTTATTTCCCCCTGTTGGACATCAATGAGATTTTGTCCAGTTGCTAGGAAGGGTCTTCCTAGATTGAGAGTAGCACTCTTGTGCTCCTCCATTTCCAGCACTACAAAGTCAGTGGAAAAGGCGAATGGCCCAACCCTGACAATCATGTCTTCAATCACGCCTGATGGGTATTTAATGGAACCATCAGCAAGTTGGAGACATATCCGGGTTGGTTTAACTTCTTCAGTTAAACCAAGCCTTCTGACGGTGGATGCAGGTATTAGATTGATACTTGCCCCAAGATCACATAAAGCTGACTTGGTGCAATTCCGTTCTAACATGCATGGTATCAGAAAACTCCCAGGATCTTTAAGCTTTTCAGGAAAGCTTTTCAGAATGACTGCACTGCATTCTTCAGTGAGGAGAACTCTTTCAGTTTCTCTCCAATCCTTCTTATGACTCAAGATCTCTTTCATGAACTTGGCATAAGAAGGTATTTGCTCAAGTGCCTCTGCAAATGGAATCTTTATTTCAAAAGTCCTGAGATAATCTGCAAAGCGAACAAATTGCTTATCCTGCTCCTCTTGGCGGAGTTTTTGAGGATAATGTATCTTGGCTTTATATTCCTCAACCTTAGTTGCTGTAAGTTTATTTCCTACAGAAGTGGTTGAGGAAGCCTTTTTAGATGGGTTGTCATCAGCGCTTGTATGTGTCTGATCCCTCACTAGCAATTGAATGCCAGAGTTAGGAGCTGGAGTGGCGTTAGACGCCAGCTTCCCAGTTCTTCCTGGCGTCTGAACGCCAGAACTGTGCTCCTTTTGGGTGTTCAACGCCAAATCCTTGCTTGTTTCTGGCGTTGAACGCCAGTCCTGAGCATGGTCTGGGTGTTCAGCACCAACCTTCCACCAAATTTCTGGCGTTTTAGCGCCAGAATTATTTTTCCCTGGGCTCTTACTGTCCTCTGGTGGATTTTGGATGGTTTGCTCATTTCTTGGCTTCTTGCTGCCTTGAGGTGGGGTATTTAATGTTTTCCCACTTCTTAATTGGACTGCTTGGCATTCTTCTGTTATTTGTCTTGACAGCTACTGCTTTGTTTGCTTCAATTGTTCTTCCATATTTATATTAGCCATCCTTGTCTCTTGTAGTCTATTTTTGAATTCGGCTAACTGCTGTGTTAGAAAATCCAATTGCTGATTGAATTCAGCAGCTTGTTTTACAGAACTGAATTCAGCAGTTACTGTTTTAGCCTCTTCTTTCATGGAAGGGTCACTGTTTAGGTACAGATGCTGATTTCTGGCAACTGTATCAATGAGCTCTTGAGCTTCTTCAATTGTCTTTTTCATGTGGATAGATCCACCAGCTGAGCAATCTAGAGATATCTGAGCTCTTTCTGCAAGCCCATAATAGAAGATGTCTAACTGAACCCACTCTGAAAACATTTCAGCGGGGCATTTTTGTAGCATCTCTCTGTATCTCTCCCAGGTATCATAAAGAGATTCATTATCTCCTTGTTTAAACCCTTGGATGTCCAGCCTAAGCTGTGTCATCCTTTTTGGAGGAAAGTATTGATTCAGGAATTTTTCTGTCAGCTGTTTCCATGTCCTTATGCTAGCCTTGGGCTGGTTATTCAACCACCTCTTGGCTTGGTCTTTTATAGTAAATGGAAACAGTAATAATCTGTAAATATCCTGATCTACTTCCTTATCATGTACTGTGTCAGCAATTTGTAAGAACTGTGCCAGAAACTCTGTAGGTTCTTCCTGTGGAAGACCGGAATACTGGCAGCTTTGCTGCACCATGATAATGAGCTGAGGATTCAACTCAAAGTTACTGACTCCAATGGAGGGTATACAGATACTACTCCCATATGAAGCAGTAGAGGGGTTAGCATATGACCCCAAAGTCCTCCTGGACTGTTCATTTCCACTTAAATCCATGATGGAGAAAGGGAGATGATAAAAATTTTATTTTTATTTATTTATTTATTTATTTATTTAATTATTTCGAAAATAAAATAAATTAAAATAGAATAAATAAAAATAGGTGATGATTTTCGAAAAAAATGAGGAGAGAGAAAGTGGTTAGGGAGTTTTGAAAAAGATACGATTTGGAAAAGATTTTAAGAAATTTTGAATTTTAAAAATAAGTTTCAAAAATTTGTTTTAAAATAGAGAGAAAAGATATTTTTGAATTTAAAGAGGAAAGAGAAAAACAATAAGATAGCACAAGATTTAAAATTTTTAGATCTAATGCTCCTTGTTTTCGAAAATTTTGGAGCGAAAACACCAAGGAACACCAAACTTAAAAATTTTAAGATCAAGACACAAGGAAAACTCAAGAACACTTTGAAGACTCACAAGAACACAAGAACATGAAGAAAGAACACCAAACTTAAAATTTTTAGAAAACCAAAATAAAATTTTCGAAAAACAAAGGAAAATCAACAAGAAAACACCAAACTTAAAGTTTGGCACAAGATTTAATAGAAAAATTATTTTTTGAAAAATTTTTGAAACGAAAATAAAAGACTCTGACCCAAAAGACAAAAATTTCCTAATCTAAGCAACAAGATTCACCATTAGTTGTTCAAACTCAAACAATCCCCGGCAACGGCGCCAAAAACTTGGTGCACGAAAATTACTTCACACTATGTAATTCCGCACAACTAACCAGCAAGTGCACTGGGTCGTCCAAGTAATACCTTATGTGAGTAAGGGTCGATCCCACGGAGATTGTTGGCTTGAAGCAATCTATGGTTATCTTGTAACTCTTAGTCAGGAAAACAATAAAATAATTCACTTATCAAATTTGGTTGCAAGGAATAAAAGGGCAGAACACAAATTATACTTGTATGCAATGATGGAGAATATGTTGGAGTTTTGGAGATGCTTTGTCTTCTGAAATTCTGCTTTCCTCTGTTTTCTGATTCACGCACGCACGTCCTCCTATGGAAAGCTGTGTGTTGGTGGATCACCATTGTCAATGGCTACCATCCATCCTTCCAGTGAAAAGGGTCCAGATGCGCTGTCACCTCACGGCTAATCATCTGTAGGTTCTCAATCGTGCCAGAATAGGATTTACTATCCTTTTGCGTCTGTCACTACGCCCAGCACTTGTGAGTTTGAAGCTCGTCACAGTCATTCAATCCCTGAATCCTACTCAGAATACCACAGACAAGGTTTAGACTTTCCGGATTCTCTTGAATGCTGCCATCAATCTAGCTTATACCACGAAGATTCAGATTAAGAGATCTAAGAGATATTCATTCATTCTACGGTGGAACGTAAGTGGTTGTCAGGCACGCGTTCGTGGAGGAATGAGGATGATTGTCACGTTCATCACATTCATATTGAAGTGCGAATGGATATCTTAGATAGGAACACGCATGTTTGAATGGAAAACAGAAATACTTGCATTAATTCATCGAGACACAGCAGAGCTCCTCACCCCCAACAATGGAGTTTAGAGACTCATGCCGTCAAAAGGTACAAAGTTCAGATCTAAAATATCATGAGGTACAAAATAAATCTCAAAAAATTGTTTAAATACTAAACTAGTAACCTAGGTTTACAGAAAATGAGTAAACTATGATAGATGGTGCAGAAATCCACTTCTGGGGCCCACTTGGTGTGTGCTGGGGCTGAGACTAAAGCTTCTCACGTGCATAGGACTGTTTTGGGCGTTCAACGCCAGCTTTGGATCCATTTCTGGCGATGAACTCCAACTTTTGACTTGTTTATGGCGTTGGACGCCAGACTGCAGCATGGAACTGGTGTTGAATGCCTGTTTACGTCATCTATCCTTGAGCAAAGTATGGACTATTATATATTGCTGGAAAGCCCTATATGTCTACTTTCCAACGCAAGTAGAAGCGCACCATTTGGACTCCTGTAGCTCCAGAAATTCCATTTTGAGTGCAGAGAGGTCAGAATCCAACAGCATCAGCAGTCCTTTTTCAGCCTGAATCAGATTTTTGCTCAGCTCCCTCAATTTCAGCCAGAAAATACCTGAAATTACAGAAAAGCACACAAACTCATAGTAAAGTCCAGAAATATAAATTTTGCCTAGAAACTAATGAGAATAAACTAAAAACTAACTAAAATATACTAAAATCTATATGAAATTAACCCCAAAAAGCGTATAAAATACCCGCTCATCACAACACCAAACTTAAACTGTTGCTTGTCCTCAAGCAACTAGATAAATAAAATATAATACAAATGAGTCAAGAAACAATAATATCTCAGAGTTTTTGAGTGAAGCTCAGATTCTAATTAGATGAGCGGGGCTAGTAGCTTTTTACTTCCGAACAGTTTTGGCATCTTGCTTTATCCATTGAAGCTCAGAGTGATTGGCATCTATAGGAACTTAGAATTCAGATAGTGTTATTGATTCTCCTATTTCAGTATGATGATTCTTGAACACAGCTATTTTATAAGTCTTGGCCGTGGCCCTAAGCACTTTGTTTTCCAGTATTACCACAGGATACATAAATGCCACAGACACATAATTTGGTGAACCTTTTCAGATTGTGACTCAGCTTTGCTAAAGTCCCCAATTAGAGGTGTCCAGAGTTCTTAAGCACACTCTTCTTTTTGCTTTGGACCTTGACTTTAACTGCTCAGTCTCAAGTTTTCACTTGACACCTTCACGCCACAAGCACATGGTTAGGGACAGCTTGGTTCAGCCGCTTAGACCAGGATTTTATTCCTTTAGGCCCTCCTATCCACTGATGCTCAAAGCCTTGGATCCTTTTTATTACCCTTGCCTTTTGGTTTTAAGGGCTATTGGCTTTTTGCTCTTGCCTTTTGGTTTTAAGAGCTTTGGCTTTTTCTGCTTGCTTTTTTTTTCTGCAAGCTTTTGTTCTTTGCTGCTTTTTCTTGCTTCAAGAATCATTTTTATGATTTTTCAGATTATCAATAACATGTCTCATGTTCATCATTCTTTCAAGAGCCAACATATTTAACAGTCTTAAACATCAAATTCAAAAGATATATGCATTGTTCAAGCATTCATTCAGAAGACAAAAAGAATTGCCACCACATGTAAATAATTAGAATGTTCTTATTAAAAACTCGAAAATTATTGCCTCCTATTCTAAAGAAATTCTTCTATTTTATTCATGATTGATGATGATGAGAAAATTAAATTATAGCTTAATTAGAGATAAAATCAAAAAAAATATAGATACTAATTACTACTATATGACTCCTAAGGTAAAACTAAAATAAGAACAGTTATCACAGAGTTAAGGCTAAGATTGGAATTTAACAACCTTTGTTCTGGGGAGTGGATGTTCCTCTAATCTGCGGGGTGCTTGGTCCTTCAAGAGATAATTTCTGGTGCTTCAATTCCCTTAAGTCACGCCCTTGCTCCTCCTGTTCTTTAATCAAATAGCAAAGAATGCTACTTTGTTCCTTCTATTCTTTTATTATTTGTTTCATAGCTTCTTGCATCTTGGAAACTGATGTTTCAAGATACTCCCAGTATTCAGATTGAGGGATTTCTGGGAGAAATTCCTGTGTTTTCTTCTTGATGGGGTCATCCTGTGCTTGTTGTTTTTCCATTGATGCTTTGGTGATTGGTCGCTCAATTGAGATATACTCAGTTATTCCCATCCTTACTCCAGCGTCCTTACAGAGCATAGAAATCAAGCTTGGATAAGCCAACCTGGCATCTTTGGAATTTTTGTTTGCAATTTTGTAAAATTCAGTTGAAATCAATTGATGAACTTCCACTTCTTTTCCCATCATGATGCAATGGATCATCACTGCTCTTCTAATAGTGACTTCAGAACGGTTGCTAGTGGGCAGCAGAGAATGCCCAATGAAGTCCAGCCATCCTCTGGCGACTGGTTTGAGATCTTCTCTTTTGAGTTGATTTGGAACACCCTTCGTGCTGGTGGTCCACCTGGCTTCAGGGATGCATATGTCCTCTAGAATTTTATCCAGGCCCTTGTCTGTTCTCATCATTCTCCTATTGAAGGAGTCTGGATCATCTTTCAGCTGAGGTAGCTTTAAGATCTCCCTGATCTTGTCAAGGTGGGTATGAACAATCTTTCCTCTGACCAAGGTCCGATAGTCAAAGATAGCAGATCCAGATAGTCTTTGCCTATCTGTATGCCACATATTAGCATAGAACTCCTGGACCATATTCCTTCCCACTTTCGTTTCAGGATTGGCTAGGATCTCCCAGTTCCTGATTCGAATTTGCTCCTGGATCTCCGGATATTCGTCTTTTTTCAGATCGAATCTAACTTCCGGGATCACTGATCTTAGACCCATTATTTTGTAATAATAGTCTGAATGTTCTTTAGTTAAGAACTTCCCTTGATTCCAAAGTGGTTTTGGAACACTCTCTTTCTTGCCTCTTGGAGTGGGTTGTTTTTCTTTAGGAGCCATGATCTTAGTGATCATGGATAAGCACACCAAACTTAGAGGTTTGCTTGTCCTCAAGCAAAAGAAAAGAAAGGAGAGGGAGAGAAGGAGAGCTAGGTGCAATTGTGGATGTAAGGGGAGGGAGGTCGAACCCATATTTAAAGGGAGAGGGGGGTTTTCGAAAATAGGGAGAAAGATAAGATAGAAGATATGATTTTTTAAAAAAAATAAGTATGATAAGAAAAGATATAGTTTAAATTTGAAAAGATATGAAAGATATTTGAAAAAGATAAAATTGGAGTTTTGAAAAAGATAGTATGGAGATTTGAAAAAGATATTGATTAGTTGAAAAGATTTTTGAATGAAAAAAAGATAGATCTGTTTTGAAAATTTTGAAAAAGAGTTGAATTGGATTGGAAAAAAGGATTTGTGCTTATGGATTAAGATACATTTAATATTTTTAAAGAAGGGTTTTTAGAAATTAGGGATTTTTGAAATCAGGGTTTGTAACATGTTTATGCAAGAAATCATGAATTGAAACATGAAAATTAAGATTAAAATGAAAAATATGAAGAACAAATGAATTTACCTCCTCCCCACCATCCTGGCGTTTGAACGCCCAAACGCTGCATGTTTTGGGCGTTCAACGCCCAAATGCTGCTTCTCCTGGGCGTTCAACGCCCAGCTGCTGCTTATTTCTAGCGTTGAACGCCAGGAAGTCCTTTGTTACTGGGCGTTTTTCTGAACGCCCAGAACGCTGTAAATATGGCGTTAAACGCCCAGAAAGAGCTTCTTTCTGGCGTTCAACGCCCAGATAGCTATCCTTACTGGCGTTCAATGCCCAGTGGATGCTTCTGTTGGGCGTTGGACGCCCAAAACAGACTTTACTGGCGTTTTCTTGCCAGTGAGCTCTTTTTCTCTGTTTTGCATGCAGAATCCTTCTGTAACCCTGTGAACTTATACAATTGACTCTTTACCTTAGGATCAATGAACTTTATATAAACAAATACAATCAAGAATATGGCAAAATGCTTAGAGGAAGTGATGCCCCATGGCTGGGTTGCCTCCCAGCAAGCGCTTCTTTATTGTCTTTAGCTGGACCTTGCTGAGCTTTTAATCTAGCTTCAGCCTTGAGCACTCTTGCTCAACATTGCCTTCAAGATAGTGCTTGATTCTCTGTCCATTAACAATGAACTTCTTATCAGAATCAATATCTTGAAGCTCCACATAACCATATAGTGATACACTTGTAATCACATATGGTCCCCTCCACCGGGACTTCAGTTTCCCGGGGAATAGCCTGAGCCTAGAGTTAAACAACAGAACCTTTTGTCCTGGTTCAAAGATTCTAGATGACAGCTTCCTGTCATGCCATTTTTTTTATTTTTCTTTATAAAGCTTGGCATTTTTGAAAGCAGTGAATCTGAATTCCTCTAGCTCATTTAGCTGGAGCAATCTTTTTTCTCCAGCTAATTTGGCATCAAAGTTTAGGAATCTGGTTGCCCAGTAGGCTTTATGTTCCAGTTCCACGGGCAGGTGACATGCCTTACCATACACAAGTTAGTATGAAGAGGTCCCTATAGGAGTCTTGAATGCTGTTCTGTATGCCCACAGAGCATCATCCAAGCTTCTTGCCCAATCCTTTCTACGGGTACTTACAGTTCGTTCTAGGATTCTTTTTAGCTCTCTGTTAGAGACTTCAGCTTGTCCATTAGTCTATGGATGATATGGAGTCGCCACCTTGTGGCGAATCCCATACCGGACCATGGCAGAGTAAAGCTGTTTGTTGCAGAAGTGAGTGCCCCCATCACTGATTAGTACTCTAGGGACCCCAAACCTGCTGAAGATATATTTCTGGAGGAACTTCAGCACTGTTTTAGTATCATTGGTGGGTGTGGCAATGGCCTCTACCCGTTTTGATACGTAGTCAACAGCCACCAGAATATAAGTGTTTGAGTATGATGGTGGAAAAGGTCCCATAAAGTCAATTCCCCATACGTCAAACAACTCAATCTCCAAGATTCCTTGTTGAGGCATGGCGTAACCATGAGGCAGATTACCAGCTCTTTGGCAACTGTCACAGTTACGTACAAACTCTCGGGAATCTTTATAGAGTGTGGGCCAATAGAAGCCACATTGGAGGACCTTGGTGGCTATTCGCTCACCTCCGAAATGGCCTCCATATTGTGATCCATGGCAGTGCCATAGGATCCTCTGTTCTTCTTCTCTAGGCACACATCTCCGGATTATTCCGTCTGCACATCTCTTAAAGAGATAGGGTTCATCCCACAAGTAGTACTTTGCATCAGTAATTAATTTTTTCTTTTGTTGCCTGTTGTACTCTTTGGGTATGAACCTTGAAGCTTTATAGTTTGCAATGTCTGCAAACCATGGTGTTTCCTGAATGGCAAATAAATGCTCATCCGGAAAAGTCTCAGAGATCTCAGGAGAGGGGAGGGACGTCCCTTTTACTGGCTCTATCCGGGACAGATGATCAGCCACTTGGTTCTCTGTCCCTTTTCTGTCTCTTATTTCTATATCAAACTCTTGCAGAAGCAACACCCATCTTATGAGCCTGGGTTTTAAATCCTGCTTTGTGAGTAGATATTTGAGAGCAGCATGGTCAGTATACACAATCACCTTTGATCCTACCAAGTATGATCTAAACTTGTCAATGGCATAAACTACTGCAAGCAATTCTTTTTCTGTGGTTGTGTAATTTTTTTGGGCATCATTTAAAACGCGGCTAGCATAATAAATGACGTGCAGAAGCTTGTCATGCCTCTGCCTCAGCACTGCACCAATGGCGTGATCACTGGCATCACACATTAGCTCAAATGGTAATGTCCAGTCTGGTGCAGAAATAACTGGTGCTGTGACCAGCTTGGCTTTCAGCATTTCAAACGCCTACAGACACTCTGTGTCAAACACAAATGGCGTGTCAGCAGCTAGCAGATTGCTCAGAGGTTTTGCGATTTTTGAAAAATTCTTTATAAACCTCCTATAGAATCCTGCATGCCCCAGAAAGCTTCTGATTGCCTTAACATTGGCAGGTGGTAGTAATTTTTCAATTACCTCTATTTTTGCTTGATCCACCTCTATTCCCTTGTTTGAAATTTTATGCCCAAGGACAATCCTTTCAGTCACCATAAAGTGACATTTTTTCCAGTTTAAAACCAGGTTGGTCTCTTGGCATCTTTTCAGAACTAGTTTCAGGTGATCAAGACAGGAGCTGAATGAGTCTCCATATACTGAGAAGTCATCCATGAATACTTCCAGAAATTTTTCCACCATATCAGAGAAAATAGAGAGCATGCATATCTGGAAGGTTGCAGGCGCATTACACAGCCCAAATGGCATCCTTCTATAAGCAAACACTCCAGATGGACATGTGAATGCTGTTTTCTCTTGATCCTGGGGATCTACTGCAATCTGGTTATAGCCTGAGTAGCCATCCAAAAAGCAGTAATAATCATGACCTGCCAGTCTTTCTAGCATCTGGTCTATGAATGGTAAAGGAAAATGATCCTTTCTGGTGGCTGTATTGAGCCTTCTGTAGTCAATACACATGCGCCACCCTGTAACTGTTCTTGTAGGAACCAGTTCATTCTTTTCATTATGAACCACTGTCATGCCTCCCTTTTTGGGGACAACTTGGACAGGGCTCACCCAGGGGCTGTCAGAAATAGGATAAATAATCCCAGCCTCCAGTAATTTGGTGACCTCTTTCTGCACCACTTCCTTCATGGCTGGATTTAGCCGCCTTTGTGGTTGAACCACTGGTTTAGCATTATCCTCCAATAAGATTTTGTGCATGCATCTAGCTGGGCTTATGCCCTTAAGGTCACCTATGGACCACCCAAGAGCTGTCTTGTGTGTCCTTAGCACTTGAATAAGTGTTTCCTCTTCCTGTGGATTTAAGGCAGAGCTTATGATCACTGGAAAAGTGTCACTTTCTCCCAGAAATGCATATTTCAGGGATGGTGGTAATGGTTTGAGCTCGGGTTTAGGAGGTTTTTCCTCTTCCAGAGGAAATTTCAGAGGCTCTTTCATTTCCTTTGAATCCTCCAAATCAGGCTGAACATCTTTAAAGATGTCTTCCAACTCTGATTCGAGACTCGCAGCCATGTTGATCTCTTCTACCAAGGAGTCAATAAGATCAACTTTCATGCAGTCTTTTGATGTGTCTGGATGCTGCATGGCTTTGACAGCATTCAACTTAAACTCATCATCATTGACTCTCAGGGTTATTTCCCCTGTTGGACATCAATGAGATTTTGTCCAGTTGCTAGGAAGGGTCTTCCTAGATTGAGAGTAGCACTCTTGTGCTCCTCCATTTCCAGCACTACAAAGTCAGTGGAAAAGGCGAATGGCCCAACCCTGACAATCATGTCTTCAATCACGCCTGATGGGTATTTAATGGAACCATCAGCAAGTTGGAGACATATCCGGGTTGGTTTAACTTCTTCAGTTAAACCAAGCCTTCTGACGGTGGATGCAGGTATTAGATTGATACTTGCCCCAAGATCACATAAAGCTGACTTGGTGCAATTCCCTTCTAACATGTATGGTATCAGAAAACTCCCAGGATCTTTAAGCTTTTCAGGAAAGCTTTTCAGAATGACTGCACTGCATTCTTCAGTGAGGAGAACTCTTTCAGTTTCTCTCCAATCCTTCTTATGACTCAAGATCTCTTTCATGAACTTGGCATAAGAAGGTATTTGCTCAAGTGCCTCTGCAAATGGAATCTTTATTTCAAGAGTCTTGAGATAATCTGCAAAGCGAACAAATTGCTTATCCTGCTCCTCTTGGCGGAGTTTTTGAGGATAATGTATCTTGGCTTTATATTCCTCAACCTTAGTTGCTGTAAGTTTATTTCCTACAGAAGTGGTTGAGGAAGCCTTTTTAGATGGGTTGTCATCAGCACTTGTATGTGTCTGATCCCTCACTAGCAATTGAATGCCAGAGTTAGGAGCTGGAGTGGCGTTAGACGCCAGCTTCCCAGTTCTTCCTGGCGTCTGAACGCCAGAACTGTGCTCCTTTTGGGTGTTCAACGCCAGATCCTTGCTTGTTTCTGGCGTTGAACGCCAGTCCTGAGCATGGTCTGGGTGTTCAGCACCAACCTTCCACCAAATTTCTGGCGTTTTAGCACCAGAATTATTTTTCCATGGGCTCTTACTGTCCTCTGGTGGATTTTGGATGGTTTGCTCATTTCTTGGCTTCTTGCTGCCTTGAGGTGGGGTATTTAATGTTTTCCCACTTCTTAATTGGACTGCTTGGCATTCTTCTATTATTTGTCTTGACAGCTACTGCTTTGTTTGCTTCAATTGTTCTTCCATATTTATATTAGCCATCCTTGTCTCTTGTAGTCTATTTTTGAATTCGGCAAACTGCTGTGTTAGAAAATCCAATTGCTAATTGAATTCAGCAGCTTGTTTTACAGAACTGAATTCAGCAGTTACTGTTTTAGCCTCTTCTTTCATGGAAGGGTCACTGTTTAGGTACAGATGCTGATTTCTGGCAACTGTATCAATGAGCTCTTGAGCTTCTTCAATTGTCTTTTTCATGTGGATAGATCCACCAGCTGAGCAATCTAGAGATATCTGAGCTCTTTCTGCAAGCCCATAATAGAAGATGTCTAACTGAACCCACTCTGAAAATATTTCAGCGGGGCATTTTCGTAGCATCTCTCTGTATCTCTCCCAGGTATCATAAAGAGATTCATTATCTCCTTGTTTAAACCCTTGGATGTCCAGCCTAAGCTGTGTCATCCTTTTTGGAGGAAAGTATTGATTCAGGAATTTTTCTGTCAGCTGTTTCCATGTCCTTATGCTAGCCTTGGGCTGGTTATTCAACCACCTCTTGGCTTGGTCTTTTATAGTAAATGGAAACAGTAATAATCTGTAAATATCCTGATCTACTTCCTTATCATGTACTGTGTCAGCAATTTGTAAGAACTGTGCCAGAAACTCTGTAGGTTCTTCCTGTGGAAGACCGGAATACTGGCAGCTTTGCTGCACCATGATAATGAGCTGAGGATTCAACTCAAAGTTACTGACTCCAATGGAGGGTATACAGATACTACTCCCATATGAAGCAGTAGAGGGGTTAGCATATGACCCCAGAGTCCTCCTGGACTGTTCATTTCCACTTAAATCCATGATGGAGAAAGGGAGATGATAAAAATTTTATTTTTATTTATTTATTTATTTATTTATTTAATTATTTCGAAAATAAAATAAATTAAAATAGAATAAATAAAAATAGGTGATGATTTTCGAAAAAAATGAGGAGAGAGAAAGTGGTTAGGGAGTTTTGAAAAAGATACGATTTGGAAAAGATTTTAAGAAATTTTGAATTTTAAAAATAAGTTTCGAAAATTTGTTTTAAAATAGAGAGAAAAGATATTTTTGAATTTAAAGAGGAAAGAGAAAAACAATAAGATAGCACAAGATTTAAAATTTTTAGATCTAATGCTCCTTGTTTTCGAAAATTTTGGAGCGAAAACACCAAGGAACACCAAACTTAAAAATTTTAAGATCAAGACACAAGGAAAACTCAAGAACACTTTGAAGACTCACAAGAACACAAGAACATGAAGAAAGAACACCAAACTTAAAATTTTTAGAAAACCAAAATAAAATTTTCGAAAAACAAAGGAAAATCAACAAGAAAACACCAAACTTAAAGTTTGGCACGAGATTTAATAGAAAAATTATTTTTTGAAAAATTTTTGAAACGAAAATAAAAGACTCTGACCCAAAAGACAAAAATTTCCTAATCTAAGCAACAAGATTCACCGTTAGTTGTTCAAACTCAAACAATCCCCGGCAACGGCGCCAAAAACTTGGTGCACGAAAATTACTTCACACTATGTAATTTCGCACAACTAACCAGCAAGTGCACTGGGTCGTCCAAGTAATACCTTATGTGAGTAAGGGTCGATCCCACGGAGATTGTTGGCTTGAAGCAATCTATGGTTATCTTGTAACTCTTAGTCAGGAAAACAATAAAATAATTCACTTATCAAATTTGATTGCAAGGAATAAAAGGGCAGAACACAAATTATACTTGTATGCAATGATGGAGAATATGTTGGAGTTTTGGAGATGCTTTGTCTTCTGAAATTCTGCTTTCCTCTGTTTTCTGATTCACGCACGCACGTCCTCCTATGGAAAGTTGTGTGTTGGTGGATCACCGTTGTCAATGGCTACCATCCATCCTTCCAGTGAAAAGGGTCCAGATGCGCTGTCACCGCACGGCTAATCATCTGCAGGTTCTCAATCGTGCCAGAATAGGATTTACTATCCTTTTGCGTCTGTCACTACGCCCAGCACTTGTGAGTTTGAAGCTCGTCACAGTCATTCAATCCCTGAATCCTACTCGGAATACCACAGACAAGGTTTAGACTTTCCGGATTCTCTTGAATGCTGCCATCAATCTAGCTTATACCACGAAGATTCAGATTAAGAGATCTAAGAGATATTCATTCATTCTACGGTGGAACGTAAGTGGTTGTCAGGCACGCGTTCGTGGAGGAATGAGGATGATTGTCACGTTCATCACATTCATATTGAAGTGCGAATGGATATCTTAGATAGGAACACGCATGTTTGAATGGAAAACAGAAATACTTGCATTAATTCATCGAGACACAGCAGAGCTCCTCACCCCCAACAATGGAGTTTAGAGACTCATGCCGTCAAAAGGTACAAAGTTCAGATCTAAAATGTCATGAGGTATAAAATAAATCTCTAAAAGTTGTTTAAATACTAAACTAGTAACCTAGGTTTATAGAAAATGAGTAAACTATGATAGATGGTGCAGAAATCCACTTCTGGGGCCCACTTGGTATGTGCTGGGGCTGAGACTAAAGCTTCTCACGTGCATAGGGCTGTTTTGGGCATTCAAAGCCAGCTTTGGATCCATTTCTGGCGTTGAACTCCAACTTTTGGCTTGTTTCTGGCGCTGGACGCCAGACTGCAGCATGGAACTGGCGTTGAACGCCAGTTTACGTCATCTATCCTTGAGCAAAGAATCGACTATTATATATTGCTGGAAATCCCTGGATGTCTACTTTCCAGCGCAATTGGAAGCGCGCCATTTGGACTCCTGTAGCTCCTGAAATTTCATTTTGAGTGCAGAGAGGTCAGAATCCAACAGCATCAGCAGTCTTTTTTCAGCCTGAATCAGATTTTTGCTCAGCTTCCTCAATTTCAGCCAGAAAATACCTGAAATTACAGAAAAACACACAAACTCATAGTAAAGTCTAGAAATATGAATTTTTCCTAGAAACTAATGAGAATAAACTAAAAACTAACTAAAATATACTAAAATCTATATGAAATTAACCCCAAAAAGCGTATAAAATACCCGCTCATCAGAAGTCTACTTCTATTCACAAGTTTTAATCTTCTCCCTTGGGAAGGATTATCGTTAATGACTAGAGAGACAACCAACAATAAATCCAATTACAATTTACTTCTTGATTAATCCAACTCAAGGTTCTCCTTTCAATCAACTCCCAATCAAGTTAGGGAATTACTCCATTATCATAAATGTAAACTTCACAAAATTAAAAAGGAAAATAAATAAAGACATGATAATCAATAATCAAAAAGATCAATTAAAAATAAAAATGGTTCTTGTATTAATAAATTATAAAAATAATCCAATTGTAACTCTGGATAAATTAAGGATATGAAAGAGTAAGTGAAAAGTAAGGAAAACAAACTAGAATGATGAAGTCTTGGCAGAGGTAATAACTCTTCTCAATATCCTAATCCAAAAAGCAATAAAGCAAAATTCTAAGAACTATGAATGTGTAGAGAGAAAACCTAGAGGAGGAGTAAAATCATATCTAAAAACTCAAAACTATCCTAATGCGTTCTCTTCTTGAGTCTCTTCATGTTTCCTGGCTCTAGTCTGTGTTTCTGGGTGGAAAACTGGGTCAAAACACGGCCCAAAATTGCCCCCAGCAAATTCTGTTAACTCTGCAGATCGCACATGTCACGCGTACGCGTCGTCCACGCGTACGCGTCGTTCATCATTTTTCCTTGCCACGCGTACGCGTCGTCTACGCGTTCGCGTCACTCGTGCAGCTTCCAATCCACGCGTTCGCATCAGGCACGTGAGCGCGTCACTTCGATTTCTCCATTTCACACGATCGCGTGAGCCATGCGTCCGCGTCGCTTCTCGCTGGTCATCTCCTTAATTTCTTGTGTTCCTTCTATTTTTGCATGCTTCCTCTCCATTCTCTAAGTCATTTCTGCCCTATGAAACCTGAGACGCTTAACACACGGATCACGGCATCGAATGGTATAGAGGAGAATTAAAATACATAATCAAAATATCTCTAAGAAGCAAGTTTTCAACCACAGAACAAATTTGGGAAGAAATTGTAAATACATGCAAATCATATGAATAAGTGGGTGAAGACTTGATAAAACCACACAATTAAACACAATATAAATCATAAAATAATGGTTTATCAACCTCCCCACACTTAAACATTAGCATGTCCTCATGCTTAGTTGACGGAGATAAAGTAAATGAGTAGGAACATGTAAAACTCATGCAATACAATGCAACCTATATATATTAATGCAACTATATGATTCTTGTCCACTTGCTTAAAAGTAAATAAGCTCTTCAAGACAATCATAAATCAAATTCCACTAATTCAATTCTTATACAGTAAGAACATATTAAAATGCAAGAAGGTAGCTCATGAAAGTAGGGAACATAGAATTTAAGCATTGAACCCTCACTGGTAGTGTATATCACTCTAATCTCTCAAGTGTCTAGGGTTAATCACTCTACTCTTCTCTACTCATGCTTTCTAAATTTTGTTCTACACCTAACCAATCAACAATATTTAATATACCAATGTAAACATCATGAGGTCTTTTCAAGGTTATAATGGGGCTAAGGTAAGGGTAAGGGTACATATATGGCTAAGTAAGCTTATAAATTGAATCTTTAATTAACTTAAGCTTTCACCTAACACACGCACACACACACACACACACACACACACACACACACACATATATATATATATAGCTTCAAATTTTATACCTAGCTACCCAAAATATCCCTTTCACATTCCATACTCATGCATCAACCTTTATTTTAATTTTATCACATATGCATTGATCTTTGAACTTCAACTTAGCATTGGGGTAATTTTGTCCCCTTATTTATTTATTGAATATTTTTTGTTTTTTTTTTTTTTTTGAACATGAAAATAAACATAGCTTCTCAACGAACATAGATTTTTTATTTTTATAGTTTCACATGAGTAGGTACCCAAATTCCCATTATTTTATCATGACACATTTCCTTATTAACCCTTGTCCCCACAATCTTCCCATACTCAGTTAACACATAATTTCTATCTTAAGCTAACCAAAGATTCAATTGGGATATATAATTGTTTTTCCACTTAAGGCTAGTAATGTGGTAAAATATAGAACAAATGGGATTTTAAAAGGCTCAAAGTGGTTAACAAAGGTAATTTAAAGGGTAGGCTTATTTGGGATAAGTGAGCTAAACAAATAATGGCCTCAATCATATGCAAGCATATAAATATATTAAACATTGGACATATAGGATGAAACAAAATATAGATTACAATCATAAAGAAGTAAACACACAAGAATAAAATATTTATGGTTAGATAATGTAACCATGTACTTAGGCTCAAAATCTCACGGGTTGTGTGTTCTTGGATTTTTAAACTATGTTCCAAATACAACTTCAAGCAAATTTAACATAAAAGTTTTTATTAAAATTAGTGAAAATTTTCAAAAAATAGGGTCTTAGAAGAAACTTATTATCTTTTCAATCAAGTAGAAACTGCATGCAATTAACCTATTACTATGCAATCTATCGTATTCTACAAAAGAAAAACTAACTAAATATTCTATTTTATTGATGTTAAGGAAGAGAAATTACCTCCGGAAGTCAGGTACTGATCGACCTCCTGACACTTAAGGTTTTGCACCGTCCTCGGTGCCATCTGTCAGGAACAGAGGGGGGCTAGTAGCAGTATCTCCACCATCGGGACCGTCATGGCTCCCTGTGCTGGTAAATGAAGTGGAGTCTGAGGTGTCTGGGTCTTTGTAGTTTCCCATAAGTAGCTCCTTGAGGTATGTGAATCGGCGCCTGTTTCAACGCTCTCTTAACTTTGCTTTGTGTTCCTGCTGATCCAACCTTTCAAGTATCTGATAGAGCAGTTGGTTTGTTGTAGGTGCTTGTGGTGCTGATGGAGGAATATCTTCAGCTGGTACTGTAGGCTGGCTTGTAGTGGCTGCTGGTGGTCTAATATATTTCCTGTTAGGGACGTACTGATCATCCCGTGGAAGCATGGCTTTGGTGTCCCCAGCTCTGTAGGAGACTCCGGCTGCTGAGACGAGATCTGAAACCAAGGAGGGAAAAGGTAGATTGCCCGCAATTTGTACGTGTCCCATTGCATTCCGGATGTGTCTTGGTAAGTTTAGGTGCTGGTCTGTAAGGATACACCATAGTAAAACAGCCATGTCTGCAGTGAAGGAGGACTCATGAGTGCTCGAAAAGACATAATGGGATATGATCTGTGCCCATACCCGAGCTTCCAAGGTAAGTGCTGAAGCCGATATCCCTTTGGGTCAGGATCGATGGTATCCGTAGATCCATCTGCTACCAGGTTGTGCGATAACTCTGAGAACAGCGTCCCAGTCAAAGTGGTATGTCTGGCACTTGAGTGAGGCTTCTTGGAATGTGTCCAATCCTTCTGGAGGAAGGGGAAGATCTAAAGCTCGCTGAATGGCCTCTTCAGTTATGGGGACTTGCTTCTGACGGACATAGACAGACTTCATGGTTGGCATGTGAAAGTTGGAGTAGAATTCTACTACCCATAAAAGATTAACCTACCGTGACTGTCTCCGTAGGAATCCCCATTGTCTTCGTTCAATTTGCGGCTCAACAAAGGTAGCAATGTTGGTCAGGAGGATAAGAAAGTACTCATTGTTGTAATTCCTCTCTGCCAGGATAGGGAACATCTGCTCACAGTAGCGGTTAGGAAACCGCGCACTGTCCTTTACTGGGAATACTTTTTCTTTTTCATCGACCTTGATGATCCTCTTTATTCTTTTTGTTGGGGGCTTTACTGTTGTTGAAGATGGCTCTGCCACTAATGCTCTTTTTGTTCTTCTCCTTGCTGGTGGTTTGGGAGTAACTTTCTCTTTTTCTTTCTTGGTGGCCATCCTAAAAAAGGAAAAAGAAAGGAACTTTTGTAAAATTAAGGGTTAGAGCAAGAAAGAGAACAGGATATGGGATAAGCAATACACGGTAAATAATGATGACATTAACACATGGTTATAACTACATGTGAAAGCTTATTCATGGTAATATAGCAAGTGCATGTGATGGCAATTGAATGCAAGATGTTTATTGGCATGCCGGCAAAGGCATGAGTAGCATAGATCAAGCATACAATGTCCAAGTTAGATTATCACATCATTCAAACTAACAATCTGTTTGTATTAACAATAATATTTTAATCAATAAAATATAAAAGAGATTTTGTGAAAAACTGGCATTAAAGTAGTAGGATAACATAAAAGTATTGTATGATGCCATACGGGTTTTTTCACAAACACATAGCATGCATGGTGAATATGTTTTTGAAAATATAAAATAGAACATGCAAGTACCCCTTTAAAATGTAATATTAATTGTCAAACAGATCCATGATAATCCACAAGCAAAATATAAAAACTAAAGACCGAATTAAATTTCTAACACCAAATAAAAAGGAGTAAAAAGAAAGAAAGAAAAAGAAAAAGAAACTATAGATAAAGAAAGTAAAAAGAAAAAGAAGAAGAAAACATAATAAAATAAGAATAATAATGTAAAAGTAAAGAGGGGGAGAAGAAAATAAAAACCTTGATAATGGTGGTGAAAAAGAAGGGGGGAGAAAGTAAGAAAGAAGTAAGAAGGAAGAAGGAAGAAGGAAGAAGAAAGAAATAAGAAAGGATAAAAAAAATAAGGATTTGGAGAAGAAAAGATAAGATATTTTGGCTGATCTGGATATTCTGTGCGCCGCATGTGACGCGGACGCGTGGGTCACGCTTTCGCGTGGTTGGCGCGATTGCTAAATGACGCGGACGCGTGGGGCACGCGGTCGCGTGAGTTGATTGGTGCGATTGGCGCGAGGGCAGCCTCGCATTCGCGCAACTCTCTGTTCAAAACTCTTTTTGCCAAATTTTAGGGTGACGCGGTCGCGTGGTTGACGCGATCGCCTGAATGGCTATACTTTGAAAAATGACGCGGACGCATGGGGCACCCATTTGCATGAGTGGGCTTGTGCTTCCAGCATGGGTCCAGCCCCATTCCAGCCCAACTTACTGCCTTACACACATTTACGTCGATTTCACAGAGCCACGCGTTTGCGTGGGTGACACGGACGCGTGGAGAGGCTATTTCGTAAATGATGCGAACGCGTGGTTGACGCGGTCGCGTGGACATATTTGTGCCTAAGGCATGCCTCCAGCCATGCTTTCGCGTGACTCTCTGTTCAATTATCTTTTCTTCCTTATGCACCTGTGACGCAGACGCGTCAGTGACGCTGTCGCGTCGCGTGCATTTTTTTTTTAAATATGTAGAATGCTCATGCGAACTATAAGCAGCTATATGCAGGGATGATGAGAAGATTTATAATGAAAAAATTAAAGTAGAACTAAAACTAAGAATGAGATGGAACGATCATACCATGGTGGGTTGTCTCCCACCTAGCATTTTGCTTTAACGTCCTTAAGTTGGACACTCCACTAGCTCAGTCTTCTGCTGTTGGTGGATCCTCCAAGAGGAAGATCTCTAGCTCCCTATTTTCCTTCATCTTCTCACCATGATATAGCTTTAAGCGATGTCCATTGACTTTGATGAATTCAGAGCTTGAAGGATGACTCAGGTGGAAAACTCCGTATGGCTCAGTCTTCTCTACTCTATATGGACATTCCCATCTTGATCTCAACTTGCCTGGCATGAGCCTCAGTCTAGAGTTGTAAAGGAAGACTAACTCCCCAGGTTGGAACTCTCTCCTCTTGATGTGCTTATCATGCACAGCCTTTATCTTCTCCTTGTACAGCCTGGAGTTCTCATAAGCTTCTAGGCGAAGGCTTTCTAATTCTTGCAGTTACAACTTCCTTTCAGCTCTGGCTTTCTCAACTCCCATGTTGCATTCTTTCACTGCCCAAAAGGCTTTGTGCTCTATCTCAACTGGGAGGTGACAGGCCTTTCCATAAACTAAGCGGAAGGGACTCATCCCAATGGGTGTCGTGTATGCTGTTCTGTATGCCCAGAGTGCATCTTGTAGCCTGGTGCTCCAGTCTCTTCTATGAGGTTTGACTATCTTCTGCAATATACGCTTTATTTCTTTGTTAGACACCTCGGCTTGTCCATTAGTTTAGGGATGGTAGGCTGTTGCTACTTTATGAATTATCCCATGCTTTTTCTGTAATCTTGTTAGTCTCCTGTTACAAAAGTGGGTGCCTTGATCGCTCACGATTGCTCGTGGTGATCCAAAGCGACAGATAATATGGTTTCTAACAAAGGAAACAATAGTGTTAGCATCATCAGTGCGGGTAGGAATTTCTTCCACCCATTTAGAAACGTAATCTACAGCTAACAGTATATAAAAGTAACCATTAGAATTTGGAAATTGACCCATGAAGTCAATGCCCCAAACATCAAAAATTTCACAGAAAAGCATAATCTGTTGAGGCATCTCATCCCACTTGGATATATTACCAAACCTTTGGCAAGGAAAACAAGATTTACAGAATTCAGCAGCGTCTTTAAAAAGAGTAGGCCACCAGAATCCACAGTCTAGAATTTTCTAGCTGTTCTTTGAGAGCCAAAATGTCCTCCACTCTCAGATGAGTAGCAGGCCGCTAAAATGGACTGGAATTCTGATTGAGGCACACACCGTCTAATTACCTGGTCGGCACCATACCTCCATAAATATGGATCATCCCATATATAATATTTGGACTCGCTTTTCAGCTTGTCTCTTTGATGCTTAGTAAAATTTAGAGGAAAAGTGTGGCTAACTAGATAATTAGCTACAGGTACATACCAAGGGACTACTTCAGATACTGCTTGTAGGTTATCAAATGGGAAATTATCATCTATAGGAGTAGAGTCATCCTTAACGTGCTCAAGGTGACTTAAGTGGTCTGCCACTAGATTCTGGTTACCACTCCTATCCTTAATTTCTAAATCAAATTCTTGTAGTAGCAGTATCCAACGTATAAGCCTTGGTTTAGACTCCTTTTTAGCTAATAAATATTTTAGAGCTGCATGGTCTGAGTACACTACTACTTTGGTACCAAGTAAATAGGCTCGGAATTTATCTAGAGCAAAAACAATAGCAAGAAGCTCTTTTTCAGTAGTAGTGTAATTAGACTGAGCAGCGTCTAAAGTTTTAGACGCATAAGCAATTACAAAAGGATCCTTACCTTCGCACTGAGCCAGCGCCGCTCCTACTACATGATTGGAAGCATCACACATAATTTCAAATGGCTGGCTCCAGTCTGGTCCACTCACAATTGGAGCTTGAGTTAGGGCGGTCTTCAGCTTATCAAATGCTTGCATGCAGCTTTCACTGAACTCGAACTCAATATCTTTCTGCAGCAATCTGGATAAAGACAATGCTACCTTATTGAAGTCCTTAATAAATCTCCTGTAAAAACCTGCATGGCCAAGGAACGAACGGACTTCCCTCACGGAGGAGGGGTAAGGTAAACTGGAAATAACGTCCAGCTTTACTGGATCTACAGAAATGCCAGTATTAGACACAACATGCCCTAGTACAATCCCTTGTTTTACCATAAAGTGACATTTTTCAAAATTTAATACAAGGTTCATACTAACACATCTATCTAACACTCTATATAAACTATCCAAGAAAAGGTTAAATGAATCACCATATACGCTAAAATTATCCATAAAAACCTCCATACAGTTCTCAATAAGGTCAGAGAAAAGACTCGTCATGCATCTTTGGACCGTAGCAGGTGCATTGCATAAGCCAAAAGGCATTCTCTTATAAGCATAAGTTCCAAAAGGACATGTAAAAGTAGTCTTTTCCTGATCTTCAGGAGCTATATGAATTTGAAAATAGCCTGTATAACCATCTAAAAAGCAATAATGGGATTTACCTGATAGGCGATCAAGCATTTGATCAATGAATGGTAAGAGGTAATGATCCTTGCGAGTGGCTTGGTTGAGATGCCTATAGTCAATGCAAACTCTCCATGAATTCTGCACTCTAGTTGTCAGAAGCTCTCCATGCTCATTTCTTATTGTTGTGACTCTAGACTTCTTGGGTACTACTTGTACTGGACTGACCCATTCGCTATCTAAGATGGGGTAAATGATATCTGCTTCAAGTAGCCTGGTCACTTCTTTCTTGACAACTTCTAAGATGGTGGGATTCAATCTTCTTTGAGGTTGACGGACAGGCTTTGCTCCCTCTTCTAAGAATATTCTGTGCTCACAAACTTGAGGGTTGATGCCTACTATATCCGCCAGGCTCCATCCAATTGCTTTCTTATGTTTTCTCAGCACACTGAGTAGCTGTTCTTCTTGTTGAGAAGTGAGTTCCCTTGCAATGATAACTGGAAACTTCTGCTTGTCCTCAAGGTAAGCATACTTGAGGTGTGGAGGGAGGGACTTTAATTCTAATTTCTACTCATAACTAGGCTCTGGATCATCCGGAGTTGGTGATAATGGCGAAGTGCTCTCATTGTCTTCAGAAAGTGTCCCCACACTTGGACCTTGCCCTATGTACTTCTCTTCTAATTCTTCTTGGTGAACTTCAGCTACAGTTTCATCAATGATGTCACACTGGGAGATAGAATGATCTTCTGGAGGGTGCTTCATAGCTTCATTTAAGCTGAACTTCACTGCTCTGCCATCTATCTCAAAGGAGTAAGTTCCTGAGAATGCATCCAACTTGAACTTTGAAGTCTTCAGGAATGGTCTTCTAAGCAAGATTGATGATGGCCTTCCTGAGTCATTAGGGGGCATTTCCAGGATATAGAAGTCAATGGGAAATGTGAGCCCCTTAATGCTCATTAATACGTCTTCAGCAATTCCAACCACTGTAATAATGCTTTTATCTGCTAACACAAAATGAGCTGCCGACCTTTTTAAGGGAGGGAGCCTTAAGGTATCATATATAGACAAAGGCATTATACTAACACACGCTCCTAAATCACACATGCAGTCAGAAAATATCACACCTCTAATGGTACAGTTAACTATACATGGACCTGGATCACTATATTTTTCAGGTATACCTCCCTAAAGCAGATATAGAACTACCTAAAGGAATAGTTTCTAATTTATTAATTTTATCTTTATGTATACATAAATCCTTTAGAAACTTCGCATATTTAGGTACCTATTGAATAACATCAAAAAGGGGAACAGTTACCTCAACCTTTTTGAATATTTCTACCATTTTGGGATCAAGTTCCATCTGCTTTCTGAGCTTCCTTGCAATTTGTGGAAATAGAATAGGAAGGGCATTTTCTGCAGCGTCTGCATTCTTTGGTGCTTCTTTCTGTGGTTGAGCTTCTTCTTCTTCAACTATGTCTTGTACGTCCTCTTCCTCTTCAACATCTTCTACCTCCACCACCTCTTCAGCTGGGGCGTGTTCTGGTGGGTTTTGCTCCTCCTGATTCCTCTCTTGCAATGTTGTTCCGGACCTTAGGGTGATGGCATTGATGCCACCCTTTGGATTGGGTAAGGGTTGAGAAGGAATTCCACTGGAGCTTGCATGTTGAGTGTTAGAAGTATTGGATGATCCCATTAGAGAGATGAGAGCTTGTATAGCGGATGTTAGACCGTTAAGTGAACTTTCCATGCTCTTTTGTCCTTGTGCAAGGGATTCAAGCATCTCATCATTAGAGGAGGAATTAGAATAAGTGATCTGAGGAACTTGTTGTTGGTTGTGCTGTGGTCCTTGGGATTGCCTTAGGTGAGGTGCTCTGTAAGGCTGGTTCTGGTTTTGCTGCCTGTTGTTGTTATTATTCCACCTCTGATTTCCCTGATTGTCTCTGTCTCCTCTGTTATAGTTGTCCCTCCAGCCCTGGTTGAAATTATCTCTCCAGCCATGGTTGGAGTTGTCTTGCCAACTCTGGTTATAGTTCCCACTTTGGTTGTAGTTGCCGCCTTGTTGATTGTATCCTTGATTCGAGCGGTCATAAAAGTTGTGAGTGGCTGCTACAGTATTGTCTTCCTATTGGAGCTGCGGATATTCATCAGTATAATGACTATAATCAGCACAGATTCCACACACTCTCTGTGGGACTAACTGTTGACTTTGCTGTGGTGGGGTAGGTTGAGCTTGTTGTTGATTTAACTGCATCTGCTTCAGTAGGTTGGTCATTTCACATATACTCTGTGTAAGAGCAGTAGTCTCCCTGCTGGAAGAAACTTTGTTAACAGCCTTGGGATGGCCGCACCTCTGTCTGTGATTCCTAGTGGACTCAGCTAAGTCGTTGATCAGCTGCCATGCTTCATCTGCGGTTTTGTACTTTTTCAAAGAACCATTGCTAGCACCTTCCAGTGTAGTCTTATCTTGGGGGTTCATGCCTTGAGTGAAGTAGCTAATTAATACTAGTTTATCAATCATGTGATGGGGACAGGCATCTAGGAGATTGTTGAAGCACTCCCAATATTCATAGAGAGTCTCGGATTCGCCTTGAATAATCATTGAAATCTCTTTCCTCAATCTATCAGTAACTTCAGCTGGAAAGTATTTTTTCAAAAACTCTCTTCTAAGCGTATCCCAGTTAGTAACAGTCGCTTGTGGCTGAGCGTAGTACCATTCCCTCACTTTTTCCTCAAGAGAAAATGGGAAAGCGGTTAACAAAATAGAAGTTTCATCTACACCATGACGCCTAACAGTAGAACAGGCTGTTTGGAAGTCCCTAAGGTGCTTGATAGGCTCCTGAGCGGGTAAGCCATGAAACTTGGGCAACAAGTTGATTAGTGCAGTCTTTAGTTCAAAATCTTCAGCCATAGTTGGGTGATGCACTTGATACGGCTGCAATATAAAATCTGGCGCTCCAGCTTCCTGGAGAGTAACCCTCATTGGTGCTGCCATGTCACCTGCATGTGAATCAACTGAGTCAGTAGTAAATGAGCTTGTTTCGCTCTCAGATGGCGGTTCAGATTCACCCTCAGATGAGATTGGTGAATCGATAATAATCACTTCACCACCCTCAGAGGCTAACCGACGTCGAGTCCGTCTAATATGTGAAAGAGTTCTTTCAATTTCAGGATCAAATGGGACTAAACTCGGATCAGGCAATGAACGCGTCATTCAACGAGAGAAATATACAGCTCATGGTAATAAAACAAAATAAAATGAAATGAAAATAAATAAATTCCAACCAATAAGTTAGCACACTATTGCAACTCCCCGGCAACTGCGCCAAAAATTGACGTGGCAGAAATTGGCAGATTAAGAAATTAATGTAAGAGATACGTTGCAAGTACAGTTCTTAACCAACCAAAAATCCGTTTATCAATTTAGAAGGGTTGTCACAAAATTAGAATAAAATTACTGGGAGTATGAATCCCAGGTCGTCTCCCAACGAGTTGCAGGAAAGAATGCAGCTTATTGGTCAGACGTTTTCTAGGAAATTTTGAGTTTGAGAAACAGAAAAATAAATAAGAGAATTTATATAATTCAAAAAAAGGCCTTGACCGGGAGTAGATTAATTGGAAGTTCTATCCTTATTGGATTTCTCTCAAGATCAATTGATAATTGAAGGTTGCTTCTACTTAGTTATCCTTTACCAAGTAAAGGAAAGTCAAGTAAGTTGGAAGTCTACTTCTATTCACAAGTTATAATCCTCTCCCTTGGGAAGGATTATCGTTAATGACTAGAAAGACAACCAACAATAAACTCAATTACAATTTACTTCTTGAGTAATCCAACTCAAGGTTCTCCTTTCAATCAACTCCCAATCAAGTTAGGGAATTACTCCATTATCATAAATGTAAACTTCACGAAATTAAAAAGGAAAATAAAGAAAGACATGATAATCAATAATAAAAAAGATTAATTAAAAATAAAAATAGTTCTTGTATTAATAAATTATAAAAATAATCCAATTGTAACTCTGGATAAATTAAGGATATGAAAGAGTAAGTGAAAAGTAAGGAAAACAAACTAGAATGATGAAGTCTTGGCGGAGGTAATAACTCTTCTCAATATCCCAATACAAAAAGCAATAAAGCAAAATTATAAGAACTATGAATGTGTAGAGAGAAAACCTAGAGGAAGAGTAAAATCATATCTAAAAACTCAAAACTATCCTAATGCATTCTCTTCTTGAGTCTCTACATGTTTTCTGGCTCTAGTCTGTGTTTCTGGGCCGAAAACTGGGTCAAAACACGGCCCAAAATTGCTCTCAGTGAATTCTGTTAACTCTGCAGATCGCGCATGTCACGCGTACGCATCGTCCACGCGTGCGCGTCGTTCAGCGTTTTTCCTTGCCACGCGTACGTGTCGTCCACGCGTTCGCGTCACTCGTGCAGCTTCCAATCCATGCGTTCGCATCAGGCACGCGAGCGCGTCACTTCGATTTCTCCATTTCGCACGATCGCGTGAGCCATGCGTCTGCGTCGCTTCTCGCTGGTCATCTCCTTAATTTCTTGTGTTCCTTTCATTTTTGCAAGCTTCCTCTCCATTCTCTATGCCATTTCTGCCCTATGAAACCTGAGACACTTAACACACGGATCACGACATTGAATGGTATAGAGGAGAATTAAAATACATAATTAAAAGATCTCTAAGAAGCAAGTTTTCAACCATAGAACAAATTTGGGAAGGAATTGTAAATACATGCAAATCATATGAATAAGTGGGTGAAGACTTGATAAAACCACACAATTAAACACAATATAAATCATAAAATAATGGTTTATCAGTCAGCCACTCCAACTGAGAAGGAATGATCTCAAGCCAATTGCTAGAGGATAGCTGGAGTTCATTCAATGCTCCATCCTCCCCACTAGCAACCACTCTGGGGTCACTTTGAGGTGAGCTATGATAATCAACTGCATTATGCTTGGTAATAAAGTGGAAGTTCATCAGTTGATCCCTCTATAGATGTATAATCTCACAGCAAATACCTCAACCCTCTCTAAGCTGGCTTTCCCCATCTCATCTCTTACTTGTGTGAAAAGGCGCAAGTCCAGATTGACAGAGATATATTTATTATAGTGGAAAACCCAATCACCAAGAAGAGCATGGAGCACACTAGGGAACTCACTCAAGCACCAATTCAGAAGCCAGTTCCCCTTCCTAAGAGGAAGCAACCTGAGTGGCCTCAAGAACAAAGCATCCCTCCGCGTGAATACTGGACTCAACTGGCAGTATCCATTAGATAGTTGATATCCACTATGGACCAACTGAAAGAAGAACACAGAGGCCAGTCTCTCATTCTTCATAAGCTAATTGAGCAGCAACCACCATGACTGAGGTGGTTGAGTTTTATCTTCCTTATCTTATCTTTGTTTTCAGTACTTTATTCTATTTTCTATTTTTCCATTCTAAATTACATGATCACTCTTAAGATTTTCCTGTTTTCTAGTAGTAGTTTATTTTTCTTTTAAATTAAAGATGTCTTATGTATTCCACATCAAACTTAAAAAGAAAAATCTATTGAAGAAGAAGTAGTAAAATGTATAAGATCTTGAGTTATATTATAAGTATTCTGATTACTTTGATGTAGTGACCTTATCTTTATCTTCTGAATGTATGATTTAACTGTGCATACTTAATATTGAAGTTGAGTATATTGGTTCTGGAAGAACAGGAATTTAGAGAAATATTATTGATTCTCTGAAATACTAAAATGATTGATTCTTGAAGCAAAAAGAAACAGCAAAAAAAAGAAAATTTGAAATAAAAAGAAAAAAATCAAAAGAAAAGGGTCCAAGACTTTGAGTATCAATGGTTAGGAGGGTCAAAATTGATCAAAAAGCTCAAAAGAGTAGTTTTTCCTAACTATATGCTTGTGGTGCGAAAGTCTCAAGTAAATCTTGAGACTGAACACTTAAAGTCGTGACCCAATGCTATTAAAGAGTACACCTAAGGTTCTGAGCACCACTATCTGGGAATAAAAGCAAAGTAAAAGTCAAATCCAAATGGTTCCCCCAATTAAGTGCTTGTGGTGTTTATGTATCAAGTTAAGCTTGAAAACAAAACACTTAGAGTCACGGCTAGGCTCAAAGGTGCAAAGCACCAAAAGAAATAAAAGTTGTGTTCAAGAATCAACAATAACTAAAGAAAAGAGTCAATAATATGATCTGAGTTCTAGTTCCAAGGGATACCAATATTTCTGAGCTTCAAAGGAAAGTGAGGTGCCTAAGCTATTTAGAAATAGAGTATTGACAGCTCCATTCAGTAGTTAGATTTGAGCATGAATGACGACTCTGATTTTGTATGTTTTTCTCTTCCTTGGTCCTATATTGTTTTGGTTGCTTGAGGACAAACAACCATTTAAGTTTGGTGTTGTGATGCGTGAGCATCTTATACCCTTTTTCTAGTTATTTTTACATTTTTTTAGTTAGATTTTAATTACTTTTACTTGATTTTAGTGCAAAATTTAATTTTGGATGCTACTTTGAGTTTTTCTTGTGTTTTTATGGTTTTAGGTGCAATTCGGAGTAGTTTGGAAAAGTCTAGAGCAAGAAACGAAAATGTTGTCAGCCCCCCTGGGAGCTGAACGCCCAAATTGGCGTTCAACGCCAGCAGGGGGCAAAAAGTCAGAGGCGCTCTTCCTTTATGGGAGTTCAATGCCCAATCCTGGCATTGAACGCCAGCTTGCTGTCCGAGCCACCCACCAACTGGACCTCCAAGTGGATTTAGCACTTCTTACACTTATCTTATGTTATCTTTATAATTTTTATTTTTAAATAATATCTTTTAGGTTTAGCATTTATTTTTAGGTTAGTATTTAAGGAAGAAGATCAATTAGGTTTAGAATCAATATTCTTCCTTCCACATCTTTTCAGAAACCTATTTTCTTTGTAAAGTTATCAGCAACTAAACCTCCTGGTTAAGGTTAGGAGCTCTGTTTATTTCTATGGATTAATATTATTACTTTTTTTATTTTAATATGTGTTTGATTCAATTCTAAGGTGTGTCTCGTTCTTAATTTAGTGAAATTGGGTGGAACGAAAGTATGACCCTTTTTCTACATGAGTTCTTGTGATACTTTGACCAAGGTCGCCTGAACTACAGCTTGAGAACACACCTCCTAGACGGCTAATCCACAACTCGTTGGGGACATGGAAACATCTGTTTAGCCGGGATCTGGGGGTGATTAGGGCCTTTGTGGTATAAACTAGTTTTCTGAACTTCACCCTCTAATTCGAATTGAATGACCACTGACCATGGCATTTGATGAGGATCAGAGGAGATTAAATTGCTAAGAAATTTGGGTTTAATCACTTACATTTTGCCATAAAATGAAGCATTCATTGGTAAAATAGTTAGTAAGAAGTTTTAATCCAGAAAGATAAACATCTCCGAGACCTTAATTGTTTCCTTATATTTATTTTGCATCAACCTTTTATTGCGTTTCCTATTTACTTGTCTTATTCGTTTTCACAACAACCATCTTTTACTGTTCGCCTGACTGAGCCCAGCAAGATAACTATTGCTTGCTCAATCCAATAATCCTCGTGGGATCGACCCTCACTCACCTGAGGTATTACTTGGATGACTTGGTGCACTTGCCGGTAAAATTATGCGAGTTCTAATTTCGTGCACCAGTGGTTCACACCGACAAAAGAGGCGAACAACAATCCATACCTACACAAACAACAACCACATATAAGAACATCCGACTATTACAAAACACAACAAAAATGTTAAACAACTCCAATGTAAATAAATATTACCGGTTTGTGTTGTATGTGGTATCAAACGACACCAAGTCTTCATAATATTCATAAGATGCCCTATACCTTGCATCTACCTAAACTGTGCTTCTAAACTTATAATCCTCGTCAACATTCACTGCGTAGAAGAAGTTTGGATTGATCTCTTTCATTCGCATGAAGTAATTCAACGTCTCCTTAACATCCACATTGATATTAGTGGATCAGAATTTCAATGTAATGTAATTTCTTACATCCTTTTCTGAGAAGCCATGTTTCGACGACTCACCAACCTCATTAGCCAGTGCTAGGAATGTCTTGTTGGGTCGTATTTTAGCCTCATCGTTATCCTTAACCACGCACTTGGCATGCAGGTTCAGCTCTTTATACTCGTGGTAGTGCACCACCTTTTTGGTTGAACATGGATGCGAAGGCCTCAAATCAACCTTCCAAAACACCCAATCTTGCTTCTCCCTATCAAACTTTGCAATATCCTTGCTCTGCATCGCATGGCTAAAATCGTGTTCTTCCTTGTTGGTGCTTTGACACGAGACCCACGAAAACCCTCCTGATTACATTGGATAGCTTGGTTAATCGATTCCTTTGTCGTCCTGTCAAATGTAGTGGTCCGTATCTTACTTACGAAACCGACTTTCTCTGCGTAAGTCACATAAAATTCTTGCACCAGTTGCAAATACTCAAACCGCATTTCAACTCTTGATATTTTGTCTTTGCGAAGGCAACTGTTATTCGGTAACTGCGTATCAATTCAAAACAAACATCACTCGATGACAAAGATGATTAATCATCGATTCCAACATCTAGTTCATGAAAAAAAAAGTAAGCTACAATTCGAACCTCATGACCAAGATCTGTCTCATCACTATCGAACTCAGTAACATCCAAAACCTTCACGGCCTGCAATCGAACAAAAACTCACAAAGCCAAAAAAGAAACCAAATGAGATACCATACCATGAACTAAATATCAGGAAAAAAAACTCCACTCAACAACCAAAAACTAAAACCAAACAAAGACAAAACAAGAGACCTCTAGTTGTATTAAAGACTCCAACAATAAATAACCATCTAAAAATTTTGCTTATTAAAACTCCTACACATTCTTATAAAATCAAAATATCTTGCTAATTTTACATGTATACCGGGTCTTAGTTAAAAAATTATAATTATTTTTTTCAACTTTTCATCGTAATTGTTATGACTCTCAATTTACATAATCCAACACATTTACAGAAAGGTAATAAGTCTAAACAAATGAATTTTGCATGACTGAAATGAGATAAATAAGTATAATTATAAAATTAGAAATCTCATTAGTTTTAATCAAAGTAAAATATAGATGAGATGATTGGTTTCAATAAACACGTTTACATTCTTCATACATGTGTGTATATTATCAATTTATTGCCATAAAAAATTTGGATGAATTGAAAATTATTATTATCGTCACTACAAGAAACATCGTTAAAATTGACGGCTAAATCGATAGCTAAGCCGTCGATAATATTAAAAATCGACGGCAAAATGGACGGCGGTGGTGGTCGCTATTAAACTTGTCGATTTTTCAAAATTCGAATAAAATCGACGGCTTGCCTGGCCGTCGATAATAATTTAATAAAATTGACATTATTTCCGTCTATAATATGAGTTTGAGAATTTTAACTACTTACTAAAATCGACAACATTTCCGTCGATATTATTATATAAAATCGACACTATTTTTGTCGATATATGATTCAATAAAATCGGCAACATTGCCGTCGATATTATTATATAAAATCGACGTCATTTCTATCGATATTTGATTCAATAAAATCGACATAACTGCCGTCGATTTAATTATTTAGATACCGACAAAAAGTGACAACGCTACCGTCGATTTTAATAGCTATATTTTTCTAATTATTTTTTCTATTTATAAAATAGTAATCAATTAATACAAACAAACTCTTAAATATAGAAATAAAATTTACAGAATGAGGAATGCTAGGGGGCCAGCAATTTTGGTGTTTTGTAACCATCAATTGGCCATCAATAGTGTTTTTAATGGTGTGAGATTACATCTAATGGTGGGAGATCACTCACTTTTATTTTGATGGTTAAGTGTTGGTCAAAAAATACAAAAATTGTTGGTCCCCTAGACTTTTCCTTACAGAATATTAGATAACAGGTTGATTGATCGAAACCAAGAGGAAACAACTGTTCTTGTGAACTAACTCTATTGGTTGGTTGATCGAGCTATTCGACACGTCGAATCCAAGTCACTGGTAATTGACCCTTGAAGTCATGTTCGCCAAAGATAACGTCCGTGATTCCCAGTGCTTCGGAACCAGGCAACCAAGCAGCGACAAATGAATCAATCTTTTCCAACAACTGTGGCTCCAAGAGTAAGGCTCTCTCGGATATCAGAATAACCAATGTTGGGATTTGTTCAGCAACTAACCAACAAGATTAAGAGCCCATTTGGGAAGTAGCAGAAGCTACTTTTTTTTTTTACTTTTGGATTATGAAAAGTCAAAATCTACTTGTTTGGCAACATTTTAAAAAAAGCTTTTAACTTTCAGAAAAGTTAATTCACAGCTTTTTGAAGAAGTAGAATTATATGACTTCTCTGCTTCTCGATAAGTCATTTTACCACTTCCTTAAAAAAAACTTAATTTCAAAACAAAAAAAATCTACTTTCCTTCTTGACTCTGTGAAAAATACTGACCCTTCACCACCATCTTCACGTAAGGTCTACAAGAAGCACTGGCCTTCCACCATCATTCTCACGCAATATTCCAAATCTCACCATTTTCACGTAATGATTCATCTGATGGAAGTATTGATCCTCTACCACCATTTTCAGACAATATTGCATCTGAACAACCTACTGCATATATTGCTTCTAGGTATTTTTTTATCATTTTATCTCTCTATTTTTTATTATTAAATTTGTATTTAACTGTGGTATGAAATTTCAGTTTTAATTTTATTTTTTTCACATGTGATTTTATAGCTTGCTATTATTTTCATAGTTAATTATAGCAAGTTCCTGGCCTCAATAAAGGAGAAGGGAGTTTTAATAGGAGTAAAAAAAATAGAAAATAGCAACAAAATATACATTGACACATTTTATATTTATTTTTTATTTTCACTTACCATATCATACACAATATTAGTGATTAGGTTATGTAAAATCAACATTCAATATTAGAAAGTATTTTTTATCATCATTATTTTAATATTCATTCTCTTTTGTAAAAAAAATGTATTTTTTGAGTTATTTGTCCAAACGCTACAACTTTAAAATAAGTACTTTTATAACTAAAAATCCAAACACAAAATAACTTACTTATAAGCTGCTATTAATAAAAGTCCTTATGCTTTAAGCTCTTTTTCCAAAAAAACTTATTTAAGTTATTTACCCAAACTGGGCCTAAATAACTTCAGTTTCATCTCCCACTGTTGCCTTGACAGCATCCAAGATTAAACATAATGGCATTCTTAAAACCTTCAACTATATTAAATATATACTATCTAACTTAATTTTAATACATATTTTATATTTTAATAATATATATTTTATACAAATAATTTATTTGGTGGCTAATTTTTTATATATATGTAATATAGTTATAATTTTTAATGAATCTAAAACGTAAAACGATACTTTAAAATAGATAGAGTATGATATTTTATTAATCTATTTTTCTGATTAAAATATGAATTCAATATTAGAAATTGTGTTAATTAAGCTTTCCTTCATTGATAGATGGCTCTTATCTTTTATTAATCTGGAATTTGAGTTTGATATTTTTGTATGTCTATCAGGTGATTATATATTCATTTTGGATTTTAGATGTTACAACGTAATCAGTTTCACTTCATAGTTCACAGAAATGAAATAAGAACTTACCTTTAGAAAGAGGTCTCACTTTTCCCCCATGGAAAACAGAACGAAAAGCTCTTAGCAATGCCATTGCAAAAGGCTTCCCTAAACAATTTGAATATCAGCACTTAGATTCATAATTAGGCTCAAAATATTACCAACTAACCAACAAAATTCTGCAATGTGACATTAAACATGTAACTCAAATTAAGTAGCAAATTACTTTTGTATTCAAAATATCCAACCATGATTTTGTTAGCTTCTAGAAGCCTAGAAACCTCTCTACCAGATTCATAAGTACAAAAGAATCTATCCTCAATTTCTTTCATGCTAGTAACAAAATCTTTAGCTCTATGTGTGATGAACTGAGAATGATCTTCTCTTTCAGTGTGCACATTTTCCACATTTCTTGGTAACTCCATCTTCAAACCTTCAACTAATCTTAAAACAAATGATAATTGGTCCAACCTCTACACTGAAATCCAAGATCATCGACATGAGTCCCAGCAACAAGGATTCTCTTTGCTTTCCTATCCAATGGAAGAAAGGGTTTGCTAATATCTTTTCCATTTTTCAACAGAACCAAGGACTTTCGAACTGCTTCGCGTGCTAGATCTCTATGTTGCTAAACAATGAGGGTAAACAGAGTTAGAACAAATTTTCTAACTATTTCTCACTTGACTTTATTTAAATATAGACATAGTTAAGCAGTAATTTTTTACACAATTACCTGTAATGATGTTGATATTTGAATCATGAAATAAAATTCAACTTAGAAAGGGTCAAAGAGATTATTTTCTTACCTTGCATCCAACCGTATCTAGCAAGGATCTGTTACTAAAAGAAAATTCTCAAGACCAGCTGTGAACTTCACTCTCAAAATTCGCTCAACAGCATCATCAATTCTGCTTATTGGTACTTCCCCCGATTTAACATGAGAGGTCAAATCTTCAATCAATGGTTCAAATTGTACACCCACCATTACCTATATGTAATCTTAAATAAATGAACAATTTCAAAAAGTTCTATTAAAAAATTCCACTTGTTGAAGATCTATACCTTGTCAATTCCAGCATTGATAGCAGATTTAATGCAGTAGGGATAATTTGATCCATAAGGATGGCAAAGACGGTCAAGTCCCTCCCAGTCAGAAATCAAAAAGCCCTATGTAACAACAGCAGTATAATTAAAATAAAAGTGCTATAATCAAACAAAGAAACAAAATAAAAGGCAAAAAAAATTATATTGATATATGGAGACTCGTAAAACTATTTTTATATCAATCATACCCCTTTATACCCCAAAAGTAATAACATTCTTATCTTCAGTCATATTAGTAGCATCCCTATCTCCTGCCATATCATCATCACAAGATACATATATTAGTCCTCATAAATGATTTTATGACTCATGTATTCAACTATTCTCATATCATCAACATTATTCTTACCTCTGACGTGGCTGTTCTCCATTTCTTCATTATTTGGCTCACCATATATGAGATAAATTGATGTCTTCTTCGCAACAAATTATGTCCCATAAACAACAATCACAATCTCAACTCTGTCTCCGGGTTCCAAACTTGAAATTATGCTTTGCCACTCGTCATCTTCAAGAGAAGCTAGTGTGTCACACTTATATACTTGAATGGTAGATTTTGTGTAAGTTGTTATCAACACATTCTTGAGACATTTTAGTGAGATGGTGTCCGCAGAAGAAGAATATACAATGCACATTGTCATTGTCTTCAAGTCACATCTATTCCTGTGAGGAACATTGAAAATTATAGAAGCACCATCAGAATTGAAGGTCAACCAATCAGGATAATTGTCACCCGGCAATAAATAATGGTCATGCTCATTGGAGCTGAATTTCTGAAAAGAAAAATCCATAAAATCTTAATCAATAATTAATTAAACCATTAACAAAATGATGTTCTAATGTCTGAATTCTTGTTGCTAATTAAAAACAAAGGTGATAAACCCCATTTTTAGGGTTTATCTTGTGTTGATTTTAGGGGATTTTATCACCTTTTCTCACATTTATCCAATGAAATAGCATGGTTTCGTGATTCTCCTTTTATTTGTGCCTAAGTGTGAAAACATGCTTTTTAGACCTTTAATTAGCTAAACTTAATTCACCTTTGATTTCACTAGATGCCTTGATATGTTTGTTAGTGAATTCAGGTTGAGAAGGCTAGGAATGGATCAAAGGGATGAAGAAGAAAAGCATGCAAGTGGAGAACTCATGAAAAATCAAAGATTTGGGATGCAATCATCGACACGCACGCGTGGATAGAAAATGCCATCGACGCATACGCATGACCCATGCGTACGCGTCGGTGCTCGCACGTGACTTCATTAAAGTGAACACGCTGGTGGCAATTTTTGAGCAGCCCAGGCCCAGATCCAACTCATTTCTGATGCTATTTAACTCAAGGATTAAAGGGGAATGAACTAGTTAGTGACCAATTAGTTTTAGTTTAGTTCTAGAAGTAGTTGTTAGTTTCTAGAGAGAGAAGATGTCTCTTCTCTCTAGAAGTAGGATTAGGGTTAGATTAGAATTTCTTAGATCTAGGTTCAATTCTTACTTTCATCTACTTCTCCTTCTCAATTTCTTGTTGCTACATCTTGTTCTTGTATTCTTTTGTATTCATCTCCTTTATTTTGTTTACTTTGTTGTAGATGCACTCTTGTTTCATTTTATTTTCTTTTAATGCAATCGAGGTAATTCATGTTAATCTTGTTTTCTTTAGTTGTTGTTGTTGATTACTTGTGTTGATTAGTTGTAGATCTAATTTTCTTGTCATTTTACCTTGCTTTCTTTTTACGCCTTCCAAGTGTTTGATAGAATGTTTGGAAGGATGTTAGAGTAGAATTTTATGTTCTTGGCTTGGGATGGTAACTTAGGAATTCTTGAGTTACTAACGTCCAAGTGATTGATAATTGGTATCCATTGACTCTAGCTCTCATTAATTCGATTAGTGAATGACTAGGATTTATGGACTTGGATTGATATAGCTCATTTGACTTTTCTTTACTTGTTAGAGGATGATTTAATGGTATTGATCCTTGCAATTATCATATTGTGGTTAGTAATAAGGATAGAGATCCTTGACCACCAAACGTTGCCAAGACCTTTTTACCATTTGAATTTCATTTACCTTCTTGCAATTCACATTTCTTGTTTCTTATCCAAAACCCCAAAATATACATGTCCATAACCAATAACAAGAACACTATCTTGCAATTTCTAGGGAGAATGACCTGAGGTTTGAATACTTCGGTTATTTTTATTGGGGTGTGTTACTTGTGACAACCAAATGTTTGATTGAGGAAGATTGTTTGTTGGTTTAGAACTATACTTACGACGAGATTTTATTCATTCTTTACCAACATCAATTTTCCCTTCATCAAAATGGCGCTGTTGCCGGGGAGTTGCAATTGTGTGCCTCGTTATTGGCTATTGTATATATGTGAATATTGTGAATATGTGTGCCCTTTGCTTGTTTGTTAGTTTTTGTTAGGTTTAGGACTTTGTTACTTATTTTTTTTAGCTTTTGATTTTATTTTGTCTTTTCACTATGAATTCTCACTTTGATTATGAGTGTGATTATAACTATGTTGTAGGAAATGGAAGCTTCAATGACAATATGCATCAAGGATGGGACAATCAAAGGTGGGGAGGAGCCATATGCATATGATCAATCCTCTTGGCAACAACCCCCACCACTGAACTATGAACAAGAGCAATTCTATGATGCATACCAATCAAATAATTATGGTGAATCTCCTTGTGACTTTCAAGAACCACCACCATATGTCTATGAGCCATATCCTCAACATAACCTTAAACCATACTCACAAGCCCCTTTTCACCAAACATCTCCATATGACTCTAATCCATATCCACCATACCAACCATCTTTTGAACCATATGAGCCACACATAGAACCACCACCATTCCAACCTTAATACTTCCAAGAACCACCTCCATACTATGACCAAGATGAACCACCTCCAATGTACACAAATTTTCAACCACAAGATGAGTTTTACTTTCCACCACTACCCTCCATGGAAGAATATCCATGTCCATCAATCCAAGAGCAATATGATCCTACTTATGTTAGCAATTTTGAACAAGAATTAAAGGATCACCTCAAGGAAACAATGGATCGGCTTCAAGCAACCGTGCGTCAAAAGTTAGACTTATGGGATTCATACCACATGTCCAAGGATGGTTGTGGAGGAGCAACCGAAGAGGGGAGTATGAAGGGGATTGTAGAATCTCAGCTTGAGAACAAGGGATTGGAATGTGTTGTGCAACAAGTAGAACAAATGGAGAACATAGAACAACCACATCCTTACTATGATGAACCACCTTTCTATTATGAACCCTTCCTCCAAGATAATGAACCCTTCCATCCACCCCAACCTCCAATAGATGAAACCCTTAGTCTTATTCTTCAAGGGCAAGAAGATATGCAAAGGAATGTACAAAAATTCACAGCCGCCTTGAACGAGATGGTAAACCGAGCATCCCAATGCTTGGACACTCAACGAACTCCCATGGCTACATGTGGAGAATCAATTGAAGAATATAGCATGAGGGAGAGATTGGAAACTCCAGTGGATAATGAGGAAAATTCCTTTATATTGGAACAATTGGAGGAAGCTATGATTGTTGAAGAAAAGGAAGAATTGGTTGAAGACTTAGGCGATGCGGAACCTCCATGGGAACATAGAGTCGAAGAAAATCCCTCCAAGAATATTGAATTTGATGTTGAGGAGGAATGTGCACAACCTCCAAGGCATATCCCATATGAAGAATTGGATGGGATAGAGCAAGAATCGAGTTCCCCTGGCAATGAAGATAAAGCATCAAGTCTTAGTGGTGAAGAATCCTTTGAACTTGAAGAACCTTCTCCCGGTGAATTTGAAAGTGTTGAGGAGGTAAGCTTCTTTCATCCCCCCAATTATAGTCTTAGTAGGGGAAAAGGCATAGATAAAATTGATGAAGGAAGGATTGAATTTGAGAAATCTTATGAAGAGGTGGAAGTCCTTAGAAAAAGAAGGACGGGACTTGAATACACTTTGTCAAGATCCTTGGAAGCTTCTTTACCTAGCTTGTCATCTATTCCTTCACTTGAGAGGGTAAAAATCATCTCTATTAGCTTTATTATCCCACTTGAGTATGGCTTGCTTGAAACAGATGGTCAACTTAGGACGCTTTGCAGGATGAAGCGTAAGAGGAGGATGTTTCGTGGTTGACGTTGCAAATCAAGGCTCATTATGGTTGACACGTCAAAGATGGGACACAAAGGTTGGACTAGTGTTCAAGTAGATGGGTCTAGGAGGATTGTTAGGCACTTCATTGAGAATTCATCTTGCTTATCACCCGGATGGATTAACGATGATCAACTTGAAGACGGGTGTGGAAATAAGATTTGGGATCCAGGCATACATAGGGATCAAATTTGGGAGCCCTTAGCTTGTGCAGAACTCCATCAAGACTTGGAGTTATTATCTTTGAAGAGTAGAGCTTATTGGAGATTCAAGCATTGGTGGATGTTCAAGGATGGATACAAGCACAAGCCACCATGACAAAGAGCTTCCCAATTGTCGAACTTAAGGACAATAAATAAAAGTGCTAGGTGGGAGACACCCCACCATAGTAACATCTTTTCATTTTTCTCTTTTGTAAATATTGGTAGAAATTAGTTTGATTTCATGTTTCTTCTAGTTTGTTGAGTTTAATTGGTAGTTTTGTATGTTGAATAAGGTTTTATGGTGTTTTGGTAGCTGTTTGGAGGTTTGAAATGCTTGGTTTGGTGCACAAACATGGAAAAGTTTTGAAAAACTGAGTACCATCCACGTGTACGCGCAACCTACGCGTACGCATTTCCCAAGCATTTTCAACCATCCACGCACACGTGTCCCCCACGCGTACGCGTGGATCCCAAATTTTCACCTCCATACATCAAACCTGAGAGTTGTGCGAGGGTTGGGCTAGCATTATGCCTCTAGCACAAGCCAATCCACGCGTACGCGTCCATCCACGCGTATGCGTCGCCTCCCTTAATAATCCATCCACGCGTACGCGTGCCACACGCGTACGCGTGGATCGCCGTGTTCCATGCACCTTCCTTTCTTCTCTTCTTTCTATTCCTTTCTTTTTTTTCTCTTCTTCCCTTCTCTCACCCATCATCCAACACTACCAAACACCATCTAAAACCACTTCTTTTAGTTAGATGTTTAGTTAGTTTAATTTTTTATTTTATTTTCTATTTTTCATTATAAGTGTTGGATTATAAGTCTTGTTTACTATTAACGGATGATGAGTACTAAACAGGATATTATCTTAACATCGTTGTGTTTACACTCATTGTTGGACTCTTTGATTGAGGTTATATATTGTTACTTGGTTTTGAGTTTCTTTGTTTAACATTTATGCATACCAAGTACGTGAGATTTGCCTTTCAAGCACTCTAAATCTTTTTGAATTGCATGTTGTAGCTAGCCACCATGTGATTTGAATTCTTTTATTTGATTAGGCAATTTCTTGAGGATGTCATGCATTTATCTTAATGCATTGTGTTTCTTGCTCATATGCATCCATATGCATCCATATGCTTTTGGCTTGAATACTTTTATTCTTCTTTATCTCTCGTTTGGTTACCTTAACCTACAAGTCTTTTAAAGTATCTCAAGCACACTAGAATGAGTGAAGTGCATTCTTCTTTTGTGTAAAGCTAGTGTGTGTGTTCTAAACGGCGCCTACTTTAGAATTCACACATTTGTCTTTATCAATGTCATACTAATTCACTCACCTCTTTCTAGTGATTTACCTCATTCCAACAATATATGCTTCCTTGCTTTTACATTTACTTTTCTTCTTATCCTGTTTCTATTTTCAGGATGTTTTGTCATAAGCAAAAACGGAAGCGGGAGAAAGAACATGCAGCACCGGTTGATCTACCAACTGAAGGTAGCAACTCGAAGAGTCGCTATACCCCCTTGCTCATCTTTGAGTGCACCGAGGATGGTGCAAACTTTTAAGTGTGGGGAGGTCGTCCGACCAGTCGGCATTTTTTTTTGTGACAAATTTCTAATCCCAACACTTTTGCATTTCATTTTTAGGTCTTTTAGAATTTTTAGTTGCATTTTCTTATTTTGCATATATATATATAAAATAAGCTTAGTCAAAATCATGATATTTTTCAAGGATTTATTCTATAGGGCATTGACATCCCAATTGATTTAAGTAAAAACTTTTCATTGAACTTGCTTGAATTATATACATTGTGAAACATGTTTTTGAGCTAAGAACACACAACCTTGCGAATTTTGAGCCTAATTGCGTGGTTACATCTTATAACCACTTATCTTACTTCTTGTGTGTATTATTCTCTTTCTATGATTGTAATCTTTGATTTGTTTGATTCTATATGTCCATTATTTTGTGTATACATGCATTTATATGATTGAGGCCGTCATTTCATTTAGCTCACTTACCCAAATAGCCTACCTTTTATCAACCATTGTTAGCCAATTTTGATCCTACGATTAACCCACTTTGTTCTTTAATTCAGCACATTACAAGCCTTAAAGAGGAAAATAATAAATGTCCTTAATTTGGATCTTTGATTAGCTTAGGCTAGTGAGTGTGTGTATCATTCAAGTGTGGGAAAACTTGGGACATTGGTTGAGGTAAAAGGATGTTTTTGTATTTTTGTTGTAAATTTTGGGAATTGGGTACATGCTCATGCATAAATGTAAAACCATATGCATTGAGTGAATCAAAAGAAAATGCATGAGTATGTGAAAAAGGTTAGCACTTAATTTGTATAGGTTGTCATAGGTTAGGTGGGAAGCTTAAGCTGATCAAAGATTCGAATTTTCTAGTCCGCATTGACCATATGCATCCTACCTTGACCCTAACCCCATTACAACCTATGGGAAAGACCTCATGATAATTGTATGCATGCATGAAATAATTGTTCATTGTTAGAAGAAAAACAAATCTTGGAAGTCATGATTAGGGAAGAATTGAGTAAATCAACCCTAAACACTGAGCGACTAGAGTGCAAACACTTCCGGTGAGGGTTCGATTGCTCAATTGCATGTTTTCACCTAGAATCATCACTTTTCATGCAAGTTTATAAAAATCTTTAATAACTCAATTCAATTGTGAATCTGATGCTATTGCTTTAGCCTTATGCTCATATATGTTTTCTTGGAAGTTGATTTATTTTTACCAAGCAATTGCATTCATATAGGTAGATTGCATCTAATTAGCTTACATTGAATAAATGTTCATACCTTTTGTTTCTCTCTTGATTCTAGCATGAGGACATGCTAGGTTTAAGTGTGAGGAGGTTGATAAATCCATTTTCGGGTTTATCTTGTGTTGATTTTAGGGAATTTTATCACCTTTTCTCACATTTATCCAATGAAATAGCATGGTTTCGTGATTCTCCTTTTATTTGTGCCTAAGTGTGAAAACATACTTTCTAGACCTTTAATTAGCTAAACCTAATTCACCTTTGATTCCACTAGATGCCTTGATATGTTTGTTAGTGAATTCAGGTTGAGAAGGCTAGGAATGGATCAAAGGGATGAAGAGGAAAAGCATGCAAGTGGAGAACTCATGAAAAATCAAAGATTTGGGATGCAATCATCGACGCGCACGCGTGGAAAGTGGCATCGCATGGTGACACGTATGCGTGACAGACGCGTACGCATGACAGACGCGTACGCGTGACAGACGCGTACGCGTGGACAAAAAATGCCATCGACGCGTACGCGTGACCCATGCGTACGCATCGGTGCTCGCACGTGACTTCATTAAAGTGAACACGTTGAGGGCGATTTCTGAGCAGCCCAGACCCAGATCCAACTCATTTCTGATGCTATTTAACTCAAGAATTGAAGGGGAATGAACTAGTTAGTGACCAATTAGTTTTAGTTTAGTTCTAGAAGTAGTTGTTAGTTTCTAGAGAGAGAAGTTGTCTCTTCTCTCTAGAATTAGGATTAGGGTTAGATTAGAATTTCTTAGATCTTGGTTCAATTCTTACTTTCATCTACTTCTCCTTCTCAATTTCTTGTTGCTACATCTTGTTCTTGTACTCTTTTGTATTCATCTCCTTTATTTTGTTTACTTTGTTGTAGATGCACTCTTGTTCCATTTCATTTTCTTTTAATGCAATCGAGGTAATTCATGTTAATCTTGTTTTCTTTAGTTGTTGTTGTTGATTACTTGTGTTGATTAGTTGTAGATCTAATTTTCTTGTCATTTTACCTTGCTTTCCTTTTACGCCTTCCAAGTGTTTGATAGAATGTTTGGAAGGATGTTAGAGTAGAATTTTATGTTCTTGGCTTGGGATGGTAACTTAGGAATTCTTGAGTTACTAACGTCCAAGTGATTGATAATTGGTATCCATTTACTTTAGCTCTCATTAATTCGATTAGTGAATGACTAGGATTTATGGACTTGGATTGATATAGCTCATTTGACTTTCCTTTACTTGTTAGAGGATGATTTAATGGGATTGATCCTTACAATTATCATATTGTGGTTAGTAATAAGGATAGAGATTCTTGACCACCAAACCTTGCCAAGACCTTTTTACTATTTGAATTTCATTTACCTTCTTACAATTCACATTTCTTGTTTCTTATCCAAAACCCCAAAATATACATGTCCATAACCAACAACAAGAACACTACCCTGCAATTCTAGGGAGAATGACCCGAGGTTTGAATACTTCAGTTATTTTTATTGGGGTTTGTTATTTGTGACAACCAAATGTTTGATTGAGGAAGATTGTTTGTTGGTTTAGAACTATACTTACGATGAGATTTTATTCATTCTTTACCAACATCAATTTTCCCTTCATCAAGAGGCTGCTGGATTCTAACTCAATGGAAACTAAGCTTGTTTGAGAAAATTTTTTAATCTCTGGATCTCACCAATCATGATCCTGTTACTCACAACATTTATGTCTTTCCAAGTATCTTCCATTATGATGTTAATGTCTCTCACTTTAATTTCCCACATCTTTCTTCTGCCTTTCTATGAACTTCATACTTCATACTTCATACTATTTTATATACATATATATATATATATATATATATATATATATATATATATATATATATATATATGCATATTTAATTATAGTGTAATCTATGACTTTGAGCCACCGTGACTGCGCTGCAAGACAAAATATTATTATCATCATTACACTATATATATACTAATATGCAATTAATTACTTGCAACCCTCTCTACGGATTCTTACCCTACTTTTATATAACTAGTATCATGCAAAATTGATCAACTAAAAGAACCTCTTGCTTCACTGTTTTCTCCTCTGTCTAATAATTGTTTTAATTAACTATTTCATCAACATTGCAGTGCAATTCAGTCTGGTAAGTCAGCATTGAAAGGGATTTAAATTTCAAAATATAATTTAGTTTTGCCAAGCTAGATTCCACATTAACAAACTAACGCAATTAGGTTTAACAAACTAGTTGAGCTGAAGTAATGTGATGAATTGATTATGCTAATTAGGTTTAACAAACGCAAATTCAAAATTTCATGATGAAAATAGTAGATACAAAAATTGCAAAAATAAATATAATAATCAGAGAGAGACAGAGAAGAACTTACAAGAAGCTGCAATGGCGACGTGCTCTGGCGACGGGCTCACAGTGACGGTGATCGGCAAAGACGTTGCAACGACGAATCTGTGAAAAAAGAAGAACTTACATGCAGATTCACAAATAACAATGTGATAGAGAGAGAGAGAGAGAGAGAGAGAGAGAGAGAGAGAGAGAGAGAGAGGAACTTACATGAAGAGGATGGCGCGACGGCAGACTCGGCGGAGGAGAAGCAGCTCTGCTCTCTACCTCTCTCCATGACCGTGACTCTGTCTCTACTCTCTACTCTCAGGCGTTGGAGGAGAAGAAGCCTCACCCTGAACCCTGATTGTCTGAAGGATTGGGGTTAAATTTTGGGGGAAATGAGTGAAACAAGGGACGCGGAAAGCAAACGCGGGAGTGATGTTTGTTTGGATAAAAATCGATGGCTATTTCGTCGATTTTAGTTAAAATAAAAATCAACACTTTAGCCATCTATTTTATATAATAAATCTACACCGTTTATTTAACTTACAAAAGAAATCTCTATCGTCTAAATTTATCGACGGCAAAAATCGTCGATATTTTAATTATTAAACTAGACAACCAGTCCGTAGATTTTAAAGGGAAAAAAATTTCAACCACTATTTCGTCGGTAATGTGACGATAGTATTAAGGTATTAGAAGGTTGCCAAAATAATAGACGACATCATCGTCGATTTTAATATTTTATTTCTAATCATCTCTTTTCTATTTTATCGACAACAGGCCGTCAAAAAATATCGACGAAAAACTTGACCGTCGATTTTTAGCGTCGATAATTACACTATTTCTTGTAGTGCGTGCGCCTAATTATACGGATAAAATATAATAGAATAATTTACTTGCACCAAGAACAATCATCTCATTTATATGAAAATAAGCATTTGTTATAAATGAATGAACCTTCATTGCTTACCTTATTAGATTGTTCACCCTCCACATCGCATAAGTTGAGAAGGTTGTCAGTTGAATGAGTGAAATTGTCATTGGCGAATGAGGATAGGGCATTACAAAGTCCATCAACCAACGAGGACTCCATCAACGGGCATGTGAGGGGGATGCATAGATCCGGTTGTAGCTACGTATGCCCCTGGATGCTGGTGGAACTGCCGCAGACGGTGTGGCTGCGACGATGAAGGTGGGGGGCTATGGTAGGGTCTGCATGGCCGGCGGGGTAGTGGGAAGGAGGATGAACGGGTGCTGCTGCGGAGCGAATTGCCATTGCTACGGAGCGCCAGCGGGACGAAGAGAGGCTTTGTCGCTTGTCGGTGGGAGGCTGGAGCGGCCGCGGGAAGTGCAGCAGTGCGGGATGAGTCTGCGGCAGCATGCACGTTGTCGTGGACTGGAGATCGCAATCAAAGATTGGGAGGTTAACATGACATTGGGAGTAACTGAACCTATTGTAATGTGTTTAATTGCTAATCCTAATTTTTCAAATTTAAAAATCTAAAATTACCTAATTAATTAATAATCTAATTTTTAATTTTAATTTTACTTTTTTTTAACTCCATTATTCATATTATTCGTAGTTATCATTGTTTCCTATACTTTTCTATAAATAAATAAATGCATTCCTTATTTCACTATATTTTGCACTTTCGGACATTTTAACATTATTTAATTAACAATGAAAAATCAATTACTCTGTAAATAATAAGGATAAACTACCCAAACGTATCCGAATAATTCTATTGCTACAAAAGTACATTCAAATTTTGTTATAAAAATAATGTACTCAAATAATTTAAAAATATAACAAAAATATCCAAAATAAATATTATTTTTTTGTAAATAACAAACAATTTTTATATTTGACAAACTATTTATGCATTTGATTCAAAACTTTATAGGAATATTTAGAGAACTATTTAAAAAATATACACAAAAAACCAAATAAAATTTTGATATCTGTATTTTTTTTTATATTTTTTAGAAGTATTATTAGTTGTTGACAAAAAATTACACAAAATATATACTTAGCAAAAAATTATCAAATTCTAACGATAAAAATATCTTATATTTTCAATCATGCTTACAAAAATTTACATCGAAATTCAATCTCTGAAACATTTTTTGAGAATATATATTTAATGTTGAATATTTTTATCGTATTTTTAAATTATTTAAGAACATTTTTATGGATAACAAAATTTGAATATATTTTTGTCAACTACAAAATTATTTAGATATATTTTTAGTGATTTACCTAAATAATAAATACAAAAAGAACCCAATAAAAACAGATATTATGAACTAGTAGTTCATATACAGCCTCTCTTCAGTCTTGACCCTTGCAAGGCATATGATATCTCACTATGAATTAGTATTGGAGGATGTTCCACTAAAGAACAAAGTTTATTTAATCAATTAGTGAAAACAGCAAGACATATATAATATCTCACCCAACAAATTAAACATATTGACATTCATCATAATATAAAAATAAAAGAAAAGAGGAAAAACAAACAAACAAACAAAAGAAATTATGTTGGGATACTACATGCATGCACTAGACTATAGTCTGACAGAAAACCCAATGGCATCAAGTACAAATTTGAAATCTGACATTTTCACACTACTTTTTAGCAACTTTGCTGCTCAAAAGAATTTGGTTAACCATGCTGTCCAAATTCTTCAAAGATGATCCATTTGGGCTAGAAGCAGCATCAACTGCCAAATTCTTCCACTCCAATGCCTTGTTTTTCATCTCTTGACCCTTTTTTCCATCCATCAACTCCCTCACAAGATTCTCAATTCTGTCCCTTCTAACATCCTCGATCTCCATCCCAATCCCCCACTCCTTACAACAGAATCTACAATTTGTTTGTTGCTCAGCAAAGAATGGCCAACATATCATTGGAACACCACCACAAATACTCTCCAACGTCGAGTTCCAACCGCTGTGCGTCAAGAACCCTTTAATCGAAGGGTGCGCCAAAACTTGCTCTTGTGGACACCAACTTGACAATAATCCTCTGTTCTTGGTCTCTTCAATGAACTCAGAAGGCAACACGGCGTTGTCGCCGGCCACTAGATCCGGCCTAATAACCCATAAAAATGTTTTCTTGCTGTTGGCAAGTCCCCAAGCAAATTCAATTAATTGGTCACTTGTCATAACCGTTATGCTGCCAAAGTTCACATAAACAACTGAATTTGGTTCTTGGTTGTCAAGCCATTCAAGACACTCTGGCTCCTCTTTCCATAGATTGGAACCAATTTTCTTCAAATCTTTGTCGGTAACATTGTTGAGTAGAAGATTCAAGGGACCAATGGAATAGACCGGTGGCAGAATTGTGGATAGTGCTTCCATAACATCGTGTTCCAAAGCATCAAATGTGTTCACTACGATTGCCGACCCTCTGGAAGCTCTTTTCGTCTCACCCAATATGAAATCAAGCATTAGGTCATTGGGATCTATGGTCCTCACGAAGCTTGGAACATCCCTCAATCGAATATCTTTGATTCCAGGGATCCAATCGATTGTGTTCTCCAAATAACCATTTGTGATATAACTTGAATCTGCATGTTAAGAAACAATAATTTAATACCTTGCTCTAATTATTACTTCTTTTAGGCAAGTTTGATAACTTCCTTCCATATTCAACAAAGCTTATGTAAACCCATCACCACTTTGTTTGTAGCGAGTTTTAGAGTTTTACTTGTAAGACAATTTTTACGGGACAAATAATAATATGTAGGCGTAATAATGTTTTTGTGTTTTCAGTTTGCAAATCTGACATGGAAACAAAAAGGTCATATTGAAGTATATAAAACGTGGGGAACTCAGATTCTACTTAGTGATCTTTTCATTGACTTGAACATATACCTATATTATTAATATATATAAATTCTTCCTTACAGTTCTTTATTAGTGAAATGCAATTTTTTTTTTAACCACCAGATCTCGAATTTAAATTTTGTTTAAGAGTTTCTCGTTTACTATAAAGTTAACTACAAACTTCTAACGTTCAATACTTATTTAAGCAGACAATTGAACTAATTCCATGGATCTAAGTTGCTTAAATGATAATTTATTTGATATAAAACGGCAGAATCCAAAAGCAGTTTTATATTGGAGGCCTAAACATGAAAAAATAAATAAATAAAATAAAAGAAGAAACCAATCGGTGAAATTAGTAGTAGTTACCTTTGAGTGGAGTTATTCCCTTGGCAACAAGATGGCGATACTGCATATAGCACATGAAGCCACAAGCACTTGTGGTCCAAAACAGAACCTCGGGGATTCCAAACTCTTCGGCAGCATCAACGGTGAAACTCATGCAACCATCAGAGACTATGCAAGTAACAGGAGGGGCGTTTTGGGCATCTGAACCTTCACTATTTCTATTGAGCTTTGAAATGAGATTCTTGAAGTGAGGCAAGCATGTCTTCCTAGTGGACTCGCAGAGGGAAGGAATATCCTGCGTCGCATCCACATCGGGCTCAGGTAGACCGTCAGGGATGGTTTCGAAACGGAACGAAGGTAAGCCGTTAAGGGAATCAGGGCCCCTTGATTTGAGAAGGCGTTTGTGGTTGTATTCGGTGTTAACAAAAGTTATGTGGAAGCCTTTGAAGTGAAGAAGCTTTGCTAGTTTTAACATTGGGTTTATGTGGCCTTGTGCTGGGTATGGTATGCACACAGCATGAAGCTTTTCTGTTATGCTCAAAGAACCCATTTCTATTTCTTTTTTTCTTTTTGGTTCTTGAGATTGAGGAGTTGTATTTGTATGTTGCTACTTACTACTATGTTCCTTCAAGAAATGAAGGAATATTTAAGATTGTTGGTGCATGGAACACCTAACTTGGACCGCAATTTATAGGAGAGAAAGCTTGATGGCGGTGTTCAGTTTTTGGATTAATATATTATATTATATCTATGATAGGTATATTTGACTTTTGACCTCTAATAACACAAAATTTTATCATCCTCAACCTTACACATGCTGACATGCATCATGCATGTCTAATATATACTGGAAAAGTATTTATAACTATTATTTTTTAATTTATAAACTTAAAAATTAATAAATAAAAAGTTAATTATAAAATATTTTGAAAAAATAATACGAGAATGTCACAAGAATGCATTGGAAAAACATTTTCTGGATTCGGATTTAGGATACTAGACGACTCTTTCACATTGGATTACAAAGAAATTATTGTACAATACATTTGTGGCTTATCCAAAGAATATTTATAATTGTTGTTTCATTAATATTACTGGAGATAATAAGTCATCCAAATTTATTATTTTTAGTTATTAATTTTATCTTTAATTTAATAATTTAATAATATAATTTTAGTCTATATTTTTAAATATGGATGGTTAACTAATGATAAAAAAAATAAATTATGATAGTTATCTAGTTATGAAGCATAGATCCTTCACTGAGTTGCCATGTTCGCGTGTCGGACATATTTCAGACACCACATTCATTGACACTCGTTCAACATGTATATTTGCTTTGTCTAACTGTATTTTAATTAAAAATAAAAAATTCTTCTCAAAATACATTTAGACATATATATTTAAATATCATCACGTGTCAGTATATCTAACTTTATTCTTAACATGTATTTTTGAAATAAATTTAAAAATAATATATATTATTATTTATTAAAAAAATATATTATTCTTATTATTATTATATTGTAGATGTTCTTTTCTTTTTTAGATGTTCTTAAAACACTCTTAAATCATTTCAAGACGACGCTTCCTCCGTTTTATAATAATTCTTCAAAATAAAGATTATTTTCATAATAATAAAACATTATATAAATATGTAGAATTGTACTCACATAAAAGGACAAGCTTTAATGATATTATAGCTCTTTAATTAAAAAATACTGTTGTTATTATTAAGGGTATATCTTTTAAGAAAATAGAGCCGAAAACCACGCTGTGAACCAAATGTACATATAGACCTCACTCATATTTATCTCGTTTATACTGGAAACGAGATAAATTTACACATATTTTATTTACAAATAAGATATATTTTATATTTTTGTAATTATTTTTAAAATTATTTATTTTATTAATATAAATTTTTTTTTTAATTTATTTAAATAAAAAATTTATATATATCCCGTCATGTTTTAATATTTCATAAATAATATATAAAAATATTATTTATACATTAAAATTAATTACTAATATATTTATATATAAATATATGTGTGGTTTAATTTATTTTTAATATATATTTATATTTTAATATATATTTTATACTGATAATTAATTTTAGTGACTAATTTTAGTATACATATCATAATCCTATAATATATTACGCACGAGGATCGGAGTTGTATATTAATTTATATTAAATAACTGCAAAAAGATTGCGATCGTGTCGACATGTGATATAAATGTCAAACCTGTTTCCCGTGCTGCCAGTGAATTGGGTTTAGTGATACTAAATAAGCATTGGTATGATATTGTTGTTGAAAAAATAAATTAATTTAAAAAAATGCATTTATTTCCTATGAAAGTTTTGATGATAATAATAAGAGTAAAGAGTCAAATTAGTCCCCGAAAGATAACCCGATCTTTAAACAAGTCCCCGTAAGAAAAAGATAATAAAATTTGTCCCCAAAAAATTTAAAATTGGTAACGTTAGTCCTTCCGTCAGTTGGATGATGACGTGTTATGTTAAGTGCCACGTGGCATATGATGACGTAGAGGGCTAATGCCACGTGTCATAAGATGATTGGTTGACATGTTAGATCGGTGACACGTGACATGCTACGTGTCAGGTCAGTGACACGTGGCATGCCACGTGGCATTTGACATGTAAAAAAGTTATTTATAACCAAAATAGTCCTTGAAAGTTCAGACGTAAGTCATATTCATCCCTAAAATTTTAAAAATTAATCAAATTAGTCATTATATAATTTTTTTTATTTTTTCTTGATAATATTAAATTTAAAATATTTTTTGATACTACTAATTTTAATAGAAATGTAATTGACAATAAAAAATTAGTAATTGTATCTTTTCTTCTTAAAAAATTGTTCAATAAAATTATCTCTCTCCTCTAATTCTTGTCAAAATCTCTCTTATTCTTTTCTATTCTAAAACTTTTTTCTTACATTATTACATTTTGTTGGAATATATATATATACTCAAAATTGAAATGTAGGTATTTGTTAACCTAAACAAAGTTATATGCTCAAAATCAAAATTTATGTATGTTAATCTAAATGAAAGTAATAACGTAATGAAAAAAAAAAGATGTATAAATTTTTATTAAATTTGTTTAGGTTAATATACATAAATTTTTATTTTGAGCATATAACTTTATTTAGGGTAACAAATACATACATTTCAATTTTGAGTATATATATTCCAGCAAAATGTAATAATGTAAGAAAAAGGTTTTAGAATAGAAAAGAATAAGAGAGATTTTGACAAGAATTAGAGGAGAGAGATAATTTTATTGAACAAATTTTTAAGAAGAAAAGATACAATTACTAATTTTTTTATTGTCAATTACATTTCTATTAAAATTAGTAGTATCAAACAATATTTTAAATTTAATATTATCAAGAAAAAATAAAAAAAAATATATATAAGGATTAATTTGATTAATTTTTAAAATTTTAGGGATGAATATGACTTACGTCTGAACTTTTAAGGACTATTTTGATTATAAATAACTTTTTTACATGTCAAGTGCCACGTAGCATGCCACGTGTCACTGACCTGACTCACTGACCTGACACGTGACATGCCACGTGTCACCGATCTGACATGTCAACCAATCATCTTGTGACACGTGGCACTTGCCCTCCACATCATCATCCAACTGACGGAAGGACTAACGTTACCAATTTTAAATTTTTCGGGGACAAATTTTATTATCTTTTTTTTACGGGGACTCGTTTGAAGATCGGGTTATCTTTCGGAGACCAATTTGACTATTAATCATAATATAAGCAAGTTTGAAACCTTTTGTAATAAAAGTATAGGTTTTAAAATAAAAAAAAGTATTAAAATTATTGAGAATTGTTTCTGATAGATTAGAATTTTGAAGAAAAATAAGTATAAAATAAGTTATTATAAAATTATAATAGTAGATCTATAACTTCTTTAATTATGTCTACCGTTACAAGTTAATGATTTATAACTGATGATACAATTATTTAAGATTGACTTGGTATGTTTTTCGCTAATAAGAACATATAGATCACAGCAAAAATGAAATTTTTTTTAATCTAAATCATGAAAAAAATGATTTATTCTTTAAATGTGCATAGTTTGAAACTGTACTTAAAATACGGAGTCTCATTTTATTTTTGTCGACCACGAAATAGGACTGCATATTTTAAGCACAGTTTCAAATCATGCGCATTTAGAGAATAAATCATTTTTCATGCGTATTTAGATAAAAAAAAAATCCAAAAATGATGAGACATCTATTTATCTTATTATTTAATAATAAAAAAATATTAAAAAATTAACAGAACTTATTATTTTTTATTAATAATTAATTATTAATATTTAAAATTCAGACTAAAAATATATTATTAAATTATTAAATTAAAAAATTAAATTAATAACTAAAATATTAATAAAAGATAATAAATTTTATTAATTCGTGAGTTTTTCTCGTCATGATATTTCGCTTTATCCTTTTTTTGGTTGTTGTGGCCAGACACATTACTCATATTTGCACTCATACAACGCAATACGCAAAGGCTCACGTCTGAATACAGCAAAAGGAGACAAATAGGCTGCTTTATTATTTTTATTTTATTTAAAATCCAACAAGAAAAACGGTCGGTTTTCTTTACAACGAAAAACGTATACAATTTAACTCGCCAATTGCTCTATTATAACCCTAAAAAATTAGCGGATAAAATATCTTTTGTGCGATACATTATTATATATTTAGTCTTTAATATTTAAAATTAATTTTTTTTTTTACCAAAGTTAGGATTGAAACTCGAATCTATAATTTTTAGATGAATATAAAAATATTACTGTCATTTAAATTATTGTTCGTTGACAAAATTAGTTAAATATTAATAAAAAATAATAAATTATTTGTTAGGATGCATTGCTCAATAAATATCTTTACCCTTCGGATAATTAAAGAAGGCGGCAAGTTAGTAATTTGACTTAATTATACGATGCTCAACTTTTGGCTTTTTGTTGTGATCGGATAAGCATACTTATAAATTAAATCTAACTTAAACATCTTATTAGTGAAGACACTAAGTTATTGGTTCAGTGAATTATTAATTTCACTCATGAATTGACTTTAATTAAAAAATATAATAATATATTTAAAAAATCTAATTAATATATATCATATATATTAATAAAAAGACCAAAAACTGTTTTGCTTGATTTTTGTCAAATTTAATAGATGGAGTCGATCAAATTTGCATTAAAGATCTTAATTCGAAGAATAGATATAATTTTTTTTAAAAAAAATAAGTTTGACCCAAAATTTATTAATTTAGTAGAAAAATAATTTAAAATAATAAAATTTGTATTAATAGTTAAATCATATCACCATAATGATAGTATTGATTGAATTTAAACAAAATTAAAATACAATTAAATATAACTCGAAAGGAAATGACTGAAATGAAATCAAATGAACTCAAGGCATAAGTAAAACAACTTGAAAAAAGAACTTAAAAATAACGAATAAAATTATGAACAAAGGCTCAAATGTGCAAATAAACAACTATACTGGAAAAAGAAATAAACAAAAAAAAAAAAACAAAAGAAATAAATGAAAATGAATTGACTTCAAAAATTCATATGTACTCATAGGGCTTTTTTTAAGTGAGTGTGAGTTAAGAATTTTTTGAGAGTTTTAGTATAGCTTGAGATGTTGACCTTTGCATTTCTTTTAACTCCTTTATTTATAGAGTAAAAAATTTATACTGTATTGAGTAGTTATTAATCTCTTACTCACGTTATTATTTTATTTATTCTCCAAGTTTAACTATCCACGTTTTTATCATATTTTGGTGGTCAAGTAATAGCCCTCATGTCTATCTCTAGTTAAGAGTCAATTCTATTTTTTACATGTTATTTGCATTTTACTTAGTACGACTTAGAAAATTCCCTTTTCAACTTTAACAGTACTCTTCGGTTAACTCTTTTGAATGGTCCTCTATTTGCTATAATCGAAGCAGTTATGCTGCGTCGAACTTTCTGTGTTAACAAAATATCTTTAAAACTTATCATTTCAGAAGAAAAATCAAAGTTTTACACCTAACGTGCCATCACATGCTTTCTTTTGAATTTTCAGAATTTAAAAAGACTAAAGATTGAAAAATAGCATGCACATTTTTTTAGGAATTCGCAATGCCTTCTTGGGCTATTATGGGCCTATTAACACATAAGAGAAAAGCGCAATCCTATTATTAATCATTGTCATTATCTTCATCATTTTTCTAAAACCCTATTGTGCTTTCATATTTCCACTTCTCTTCACTTTATGGATTCCCAACGGGCTCATCAAGTTAATGCTTCCACTTCTGCTACTGCAACAACTTCTGCAACTACCTGTTGCTGTTTTATCTTCTTCTATCCTGTCATTGTCATTACCACTACTTCTGCTATAATTGTTGCACCTCCAACACAACAACATGATGAGAAAAAAGACGATGTCCAAGAAATAGGACCTCTTCCCTTGGTAGTTAATGTAACTCAGTGTTACAATAAGGATGGGACTTTCAGAGTCTCAAACCCAAACGTTGAGACCACTGAACTGTAGCACAATCAGGTATATTTGCCTTTCAAAGTTAATGACATTATGTACTCATTTTTTAGTGCCATTATCAAATAGAGTCCATTTCCTCATTTTTTAGTCCAACGCTAGCCAGGGAGCAAAAGATAGCGAGCTCAGCGGCTTCTTGAAAAGCGTCCATTCCTGCTGGAATAGGGGGAAGACTCAGAGCTTGCTGAATGGCCTCTTCTGTGATGGGGATTTGCTTCTGCCGGACATAAACAGACTGCAGGATCGGCATGTAGAAGTTGGAGTAGAACTCAACTACCCAAGAAAGATTGACCTGCCTTGGCTGTTTCTGTAAGAAACCCCATTGTCTTCGCTCAACTTGCAGCTCAACAAAGGTGGCAATATTGGACGGCAGGATAAGAAGGTATTCATTGTTATAGTTCCTTTCTGCCAGGATAGGGAACATCTGCTCACAGTAGCGATTGGAAAATCGCGCAGCGTCCTTTGCTGGAAAGGCTTTCTCCTTTTCGTCAACCTTTATTATCCTCTTGACTCGTTTTGTTGAGGGCTTGACTGCGGTTGAAGAAGGCTCTGCCACTAATGCTCTTTTAGTTCCTCTTCTTGCTGGTGGTCTGGAAGTTGCTTTCTCCTTTCCTTTCTTGGTGGCCATCCTGAAAGAAGGGAAGAGAAAGAAAAATAAATTTAAAGAGAGATACAACAAGGAAGGAAACGGAAAAGAGGGTGAATGATGCACAGTAAAATGTAGATGACATTAACACATGCTCTCGAGTACATATGAAAAGCCATCGATGGAAAATAGCTAGTGCATAAAAAGACAAGTGAATGCAAGGTGTTTATTGGCATGCTGGCAAAGGGCATGAGTAGCATAGACCAAGCATTACTTTGTAACAAACCATCACGTTTGTATTGACAATTGAATTCAATTAATAAAATAATAAGGGAAAGTTGTGAAAAGTAAGCATTGAATAGTATAGTAACATAGAGAAGTGCATAATGCCACATGGGCTTTTTCACAAACACATAGCATGCATGGTGAATAGGGTATAGAAAATATAAAGATGAACATGCAAGCAATCCCTTAAATGGGAGAAAAATAATTGTCAAATAATTTGCAATAATCCACAAGCATATAATGAGGGATGATGACTCAAAAGGTTTCTAACACCATGTAAAGAAAAGAAAAGAAGAAGAAGAAAAATAAAAATTTGAAAAGAAAAAGAAAAGAAAAAGAAAATAATAATATATATACATAATATAATAAGAATGATAGAAAAGAGAAGAAGGAAGAAGAAGGTAAAACCTTGTTAATGATGGTGAGAGAGATAGAGAGTGAAAGATGAGATAGAAAGTGGAAGGGGGAAGGAAAAAAGAAGGAGGGAAAAGAAAAATTAGGATTTGGAGGAGAAGAAGATAAGATATGTGGCAATTTTAGGTTGAGCTGTGCGGCGCATGCGACGCGGCTGCGTGGGGCACGCGTTCGCGTGGGTGCGCGTCAGGGAGGGGGACGCGATCGCGTCGGTCACGCGGTCGTGTGACCCATGTTATGCGTCTGGCGCGAGTGCAGCCTCGCTCCAGCACAACTCTCTGTTCAATTTAATTCAATTGCCAAATTGGGGTGATGCGATCGCGTGGGTCACGCGATCGCATGAATGTGCGTCATAAAATGGGTGACGCGGTCGCGTGACAAGGATTGTGCTTTCAGCACCAATCCAGCATCACTCTCGCACAAAATGTTGATGTGCACCCTTTTACGTCGAAAATTCAGGGCACGCGGCCGCGTGGAGCACGCGTGGGAGGCCATGATTCCCATGCGACGCGAACGCGTCAGGGACGCGGTCGTGTGGGTCGATTTGTGCCATTGGCACGCCTCCAGCCCCGATCCAGCCGGACTCTCTGTTTATTTATTTATTTATTTATTTTTTAAAAAGAAGTATAAAGACATGTAAATGAAAGAGCACGAAAGCACTAATAAATAAAAGAGTTATTAAAGAAGAAAAACTAAAAGTGAAGAAAAGAATGATCATACTGCGGTGGGTTATCTCCCACCAAGCACTTTGCTTTAACGTCCGTAAGTTGGACGCTCCACTAGCTCAATCTGCTGCGATGTGGGGATCTTCCAGGCGGAAGATCTCAAGCTCCTTATTTTTCTGCATCTTCTCACCATGGTACAGCTTCAGGCGTTGTCCATTAACCTTAATAAGTTCAGAGCTTGAAGGATGGCTTAGGTGATAGACTCCGTATGGTTCAGCCTTCTCTACTCTGTATGGACCTTCCCATTTTGATCTCAACTTACCGGGCATGAGCCTTAGTCGAGATTTGTAAAGGAGGACAAAATCTCCAGGTTGAAACTCTTTCTTCTTGATGTTTTGATCATGCACAGCTTTCGTCTTTTCCTTGTAAATTCTGGAATTCTCATAAGCTTCTAGGCGAAGGTTCTCCAGTTCCTGCAGTTGCAACTTCCTTTCAGCTCCGGCATTCTCAATTCCCATGTTGCACTCCTTAACTGCCCAGAAGGCTTTGTGTTCGATTTCAACTGGGAGATGGCAATCTTTTCCATAAACCAAGCGGAAGGGGCTCATCCCAATGGGTGTCTTGTATGCTGTTCTATATGCCCACAGTGCATCTTGTAGCCTGGTGCTCCAGTCTTTTCTATGAGGCTTTACTATCTTTTGCAAGATACGCTTAATTTCTCTGTTTGACACCTCGGCTTGCCCATTAGTTTGGGGATGGTAAGTAGTTGCAACTTTATGGATTATCCCATGCTTCTTCATCAATCCTGTTAGTCTCCTGTTACAAAAATGGGTGCCTTGATCGCTCACGATTGCTCGTGGTGATCCAAAGCGACATATAATATGGTTTCTCACGAAGAAAACAACAGTGTTAGCGTCATCAGTGCGGGTAGGAATTGCTTCCACCCATTTGGAAACATAATCCATAGCTAACAATATATAAAAATATCCATTAGAATTTGGAAATGGGTCCATGAAGTCAATGGCCCAAACATCAAAAATTTCACAAAAGAGCATATATTGTTGAGGCATCTCATCCCTCCTGGATATATTACCAAATTTCTGGCATGGGGGGCAGGATTTACAAAACTCAGCAGCGTCTCTAAAAAGAGTAGGCCATCAGAATCCACAGTCTAAGATCTTTCTAGCTGTTCGTTGAGGGCCAAAATGTCCTCCACTCTCAGATGAGTGACAGGCCTCTAAAATGGACTGGAATTCTGATTGAGGCACACAACGTCTAATTATCTGGTCAGCGCCACATCTCCATAAATATGGGTCATCCCATATATAATATTTAGACTCACTTTTCAGCTTGTCTCTTTGATGTTTAGAAAAATGTGGAGGAAATGTGCGGCTAACTAAATAATTAGCAACAGGTGCATACCAAGGGACTACCTCAGATACTGCTTGTAGGTTATCAAAAGGAAAATTATCATCTATAGGAGTAGAATCATCCTTAATATGTTCAAGGCGACTCAAGTGGTCTGCTACTAAATTCTGATTACCACTCTTGTCCTTTATTTCTAAATTAAATTCTTGTAGCAGTAGTATCCAACATATAAGTCTTGGTTTGGACTCCTTTTTAGCTAATAGATACTTTAGAGCTGCGTGGTCCGAATACACTACTACTTTGGTACCAAGTAAATAGGCCCGGAATTTATCCAGAGCAAAAACAATAGCAAGAAGTTCTTTCTCAGTAGTAGTATAATTGGACTGGGCAGTGTCTAAAGTCTTAGACGCATAGGCAATAACAAAAGGATCCTTACCTTCACGCTGAGCCAGCGCTGCTCCTACTGCATGGTTGGAAGCATCGCACATGATTTCAAACGGCTGGTTCCAGTCTGGTCCTCTCACAATTGGAGCTTGCGTTAGAGCAGTCTTCAGCTTATCAAACGCTTGTTTGCAATCCTCACTGAACTCGAACTCAATATCCTTCTGCAGTAATCTGGATAAGGGAAGTGCCACCTTACTAAAGTCCTTAATAAACCTCCTATAGAAACCTGCATGGCCAAGAAATGAACGGACTTCCCTCACAGAAGAGGGGTAAGGTAAACTAGAAATAACATTCACCTTTGCTGGGTCTACAGAAATGCCATTATTAGATACCACATGTCCTAATACAATCCCTTGTTTTACCATAAAGTGGCATTTTTCGAAATTCAATACAAGGTTTGTATTAACACATCTATCTAATACTCTAGATAACCCATCTAAGCAAAGGCTAAAAGAATCACCATAAACGCTAAAATCGTCCATAAAAACTTCCATACAGTCCTTAATAAGATCAGAGAAAAGACTCATCATGCACCTTTGAAAAGTAGCTGGTGCATTGCACAAGCCAAAGGGCATTCTCTTATAAGCATAGGTCCCAAAAGGACATGCAAAAGTAGTCTTTTCCTGATCCTCAGGAGCTATATGAATCTGGAAATAACCTGTGTAACCATCTAGAAAGCAGTAATGTGATTTACCTGACAGGCGATCCAGCATTTGATCAATGAATGGAAGTGGGTAGTGATCCTTACGAGTAGCTTGGTTGAGACGCCTGTAATCAATGTAGACTCTCCAAGCATTCTGAACTCTAGTTGCTATGAGCTCTCCATGCTCATTCTTCACGGTAGTGACTCCGGACTTCTTGGGCACCACTTGTACTGGGCTTACCCATTCACTGTCTGAAATGGGATATATGATACCGGCCTCTAATAGTCTGGTCACCTCCTTCTTGACAACTTCCAAGATGGTGGGATTCAATCTTCTCTGGGGTTGACGGACAGGTCTTGCTCCCTCTTCTAAAAATATTCTGTGCTCGCATACTTGAGGGTTGATTCCTACTATGTCTGCCAAACTCCACCCAATTGCCTTCTTATGCTTCCTTAGCACATCAAGTAGCTGCTCTTCTTATTGAGAAGCCAGTTCTCTTGCAATAATAACCGGAAGCTTCTGCTCGTCCTCGAGATAAGCATATTTGAGGTGTGGAGGAAGAGGTTTCAATTCTAACTTTTGATCATGGGCAGGCTCTGGATTATCTGGAGCTCGTGAAAATGGCGAAGTGCCCTCACTGTTAGTTAAGAGGGTCCCCACACTCGGACCTTGTCCAGTATGCCTCTCTTCAAACTCTTCTTTTTGAACTTCAGCCACACTTTCGTCTATGACATCACACTGGAAGATAGAACAATCTTCTGGGGGGTTGTTAATGACTCCATTCAGATTGAAGATCACTATGCGGCCATCTATTTCAAAGGAGTATGTTCCTGAAAAAGCATCCAATTTGAATTTTGATGTCTTCAGGAATGGTCTTCCAAGTAGGATCGATGATGGCTTATCTAAATCATTATGGGGCATCTCCAAGATATAAAAATCAGTGGAAAATGTGAGCCCTTTAATATTCACCAAAACATCTTCAGCAACTCCAGCCACTGTAATAATGCTTTTATCTGCTAACACAAAACGAGCTGCTGACCTTTTTAAGGGAGGGAGCCTCAAAACATCATATATGGACAAAGGCATTATACTGACACATGCTCCTAAATCACACATGCAATCATAAATTACTACACCACCAATAGTACAACTAACTATGCAAGGACCTGGATCACTACATTTTTCAGGTAATCCTCCCATTAAAGCAGATATAGAACTACCTAAAGGAATAGTTTCTAATTCATTAATCTTGTCTTTATGGATACATAAGTCTTTTAGAAACTTTGCATATTTAGGTACCTGCTGAATAACATCAAAAAGGGGGACAATTACCTCGACCTTTTTGAATATCTCTACCATTTTAGGATCAGGTTCCAGCTGCTTCCTGGGCTTCCTTGCAAGTTGTGGAAATGGAATGGGAACAGTGGTTTCCGTGGTGCCTGCGCCTTTTGGTGCTTCTTCTTGTGGTTGAGCTATCTCTTCTTCAGCTATGTCCTGTATATCCTCTTCCTCTTCAACATCTTCGATTCCCACCACCTCTTCAGCTGAGGCGTATTCTGGTGAGCTTGGTTCCTCCTGATTCCTCCCCTGTAGTGTAGTTCCAGACCTCAGGGTGATGGCATTAATGCCTCCCTTTGGATTGGGTAATGGTTGAGAGGGGATTCCAGTGGTGCTTGAAGGTTGGTTACTGGAATTTTGTGCTGAACCAAGCTGTGTCATAAAAGCTTGCAGAGTAGAGGTGAGACCATTCAGACTGGCGTTAATACTGTTCACGATGGTACTTTCCATGGCCAGTTGTCTTTTCTCAAAAGCTTGTAATAAATCTTCATTAGAAGATACAAAAGAATGAGTAAATTGAGAGGTTTGCTGCTGATTGTTCGGTGGTCCTTGGTTTTGCCTCAGGTGAGGTGCTCGGTAAGGTTGATTTTGCTGCCTGTTGTTGTTATTATTCCACCTCTGATTTCCCTGATTATCTCTACCTCCCTTATTATTATTGTCCCTCCAATTCTGGTTTGAATTGTCCTGCCATCCATGGTTATTATTTCCACTTTGATTGTACCCTTGGTTGGGGCGGTCATAGAAGTTGTGAGTGGATGCCACCATGTTGTCTTCTTGTTGGAGCTGCGGGCATTCATCAGTGTAATGGCTGTAATCAGCACAAATTCCGCAAATTCTTTGTGGGACTAGTTGTTGGTTTTGCTGCGGTTGAGTTTGCTGAGCTTGTTGATTCAACTGCATTTGCTTCAGCAAGTTGGTCATCTCACAGATGCTTTGAGTTAGAGCAGCAGTCTCTCTGCCAGAAGATACTTCTGCAACGGCTTTGAACGGCCTTGCTTCTGTCTGTGGTTCCGAGTAGATTCAGCTAAATCACTGATCAATTGCCAAGCTTCATCAGTGATCTTGTACTTCTTCATAGACCCATTGCTGGCACTTTTCAATGTGGTCTTATCTTGGAGCCTCATACCTTGTGTGATATAGCTGAGTAGCACGATCTTGTCAATCATGTGGTGGGGGCATGCTTCCAGAAGATTATTGAAGCGCTCCCAGTATTCGAAGAGAGTCTCATTGTCATCCTGAACAATCGTAGAGATATCCTTCCTCAGTTTATCAGTAACTTCAGATGGAAAGAATTTCTCCAGAAACTCCTTTCTGAGTGTATCTCAGTTGGATACATTTGCTAGAGGTTGAGTGTAGTACCACTCTCTTGCTTTTCCCTCAAGAGAGAACGGAAAAGCTTTCAGCAGAATTGAAGTTTCATCAGTGTCATCACGCCTGATAGTAGAACAGGCTGCCTGGAAATCTCTCAAGTGCTTGATAGGCTCTTGAGCAGGTAGGCCATGAAACATGGGCATCAAATTTAACAGTGCGGTCTTTATTTCAAAATCTGTAGCTACCGCTGGATGATGCGCTTGAAACGGTTGCATTGTAAAATCAGGAGCTCCTTCCTCCTGAATGGTAACTCTTCTAGCTGCCATGTTTTCTGCACGTAAAACAACCGAATCAGTAGAACGGGGGCTGGTTTCTTCCTCAGATTCACTTTCAGATTCGCCCTCAGAGCAGGCTAACCTACGCTGTTCTCGCCTTATTCGTGAAATAGTCCTTTCAATTTCAGGATCGAATATTAGCAAGTGTGGATCAGGAAGTGAACGCGTCATTTGACGGAAGAAACATGCAGCTCATAGTAGCAAAATTAAATAAAATGCAAATAAATAAATTCTAATTAATAAAATTAGCACTCTATTGCAACTCCCCGGCAACGGCGCCAAAAATTGATGGGACGCAGAAGCTGGTGAATTAAAAATTATTAAAATGGTTACGTTGCAAGTATAGTTCTTAACTCACCAAAAATCTGCCTATCAATTTAAAAGTATGTCACAGAGAATTTCAATTAAAATTACTGGGAGTTTTAAGTCCCAGGTCGTCTCCCAACGAGTTGCAGAAAAGTGTGCTATCTTATTAATCAGATGTTCCAAGAAGTTGAGCTAAGTAAATTGGGATGTAAATTGAGGAAATTTAAATAATATGAATAAAAGCCTTGACTGGGAGTTAATTGGTTAGAATTTCTACTATTGATGGTGCGATTGTAAGATTAATTTATAATTAATGGTTATTCTGTTTGGTTATTCTTTACTAGGTAAGGGAAAGTCAAACAAGTTGGAATGCCAGATCTATTCACAAGTTGCAACCTACTTAGTTCAAAGGGATTGGCGTCGGTGACAGGATAGCAATCCAACATTTAACCCAATTACAAATTTTCTTTCAATCCTTCCAACTCAAGAGTTCCTTTTAATCAACTCCCCATCAAGTAAGGAAACTACTCACGCATTGTAAATAAAGAATCCATAGCACATGAAAGGGAATTAAAAGAAGACATGATTATTGGAATTGAAATTGAATTAAAAAGAAATAATCCTCGCATTAATTAATCATAAAAGTATCTGAATGACAAAATTGAACAAAACAAAGAACATGGAAGAATAAAACCAAGTTAAGAAAACAAACTAGAATGATGAAGTCTTGATGAGGAAATAACTCTTCTCAATGTTCCAATGCTCAGATCAATTCAAAATTAGAATCCTAAAAACCTAGAGAGAAAAACCTAAGAGAGTGAAAAACTAGATCTAAAACTACTGAATGAATGTGTCTTTTGTTTCTGCATGTTCTCTGACTCTGGTCTGCTGTTCCGGGCCGAAAACTGGGCCGAAATGGGGTCCAAAATCGCCCCCAACGAATTCTGCAGATTATGCATATCGCACATGTCACGCGATCGCGTCATCCATGCGGACACGTCATTCGCGTTTTTCCTCGCCACGCGTTCGCGTCGTCCATGCTACCGCGTCGCTGCGATTTGCTCTCCTTCGCGCGGTCGCGTGAGCCATGCGACCGCGTCACTTCTCGATGGTTATCTCCTCAAATTCTTGTGTTCCTTCCATTTTTGCTAGCTTCCTTTCCAATCTCCAACTCATTCATGCCCTATAAAGTCTGAAACACTTAACACACAGATCACGGCATCAAATGGAATAAAAGAGAATTAAAAATAAATAATTAAAGTCTCTAGGAAGCAGTTTTCAAACATGTAATAAATTCAGCAAGGAAATATAAATGCATGCTAATTTAATGAATAAGTGGGTAAGGATCATGATAAAACCACACAATTAAACACAATATAAACCATAAAATAGTGGTTTATCAATAACTAAAAACACTAAGAAAATGATATGAAAAAGGGTACAAAATGCTCACGCATCAACCCCTGTTGATATGCCAGGGGTCGATCCGAACCTTATATGTCACAAGTTGGCAGTCAACCCTAACGCCCGACCTATAAGACAAAAGAAGTGAAATCTTGGCACGGAGAGAAGAAATGCAGCAGCAGCAGAAATACAAAAATTGCTTGATGCAGGCTTCATCTGAGAAATCCGTTTTTTCTCATGGCTAGCAAACGTGGTAATGGTCAAGAAGAGCTCGAGGAAATGGCGAATGTGTGTAGATTTTACAGATTTGAATAAAGCTTGCCTGAAGGATTCTTATCTACTGCCAAACATTGACAGGCTCTTAGACGACACCTCAGGATATCAAGTGCTCAGATGACGAAGACAAGATGGCATTTGTAACTGACCAAGGTAACTTTTGCTATAAAGTAATGCCTTTTGGACTAAAAAATGCGGGGGCAACTTATTAGAGACTGATGGACAAAGTCTTCAAAGATAAAGTTGGACGAAACATCGAGATATATGTCAGCGATATGATCGTCAAATCAAGTTCAGAAAAACAGCATGAAGCCGATCTTCAAGAGGTTTTTCGACAGCTTAGAAAATACAATATGAGGCTAAACCCAGAAAAATGTGCATTCGGGTATAAAAAGGTAAATTCCTGGGATTTCTACTCACAAACATGGGAATAGAAGCCAACCCCGATAAATGCCAGGCCGTCATAAGCATGCAGTCACCTCGGACTATCAAAGAAGTACAACGCCTCACAGGTTGTTTGGCCGCTCTGTCCTAATTTTTACCAGCGGCAGCAGCCAGATCATACCATTTCTTCAACACCATGAAGAAGGCTGATAAGTTCATTTGGACGGAAGAATGTGAAAAGGCCTTCGCTGAATTCAAACACATCCTAGGGTCACCATCTATACTAAAAAAACCAGAACAAGGTAAACCGCTTTTCGTATTCCTTTTAATTTCCACAAACACGGTCAGTTCCATGCTTGTAACAGAAACAGGGAAAGAGCAATACCTAGTGTACTTCATGAGCAAAGTCTTACAAAATGCCGAGACAAAAGGTACCCGATGATACAAAAATTAGGATTTGGTTTGGTCATTACTGCTCGGCAACTGCGACATTACTTTCAAACACATCCAATAATAGTTCGAACTAGTCACCCCCTGCGACAAATGTTATCACGACCAGATTTAGCAAGCCAAGTCACAAAATGGGCGATAGAGCTCTCTAAATTCGATATTTCATACCAATCACGAGGATCACCTAAATCCCAAGCGTTGGCCGACTTCATCTCGGAGTTCACGAACAAAGAGAAAACACCCAAAACATGGAAACTATACGTAGATGGAGCATCGAATGAAAACGGATGTGGAGCAGGAATCCTTCTGAAGGACGATACTGGAGTTCAAGCCGAACAGTCAATCAAATTCCTCTTTGAAACAACCAATAACCAAGCTGAATATGAAGCTCTCTTAGCAGGCCTACGGCTAGCCAAGAAAATAGAAGTCACAAGCCTAAAGGTATACTACGATTCACTCCTAGTAGTACAGCAGGTAAACAGCCACTTTCAGGTATGAGATCCACTCTTGCAAAAGTATTTAGACTCGGTCAAAATCATGATACAATTTTTTCAAAATTTTGAAATATCACATATACCTAGGGAACAAAATTGTAGGGCCAATATTTTATCTAAATTAGCCACATATAGAGTAACCAATCAGTCAGACAAGTTAAACCATCTCACACTAACAGAACCAAGTTTAGATATCAAATCTATTCTAAGAGTGTCACAGGAAGAGAATTGGTGAAGCCCATTTATTTGTTACCTAAGAACTGGAGAAATGCCAAAAAATGAAAATCTGAGGTCATTTAGATACAAAGCAAACCACTACACTATGATGGGAGCGGACCTATACAAACGAGGTTTTTCTAGGCCGTTACTAAAATGCCTCAGACGAGCAGAAGCGGAAAACGCCATAGAGGAACTACATGAAGGAACCTGTGGACACCATACAGGAAGTAGAAGTTTGGCCACAAAAATCCTCCGAGCAGGATACTACTGGCTGACGTTGAGAGAAGATTGCAAGATTAAAGTGCAAAAGTGTGATGCATGTCAAAAATGTGCGTTGCTCATTCACAACCCGGCCGAACTATTGCACACCTCAGATGTCAGCTGGCCGTTCCACAAATGGGGAATGAATATACTTGGACCATTCCCAGTCTCGCCAGTACAGGTAAAGTTCCTCTTGGTAGCCGTTGACTACTTCACAAAGTGGATAGAAGCGCAGCCACTTGCGAAAATCACAGCAGAAAAGGTACAAAGTTTTATTTGGAAATCAATTATTTGTAGATTCGGATTACCTAGAGAAATCGTGTCTGATAATGGCCTGCAATTCACAGATAAGAAAATTGTTTCATACTTAACCCATCTGCATATCAAACATCATTTTTCCTCCGTTGAACACCCACAAACTAATGGGCTCGCGGAGATAGCTAACAAAGTTATTTTGCAGGCCTTAAAAAAGAAACTAACAGATGCTAAAGGTCGATGGACAGAGATTATACCAGAAGTGCTGTGGAGCTATAACACAACACCACAGTCTTCAACAAAAGAAAGCCCGTTCCGACTAGCCTATGGCGCAGAATGCATGATCCCAATCAAAATTAGTCAATGGTCTACCCGGACCGAGTACTTTGATGAAGAGAACAACACGCAAACTAGGTCGGTCGAGCTTGATCTAATAAGTGAGGAGTGATGCCTAACCGAAATCAGGAAAAAATCCATGCAGGCAGCCATGCGAAAATAATACAACAAAAAAGTATGGCCAAGGACCCTAAAAGAGGGAGACTTGGTGCTGAGACAAATCGAAGAAGTTTGGAAACCACCAGGACATGGAAGGCCCTTTCCGAGTCTCCAAAGTCGTCGAAAAAGGAGCATATTCTCTTAAAACATTGGAAGGAATGGCTCTCCCCAATACTTGGAATATTTCATCTTTAAAGATCTATTGCAGTTGAACTACCATTGATTGTAACAGTAGAGTGGCTAGGTACTCTTTTTCCTAATCACGAGGTTTTATCCCTAAGGAGGGTTTTACTCAGATAGGTTTTAACGAGGCCGACCACTTCACACCTTCCAAACGGAAGGGTTCTCTTTTTCGCATATGAATAAATCTAACTCTATGTCTCGATTTGATTACTTACAAAATTATACTTGTCAATCAAATAATGTCAAACCAACAAAACAACATTTGGAAATCCCATTCACACATGTGCAACAGCTATTCAAAATAATTTTCAAAGTCAAAACCGACCCTATATGTCGGGCAAAGATGTCCAAAATAAAACCGATTCTAAAATCAGTATCCAAAAGTCAGAAAAATAGTCATATGTTCCAAAATTACAAACATCAATAATTTTTTCAAGAAGGGGGAGGAATACTCTCAGCATGATCCTCACCCGCCTCATCCTCCACAAGCTATCCATTAATCACGATCTTCGTCACGTCAAGCTTTCTGACCTCAAACTCTGGAGAAAATAAAAGGACTTGACTAACAACACGGTCAAACCCTGCAGCAAAAATTTCAAGCCCCTCATCCTCCAGCTCATGAATCCGTGACGTCATTTCGCCTTTAGTTTTGTCGTTTTCCTTTATCTCGACCTGAAGGAGGCGAACTTGTTCTTGAAGTTTCAGAATCTCCTCCTCCCCACTTTTCATTTTCGTCGTCACATCAAAAATGACGTCGTCCCTCTCTTTCACGGATCGTTCCAAGTTAACCACTTTATCGATAGCAACTTGCTGTTCCGCTTCCAACAGCTCAGTAGTACGCCTAACATAAAGAAGGCGGGAGGCCACAATCTACATATCACTTAGTCAATAACAAGTACATACCAAATGTTCAATACCAGCAAAAACATAATAAACAAACACTTGCTAACCTGGATAAACTTTCCCATTCCCTCCATACCAGTTCGGCGAGTCAAACGCATATTCCCGGGGTAATGAGAAACCTTATCAGCAAGCTCAACGATTGGAAAATGGTCGTTCCAGAGGGAATGTGGATTCACCCCTTCAATAAAACTATGAAGTTTCTTCTGTCTTTCAAAAACCGACTTATCATCCTTATACTCCTTGGATATCACCTCTAGAGACTTATCCGACTCATTCCTCTTCCTCTTCAAAAATGCTGAAACTTGAACAGCAGAATGCGCATCATCTCCACCAACTTCCTTCACAACGCCAAAAATTCTACCACCTTTCTCTTTCTTCCTATGTAGATAGGATTGGAGTCGAGATGTGTTCAAATGAATGACTCGTCTACCTACAAGAAACGGCAATTATACGTCAGCAAACCAGAAAACATCTAACATAAAAATACAGGTTCTCACTACTTATATATGTTTACAATCCATCTTTGTCATTTTATTTTTCAAAATGTAGCAGATCGGGAATAGACAAACATTCTCCAGCAGCAAAATTTTCTATTAGAAATTCTAATAAAAAGGTCCTCCTCCTCACTCCTCTTAGTAGCCTTAAGGATCTGCATCGACTCTGAGCACCAATACAGAAGGTACTTCTCTATCAGTTCGTTATCTAAATAAAATGGATACTCAGACTCTAAAAACCAAACCTTCACAAACATGGACTTAAAGTTTTTAAAAGAAGATTTATACAACAGGAAAATGGAATGCCTGGGATAGCTACTGAGAAAAATCCAAAGCCCTTTCTGCATCCCTTTCGATTGAAATAAAGAAAAGAAAACGTTAAAAGAAGAAGGAAACTCCAGGAAATCCATCAAACATTCAAACGCACACAGAAACACCCAGGAATTAGGGTGTAACTACGAAGGTGCACAATTAAGCTGAGTCAAGACTTTACACTCAAAATTAAAAAAGAAAATTTTACATGTAACTCAATAAAATAGGGAGTATACATATAAAAATACTTCCAATCCCCTCTCCTTTCACAGACTCTCTCCTCACTGGTACAGGGGAGAAGTTCGACGCGAACCTCGGACCCCCTCCCTTACAAGCTTCAGAGTTTCCAACTCACGAAGCAACTCGGCATCATAGTATAATGACGCGCGAGTCTTCACATCAACATGAACCCAATGGTACGGATTCTCTTTGTTCACTTTGACTACTTTAATCTTGTCCTTTTCCTTTTCTCTAGCCATTTTTCAGGAGTGAATGAGTCAGAGAAGGTGAGAAGACAAACCTTTCGAAGACATGCCTTTTTACACACTTATGTAAATTCAACTAGCGTAGCGCATTGTGTTTTTTCAAGAAGGAAACGGCAATAAAGTTTAATTGCAACCCACTACTTTAGTGGGAAGTAAAACTGCCTATGTGCCCAATACGAACGGTTCGTATCCCACTTAGCCAAACAAAATTTATTGCGGCCCAGTTAACAAGGTAAGTCATTATTAAAACCGGTCTTTTCTTTTCTTTTCTTTTCGTTTTCTTTTCTGAAACGATTAATAAAAATAGATTATGAAAATTAATAATTTTGAAATACAAACTTAAAACACACGTTGAGCTTGGGAGCTACAATACCTCCCCTTAAAACACCAAGGTATAACTCCATAAGGATAAGCTCAACTTGCTAAACTACGTTTTCCAAGTCAACCTTGGAGGCTTTGTACTGTATTCCTAATACATCGGATGGACCGAGTTATACCTCGACACGCTCGCCCACGTTTCAAAAACTAATGACTCTATTCCAACAACCTCTTCCCCAGAATCTCGCCCCAAAGCCGATCACGAATATCTTGACTCAAGCCGATGACTTATTCCGTCTCAACCAATCTATATAACATGAACAAGACAGATGATGAGAGGCAGATCACAAAAAAAGCAACAAACTGATTATATACTCGCTTTTTTTGATAATTCCGTACTGACTTGGGTGTTAGAGTCCTTTTTGCAGGTACCACGCTCGGGTCTGAGTTCACGAGGATATTCCCATTTCAGTTTGAGCTGTCAGACTCATCAAGATCGACACAAAGCCGACCTATAAATCGGAAGAAGTATCCTTGCCAGAACAATACATATTTAATAACATTTATATTTGTATTAATAATTATGCATAATAAAAAATATAATTAATTTAAAATAAGTGAATATAAAATTAAAATAATATTAAAAAAGTTATTCTATGTTTTTACAATATAAGTAATAGTTATTATATAAAATAATAAGGAATAGGGAAAGTATGAGGAGCCAATGGAATATTCATACAATGTGTACAATGGAGGTTTAGGAAGTATTAGAGATATAATCATTAGTGTTACCTTTTCTCATCAGCTGAAGCTTTTGGGATGACTGGTATCATGACATGGTATTAGAGTCTTAAATCCAAAAGGTCAAGAGTTAAATCTTTAGTGAATTCCAAAATCAATTTAAGCTTTTGGGAAGATGTTTATTATCGCTAGTACTCGGATGGTAATTCTAGATAATATGTGGATATTCATATTGTAACTCAATAGTTCATTGTCTCCCTAGCGGAATCCGAAGGAATAATATAGACTAGAATAAAAAGAATATATAATAACAAAAAAGACTTGAATTTAAACTTTATCATTATCGAATTTAAAATTTTTAACTTAGTGATTCGGTTAGATCGATTTATATCAATTTCTATTGATTTTGATCGATTTTCATAGAATTTGACCAATTTTTGTTGATTTAAAATCTAGAACAGTTCTAAAATTGAATTTGATCGATTAAAAATTTGATTTATTGATTTTTTAGTTAACCGAGAGGTGCAGTCCAATTCTAATAATTATACTTATGCCTGTCGATAAAATTATAATTTTTATTTTAAAAGGAGGCGGCTATGAAAACCAATTTTATTGGGAGAAGTCAGATTTGGATTAGTCATGCGTAAAGAGGCATGATAGCAATTTCACGTACAAAACAAAGAATGCAAGATTAAGATAAGAGCGGATTTTATTCGCTAAATTGTGACAGGTGACGAATGACGATTTGATAGCGGATGAGTGACGCACTATAAATTATATTTAATTATAAAATATTTTATTTATAAAATATGTGAGCTGAGAAATGATCGAGCCAAATTGGGCAATGCTTCCTGAAATTGTTCACATTCTATATCTGTCGCAGAAGTCGGAACCGACCTTGAATTACAAAGAATTTGCCAATTTCGTGCATCTGAAAGCTTGAAAGTCAAATTGAGATTTATTTCTGGAGATTCGGCTTCTTTTTTTTCCTAACTTTTTCTTGGAATTTTTTAAACAATTGAAACAAATTATATGCAGTTTTAAAACTATTTATACTTTTATATTTTATTATTTATTTTAAAAATATACATTTATATTGGTTACAATCAGTGACAGACCCAGAAAAATTTAGTTATATGAGCAAAAAAATAATAAAATTTGGATATATATATATTTTGTTTGGTTTTTCAAAATATTCAATAAGTTAAGAATTAATCTATTATGACTTTGAGTTTTATTTAAGAGGCCAATGAGTTGCTACACATACGAAATAAAATTCGAACTCCTAATACTTGTTTAAGCGGACAATTAAACTAATTACTCGACCAACCCAAATTTATTTAGACATATTTAAAATTTTAAATTAGAACTATCTATACATATTGATAAGAATTAGAAACATACACACAATTATTTATTATAATATTTAAAATAATAAAAAAGTAATTTCACTCAGTATAATATTTAAAATAATAAAAAAATAATTTATAATAATTTTTTTATTTTTAATATGACTAAATATTATTTTTTATATATGTTTTTAAACAATTATTTTATTTTTTATTATCTCATATTTAATTATAAAATCTACTTATTATAGTTTTTATGGTATAAATAGATCTTTTATCTAAAATAATTACTATAATCAAAATTATTTTAATAATAAATATTAATAAAGTATATTAATATATAAATAATATATTTTTTATGTTAAATATTTTTTAAAAAATTACTAATAATTTAAATTGTATTTAGTTAGAAAACTAAGTTTCAATTTAGTTATCAACTAATTAACTAATATAATAAAATTAGTTATCATTATTTTTTGAATTTATTTTTTTTATTTTTATACTAAATCAAATTTAACAATATAATTATTATTAATTGTTAAGTTTAACAAAATATTTTTTTAACATAAAATACAAAAAATTATTTATATTTTATTTTGGATAAATATAATATAATATTAGTTTTTTTTGTAAAATTTTGTGGGGCAGATGCCCCCTCCTCCTTTAATGTAGATCCATCCCTGGTTACAATGTACAAAGAGATAAAATGAGATGTTCTAAACCAATGGTTACAGACAAATCCAATCCAATTTATTTTTCAATTCAAATCACATTATTTTTAATTTAAATAGATTAAAAATAAAAGGAAAAACTATTAAAATAGAACCCCATCACAAAAAAACTTTAATTTTTAGAACGACAAAAATATCTTTAAAATATTATAAAATATAACAAAAATAACTAAAAATAATACTATTCTTTTAAAGGTAGCAAATAATATTTATATTTGACAAATTGTTTATACATTTGATCTAAAATTTTGTATAAATATTTGAATAATTATTTAAAAAGTATGTACGAAAAATCGAATAAAAATCTAACCTCTAGAATTTTTTTTTTTATTTTTTAAAAATATTCTTAGTTATTGATAAAAAAAATTCATATAAAAAATTTACTTAGCATAAAATCGTCAAATTTTAGAGATAAAATTATTTTATTTTTTTAATAATACTTGTAAAAAATTGCATTAGAATCCAATTTTTAAAAATTTTTTTAAAAATATATATTTTACGTAAGGTATTTTTGTCATGTTTTAGAATATTTTAAGAATATTTTTGTTATTAATAAAAATAGAGATAATTTTTGTCAGTTTTCTAATAATTTGAGTGTAAAATTAATAGTTTACTCTAAAAATAAATTTGAATCAATACTGTTCCTTTGCAACTCAAAGGCTTTAGCCTATTATAATCTTTTAGTCCTATAATATACAAAATTAAACTACATAAACACGGTTAATTAGTATTAGTGATATAATATCAGACACAATTAGAGATGACTCAAGTGAAATCATTTCATATTTTCCCACATCCCTAAAAATAAATAAATCCTAGACTAATCTTACGTTTTGAACATACAATTCATTATGACCAATACAATACTATGAAAGCATTTTCTAGGAATTTCAGATGTGACCACCAATATAATTAAATCCATTATGAACAAGGTTTCAGAACTCATCAATAAAATTAATAGTCAAATTATGAAATTATCATAGTTCCAAATATTAAGAAACTCAACAAAAAGATGAGGTTAATTATATGACTTTTAGACATTTAATTGCTGTTATAATGAGACATTAATGCAATTTATAACAACAGTTAATAGTAAAAAGTTTTTAGGTTAATTATATCTAATTGTGCCTTGATTAAATGTATCATATAATTAAAAGCCATCTCTTACTGATATTTATAGTTTGAGAAAGTTCTTTCAATTAATGCAGTTGCTACGAAAAAATTAAAACTAACTAAAAAAAAAAGAATATAATATTCTTTTTAGTTGATTTATAAAAAAAATCAATCTCATTTAAATTGAGAATTAATTATTTTAATAAATATTTAATATAAATTTTTAAATAGACTATTAAGTACAAAAAATTAAGTAAAAAACTATTGTGGAATTAAATTTAATAATTTAATAAAGACAAATAAATATTATTATTATATACTACTGAAAAAAATTTCAAATTGTAATAGGGATAGTTGCCCCTATTACAATAGTAATAGATCCGTCCATGCATGTGTCATTCAATCGAAATACACACTTGTCAAATACTCGCCGCACCACGTGTCATCAAAGAATCATCTGCTACATTCTTATTATATATTAATAGTGTTAGTACAAATTTCGACTTGTTGTGAAATTCGACTATGATAAAATTGGGTGTTGATTAACTCATATGAATTGAGTCAAAAAGGGTTTGGGATGAAACCAGTTGGTCACACGCGGTCAAAATTTCGATGGAGTAAGGACTCAACCATAAGAAAACAGAACTTTGATTATGAGATCAATCGAGTCGAGAAAGATCTAGGTTAAAATTTTATAATTATACGTAGTTTTATTTGACAGAACGTGGGTCTTGGAGATAGAGAAAAATGCAAAGACATGGAGTCTTTTTCATGGAAAACAAGGTCCTTCACATTCAAGGCAAGGTCATCGGTTGTGAGAGCCGAAAAAAAAAGAGGAAGCTAGATCATGGGAAGCGAGAAACATTTTGGAAGTCTATCCTTGTAGTCTATAAAAACGTGAAGTTCAGAAGAAATCAGGAACTTTAATTTGAATACTTCATCATCACACAAAATTCTGCAAATTTTCAGTCATACTGACGCAACGAAAACCAATGAAGTGCAAGTGCATGTGAGTGTCTAGAGTCCACTTTTGATTTATTTCCTTTGTTTTCTTTTCTTTTATTTCCTTTGTTCTTTCTTTTCCTCTAAATTTATTTTATCTTAATTTTCTTTGAGCATTTCTTTTCTTTTCTTTAAGTATTTTTTTTTAAAATTCCAAATTTACTTTCTTATTTATTTAAAGCTTTTATTATTTTATATTTTTTATCACAATTCTTTACATTAGTTTCTATAGTTTAATATCATTGATCATTTCATACATTTTTCGATATAACACTAAGCAATTCTCGAGTCGAGTCCACTCTTTTTCAGAGGAGTCGTATCGGCTTTCTGAACTGAGTTCTTGATACAAGCTTGATTCGACACTCTGTCGAGGTTACCAAAAATTAAGTGAAACATATTAGCTCACCCATTGAGATACTGAGTTAGGTTAACGTGTCAAACTTTGCATGTAATTATGCAGTGACAAATTAATAACATCTGATAGAGCCTCTACTTCGACTGATATGTCGGATAATGATACTGGAGAACATACAAGAGGCGTAGAAACATAGGTTGTTCCTTCATTAGGCACTTCATGTCGTAGGATTAACCCTTGATCGTAGAAGGAATTCCTGCGACTGTAGCTACATGGCCTCCATATGGATTACCTCCAAATTATTCTTCACCATTGAAAAATTCTAACATGGGATATATATGAGACACAATCACTACAAGAAACAACCCATTCTATAATACGACACCTCCTTCAGGTTACCTTCTAGTAGGTATACCAGCTAACTATAATCCTAATATGACAAATTATAATGCTTATCAGTATTTGATGAATAATCTCCCGTATTTAGGATCCGTACCCATGTCTTCACAACCTACCTTGATAATGTCAAATGTCTTTTCGACACAGGGTATAGAGGCAACCCCAGTAAGGTTGCCAGTTGGTGGAGAACGTGCTTCTATATTTTCTGAAATATTGAGACAAGTTCTCATTGAAATGTCTCCTAACACAGTCGAATCCCTAATTATGTTTAGACAACAAATAAAATATAGCCGTCATGATCTAGTAAATATGCTCACTCAGTAGATGGCTACAGTCTGAAATCCAATAATGAAAAATAACAATGCCAGAATAGAGCAAATAGCTCTATCTGTTGATGATATTGCAAGAGCAATTAATCGACTGTTTGTACCACTGATAGGTGGAATGCATGTAAACAATCCTCAAGTAATTCTAAATAGAGGAGATAATCCAAATAGGATTTTGAATGATGCTAGAGCAAATAATGCTACTCAAGCATATGGTCAAAATACAATCTAAGCTGTCGAGCAAATCTTGAATAGGGCAGGATTTAATATTGGGGTGACAAATCAACCCTATTTTATCGAGTAGTTATTTTTTATATACATATAGCATGATTATTATTATAATTATATTTTATTATTGTAAAATAAGAGTAGTCTTCAAAATATCTAATTTACAAAGTAAAATATTAAAATAGTAATTTAATAATAGCATATAATATATAATTTTATTTTTTAAGTTTCATATTTTAAAAAAATTGAGTAATCTTTCTTCTTAATAATATAATCGAAATCTCTCTCTCTCTCTCTCTATATATATATATATGCAAACAATTATTTAAAAATTTACTTCTCATATAATTAAAAGTCATCTCTTACTCATATTCATAGTTGAGAAAGTTTTTTCAATTAATACAGTTGCTACAGAAAAAAACTAAAGCTAATTTTAAAAAAGATAAATAATATTCTTTCGGGTTGATTTATAAGAAAAAATACCAATCTCATTTAAATTGAGAATTGATCAATTTAATAAATATCTAATATAAAATTTTTACATTGACTATTAAGTACCAAAAGTTGAGTAAAAAATTATTGTGGGATCAAATTTAATAATTTAATGGGGACAAATAAATATTATTATCATATACTACTAAAAAAAAATTTAAATTGTAGTGGGGATACTTGCCCCATAACATTATTAATAGATCCGTCCATGCATGTTTCATTCAATCGGAATACACACTTGTCGAATACTTTCCGCACCACATGTCGATCAAAGAATCATCTGCTACATTCTTATTATATATTAATAGTGTTAGTACAAATTTTGACTTGTTACGAAATTCAACTATGATAGAACTGGGTGTCGACTAACTCATATGAATTAAGTAAAAAAAGAATTTGGGATGAAACTGGTTGACACACACGTGGTCAAAATTTCAACGGAGTAAGAACTCGATCATAAGAAAATAGAACTTTGATTATGAGATTAGTCGAGTCGAGAAGGATCTAGGTCAAAATTTTATACTTACACATGGTTTAATTTGACAGAACGTGGGTCTTGGAGATCAAGAAAAATGCAAGGACGTGGGGTATTCCCAGTGAAAAACTCACATTTAAGGCAAGGTCATGGGTTGTGAGAGCCTGAAAAAAAGAGGAAGCTAGATCGTGGGAAGAGAGAAATATTTTGCAAGTCTATCCTTGTGGTCTATAAATAGGTGAGAAGAAAACTATTCTTAGTCTAGATTTTCACAAAATAAAATTCCATCATTGAAAGTATAGTCTAGATCAACAATGAATTCTCAAGATTAAATAATAAATTCAATACAAAATAACTGAGAGTATTTAGCTCCTGGGTCGTTCTCCCTAGGAGTTGCAATTAAGTATACAATCATTGGCTATGAGAGAGAGCATGGAAAATTGGGAATGAAAGAAAGAGAGCAAGAAATGTAAATAGTAAGAAATTAAATGGAAAGCAAGAAATGTAAGTAGCAAGGAATTGAAACAAGCATGCATGAAATTAAATGGCAACTCTTGGCAAGAATTGGTGAGTTTAGGATTCCTATCCTAGTTATAGACTACAAACATGGCAATTGTGTGGAATCAATCCAAATTAGTCAATCCTCCTTGAGAATTAGTCAAAAAGCCATAATTAATCTCAATCCATAAGTCCTAGTCAACTCACTAATTACTTAGTGAAAGACTAGCGTCAATGGAAACCAAACCAATTAACTATTCTCATACAATGCGGAATGGACATCCACAACTCAATTCCACCCAAACATCCAATTTCTCAACCAAGAGTGTGAAAACTAAACATGCAAGAATTTAAACATCAAAGCAATAAAAGTCAAAGCAATTAAGTGCAAGGAAAGAAAACTTAAAGTGCAAGAAAACCTCTTGGCAAGTAATTGAGGACTAAAGCTACCTATCCTAGCCATTGACCACAAACACATGATGATTATGAAGAGTTAATTCTACTTAGTCAACCTTACATCGAAGATAAGTCGAATAGGCATAGCTAATTTCAATCCATAAGTCCTATGTCAACACTAAGGGGTCACATAGAGTCAAGGAAAACCAAATCAACTAACTACTCTAATGTATCAAACAAGAATGGACATCAACGACTCAAGGAGCACCAAAGTCAACAATTTCAAGCCAAGAGTGAAGAAAAACTAAGTGAAAACTAAGCCAAGTATTTTATCAAACACTTAGTGTGTATGTAAATAAAATATTATTAAAATGCATTAAAATAAATTCTAAAGCTACCAAAGCAAGAAAATTATAACAACAACTAAAGAAAGCAATAAATGACATGGAAACATAAATTTGCATTAATTAAAAGTAAAATGTAACAAGAGTATCATAAAACATAAATTGACAAAATAAAGGAGATAACAAGAGAAATGAAGAAGAACAAGAAGCAATAACAATAAATGACAAAGAAAAGTAAATAGAAACAAGAATTAAAAGTAGAAATTACAAGAAATTAAACTAAAGAACCCTAATTCTAGAGAGAGGGGGGAGCTTCTCTCTCTAGAAACTAAGAGAAAACATAACAAAATCTAACCCTAATTTCTCCCCCCTTCACATGGAGTAAGGCCTTCCTTCATATAGCACTCAATCAGCTTCAAAAAGCCCCAAAATTGGGCCCTGGAGGCCCAAAAATTGCTCCCAGCGATTTGCAATAAATGAATCACGTGCTGGGATGTGTGCGGACGCACAGGTGGTCATGCATACGCACACATGGTTTTGTGGCTTTTGTGCGTACGCACAGGTGGTTGTGCGCACACACACTCCAATGTGTGCTTCTCCTTTGTTTTCTTCATGCTTTCTCCCTTTGTACATGCTTCCTTCCACTTTTGCCTTGCCAAACTTGTCTTTAGGTCCTAAAATCACTCAACAAACATGTCATGGCATCGAATGGAATAAAAGTGGGATAAAAGTTATTAAATTAAGCACAAAATAGCATGTTTTCACATTTAGGCACAATCTAGAGAGAAAACACAAAAGCATGCTAGTTGGATGAATAAATGTGTGTTTATATGATGAAATCCATTCAAATCAAATAAAAATATATCGTCAAATACGGATTCATCAATAGGTGACGTTCAAAAGAAATCAGAGACTTCAATTTGAACACTTCATCATCACACAAAAATCTGCAAATTTCCATTTAAACTGACGCAACGGAAGCCAATGGAGTGCAAGTGCATGTGAGTGTTTGGAGTCCACTTTTGATTTATTTCCTTTGTTTTCTTTTCTTTTATTTCCTTTGTTCTTTCTTTTCCTGTTAATTTATTTTATCTTAATTTTCTTTGAGCATTTCTTTTCTTTTCTTTAAGTATTTTTCATTTTTACAATTCTAATTTTACTTTTTTATTTATTTAAAGCTTTTATTTATTTTATATTTTTTTATCATAATTCTTTATATTATTTGCCATAGTTTAATATCATTGAGAGTTTCATACATTTTTTGACAAACACTAAGCAATTTTTGGGTCGAGCCCACTCGTTTTTAGAGGAGTCGTATCGGCTCTCTGAATTGAGATCCTGATACAAGCTTGATTTGACACCATGTCGAGGTTACCAAAAATTAAGTGAAACATATTAGCACGCCCAGTGGGATACTGAGTTAGGTTAACGTCTCAAACTTTGCATGCGATTACACAGTGACAAATTAATAATATCTGATAGAGCTTCTACTTCAACTGATATGTCGAATAATGATACTGGAGAACATACAAGAGGCACAAAAACAAAGGCTGTTTCTTCAGTAGGCTCTTCAAGTCATAGGATTAACCTTGTGATCATAGAAGGAATCCCTATGACTGTAGCCACTACATGGCCTCCATACGGATTGCTTTCAAATTATTCTTCACCATTGGAAAATCCCAATATAGGATATATATGAGGCACAACCACTATAATGAACAACCCCTTGTATAATTCGACACCTCCTCCAGGTTACCCTCTAGTGGGTATACCAGCTAACTGTAATCCTAATATGGCAAATTATAATACTTATTAGTACTTGATCAATAATCTCCCGTATTTAGGATTCGTACCCATGTCTTCACAATCTACCTTGATAATGCCAAATCTTTTCAACATAAGGTATAGGAGCAACCCAAGTAAGGTTACCAATTGATGGATAACATGCTTTTATATTTTCAGAAATGTCGAGGCAAGTTCTCGTCGGAACAACATCTCCTAACACAGTCGAATTCCTGGTTGTGTTTAGACAACAAATAGAAGATAGCCGTTATGATCTAGTAAATATGCTTACTCAGTAGATGGCTATAGTCTTATATCCAACAATAAAAAATAATAATGCCAGAATAGAGCAAATAGCTCAATCTGTCGATGATATTCCAAGAGCAATTAATCGACTGTTTCTACCACTGATAAGTGGAATGCATGCGAAAAATCCTCAAGTAATTCTAAATAGAGGTGATAATCCAAATACGGTTTTGAATGAGGCTAGAGCAAATAATGTTGCTCAAGCACATGGTCAAAATATAACCCATGTTGTCGAGCAAATCTTGAATAGGGCAGGATTTAATATAAGGGTGACAAATCAACCATATTTTATCTCTCCCTTTTTCAGATTATGTTTTGCAAGATGAACTTCCTACGGGAGTCAAAATCCCAAAATCCTTCACTAAATTTGTAGGAAAAAGTGGAGAATCAACTGTTGAGCATATGGCTCGCTATAGAGTCGAAATTGGTAAGCTAGACTGTGATGAATATTTGAAAAATGAGATATTTTCCCTCTTCTCTGAGAAAGAATGCATTTACGTGGTTTTCAAATTTACAACCTAACTCAATCCATAGTTTGGTTCAGTTAGAAAGAAGTTTTCATGATCAATTTTTTCGAGGTGAAATGAAAGTAAATTTGTCTGATTTATTCACAGTGAGAAGGGAAAAATCTGAGTCTATCGACGACTAGTTAATACGATTCAAGAATATGAGAAACAAATGTTTGACTCCTATTCCTGAATTGAAATAGTCAAAATGGGCATCAGTGGTCTCGACTTCAATATTAAAAAGAAATTAGTAAACCAGCAATTTCTAGATTTGGCTTAGTTAGCTGATATGGTTCAACAAATTGAAAAGTTGAAAAAGGAAAAGAAGAATGATGAGCAGATATTTTATACGCTTTTTGGGGTTAATTTCATATAGTTTTTAGTATATTTTAGTTAGTTTTTAGTTTATTTTCATTAGTTTCTAGGTAAAATTCATATTTCTGGACTTTACTATGAGTTTGTGTGTTTTTCTGTAATTTCAGGAATTTTCTGGCTGAAATTGAGGGAGCTGAGCAAAAAACTGATTCAGGCTGAAAAAGGACTGCTGATGCTGTTGGATTCTGACCTCTCTGCACTCGGAATGGAATTTATGGAGCTACAGAAGTCCAAATGGTGCGCTTCCAATTGCGTTGGAAAGTAGACATCCAGGGCTTTCCAGCAATAGATAATAGTCTATACTTTGCTCAAGGATAGACGACGTAAACTAGCGTTCAATGCCAGTTCCATGTTGCTGTCTGGCGTCCAGCGCCAGAAACAGGTTACAAGTTGGAGTTCAACGCCAGAAACAGGTTACAACCTGGCTTTGAACGCCCAAAACAGCCCATGCACGTGAGAAGCTTAAGTCTCAGCCCCAGCACACACCAAGTGGGCCCCAGAAGTGGATTTCTGCACCATCTATCATAGTTTACCCATTTTCTGTAAACCTAGGTTACTAGTTTAGTATTTAAACAACTTTTAGAGATTTATTTTGTATCTCTCATGACATTTTAGATCTGAACTTTGTACCTTTTGACGGCATGAGTCTCTAAACTCCATTGTTGGGGGTGAGGAGCTCTGCTGTGTCTCGATGAATTAATGCAAGTATTTCTGTTTTCCATTCAAACATGCGTGTTCCTATCTAAGATACCCATTCGCACTTCAATATGAATGTGATGAACGTGACAATCATTATCATTCCTCCACGAACGCGTGCCTGATAACCACTTACGTTCCACTGTAGAATGAATGAATATCTCTTAGATCTCTTAATCGGAATTTTCGTGGTATAAGCTAGATTGATGGCAGCATTCAAGAGAATCCGGAAAGTCTAAACATTGTCTGTGGTATTCTGAGTAGGATTCAGGGATTGAATGACTGTGACGAGCTTCAAACTCGTGAGTGCTGGGCGTAGTGACAGATGCAAAAGGATAGTAAATCCTATTCCGGTACGATTGAGAACCTGCAGATGATTAGCCGTGCGGTGACAGCGCACCTGGACCCTTTTCACTGGAAGGATGGATGGTAACCATTGACAACGGTGATCTACCAACACACAGCTTGCCATAGGAGGATGTGCGTGCGTGAATCAGAAATAGAGGAAAGCAGAATTTCAGAAGACAAAGCATCTCCAAAACTCCAACATATTCTCCATCATTGCATACAAGTATAATCTGTGTTCTGCCCTTTTATTCCTTGCAATCAAATTTGATAAGTGAATTATTTTATTGTTTTCCTGACTAAGAGTTACAAGATAACCATAGATTGCTTCAAGCCAACAATCTCCGTGGGATCGACCCTTACTCACGTAAGGTATTACTTGGACGACCCAGTGCACTTGCTGGTTAGTGGTACGAGTTGTAAAAAGTGTGATTTACAATTCATGCACCAAGTTTTTGGCGCCGTTGCCGGGGATTGTTTGAGTTTGAACAACTGACGGTGAATCTTGTTGCTTAGATTAGGAAATTTTTGTCTTTTGGGTCAGAGTCTTTTATTTTCTTTTCAAAAATTTTTTCAAAAATAATTTTACTAATAAATCTCGTGCCAAACTTTAAGTTTGGTGTTTTCTTGTTGATTTTCCTTTGATTTTCGAAAATTTTATTTTGGTTTTCTAAAAATTTTAAGTTTGGTGTTCTTTCTTCATGTTCTTGTGTTCTTGTGAGTCTTCAAAGTGTTCTTGAGTTTTCCTTGTGTCTTGATCTTAAAATTTTTAAGTTTGGTGTTCCTTGGTGTTTTTCCTCCAAAATTTTCAAAAATAAGGAGCATTAGATCTAAAAATTTTAAATATTGTGCTATCTTATTGTTTCTCTCTTTCCTCTTTAAATTCAAAAATATCTTTTCTCTCTACTTTTAAAACAAATTTTCGAAATTTATTTTTAAAATTCAGATTTTTTTAAAAAAATTTAAAATCTTTTTCAAATCATATCTTTTTCAAAACTTCCTGACCACTTTCTCTCTCCTCATTTTTTCGAAAAATCTTCACCTATTTTTATTTATTTTATTTTAATTTATTTTTGAAATAATTAAATAAATAAATAAATAAATAAATAAAAATAAATTTTTTATTTTACATCATCTCCCTTTCTCCATCATGGATCTAAGTGGAAATGAACAGTCCAGGAGGACTCTGGGGTCATATGCTAACCCCTCTACTGCTTCATATGGGAGTAGTATCTGCATACCCTCCATTGGAGTCAGTAGCTTTGAGTTGAATCCTCAGCCCATTATCATGGTGCAGCAAAGCTGCCAGTATTCCAGTCTTCCACAGGAAGAACCTACAGAGTTTCTGGCACAGTTTTTACAAATTGCTGACACAGTACATGATAAGGAAGTAGATCAGGATATCTACAGATTATTACTGTTTCCATTTGCTGTAAAAGACCAAGCCAAGAGGTGGTTAAATAACCAACCTAAGGCTAGCATAAGGACATGGAAACAGCTGATAGAAAAATTCCTGAATCAATACTTTCCTCCAAAACGGATGACACAGCTAAGGCTGGACATCCAAGGCTTTAAACAAGGAGATAATGAATCTCTTTATGATGCCTGGGAGAGATACAGAGAGATGCTACGAAAATGTCCCTCTGAAATGTTTTTAGAGTGGGTTCAGTTAGACATCTTCTATTATGGGCTTACAGAAAGAGCTCAGATCTCTCTAGATTACTTAGCTGGTGGATCTATCCACATGAGGAAGACAATTGAAGAAGCTCAAGAGCTCATTGATACAGTTGCTAGAAATCAGCATCTGTACCTAAGCAGTGACCCTTCCATGAAAGAAGAGGTTAAAACAGTAACTGCTGAACTCAGTCCTGCAGAGCAAGCAGTTGAATTCAATCAGCAATTGGATTTTCTAACAAAGCAGTTAGCTGAATTCAAGGATAAACTACAAGAGACAAGGATGGCTAATATAAACATGGAAGTACAATTAAAGCAAACAAAGCAGCAGCTGTCAAAACAAATAACAGAAGAATGCCAAGCAGTTCAATTAAGAAGTGGGAAAGCACTAAATACCCCACTTCAAGGCAGCAGGAAACCAAGAAATGAGCAAACCACCCAAAATTCATCTGAGGACAGTAAGAGCCCAGGAAAAAATAATTCTGGCGCCAAAACGCCAGAAGTTGGGTGGAAGGCTGGCGCTGAACGCCCAGACCATGCTCAGGACTGGCGTTCAACGCCAGAAACAAGCAAGGATCTGGCGTTGAACGCCCAAAAGAAGCACAGTTCTGGCGTTCAAATGCCAGGAATAGATGAGGAGCTGGCGTCTAACGTCACTCCAGCTTCTAACTCTGGCACTCAATTGCCAGTGAGGGATCAGACACACACAAGTGCTGATGACAACCCATCTAAAAAGGCTTCTTCAACCACTTCTGTAGGAAATAAACTTACAGCAACTAAGGTTGAGGAATATAAAGCCAAGATACCTTATCCTCAAAAATTCCGCCAAGAGGAGCAGGATAAGCAATTTGCTCGCTTTGCAGATTATCTCAGGACTCTTGAAATAAAGATTCCATTTGCAGAGGCACTTGAGCAAATACCTTCTTATGCCAAGTTCATGAAAGAGATCTTGAGTCATAAGAAGGATTGGAGAGAAACTGAAAGAGTTCTCCTCACTGAAGAATGCAGTGCAGTCATTCTGAAAAGCTTAAAGACCCTGGGAGTTTTCTGATACCATGCACATTAGAAGGTAATTACACCAAGACAGCTTTATGTGATCTTGGGGCAAGCATCAACCTAATACCTGCATCCACTATCAGAAAGCTTGGTTTAAATGAAGAAGTTAAACTAACCCGGATATGTCTCCAACTTGATGATGGCTCCATTAAATACCCATCAGGCGTGATTGAAGACATGATTGTCAGAGTTGGGCTATTCGCCTTTCCCACTGACTTTGTAGTGCTGGAAATGGAGGAGCACAAGAGTGCTACTCTCATTCTAGGAAGACCCTTCCTAGCAACTGGACGAACTCTCATTGATGTCCAACAGGGAGAAATAATCCTGAGAGTCAATGATGATGAGTTTAAGTTGAATGCTGTCAAAGCCATGCAGCATCCAGACACATCAAAAGACTGCATGAAAGTTGATCTTATTGACTCTTTGGTGGAAGAGATCAACATGGCTGTGAGTCTCGAATCAGAGTTGGAAGACATCTTTAAAGATGTTTAGCCTGATTTGGAGGATTCAGAGGAAATGAAAGAGCCTCTGAAATTTCCTCTGGAAGAGGAAAAACCTCCTAAACCCGAGCTCAAACCATTACCACCATCCCTGAAATATGCATTTCTGGGAGAAGGTGACACTTTTCCAGTGATCATAAGCTCTGCTTTAAATCCACAGGAAGAGGAAGCACTTATTCAAGTGCTAAGGACACACAAGACAACTCTTGGGTGGTCCATAGGTGACCTTAAGGGCATAAGTCCAGCTAGATGCATGCACAAAATCTTATTGGAGGATAATGCTAAACCAGTGGTTCAACCACAGAGGCGGATAAATCCAGCCCTGAAGGAAGTGGTGCAGAAAGAGGTCACCAAATTACTGGAGGCTGGGATTATTTATCCTATTTCTGATAGCCCCTGGGTGAGTCCTGTTCAAGTTGTCCCCAAAAAGGGAGGCATGACAGTGGTTCATAATGAAAAGAATGAACTGGTTCCTACAAGAATAGTTACAGGGTGGCGCATGTGTATTGACTACAGAAGGCTCAATACAGCCACCAGAAAGGATCATTTTCCTTTACCATTCATAGACCAGATGCTAGAAAGACTGGCAGGTCATGATTATTATTGCTTTTTGGATGGCTACTCAGGCTATAATCAGATTGCAGTAGATCCTCAGGATCAAGAGAAAACAGCATTCACATGTCCATCTGGAGTGTTTGCTTATAGAAGGATGCCGTTTGGGCTGTGTAATGCGCCTGCAACCTTCCAGAGATGCATGCTCTCTATTTTCTCTGATATGGTGGAAAAATTTCTAGAAGTCTTCATGGATGGCTTCTCAGTATATGGAGACTCATTCAGCTCCTGTCTTGATCACCTGAAACTAGTTCTGAAAAGATGCCAAGAGACCAACCTGGTTTTAAACTGGGAAAAATGTCACTTTATGGTGACTGAAGGGATTGTCCTTGGGCATAAAATTTCAAACAAGGGAATAGAGGTGGATCAAGCAAAAATAGAGGTAATTGAAAAATTACCACCACTTGCCAATGTTAAGGCAATAAGAAGCTTTCTGGGGCATGCAGGATTCTATAGGAGGTTTATAAAGGATTTTTCAAAAATCGCAAAACCTCTGAGCAATCTGCTAGCTGTTGACACGCCATTTGTGTTTGACACAGAGTGTCTGCAGGCGTTTGAAACGCTGAAAGCCAAGCTGGTCACAACACCAGTTATTTCTGCACCAGACTGGACATTACCATTTGAGCTAATGTGTGATGCTAGTGATCATGCCATTGGTGCAGTATTGGGACAGAGGCATGACAAGCTTCTGCATGTCATTTATTATGCTAGCCGCATTTTAAATGACGCCCAAAAAAATTACACAACCACAGAAAAAGAATTGCTTGCAGTGGTTTATGCCATTGACAAGTTCAGATCATACTTAGTAGGATCAAAAGTGATTGTGTATACTGACCATGCTGCTCTTAAATATCTACTCACAAAGCAGGATTCAAAACCCAGGCTCATCAAATGGGTGTTGCTTCTGCAAGAGTTTGATATAGAAATAAGAGACATAAAAGGGACAGAGAACCAAGTGGCTGATCATCTGTCCCGGATAGAGCCAGTAGAAGGGACATCCCAACCCTCTCTTGAGATCTCTGAGACTTTTCCGGATGAGCAATTATTTGCCATTCAGGAAACACCATGGTTTGCAGACATTGCAAACTATAAAGCTGCAAGGTTCATACCCAAAGAGTACAACAGGCAACAAAAGAAAAAATTAATCACTGATGCGAAGTATTACTTGTGGGATGAACCCTATCTCTTCAAGAGATGTGCAGACGGAATAATCTGTAGGTGTGTGCCTAGAGAAGAAGCACAGAGGATCCTATGGCATTGCCATGGATCACAATATGGAGGCCATTTCGGAGGTGAGCGAACAGCCACCAAGGTCCTCCAATATGGCTTCTATTGGCCCACACTCTATAGAGATTCCCGAGAGTTTGTACGTAACTGTGACAGTTGCCAAAGAGCTGGTAATCTGCCTCATGGTTACGCCATGCCTCAACAAGGAATCTTGGAGATTGAGTTGTTTGACGTATGGGGAATTGACTTCATGGGACCTTTCCCACCATTATACTCAAACACTTATATTCTGGTGGCAGTTGACTACGTATCAAAACGGGTAGAGGCCGTTGCCACACCCACCAATGATACTAAAACAGTGCTGAAGTTCCTCCAGAAATATATCTTCAGCAGGTTTGGGGTCCCTAGAGTACTAATCAGTGATGGGGCACTCACTTCTGCAACAAACAGCTTTACTCTGCCATGGTCCAGTATGGGATTCGCCACAAGGTGGCTACACCATATCATCCACAGACAAATGGGCAAGCTGAAGTCTCTAATAGAGAACTAAAAAGAATCCTGGAACGGACTGTAAGTACCCGTAGAAAGGATTGGGCACGAAGCTTGGATGATGCTCTGTGGGCTTACAGAACAGCATTCAAGACTCCTATAGGGACCTCTCCATACCAACTTGTGTATGGTAAGGCATGCCATCTGCCCGTGGAATTGGAACATAAAGCCTACTGGGCAACCAGATTCCTAAACTTTGATGCCAAATTAGCTGGAGAAAAAAGATTACTCCAGCTAAATGAGCTAGAGGAATTCAGATTCACTGCTTTCGAAAATGCCAAGCTTTATAAAGAAAAATAAAAAAAGTGGCATGACAGAAAGCTGTCATCTAGAATCTTTGAACCAGGACAAAAGGTTCTGTTGTTTAACTCTAGGCTCAGGCTTTTCCCCGAGAAACTAAAGTCCCGGTAGAGGGGACCATATGTGATTACAAGTGTATCACCATATGGTTATGTGGAGCTTCAAGATATTGATTCTGACAAGAAGTTCATTGTTAATGGACAGAGAATCAAGTACTATCTTGAAGGCAATATTGAGCAAGAGTGCTCAAGGCTGAAGCTAGATTAAAAGCTCAGCAAGGTCCAACTAAAGACAATAAAGAAGCACTTGGTGGGAGGCAACCCAGCCATGGGGCATCACTTCCTCTAAGCATTTTGCCCTATTCTTGATTTTATTTGTTTATGTAAAGTTCACTGATACTAAGGTAAAGAGTCAATTGTATAAGTTCACAGGGTTATAGAAGGATTCTGCACACAAAACAGAGAAAAAGAGCTCACTGGCAAGAAAACGCCAGTAAAAGTCTGTTTTGGGCGTTCAATGCCCAAAAGAAGCATCCACTAGGCGTTGAACGCCAGTAAGGATAGCCATCTGGGCGTTAAACGCCAGAAAGAAGCATCTTCTGGGCGTTGAACGCCAGAAAGAAGCTCCTTCTGGGCGTTCAGAAAAACGCCCAGTGACAAAGGAGTTCCTGGCGTTCAACGCCAGAAAGAAGCAACAGCTGGGCGTTGAACGCCCAGGAGAGGCAACATTTGGGCGTTGAACGCCCAAAACATGCAGCGTTTGGGCGTTCAAACGCCAGGATGGTGGGGAGGAGGTAAATTCGTTTTTTCTTCATATTTTTCATTTTAATCCTAATTTTCATGTTTCAATTCATGATTTCTTGCATAAACATGTTACAAACCTTGATTTCTAAAATCCCTAATTTCTAAAAACCCTTTTTTAAAAATATCAAATGTATCTTAATTCATAAGCACAAATTCTTTTTTTCAATCTAATTCAACTCTTTTTCAAAATTTTCAAAACAAATCTATCTTTTTTCATTCAAAAATCCTTTCAACTAATCAATATTTTTTTTCAAATCTCCATACTATCTTTTTCAAAAATCCAAATCTATCTTTTTCAAATATCTTTCATATCTTTTCAATTTTAAATCATATCTTTTCTTATCATACTTATCTTTTTTAAAAATCATATCTTCTATCTTATCTTTCTCCCTATTTTCGAAAACCCCCCTCCCTTTTTAAAAACCCATTCGGCCTCCTTCTTCTCATCCACCATTCTACACTAGCTCTCCTTCTATCCCTTTCCTTTCTTTTCTTTTGCTTGAGGACAAGCAAACCTCTAAGTTTGGTGTGTTTATCCGTGATCACTAAACCATACCCACTAAGATCATGGCTCCTAAAAGAAAACAACCCACTCCAAGAGGTAAGAAAGAGTGTTCCAAAACTACTTTGGAATCAAGGGAAGTTCTTAACTAAATAACATTCAGACCATTATTACAAAATAATGGGTCTAAGATCAGTGATCCCGAAAGTTAGATTCGATCTGAAAGAAGACGAATAACCGGAGATCCAGGAGCAAATTCGAATCAGGAACTGGGAGATCCTGGCTAATCCTGAAACGAAAGTGGGAAGGAATATGGTCCAGGAATTCTATGCTAATATGTGGCAAACAGACAAGCAAAGACTATCTGGATCTGCTCTCTATGACTATCGGACCTTGGTCAGAGGAAAGATTGTTCATACCCACCCTGATAAGATCAGGGAGATCTTAAAGCTACCTCAGCTGAAAGATGATCCAGACTCCTTCAATAGGAGAATGATGAGAACAGACAAGGGCCTAGAGAAGATTCTAGAGGATATATGTATCCCTGGAGCCAGGTGGACCACTAGCACGAAGGGTGTCCCAAATCAACTCAAAAGAGAAGATCTCAAACCAGTCGCCAGAGGATGGCTGGACTTCATTGGGCATTCTCTGCTGCCCATAAGCAACCGTTCTGAAGTCACTATTAGAAGAGCAGTGATGATCCATTGCATCATGATGGAAAAGAAGTGGAAGTTCATCAACTGATTTCAACTGAATTCTACAAAATTGCAAACAAAAATTCCAAAGATGCCAGGTTAGCTTATCCAAGCTTGATTTCTATACTCTGCAAGGATGCTGGAGTAAGCATGGGAATAACTGAGTATATCTCAGTTGAGCGGCCAATCACCAAAGCATCAATGGAAAAATAACAAGCACAAGATGACCCCATCAAGAAGAGAACACAGGAAATTCTCCCAGAAATCCCTCAATCTGAATACTGGGAGTATCTTGAAACATCTATCACCAAGATGCAAGAAGCTATGGAACAAATACAGAAAGAACAGAAGGAACAAAGTAGCATTCTTTGCTGTTTGCTTAAAGGACAGGAGGAGCAAGGGCGTGATTTAAGGGAATTAAAGCGCCAGAAATTATCTCTTGAAGGACCAAGCACCCCGCAGATTAGAGGAACATCCACTTCCCAGAACAAAGGTTGTTAAATTCCAATCTTAGCCTTAACTCTGTGATAACTGTTTTTATTTTAGTTTTACCTTAGGAGTCATATAGTAGTAATTAGTATCTATATTTTTGATTTTATCCCCAATTAAGCTATAATTTAATTTTATCATCATCATTAAACATGAATAAAATAGAAGAATTTCTTTAGAATAAGAGGCAATATTTTTTGAGTTTTTAATAAGATAAATTCTAATTATTTACATGTGGTGGCAATGCTTTCTGTCTTCTGAATGAATGCTTGAACATTGCACATGTCTTTTGAATTGATGTTTAAGATTGTTAAATATGTTGGCTCTTGAAAGAATGATGAACATGAGACATGTTATTGATAATTTGAAAAATCATAAAAATGATTCTTGAAGCAAGAAAAAGCAGTGAATACAAAAGCTTGCAGAAAAAAAAAATAGAGAAAGAAAAAGAAAAAGCAAGCAGAAAAAGCCAAAGCTCTTAAAACCAAAAGGTAAGAGCAAAAAGCCAATAGCCCTTAAAACCAAAAGGCAAGGGTAATAAAAAATACCCCAAGGCTTTGAGCATCAGTGGATATGAGGGCCTAAAGGAATAAAATCCTGGCCTAAGCGGCTAACCAAGCTGTCCCTAACCATGTGCTTGTGGCGTGAAGGTGTCAAGTGAGAACTTGAGACTGAGCGGTTAAAGTCAAGGTCCAAATAAAAAAAAAAAGAAGAGTGTGCTTAAGAACCCTGGACACCTCTAATTGGGGACTTTAGCAAAGCTGAGTCACAATCTGAAAAGGTTCACCCAATTATGTGTCTGTGGCATTTATGTATCCGGTGGTAATACTGGAAAACAAAGTGCTTAGGGCCACGGCCAAGACTCATAAAGTAGCTGTGTTCAAGAATCAACATACTGAACTAGGAGAATCAATATCACTATCTGAATTCTGAGTTCCTATAGATGCCAATCACTCTGAGCTTCAATGGATAAAGTGAGATGCCAAAACTGTTCAGAAGCAAAAAGCTACTAGCCCCGCTCATCTAATTAGAGTCTGAGCTTCACTCAAAAACTCTGAGATATTATTGCTTCTTAAATTATTTGTATTCTATTTTATTTATTTAGTTGCTTGAGGACAAGCAACAGTTTAAGTTTGGTGTTGTGATGAGCGGATATTTTATACGCTTTTTGGGGTTAATTTCATATAGTTTTTAGTATGTTTTAGTTAGTTTTTAGTTTATTTTCATTAGTTTCTAGGCAAAATTTATATTTCTGGACTTACTATGAGTTTGTGTGTTTTTCTGTAATTTCAGGAATTTTTTGGCTGAAATTGAGGGAGCTGAGCAAAAATCTGATTCAGGCTGAAAAAGGACTGCTGATGCTGTTGGATTATGACCTCTCTGCACTAGGAATGGAATTTATGGAGCTATAGAAGTCCAAATGGCGCGCTTTCAATTGTGTTGGAAAGTCGACATCCAGGGCTTTCCAGCAATATATAATAGTCCATACTTTGCTGAAGGATAGACGACGTAAACTGGCGTTCAACGCCAGTTTCATGTTGCTGTCTGGCGTCCAGCGCCAGAAACAGGTTACAAGTTGGAGTTCAACGCCAGAAACAGGTTACAACCTGGCGTTGAACGCCCAAAACAGCCCATGCACGTGAGAAGCTTAAGTCTCAGCCCTAGCATACACCAAGTGGGCCCCAGAAGTGGATTTCTGCACCATCTATCATAGTTTACCCATTTTCTGTAAACCTAGGTTACTAGTTTAGTATTTAAACAACTTTTAGAGATTTATTTTGTATCTCTCATGACATTTTAGATCTGAACTTTGTACCTTTTGACGGCATGAGTCTCTAAACTCCATTGTTGGGGGTGAGGAGCTCTGCTGTGTCTCGATGAATTAATGCAAGTATTTCTATTTTCCATTCAAACATGCGTGTTCCTATCTAAGATACCCATTCGCACTTCAATATGAATGTGATGAACGTGACAATCATCATCATTCCTCCACGAACGCGTGCCTGACAACCACTTACGTTCCACCGTAGAATGAATGAATATCTCTTAGATCTCTTAATCGGAATCTTCGTGGTATAAGCTAGATTGATGGCAGCATTCAAGAAAATCCGGAAATTCTGTCTGTGGTATTCTGAGTAGGATTCAGGGATTGAATGACTGTGACGAGCTTCAAACTCGCGAGTGCTGGGCGTAGTGACAGACGCAAAAGGATAGTAAATCCTATTCCGGTACGATTGAGAACCTGTAGATGATTAGCCGTGCGGTGACAGCGCACCTGGACCCTTTTCACTGGAAGGATGGATGGTAACCATTGACAACGGTGATCCACCAACACACAGCTTGCCATAGGAGGACGTGCGTGCGTGAATCAGAAACAGAGGAAAGCAGAATTTTAGAAGACAAAGCATCTCCAAAACTCCAACATATTCTCCATCATTGCATACAAGTATAATTTATGTTCTGCCCTTTTATTCCTTGCAATCAAATTTGATCAGTGAATTATTTTATTATTTTCCTGACTAAGAGTTACAAGATAACCATAGATTGCTTCAAGCCAACAATCTCCGTGGGATCGACCCTTACTCACGTAAGGTATTACTTGGACGACCCAGTGCACTTGCTGGTTAGTGGTACGAGTTGTAAAAAGTGTGATTTACAATTCGTGCACCAAAGAACATGAGTTCATAAAAGGAAACTTTCTTTAAAAAGAAGTGAATTATATTGATTGTATGAGTGAAGAGTTAAATAATGAGTCTGCCTTTGCTATAGAACTAAAAGATAGACCACCTTATGTGACTCGATCTCTTAACCCAGCAAAAGACAAAACTCCTTTGTCAGAAGGAGGAAGTTATTCTTTCAACTTTGCAAAAGTAGAATAAAAATTCAACATGCTTTTAAAAGATAAACAACTCGTACATCCTGAAGGAAAACGTATGCCATCTATTTCTGAAATTAGAAATAAGAAATTTTTTAAATTTTATCAAGCTCATGGTCATTATACTAATAATTGTGTATAGGGACATGATACAGAAGATAATTGAAGATGGTCGACTAAAGTTCACAGAGAAACCAGAGATGAAAGTGGATTCTTATCCTTTCCAGGTCACATCGAACTTTGTTGAAACTGAGAAAATAGTTTTCTCAGTCAACATGGCTTCTGTCGAGCCTACGAGAAAGGATGATCAATTTGAACTTGATATGTTAGAAGCAGAAAGGCTTGTTTACCCAAAAGCAGGGGAGGACCTACTGAAATTTTTGCTAAGAAAAAGAGAAGATGAGGGAAATGTTGCCATATACCCTCAATGTAGTTCTTTGTTTGATGGCTAAGCTACCAAAGCTTTTGACTCATACAAAAAGAATCGAGGACACGTTCATCAAGAAGAGTTGAGGCAAGCTCGACTGAAGCAGAGTGATAAGAGTCAGGACTCTGCAAGCATCCCTGTTAAGCAGCAAATGCCCATAATGGTCATTGTCGATCTAAAACCTCAAGTCAGTGTCGAATCAAACTAGAGTGCTGCTCGCTAACATGTTGAACAATAAGTGGGTATAGAACAATGCTCCAAACTACTCAAGGAATTCTAACTTTAATGTTCCTAGAGGAGGCTTTGGAAATTGGGCTTAAAACTAGAAATGAGGCGCTTCTCGATGAGGGACAAGCAGAAGAGGTGGCGGTCGAGCTAGATCTCGATGAAACTTTTTTAGGACATAGATTCCTTCATCCCTAGAGCTATGGCTCAAGCGCAAGGGGTTTATGTCGACACAAAAGGTCCGTATATAGAGTTGAGTAAAGAGAGCAAGACACTTAATAAGCAAGAACAAAATGAGGGTAAAGAATCCTTGGTCAAGAGCCAAGAACCAAAGGAGGCATCGAAAGATACATTGACAATCAATCCAATTCTCAAGAGTAAAGAAGAGGAAGAGGCATTGACAAAAACTTTTGATTTTGGATTTAAGGGTGAGTTGGATGTCATGTTTGGCAAGACTGGCTTTGGCTATGTAGCCACAGTGTCAGTACTTCCTTTCGACTTCCAAGGTAACTTTGAAGGCAATTGGAATTTTCTCGAAGGAGATTGTGATGATGTTACCCAGGAGATGAGTGCAGATTTGTCAAAAATGGGTTGATCAAAGAAGGACTATTTGAAAGGCTTGATGAGATAACAAAGGGTCATCTTCAACCTTTATACATTAAGGCTAAGGTGGAAGGACTGGTGATTAATTGCATCCTGGTCGATGGTAGATGATGAGCGGATATTTTATACGCTTTTTGGCATCATTTTCATATAGTTTTTAGTATGTTTTGTTTAGTTTTTATTAAATTTTTATAGGTTTTAGTGTTAAATTCATATTTTTGGATTCTACTATGAGTTTTTATGTTTTTATGCAATTTCAGGTAATTTATAGCTGAAATTGAGGAGCTGGAGCGAAAGTCTGATTCAGAGACAGAGAAAAGCACTGCAGATGCTGTCTGGATCTGACCTCTTTGTACTCGAAAGAGCTTTTATGGAGCTATAGAAGTCCAAATAAAGAATTCTCAATGGATAAGGAAAGCTGACTTCCAGATCTTTCCATCAATATATAATAGTCCATATTCTGCTTCAGATTAAAAGGCCCAAAACTGGCGTCCAACGCCAGCTTCCTGCCCCCTTCCGGGCGTCCAGCGCCCAAAGAGCAGGCCCAGTGTCCAAACGCCCAGAGAGGACCCCCTAGCCAGCGTTCAACACCCTAGGAGGCTTATAACACGTGGATCTTACCAAAGCTCAGCCCAAACACTCACCAAGTGGGCCCCAGAAGTGGATTTTAGCACTAGATAGACTGTTTTACCCTTACTAGTCATCTATTTAGTATTTAAAGTGTATTTTACATCTCTCTAAAGAGAGACACCTATCATTCATCATATTTTCAAGTTTTAGATTGTATTTTCTTTTCAGTATGAGTTTCTAAACCTCCTAGGTTGAGGGGAGGAGCCTTGCTGAGTCCTATGAATTAATAAAAGTATTACTGTTTCTTCTTCGATCCGTGTTTGATTTATTTCTAAGATGTATACTTGATTTTCAACATGGTGAATAGGATGATCAGTGACAATCAGCTCTGTTCATCATACTAAGACAAACGTGCCTGAAAAACACCGCGTCTACTTGGGTTCGTGTGAATACGTGACTAGAAAGCGCAAACCAACAGCTATGTTTATACATCTCTTAGACGGCTAATCCACGACTTTGTTGGGGACTTCTCGAGACACCAGTTCAGCCGATTTTCGGAGAGATTAGGGTCTCTGTGGTATAAGCTAGAATCCAAAGAAGCAGCACTCTCCGATCCAGAAGATTCGACCTTGTCTGTGGCGTTTTGAGTAGGATCGCCAAGAGAATGAACTGCTAGAGCTTCACCCTCCATCAGATTGGATGACCACGGCCAATGGCGTTTAATCTGTAGCAAAGGAGATCAATGACCACAGCCCATGGTGTTGATCACATACAACCTGCCACATAAGAGATCACTCACAAGCAAAGAAGACAGTAATGTCAGAGTTAATTCAGAAAGACAAAGTAACTCCAAGCATCATCCATCTCAGACATTCATCCAGGTTTTAAGATTATCATTATAATTCCATCTTCCAAATCCAATTCTTCTATTCACCTAACTAAGACCTACAAGATAACCATGGCTTGCTTCAAATCACCATCCTCGTGGGATCGACCCTGACTCGCTCAGGTATTACTTGGACGACCCAGTGCACTTGCTGGTACAGCTATACGAAAGTGTGGGGATTCGTACACCAGGTTTTTGGCGCCACTGCCGGGGATTGTTTGAGTTTGGAAAACTAACGGATTGTCTTGCTCCCTAGATCAGGTACTTTTTATTTATTGATAATTTTTAATTGAGTCTTTTGATTTTAGTTGAGTTTTTTTATTTTTATTTTCTTCTTCTCTATTTTTTCGAAAAAATATTTAAAAGCTTTTTCAAAAATATTTTTATTTTCTTTGTTTAATCTTTGTTATTTGTTTGAGTCTTACCTGTTTTTTGTCCTTCAATTCCAAAAATTTTAAAACTTTACCAAAAACCTTTATCTTTTTTTTTTGTCACCTTCTTCTTTTATTTGAGTCTTTTTGTTTGTGTCACGGGTAATTTTCTAAACCTTTGAGTCCCTCTTCTAAAAAATTTTTAAATTTAGTGTCTTTTTGTTTGAGTCTTTGTTTTTGTTCTTATTGCAATTTTCGATTTTTCAGTATCCTCCTTTAAAAAATTTTTCAAAAATAGTTTTTCTATGGTTAAATCTTGTGTCAAGTTTCTAAGTTTGGTGTTTTCTTGTTATTTTTCTTTTAATTTTCGAAAATTTGTGTTTAGTTTTCTAAAAAAATTTTAAGTTTGGTGTTCTTCATATGTTCTTATGTTCTTTAAATTTTTTGAGTCTTGTTCTTTGTGTTCTTGTCAATCTTCAAAGCGTTCTTATTTTTCTTTGTATTTTGATCTTAAAATTTTTAAGTTTGGTGTCCCTTTATGTTTCCCTCCAAAATTTTCGAAAATAAGGTGCACTAGATCTAAAAATTTTAAGTCTTGTGTCTTTTACTTGTGTTTCTTTTTCATCATTAAATTCAAAAATAAAAAAATAATCTTTTCTATTTTTATTTTTATTAAATATTTGAAAATTTTAAAACAAAAATTCAGATTTCAATTACAAATTTTTATCTTATCTTATCTTAGCTTTTAATTTTCAAAAAAATCAAATCCTTTCAAAATAAACAAATCTTATCTTTTTCAAAATCTTATCTTTTTCAAATTTCAAATTTTAAAAATCAAATCTTTTTCAAAATCAAATTTCAAAATCTTATCTTTTAAAATCTTTTTCAAATCTTTTTTGTTTCTTATCTTATCTTTTCAAGTCTCAAATTTTAAAATCAAATCTTTCCTATATCTTTTTAATTTCTTATCTTATCTTTTTAAATTTCAAATTTTTAAAATTCAAATCTTCTCTTCTCTTTTATTTTATTTTGAAATTCAAATCTTTTCTTAACCACTTCTCTTCTCTCTCTTCTTTTTCCAACTTCCTAACTATCTATTCTCTCTCTCAATTTTCGAAAACTATTTCTTCTTCTCTCTCTCTTCTATTTTCGAAAATTCACGAACTAATTTTCAATTATTTTTAAATTAATAACCTTAATTTTCGAAAAAAATTAATAAATAAAATAAAAACAAAAATATTTTAATTCTTATTTATCTTTTCTATTTATACTTCTTCTTCTATTCACTTCTATATTCGAATTCTATCCTTCTCTCTTCTTCCATCTTCACTTTTCTATCTTCTTCTTCCTTCTTCACATCTCACTGGAAGCTCTTTTGTCCAAGTAGCACAAAAAGCTTTCTTCTTTTCTTTCTTTTCTTTTTCTTGTTTATGACCAGGAATATGGATAAAGAATCCCTCTTGACTCCTGATCTTGAACCTGAGAAAACTCTAAGGAGGTGTTTACAACTAGCTAAAGCACAACACTCTGGAAGAGATATTTCAGAAAGTTTTGAACAAGAACTGGGAGACATGGCCGAACCTCAAGATGATGCCAGAAAGGTTCTTGGTGAGTTCACCATGCCTACCTCTGACTTTTATGGCAGAAGCATCTCTGTACCTGCCATTGGAGCTAATAATTTTGAGATTAAGCATCAGTTAGTCTCTCTTCTGCAGCAAAACTGCAAATTCCATGGACTTCCATTGGAAGATCCACATCAGTTCTTAGCTGAATTCTTATAGATCTGTGATACTGTAAAGACTAATGGAGTTAATCCTGAAGTCTACAAGCTTATGCTATTTCCCTTTGCTGTAAGAGACAGAGCTAAGATATGGTTAGATTCCCAACCAAAAGAGAGCTTAGACTCTTGGGAAAAGCTAGTTAATGCTTTTCTGGCTAAATTCTTTCCCCCTCAAAGGATTAGCAAAATTAGAGTAGAAATTCAAACCTTCAAACAAAGAGAAGGTGAATCCCTCTATGAAGTTTGGGAAAGATACAAGCAATTGATCAGGAAATGTTCTCCTGACATGCTCTCAGAATGGTCTGTCATAGGTGGGTTCTATGATGGTCTATCTGAAATGTCCAAAATTTCATTGGACAGCTCTACAGGTGGATCACTCCACTTGAATAAAACGCCTGCAAAAATAAGAGAACTCATTGAAATGGTTGCAAATAACCAATTCATGTACACTTCTAAGAGAAATCCTGTAAACCATGGGATCTCTCAGAAGAAAGGAGTTCATGAAGGTGAAACTCTGAATTCCATGTCATCTCAAAACAGGATCTTGACCCAACAGGTCAATATTATCTCCCAGCATCTGATTAGAATGTAGACTGCAGCTGGTAGTACTCAGGAAGCTTTTTCTGAAATAGAAGCTTATGATCCTGATCAACCCAACAAGGAGGAGGTGAATTACATGGGAGAACCCTATGGAAGTACCTAAAACCCTTCATGGATGAACCATCCTAACCTCTCATGGAAGGACCAACAGAAACCTCAGCAAGGTTTCAGTAACAATCAAGGTGGAAGGAACCAGAATAGGTTCAACAACAGACCACCATTTTCATCTTCTCAAAGAAATCTGGAAACCTTTAAGCAGAGCCTTTCTGACTTAGTTACTCTAGTTTCCAGCCTCTCTAAGACCACTCAGAGTTTCATGAATAAAACAATGTCTTCCATTAGAAATCTGGAGGTGCAAGTTGGTCAACTAAGCAAGAGGATCCTTGAGATTCCTCCTGAAACTCTTCCTAGTAATACTAAGGTAGATCCTAAAGAAGAGTGCAAGGCCATAACCATGGAGGTAGAGGCCGAATCTGAGAAGATTAGGGAGGGATTAAACGCTAGTGAAGAAGGTTTCACTGGGTGTTCAACGCCCTCAATGGCAGCAAGCCTGGCACTGAACGCCAGTGAGGAACCCCTCACTGGGCATTCAACGCCCATCCTGGCAGTAGAGCTAGCGTTGAATGCCAGCCAGGGAGCCATGGCTGGACGTTCAACGCCCAAACATCCAGGCTTTCTAGTGCTGAATGCCAGTGAGGAACCCCTCACTGGGCGTTCAACGCCCACACACCGAGGGAAGCTGGCGTTGAACGCCAGCAAGGCTATCCCTGCTGGGTGTTCATCACCCAAAATGCTAGAGGGACTGGCGTTTAACGCCAGTAAGGGTGGACAGCAAGGGCGTTCAACGCCTAAAGAGCTATCAGAGCTGGCATTGAACGCCAGTGGAAGTACACCCTCTGAGTGCTTAAGTCCCACTCAAGAACCCTCTAGCCCAGAACCAAAGGAAACCATAGAGACCATTGAGGTTCCTTTGTATGCACTTCTACAGTGCATGAGTTTTGATGACTACTCATCCTCTAATGAGGATGAAGACACTAGGGAAGAGCAAGTTGCTCGGTACTTAGAAGCTCTTATGAAGTTGAATGCCAAGTTATTTAGTTCAAAGCCTTTGGAGGAAAAACCTCAACTGCTTACCAAAGAACTCCATGCTTTGGTTCAGCAGAGGCTACCTCAGAAACTTCCAGATCCTGGACGCTTTCTGATTCTTTGCAGCATAGGCACCATGACCTTTGAAAAGGCTCTGTGTGACCTAGGGTTAAGTATAAACCTCATGCCACTCTCTGTAATAGAGAAGCTGGGAATCTTTGAGGTACGAGCTGCAAACATCTCACTAGAGATAGCAGACAAGACAATGAAGAAGCCATATAGCTTAGTAGAGGATGTCTTAGTAAAAGTTGAAAACCACTACATTCCTGCAAACTTCATAGTTTTGGACATAGGAGAGGAAGAGGATGACTCTGTCATCCTTGTAAGACCTTTCCTAGCCACTGCCAATGCTATCATTGATGTGGCTAAGGGGAAACTAACCCTACAATTAGGGGAGGATCACATCTTATTTCAGATGCCTCATCCCAATTCTCCCTCTTAAAGAGAGATAACTGTGTAACACTTAGTGTTCCAACCCTCTCTTTCTGTGCAAAGCTTTACAGAGCCCCCAGACATCAATTCTAAGTTTGGTATTGGCCAACCTACAACAAGCTCTAAGCACAAAGGTACTAAGAAGAAAGTACCTAAAGGCTGGAGGGACTAGAAAGTTCCAACTGAAGGCCTCTCACCTAGCATGAGTGTTGTCTTCACTAAGAAGCCAGCCTTACCACATACAGTGAGTCGTATCCTGTCTCTAGAGCATGTGGAGCTCATTCATGAGAAGACAGCAAGAAAATTCACTGTAAGGGGCAAAATTCTGAGCCCATACTCACCTCTGTAAGGAGCTAACCGTCAAGCTAATGACGTTAAAGAAGCGCTTGTTGGGAGGCAACCCAACCTTAATTAATTATTTTTATTTTTTTTCACTTTGTTTTTCTTTCAGTTATTTTTAGAGTCATAATCATATGCAACAGTCAGAATAGAGACAGAATTTCACAGCAGTGAAAATAGAACACTCTGGATGGAGTGTTAAAGTTGAACGCCAGCCAGGGAGCAGCCCCTGTGCGTTCAAATGCCAACGCAGAGAAGCAGGGAATCTGGATTCCCTAACCTCTCAGGACCAGTGGGTCCCACAGTATCTTTCACCTACCCCACTGACTTTCACACTTTCCCATACATACTTCACTATAAACCGTAGCCCAATCACATCCATTTCACTTTCCCAAACCATCATAACTCCTACCAACCTCCACCCACTTTAAAATCAAATTTTCCACCCAAAACCAACCCTATGGCCGAACCATACCCTTCCCCACTCCTATAAATACCCCACTTCATAACCCTTCATACACACACCTTTTATACCATTATACACCCCACAAGGATGAGCCCCTTCTCTCCCTCTATATCCTTCTATTTTCTTCTTCTTCTATTCTATTCTTCTCATTTCTTCATTTTTGCTCGAGGATGAGCAAAGTTTTAAGTTTGGTGTTGGAAAAGCATAGCTTTTTTCTTTCCATTACCATTCATGGCACCCAAAGTTGGAGACTCCTCTAGAAAGAGGAAAGAAAAGGCAGTAGCCACTCCCTCTGAATCTTAGGAGATGGAAAGATTTATCACCAAAGCTCATCAAGACCACTTCTATGAAGTAGTGGCAGAGAAGAAAGTGACCCCCGAGGTCCCTTTCAGACTTAAGAAGAATGAGTATCCGGAAATCCGAAGTGAGATCCAGAGAAGAGGTTGGGAAATCCTAACCAATCCCATTCAAGATGTTGGGTTACTAAAAACCATGACACTAGTGTGAACCTAAATCCAAGGAATTGGATCACCATGGTCTGAGGGAGAATCTTAGATTTCAGCCCGGAAAGTGTGAGGTTGGCATTCAACTTGCCTCTAATGCAAGGAGATCCTCATCCTTACACTAGAAGAGTCAAATTTGATAAGAGATTGGATCAAGTGCTCTCAAATATCTGTTTGAAAGGAGAACAGTGAAAAAGGGATTCCCAAGGCAAGCCGATTCAACTAAGAACGGTTGACCAAAAGCCCATAGCTAGAGGATGGTTGGAATTGATCTAACGTTCCATCATCCCCACTAGCAACCGGTCAGAAGTGACTGTTGACAAAGCCATCATCATCCATTTCATCATGATTGGAAGTGAGGTGGAAGTACCTGAGGTGATTCCTCAGGAATTGTACAAGGTAGCTGAGAAGCCTTCCACCAATGCAAGGTTGGCATTCCCACACCTTATCTGTCATTTATGCAATTTAGTTGGAATTGTCATAGAAGGAGATATCTCCATTGGAAAGGACAAGCCCATCACTTATAAGAGGATGGAGCAAACTAGAGAGCATGCACAAGAGCCTGTGCAGCCGCCTCAGTATGAAATCCTGAGATGCCTCAAGGGATGTATTTTCCTCCCCAAAGCTATTAGGATCAATGGAAAACTTCTCTTGGAGAACTAAGCACTAACATGGAGCAATTGAGGGTGGAGCATCATGAGCACTCCATTACCCTCAATGAAATAAGAAAAGATCAAAGAGCCATAAGGGAAGACCAAAGTGCTATGAGGAAAGAGCAACAAAGGCAAAGGAGTGACATTGAAGAGATCAAGCATCACATTGGATCCTCAAGGAGGAGCACTAGCCGCCACCATTAAATGTGGATTCGTTTTCTTTTACTTCATTTTCCTTTATTATTTTTCTATTTTCTATTATGTTTTATCTGTTCTCTTGTTCTTGTTGCATGATTGACGAACGGATTTTCTGCTAGTTTAGAATTTCACAAATAAGCTCTCGTTGCTAGTATAGTTTCTAAACCAACAAAGAATCCTTTCGTACAAAAACTTGTTTGTCAGTAAAGCAAACTCAATAAAATTAATAACCGAAGTATTTAATCCTTGAGTCGTCTCTCTAGGAATTTCAGGGAGGTGTATTTATTATTGGTTATGAGAAAAGTATCTTTTTGGGTTTTTGAAAGGTTTGAACAAGGAATATAAATGACAAGAAAGTAAACTAATGATCATGAAAACCCTTGCAAGGTATGAGAACTGAACATCCTATCCTAGTTATCCTTATCAATTGTGATGAGAATTGGCTTTTGCTCCCACTTAGTTAACCCTTACTAAATAAAGAAAAGTCAAGTGGACTAATCAATTTGATTCCTTAAGTCCTAGTCAACTCCTACGGGAAGACTAGCTTTAGAGGGTTCCAAACCAACCAGCAAATTCCAATTATCAATCAACAAAAGAGTTTGATAACTCAAGTGTCTCCAATTAATCAATTCATTAATCAAAGCTAAGAATGTAAAAAGCTAAATTAAAATCATAAATATGAAATACCTCAAATTGCATTAAATAAGAAATCAAATCTAACATGGAGTTCATAAACCAAATTGGAAAAGAAACAAACTGAAGTAATAGAATAAATAAAAGTAGAAGAGAAACTAAATTAAAGGAACATTGAACCTGGAATGGAGAAGAAGTAAACCTAACATAAGAAAAATCCTAAATCCTAAAACCTAGAGAGAGGAGAGAGCCTCTCTCTCTAGAAACTACATCTAAAAACCAAAAATTGTGAATATGAAAGTTGTGTGTATGAAAGAATGGATTCCCCCACTTTATAGCCTCTAATATGTGTTTTCTGGGCCAAAAATTGGGTCAGAAACAGCCCAAAAATCGCTGGGGCGAATTCAGAAACGTACAAGTCACTGGATTTGCACAAATCCACGCGTGCGCATCACTTATCTTTAGGGAAACTATAGTAAATTATATATCATTTCGAAGCCCCGGATGTTAGCTTTCCAACGCAATTGGAACCGCCTCATTTGGACCTCTATAGCTCACGTTATGGTCAATTAAGTACGAAGAGGTCAGGCTGGACAGCTTAGTAATTTCTTCAACTTCTTGTATTCCTTCCACTTTTGCATGCTTCCTTTCCATCCTCTAAGCCATTCCTGCCTTATAAATCCTGAAACACTTAACACACGGATCACGGCATCGAATGGTATAAAGGAGAATTAAAATACACAAATTATAGATTTCTAGGAAGCAGGTTTTCAACCATAGAACAAAACTAGGAAGGAATTGTAAAACCATGCAAATCATATGAATAAGTGAGTAAAGACTTGATAAAAGCCAGTCACATCAGCACAAGATAAACCATAAAATAGTGGTTTATCAAACTCTCCATACTTAAACATTAGCATGTCCTCATGCTTAGCTCAAGGGGATCAAAGGACTAAATAAGGGAAAGTAAGACTCATGAGATGCAACCTACGAATGCAACTATATGTGAATACAACTATGTGCTAAGATAATTCTATCTACTTGGTTAAAAGTAAATAAGTCTTTCAAGACAAATATAAATCAAATTCCACTAATTTAAATCATACAGTAAGGACAAGTAAACTTGTAAGAAGATAGCTCATGAAAGCAGGGAACATAGAATCAAGCATTGAACCCTCACTTGTAGTGTATATGCACTCTAATCTCTCAAGTGTCTAAGGTGAATCAGTGCTTTTGTGGCTCTTCACTCCAGCCCTGAAGTATTCTGTGAGCCCAATCCGCTTAACGTCGATCCCTCACGTACGTTGACCCGCAAATATGGCTTAGTGTAAAACTTCTTATTAGTTCTATCAAATAGATAGAAGCTACATAACATAATAGCATGTCATTACAAGAACTACAAGCTAAAACCACTGATGAGGAACAGTAAGAATGAAGGCTACGCCCCTTTCTGGGTGAGCGCTCTCTTATCTATTAGCCTAAGCGTCTTCGCTAACTCGCACTCTACTATTCTCTAATCATGCTTTCTAAACTTTATTCTTCATCTAACCAATCAACAAATATTTAGTATACCAATACAAACATCATGAGGTCTTTTCAAGGTTGTAATGGGGCTAAGGTAAAGGTAAGGGTACATGTATGGCTAAGTGAGCTAAAATATGAATCTTTGATTAACCTAAGTTCTCACCTAACACACACACACTCTATGTAACTCTAAAATTGTGCCTAGCTGCCCAAAATTCCCACTTTTGCATCACATACTCATGTATAAACTTTTCTTTAGTTTTACCACATATGCATTGATCTTTTATTCAACTTAGTATTGGGGTAATTTTATTCCCTTATTTATTTATTTAATTTATTTATTTATATTGTATATATATATTTCTTTTTCCTTTTTTTTCTTTTTTTGTATTTAATTTTTTCTATTGATTAAAAATATAAAAGTAAACATAACATATCAATGCACATGGATTTTTAATTTTTTCTGGTCTCACATGAGTAGGTACCCAAATTCTTAATATTTTGTCAATGAAACACTATACACTTTCATCAACCCAAGTTCCCACAGTTCCTCACACTTAATTGATACACAATCTCTAACTTAAGCTAACCAAAGATTTAATTTGGAGTAATTAATTTGTTTTAATGTTTAAGGCTAGTGATGTGGTAAAATATAGAACAAACGGGGATTAAAAGGCTCAAGGTGGCAAACAAAGGTGATTGAAAGGGTAGGCTATTTGGGATAAGTGAGCTAATAATAATTAATGGCCTCAATCATATACAAGCATGTAAATACACTAAACATTGGACATATAGAATGAAACAAAGCAAATGTTGCAGCCATAGAGAAGAAAACACACAAGAATAAAATATTATGGTTAAATAATGTAACCAAATAATTAAGCTCAAATCTCATAGGTTGTGTGTTCTTTGCTATAATTTATGTTCCAATTTATAGTCTTCAAACAAATTTAACACAAAATTTTAATTTGAATTAGTGAAATATTTTTCTTTTCAAAAATAAGGTCTTAAAAAGAAACTTATTATTTTTCAAACCAAGTAGAACATACATGCAAATACTTATTACTATGCAATCTATCCTATCCTAACAAAAGAAAAATAAGCTATTGGTGTTGAGAAACACAATTACCTCTGGAAGTTAGGTACTGACCGACCTCCCCACACTTAAAGCTTGGCACCGTCCTCGATGTCATCAGTCAGGAACAAAGGGGGGTTGGTAACAGCATCTCCAGAGTCGGGGTCGTCATGGCTCCCGGTGCTGGTAGGTAAGGTGGAGTTCGGAGTGTCTGGTTCTTCTTCAGGTGGGTGGTTGCCAACAATCAGCTCCTTGAGGTATGTAAATCGGCGCTTGTTACGGCGCTCCATTTGCTTTGCCTACTGGTCAAGCTGGTCCAACCTCTGAAGGAGCAGCTGATTTGTTGAAGATGCTTGTGCTTTTCGTTCCTCTCCTCGCCGGTGGTTTGTTAGAGGCTCTCTCTGTACCCTTTCTGGTGGCCATCCTGAAAAGGGAGAAGAGAAAGGGGCATGAATTCAAAGGGATAGAGCAAGGAAGAGGGTAGTATGAGTGATAATCATGCCAAGGTAAAGAAGAATTTCATTAACACATGGTCGCAACTCCATGTAATTAGGACATCAATGGAAATATAGCATGATATATTGAGGCAATTAAATGCAAGATGTTTATTGGCATGCTGGCAAAGGCATGAGTAGCGTAGATCAAGCATTAAAAGCCAAAATGTATTATCACTCGTAACAAACTAACAATAACATTTGTATTGACAATTATATTTAATTAATAAAATATTGGAACAATTTTATGAAAAACAGGCATTAGAGTAGAAGGATAGAATAAGTAAGAATTCACAATGCCATACGGGCTTTTCACAAACACTTGGTATGCATGTAAAATTCGTTAGGGAAAGCAAGAATTCCAAACATGCATGCAACCCCAAAAATTAATATTAATTGTCAAATCACTATTGATGATATCCACAGGCTCAAGTATAATAATATAAGACCCAAATGAAGTTCCAACACCAACATAAAAATACATGAAGAAAAAGAAAAGAATGAAAAAGAAACCATAAATAACTAAGCATGAGAGAGAAAAATTTTTGAAGAAAGAAAAGTAATTAAATGCAATAAGAAGAATGAAGGAAGAAAGGAGAAGGGAATGAAAAGTCGGGACGCGACGCGCGCGCAAGGCACGCGTGCGCATGAGAACTGTATTCGCCATGTGATGCGTACTCATCGCCCACGCGTACGCGTGGGTGGTCTTGGAAGCAAAAGGACGCGCACACGTCAGGGACGCATACGCGTGGATGACCTTGTGCCTCTAGCACAGTTCCAGCGTGGGGGCAGCACAACTTTCTGTCCAAAATGCTATTTACGCCGATTTCCTTATCCACGCGTGCGCGTGCCTGACGTGTACGCGTGGATTTCCCTTGTGGCAGATGACGCGCACGCGTCATAGACGCGTATGCGTGGGTCGAATTGTGCGCAGAGCACACCAGCCGCACGATTCCATCACAACTTTCTGTTCGTTGGATGGGGGAGCGAGATTGCTATCAACGCCCACGTGTGGCCTGCGCGCACGCGTGATTTGCCCCCCTTTTTTTATGTGTATGTAGAATGCAGGTGAATATGCAGAAATTATGAATGAACACTAGTAAAAATAAAATAAAATAAGATTAAGAATAAAAAGGAATGATTATACCATGGTGGGTTATCTCCCACCTAGCACTTTTAGTTATAGTCCTTAAGTTGGACATTCGGTGAGCCCCTTGTTATGGTGACTTGTGCTTGAACTCATCCAGGAATCCCCACCAATGTTTGTAATTCCAATGGCCTCCGGGATCTCAAACTAGGTGCAAAGAGCCTTCAAGCAAGATTAAGCAAGTGACAAGGCCCCAAGAGAGTTGATTGCTAGACTGAATTCCGGGGTCCCAAACCTTGCTTTTGCACCCGTCTTCTTGTTGACCATCTTTGTTCCAACCGGGTGGTAAGCAATCCGAATTCTCACTGAGGCATCCAAACAGCTTCCTAGACCCATATAATTTAGTATTCTTCCAACCATGATAATTCAACCGTGAGCTTCCTACCACAATGAACCTAGGATTGTGTTGCAAACCACTGACCATCTCCCTCTTACTCTTATAGCCATAAAGAGCTCTAAGTTGCCCATCTGTCTCAAGCAAAGCATTTTCAAGTGGGCTAATTAAGCTTAGGGATGAGAGATTTACCCACTTGAATGAAGGGATGGATGATGATGGCTTTGGGGGAGAGGTCTCCGACAACCTTGGCAAGGTGATCTCCAGCTCCATTCCCTTGGGCTCTTCTTTGACAACTTCAACCTCTTTGCAAGCTTCTTCAATATCAACCTCTTCCTCTTGGTAGCTTTTTTCCAATTCGATCTCTTCTTCATTGTTCACCAAGGGCATGGGAGGTTGTGCTTCTTCTTCTTTAATCTCTATGTCAAGTCCAATGGGAGAGGATTCAAATGTAGATAAGAATTCATCAATGATTGAATCCATCTCTTGATCATCCCTTTCAAAGTCTTCAACCATGATATGCCTTGGAGGTTGTACACCCTCCTCAACATCAAATTCAAACTCCTTAGAAGGGGGCTCTATGACTGGCTTTCCCATGGATGTTCTGCATCTCCTAAGTCTTCAACCAATTCTTCTTCTTCGATAATTCTGGATTCCTCCACTTGTTCCAATACAAAGTCATGCTCCTTACTGTCCACCAGAGTTTCTAGTGTCTCCTTCATACTACATTCTTCATTAGATTCTCCACATGAAGCCATGGGGGTTCCTTGAGTGTCCGAACATCGGGAAGCTAATTGATTTATTGCTTGCTCCAGTTGATGAAGGGTTGCATGAAATTGATCCACTGTTTCCTTGAGACGATCCTGTGATTCTTGTTCTGCTCGGATTGCATGATTAGGATCATATGGCTCTCAGGTCGATGGATATGGACATGGTGCATATGGAAGTGGTGGTTCTTGGAAGTAATGGGATTGGAATTGGGGTGGTTCTAAATATGGTTCATATGGCTCATAGGGTGGTTGATCGGGTGGATAGGGGTTAGGGTCATAAGGAGGTGAATGGTTGTAGGTGGCTTGTGAGTATGGTGGTTGAAAATAAGGCATACATTTGTAATTCCTCGGCAACGGTGCCACTTTGACGAACGGATTTTCTGCTAGTTTAGAATTTCACAAATAAGCTCTTGTTGTTGGTATAGTTTCTAAACCAACAAAGAATTCTTTCGTACAAAAACTTGTTTGTCAAGAAAGCAAATCCAATAAAATTAATAACCGAATTATTTAAACCTCGGGTCGTCTCTCAAGGAATTGCAGGGAGGTGTATTTATTATTGGTTATGAGAAAAGTATCTTTTTGGATTTTTGAAAGGTTTGAACAAGGAATATAAATAACAAGAAAGTAAACTAATGATCATGAAAACCCTTGCAAGGTATGAGAACTGGACGTCCTATCCTAGTTATCCTTATCAATTGTGATGAGAATTGGCTTTTGCTCCCACTTAGTTAACCCTTACTAAATAAAGAAAAGTTAAGTGGACTAATCAATTTGATTCCTCAAGTCCTAGTCAACTCCTAAGGAAAGACTAGCTTTAGAGGAATCCAAACCAACCAGCAAATTCCAATTATCAATCAACAAAAGAGTTTGATAACTCAAGTGTCTCCAATTAATCAATTCATGAATCAAAGCTAAGAATGTTAAAAGCTAAATTAAAATCATAAATATGAAATACCTCAAATTGCATTAAATAAGAAATCAAATCTAACATGGAGTTCATAAACCAAATTAGAAAAGAAACAAACTAAAGTAATAGAATAAATAAAAGTAGAAGAGAAACTAAATTAATGGAACATTGAACCTGGAATGGAGAAGAAGTAAACCTAACATAAGAGAAATCCTAAATCCTAAAACCTAGAGAGAGGAGAGAGCCTCTCTATCTAGAAACTACATCTAAAAACCTAAAATTGTGAATATGAAAGTTGTGTGTATGAATGAATGGATTCCTCCACTTTATTGCCTCTAATCTGCATTTTCTGGGCCAAAAACTGGGTCAGAAATAGCCCAGAAATTTCTGGGGGCGAATTCAGAAACGTACAGGTCGCTGGATTTGCGCAGATCCACGCGTGCACGTGGATTCACGCGTGCGCGTCATGTGGTTTATCAATGATCATTTGCATTTATGCCTTAAAAATGTAAAATGTTCCATATATCTCTCATATTGCTTAAAAGAAAATTTTAATTGAAAATAATTGAGAGATACATGAATTTCAAGTTTAAAATAAGAGTAGTTTAATTATGTTGATGTGGTGGCATTGCTTTTGTTTTCTGAATGTATGATTAAACAGTGCATATTTGAAGTTGGAATTTTAGAATGTTGGCTCTTGAAAGAATAAGGAAAAATAAAAAGTATTATTGGTAATATAAAAAATCTAAAAATTGATTCTTGAAGCAAGAAAAAGCAGCAAAAAGAAAAAGAAAAAGCTTGCATACAAAAAAAAGTGGCGAAAAAAAATAATAAATAGAAAAAAAAGAAATTTAGAAAAAGCAAGCAGAAAAAGCCAATAGCTCTTTAAACCAAAAGGCAAGAGCAAAAAACCATTAATTCTTTAAACCAAAAGGCAAGGGTAAAAGGATCCAAGGCTTTGAGCATCAGTGGATAGGAGGGCCTAAAGGAATAAAATCCTGGTCTAAGTGGCTTAAACAAGCTGTTGCTAACCATGTGCTTGTGGCGTGAAGGTGTCAAGTGAAAAGCTTGAGACTGAGCAGTTAAAGTCGTGATCCGAAGCAAAAAGAGTGTGCTTAAGAATTCTGGACACCTCTATCTGGGGACTCTATCAAAACTGAGTCACAATCTGAAAAGTTTCACGCAGTTAAAGTGTCTGTGGTATTATTGTATCCGGTGGTAATACTGGAAAAAAAGGTGCTTAGAGTCACGGCCAAGACTCTGAAAGCTGTGTTCAAAAATAAAAAAGAACTGAACTAGGAGAGTCAATAATATCATCTGGATTCTATGTTCCTAAAGATGCCAACCATTTTGAGTTTCAATGGATAGTGAGATGCCAAAACTATTCAGAAGCAAAAAGCTACTAAGTCCCGCTCATCTAATTGTAACTGACCTTCATTGGAAACTTTGAAATTTATTTGTATCTTAATTTTCTTTTTTTATCCTACTGTGTTTTTCGTTGCTTGGGGACAAGCAACAGTTTAAGTTTGGTGTTGTGATGAGCAGATATTTTATACGCTTTTGGCATCATTTTCATTTAGTTTTTAGTATATTTTGTTTAGTTTTTATTAAGTTTATATAGGTTTTAGTGTTAAATTCACATTTTTGGATCCTACTATGAGTTTGTGTGTTTTTATGTAATTTTAGGTAATTTCTGGCTGAAATTGAGGAGCTGGGGCAAAAGTCTGATTCAGAGACAGAGAAAGCACTACAGATGCTGTCCGGATCTGACCTCCTTGCACTCGAAAGAGTTTTTCTAGAGCTACAGAAGTCTGAATGGAGCGTTCTTAAAGGCTATAGAAAGCTGACTTTTAGAGATTTTCAGAAATGTATAATAATCTATATTTTGCTTCATATTAGAAGGCCCAAAACTGGTGTCTAACGCCAGCTTCCTACCCCCTTCCAGGCGTCCAGTGCCCAAAGAGCAGAGCCCAGTGTCCAAACGTCCAGAGAGGACCCCCTAGCCAGTGTTCAATGCCCTAAGAGCCTCATAGCACATGGATCTCACCAAAGCTCAGCCCAAACACTCGCCAAGTGGGCCCTAGAAGTGGATTTTAGCACTGTATTGACTATTTTACCCTTAATAGTCATCTGGATTTTAGCACTCTCTGATCCGGAAGATTTGTCCTTGTCTGTGATATTTTGAGTAGGATCACCAAGAGAATGAACTACTAGAGCTTCACCCTCCAACAGATTGGATGACCACGGCCAATGGCTTTTAATCTGTAGCAGAGGAGATCAATGACCACGGCCCATGGCGTTCATCACATATAGCCTGCAATAGAAGAGATCACTCACAAGCAAAGAACACAGAAATACCAGAGTTAATTCAGAAAGACAAAGTAACTCCAAGCCTCATCCATCTCAGACATTCATCTAGGTTTTAAGATTATCATTATAATTCCATCTTCCAAATCCAATTCTTCTATCCGCCTGACTAAGACCTGCCAGATAACCATAGCTTGCTTCAAACCACAATCCTTGTGGGATTGACCCTGACTTGCTCAGGTATTACTTGGACGATCCAGTGTAGTTGCTGGTACAGCTGTACGAAAGTGTGGAGATTCGTGCACTAGTGGAGCAACGATTAATTTGCTTCTTGAAAGCATGTTGCTGTTGTTCCAAAAGACGGTCAAAGATTTAATCAAGACAAACCTGGCTGTTATTGGATTCATTGGTAAGTTGAAATTGCCCTAGGTATGATCCCACTCTGGGTCAAAGTAGGTAGTGTTGAACGACCAACAGTGTTTATAGTAGTATCTACCAAGGAAAACTTTAATATGCTGTTGGAAAGAGATTGGATCCATGAAGTAGGGGCAATTCCCTCGACTCTGCATCAAAAGTTGGTGCTTTGGGATGAAGATGGAAGAATCAAGGAGATTGAAGCTGGCAACAGCCCTTGCTACATTGAACAAATGAATGTCACCTTCAAGGAATATCATGCTAGTGTTCGACCACTAGATATTGATATAATCACCTTTGACCCAAATCTTATCAAAGGTTGTTATGTTATGGCCCATGGTATGAAACTAGTCCCGAAGGCCAAGAAAAACTTGGCCACACAATCCATTTGATGGATATATCGAGCCATTGGGCTTGACTCACAGCCTATATGGCTGAGAAGAAGGAATGCACAGGGAACATACATTAGATTGTATATATGACCTCGACTCTTTAGGGTTTGAGAAATCTGACTTATTTTCAGAAGATTTGCATAATAAAAAAGTTGAGGTACAAAATCCATTCGATGAAGTTGAAATTAGTAGAAAAGGTCAAGTGACCTATGTTAGCAAGCATTTAGATCCTTTTTTCAAAGAAGAGCTAATAGAGGTGTTAAAGAAATATCAAGAATGTTTTTCCTGGCATTATAAATAGATGCCTGGGTTGGATAGATGACGTGGCGGAAAATTACCGATTAAGAATTTATAATAAGAACAGCGTTGCAAGTACAGTTCTTAATCAACGAAAATTCTGCTTATCAATTTAAAAGGGTTGTCACAAATTAAGAATAAAAATACTGGGAGTAGAATTTCCAGGTCGTCTCCCAACGAGTTGACAAAAGAGTGCTATTTTATTAGTCAGGAATTTGCTGAGAAATTTTAGAGTTGGAGAACGGGAAATTAAAATAATGATTAATTAAAGCAATGAAAATTAACGAGAGAATTTATATAATTAAAATAAAAGCCTTGACCGGGAGAAGATTAATCGGAAGTTCTATCCTTGTTGGATTCCTCGAGTATGATAATAAGAGGTTGTTGTTTTTACTTAGTTAACCCTTACCGAATAAAGGAAAGTCAAGTAATTAAGCTAACTCTTATTCACAAGTCTTAATCCTCTCCTTATGGAAGGATTAGCGTTAGTGACTAGAGAATTGGCCAACAATTTCCAATTAACATCAACACTTGAGTATTCCAACTCAAGGGTCTCCTTTTAATCAACTCCCAAGTCAAGTTGGGAGCCAACTCCATTGATATGAATGCCATAGTGATAAACCATAAAAAGGAATAAAAAGAAGACATGATAAACTAAATAAAATAATAATTAAAAATTAATTAAAGGTAAAAATAGTTCTTTGCATTAATAAATTCCAAAACCATAAACATGCTTATCTGAACAGGGTTAATGAATAATTAAAAGAGTAAGGGAATAAGGAAACAAACTAGAATAATAGAAACTTCAACGGAGGTAGTAACTCTTCTCAATATCAAAATCAAAAGCATAAAATCCTAAAACTATGAATGTTAGGGAAAACCTAGAGGAGGTGGTGTTCTCTCTCTAAGATTCAAAACTTATGCGAATGAGAATGTGTGTTGAGTCTCTGCTTGTCCCTTGGCTCTAGTCTGTGTTTCTGGGCCGAAAAATGGGTCCAAACTTAGCTCAAAATTGCCCCCAGCGTCTTCTGTGTTTTCTGCACGTGGCGCATGTTACGCGTACGCGTCAGTCACGTGTACGCGTCAGGTATGCGCACGCGTCGCCATGAAAATCTCCAATTCACGAGCAGGCGTGAGCCATGCGTGCGTGATAAACCCATATTTTATAACATATTTTGTGCGTAGTTTGAGTGATTTATTCAACCCTTTGCCCACTTATTCATATTAATTGCATGGTTTTACTTTCCCTTCCTTATTATGTGATGTGTGTGAAAAACATGTTTCCTATGCTTTAAAATTAATTATTTTAATTACCTTTATTTCCATTCGATGTCGTGATTAGTGTGTTGAGTAGTTTCAGATCTTCTAAGGCAGGAATGACTCAAAGGATGGAAAGGAAACATACAAAAATGGAAGGAAAGCACAAAACGGAGTCCTTGAAGAAACTGGCATCCACGCGATCGCATGCCAAGCGCGAATCAACAGTGACGCGGCCGCATAACTGACGCAACCGCGCGCCTTAAGCAAAATACATATGACGCGGCCGCATGACTGACGCGACCGCGTGACAAGAAAAGCTCCGAACTGACACGACCGCGTGACCCACGCGGACGCGTGACAGAGGCCACGCACCAGAAATTGTAGAAAACGCTCATAGCGAATTCTGAAGCCCTTTTTGGCCCAAATCTAAGTCCAGAAGGCATAGACCAGAGGTTATGAAGTGAGGGAGTGCATCCATTCAGGGAGAGCTCACCAGATTTTACTTTCCATGATTTAGATTTAGTTTTGAGAGAGGTTCTCTCCTCTCTCTTTAGGATTAGGATTTAGATTTAGGATTTTTATTCGCTTTCAGGATTATCTCTTTTGATCAGGTTCAATATTCCTTTTATTTACTTTTGCAGGTTACTTTATGAATCCTTTCATGTTACAGATTACTCTTTTATTAATGTTATTTGAGGTATTTCAGTTTAATATTGATTTCTTTTATTTATGCTATTGTTGCTTTTACTCTGAAGGCATTTTTATTCCGGTAGATTTACTTTCCCTTTTGGTTTTGGTTAAGAAATCAGTAACTCAGGAGTTGTCAAACTCAAACACGATTGATAATTGTTATCTTGTTAATTGAACTCCCAATCTTTTCTTAGGAAATAAATAGGATCCGAAGATCAAACCAATTAATCCCTTGACCTTCCTTTATATTAGTAAAGGCTAACGAAGTGGAATTAAGATTCAATTATTATCATCATTGATAAGGATAGCCAGGATAGGACCTCTAATTTCTCAAACCTTACCAAAAGTTTGCTTTACAGTTATTTATCTATTTTTACTTGCCATTTAATTTACTCGTCATTAAATTACTTGTTCCTGATTCTTGAAACCCCAATTTTACAATCCCCATAATCAATAATAAGAACATACTTACCTGCAGTTCCTTGAGAAGACGACCCGAGGTTTAAATACTCGGTTATCAATTTTAAAAGGGGTTTGTTACTTGTGACAACCAAAACGTTTGTAAGAAAGGTTGATTTCTTGGTTTAGTAACTATACTTGCAACGAGAGTTTACCATAACCTCTAAACCATCAATCTTCAGTTCTTCAAAATGGCGCCGTTGCTGGGGAACTGCTAACGTGTGCCTTATTATTGGTTATTTTAAATATTTTTCTTTTGCTTGTTTATTTATTTTTGTTTCTCCTTTTTATTTTTATTTGCTACCATGAATTCTCACCCTTCTCGCTTTGAGTTTGGCTCTAACTTTGTTGATGGAAATAGAAGTTACAGCAGGAATATGCATCAAGGTCAAACCAATCAAGGATGGATGGAGCCAAGAGGATCTAATCAACCCTTCAGGCAACAACACCTTCCAAGATATGATGGACAACAACCATTCTACAATGCATACCCAGCTGAAAGATATGGTGGACAATCTTGTAACTACCAACAAGCCCCACCCCGTGCCTATAGACCATCCTCTGAACATAACCTCGAACCACCACACTCACAAGCTTCTCTTCACCATTCGCCACCGTATGATCCTTTCCTACCCCAGTTCCAATCCAATCACTCCCAGGCATCACCACTTCCCTATGTCTCATGTCCAAATCCATCCCCCCGAGAATCAGAAGTTCGCCTCAAGGCAACAGTAAATAAACTTTAAACAACCATTTGACAACTGGAGCAAGCAGTAATTCAATTAGCTTCTAGACGCGCGAACATTCAAGGACCAACCACAGCCCCATGTGGACAATCTAATGAAAAGCGTAGCATAAAGGAGACACTAGAAACTCCAGTGGATAAGACAGAGTATGAATTCGTACTAGAATAAGTAGAAGAAGCTGTCATTGTACAAGAAGAAGAGTTGGTTGAAGATCTAGGAGACGCTGAACCTCCATGGGAATCCAGAGTTGAGGAGAACTCCATCAAGGACGTTACAGTTGATGCTAAGGAGGATAGAGCACAATCCCCGAGGCAAGTCGTTTATGAAGAACTAGACGGAATAACCTAGGACACAAATTTCCTTGATGATGATAGTCACAAGTCTAGCTCTCTTAGTAATGAACTTGCATCCGCAAGTGAATTCTCTGAGATCGAAGAATCTTTCTCAAATGAATACGAAGATGATGCAGAGGTAGATTTCTCTCAACCTCCAATCTATGACTCGAGTGATGAGGAAGACATAGAAGACTTTGACCAGGATACAGATGCATTTGAAGAATCTTGTGAAGAAGTGGAGGAATTCACAGAAGAGCACAAGGGAGTAGAACTTACAGAACCACCAGAAACACCTACCCCAAGGTCATTATCGCCTAATACAGGCTTCAAGTGGGTACAATCCTTAACCTTTAACTTTACTTATTCTCTTGAATATGGTTTACTTAAAACAGATGGCCAGCTTAGAGCCCTCTGCGGCTTTAAGAGTAAGAGGGAAATAGCTCGTACTCAGAGCTTGTGCACAAGGTTCAATAAGGTTCCACGCTTCAACTCGAAGTGCACGGATTGGTATCACGTTCAATCGAATGGATCTCGGAAAATATTTGGTCACTATGGTGAGAATCTACTTTCTAAACCGTCCGGATGGAAAAATATAGATCAAGACAGAGGCGGATTTAAAAACAAGGCTTGGGATCATGGATTCTATTCTGACATTCGTCACCCCGGGAGCTTGACAATCTGTTTGAAGCTGCTTAGAAGCTTTACATGCCTAATTTGGGACCCCGGAGGCTATTGGTATTCCAAGCATTGGTGGAGATTTTTGGATAAATTTAAGCATAAGCCGCCATAACAGGAAGCTCCTCCAATGTCCAACTTAAGGACTTTAACTAAAAGTGCTAGGTGGGAGACAACCCACCATGGTATGATCGTTTCTTTTTAATTTTTATTTAGTTTTATTTGTTTTCAAGTTTTATTTTATTTTATTATATTGAACCTGGAATTTTGCATCTCACTCATATTAATCATTGCATTATGCACTTTTCATGCATATATATATAAAAAAGATTCACGCGACCGCATCATCCATCCGATCACGTCGAATGGCGTAAAACATTATCCACGCGACAGTGTCCTCCATGCGGCCGCGTGACCTGGAAATTGGCGTAAGGATCCAACGTCCAGAAAGTTGGGCTGGAATCGTGCGGCCATTGTACGTCTAGCACAAAATGACCCACGCGATCGCGTGCCTGACGCGATCGCGTCACTTGCACACAATCAATCCCATGCGACCGCATGAGCGACGCGATCGCGTCGCATGGATTCCACAAATCCCAAAAGGAGACAGAGAGTTGGGCTAGAACGACGCTGGATTCGTGCGTTTAGCACAAATTCCAGCGACGCGATCGCATGCCCCAGGCGATCGCGTCCTATCCCCTTTTATCCCTTCCATGCGATCGCGCGACCCACGCGATCGCGTCACCCCCATTTCGCACCAGCCACGCGACCGCGTGCCCCACGCGGCCGCGTGGATTCAAATTTATAACCCCTCCCAGGTCACGCGAAACCCTATTATCGCGCCCCCCCTGAACCCCCTCCCCTCCCTTCTCTCTTCTCATATCCAACCACCACCACCCAGTCACCACCACCGCCACCCCAAGACGCCGCCGACCTCCCAGACGCCGCCGCCACCTTTCCCCCCTTCCTCCCTCCCCTTCTTTCTCCTTCTTTCTTCCTCTTCCCCCCCTTTCTGCGACTGCTCCTCCGCACACCACCAACCACCGCCGCCGCCCGTCCTAGCCGCGCCTCCCATCCACCAGCACCACCACCCCTTCCCCTATCCCCCCTATCTCCCATTACCCCTTTTCCCCTTCCCCGAACAGCCGCGCCGCCGTCCCCACCACCGCCAGCCACCGTGCCAAATGCCTTCACCACCACCACCAGCCACCTTTCTGCCCAATCTCATTCTACGGCCTTCCAGGTTCCGTAGAACGTCACCCCTTTTATCTATCCGTAGTTAGTTCATATTTTTCTGTTTATGTTTATATTTAGGCTAGTTAGATATGCATGTTGTAGTGGATTTTAGGTTGCTAGGTAGCCTAGGCTGTGGTTAGTGGATTTAGGTCTGTTTATTTGCGCTGTTCATGTTTATTGCTTTATGTTTTCGCAATCCTGCTGCTGCTGTAATGTTAGTTCATATGCTGTACTCTCCTGTATATTGCTGCTCTTTACATTGATTTTTCATGATTATATTCCTTATATGTAACTGCAAGCTTTAATTTTGATTCATATGAACTATTATGTGCTGTTTATTTTCCGGGACAGTCCAATTTTAGCCAGAATGCTTCCCAAATTTCTGTAAAATATTTCCCTTCATGTCTTGGTTTTGGCATTTTCAACTGTGCTTTCCTTATATTTCACCAAACCAATTCATGAATGCTTAGGCACGCATTCTTATTTTCTTTGATCTCCTGGTTCTAAATTGCAATTTTGATGTTTGATTCTATTTTTTGTTATTTCTATATCTATCTGAATCATCATCCACTTGTTTTCCTTGTTTGGTTTTGAGTTACTTATCACTTCTAATTGTGAATGCTTGTTACTTAAAAAACTTATCCTTATGCCACTTACCTTAACCCATTTTTCACTAACTCACTAATTCTAATTTTCTAACACTCTTTTTCAATTCTAACCAAACTCAGCTTTTAAAATCTCTTTTCTGGTTTTTCACTTTCTTTTAACTTTCTAACCATGGCATACTGATAATTTTTCCTACTTAACATGCCTTCTATTACATTTTGGATTGTGAATTCTTCCTTTCAAACTTTTCACTCCTATACAATCCTTAATGCACATTCACTTAACTCATTTACCTCATTCTAATTCTCCTTTGCCACTTTGTGTTTCTTTTGACTATTTGCCTATTTGTTTTCCTATTTTTATTATATCCTGGTTTTCTGTTTTTTAGGATGTCAGATTCCCAGAGAAAGGGAAAAGGAAAGGCTACCACTGGCAAAGGTAAAAGAGGAGAATCATCTTTGTCTATCATAGATCTCATGCATGATGCCTCCTGGCGGGAGAAAAACTTCACCCCGCAGGAGAAGGTCGACCAGCTACTTCCCGCCACTGATCCGATTAAATTTGCAAACCGATACTGTGAGCTTAAGTATCTGGTGTTTGCAACCTCCAGGAACCTATACTTGGAGAGAACTTTGAAGATTCCAGAAGAACTCCAGCAGTACACCTCTGATCAAATCAAACAAAGAGGCTGGTTCTTCCTGGAGAGAAACCTGACAGAGGTCAATGCATCTTGGGTTAGGGAATTCTACTGTAACTACTTCAAAACTTCCCTAGATGCAGTGAACCTCAAAGGGAAGCAGATTCTGGTTACTGAGGAGGCGATAGAAGATGTTCTGAAACTTCTGCCTAAGACTGATCAGACAGATGGTTATCAGAAAGCTGAGGAGGATATGCGCTTTATGCGATTTGACTGGGATGCAGTAAAGGCGAGGATCGCCCTTGACCCGACAGTTCCTTGGATCATGGGTCAGAACACCACCATGCCCAAGGGGATCAAGCGGATTTACCTGAACGATGAGGCTCGGCTATGGCATCAGATATTCTGCAACTACAATATGCCGAGTACTCACGAGACTGAGATACCAGCCGCTATGATCACCCTCCTTTGGTGTGTGATGGAGGGTAAGGACCTATACCTGCCACGCTTTATCCGGCACTATATGGCCAGGGTCCACGTCCGAGGCACTCTTCCCTTTCCCTATCTGGTTACACAGCTGGGCCGTCGAGCTGACGTGCCATGGGAGGATGCTGATGAGAGGCCACCTGCTGCAGAATGCAAGAAGATTATCCCGCACAGTAGAAACTTTCTGGCCTTGGGCTACAGACCTCCATTCCTGACTGCCACTACTGAGACAGCCACACCTTCTGCCGGTCCCTCTTCCTCCACATCCACACCTGCACCACCACTGCACCTCCACCTGCCCCAGAGCCCATCTTTCATCTAGTGCACTGCTTGTTTCGACGACTTGACCAGATGGAGCGTCGCAACAAGCGACGCTATGAGCACCTGAAGCTGATGATACGCTCTAGCGACATCCCTTCCGAGCCTGACACACCATCCGAGGCATCTGAGGAGGAGGCGGATGATCCCGAGGCTGAGACCCATCCCCAGGGAGAGACAGAGCAGGCAGGCATAGAGCAGGCTTCACCACAGGCAGAGGTTCCACATCAGATTCAGGCTGTAGATCCTGAGATCCCTATCCAGACAGCATCTCCTCTGCAGCAGCCAGTTCCTCAGACCACCACCACAGAGACTCCAGCTACCATTCCTTCCAGTGATGACACTCCTTCACACCCCGCTTGACTGAGCATCAGGGACGATGCTACATTTTAAGTGTGGGGAGGTCGCCATCTCTGGCGTTTCTTTTTTGGTGAACCACTACATACTCTTTTCTTTTATTTTGGCTATTTTTCTGTATTTTTCTCTTTATTTTTATTTTTATTTTCTGAGTACTTATACACTGCTACTTTTATGTATTTTCATTCTATTTCTGCATTTTGCACTTTAGTTCATATTTTAGTTATTTAGTTTAGCTTGTAATTCTAACTTATTAGTTACAGAAACTGTGGATTAATTAGTATAGTTTACCCTTTTTAGCATAAGATAGCTTAGTTAAAATTGAAAATATAAAAAGGAAGTAAACTAGAGACTTTAACAGAATTAAAACAATCCACACACCTTGTATATATAGCATTACATGTTAGTTAGTTAACAACATTTCATCAAGGAGAAACACTAGAACTTTAAAGCCACCTTAAGTTTTACATTGAGAATAATGGGAATTTTTAACTAAACCTGCATGACATACATAACTGATAAATGATTTTTGAGCTAGAGAACATACAGCCTGTGAGTTTTGAGCTTAATTGTATGGTTACATTCAAACCATAATTTTTATTCCTGTGTGTTCCGCCCTTCTTTTATATTCTGATGTTCTTTACTTTGTTTTAATCTATATGTCCAGTTGTAGAATATAGATACATACCAAGAAAGTGATTGAGGCCATTATTTGATTTTAACCCACTTGTCCCAAAAATAGCCTACCTTTCACATCACCCTTGTTAGCCCCCATGAGCCTTTAAATCCCTTTTTTTTATTCTATAAACCACATTACTAGCCTTAAGCAGAAAAATAAATAAAAAATCCCAAGTTGAATCCTTGGTTAGCTTAAGATAGAAAATCTTGTATAGTTTGAAATGTGAGAAACCTATTGGGAACATGGATGATAAAAATAAAAGGTAGCAGAGTTGAAAAGAACAAAAAAATAAATCAAAATGAGAATTTTCGGGAAGCATGCTCATGAGAAATCAAATTGAAAGAATTACCATGTGCATTCAAAAAAAAAAAAGAGAGAGTTATTTATTTTTCAAGCATATGAATAAGGGGATACAAAAGAATTCCCCAAATGCAAAAATAAAAGCAATGCACATGGGATAAAAATAAAAATTGAAACATGAGCATGTAACATTAAAAGTGGGAAAGGATGGGAAAACAGGTAAAGTAGTTTTGTTTTACTAAGTATGTATGTTAGGTGAGATCTTAGTCTAATTGAGGATTCACTTATTAGCTCACTTAGCCTTATACATATATCCTTACCTTTACCTTGTCCCCATTACAACTTTAATTAAAGACCTCATGATTTTTGGTATGTCTATATTCTATAATTGTTGATTGGTTAGATGAAGAACAAAGTTATAGAAAGGAAGAATAAAAAGAAGAATAGAGTGATTAACCCAATAAACACTGAGTGACTAGAGAGTAAACACAAATCCAGTGAGGGTTCAATAGCTCATTAACATTTATCTCTGTTTAAATTATTTAATTGTCTTGCAAATTTGTAAAATGCTTTTCTCTCCCATCTCAATTGTAAAGGCACTATATTACTATCTAAGGTAAGGTTATATATATATGTATATGATGACCCCTTGAGAATGTGAATTAATTCAACTACATGTAAGCCTTATATACAAGTGAGTGAATAAAAATTATAATTGCATGATGCATGACTCATTTAGGTAGTTGCATTTAGGTTAGGTTACATTGCATGACATTCCACCACTTTAACCTTACCTTACTCTTTACCTTGGAATTAGCATGAGGACATGCTATTATTTAAGTGTGGGGAGGTTGATAAACCCATATTTTATGACATATTTTGTGCGTAGTTTGAGTGATTTATTCAACCCTTTGCCCACTTATTCATATTAATTGAATGGTTTTACTTTCCCTTCCTTATTATGTGATGTATGTGAAAAACATGTTTCCTATTATTTAAAATTAATTATTTTAATTACCTTTATTTCCATTCGATGCCGTGATTAGTGTGTTGAGTAGTTTCAGATCTTCTAAGGCAGGAATGACTCAAAGGATGGAAAGGAAACATACAAAAATGGAAGGAAAGCACAAAACGGAGTCCTTGAAGAAACTGGCATCCACGCGATCGCATGGGCGACGCGATCGCATGCCAAGCGCGAATCAACAGCGACGCGGCCGCATGACTGACGCGACCGCGCGCCTTAAGCAAAATACATATGACGCGGCCGCATGACTGACGCGACTGCGTGACAAGAAAAGCTCCGAACTGATGCGACCGCGTGACCCACGCGGACGCGTGACAGAGGCCACGCACCAGAAATTGTAGAAAATGCTCATAGCGAATTCTGAAGCCCTTTTTGGCCTAAATCCAACTCCAGAAGGCATAGACCAGAGGTTATGAAGTGAGGGAGTGCATCCATTTAGGGAGAGCTCACCAATTTTTACTTTCCATGATTTAGATTTAGTTTTGAGAGAGGTTCTCTCCTCTCTCTTTAGGATTAGGATTTAGATTTAGGATTTTTATTTGCTTTCAGGATTATTTCTTTTGATCAGGTTCAATATTCCTTTTATTTACTTTTGCAAGTTACTTTATGAATCCTTTCATGTTACAGATTACTCTTTTATTAATGTTATTTGAGGTATTTCAGTTTAATATTGATTTCTTTTATTTATGCTATTGTTGCTTTTACTCTGAAGACATTTTTATTCCAGTAGATTTACTTTCCCTTTTGGTTTTGGTTAAGAAATCAGTAACTCAGGAGTTGTCAAACTCAAACACGATTGATAATTGTTATCTTGTTAATTGAATTGAACTTCAATAATCCCAATCTTTTCTTAAGAAATAAATAGGATCCGAAGATCAAACCAATTAATCCCTTGACCTTCCTTTATATTAGTAAAGGCTAACGAAGTGGAATTAAGATTCAATTATTATCATCATTGATAAGGATAGCCAGGATAGGACCTCTAATTTTTCATACCTTACCAAAAATTTGCTTTACAGTTATTTATCTATTTTTACTTGCCATTTAATTTACTCGTCATTAAATTACTTGTTCCTCATTCTTGAAACCCCAATTTTACAATCCCCATATCCAATAATAAGAACATACTTACCTGCAGTTCCTTGAGAAGACGACCCGAGGTTTAAATACTCGGTTATCAATTTTAAAAGGGGTTTGTTACTTGTGACAACCAAAACGTTTGTAAGAAAGGTTGATTGCTTGGTTTAGTAACTATACTTGCATTGAGAGTTTACCATAACCTCTAAACCATCAATCTTCAGTTCTTCAGTACGCGTCGCTCTTCGCTGGTTGTCTCCTTTATTTCTTGTGCTCCTTCCACCATCTTGGGGTCTAGCTCCATCTGCTTTCTGGATTTCCTAGCAAGATGTGGAAATGGAATGTGAATGGCTTCTCTTGTAGCTTCATCTTTCTTTGGTACTCCATTCCTCGGCTGAGCTGCTTCTTCTTCAACCATGTCTTGTACTTCATCTTCCTCTTCTTCAACATCCTCTACCTCAACAATGTCTTCCACTTGAATGTCTTCCTTTGAGCTTGGCTTCTTATGACTCCTCTCTTGCAATGTGATTCCAGACCTCAAAGTAATGGCATTGATTCCACCTTTGGGGTTGGGTAAAGGTTGAGAAGGAATTACACTGGAGCTTGAAGGTTGATTGTTGGGGGTAGATAATGATTCCATCCGGGAGATGAGCGCTTGTAAGGTAGCGTTCAGACCGTTTATGGTAGAGGTAAGTATATTCTGAATGTCTTGTTGTCCTTGCGCAAGAGAGCGAAGTATCTTGTCATTAGAAGAAGAAGGGGGGTAAGTGATTTGAGGGGCCTGTTGTTGGTTGTTCTGAGGCGTTTGGGGCTGCCTTTGGTGAGGTGCTCTATAAGGCTGGTTTTGGTTCTGCTGCTGGTAAGGAGGATTCTGCTGCCTGTTGTTGTTGTTGTTCCACCTCTGATTCCCACTGTTGTCTCTTCCTCCTCGGTTATAGTTGTCCCTCCATCCTTGGTTGGAATTATTTCTCCACCCCTGGTTGGAATTGTCTCTCCAACCTTGGTTGGAGTTATCTTACCAACCTTGATTGTAGCTTCCACCTTGGTTATAATTGCCGTCTTGTTGATAGTATCCTTGATTCGGACGGTCATAGAAATTATGAGTAGCTGCCAAGGTGTTGTCTTCCTGTTGGAGCTGCGGGCACTCGTCAGTGTAATGAGTATAACAGGCACATATTCTGCATACTCTCTGAGGAACCAACTGTTGACACTGTTGTTGTGGGGGAGGCTGATGTTGTTATTGATTCAGCTGTAGCTGCTTCAGTATGTTGGTCATCTCTCCCAGAGTCTGTGTGAGAGCAGCAGTCTCACTACTAGAGAAAACCTCCACAATAGCCTTGGGATGGTTGTTTCTGTGCCTGACATTCCGGGTAGACTCAACTAGATCGATGATCAGTTGCCAAGCTTCTGTCGCCGTCTTGTACTTCTTCAGAGAACCATTACTCACAGCATCTAATGTAGTCTTATCCCGAGGCTTCATGCCTTGTGTGAAGTAGTTGATCAACACCAACTGGTCAATCTTGTGGTGGAAACATGAGTCTAAGAGATTCCTGATGCGTTCCCAATACTCATAAAGAGTCTCTGATTCGCCTTGGATAATGCAAGAAATTTCTTTCCTCAGTCTCTCTGTACCTTCAGCTGGAAAGTATTTTTCCAGGAACTCCCATCTGAGCAGATCCCAATTAGTAACAACTACTTCAGGTTGAGTGTAGAACCACTCCCTTGCCTTTCCCTCAAGAGAGAACGGGAAGGCATATAGCCAAATAGTAGTCTCATCTACACCATGACGCCTAATAGATGAGTAGGCTGTCTGAAAATCCCTGAGGTGCTTGATAGGCTCTTGAGCAGGTAAGTCATGAAACTTGGGTAGTAAGTTGGTTAGCGCAGTCTTCAGTTTAAAATCTGCAGCCAGATTTGAGTGACGTGCTTGATACGGTTGTAGTGTAAAGTCTGGAGCTCCTGCTTCCTGGAGAGTAACCCTTCTGGGCTCCACCATATTACCTGCACGTAAATCAACAGAATCAGTAGAAGAAGAGCTAGTTTTTTCCTCAAATGGCGCTTCAGATTTGCTCTCAGATAAGACTGGTGAATTGGTAGTAACCACTTCACCACCCTTAGAGGCTAACCGACGCCGACCTCACCTAATACGTGAAATATTTCTTTCAATTTCAGGATCAAATGTGGCTAAGCTCGGATCAGGCAGTGAACACGTCATTCAATGAAAGAAACATAAAGCTCATGGTAATAAAATAAAATAAAATGCAAATATGTAAAATTAAAAATATTTACACCAACCAATAATTTTGCACACTATTGCAACTCCCCGGCAACGGTGCCAAAAATTGACGTGGCGGAAAGTTGCCGATTAAGAATTTATAATAAGAACAGTGTTGCAAGTACAGTTCTTAACCAACAAAAATTTCGCTTCTCAATTTAAAAAGGTTATCACAAATTAAGAATAAAAATGCTGGGAGTAGAATTCCTAGGTCATCTCTCAACGAGTTGACAAAAGAGTGCTATTTTATTAGTCAGGAATTTTCTGAGAAATTTTAGAGTTGGAGAACGGGAAATTAAAATAATGATTATCTAAAGCAATAAAAATTAACGAGAGAATTTATATAAATAAAATAAAAGCCTTGACCGGGAGAAGATTAATCGGAAGTTCTATCCTTTTTGGATTCCTCGAGTATGATAATAAGAGGTTGTTATTTTTACTTAGTTAACCCCGAATAAAGGAAAGTCAAGTAATTAAGCTAACTCTTATTCACAAGTCCTAATCCTCTCCTTATGGAAGGATTAGCGTTAGTGACTAGAGAATTGACCAACAATTTCCAATTAACATTAACTCTTGAGTATTCCAACTCAAGGGTCTTCTTTTAATCAACTCCTAAGTCAAGTTGGGAATCTACTCTATTGATATGAATGCCATAGTCGTAAACCATAAAAGGGAATAAAAAGAAGACATGATAAATAAAATAAAATAATAATTGAAAATTAATTAAAGGTAAAAATAGTTCTTTGCATTAATAAATTCCAAAACCATAAACTGTAAGACCCAAAACCTTTGAAAAAGGGCCATCAATAGCTAATTTCAAATTCAGTGTTTCCGTAGCTTTAATTTCAGAAATTTCTTTATTAAATAAAATTAAAGCAAGTTTTGATTTATTGAATTTGAGATAAGTTATGATTATTATCCAAATTTGATAATTATTGGATTATTTTCTATAATTATATTATAAAGTTGGTAGTTGTGAAATAATAAGAATTTTTATATGATTTGGATTAAATAATTAATATTTTAAATATTAATACTATTACTTTGGAAAATAAAGGGTTTAATTATATTATTTCTAATTATTTTGATTTGGGCATTCTATGGAAAATAATTTGTAAGATTGATGAGCAAATAGTATTTTTCTATATACAAATAGTGTTGGATTTAAATTGGGTTTCAATTACTATATTTTCCCCAATTTTATTTGAAATTACTAAAATGCCCCTAACCCTAATTTTCAAAAATGAAACCCCAAGGCCTTCATCCCAGCAGCCGAAAACCCTACCCTGTCTTCCCTTTCACCTTCAGCAAGTTCACCAAACCTGAAACCCATAGTAGAACCCACGGTTCCTTTTCTTGTTCTGTGGAAGAAGGAAACAGAATCAGGAAAAAGGGGAGATTCGAGAGTGAGGGTTCCGCCACCAGTGGAAGGAGGAGGCAGAGTGGGGACCCCGCGCTACTGCCGTTGCCCAGAAACGCGTCCACTGCCAACTTCGCAGGGCTTGGGTTGCTGCGATCGCCCTTCGCCGTGATGCCCGTCGGCGTCGCGCCTTCTGCGTTCAGCCTCGCCGTTCTGCTTTCCATCAAGTCCGTCCCGCTGCTGATGTCGCCGAACCAGACAGAGGAAGAGGGAGACTCTGTCGCGGCGTCACCGTGCCAGACCGCCGGGCGTGAGGAGCCGGGCTGTCGCTGCATTTCCCGTCGCAGAGGAGAGAGCCCAGAGGAGAGAAAGAGGTCGCGCGATGTTGAGGGTGGGAGATGCGGACTAGTGGCGCGTGCGGGAATGCGACCCACTGCGCAGAGCTATCGCCGCCGTTTCTGCCGCCGGTAAGCCTCGGTTAGCATCGCCGGAGCTTTCGCCCGTTTCTGTCGCTGGGGAACCTTGCTGCCGTCGCCGGAGATCCTCGCTGCCGTCGCCGGAGAACTCTTCCGGTAAGGGTTTTAATTGAGGTTTCTACCATTTTGGATTTTGAGAAGGTTTTGATGCTGCACGGTTTTTATAGATGACCCACCGGAGCTTCTGGCCGCCGCCGGAGCTGTTGTCGGGGCCGGTACAAAATCGCAGCTGGTTCGTGTTGTTATTCCGGTAAGAAATTATGTTTCGAAAGCCCTACTTTAGTGTCCCGTACGTGTATTAAAGCCTTTACGGTATTAATGTTCTTAGAGTTTAGTAACTGAGGTTGCTTGTTGTAATTTAGAGCTGTTTATGCTGCTACGAAAATTTGTGGGGCTGTGCTTTGAAGCTGCCTTTGATTTCGAGTTGAGGCGAAAAGAACTTATGAGGCGTTTGGATTATGGATTTGCGTTTTGAGGTAGGGGCGCTTTCTGAAAACTATATTTTATATTGGAATTATTACATATGGATACTGATGTGAGACAATGTGTATTTGGTGGTTGTAGCAGCCTTATGTATTATTTGATTGTCTCGAGTGATTATGAATGTTTGTTTGGCTGAATTGTTGTGTGGTTTTATGAAACGAAATGCTTTTGAAGTTGATTCTTTTAAAGCTTTGAGATCGAGTTTAATCCGTTGGGAATTGATTTGAGTTGAGTTGATTTTCTTGAGAATGTGAAAAAGATAGAATACTCTTGAAATTCAACCTGGTTTGCTTTAATTGATTTGGTTTTGATAAATGATTTGTTGCTGAACCGATTCTTTAAAGCTTTGGAAATGAGTTAAATCGGTTGATATTGAGTTGATTTTGAAATAGTTTCCTTGAGATATGCCACTGAGGTGACTGTTGGATTTAACTTGTTTTTGAATTGATTTCTGGTTTTGAGTTGTTGAAAAGGAACGAGGAACGGTTTAGTTGGGACCCAAACCGGGTGGCAAAAGTCCAAGTTTTAGGGGAGGTGCTGCCGAAATTTCTATAAAATCCGAGTCTTTATTGAATGTTGTCGGGAAAAATGATGAGTTAAAGACTTATACTATTTTATTTGAATTATCAAGAAAAGGATGATTCATGCTTTTGAAATGAATTATTAAAGAGGAAATTGTGATTTAGTCTTGCTTCTTAAGAAAGGCATTGTATCTCTTTCAGGAGGAAGTTATTTAGATGAGACTTTATGTTTTAAAGCTGTTTTAAATGTGATAAGGGCAATGCTTTTGAATTTGACTTGAGGGTTTCAATTGGAGGAGTTTCAATGACTTTGAAAGAACCTGGATGTCTATTGACAAGTTTCATTTTGAAATGTTTTGAGAAATGTTTCAAGTACTCTTTGAATTTTGAATTCTTGCAAGACTAAAACAATTTTGAACAGTTGAAACGTTCTCAAATTTATCATGGGGGTTGAAGTTGGTTTTGCTTAAGTAAAGGAAACGGCTTTGAAAGAAGTAAATGATTACGTGACTCGGTTTGGCTTAGATCCTATTTTATTACTCAAATCGGAAAGCAAAGGTTTTAATGATTTTAAATGAATTTGGCGAAATGAGTTATGTTATTCTCCCCTAAAGACTTGGGACTCTGCCGAGAAGCTTTTGTTATAAAATCCCATTGTTGGACGGATGGTTTTTAATACTTTGAAATAAATCCTTAACTTGCCATGGTTTTGGAAGTTTTGGAAAGAGAATGCCGAGGGTGGCTTTGTTTTATACAAGGAACTCACTTTGAGTAAATTTGGCTTATGAGGCTGAGATGATTTGAGAAATGAGATTTTTAAAGCCAAGGCTGAAAAGAGTTGAAATTTGATTTCAAAGTGAAATGGCTTGAGAAAAGTGATTTGTGGCTTAAATGCCAGTTTTATGAATTTGATGATGTTGAATGGTTGAAGTGCTGTTTTGTTATGGGCCGGAATGGCTATGTATGATTATGAATATAGGCTGGTTCTGGATTGAACCGTGAGCCGGGATGGCTGTGTATGATATTGATTTATGGCTGATTGCCAAATGAGTTATGGGCCGTATGGCTGACTATGAATTATGAATTTAAGCCGGATGGCTGAGATGGATGTTGATCCATGGCTGGGACTGAATGAATATATGCTTGAGATACCTGGGTAGTAGCAAGGGTTGTGGTTCATTCCACTTGCTCCAGGTCAGAGACTGTGATACCTGGGAAGTAGCGGTAGTAGTGGTGATTCCACTCGCTCCAGGTTGAGCTTTTAAACACCCGCCTGGGTAGTAGCCACAGTAGTGGTTATTCCACTGGCTCTGGGTTGAGCGGGTAGTAGCAATTGGGTTGTAGCTCAAACCTACTTGTTCCGCGATGGGTGTTTCTGTCCATGGTTAGCTACCAGGACGTGTCAGGTTGGCTATAGAACCGACAGATGATATCATAAGCCACTAGGGACAGGCATGCATCATATGCATCTATGTGACATTGTTTGCGTGTGCATATTGTACTTGATTTGCCTATCTGATTACTTGAGATTAACTGCTACTTGTTCTACTTGCTGTAACTGTTTGTTTGTGCTTGAACTTCCTATCTGTGTTTGCAATTGGGGCTCTGTTGGATTGTGGTGATAGGTTGTTGGATGGATTGTTTGGGCCTAGGGCCGTGGTTGAATTGAGATGGACCGATGGTTGATTTCGATTTTGTGGTTATGGTTTGGAAAGATATGAAAGGCTATTTTGGTTCAGTATAGATAAACCTTTTTGAAAGGCTTTTGATGTTTTTGAGAATTGAATGGTTCCTCTTTCAGAAAAGATTTTCGACTTTACTTTTATTGAAAACCGTTGTTTTTGAAAAGAGGCATAAGAAGGTTATTAATCACTGGTACGGCTTATCTTCACGTATCCTATTACAGTAATTCCCAAAAACCCTCTACTGAGAACCCTTTCGAGGATGATGTTCTCACCCCCCCTACATTTTTCCCCTTTCAGGACATGGGCGCAGAAGTCACGAAGAGTTTATTTAGTTGTTGTTGAGATGCTCTGTATTGTTTTAGTTATGGTTTATTGAACCCTCGCCATTATCTTGATATATTCTGTAAGAGGGATAGGAATTGTATTAGTTAATGCTTGTAAAGTTATATATATATATATATATATATATATATATATATATATATATATATATATATATGGATGTACTCTTTATGAGTTGTTGTAAGTTGTATGGTATTTATGGATGTACGTTATCGAACGAAAGTATTTTTGGGAGCGGTATTGCGGTTTAAAGTTTTAGACAGGCTCATATTTTAGTATTAAATAGTATAAGAGTCGTCGTAATATCCAAGCTATTAGAGTTGCGCAGCCGGAAGCGTGAGCTTTGGTAGTTAGGGTGTTACATAAACATACTTATCTGAACAGGGTTAATGAATAATTAAAAGAGTAAGGGAATAAGAAAACAAACTAGAATAATAGAAACTTCAACGGAGGTAGTAACTCTTCTCAATATCCAAATCAAAAGTATAAAATCCTAAAACTACGAATGTGAGGGAAACCTAGAGGAGGTGGTGTTCTCTCTCTAAGATTCAAAACTAAAACTAAAAAAAAAACTATGCGAATGAGAATGTGTGTTGAGTCTCTTCTTGTCACCTGGCTCTAGTATGTGTTTCTGGGCCAAAAACTGGGTCCAAACTCAGCCCAAAATTGCCCACAGCATCTTCTGCATTTTCTGCACATGGCGCATGTCATGCGTACGCGTCAGTCACGCGTACGCGTCAGGTACGTGCACGCGTCGCCATGCAAACTCGCTTTTCGCACGTACGCGTCAGGTGCGCACACGCGTCGCCATGAAAATCTCCAATTCACGCGCACGCATAAGCCATGCGTGCGCGTCACTCTTCGCTGGTTGTCTCCTTTATTTCTTGTGCTCCTTCCATTTTTGCAAGCTTCCTTTCCATCCTCTAAGCCATTCCTACCCTATAAAGCCTGAAAACACTTAACGTACGGATCACGGCATCGAATGGTAAAAAGGGGAGTTAAAAATGTACAATTTAAAAGCTTAGGAAGCAAGTTTTCAATCATAGAACAAAATTGGGAAGGGATTGTAAAATCATGCAATTTGTATGAATAAGTGTGCAAAGACCTGATAAAACCCACTCAATTAAGCACAAGATAAACTATAAAATAGTGGTTTATCAATAGATCTTTGGTCAAGCATAAGCTTCCCATCATGGATAATGCTTGACCCATTAAGCAAGCTCCCAGATGCTTTGCACCTAAAATCATGGTCAAGATCAAGGAAGAGGTCGAGCGACTGCTAAAAGTAGGATTTATTCGAATTGCCAGGTATCTTGAATGGATTTCTAATATTGTGCATGTAATTAAGAAAAATGGAAAATTAAGAGTGTGTATTAATTTCAGGCATTTGAATAAAGCAACACCAAAGGATGAGTATCACATGCCAGTTGCAGAGATGCTGATCGACTTTGCAGCAGGAAGCAAACCTCTGAGCTTCATGGATAGATACTCAGGATACAATCAAATATTCATGTCCCAAGAAGATGTGTCGAAGATGACGTTTCAATGCCCAGGAGATATCGACACCTATGAATGGCTAGTCATGCCATTTGGATTAAAGAATGTAAAGACAACTTACTAGAGACCAGTGAACTCAATTTTTTATGATACATTGGTAAATTTATGGAAATATTATATGGATGATGTGGTTGTGAAGTCCGAGTTAAAAGAATCTCATTTAAATAATTTAGAAATTGCTTTTAAATGAATGAGATATCATCGACTTAAAATAAATCTGTTAAAATGTGCTTTCAGTGTATTTATAGGAAATTTTCTTAGATTCATAGTGCAAAAAAAGGAGTAGCCATCAACACTAACAAGTGCAAGACTATTTTCGACTCAGCACCTCCCAAGAACAAGAAAGAACTTCAATCTTTCTTAGGTAAAGTAAATTTTTTTCGACGTTTCATTTCAAACCTTTCAGGTAAAAGAAGGATATTTACTCCTTTGCTGAAATCGAAACAAGGGAAGAATTCAAATGGGAGGATGAGCACCAAGAGGCATTCGACCAGATAAAGTAATATTTGCTTCACCACCATTCCTAGCACCTATTACGGAGTGCCAAGCATTGAAATTATACATAGCTGCATCAGAAATAACTTTAGAGAGCATGCTGGTCCAACAAGATGAAGATGGTAACAAGAGAGTAGTTTACTATTTAAGTCGAATGTTGACTGATGTAGAAACTACATATAATGCAGTCGAAAAGCTTTGCTTAGCCCTTTATTTCTCGTCTAAACTTAAAAGTTATTGAATTGGAAGGAATATTTATATCATGTCGAAATTTAATTTTATTAAATACATGCCTTCTTATCTAATTTTAAGAGGTCAAATTGGCAAGTGAAAGTTAGGATTAATCGAATATTCTTGATTCTATGTCCTTACTAGGACCTTAAAAGGTCAACTGATTGCTAACTTCCTAGACACCCTTGTGTTGACATTGATGATAGGATCGTTGAAAATATCACAGGATACTTAGAACTTAAGCATTGGAAATAATTTGTCGATGGATCTAAGCACCAGTAGGGATAAGAGTCTGGATAATAATAATCACTCCTGATGACATGCCAACTAAGTTTATGTTTCAACTAGAGCCAGGATTATCAAATAATGAAGCAGAATATGAGGCCTTAATTATTGGTCTAGAACTATTAATTGAAAAGGGGCTCAACTAGTCGAAATCATAGGAGATTCGCAACTAGTAATTCAATAGTTAGCTAGAAATTACCGAGTTATAAGTCAAAATCTAGCTAAATATTTTGTGATAGCAACTCGACTATTAGCTGAATTCAACCTTGTTTCAATAAAGCATATATTTAGAAAGTCAAATCAAGAAGCCAATGACCTAGCTTAAATAGCTTCTGGCTATAAAATATCTCCTAATTTGATAAAAGAGTTTACTGAAATTGAAAGTAACTTAACTCCTTTGGAATTAAGAAGAGTTTGTTGTGTAAACATAATTAATCCAAGTGATTGGAGGTTCAAGATCATTGACTATGTCAAAAATCCCAATCAAAGAACAAATCGAAAGGTTAAATACTTTGCGTTGAGCTTTGTATTAATTAGAGAGATTTATTTAAGAAAAGTATCGATGGCTCTTTACTCCAATGTATTCATACTCAACAAGCTCATCTAACTATGGCTGAGGTACATGAGGTATTTGTGGAGCTCACCAATCAGGTCGAAAGATGCATTGGATCTTACGTCGACAAGGATTGTATTGGCTTTCTGATAAACTCCGATTTCATGGTTTATCTTGTGCTTATTTTAGGGGATTTTATCACATTTTCCCACATTTATTCAATGAAATAGCATGGTTTTACAATTCTCCCTTAAATTGTGCTTAGTTGTAAAAAAATGCTTTTTAGGCCCTTAAATTGGTGATTTTAACTCACTTTAATTCCATTCGATGCTTTGATGTGTTTGTTGAGTGATTTCAAGTTCATGAGGCAAGTATTGGATGGAAGAAATGAGGAGAAAAGCATACAAAGTGAAGAATGCATGAGGAAACAAGAATTGGAAATGCATCAATGGACGCGCACGCGTAATAGGCGCGCACACGCAGAAGTGGCTTCGCATAGAGACGCGCACGCGTACATGACACATACGCGCGGATGAAGAAACAGCCAATCGACGCACACGCGCACATGGCACGTACGCGCCGATACTCACACGTGACCCACTTAAAGGCAAAATACTGGGGGCGATTTCTGAGCTGTCCAGGACCAAGTCGAACTTGTTTCTGAGTGTATTTCATGCAGAATTGAAGTCCAAGCAAGGGGGAGCAATTGTTTGTAACTTTGCATCATGTAGGTTAGTTTCTAGAGAGAGAAGCTCCCTCTTCTCTCTAGAATTAGGGTTCTTAGGTTAATCTCTCTTAGATCTAGCTTTAATTTCATGATTTCATCTCATTTCCTTTATGATTTCTTGCTTCTACTATTTCATTCTCATGGTTTGTAGTGTTAATTTTACTTTTATGCTTCTTTCATGTTTATGATCACTCATGTTGGATTTGGTTTACATTTAATGCAATTTGATGTTGATGTTTCTTTTTATTGATGAATTGAGTTGTGAATTTACTTTCCTTGCTATTGGTAGTTGGTAGATTTATTATTCTTGCACATTTATTATGCTTTCCTTGCACACCCACCAAGTGTTTGACAAAATGCTTGGTTGGGCTTTAGAGTAGATCTTGAGCATTCTTGGCTTGAAAAGAGTAATTAGTTAATCTTGACTCATGAAAACCCAACCCATGTTGGTGATCTAGAGTTGTTAGTTAATATCATTTCCATTGACTCTAATCTCTTGCTAATTCACTTAGTGGGTTGATTAGGGCCTTTGGATTGAGATTAGCTAGTCTTGTTAGACTTTCTTTGGGTGTGAAGATAATATGATACCTTCTTCCATCTTCGAGGATGACATAATGAGATAGATTCTTGTTTATTATTGTGCTATGATTGATTAGTCTTGTTTGACATCCTCCCTATGTGAAGATGACATGATACCTTCTTCCATTTGTTGGAGTTGACTAAATAAGATGAATTAATCATTGTATGACTAGGATAGAAAGCCTATATTCTCAATCCTTGCCATGAGTGTCTCTCTCTTTATTACTTGCTTTCTCTTATTTACTTGTCTTCTTTAAATACTTGCTTGATTTACTTTTCTTGTCATTAATTTCTTGCCCTTTTACCAAACCAAATCCCTTGCACCTTCATAGCCAATAATTGAGTACTTCATTGCAATTCCTTGTGAGACGACCCGGAGTCTAAATACTTCAATTAACTTTCACTGGGGTTTGTACTTGTGACAACCAAAATTTTGATGTGAGAATTGTTTGTTAGTTTGGAGCTATGCTTACAACGAAGTAATTCTTTTCTATAAGAAGAAAATCTAGACCATCGAGCAAATCTCATCATCAAAATGGCACTGTTGCCGGGGAGTTGCAATGGTGCTTTGTTATTGGCTATTGTATATATTGTGAATAGCTTGATTTTTGGTTTGTTTGTTGGCTTTTGCTAGTTGTAGGACTTTGTTTTCTTTGTTTCCTGTTGGTTTTATTTTTGTCTTCTCTTATCACCATGAATTCTCATCACTTTGGCTATGAGTGTGGTTCAAACAATGTTGTAGATGGAAGCTTCAATGAGGATGTGCATCAAGGATTTGGAAATCAAAGATGGGAGGAGTCCCAAGCTTATGGACAACCTTCTTGGCAACAACCTCCTCCGGCTTCTTATGGGTACAATTCAAATCTTGATGCATACCAATCTAATGTGTGTGATGGTCCTCATTGTGGTTGTCAACCACAATCATCATATGCACATGATCCCACTCCTCAATATAGCCCTCCACCATACTCACAAGCCCCATACCACCATCCACCTCCATACGATCCTAACCCATACCCACCATACCAACCACCATATGAACCATACTTAGAGTCACCACCATTCCAACACCAATACTCCCAAGAACCACAAAGTCCACACACACCACCTCAAGAATTTCACCAATATGGACCACCTTCCAATTACAACAACCTTCCCTCAAACAATAAACCCTCTCTTCCACCATCACCTCCCGATGAAGCCCACATGCTAGAATTGAGAGATCTTGAATTTCATATCTTAAGGCGACACGAGGAGGATGAAAAGAAGTTTGAGGAGTTAAGAGCAAAAATGGCTATCATGGTGGAAGCCATTGGCAACATAGTCTCATCCCGCCTAAGCCTATGCGATCAAGGCACTCCCATTGTTGAATGTGGAGAAGCAACCAAGGAGCTTAGTGAGGGAGTGAACTTGAAGCTCTAAGGTGAAGAAGAGGAGTTAAAGCAAGAAATGCAACAAGAGGAGGAGGTAGAGATTATTGAACAAGAGGAAGTAGTGGTTGGAGCCTTAGGATATGTTGAGTACATAGAGGAAGCACAAATTGAAGAGCCTTCTTCCATGGAGTTCAAAGTTGATGTTGAGGAGGAGAGTGCACAACCTCCAAGGCACAATGTGATTGAAGAATTGGAAGAAGTGTCCCAAGTAATAGGCCCTCCTATTTATGATGATTCCATACCAACATATGATCCTTTTGAGCTTGAAGAATCCTTCCCCACTATGCTCGAAATTGATGATGAGGTAGATTTCACTCAACCTCTTATGTATGATTTGAGTGATGGGGAAAAGCTAGAGGACATTGGTGAAGAAGAACTTGAACTTGAGGAAGCTTGGCAAGAGGTAAAGCTTGAAGAATCTTGCCAAGTGGTGGAAGCCTCTAGGAGAGGATGCACGGGAGTAGGGCGCGCCTTGTCAAGATCATTGGGAACTCCTCCACCTAGGTTGTCATCCAATACTTCGTTTGAGTGGGTAAAACTTCTAACTCTTAGCTTTATTATCCCACTTGAATTTGGTTTGCTTGAAATGGATGGCCAACTTAGAGCGCTTTGTGGAATTTAGTGAAAGAGGAGGATGTTTAGTGGTTGGCGTTGTAAGTCTAGGCTCATTATGGTTGAAGCTTCAAGGAGCAAAGGTTGGACTAGTGCTCAATTGAATGGGTCTAGGAGAATAGTTTGGTGCTTCCATGAGAATTCATCTCTCTTGCCACCCGGAGGAAATCACCATGATCAACTCAAGGACAGGTGTGAAAACAAAGTGTGGGATCCCGGATCAAACAAGGAAAATCAACTTTGGGAGCCCATGGTTTGTGAAGAACTCTATCAAAGCTTGGAGTTATTAACTTTGAATGATGAAGCGCAATGGAAGTCCAAGCATTGGTGGATGTTCAAGGAGGATTCAAGCACAAGCCACCTTGATGGATAGCTCCCCATAAGTCCAACTTAAGGACAATAAACAAAAGTGCTAGGTGGGAGACACCCCACCATGGTAACATCTTTTCATTTTCTCTTTTGTAAATATTGGTAAAATAGGTTTAATTCATTGTTTTGATTGCTTAGTTGAGTTTATTTGGGAATCTAGTAGGTTCAATAAGGTTTTATGATGTTTTGGTAGCTATTTGGAGGTTTGGAATGCTTGGTTTGGTGCAAAAACATAGAAAAATTTTGAAAAACAGAGCACCATCCACGCGTACGCGTGCTTCACGCGTACGCGTGCCCAAGTATCTTTGGCCATCCACGTGCACGCGTCATGCACGCGTACGCGTGGATTGAATTTTTCCACTTCCCAGCCATTTTCCCGAGAGTTGTGCCTACACTGTGCGCGTTTTGTGCCTCTCGCGCAAGGCTACTCACGCGTACGCGCACTGCACGCGTACGCGTCGTTTGCAAAATAACCCATCGACGTGCACGCGTGCCTGACGCGTATGCGTCGCTTCCATTTTACCGTTCCACGTGCACGCGTCACTGACGCGCACGCGTGGATTGCCCTGTTTCACTCACCTTATTTTCTTCTCTTCTTTCCTTTCCTTTCCTTCTTCTCTTCTCTTTCCACCCTTCAAACATCATCCAACACTACCAAGCATCATGTAACACCATTTTTTTAGTTAGTTAGTTTGTTTAATTTTTGTTTTCCATTATAAGTGTTGGATTACTAATCTTGTTTACTGTTTACTGCTGCTTATTACTAATAGGATGTTAGTTTAACATCATTGTTGTTATTGTCATTCTTGGATTCCTTTGTTGAGGTTGTAATTTATTACTTGGTTTTGAATTTTCATATTGAACATTTGTGAATACCAAGTACATGTTACATTGCCTTCATGCATCTTAACTCTTTGAATTGCATGTTTTGGCCTCCATGCATTCATCATCCATTGTTAGGAAATTGTACATTATCAATGCATTTTTTTTGGATGCTTGTTCTAATTGATCATCACCTATTTCATGCATTGAGATTGTGGAATTGTGAAATTGGATTAAAAGCTTACCTAGTGACGTATTTTTGAGCTTTTCAAGCTTTGTGGACCATGCTTGCTATGTGAAATGATTTTTAACTTCTATATCCTTTTTCCTAAGTTCCATAGCATCCATGTGTTTCACCTCTATGTCACTTAGATGTTGCAACAACTTCAATATGTGCCATTGTTTGATGTGTGAGCTTTCTATACCATTTTGTTCATCAAATTTACTTGCACATCAATCAATGTCCATGTATTATCCAATTTAACAATTGCTTGATTTTTGCTTGAATGCTTTCATGCTTCTTCACTACTTGTTTGGTTGCCTTAAACCTACAAGTCTTTTAAAGTATCCCAAGCACACTAGAATGAGTGAAGTGCATGTTCTCTTTTATGTAATTGTGACATCACTTTTATACTAGCGTGTGTGTGTATTCTAAACCGCGCGCAATTTTAGAACCCACACACCTATTTTTCATTAATGTCACACTAATTCACTCACTCCATTCTAGTGGTTCTTACCTCATTCCAACAATTCACGCTTCCTTGCTTTTGTATGTTTTCATCTTACGGTATTTATTTTGTTTTTCATGATTGATGCACCATAAGCAAAAATGGAAGCGGAAGGAAGAACACGCAGCACTGGTTAACCCGCCAGCTGAAGGTGGCAACTCGGAAAGTTGCCGTACCCCCTTGCTCATTTTTAGTGCACCGAGGACAATGCAAACTTTTAAGTGTGGGGAGGTCGTCCGACCAGTTGGCGTTTTTGGGTAACAAGTTTCTAATCCCAACACTCTTGCATTTCATTTTAGGATTTTTAGTTGCACTTTCTCATTTTGCATAAGTATATATTAAGCTTAGTCAAAATCATGATATTTTCCAAGGATTTTATCTATAGGGCACCCCTATTGATTGAAAATTTTTTTTTTTCTAGAACTTGCTTGAATTATATACTTTGTGGATCATGTTTTGAGCTAAGAACACAAGCATGTTAGATTTGAGCCTAATTGTGTGGTTACATCATACATAACCACTTACTTTCATTCTTGTGTGCATTATTCTCCTCCTATGATTGTAATCTTTGATTTGTTTGATTCTTTATGTCCATTACTTTATGTATACATGCATTTATATGATTGAGGCCATTGTTCAAATAGCTCACTTACCCAAATAGCCTACCTTTTATCTTCCATTGTTAACCAATCTTGAGCCTATGGTTAACCCATTTGTTCTTAATTGTAGCACATTACAAGCCTAAGTGAAAAATAATAAATATCCCTTAATTTGGATCTTTGATTAGCTTAGGCTAGTGAGAGTGTTTGTCATTTGATTGTGGGAGAGTTGGGAACATTGGGTAGAGATAAAAGTGTGTTTTTTTTGAGAATCTTGAGAATTGGGTACATACTCATATATTAATCATGTGTAAACCATATGCATTGACGTTCTTGTATATTTTAGTTTGAAAAAAAAATGAAATGATAAAAGAAAGAAAAAGAATTACAATGAAAAAAAGGGGACAAAAAGGCCCCAAGGTGAAGTTTAATAATGATCAATGCATATGTGTGGTGATCAAAAGAGAATGCATGAGTGTGTAGAAAAGTAAAGAATGGATAACTAGGATTTTTTAGAATTGTATAGGTAGTCATAAGTTAGGTGGGAAGTTTAAGTTAATCAAAGATTCAAATCTCAAGCTCACTTGACCATATGCACCCTACCTTAACCCTTGTCCCATTACAACCTATGGGAAAGTCCTTATGATATTTGTATGCATGCATAAAGTAATTGTTGATTGTTAGATGAGAAAGAAATCTCAGAAAACATGATTAGAGGAGAATTGAGTGAATTAACTCCATACACTTGAGTGCCTAGAGCGGATACACATCCGGCAAGGGTTCGATCGCTCGATTACATGTTTCCACCCATGATCATCTTTCCTTGCAAGTTTGTAATATCTTTCAATGATTCAATTCAATTGTGGGTTGATTTGATTGCTATTGCCTTAGCCCTTGTGTTTACATATGTATTCTTGGAAATTGACTTGTTTTGACCAAGTGGATTCATTCATATAGATAGATTGCATTTGGTTAGCTTGCATTGAATAAATATTGATACCCCTTTGCTTCTTTCTTGATTTTAGCATAAGGACATGCTTAGTTTAAGTGTGTGGAGATTTGATAAACCCCGATTTCGTGGTTTATCTTGTGCTTATTTTAGGGGATTTTATCACCTTTTCCCATATTTATTCAATGAAATAGCATGGTTTTTCAATTCTCCATTGAATTGTGCTTAGTTGTAAAAAACATGCTTTTTAGGCCCTTAAATTGGTGATTTTAACTCACTTTAATTCCATTCGATGCCTTGATGTGTTTGTTGAGTGATTTCAGGTTCATGAGGCAAGTATTAGATGGAAGAAATGAGGAGAAAAGCATACAAAGTGGAGAATGCATAAGGAAACAAGAATTGGGAATGCATCGATGGGCACGCACGCGTACTAGGCGCGCGCGCACAAAAGTGGCTTCGCATAGAGACGCGCACGGGTATATGATGCGTACGCGCGGATGAAGAAACAACTAATCGACGCACACGCGCACATGGCGCGTACGCGCTGATACTCACACGTGACCCACTTAAAAGGAAAACGCTAGGGGCAATTTCTGAGCTGTCCAGGCCCAAGTCCAACTTGTTTCTAAGTGTATTTCATGCAGAATTAAAGTCCAAGCAAGGGGGAGCAATTGTTTGTAACTTAGCATCATGTAGGTTAGTTTCTAGAGAGAGAAGCTCCCTCTTCTCTCTAGAATTAGGGTTCTTAGGTTAATCTCTCTTAGATCTAGCTTTGATTTCATGATTTCATCTCATTTCCTTTATGATTTCTCGCTTCTACTATTTCATTCTCATGGTTTGTAGTGTTAATTTTACTTTTTATGCTTCTTTCATGTTTATGAATACTCATGTTGGATTTGGTTTACATTTAATGCAATTTGATGTTGATGTTTCTTTTTATTGATGAATTGAGTTGTGAATTTACTTTCCTTGCTATTGGTAGTTGGTAGATTTATTATTCTTGCACATTTATTATGCTTTCCTTGCACACCCACCAAGTGTTTGACAAAATGCTTGGTTGGGCTTTAGAGTAGATCTTGAGCATTCTTGGCTTGGAAAGAGTAATTAGGCAATCTTGACTCATGAAAACCCAACCCATGTTGGTGATCTAGAGTTGTTAGTTAATATCATTTTCATTGACTCTAATCTCTTGCTAATTCACTTAGTGGGTTGATTAGGGCCTTTAGATTGAGATTAGCTAGTCTTGTTATACTTTCTTTGAGTGTGAAGATAATATGATACCTTCTTCCATCTTCGAGGATGACATAATGAGATAGATTCTTGTTTATTATTGTGCTATGATTGATTAGTCTTGTTTGACATCCTCCCTATGTGAAGATGACATGATACCTTCTTCCATTTGTTGGAGTTGACTAAATAAGATGAATTAATCATTGTATGACTAGGATAGAAAGCCTATATTCTCAATCCTTGCCATGAATGTCTCTCTCTTTATTACTTGCTTTCTCTTATTTACTTGTCTTCTTTAAATACTTGCTTGATTTACTTTTCTTGTCATTTATTTCTTTCCCTTTTATCAAACCAAACCCCTTGCACCTTCATAGCCAATAATTGAGCACTTCATTGCAATTCTTTGTGAGACAACCCAGAGTCTAAATACTTCGGTTAATTTTCATTGGGGTTTGTACTTATGACAACTAAAATTTTTGATGTGAGAATTGTTTGTTGGTTTGGAGCTATGCTTACAACGAAGTAATTCTTTTCTACAAGAAGAAAATCTAGACCATCGAGTAAATCTCATCATCACTTTCCATGATGAAGGATTGTATTGAATTTGATCGATACTATGATCCATGCCAAAGACATGCACCTATTCAAAGATTTTCTGCCTTTGATTTACATGCTACAGTTAGGCCTTGGCCTTTTAGAGGGTGGGCTCTCGACTTAATAGGACTGATTCATCCTCCTTCGACTAAGAGGCATAAGTTTATTGTGGTCGCAGTCGATTATTTCACGAAGTGGGTTGAAGCTATGGCCATGAAAGAGGTCAATCAAGACAAGATAATTGATTTTATTAAAGAGTCGATAATTCATAGATTTGTTATTCTCCAAACATTGACCATAGATCAAGGAACTATGTTTACAGGTCGACAAATAAAGAGGTTTGCTGAATCACAAGGTATTAAGGTAATACACTCGACTCCCAACTATGCACAAGCTAATGGCCAAGTCGGACGAGAGAATTATTGTTAATCTAGAATTTCACAAAAATATAATCTCGTTGCAAGCATAGTCTAGACCAACAATTAACTCTCAATCAAAGTTTAAATGAAAGATGTCACAATTCAAATCAAATAACCAAGATTATTTAAACTCCCGGGTCGTTCTCCCTAGGAATTGCAATGAAGTTCTCAATTATTGGCTATGAGGAAATGGGGGTTTGATGGCAAGATGCAAGTAATGTAAATAGCAAGAAAGTAAATGAGCATGAAAAGAATTGAACTCAAGGCAATTAATCAAGGAAAAGGGAAATTTAAATGCTAGAAATCTCTTGGCAAGGATTGAGAGTTAAGGTTACCTATCCTAGCCATTCACCACAAACATATGATGATTATGAAGAGTTAATCCTACTTAGTCAATCCTAACATAGAGGATAAGTCAAATAGGCATAATTAATCTCAATCCATAAGTCCTAGTCAACTCACTAATTAACTTAGTGAAAGACTAGCGTCAATGCAGACCAAATCAACTAACTACCCTAATATATCAATCAAGAATAGACATCAATGACTCAAGGTCACCAAAGTCCTCAATTCCAAGCCAAGAGTGTAGAAAACTACACAAAGACTAAGCCAAGCATTTTATCAAACACTTGGTGTGCATGAAAATAAAAGCATATTAAATTGCAATAAAAATAAAATCTAAAACTACCAAATGCAAGAATATAATAATAGCAAATCAATTAAATAACAATAAACATAAAAACATCAAATTGCATTAAATGAAAATTAAAATCAACAAAAGTTCATAAACATAAAAGTGGCAAAATTGAGAAAATAACAAAAGAAATGAAGAGGATCAAGACAAGAGAGCATGAAAACATAAATGAAACTATACTAAAACAAGAATTAAAGACTAAAATTAAAGAGAAATTAAGCTAGAAACCCTAGATTCTAGAGAGAAGGGGGAGCTTCTCTCTCTAGAAAACTACCATAAAACATGTTAAAACCTAAACCAAATTGCTCCCCCCTTTATTCTTCTTCACTTTGGCTTGAAATAGCTTCAGAAATGAGTTGGACTGGGTTTTCGAGGCCCAGAATTCAGCCCAGCGAATTACAATTAATAAGCTCACGTGACAAGGGTCACGCGTACGCATGGGTCACGCGTATGCGTCGCCTTGAGCTCATACTTGTGCGTGCGCACGCATCAATGTGCGTACACACGGATGCTAAAACTTCCAAACTCCATTTCTTCATGGTTTCTTATCTTTTGCATGCTCTTTTCTCACTTCTTCAACCCATACTTGCCTTGGAAACCTGAAATAACTTAGTAAACACATCAAAACATCAAATGGGTTTAAAGTGAATAAAATTTAGCAATTATTAGGCCTAAAAAGCATGTTTTTACTTTCAAGCATAATTTAGGAAGAAATTATGAAACTATGCTATTTCAATAGATAAATGCAAGAAAAGTTGATGAAATCCATCCAAATAGAGCAAATAAATATCATGAAATGTGGATTCATCAAGGTTGTCAATAAAATTTTGATATATTTAATTAAAAAGCATATAGGGAGACAACCTCAAAACTGACATAATACCTTGAGCCATGTGTTATGGGCATATAGGTGCTCATTGATGACTTACATCATCTGTCTATTTCTCATAGAGTTTTTATCCACAGAATGAATGATTTCTCATTGAATTAGTGTATTATTGATGGATAAATCATGAATTGTTAGAATACTACTTTGAAATTGTGTTTTGCATTAATTTCAGGAGAAAAGGGGAGCAAAGAGGATGGAAATAAGCAAAAGTGGCTGGGCGTGTCAGTTGGCTTGGCACTTCGGGCCTAAACGCCAAGCCATTAAGTGGGCGTGTCTAACAGCGTGCCTGGGCGTGGCATGCCGGACCTAAGGGAAGAGACACTGCAACAATAAGGAGGGCGTGCCAACCAGTGTTTGCGTGGGTGTGGCATGCCAAGAATTCAAGGCTGGCATGTATGCTGGCATGCCTGGGTATGGCACGCCAGGCTTGTGATCCAGAAGAGCAAAATGAGTGCATTATTGAGGGCGTGCCACTGGTGCTTGCGAAGGCGTGGCATGCCAAAACCTCCAAACCGGTGTGTATGCTGGCGTGCCTAGCCGTGGCACGCCAGGCCAATTTTCCAGAAGGGAGAAATTGATGCAACATTAAGGGCATGCCACTGGCGCTTGCGAAGGCGTGGCACGCCAAGATCTTAAAGTTGGCGTGCCTGGGCGTGGCATGCCAGGCCAATCTTCCAGAATGGGGAAATAGAGGCATCATTGAGGGTGTGCCTGGGCGTGGCACGCCAGGCCAATTATCCAGAGAAAAAACATGGTTGCAGCATAATGGGCTACCACTGGCACTTGCATGGGTGTGGCACGTTAGGACTTCAGAAGTGCGAGCTGGCATGTTTGCGCGTGGCACGCCAGGCTTATCCAACTGAAAGGCAAACCTGACCCAGCACTATGGGTGTGCCACTGGCGTGTTCGAAGGCGTGGCACGCCAGTACACCTTCATGGGCATGCACTATGGAGTGGCACGCCACTCAACACACTTCACTCAGAGAAAGGAGTCCAAGTGGAAGTTAGTTAGAGAATTAGTTATTTTGTTTCTTTAATTGTAATTTTCACTTCTAGATAGGAGTAATATTTAAACCCCTTAAAGGTACTTACCAAGGGGACTTTTAGACATTTTTACTCATTTTCACTTCTTCCCATCTCTTGTACTCTCTCTGAACTGTGATTAGCTAACTTCCCTCTCATTGGGGGAGGGAGCTCTATTGTACTTTGATTGATCAATAGTGAATTGAATTTTTTCTTCTCTTCATCTTTCGTTGATTTGCTAGAAAGAATTTCGTTTTTCATTCAAGAACTCAATTGTCTTGGAAAATAAGTTGAGTTCATATGGATTCTATGTGAGCCTTGGGAAATGAATCATAGAGTCATGCTAGAAAATCTTTCTCACAACTGAGTAGATCTGGGTTTGGGTTTGATATTGTGACATGTAATTTGCCCAATACTTGGATCTAGGAGATTGTGTGGTAAAATCAGGGACCAATCTTCATCTTTTCTCATGAGCAATTAGATCAAGGAATTGACAATTGATCAAGTTAAGATAGATTAATTCACCAAGGGATTGGGTTTCAATTACTCATGATTGCCAAGAGATCAATAAGTTTCATGATTGAAGAAGAGGTGAGAATTATATTGATCCAAAGATTTCAATATCTCCTGAACCCAATGATTCTCCCTATTTATTCTCCCCTATTCTTTTACTGCTGTTTAATTTCTTGTCAATCCAACTCCCTTTCCCTTTTATCATTATTGTCATTTACTTACTGCAATTTACTTTTAAGTTCTTTACGTTTCTGCTCTTTAATCTAGTCATTTACTTTAATGCCTATTTACAATTCAGTCATTTATTTTACTGCAACCAATACTCATTATTGAATTGTTTAACAAGAATATCCAATTGACTAAAGTTGCTCAATCTATCAATCTCTGTGGGATCGACCTCACTCTAAGTGAGTTATTACTTGACTATGATTCGGTATACTTGCTGGAGAAAAATTGTAGTTGTACAATTTCTGTATCAAGTTTTTGACGCCATTGCCGGGGATTGATCTAGATTGACAATGATTAAATCTATTGGTTACCTAGATTGAACACTTTTCTTTTATTTTATTAATTCAACACTTTTGTTTATGCAATTTTTCATTTATAGTTTATTCCATTTAATTCTCTTAATATAGAGGCAGTCACTTTAGCTAGCATACTAAGTGTTTGTTCTATTGCTTCACTAACTCTAACACACTCTTGATAGGGTGTATTTCACTAGTTTTCTTCTAGTTGTTTGTGTATGCCAGGTGGTAGAAGAGGTGTCTCAACCTCCTCTTCTTTTGGTTCAGAACCTGAGAGAACATTCCTGAGATTAAGAAGAGAGGCAAAAGGCAAGAGGCAAGAGGGTTGTTAGAGAAGAAGAAGAGGAAGAGTATATAGACCCAGTCATGGACGAGGAAATGCACAATCACAATGAGGAGGTTGACAACAACCCTGCTCAACTAGTCAGAAGAGTGCTAGGCTCTTTCACTAATCCTAATCCTGGAAATTGTGGAAGTAGCATACTCACCCCCACTGTGCATGCAAATAACTTTGAACTCAAGCAGCAGTTGATCACCCTGGTTCAAAACAATTTTTAGTATGGAGAAGGGATTCAAGAGGATCCCAACCAGCATCTATCTACATTCCTAAGGATATTTGACACAATGAAGACGAATAGAGTTCATAAGGACATCTACAGGCTGCTTCTCTTTCCTTTCTCCGTAAGAGATAAAGCCTATCAATGGTTGGAAAATTTTCCCAAGGAGAGTATAACTACTTGAGAGGACTTGGTTAACAAATTTCTGACCAAATTCTTCTCCCCTCAGAGGATCATCAAGCTCAGAACATAGGTACAAACATTCAGATAAATGGATGGAGAAGCATTATATGAAGCATGGGAGATATACAAAGGGTTAATGAAAAAATGCCCCGTAAACATATTTAGTGAATGGGTGCAGCTCCAAATCTTTTATGAAGGCATCTCCAAAGCAACAAAAAACACATTAGATCACTCATTAGGAGGCTCGCTCCAACAAAGAAAACACCCGAAGAAGCAATAGAGCTTATTGAAACCGTGGCCAACAACCAATATTTACACTTTTCGGAAAGCAACAATCATTTAATGAAGGGAGTGATGGAGGTGAATCAGATTGATGCCTTGTTAGCACAGAACTAGCTGATCATACAACAACTAGGCACTATTGCCAAGCAAATGGGAGAAGCACAAGTGTCAGCCATTACCAACCCAGCACCACCTCACATGCATGAAGAAACAACCTTAGGAGATGAGTGTGATTGGGAGCAAGCTAATTTTGTAGGAAATTCCTCTAGGTAACCATATGATTACCATGCAAAAACTTACAACCCTGGATGGAGAAACCACCCAACCTTGGGTGGGGAGGCCAACAAAATCAGAACCCTGACCAAAGGAACCAAAACTTCAACTATTATAACAGCTTCACCCACTAACCTTCCAATCAGAATCAATTCAAAAGCATACACAAATCCCCCTTCCAACCCCACCAACCTTCACAAGATAACCATTTCCAACCTCCACCCAATTCTAATCCACCACCACCAGCTACACAATCCTCCTCTGAAACCGACAGAATCTCAAGACTAGAAACCTTGCTTGAAAAGTTCATCGGTGAGGAATGACAAGTTTAGAGAAAATATAGAAAGAGAGATAAAGAACCTTAAGGAAGGAGTATGGTCCAGTGGTGCCCAAATTTGTAACTCGCACAACTGGCCGGCAAGTGCACCAGGTCGTCCAAGTAATACTTCAGGTGAGTAAGGGTCAAATCCCACGAGGATTGTCAGATTTAGCAAGCTGTAGTTATCTTGCAGATCTTAATCAGGTGAATAGAAAGATAATTTTTGGTTGTTGTAGGCACATAAACAAGCAATAACAAAAGCGATAAATAATTAAGATAGAGATAGTAATGAGAAGTCAGTTAAGGCTTCGGAGATGCTTCTTTTTCTGAATTAACACATCATACCAACTACTTCAAAGATGAATGATTCCTTCAATGGCAAGGTTGTAAGTGATTAAGCCATTGGTCATGGTCATTAATCTCCTCAGGTCCAAACCAAACATCCAAACAGACTAGATCAATCTGGGAGAGGGTAAAGCGCGCGCAATTCAATCTCTTTGCTGATCCTACTCAAAATACCACAGACAAGGTCTGATTTTCCGGCTCAGAGACTGATGCTCTTATGGTTCTAGCCCTTAGAACCACAGGAACGTTAATTACCCTTGACAAATGAGGTTTTATGTCACATACCTCAATTAGCCCAGATAACTTGTTGGAACCCGTGATGCATCCTCAAGTTGTAGCTTAATACTATCCGGGTCAGGACTCGTAAAGAACTCATGTCGAATCAGGATTCATAAGGATGAAGAATGACAATGCATCATAGAATAGAGTCAAACACATATTAAAGTATAAAAGTAATTATATTAATCCATAGGAATAAGCAAAGCTCTTAACCTTAACCTAGGAGGTTTAGTTGCTCATATAGTACAAAAGTAATATGTGATATTCGAATGTGGTGGAGAAGATCCTAAAAAATGGTGATCTTCCCTTATGTATTCTAATACTAAACCTAAAAAGATATTAATAATAATTAGAAATTACAAAAATAAACAAAACTGAGCTAAAGGTGCGAAAATCCACTTCTAGGCCCACTTGGTGAGTGTTTCGGTTGAGCTTGGCGTCCAAATTGAAGGAGTAGGCGTTGAACGCCAACTAGGGGGTAGATATGCTGCTTCTTTGCCCCTTTTGTGGCATTGAACACCAGTCTTGGGCGTTCAACGTTGGCTTCAGTCCTCTTGGGGCATTGAACATCAGAAAGGGGGTAGTTGGGGCGTTCAATGCCCATTTTGGGCCATTATTTCCAAAGAAATGTCTAGACTATTATATATAGCTGGAAAGCTCTGGATGTTATCTTTCCAACACCGTTGAGAATGCGTCATCTGGGGTAGCTCCAGAAATGCTCGTTTGAATGCACGGAGGTCAAAATCTAACAGCATCTGCTATGCTTTCTTGCCTCTGAATCAGACTTTGCGAAAACTTGCCAAATTCACCCAAAATTCCCCTAAAATCATAAGAAAAACATAAAAGCTCAAAGTAGTATCCAAAAAGTAAATTTTGCATTAGAACCTACTAAAACATAATAAAACTTAACAAAATATACTAAAAACACTAAGAAAACAGTGCCAAAAAGCGTATAAAATATCCACTCATCAGAACACCAAACTTAAAATGTCCTCAAGCAACCAAAAATAAGTAGGACTAAAAAGAAGAGAAAGATATAATAAGTCTTAAAGTTTTTTAATAAAGCTCAGTTCCAAGTATTGGATAGGAGTAATAGCTCTTTACTTCTGAACAGCTTTGGCATCTCAATTTCTTTTGAAGTTCAGAGGCATTGGCATCTCTTAGAATTGGAATCTGGATGATATCACTGGTTCTCTTCCATAAGCTCTTCTTTATTCTTGAACACTTCCTTTAGGTGCTTTGCACCTTTTTGAGCCTAGCCGTGACTCTAAGTGTTATGTTTTCCCGTATTACCACAGGATACATAAATACCACATGCATTTAACTGAGAGATCCCTTAGGATTCGAATTTAACTGTTCTTAAATTCCCAGTCAGTGGTTCCCAGAGTTCTTAAGTGTACTCCTTTGTTTTGGATCACGACTTTAATTGCTCAGTCTCAAGCTTTTCACCCGACACCTTCACACCACAAGCATTTAGTTAGGGATAACAACCCAATTGAGCTTTTTAGGCTACTTTTTAACCCTCCTAGCCATTGATGCTCAAAGCCTTGGATCCTTTTATTGGTTTTCCTGAATAAAGAAAAATTTTTTTAATAGAAATTCTGTTCCTTTTGCTTCAAGAATATAAATAATTTGGATTTTTCTGATAACCAATAATATTTCTCCAGATTCATTGTTTCTCCATGATCTAATGCTCTCAACTTTAAGACTATTGTGCACAGTTAATTCATACATTCAGAGAGTAAATGCAATGCCACCACTTTTGAATTAGAAGGAACTCAATATAATCAACTCAAGAAGTTTTGTATTTTACCGCTTCTTAACAGGAAACAAAATTTTATTTAAATTTAATGAAATGACAAGTGGAATATCTCATACTTATTTGATGGAAATTAAAAACTAATTACTGGAAAATAAAATAAAAATAAAAACAAAAATCCTCCTAGTGTTCATGTAATATTAGATATGAGAAACAGGAATTTAGAATAGGCACAGGATAGAGATGAAACTCAACCACCTTAATCATGGTGGTCATTGCCTTCTTTAGAAACTACTTTCTAGCGCTTCTGCTCTTCTAATGCTTGCCCCTTCTTCTCATGTTCCTCGACCAATATCTATAGCATGCAAGACTGATTCTTTTGCTCCTCTCTCAACTAATTTATAGTAGCTTGCAATTGTTTAACGGATTCTGCCAGTTGAGTCCAATATTCAATTGGAGGGATACTCTGCTCTTGAGGTGGCTCAAGCGTCTTCCTCTTCGAATGCTCATCTGGCTGTTGACTTTTTCTGGTGCTGGCCTCTTGGTGCTCTCCATAACTTCTTTCGTGATTGGGGCTTCCACCGAGATGCACGTGTCTTTGTGAATCAGGACTCCTGCCTCATTGCCCAAGGGAGAGACAAGGTTTAGAAAAGCCGGTTTGGCTTGAGTTGAATTCTTATTTATGAATTTGTACAACTGACAGGGGATTATTTGGTGAACTTCCACCTCATTACCCAACATGATGCAATGGATCATCATAGCTCTCCTTATAGTAACTTCAGAACAGTTGCTAGTGGGGAGGATGGAACGTCCAATGAAGTCTAACCATCCTCTAGAAACTGGCTTGAGATCCATTCTCCTCAATTGGTTTGGTTTGCCTTTCTTGTCATTGATTCACTGGGTTCCGAGCAGACATATATCTTCAAGGACTTGATCTAGCTTCGGATTAGCTAGTATCCTCCTATTAAAGGATTAAGGGTCATCCTTTTGCAGGGGTAATTTGAAAATCTCCCTCACCTTATCCAGATTGAAATGCAGAGTCTTTCCTCAGACTATGGTGCGCCATGTATGGAATCCTTGTCCCTCTTTCTTTTATTTATTTGTCATCTACAGATTTACAAAAAACTCACGGATGCTTACTATTCCAATATTGGTTGTGGGGTTGACCAGAATTTCACAACCCCTCTTTTGAATCTGTTCTTGGATTTTCGGGTATTCATCTTCTTTCAAGTCAAACTTGAGTTCCGGAATCACTGATTTTTTACACATTACTTCATAGTAATATTCTTCATGAAGCTTGGAGTAGAATCTGTAAGGTTTATAGGTAGTTGTTGGTGGAGCGCTTTCTTTCTTATTTCTTGAGGTAGATCTTCCACTTCTTGGAGCCATGGATTGTAAATAATTGAAAGAGAAACGCTTTTGCCACACCAAACTTAAAAGGTTTGCTCATCCTGAGCAAGAAGGAGAAGAGAGGACGTGTGAAAAGAGCAAGAGTGGCATGAAGGGGGTAGAGAGATTCGAATGTGGAGGAAGAGGAGGGAGGGTAGGTCTTTATAAATTTTGAATTTTGAAAGATATGATTAACGAAAAAATAAGATATGAAATAAATCAAGTTGAATAAAGAAATATTTAAAAATTATTTGAAAAAGGATCATTTGGAAAGAGAGGATATTCATAAAGAAAAGATAAGAAAGATAAGATATTAAAAAGATTTGAAAAAGAATTGAATTGAAAGAGATTTTATTTGAAAAGATAAGATTGGAAATCAAGTTGTTGAAAGAGATATAGTTTAAATTCAATTTAAATTAAAATAGATAGTGATTTGAAAAGAAGATTGATGAAAAGATATAGTTTTGAAAATATATGGTTTGACCAAGTCAACCCCTCCTTTCATTCCTTGAAAATTCAAATGGATGGCTTACCCTCCCTAGGCATTCAACGCCAAGACTAGTCGTTGAACGCCCTTAAGGGACCAACATTGTTCTAGACTTGGCCTCATGTGGGCGTTGAACGCCCAGGGAGCTCCCTTTGTGCCGTTCAACGCCAGCCTTTCACTCCCCGATGGGCGTTGGACGCCCAAATAGCCCCCTTATGGCATTCAACGCCAGTCCTTTACTCCTTCTTGGGCGTTGAACGCCCATGCATCCTCCTTGGTGGCGTTCAACGCTAGCTTTCCTCTCTTTCTTGGGAGTTGGACGTGATGACAAGTCATCTTATGGTAGTTTCACAAGCATTTTTCTCTTGTTTTCTTAGGTTTTATACACTTTCTTGCACATTAAGTAAGTGTTTGGATTGAGATTTCATACATTGCCTAAGTCTCTTGAACATGGTTGTTATTATGCTTTTTCATAAGGTTTTGAGCTACTTTTAATAGATGTTATGAATGATGCAAATACCCTATGATTATAGAAAACTTTGAGGCATTGTGTTTGATTGATTGTAGGAGAAAATGAAGTAAGGAAGAAGAAAGGAAGATGAAACATTGGCAACAACGTTGAACCACCAACATTGGTGATCCAACGTTGCCTCAAACTTGGGAAGTTGCAGAATGCTGGTATGGCATTAGAGAGAACGTTGGAGGTCCAACGTTACCTCCAACGTCTTCGATGGTTTTCAAATCATGGAGCTAAAGGATTTTTGAGCGACACGTACGCGTCTATGATGCGTACGCGTGAAAAATGAAAATTTTGATATCCACGCGCAAGCGTGGGTCACGCGCACGCGTGGGTCACGCGTACGCATCATCAGAAGAACGTTGGAGGTCCAACGTTGCCTCAAACGTTTCCTCCAACGTCCGCGATGAGAAGCCCAGAATTTGAAGTTGGAAAAATGAAATTGACGCGCACACGTCTATGACGCGTACGCGTGGATTGAAAAAAAGGCAATGCACGCGTAAGCGTGGAGTACGCGTACGCGTCGAGAGGCAAAAACACATTTTTCACGCATACGCATGGATAGGTGAATGTTGGCCCTCCAACGTTGAGTCAAATGCTGATGACAGAACCAGAATCCATTCTTTCAAAATGACGTTTGACTCAATGTTGGGCCAAAAACGTTGACTCCAACTTCAATACCAGAAAGGCATAATTGGCACACCCTTCCCCTCAATTGCATTTGGCGCCAACCCAATCAATCCCAACAAGGATCAAGAGGCCCAATCCAAGAACCTGAAGATTCAATTGAAGGTGTATAAATAGAGAAGAATTTGATTCAAAAAGGAGAGCTAGTCAAGAAGGAATTTTGGCTTAGGAGTTAGTTAGAGATCAGATCTTTTCTTTTTGTAATTTCTTCTGCATTTTTTTTCTGTAACTTTCTAGTTTCTGGTTCTACTTGAGCAATGAGGAACTAAACCCAAATTTCATTAGGGGGAGGAGCTCTATTGTAATTCCAATGAATCAATAAAATTCTTCTTCTTCTCAATTCATTCTTGTAGCTATTGGATACCTTCTATTTTGATTTAGAATTCTTCACTCCGGAAGGGGGTTGAATTCAATTAAATGCTTGTGTGAGCCTTAGAAGGGGAATCACTTGCATTAGATCTAAAGCTCTATCCTTCACAATTCTCATTACCAATACTATTCGGGAGGAATTGAGGTTTTGAGAATTTGTGTGGCCAATGGATAAGAGAATGTGCTCTAACTCTTCTCATGACAGTTAGATCAAGGAATTGGCAAGATTGATTGTGATTAAAGAGATTGGATTGCCAAGGAATTGGGATCCAATCAATTTCAATCTGCCATAGATCTACATAGATGATTGAGGAAGGAATTGAGATCCAATTGATTCATGGAGGATTGCAATATCTCCAATCCCTGATGAATCATTTTCTCTAATTTTCTTCATTTCAAATTTCTCGGATTCCAATTTTCATTTGAATTGTTTTGCTGTTTGAATCCCTGCACCCAATTCCTTTTATAATTCATGCAATTTAAGTTTCCTTGCAATTTAGATTCTGCAATTTCACTTTCCTGCATTCTAAGATTCAGTTATTTACATTTCTTTCAATTTAAGTTTCAGCTCTTTTAGATTTCTTGCACTTTAAGATTCAGTAATTTAAATTTCTTGTTATTTAAGTTTTAGTCAATTTACCTTCAGCAATTTACTTATTTACATTCTGCCAATCATTTTCTAATCAAATCATCAATATTAGCTTAACTAAATTCATCACCATACTAAAATTGCTTGATCCATCAATCCTTGTGGGATCGACCTCACTCCTGTGAGTTATTACTACTTGATGCAACCCGGTACATTTGCAGGTGAGTTTGTGTGGAATCATTTTTCCAATCATCAAGTTTTTGACGCCGTTGCCGGGGATTGATTTAGATTAACAATGATTAAGTAGGTGATAATCTAGATTAAGCATTTTTCTTTGTTTTTGTTAAGCATTTTAATTGTTTGAAATTTTGTTTCAACTATTCCTAACCACACTCTAGCAGTAGAGTGTTTTATTTTAGTTTTTCTGGTTTTGTTTGTGTTGTATGCCAGGAGGGAGAAGAGGTGAATCCACCTCCTTTTGACGCCGTTGCCGGGGATTGATTTAGATTAACAATGATTAAGTAGGTGATAATCTAGATTAAGCATTTTTCTTTGTTTTTGTTAAGCATTTTAATTGTTTGAGATTTTGTTTCAACTATTCCTAACCACACTCTAGCAGTAGAGTGTTTTATTTTAGTTTTTCTGGTTTTGTTTGTGTTGTATGCCAGAAGGGAGAAGAGGTGAATCCACCTCCTTTGATTATGAGCTGGAGAGAACATTTTTGAGAAGAAGAAGAGAAGCAAGAGGAAAGGGAGTTATTGAAGAAGGAAAATCAGAAGAAGAGGATCAAGAGATGGAGGGGAACATTCCAAATCCACCTGAGGATGTGGCTAACAATAATGGTCAGCCTCAGAGAAGAGTTTTAGCTTCCTACACCATCCCCAACCCAAGGAATTGTGGGAGCAGTATCTTAACCCCCAATGTCCATGCTAATAACTTCGAACTCAAGCCTTAATTGATTACCCTGGTTCAGAATAATTGTCAATATGGAGAAAGTGCTGCTAAAGATCCAAACCAACACCTCTCTGTGTTCTTAAGAATCTGTGACACTATCACAACCAATGGAGTCCACCCGTCAAAGCCAATGGAGTCCACCCTGACATTTATAAGCTTTTGTTATTTCCATTCTCACTAAGGGATAAAGCCACACATTGGTTAGAAACCTTTCCTAAAGAAAGCATCACCAACTGGGATGATCTAGTGAGTAAATTTCTAGCCAAATTCTACCCACCTCAAAGAGTCATTAAGCTAAAAACTGATGTGCAAACCTTCAGGCAGTTAAAAGGAGAATCATTGTATGAAGCTTGGGAGAGGTATAAAGCTTTGATCAGAAGGTGTCCAAAAGGAATGTTCAGTGAATGAGTGGAGTTGCAAAATTTCTATGAAGGCTTATCCCTGCCTTCAGGGAAAGCTTTGGATTATTCTTCAGGAGGATCATTGCAAATGATGAAAACTGCTCAAGAGGCACATGATCTTATAGATATGGTAGCCAACAATGAGTATTTCTACTCCTCTGAAAGACAAGCAGCTCCAAAGAAAGGTATATTTGAACTTGAAGGAGTTGATACAATATTAGCTCAGAATAAACTCAGGCACCAGCAACTCCAACAGCAAATTGAAATGATGTCAAAGGGGATAGATGGATTACAACTTGCAGCAGTGAGTACAACTAACCAACCATCAGTGGTATGGGGACAGCAGGAGGAAAGCTATGAAGAACAGCAGCCTGAACAAGTACAGTACATGCAAAATCAAAGAGCCGGACCAAATGATTTCCACGGAGACACTTACAACTCATCTTGGAGAAACCACCCTAATCTGAAATGGGGAGAGAACCAAAACCAGCAACCTTGGCGAAGGAACTCCAACGAAAATAACTTCTGCAACACAAACCACCAAAACCATCAAAGCACTAACCAAAACCCATACAGAAAACCACAAAATAATCAACCTCAATCTAACTTCTATCCACCAAACAACCCATCAACTAACCAAAATAATTTTATTTATCATCCACATCCCACACTCAGCCACAACCACCCCAAGAGTCTCAAAGAATCTCCAACTTGGAGATGATGATGGAGAAAATGATCAAGCATTAAGAATTGGCTAACAAGAATCATGAAGCTTCACTGAGGAACCTGGAAAGACAAATTGGACAACTGTCCAAGCAAACAGCAGTTGAAAGACCAGCCAATGCACTGCCAAGCGACACCATTCCCAACCCCAAGGAAGAATGTAAGGCAATTCAACTTAGGAGTGGGAAGACATTGGAGAATAACAAAGACGTTAATAAGAAGCCAGCAGAGGAAAAAGGTCAAGAAAGTCTGATAAACCCCGTTTTTAGGGTTTATCATGTATAGATTTTGAGGGTTTTATCAATGATCTTCCACACTTATCCATATAAAATTGCATGATTTTGTGTTCCTTTCCTAATTTTGCCTCATAGATGAAAACATGCTTCTTTTGCATTAAAATTGATATATCATAATCCTCCTCTATTACCATTCGATGTCGTGATCTGTTTGTTAAGTGGTTTCAGAAGTTATATGGCAAAAATGGCTAAGAGGGATAAGGAAGCATGCATGAATGGAAGGAGCATGGAAAATTAGAGTTTTAGAACTTGGGCATGGGTGCGCATGCGCACCGTACGCATATGCGTGGATGTGCACCCTCAGAGCCGGTGCAGTGGAGCCGAAACGAGAAGCCAGCACGTTTATATGGCTGGGCCAGAAACCCTTGGACGCGCGCGCGCACTAGACGCCTGTGCGTGGATCGCCAAAAGCCCCAGGGATGCGTACGCGTGCTGTGTGCGCACGCGCCGATGGCCGCACGTGATTTTTAAGGAGAAAATGTGACCAGCGATTTCAGGCAGAGGCAGGCCCTGTTTTGGGGCAGAATTCTGGCGGGAAAAGCATAAGAAGACCAAGGATTAGGGGGATTAGGAGGATATTAGACATTCTTAGATATTTTGGGTAGTTAGTTACATTTTGCTTTTAGAGAGAGAAACTCCAACTTCTCTCTAGGATTTTACTTTCTCCATTGCAACTCTCCTTTGATTTCTTGGTGAGATCCATTGCTAATTCACTTTTACTTTGATACAAGTTGTAGATCTACTCTTCTTCTACTCTCAATTAGTGTTCTTTTGATTCATTCACTTGGATCTAGATTTGTGATCTTGTTACTTTGAACTTTGATTAATGAATTGAGAAATTTCATTCAATTGCTTGATTGTTGATGATTTCTTGAATTAGATAGCTTTAATTCAACTCTTTTCTCTCAATTTCACGATGTCTTCTATGATTGCCTACCAATTATTTGTGAAAATGACAACCCTAGCTATGGAGTAGATTTCTCTTACTTGCCCTAGGGGTTGAGTTATTGGAGACACTTGAGTAGTGGATATTAATTGTTGATTAGGAATTGAGAATTGCTAATTGACTTGGAGTGCACTAAAGCTAGAATTCCCTAGGGTTAGACTAGGACTTGTGACTCAAGTTAGTTACTCTCACTTGACTTTGCTCCATTATTAGGGGGTTAGCTAAGTGAAGCAACAATCAATTCTTATCACAATTGAAGGAAACTACAATGATGGAACTTCCAATACTCACCCTTAGTCAAGGCCTTTATCTTAATCAATTGTTGTTTACCTTTTATTAGTTTGAATTCTCGCACCAACTCTCAAAATCACAAAAGACATCCTAATCAATAATGTGCATTCTAAGGCAATTCCTAGGGAGGACGACCCGGGACTAATACTCTCGGTCATAGATTTTAGAATTGTTTGATGCGATATTTGCATGTCGGTTAGACTATACTCACGATTGGATGCATTGCGAATTTCTATACCGGCATAAGAATCTTCGTTCATCAAAATGGTGCCGTTGCCGGGGATTTGCTTATGTGTGCCATTCTATTGGTTAGTGTAAATATGTTAATATGTGGATACTTGCATTTTCTCTTGATTATTTTTTTGATTGATTGATCTTTGCTTAAGTACCAATTTGATGTCATGAGCTTCTTATCTCCTTCATTGTATGACGCATTCACTACCGAATCCAAGCTTAGCCCCATTTGATTCAGAAATTGAAAGAACTTTGCTTCATATTAGGCAAGCTCGGAGGCGGTTAGCCTTTGAGGAAGGTGAAAAGGTTTTTACCAATTCACCAACCATATCCGAGGCGGATTCCGAATCGTCATTCAAAGAAGGCACTAATTACTCTTCCGTTGATACTACTAATAGTTCTTTTTTTGATCTAGCTGTTGACAATATGGCCGCTCCAAGGAGAGTTACTCTCAAGGAAGCGGGTGCATCGGACTTCGTTCTCCAACTTCTTCATGTGCTTCATCCTAACTTGAATACAAACTTTGAACTCAAACCGCTCTCATCAATCTTCTACCAAAGTTCTATGGACTTCCCGCACAAGATCCAATTAGACACCTCAAGGACTTTCATGGTATATGCTCGACCACTAGGCGGGAAGGATCCGATGAAGTGGCCATATGGTTGTTTGCCTTTCCATTCTCTCTTGAGGGAAGAGCCAAGGAGTGGTTTTACACTTTACCTAGTGATGTTGTCTCCGATTGGAACTTGTTTAGAAGAGAATTCCTAGATAAATTCATGCCCGTAGAAATAACGGACAAGCTAAGGAAGGAGATCTCATGTATTGTATAAGGCGAGATGGAAACTCTATATGAGTATTGGGAGTGGTTTCGCAAACTTCTTGACTCATGTCCAAACCACATAATTGACACTCAAGTATTGCTTAGCTATGTGTGCCAAGGCATGAGAGAGCAAGATAAGAATCTATTGGATGCCTCAAGCAACGGTTCTTTGTCAAAGTATAGGACGGCGGAGGAGGCATGGCAACTCATTACCGACTTGGCCGAGTCCACTCAACATGCTAGACGGAGGATTAACCGCCCAAAGGCCGTTAATGAAGTCTCTTCTAGTGGTGAGACCGCCACCCTTACCAAAACCTTGTGTGAGATGACAAGTCTTCTAAAGCAACTCCAAGTGAATCAACAACAACCCCACCATCTCCTCAACACCAACAAAGCCAACAATTGGTCCCCCAAAAAGTATGTGGTATTTGCTCATGCTACTCCCACTACACGGATGAATGTCCGAGTCTCCAAGAAGATAACACTGTAGCGGCTACCCACAACTTTTATGATTGCTCCTTCTATGAGCGCCCTAATCAATGATACCATTCACAAGGAAGTAATTTCAATTAAGGGTACCCCCAACAAGGAGGCAATTATAACCAAGGGAGTAGCAACTCTAATCAAGGTTGGAGGGATAGCTCCAACCAAAGTTGGCGGGACAATTATCAACAAGGTGGTAGGGACAATGGAGGCAACCAAAGATAGAACACCAACAATCCACAAAACTGATACTCACAAAACCCACCAAATCAACAACCAAACTAAGGAAGAAACTACCAAACCTACATACCACCTCATAGACAACCACCTTAACCCAACCAATCACAAGCACCACAAATCACATATCCTTCCCCTTCTTTAAATCAAGATGAGATACTCCGGTCCATACTCCAAGGGCAAAAAAAAAACTCCAAAATACACTCAACTCAAGTCTCAATGGCCTTACTTCCACCCTCCAAGCCCTCATTGCTCGTATGGAGCCACCTTCTACCTCCACTCCTCAAGCTCCAAACTCTAGTGCCATACCTTCTCAACCTCTACCCAACCCCAAGCGTGGCATCAACGCCGTAACCTTGAGGTCTGGAACTCAATTGAAAGAGAGGAGCTCAAAGATACCTAGTCTGATGATAGTTACTCAACAGGAAGATGTGGTGGAGGTAGAAGAAATAGAAGAGGAGGAGGAAGCACATGCGATAGTTGAATATGAAGACCCTCAACCAAGGAGTGAAGTCCCTAGAACGGAGAAAGTCTTGGAGAAAGTGGCTCAACCAATTCTATTTCCTACACTGGCAAGAAAGACTAAGAAACGTGTAGAACTTGACACAAAAATGGTAGAGATGTTCAAGAAAGTGGAGGTAACTATCCCTCTCTTTGTTGCTATCCATCAAGTGCCTAAATATGCGAAGTTTCTTAAGGATTTGTGTATGAACAAAGATAGAATCCATGAATTTGAAACTATTCCATTGGGGAGTTCTATTTCGGCTTTGTTGGGAGCAATACCGAAAAAGTATGGTGATCTGGGCCCCTATTTAGTCTCTTGCACCATAGATGGAGTTCAGTTCATCGATTGTATGTGCGACCTTGGCGCATGCGTCAGTATTATGCCTCTTTCTGTCTATCATATATTAAGTTCCCACCGTTGAAGCGGTTGATAAACCCCAATTTTTTTGTTTATCTTGTGCTTAATTTGGGGGATTTTGTCACCTTTTCTCACATTTATTCAATAAAATAGCATGGTTTTGTAATTCTCCCTAAATTTGTTCTTAAGTGTGAAAACATGCTTTTTAGGCCTTAAAATAGCTAAATTTAATTCCATTCGATACCTTGATATGTTTGTTGAGTGATTTCAGGTTCATAAAGTAAGTATTGGATGAAACAAGTGAGGAGAAAAGCATGTAAAGTGGGAGAACTCATGAAGAAATGAAAGAACCGTAAAGTTGTCAAGCCTGACCTCTTCGCACTCAATCGACCATAACTTGAGCTACAGAGGTCCAAATGAGGCGATTTTAGTTGCGTTGGGAAGCTAACATCCGGCGCTTCGAAATGATATAAAATTTGCCATAGTTACCTGATGTATAGGGGCACGTACGCGCACATGACGCGCACGCGCCGATGTAGTAGCCCGGGTCCACTTTAAGCAACTCGTTGGGGGCGATTTCTAGCTCATTTTGGGCCCAATCCAACTCATTTCTGATGCTATTGAACCCAATGATTGAAGGGGGAAGGAACCAAATAGTCATAATTTAGTTTTTATCATGTTTTAGGATAGAATTCTATAGAGAGAGGCTCTCTCCTCTCTCTAGATTTAGGATAGAAATTAGGATAAAGTTAGGTTAATCACTCTCAAATTTCTCTTTCAATTCTTGTTTTGATTTTAGTTCTCATTATATTTTAGTGTTCTATTGTCTCAATCTTCTTAGTTTCTCTTTTTAATTTCTTGTTTTACTCTCTTTTGTGTTGATGAACCATTGTTGGATCTTAATTTTCTTTAATGCAATTTTATGTTTCCATGCTCTTCTATGTTTATGTTGATTATTATTGTTGATTTCTTGCTTATGTTAGTTATGGGTTTCCATTAATTCTTGCATTTTATGATGTTTACTTTTCTTGCACACTAAGTGTTTGATAAAATGTTTCCACTAGTTTTTGAGTAGTTCTCTTTACTCTTGGCCTAGGGTAAGGGAATTGAGTGACCTTGAGTCATTGGGTCTCAATGATTTGGTGATTTAAGAACCCTTGGTGATCAATTTGATATCTATTGACACCAACCCACTACTAATCTAATTAGTAGATAGGTTGGGACTTGTGGGTTGATATAATCAAGCCTATTTAACTTACTTTAAGCTTAGGAGTAGATATTACGTACTTAAGGCTTTTGGAAGTAGACCTAATGGGTTGGCCTCTCATAATTGTCAATATATGGTTGTTAGACAAGGATGGTGATCTCAATTACCTATGTCTAGCCAAGAGTTCTTTTCCTTCATTTTATTAGCTCTTGTTCATTTACTTTCTTGTGATTTATTTTCTTGCCCATTGAAAATCAAACCCCCCATGTTCTTTCAGAGCCAATAATTGAGCATTTCATTGAAATTCCTTGTGAGAAAACCCAGAGTTTAAATACTTCGGTTAATTCTTATTTGGGGTTTGTACTTGTGACAACTCAAATTTTTTATGTGAGAATTGTTTGTTGGTTTGGAGCTATGCTTACAACGAAGTTCTTATTTCTATAAGAGAAATTCTATACCATCACAACAAATCTCACTCATCAAAATGGTGCCGTTGCCGGGGAGTTGCAATGGTGTTATATTATTGGCTATTGTATATATGTTAATATGCTTCCTTGCTAGTTTTTACTTGTTTGAGGAGTTTGTTTTTTTTTGTTCTTATTAGTATTTGTTTTTATTTTCTCTTATCATTATGAATTCTCATCCTCACTTTGGCTATGAGTTTGGCTCAAATTATGTTGTAGGGAATGGGAGCTATAATGACAATATGCATCAAGGATGGAATAATCAAAGGTGGAGGGAGCCTCAAAGGATTGATCACCCTTCTTGGCAACAACCACCTCCGGATTCTTATGGGTATAACTCTAATCCTAATGCATATCAATCTAATGGATGTGGTGACCCTTATTGTGATTGTCAACAACCACCACCATATGCCTATGAACCACCTCCTCAACATAATTTTGAACTACCTTAGTCACAAGCCCCTTTTCACCAACCACCTCCATATGGCCCCAACCCATATCCACCATACCAACCACCTTGTGAACCATATGAACCATATGTAGAACCACCCCAATTCCACCACCAATACCCTCAAGAACCACCACCTCCATACTATTACCAAGATGAATCACCTCCCATGTATGATAATTTTCAACCACAAAATGAATTCCCCTTTTCACCACAACCCTCCATGGAAGAACACCCATACCCTCAATATACACCACCTCCACACCCTTACCAAGGTGAACCAACTTCAAATCATGAAACTTTCCTCCCAAACAATGAACCTTCTCTTCCACCATCACCTCCCGATGAAGCCCCCACGCATGAATTGAGAGATCTTGAATCTCATATCCTAAGGCGACACGAGGAGGATGAAAAGAAGTTTGCGGAGTTAAGAGCAAAAATGGCTATCCTAGCGGAAGCTGTTAGCAACATGGTCTCCTCCCGACTAAGCCTAAGCAACCAAGGCACTCCCATTGACGAATGTGGTGAGGCAATTAAAGAACATAGTGAGGGAGTGAGTTTAGAGCTTCAAGATGAAGAAGAGGAGTTGAAGCAAGAATTGTCACAAGGGGAGGGAGTTGAGGAAATTGGGCCGGAAGAAGTGGTTGAAGAGCTAGGCAAAGTTGAGCAAGAGGTGAATTTCAAGCTTGAAGACACTTCCACACCAAGTGATATTATTGATGATCTTGTGGAAATTATCGAACTTTCTTCCATTGAACTTGAAGATGATGTGAAGGAGGGTAATGCGTAACCTCCTAAGCATATAATGAATGATGAAGAATTGGAAGAAGGTAAGCAAATAACAAATCTTCCTCTTGAAGATGAGCCCATACCAACACATGATCCTTTGGTATTTGAGGAATCTTCTCCTATTGATATTGAGGTAAATGTTGAGATAAGTTCCACATTACCTCCATGTTGTGAAATGAAGAGTGGGGAAGAGGTAGAAGAAGTTGGTGAAAAGGTGGTTGAAGTTGAAGAAGCTTGCCAAGAGGTGGAGCTAATCAAAGAAGAGCACAAGGGAATGGAACTTACAAGACCATTGGAGACGTCCCTTCCTAAGTCACCATCCAACATAACATTCAAGTGGGTAAAATTCTTATCTCTAATCTTTACTTTCCCACTTGAATATGGTTTGAATGAAAATGATGGGCAACTTAGAGCTCTTTGTAGGGTTAAGAACAAAAGGAAATTGATTAGTGGGTGGAAATGCCAATCAAGGTTCCTTATGGTTGGAAGCTTAAAGTCTAAGTGCAATGGTTGGTATAATTCTCAACTAAAAGGGTCTAGGAGAATGCTTTGGTGCTCACATGAGAATTCACAAGCCTTGTCACCCAAATTTAACTATGGTAGTCAACGGGAAGATGGGTGCAAGAACAAGGTTTGGGATCCCGGAATTCATTTCCACAATCAAAACTCTTAGGGCCTTGTCATTTACTTAAGCTTACTTGAAGGCCTTGTGCGCCTAATTTGGGATCCCGGTAGACATTGGAGATGCAAACAATGGTGGGGATTCAAGGATGAATTCAAGCATAAATCACCTTAGCAAGGACCCCTACCAAATGTCCAACTTAAGGACTTAAACTAAAGTGCTAGGTGGGAGACACCCCACCACGGTAAACTCTTTCCACTCTCTTTTAGATTTGGTTAATAAGTGATTTGAGTTGCCATTATTGGTAGTTTTCCACTTTTCTATACTCTTATACATTTTGCTTTTATTGATAGGTTGTTTGTTAAATTCATGTTTTGATTAGAGTAGTTGTTGTTAAGTTGTATTTTGCTTGAGGTGCAAGTTTTATTTGTTTTTACTTTGAAAATTTTTCAAAAAAAATTTAAAGATTTTTGTTGAATTTGAATTTTGGTTGCTTTAGAATGTTTATAGATTAGGAGAGTGCCCTGTTTTTGACAAAAAAAAAAGCGGGCATCGGCGCGCAAGCACGCTGTGCGCGCGCGCGCCGGTGTGGTTTCACAACTCCTAGTACTAAAACCCGAGAGTTGTACCCACTGTATGCCTACTTTGTGCCAGGTGATCCACGCGTAAGCACACATGGCGCGTACGCGCCGATTGTCCCTGCCGCATCCGCGCGTAAGCACTCATGGCGCACGCGCGGATTATTCCTGCTGCATCCACGTCCAAGCACGCATGGCGCGTGCACGGATTTGCACCCTGTTTTTCTCCTTTCTCCTTCTTTCTTCTTTTCTTCTTCTTTCTTTCTATTTTTTTCCTTTTTCTTCTTCTTCCTCTCTTGAAAAATTCTTTTTTCTTTTTAATAAAAATTTTAAAATAAAATAAAATAAAAATAAAAAATAATAAAAAAATAAAAAATAATAATAAAAAATTAAAAAATAAAAAATAAAATAAAAAATAAATTTTTTTCTTCTTTTCTTCCATCCTCTTTTATTGCATTTGCTTGTTTTCATTTATTGCATTTTAATTTTATTTTTGTAACTTGTTTTCCCTTCTATTTTCTAAGTTTCTTATTTTAATAATGGTGTTGGATTCTTATATTCAATTGTTGAGAATTTCTTGGTTTATCTTGGTGCTTTGTGACTTGTTTGACAATGATTGTAATATTTGCTCTACACACAAGATTAGTGCTTTAGTTCTTCCTAACTCATGATCCCTTGTTTTTGTACCTCATCATCATTGAGTTAGGATGGGACCAAATGCTCTCATGCTTATCATTAATCTTGTTTGTGTCAATTATTGATTAAGCTTGATAAAACATGCTCTTGATCTAATTTGCCTATGCTTTGACTTTACTCTTGCATCAAGTATTAGTTGATATGCCCTTAGCTTATATTATTTTCTCACTTATATGTTGTAACTACCATGTATTTGAGAACCATGCTTTTATTTGGCATTAACCCCTGCCTATGTTCTAATTGCTTTTATATCTTTGTTGTAGGCTTAATTTTCTTTCCTTTTCTCTCCTTTGAGGTTGGCCACCAAGAAGGAAAGGAATGGAAAAGCTTCAAATGGGGCAACAAACAAGTTCACCCACACAACCTTTTGAAGGAGCTCATCAATTGTAGCAACCCGTCCACCTTGCTCTTATTTGCATGCACCGAGGACGGTGCAAATTTCTAAGTGTGGGGAGGTCATCCGACCGATCTCCATGGGTAACAATTCCTTTCTTTCAACACCAATTCTTGATTTCCCTTGCTAGTTAGTTGTTGTATTGCATGATAGGTTGCATGTTAGTTAGAATTTGTACATATTTCACTATTTCTTTTTATGTTAGGACTACTTGGTTAGGGTGATGATTTCTTTTCCAGGAAAAAAAATTATTTTGGGGCACCCTACCAGTTTAAAAAAAAAATTTTTTGTGACAAACTTGCTTGAAGAATGTATTTTGGAACATGGTTTTTCGAGCTAAGAACACAAGCATGTGAGTTTTGAGCCAATGGTGTGGTTACATCTTATAACCACTTATTTTCATTCTTGTGTGTATTATTCTCTCTCTATGATTGTAATCTTTGATTTGTTTGATTCTTTATGTCCATTGTTCCATGTATACATGCATTTATATGATTGAGGCCATCATTTCATTTTATCTCACTTACCCAAATAGCCTACCTTTCATCAACCATTGTTAGCCAATTTTGAGCCGAATTAATCCCTTTTGTTCTTAATGTTAGCACATCACTACCCCTAAGTGAAAAATAATAAATGTCCTTAATTTGGATTTTGATTTGCTTAGGCTAGTGAGGGTGTGTATCATTTGGGTATGGGAAACTTGGGACATTGATTGAGAGAAAAGTGTGTTTTTATATTTTTGTTGAAGATTTTTGGGAATCGGGTACGTACTCATGTATTGATTAAATGTAAAAAATCATATGCATTGATGCCCTTGTATATATTTTAGATTGAAAAGAAAAAAAATGTAAAAAAAATATATATAGAAAAAGAAAAATACATATATATATATATATATATATATAATGCAATAAAAATGGGAAAAAAATGTCCCAAAGTAAAGTAATAATAACAATGCATATGGAATGTGAATTAAAGAGAATGCATGAGTATGTGAAAAATTGGGAATCATGGGTAGCTAGATTGTGAATTAGAATTGTATAGGCTGTTATATGTGTTTAGTGAGAGCTTAGGTTAATCAAAGATTCAAATTTCAATCTCACTTAGCCATATGTATCCCTACCTTTACCCTAGCCTCATTACAACCTATGAATAAGTCCTCATGATGAATGTATGCATGCATTGAATAATTGTTGATTGTTAGATGAAAAACAAATCTTGGAAAGCATGAGTAGAAGAGAATTGAGTGAATCGACCTTATACACTTGAGCGACTAGAGCGGATACACTTCTGGTGAGGGTTCGATGCTCAATTCCTTGTTCCCGGCTTTCATGAGCTTTTCTTCTTGTAAGTCTACTTGTACTTCATTTTGATATTTGAATTGGTAGGATTCATGAGTCACCATACTACTTAGCCCTACATGTGCATATGTGTTCTTGGAGATTGATTGGCTTTTGACCAAGTTGGTAGAATCATTTTGCATTTAGTTGAATTCATATAGATAGGTGCATATAGTTTATCTGCATTGAATAAATATTCATACCCCTTTTCTTGTCCTTCTTTATTCTTAGAATGAGGACATGCTTGGTTTAAGTGTGGGGAGATTTGATAAACCCCAATTTTGTGGTTTATCTTGTGCTTAATTTGGGGGATTTTATCACCTTTTCGCACATTTATTCAATGAAATAGCATAGTTTTGTAATTCTCCCTAAATTTGTGCTTAAGTGTGACAACATGCTTTTTAGGCCTTAAAATAGCTAAATTTAATTCACTTTAATTCCATTCGATGCCTTGATATGTTTGTTGAGTGATTTCAGGTTCATAAGGCAAGTATTGGATGGAAGAAGTGAGGAGAAAAGAATGCAAAGTGGGAGAACTCATGAAGAAATGAAAGAACCATAAAGTTGTCAAGCCTGACCTCTTCGCACTCAATCGACCATAACTTGAGCTACAGAGGTCCAAATGAGGCGATTTTAGTTGCGTTGGGAAGCTAACATCCGGCGCTTCGAAATGATATAAAATTTGCCATAGTTACCTGATGTATAGGGGCACGTACGCGCACATGACGCGCACGCGCCGATGTAGTAGCCCGGGTCCACTTTAAGCAACTCGTTGGGGGCGATTTCTAGCTCATTTTGGGCCCAATCCAACTCATTTCTGATGCTATTGAACCCAATGATTGAAGGGGGAAGGAACCAAATAGTCATAATTTAGTTTTTATCATGTTTTAGGATAGAATTCTATAGAGAGAGGCTCTCTCCTCTCTCTAGATTTAGGATAGAAATTAGGATAAAGTTAGGTTAATCACTCTCAAATTTCTCTTTCAATTCTTGTTTTGATTTTAGTTCTCATTGTATTTTAGTGTTCTATTATCTCAATCTTCTTAGTTTCTCTTGTTAATTTCTTGTTTTACTCTCTTTTGTGTTGATGAATCATTGTTGGATCTTAATTTTCTTTAATGCAATTTTATGTTTCCATGCTCTTCTATGTTTATCTTGATTGTTATTGTTGATTTCTTGCTTATGTTAGTTATGGGTTTCCTTTAATTCTTGCATTTTATGATGTTTACTTTTCTTGCACACTAAGTGTTTGATAAAATGTTTTCACTAGTTTTTGAGTAGTTCTCTTTACTCTTGGCCTAGGCTAAGGGAATTGAGTGACCTTGAGTCATTGGGTCTCAATGATTTGGTGATTTGAGAACTCTTGGTGATCAATTTGATATCCATTGACACCAACCCACTACTAATCTAATTAATAGATAGGTTGGGACTTATGGGTTGATGTGATCAAGCCTATTTGACTTACTTCAAGCTTAGGAGTAGACATTACGTACTTAAGGCTTTTGGAAGTAGACCTAATGGGTTGGCCTCTCATAATTATCAATATATGGTTGTTAGACAAGGATGGTGATCTCAATTACCTATGTCTAGTCAAGAGTTCTTTTCCTTCATTTTATTAGCTCTTGTTCATTTACTTTCTTGTGATTTATTTTCTTGCCCATTGAAAATCAAACCCCCCATGTTCTTTCATAGCCAATAATTGAGCATTTCATTGCAATTCCTTGTGAGACGATCCGGAGTTTAAATACTTCGGTTAATTCTTATTTGGGGTTTGTACTTGTGACAACTCAAATTTTTTATGTGAGAATTGTTTGTTGGTTTGGAGCTATGCTTACAACGAAGTTCTTATTTCTATAAGAGAAATTCTATACCATCACAACAAATCTCGCTCATCAGCGGTCGGCGGCTAGATTTGTCTTGGCGGACAAGAGCATAATAACGGTGACGGGTATCGCGGAGGTTGTGTTGGTGAACATAAAGGCTTTGGTATTTCCAATTGATTTTCATATCCTTGAGATGCCACCTAGTGAATCCGGAAGGACATCATCTATCCTACTTGGGAGGCCATTCTTGAGGACCTCTAGGTTCAAATTGGATGTCTATTCGGGAACCTACTCATTCAAGATAGATGGGAGAGTCGTAAGTTTTAGCTTAGAAGAAGCACTGAAGCACCCACCGAAAACCATTCCATATTTCGGTGTGACTTAATTGACAACATTGTGGCCGAAGTGCATTATGCAAAGCTAGATGAGAAACATGTGATTGAAGAAAGTAGTGAAGATCCAAGTGAAGAAGTTCAAGTGCCGAGTCAAGAGCAAAACCTAGAGTTGAAACCACTACCGCCCCACCTAAAGTACTCATACCTTGATGAAGCCCATAAGTTCCTGGTGATTGTAGCAAGGGAACTAAATCCTCAACAGGAAGAGAAGTTGCAATGTGTTTTGAAGAAGAACAAAAAGGCAATAGGGTGGAGCTTGGCGGATTGGTGCACGAAATTGTGATTATCAATGGCGCCAAAAACTTGATACGCACAATTGTAATCTCAACTCTTTGTCACAACTCTGCACAACTAACCAGCAAGTGCACTGGGTCGTCCAAGTAATAAACCTTACGTGAGTAAGGGTCGATCCCACGGAGACTGTCGGCTTGAAGCAAGCTATGGTCATCTTGTAAATCTCAGTCAGGCAGATTCAAATGGTTATGGAGGATTGATAATTAAAATATGAATAAAACATAAAATAAGATAGAGATACTTATGCAATTCATTGGTAGAAATTTCAGATAAGCGTATGAAGATGCTTTGTTCCTTCTGAACCTCTGCTTTCCTATTGCCTTCTTCCAATCATTCATACTCCTTTCCATGGCAAGCTTTATGTTGGGCATCACCGTTGTCAATGGCTACTTCCCGTCCTCTAAGTGAAAATGTTCCAAATGCGCTGTCACCGAACGGCTAATCATCTGTCGGTTCTCGATCATGTTGGAATAGGATCCATTGATCCTTTTGCGTCTGTCACACGCCCAACACTCGTGAGTTTGAAGCTCGTCACAGTCATCCCTTCCCAGATCCTACTCGGAATACCACAGACAAGGTTTAGACTTTCCGGATCTCAGGAATAGCTTCCAATAATTCTAGCCTATACTACGAAGGTTTTAATCTTAGATTAGAAACCCAAGAGATATGCATTCAAGCTTGATTGCATGTAGAACGGAAGTAGTTGTCAGGCATGCGTTCATAGGTGAGAATGATGATGAGTGTCACGGATCATCACATTCATCATGTTGAAGAACGAATGGATATCTTAGAACAGAAATAGGAATGAATTGAATAGAAAAACAGTAGTACTTTGCATTAATTCATGAAGAATAGCAGAGCTCCACACCTTAATCTATGGTGTGTAGAAACTCTACCGTTGATAATACATAAGAACAAAAGGTCTAGGCATGGCCGAATGGCCAGCCTCCCAAAGCGTGAACATACAAGTTCCAAGATGAAAAGTAGGATCCAGTGTGTAAAATACAATAGCAAAAGGTCCTATTTGTAGAAAACTAGTAGCCTAGGGTTTACAGAAATGAGTAAATGATGCAGAAATCTACTTCCGGGCCCACTTGGTGTGTGCTTGGGCTAAGTATTGAAGCTTTAACATGTAGAGACTTCTCTTGGAGTTAAACGCCAGCTTTTGTGCTAGTTTGGGCGTTTAACTCCAGCTTTTATGCCAATTCTGGCGTTTTGACGCCAGAATTTCTATGCTGATTTGGAATGCCAGTTTGGGCCATCAAAGCTTGGACAAAGCATGGACTATTATATATTTTTGGAAAGCCCAGGATGTCTACTTTCCAACGCAATTGAGAGCGTACCAATTGGGCTTCTGTAGCTCCGGAAAATCCACTTCGAGTGCAGGGAGGTCAGAATCCAACAGCATCTGCAGTCCTTTTTCAGCCTTTGAATCAGATTTTTGCTCAGGTCCCTCAATTTTAGCCAGAAAATACCTGAAATCATAGAAAAACACACAAACTCATAGTAAAGTCCAGAAATATAATTTTTATTTAAAAACTAATAAAAATATAATAAAAACTAACTAAAATATACTAAAAACATACTAAAAATAATGCCAAAAAGCGTATAAATTATCCGCTCATCACGGATCTAGTGGGGATAAGTCCCCAAGTGTGTGAGCATCGAATCTTTTTGGAAGAAGGAGCTAGACCCGTTCGACAACTTCAAAGGCGATTGAATCCTACCATTCTAGAGGTTGTAAAGAAGGAGGTAACCCGGTTACTAGAGGCGGACATCATTTACCCCATTTCGGATAGTAAATGGGTGAGTCCCGTTCAAGTTGTGCCAAAGAAATCCGGGGTGACCACAATCAAGAATGAGAGCAGGGATCTCATAGCTACGTGGATGCAAAACTCATGGCGGGTATGTATTGACTACCGAAGGTTGAACACGGCCACTAGAAAGGATCATTTTCCACTTCCGTTTATCGATAAAATGCTCGATCAATTATTCGGTAAACCTTATTATTGCTTTCTAGATGGCTATTCAGGGTACTTCCAAATATAAATTCCTCTAGAGGACCAAGAAAAAACAATATTTACTTGCCCCTTTGGAACTTATGCCTACAAGTGTGGTGCACGAAATTGTGATTCACACTTTTCACAACTCCGCACAACTAACCAGCAAGTGCACTGGGTCGTCCAAGTAATACCTTACGTGAGTAAGGGTCGATCCCACAGAGATTGTCGGCTTGAAGCAAGCTATGGTCATCTTGTAAATCTTAGTCAGGTGGATTCAATTGGTTATGAGGTTTTGATAATTAAAAGATAAATAAAACATAAAATAAAATAGAGATACTTATGTGATTCATTGGTGGGAATTTCAGATAAGCGTTTGGAGATGCTTTATTGCTTCTGAACCTCTGCTTTCCTATTTTCTTCTCCAATCATGCGTGCTCCCTTGCATGGCAAGCTGTATGATCCTCTCGGATGAAAAATACCAGGTACGGTCTCTGCACGGCTAATCAACTGTCGGATTTCTCGTCTCGGATGAAAAATACCAGGTACAGCTACCGCACGGCTAATCATCTGTCAGTTCCCGCTAGCGTCAGAATAGGACCCTTGTACTTTTGCACACTGTCACTGCACCCAAAATTCGCAAGTTTGAAGCTCTTCACAGTTATCCCTTCCCAGATCCTACTCAGAATACCACAGACAAGGTTTAGACTTTCCGGATCTCAGGAATGGCTGCCAATGGTTCTAGCCTATACCACGAAGGTTCTAATCTCAGATTCGGATGCTCTATCATCAGTAGAGACGACGCGAATCGTGGATCAGAGACCCAAGAGAATATACTCTGGCTGTCATCTAATGACTACGTTGAACATCATGTAGACCGCTTGTGGTTGTTAGGCATGCGGATCTTGGCTAAGCGAGTAACGAAGATAGTGGGTAATTGTCACGGGTCACCCCTTCCTTCTGACTTAACTGAATTAAGTACGAGAGTATATCTTGGAGAAGAAGTAGGCGTGAATTGAAAGAGAAACAATAGTACTTGCATTAATTCATGAAGAACAGCAGAGCTCCGCACCTTAATCTATGAGGTGTAAAAACTCCACCATAGAAAATACATAAGAGAAAAAGGTTTAGGCATGGCCAAATGGCCAGCCTTCCAATTGTAACATAAAAGTCAAAAGAGGTTCGAATACAATAGTAAAAAGTGCTATTTATACTAAACTAGTTACTAGGGATTACAGAAAATAAGTAACTAAGTGCAGATAGTGCAGAAATCCACTTCCGGAGCCTACTTGGTGTGTGCTTGGGCTGAGCATTGAAGCTTTCATGTACATAGGCCATTGTTGGAGTTAAATGCCAGCTTGGGTGCCAGTTTGGCCGTTTAACTCCAGTTTTGGTGCTAGTTCTGGCGTTTTACTCCAGAAAAGGGTCTCTGGTGGGTGTTTAGACGCCAGCTTGGGCCATCAAATCTCGGAAAACGTATGAACTATTATACATTTCTGAAAAGCCCAAGATGTATACTTTCCAACGCAATTAAGAGTGCGCCAATTGAACTTTTGTAGCTCCAGAAAATCCACTTCGAGTGCAGGAGGGTCAGAATCCAACAGCATCTGCAGTCCTTTCTCAGCCTCTGAATCAGATTTTTGCTTAGGTACTTCAATTTAAGCTAAAAAATACCTGAAATTACATAAAAACACACAAACTCATAGTAAAGTCCAGAAATGTGATTTTTGAATAAAAACTAATAAAAATATAATAAAAAGTAACTAAAACATACTAAAGACTATGTAAAAACAATGCCAAAAAGGGTATAAATTATCCGCTCATCACAACACCAAACTTAAATTGTTGCTTGTCCCCAAGCAACTAAAAATAAAATAGGATAAAAAGAAGAAAAAATACAATAAAGTCCAAAATTATCAATGAAACTTAGTTCCAATTAGATGAGCGGGACTAGTAGCTTTTTTCTTCTGAACAGTTTTGGCATCTCACTTTATCCTTTGAAGTTCAGAATGATTGGCATCCATAGGAACTCAGAATTTAGATAGTGTTATTGATTCTCCTAGTTCAGTATGTTGATTCTTGAACACAGCTACTTTATGAGTCTTGGCCCTGACCCTAAGCACTTTGTTTTCCAATATTACCACCGGATACATAAATGCTACAAATACATAACTGGGTGAACCTTTTCAGATTGTGACTCAGCTTTGCTAGAGTCCCCAGTTAGAGGTGCCCAGAGCTCTTAAGCACACTCTTTTTACTTTGGACCATGACTTTAACCGCTCAGTCTCAAGCTTTTCACTTGACACCTTCACGCCACAAGCACATGGTTAGGGACAACTTGATTTAGCCGCTTAGGCCAGGACTTTATTCCTTTGGGCCCTCCTATCCATTAATGCTCAAAGCCTTGGATCCTTTTTACCCTTGCCTTTTGGTTTAAAGGGTTATTGGCTTTTTCTTTCTTTTTTTTGCCATTTTTTCTTTTTTTTTTTTCACAAGCTTTGTGTTTTTCACTACTTTTTCTTGCTTCAAGAATCAATTTTATGATTTTTTAGATTATTAATAACATTTCTCCTTTTTTCATTATTCTTTCAAGAGCCAACAATTTTAACATTCATAAACTTCACTATAAAAAATATGCACTGTTCAAGCATTCATTTAGAAAATAAAAAGTATTGCCACCACATCAAAATAATTAAACTAATTTCAAGATAAATTTCGAAATTCATGTACTTCTTTTTCTTTTTCAGAAAACATTTTTCATTTAAGAAAGGTGAAAGATTCATGGAGTCATTCATAGCTTTAAGACATAGACACTAAACACTAATGATCATGTAATAAAGACAAAAACATAGACAAAACATAAAGCATAGAAACGAAAACAAAAAACAAAATAAACAAGGAGATTAAAGAATGGGTCCACCTTAGTGAGGGCGGCTAGTTCTTCCTCTTGAAGATCCTATGGAGTGCTTGAGCTCCTCAATATCTCTTCCTTGCCTTTGTTGCTCTTTCGTCATGGCTCTTTTTGAGGTCCATGAGTGGGTTCTCTTGCTTGCTCCATCCTCATTCTAGTGATGGGCTTTTGAGATGAATTTCTCCATCTCCCATGACTCGGAGTTGGAAGCAACTGCCTTCCCTTTCCTCTTCCTAGAGGTTTCTCCGGCCTTAGGTATCATTAATGGTTATGGAAAAACAAAAAGCAAAGCTTTTTTCCCACCAAACTTAAAAGGTTTTCTCGTCCTCGAGCAAAATAAGATAGAAGGGAGTAGAAGAAGAATGATGCAATTAATTTTGAAAACTTATTATTGTATGCAAAAAGAATTTAAAAGAGTTGAAAAGAATTTTAAAAGATATGTAAGTTTTGAAAACGTTTTGGAAGGAATTGAAAAGAATTGAAAAAGAATTAAAAAGAATTGGAAAGATTATTAATTTTTGAAAATAGAAATTGAAAGATGAACGTTTAAAATATGTTTGATGCAAAAAATTATGAATTAAAACATGAAAAATTGAAAAAAAAATCGAATTGGAAACAAAATTACCTCCCTTGTGTCATCCTGGCGTTAAACGCCCAGAATGGTATCCATTATGGCGTTTAACACCCACTTGACTGCCTTTTTGGGCGTTTAACGCCCAGCCAGGTACCCTGGCTAGCGTTAAATGCCAGGAATCCTTCTTTATTGGGCATTTTTCTAAACGCCTAGAATGCTGCCATTTCTGGCGTTAAACGCCCATTCTGCTATCCTTACTGGCATTTAAATGCCAGTAAGCCTGTCCTCCAGGGTGTGCTATTTTTGATGCTGTTTTTGATTCCGCTTTAATTCTGCAGCTGTTTTTGTGACTCCACATGATCATCAACCTAAAGAAAACATAACATGACAATGGAAAACAAATGTCTATAAATAAATATAATTAAATAACATTGGTTTGCCTCCCAATAAGCGCTTTTTTAATGTCAATAGCTTGACAGTGAGCTCTTAGAGAGCTTCACAGAGACTCAGAGCTTAATGGTGGCCTCCCAACACCAAACTTAGAAGTCGAATGTGGGGGCTTTGTTTGACTCTGTATTGAGAGAAGCTTTTCATGCTTCCTCTCCATGGTTACAGAGGAAGATCCTTGAGCCTTAAACACAAGGTAGTCCTCATTCAGTTGCAGGACTAACTCTCCTCTGTTCACATCAATCACAGCTCTTGCTGTGGCTAGAAAAGGTCTTCCAAGTATAATGGGTTCATTTTCATCCTTCCTAGTATCTAGGATTATGAAGTCAGCAGGGATGTACAGGCCTTCAACCTTCACTAAGACATCCTCTACAAGTCCATAAGCCTGTTTCATTGATTTGTCTGCCATCTCTAATGAGATTCTTACAGCTTGTACATCAAAGATCCCTAGTTTCTCCATTACAGAGAGTAGCATGAGGTTTATACTTGACCCCAGGTCACACAGAGCCTTCTCAAAGGTCATGGTACCTATGGTACAGGGTATTAAAAACTTTCTGGGATCCGATTTCTTCTGAGGTAATTTCAGTTGAACCAAGGCATTCAGTTCATTGATGAGAAATGGAGGTTCATCCTCCCAAGTCTCATTACCAAATAACTTGGCATTCAGCTTCATGATTGCTCCTAGATATTGAGCAACTTGCTCTTTAATAATAACTTCATCTTCTTCAGAGGAAGAATACTCATCAGAGCTCATGAATGGCAACAGTAAGTTCAGTGGAATCTCTATAGTCTCTGTATGAGCCTCAGATTCCTTTGGTTCCTCAGGAGGGAACTCTTTAGTGGTCAGTGGACGTCCATTGAGGTCTTCCTCACTGGAAATCACTGTCTCTTCCTCCTCTACAGGTCGGCCATTTTGGACATATTGATGGCCTTGCACTCTCTCTTTGGATTCTCTTCTGTATTGCTTGGGAGAGTACTTGGAGGGATTTCAGTAACTTTTTTACTCAGTTGACCCACTTGTGTCTCCAAATTTCTGATGGAGGACCTTGTTTCAGTCATGAAACTGAGAGTGGTCTTAGTTAGATCAGAGACTATGGTTGCTAAGTCAGAGAGGCTCTGCTTAGAATTCTTTGTCTGTAGACCTTGGGATCAACCCCATTGGTCTTAACAGTATCACAAATTTGCAAAAATTCAGCTAAGAACTGATGAGGATCTTCCAATAGAAGTCCATAAAACTTGCAATTCTGCTGCATTAGAGAAACTAATTGAGGCTTAAGCTTAAAGTTGTTTGCTCCAATTGTAGGAATTGAGATGCTTCTTCCATAGAAGTCGGAAGTTGGTAAAGTCACCAAGCATCTTCCTTGCATCTCTAGCATTGTTATTGGGTTCGGCTACCATGTCTGCTTCTTTTTCGAAATTTTCCGTAAGGTCCTCTCCAGAGTGTTGCGCTTTAGCTTCTCTTAGCTTCCTCTTCAGAGTCCTTTCAGGTTCAGGATTAGCTTCAATAAGAATGTCTTTATCCCTGTTCCTACTCATATAAAAAAGAAGAGAACAAAAAAGAAGAGAAATCCTCTATGTCATAGTATAGAGATTCCTTTGTGTCAGAGAAAAAGAAGAATAGAATGAACAAGGAAGAAGAAATTCGAACAGAGAGAGAGAGAGTATTCGAATATTAAATAAAAGAAAAAAATATTTTTTGTTTTTATTTTAAATATAAGTTAAAATTCAAAATTTAAGAAAAGAGATAAAAGCAAATTGAAAACTAAATAAATTAATTAATAAAAAGATTTTTGAAAAACTTGTTAGTTAATTTTCGAAAATGAGAAGTGAAAAAGTAGTTAGGTAGTTTTGAAAAAGATAAGAAATAGTAAACTTTTAAAATCAAACAAAAAGTCAAGTAGTTAATTGAAAAAGATTTGAAAATAAACAAGAAGTTAGGAAAAGATTTTGAAATTAAGTTTTGAAAAAGATATGTTTGATATTTATTTTGAAAAAGATTTGAAAAAAATTTTAAAAAGATTTGATTTTTAAAATTAAAGTTGATAACTTGACTAACAAGAAACTAAAAGATATGATTCTAGAATTTAAAGATTGAACCTTTCTTAACAGGAAAGTAACAAACTTGAAATTTTTTAATCAAACCATTAATTGTTAGTAAAGTTTTCGAAAATATGAAATAAAAATAAGAAAAAGATTTTGAAAATTTTATTTTGAAGAATTTTCAAAAAACATGAAAGAAAAATGAAAAAGATTTGAAAAGATAGAATTTTTAAATTAAAATTTTGGCTTGACTAACAAGAAACAACTAAATTTTAAAATTTTTTTGACTAAGTCAACTCAAAATATTGAAATTTATGAGTAAAATAAGGAAAGATATTATTTTTTTTATTTTTGAATTAATGAAGAAAGAGAAAAACAACAAAATGACACAAGACATAAAAATTTAAGATCAAAACAAATAATGCATGCAAGAACACTTTGAATGTCAAGATGAACACCAAGAACACTTTGAAGATCATGATGAACATCAAGAACATATTTTTGAAAATTTTTAAGAAATGAAACACATGCAAGACACCAAAGTTAAAAATTTTTAATGTTTGGACACTATGAATTCGAAAATGCATATGAAAAACAAGAAAAGACACAAAACAAGAAAAATTAAAGATCAAACAAGGAAAATCATCAAGAACAACTTGAAGATCAAAGAAGAACACAATGCATGAATTTTCGAAAATCTAAGAAAAATTAAAAACATGCAGTTGACACCAAACTTAAAATTTGACACAAGACTTAAACAAGAAACACAAATTTTTTTTTTGTTTTATGATTTTATTAAATTTTTTTGTATTTTTTAGAAAATAAAAATAAAAAGCTTAAACATATAATAAAATTACCCAATCTAAGCAACGAGATGAACCGTCAGTTGTCCAAACTCGAACAATCCCCGGCAACGGCGCCAAAAACTTGGTGCACGAAATTGTGATTCACACTTTTCACAACTTCACACAACTAACCAGCAAGTGCACTGGGTCGTCCAAGTAATACCTTACGTGAGTAAGGGTCGATCCCACGGAGATTGTCAGCTTGAAGCAAGCTATGCTCATCTTGTAAATCTTAGTCAGGCGGATTCAATTGGTTATGAGGTTTTGATAATTAAAAGATAAATAAAACATAAAATAAAATAGAGATACTTATGTGATTCATTGGTGAAAATTTCAGATAAGCGTTTAGAGATGCTTTGTTACTTCTGAACCTCTGCTTTCCTATTGTTTTCTTCCAATCATACGTGTTCCATTCCATGGCAAGCTGTATGATCCACTCGGATGAAAAATACCAGGTACGGTCTCTGCACGGCTAATCAACTGTCGGATTTCTTGTCTCGGATGAAAAATACCAGGTACAGCTACCGCACGGCTAATCATCTGTCGATTCCCGCTAGCGTCGGAATAGGACCCTTGTCCTTTTGCACACTGTCACTACGCCCAACATTCACAAGTTTGAATATCGTCACAGTCATCCCTTCCCAGATCCTACTCGAAATACCACAGACAAGATTTAGATTTTCCAGATCTCAGGAATGGCTGCCAATGGTTCTAGCCTATACCACGAAGGTTCTAATCTCAGATTCGAATGCTCTGTTGTCAGGAGAGACAATGCGAATTGCATATCAGAGACCCAAGAGAATATACTCCGGCTGTCGTCTAATGACTACGTTGAACATCATGTAGACCGCTTGTGGTTGTCAGGCACGAGGATCTTGGCTAAGCGAGTAACGAAGATAGTGGGTGATTGTCACGGGTCACTCCTTCATTCTGACTTAACTGAATTAAGTACGAGAGTATATCTTGGAGAAGAAGTAGGCGTGAATTGAAAGAGAAACAATAGTACTTGCATTAATTAATGAAGAACAGCAGAGCTCCGTACATTAATCTATGAGGTGTAGAAACTCCACCGTAGAAAATACATAAGAGAAAAAGGTTTAGGCATGGCCGAATGGCCAGCCTCCCAATTGTAACATAAAAGTCAAAAGAGGTTCGAATACAATAGTAAAAAGTGCTATTTATACTAAACTAGTTACTAGGGATTACAGAAAATAAGTAACTAAGTCCAAATAGTGCAGAAATCCACTTCCGGGGCCCACTTGGTGTGTGCTTGGGCTGAGAATTGAAGCTTTCACGTGCATAGGCCATTCTTGGAGTTAAACGCCAGCTTGGGTGCCAGTTTTGGCGTTTAACTCCAGTTCTGGTGCCAGTTCTGGCGTTTTACTCCAGAAAAGGGTCTCTGGTGGGCATTTAGACGCCAGTTTGGGCCATCAAATCTCGGGCAAATTATGGACTATTATACATTGCTGGAAAGCCCAAGATGTCTACTTTCCAACACAATTGAGAGCGCACCAATTGAGCTTCTGTATCTCCATAAATTCTACTTAGAGTGCAGGAGGGTTAGAATCCAACAACATCTATAGTCCTTTCTCAGCCTCTGAATTAGATTTTTGCTCAGGTCCCTCAATTTCAGCCAGAAAATACCTGAAATTATAGAAAAAGACACAAACTCATAGTAAATTCTAGAAATGTGATTTTTGAATAAAAATTAATAAAAATATAATAAAAAGTAACTAAAACATACTAAAAACTATGTAAAAATAATGCCAAAAAGGGTATAAATTATCCGCTCGTCAAAGCATATGCCATTTGGCCTATGCAATACACCGGCAACTTTCCAAAGGTGAATGATGAGCATATTTGCAGATTTTCTAGAGCAATTCATGGAGATATTCATGGATGACTTCACGGTATATGGTGATTCTTTTGATCATTGCTTGGACAACCTTGAAAAAGTTTTGTAAACATGTACTAAATCTAACCTTGTCTTGAATTTTGAGAAGTGCCATTTCATGGTTAGGCAAGGCATTGTTTTAGCACATGTTGTTTCCAAAGATGGTATTTCTGTGGATCCGGCAAAGATCAATGTGATATCTAGCTTGCCTTACCCCTCTTCCGAGAGGGAAGTCCGTTCATTCCTTGGACATGCAGGATTTTATCCAAAATTCATAAAGGACTTTAGTAAAGTAGCATTGCCTCTCTCAATATTATTGCAAAAGGACATTCAGTTTGATCTAAGCAAGGAGTGCATGGAGGCTTTTGACAAGCTCAAGGTAACATTGACCCAAGCTCCCATCGTGCGAGGGCCAGATTGGAGTCGGCCATTCGAAATAATGTGTGATGCTTCAAATTTTGCCGTGGGAGCCGCGTTAGCACAACGCGAGGGTAAGAATCCATATGTCATAGCCTATGCATCAAAAACACTAGATGGAGCCTGGTGCACGAAATTTTGATCACACTTTTCACAACTCCGCACAACTAACCAGCAAGTGTACTGGGTCGTCCAAGTAATACCTTACGTGAGTAAGGGTCGATCCCACGGAGATTGTAGGCTTGAAGCAAGCTATGGTTATCTTATAATTCTTAGTTAGGAGATTTAAATGATATAATTGATTTTGTTTATGAAAAGTAAATAACATGAAATAAATGATACTTGTGATTCAGTAATGAGGAACAGGTTGAGGTTCCGGAGATGCTCTGTCATCTGAATCTCTGCTTTCCTATTGTCTTCTTCTCCAAACATGCATGGCTTCCTTCAATGGCAGGTTGTATGTTGGTGGATCACCATTGTCAATGGCTACCATCCGTCCTCTCGGATGAAAAATACCAGGCACAGTTTCTGCACGGCTAATCAACTGTCGGATCTCTCGTCTCGAATGAAAAATACCAGGTATAGCTACCGCATGGCTAATCATCTGTCGGTTCTCACTTGTGTCGGAATATGATCTCTCTATCCTTTTGCACACTGTCACTGCGTCCAACATTTATGAGTTTGAAGCTCGTCACAGTCATCCCATTCCAGATCCTACTCAGAATACCACAGACAAGGTTTAGACTTTCTGGATCCCAGGAATGCTGCCAATTGGTTCTAGCCTCTTCCACGAAGGTTCTAATCTCATGGACTCGGTTCGTGGATCAGAGACCCAAGAGATACGCACTCAAGCTGTCGCACAATGACTACGTTGAACTCAGGTAGAATGGGAGTGGTTGTCAAGCACGTGTTCATAAATGTGAGAATGATGATGAGTGTTGATGAGCGGATAATTTATACGCTTTTTGGCATTGTTTTTAGTATGTTTTTAGTATATTTTAATTAATTTTTATTATATTTTTATTAGCTTTTAAATAAAAATTAATCTTTTGGACTTTACTATGAGTTTGTGTGTTTTTCTGTGATTTCAGGTATTTTCTGGCTGAAATTGAGGGACCTGAGCAAAAATCTGATTCAGAGGCTGAAAAAGGACTGCAGATGCTATTGGATTCTGACCTTCCTGCACTGAAAGTGGATTTTCTGGAGCTACAGAAGCCCAATTGGCACGCTCTCAATTGCGTTGGAAAGTAGACATCCTGGGCTTTCCAGAAATATATAATAGTTCATACTTTGCCCGAGATTTGATGGCCCAAACACGCGTTCCAAGTCAGCTCAAGAATTCTGGCGTTTAACGCCAGAACTGGAACAAAAGCTGGAGTTAAACGCCCAAACTGGCACAAAAGCTGGAGTTTAACTCAAAGAAAAGTCTCTACACATGGAAGCTTCAATGCTCATCCCAAGCACATACCAAGTGGGCCCGGAAGAAGATTTCTGCATTAATTACTGATTTCTGTAAACCCTAGGCTACTAGTTCTCTATAAATAGGACCTTATACTATTGTATTTTCATCTTTTGATCATCCTGGAATCATGTTTTGATGATTAAACCCTCTTTGGGAGGCTGGCCATTCGGCCATGACTAGACCTTGTTCTTATGGATTTTCAACAGTGGAGTTTCTACACACCATAGATTAAGGTGTGGAGCTCTGCTGTTCTTCATGAATTAATACAAAGTACTATTGTTTTTCTACTCAACTCAAGTCTATTTCTTCTCCAAGATATTCATTCGTTCTTCAACTTGATGAATGTGATGATCCGTGACACTCATCATCATTCTCACCTATGAACATGTGCCTGACAACCACCTCTGTTCTACTAGCAATGGCTTGAATGCGTATCTCTTGGGTTTCTAATCTAAGATTGGAACCTTCGTGGTATAGGCTAGAATTATGGCGGCCATTCCTGAGATCCGGAATGTCTAAACCTTATCTGTGGTATTCTGAGTAGGATCTGGGAAGGGATGACTATGACGAGCTTCAAACTCGCGATTGTGGGGCGTGTGACAGACGCAAAAGGATCAATGGATCCTATTCCGACATGATCGAGAACCGACAGATGATTAGCCGTGCGGTGACAACGCATTTAGAATGTTTTCACTGAGAGGACGGGAAGTAGCCATTGACAACGGTGATGCCCAACATAAAGCTTGCCATGGAAAGGAGTATGAAGGATTGGAAGAAGGCAATAGGAAAGCAGAGGTTCAGGAGGAACAAAGCATCTTCATACGCTTATCTGAAATTCCAACCAAAGAATTACATAAGTATCTCTATCTTTATTTTATGTTTTATTTATCTTTTAATTATCAATTCTCCATCACCATTTGAATCCGCCTGACTGAGATTTACAAGGTGACCATAGCTTGCTTCAAGCCGATAGTCTCCGTGGGATCGACCCTTACTCACGTAAGGTATTACTTGGACGACCCAGTGCACTTGCTGGTTAGTTATGCGGAATTGTGACAAAGTGTGATTCACGTTTGAGAGCTCCAAGTCCTTTGGCGCCATTGTTGATGATCACAATTTTTTTGGCGCCGTTGCCGGGGATTGTTCGAGTTTGGACAACTGACGGTTCATCTTTTTGCTTAGATTAGGTAATTTTACTTTTTATTTTCGAAAAAATTTTTTTTTCTATTTTGTTCTTCAGACTTTTTAAAAATGAATTCTAGAGTTTCATGATGATTTGTTGAAGTCTGGCTGGCTGTGAAGCCATGTCTAATCTTTTGGACCGAGGTTTCAACTTATCATCACAAGAGCTTGTTGATTTCTATCAATTTTGCTGTTGTGAGCAATGATCTACTAAAGCTTGGCTGGCCATTGGCCATGTCTAGTGTTTTGGACCGAAGCTTTCACTGAAAGCTTGGCTGGCTAGTAAGCCATGTCTAATTCCTGGACCGGAGTCTTAGACTAACATTGCAATGATTCCTGGAATTCTTATTAAAAATTTTGAATCCCTTTATTTTCTTTTCCACTCAATTTTCGAAAAACCACAAAAAAAATTATAAAATCATAAAAATAAAAAATATTTTATGTTTCTTGTTTGAGTCTAGTGTCAATTTTTAAGTTTGGTGTCAATTGCATGACTTTCTTCTTCTTGCATTTTTTGAATTTATACATATTGTTCTTCATTGATCTTCAAGTTGTTCTTGATGATTTCATTGCTCTGATCTTTAAATTCTCTTGTTTTGTGTGTTTTAGTTGTTTCTCATATGCATTCTCAATTTGTTAGTGTCTCCTATATGAAAATTTTTTAAGTTTGGTGTCCTGCATGCATTGTTTATTTGATCTTAGTTGCAATTTTTATTGTTTCTCATCATTAAAAATTCAAAAATATTTTCAAAATAATGTTTTTTCAAGTCAATAATACAGAGAATTAAAGATTCAGAACATTCAGCAGAGGAATCAAACAGAAAAAGCTGGGCATTCAAAACGCCCAGTGAAGAAGGAAAACTGGGCGTTTAACGCCCAAAAAGGTAGGATTTTGGGCATTAAACGCCAGAATGGATGCCATTCTGGGCGTTTAACGCCAGAAGGACACAAGAGGGAAGATTTTGTTTTTAATCCAAAATTTTTTCAAATCTTCATAATTTTTCAAAATCAAATCTTTTTCAAATCATATATTTTCAATCATATCTCTTCAAAATCAATTTCTTTCTATTTTTTATTTTATTATTATTTTCGAAAATCCTTGCTATAATTAAAGATTTACTTCAAAATTTTCAAGTTGTTACTTGCCTATTAAGAAAGGATCAAAAGTTTTAATTCTAGAATCATATCTTCTAATTTCTTGTTAATCAAGTAATCAACTTTAATTTTAAAACTTTCTCTTTTTAGTTTGATTTTCAATCATATCTTTTCAATCATATTTTTTCAATCACATCTTTTTTTTTAAAATTAATTTTCAATCATATCTTTTTAATTTCTAGTTTCAATCTTTTTTAAAATCACTTAATTTCTTTCCCAATTTTAGTTTTTGAAAATCATCAATCAAATTTTCAAAATTTCTTTTAATTATTTCAAAATATTTTTAATTTATTTTCAAAAATTCTTCCCCTCTTCTCACATCCTTCTATTTAAAGGACTAACACTCCTCCTCAAGGTACAATTCGAACTCCCTCCTTCTTTGTATGTTCGAATTCTCTTCTATCCACCTCCTCCTTCTATTCTTCTTTTCCTCTGACACCTCAAGGAATCTCTATACTTTGACATAGAGGATTCTCTACTTTTTTGTTCTCTTCTCTTTCATATGAGCAGAAGCAAAGATAAAGGCATACTTGTTCAAGCTGATCTTGAACCTGAAAGGACCTTAAAGAGAAAGCTAAGAGAAGCCAAAGCACAATTCTCTTTAGAGGGCCTAACAGAGCTCTTCAAGGAAGAAAAAACCATGGCAGTCGAAAACAACAATGCCAATAATACAAGGAAGGTGCTTGGTGACTTTACTGCACCTACTCCCGACTTTTGTGGGAGAAGCATCTCAATCCCTGCCATTGGAGCAAACAACTTTGAGCTTAAGCCTCAATTAGTTTGTCTAATGCAACAGAATTGCAAGTTTCATGGACTTCCATTGGAAGATCCTCATCAGTTCTTAGCTGAATTCTTGCAAATCTATGATACTGTCAAGACCAATGGGGTTGACCCTGAAGTCTACAGACTTATGCTCTTTCCTTTTGCTGTAAGAGACAGAGCTAGGACATGGTTGGATTCATAACCTAAAGAAAGCCTGAACTCTTGGGAAAAGCTAGTCAATGCCTTCTTGGCAAAGTTCTTTCCACCTCAAAAATTGAGCAAGCTAAGAGTGGAAGTCCAAACCTTCAGACAGAAGGAAGGAGAATCCCTCTATGAAGCATGGAAAAGATACAAGCAATTGATCAGAAGAGGTCCTTCTGACATGCTTTCTGAATAGAGCATCATAGGTATTTTCTATGATGGTCTGTCTGAACTATCCAAGATGTCATTGGATAGCTCTGCTGGAGGATCTCTTCATCTGAAGAAGACGCCTGCAGAAGCTCAGGAACTCATTGAAATGGTTGCAAATAACCAATTCATCTACACCTCTGAAAGGAATCCTGTGAATAATGGGACAAATTCGAAGAAAGGAGTTCTTGAAATTGACACTCTGAATGCCATACTAGCTCAGAACAAAATATTGACTCAACAAGTCAATATGATTTCTCAGAGTCTGTCTGGAATGCAAGCAGCAACAGGCAGTACTAAGGAAGCTTCCTCTGAAGAAGAAGCTTATGATCTTGAGAACCCAGCAATGGAAGAGGTGAATTACATGGGAGAACCCTATGGAAACACCTATAATCCTTTATGGAGAAATCATCCAAATCTCTCATGGAAGGATCAACAGAGACCTCAACATGGTTTCAACAACAATAATGGTGGAAGAAACAGGTTTAGTAATGGCAAGCCTTTTCCATCATCTTCTCAGCAACAGACAGAGAATTCTAAGCAAAGCCACTCTGACTTAGCAACCATTGTCTCTGATCTAATCAAAACCACTCAAAGTTTCATGACTGAAACAAGGTCCTCCATTAGAAATTTGGAGGCACAAGTGGGTCAACTGAGTAAGAAAATTACTGAACTCCCTCCTAGTACTCTCCCAAGTAACACATAAGAGAATCCAAAAAGAGAGTGCAAGGCCATAACCACAACCCACACGGCCGAACCTGGAGAGGAGGAAGAGGTAGTGATCTCCATTGAGGAAGACCTCAATGGACGTCCACTGACCTCCATGGAGTTCCCTAAAGAGGAACCATGAGAATCTGAGGCTCACACTGAGACCATAGAGATTCCAGTGAATTTATTTTTACCATTCATGAGCTCTGATGAGTATTCCTCCTCTGAAGAGGATGAAGATGTTACTGAAGAGCAAGTTGCTAAGTACCTTGGAGCAATCATGAAGCTAAATGCCAAGTTGTTTGGTAATGAGACTTGGGAGGATGAACCTCCATTGCTCATCAAAGAACTGGATGACTTGACTAGGCAGAGATTACCTCTGAAGAGACAAGATCCTGAAAAGTTCTCAATCCCTTGTACCATAGGCACCATGACCTTTGAGAAGGCTCTGTGTGACCTGGGGTCAAGTATAAACCTTATGCCTCTCTCTGTAATGGAGAAGCTAGGGATCATTGAGGTACAAGCTGCAAGAATCTCACTGGAGATGGCAGACAATTCAAAGAAACAAGCTTATAGACTTGTAGAGGATGTCTTGGTAAAGGTTGAAGACCATTACATCCCTGCTGATTTCATAATCCTAGAGACTGGGAAGTGTATGGATGAATCCATCATCCTTGGCAGACCCTTCCTAGCCACAGCAAAAGCTGTGATTGATGTTGACAGAGGAGAATTGATCATTCAAGTGAATGAAGACTCCCTTGTATTTAAAGCTCAAGGATATTCCTCTGTCACCATGGAGAGGAAGCATGAAGAGCTTCTCTCAATACAGAGTCAAACAGAGCCCCCACAGTCAACTTCTAAGTTTGGTGTGGGGAGGCCACAACCAAACTTTAAGTTTGGTGTTGAACCCCCACATTCAAACTCTAAGTTTGGTGTTGGGAGGTTCCAACATTGCTCTGAACATCTGTGAGGCTCCATGAGAGCCACTGTCAAGCTATTGACATTAAAGAAGCGCTTGTTGGGAGGCAACCCAATTTTTACTTATCTATGTTAAATTTCTATTTTCTTTTGTTATTTTATATTTTCTGTAGGTTGATGATCATGTGAAGTCACAAAAACAATTGAAAAAGCAAAAACAGAAGGAAAAATAGAATGAAAAATAGAACACCCTGGAGGAGAAACTTACTGGCGTTTAAACGCCAGTAAGGGTAGCAGAATGGGCGTTAAACGCCCAGTCTGGCACCATTCTGGGCGTTTAACGCCAGAAATGGGCACCAGACTGGCGTTTAACGCCAGGAATGGGCAAGAAGCTGGCGTTAAACGCCAAAAATGGGCAGCAGCCTGGCGTTTAACACCAGGATTGGCAGTAAGGGGCGTTTTTGCACACCACATGGTGCATGGATGAGAAATCCTTGACACCTCAGGATCTGTAGATCCCACAGGATCCCCACCTACCCCACATCTCTCTCTCTTCTTCACCCATTCACCAATCACCTCAATACCTCTTCCCCAAAAACCCCTCACCTATCAAATCCCACCATTCTCTTCACCACTCACATCCATCCTTTATAAAACCCCACCTACCTCACCATTCAAATTCAAACCACTTTCCCTCCCAAACCCACCATATATGGACGAACCCAAAACCCCCTCTCCGCTCCTATATAAACCAATCTTGACTCCTTCATTTTCACACAACATACACACCACCTATCCCCCTTGGCCGAAACATAAAGCCCCCTCCATCTCCTCTATTTCTTCTTCTTTTACTCTCTTCTTTCTTCTTTTGCTCGAGGACGAGCAACCTTCTAAGTTTGGTGTGGTAAAAGCTAAAGCTTTTTGTTTTTCCATAACCATTAATGGCACCAAAGGCCGGAGAAACCTCTAGAAAGAGGAAAGGGAAGGCAAAAGCTTCCACCTCTGAGTCATGGGAGATGGAGAGATTCCTCTCAAGGGTGCATAAAGACCACTTCTATGAAGTTGTGGCCAAGAAGAAGGTGATCCCCGAGGTCCCTTTTAAGCTCAAAAAGGGCGAATATCCGTAGATCCGACATGAGATCCGAAGAAGAGGTTGGGAAGTTCTCACCAACCCCATTCAACAAGTCGGAATCTTAATGGTTCAAGAGTTCTATGCCAATGCATGGTTCACCAAGAACCATGATCAAAGTGTGAACCCGGACCCCAAGAATTGGCTTACAATGGTCCGAGGGAAATACTTAGATTTTAGTTCGGAAAATGTAAGGTTGGCATTCAACTTGCCCATGATGCAAGGAGATGCACACCCATACACTAGAAGGGTCAACTTTGATCAAAGGTTGGACCAAGTCCTCATGGACATCTGTGAAGAGGGCGCTCAATGGAAGAGAGATTCAAGAGGGAAGTCGGTTCAACTAAGAAGGCATGACCTCAAGCCCGTGGCTAGGGCATGGTTGGAGTTCATCCAACGCTCAATCATTCCTACTAGCAACCGGTCTGAAGTTACTATAGACCGAGCTATCATGATTCATAGCATCATGATTAGAGAGGAAGTAGAAGTTCATGAGGTTATATCCCAAGAACTCTACAAGGTGGCGGACAAGTCCTCCACTGTGGCAAGGTTAGCCTTCCCTCATCTTATTTGTCACCTCTGCAATTCAGTTGGAATTGACATAGAGGGAGACATCCTCATTGATGAGGACAAGCCCATCATTAAGAAAAGGATAGAGCAAGTGAGAGAACCTCACCAAGAGCATGAGGAAACTCCTCATCATGAAATCCCTGAGATAACTCAAGGGATGCATTTTCCTCCACAAAACTATTGGGAGCAAATCAACACCTCCCTAGGAGAATTAAGTTCCAACATGGGACAACTAAGGGTGGAGCACCAAGAGCATTCCATCCTCCTCCATGAAATTAGAGAAGACCAAAGAACCATGAGAGAGGAGCAACAAAGGCAAAGAAGAGACATTGAGGAGCTCAAGCACTCCATAAGATCTTCAAGAGGAAGAACAAGCCGCCATCACTAAGGTGGACCCGTTCTTTAATTTCCTTGTTCTTTAATCTCTGTTTTTCGAAAATTATGCTTTATGTTTATTTATGCTTGTGTCTTTATTACATGATCATTAGTGTCTAAGTGTCTATGCCTTAAAGCTATGAAAATGAATCCATCACCTTTCTTAAATGAAAAATGTTTTTAATTGAAAAAGAAAAAGAAGTGGATAAATTTCAAATTTTAAAACAGTTTGGTTATTTTGATGTGGTGGCAATACTATTATTTTTCTGAATGAATGCTTGAACAGTGCATATTTTTGAGTTTGATTGTTTATGAATGTTAAAATTGTTAGCTCTTGAAAGAATGATGGGAAAAGGAGAAATGTTATCTGATGATCTGAAAAATCATAAAATTGATTCTTGAAGCAAGAAAAAGCAGTGAAAAGCTTGCAGAAAAAAAGAGAGGCGAAAAAAAAAGAAAGAAAAAGAAAAGCAAGCAGAAAAAGCCAATACCCTTTTAAAACAAAAGGCAAGGGTGATAAGAAGGATCCAAGGCTTTGAGCATCAGTGGATAGGAGGGCCCACAGGAATAAAATCCTGGCCTAAGCGGCTAAACCAAGCTGTCCCTAACCATGTGCTTGTGGCGTGAAGGTGTCAAGTGAAAACTTGAGACTGGGCGGTTAAAGTCGAGGTCCAAAGCAAAAAGAAGAGTGTGCTTAAGAACCCTGGACACCTCTAATTGGGGGCTCTAGCAAAGCTGAGTCACAATCTGAAAAGGTTCACCCAGTTATGTGTCTGTGGAATTTATGTATCCGGTGGTAATACTGGAAAACAAAGTGCTTAGGGCCACGGCCAAAACTCATAAAGTAGCTGTGTTCAAGAATCAACATACTTAACTAGGAGAATCAATAACACTATCTGGATTCTGAGTTCCTATAGATGCCAATCATTCTGAACTTCAAGGAATAAAGTGAGATGCCAAAACTGTTCAGAAGCAAAAGCTAAAAGCCCCGCTCATCTAATTAATACTGATCTTCATAGATATTTTTGGAATTCATTGTATATTCTCTTCTTTTTATTCTATTTTATTTTCAGTTGCTTGGGGACAAGCAACAATTTAAGTTTGCTGTTGTGATGAGCGGATAATTTATACGCTTTTTGGCATTGTTTTTAGTATGTTTTTAGTATATTTTAATTAGTTTTTATTATATTTTTATTAGTTTTTAAATAAAAATCACTCTTCTGGACTTTACTATGAGTTAGTGTGTTTTTCTGTGATTTCAGGTATTTTCTTGCTGAAATTGAGGGACTTGAGCAAAAATCTGATTCAGAGGCTGAAAAAGGACTGCAGATGCTGTTGGATTCTGACCTTCCTGCACTCAAAGTGAATTTTCTGGAGCTACAGAAGCCCAATTGGCACGCTCTTAATTGCGTTGAAAAGTAGACATCCTGGACTTTTCAGCAATATATAATAGTCCATACTTTACCTGAGATTTGATGGCCCAAATAGGCATTCCAAGTCAGCTCAAGAATTCTGGCGTTTAACGCCAGAACTGGCACAAAAGCTGGCGTTTAACTCCAAGAAGAGTCTCTACACATGGAAGCTTCAATGCTCAGCCCAAGCACACACCAAGTGGGCCCGGAAGAAGATTTCTGCATTAATTACTGATTTCTGTAAACCCTAGGTTACTAGTTCTCTATAAATAGGACCTTATACTATTGTATTTTCATCTTTTGATCATCCTGGAATCATGTTTTGATGATTAAACCCTCTTTGGGAGGCTGGCCATTCAGCCATGCCTAGACCTTGTTCTTATGTATTTTCAACGGTGGATTTTCTACACACCATAGATTAAGGTGTGGAGCTCTGCTATTCTTCATGAATTAATACAAAGTACTATTGTTTTTCTATTCAACTCAAGTCTATTTCTTCTCCAAGATATTCATTCGTTCTTCAACTTGATGAATGTGATGATCCGTGACACTCATCATCATTCTCACCTATGAACATGTGCCTGACAACCACCTCTGTTCTACTAGCAATGGCTTGAATGCGTATCTCTTGGGTTTCTAATCTAAGATTGGAACCTTCGTGGTATAGGCAAGAATTATGGCGGCCATTCCTGAGATCCGGAATGTCTAAAACTTGTCTGTGGTATTCTAAGTAGGATCTGGGAAGGGATGAATGTGACGAGCTTCAAACTCGCGATTGTGGGGCGTGTGACAGACGCAAAAGGATCAATGGATCCTATTCCGACATGATCGAGAACCGACAGATGATTAGCCGTGCGGTGACAGCGCATTTGGAACGTTTTCACTGAGAGGACGGGAAGTAGTCATTGACAATGGTGATGCCCAACATAAAGCTTGCCATGGAAAGGAGTATGAATGATTGGAAGAAGGCAATAGGAAAGCAGAGGTTCAGGAGGAACAAAGCATCTTCATACGCTTATCTGAAATTCCAACCAAAGAATTACATAAGTATCTCTATCTTTATTTTAGTTTTATTTATCTTTTATTTATCAATTCTCCATCACCATTTGAATCCGCCTGACTGAGATTTACAAGGTGACCATAGCTTGCTTCAAGCCGACAGTCTCCGTGGGATCGACCCTTACTCACGTAAGGTATTACTTGGACGACCCAGTGCACTTGCTAGTTAGTTGTGCGTAATTATGACAAAGTGTGATTCACGTTTGAGAGCTCCAAGTCCTTTGGCGCCATTGTTGATGATCACAATTTCGCATACCAAGTGTCACGGATCATCATCTTCTCCAGATTGAAGTATGAGTGAGTATCTTAGAACAGAATCAAGCGTGATTGAATAGAAAATAATAGTAATTGCATTAATCCATTGAAACACAGCAGAGCTCCTCACCCCCACCTATGGGATTTAGAGGCTCATGCTGTAGAAGATACAATATGAAATGTAAATTGTCATAAGTTACAAAATGAATCTCTAAAAGTAGTTTCTATACTAAACTAGTAACTTAGGTTTACAGAAAATAAGTAACTAAGTGCAGATAGTGCAGAAATCCACTTCCGAGGCCCACTTGGTGAGTGTTTGGGCTGAGCTTTGAATCTTTCACGTGCATAGTCCATTCTTCGAGTTAAACGCCAGCTTGGGGGCCAGTTTGGGCGTTTAACTCCAGTTTTGGTGCCAGTTCTGACGTTTTACTCCAGAAAAGGGTCTCTGGCTGGCGTTTAACGCCAGTTTTGGCCATCAAATCTCGGAAAAAGTATGGACTATTATATGGAAAATCATGCCACCTTCCTGTGGAGCTAGAACACAAAGCTTACTGGGCCACTAAGCTCCTCAATTTTGATCCTCAAGCAGTAGGAGAAAAAAGGTTATTGCAACTCAATGAGCTAGATGAATTCAGACTGGAAGCTTATGAGAATGCAAAGATATACAAGGAGAGAGCTAAAAAGTGGCATGACAAGAAAATTCTGAAAAGAGAGTTCAAACCAGGACAGCAAGTATTCCTATATAATTCCAGGCTCAAGATTTTCCCAGGCAAGCTCAGGTCTAAATGGACCGGCCCCTATTTGATCACAAAGGTTCTCCCTTATGAAAGCCTTGAACTTCTAGATGAGGCTACAAAGGACACAATCATAGCAAATGGCCACAGAGCAAAGCATTATTTGGGAGGCCCTTGGAATAAAGAGAAGGAGGTTCAAGAATTAAGTTGAGCAGAAATGAGGAATGTCAAGCTAGTAACATTAAAAGAGCACTTGTTCGGAGGCAACCCAACCAGGGGTAGTTTTCTTTTCCTAACTATTTCAATAAAAAGGTCAAGTGGCTTTATCTGTATTGCAAGGAGCTAAGTTTTGTGTCGAACACCAAAACAATTTAAGAGAGAATGAAGGATGCTAAGTTTGGTGTTCCACCAAAAATCTCATTTGAAAACACAATTTCACCTTCTGCATAAATAGTTACTAGCTCTAAGCAATCAGAGAAACTACTTAGCCACTGTCTATTTTCTAGTTTTTAGGTTTTTGACCTTCAGCAAAGGCACAAGGTTTCATATAAATGGTTGACTTTTTGTATAAGAAAAGGAACTAAGTTTGGTGTCACACACCAAAGTAAATTCAAAAGCCTACAAACAAATTCTACATATTAACCATTTGCCTAAGGGCTTGGGAAACAAGCAATTTCTAAGGATTGTTAGGAAAATATTCAACCTTGAGAAGGAATCTACATCATCATCCAAAGGAGGTACAACAGAGAGAAATAATGATGACAGAAGAAAAGCTGAGAGACAGTCCCAGGTTGTATTGACACTTAATCTTCTTTGCTGTGTTTAACTTGGGGATTCCTATATGTCTTGCTGAAGTGTTCAATTAGGTGTAAGTGGAGATGTTCGCTCAGAATGCTAGCCTGCATTATGCTTGTTGTCAATCATTTGCTTAAATTCTGTTTTGTTTCCCCTCTTGCATGAATAAAAGAAAAATGTTTGATATAGAAAAATGATTGTCCAATGTTGTAGAAATTAGAATGAAATTCAGTGGTGGTACTTGTTTGATTTAATGATTAGCTCAATAACAAAAGTTGCATAATAAAATGTCCTTTGTAGTGTGAATTAAGCTGCTGCTATAAAGCCTTTTATCAATGAATATCCCTTGAGAATGGATCAAAGTAAGAAAGAAAAAGAAAAGAAAAGCCAAGAATTGGCAAAGAAACAAACAATAAGGCTAGACACCAATAGCTTGGACCTTAGGACATATGCCTGTGGCGCTTTTGTACTAGGATATGCTTGGACAATTAGGTTCTGAGGAGTATTTTAAAACTTGGACACTTGGATTAACTAATCTGGGATTGCCAACCAAAAGTCCATTATCAAGAGCAACCTAGTTACAAAGCATTTAGTAATCCAAAGAGATGCTGGGCATTAATGTTCCTAGGAAGAAATTGTGAGCCAAGTGTCTGTGGTGAAAAAGTGTTGAGCAAAAATTAAGCAAAAGGCTGCTGCAATACTCGCCACCAAGCTTCCATTAATAAATAAGCTTTCTAAGCAAAAGAAAGAAAGAAAAAGCTAACAGGGATCAATCAAAAAGCAAGGCATTATAGCAGCAACTCTAGTGAACCATCAAAGAGACATTCCATATCAGATAGCTAAGAATAATTGAGCTACATTTGTCTGCATAAATCCCCATGAACCAAGTTCAAATTATCTGCTAAATAAGGACATGTATACTTCTCTGTTTCATTTCATTTCTTCTTATGTTTAGCGCTTGCTTGGGGACAAGTAAGATTTAAGTTTGGTGTTGTGATGACAAGTCATCTTATGCTAGCTTTTCAAGCATTTTTCACTTGTTTCATTAGGTTTTATGCACTTTCTTGCACTATAAGTAAGTGATTTGGAGTGGATTTGCATGGTTATGTCAATTCAATCAACCATCAGTTAATTAACACAAAATCATAAGATTTAAGCTAGAATTAGTTGATTTTATGATTAATTTAGAAACCTTGTGAATTTGGTGATACTTTGATAAGTTTATTTGGTTGCTTGAAGGAGAAGAAAAGAAAGAACCATGAAAGCGTGCTCAACCAAAGCGTGGCCCATGATACTAAAGCGTAGCGCTCAACCAAGGCTTAGCGCACAGCAAGGGAAGCAGCGCTCACTAATTGAGCGTTAGTGGAAGAGACCAAGCGCTCAACCAAAAGCATAGCGCTCGAATGTCCCAACGGAGCGCTCAACAATAGCGCTCTAACAAGGCCAGCGCTCAATTGAAGTGAGTGCTACATTCAAATATTTGAACGTTTTCATGGCCTTCATGCAAAGAAAGCTAGGCGCAGCACTCACAAAATGGGATAACCAAGGATCGAAGAGGGAGCAAGGCGGTACAAGGCACCAACGCTCAAATACCTGAGCGCTACGTTCAAACTAGTGAACGTTTTCGTGGCCCATGAAGAGAAAAGCAAAGCTTGCACAAGGCAGCAAAGTAGAGCTACATTGGAAACTTCTAACTGAGCGTTGAGGAAATTGGCACAAAGGGGAGCAACCAGGCTCGAAGGGGGGAACCAAGGAGCATGTGTAGCGCTCAGTTCACTAACCAAACTGAGCACTCCACTGGAGCTTGGACCCATGGACCATTTTTCAATCAAATGCTATCTTGGATCCACTTTTTTACCAATTTGAAAAGCCCACTCCAAATCCTGAAAACCAAAAATAGAAAGTGTATAAATAGGAGTTAATTTGATTTGTAAGGGGGCTTTTACTTTTTTTCGGGGACTTTTAGCTTTTTTTTTTTAGTTTTCACTTTTAATTTTCAATTGTCTTTGAATTTGGGGATTTGGGAATTTGGATCTGAGTTTAGCTTTTTGTTTTCATTTTCTTTCTTCTGCAACTTCTACTTTTCTGTTTTTGGGTTGTGAATTGCGATTGAAGAGCTCCATTGATTCAAAGTTTGAGAATCATCTTTTACTCTTCTTCTCAATTGTTCTAAGAATTGGATCTTGATCTTTTCTTTTGTTTTCATTTTCATTTCATCTGAAAAATTCCTTTCTGCTTGATCAAGGGAGAAATTGAGATCTAGATCTGATTGCTAGTCTCATTGCTCTTCTTCGATCTTCAATTTCTCTTTTAGGATCTCATAATTGATTCAAGTTTTCTTGCTATTTTGTTTCTTGATGAAATTTTCCATTTCTGTTCTTGCTGTTGAGATCCAGATATGAACTCTTGCATCTCATAGCTCTCTAATTTACTTTAGTTTACAATTTCTTGTTCAATTACAAACCCCAGCACCCAAATCCCTTTTAATCTTCAGGCAATTTACAATTCTCAGCAATTTAGATTCAGCAAATTTACATTTCTTGCACTATAAGTTTCGGCTATTTACTTTTCTTGCAATTTAAGTTTCGGCTCATTTAATTTCTTGCACTCTAAGTTTCATGCAATTTAATCTTTCTGCACCTTTAGATTTAGTCAATTTACCTTCTACACTCTATTTTCCTGCTTAATTTATATTCTGCATTTCTATTTACTTGCAATTTATCTTCTGTCAATCAAAATTACTCAAATCATCAAATATCCGCTTAACTAAATTCATCACCTAACTAAAATTGCTCAATCCATTAATCCCTGTGGGATCGACCTCACTCTTGTGAGTAATTACTACTTGATGAGACCCGATTCACTTGCCGGTGAGTTTAGGTGTGGAATCTGATTTTCACCCATCATACGCATGGAGTGGAGTTCTGCTAGAAGACGCGTGCGCATGGATGATGCGCACGCGTGACACGCCAAGATGACCAGCGACGCATACGCGTGACTGACGCGTACGCGTGACATGCGCGATCTGTAGAAATAACAGAAAATGCTGGGGGTGATTTCGGGCCGAGTTTTGACCCAGTTTCCGGCCCAAAAACACAGACTAGAGTCAGGGAACATGCAGAGACTCAACACACATTCTCATTAGCATAGTTTTAGTTTTTAGATCAGAATCTAGAGAGAAATTATTTTTTCCTCTAGGTTTTTGTTACATTCATAGTTTATTAGTTTTATGCTTTTGCTTTTGGATATTGAAGAGTCATCACCTCCGTCGAAGTTATTATTCTAGTTTGTTTTCTTATTCCCTTATTATTCCATATTCTTAATTCTTGTTTAGAGTTACAATTGGATTGTTTTTAGAACTTATTAATGCAAAGGATTACTTTTATTTTTAATTAATTTGTAGTTTTTGTCTATCATGTCTCTTTTCTATTCCCAACTCCCAACAACGAAGATGGTATCCATGTTGATGGAGTAGACTCCCAACTTGATATGGGGTTGATTAAAATGAGACACTTGAGTTAGAATGCTCAAGTGATTAGTTAAATTAGAAGTTGTTGGCTAATTATCTATTTACTAACGCTAGACCTTCCCAAGGGAGAGGACTAGGATTTGTGAATAAGAGTTAGCTCAATCACTTGACTTTCCTTTATTTAGTAAGGGTTAACTAAGTGAAAATAGCAACCTCTTTATACTACACTTGAGAGAATTCCAACAAGGATGGAACTTCCAATTAATCATTCCCCCAGTCAAGGCTTTTTAATTAGAATATATAATTCCCTTTTAATTCACAATTATTTATTTTCTGTCATTCAACTCTCAAATTTCTCGAAAAACCCCTGATTAATAAGATAGCACCCTTTTTGTCAACTCATTGGGAGACGACCTGGGATTCATACTCCCAGTATTTTTATTCTAATTTTGTGACAACCTTTCTAAATTGATGAGCGGATTTTAGTTGGTTGAGAACTATACTCGCAACGCATTTCTATATTGATTTCTTAATTGGCTGACTTCCACCTCCCATCAAATTTTGGCACCATTGCCGGGGAGTTGCAATTGTGTGCTAAATTATTAATTACTGTACATATTTTTAATTTTCACGTTTTTTATTTTATTTTATTACCATGAGCTGTATGTTTCTTTCATTGAATGACGCGTTCACTGCCTGATCCGAGCTTAGCCGCATTTGATCCTGAAATTGACAAAACTCTTTCACGTATTAGGCGGGCTCGGTGTAGGTTAGCCTTTTAGGGTGGTGAAGTGATTGTTATCGATTCACCAATCTCATCTGAGGGCGAATCTGAACTGCCATCTGAGGAAGAAACAAGCTCTTCTACTACTAATTCAGTTGATTTACACGCAGGTAACATGGCGGCACCCAAGAGGATCACTCTCCAGGAGGCAGGAGCCCCAGATTTTACACTGCAACCGTATCAAGTGCGTCATCCAAATCTGGCTGCAGATTTTGAACTGAAGACTGCACTAATCAACTTGATGCCCAAGTTTCATGGCTTACCTGCTCAGGAGCCTATCAAGCACCTAAGGGATTTTCAGAGAGCCTGTTCTACTGTAAGGCATCATGGTGTAGATAAAACTTCTATTTTGATGACTTCCTTCCTGATTTCTCTTGAGGGAAAGGCGAGGGAGTGGTACTACACTCAACTTGAAGCCACCGTTACTAACTGGGATATGCTCAGGAGAGAATTCCTGGAAAAATATTTTCCAGCTGAAGTTATAAATAGATTGAGAAAAGAGATCTCTTGCATTATTCAAGGTGAATCAGAGACTCTTTATTAGTACTGGGAGCGCTTCAAGAATCTTCTGGATGCATGCCCCCATCACATGATTGAGTTTGAGTTCAGTGAGAATTGCATGCAAGCATTTGATAAGCTGAAAATCGCCTTGACTCAAGCCCCGATTGTGAGAGGACCAGACTGGAGCCAGCCTTTTGAGATTATGTGTGATGCCTCCAACGATGCCGTAGGAGCGGCGCTGACTCAGCGTGAAGGTAAGGATCCTTTCGTAATTGCTTTTGCTTCTAAAACCTTAGACGCTGCTCAGTCTAATTACACCACCACTGAAAAAGAGCTTCTGGCTATTGTTTTTGCTCTGGATAAATTCCGAGCCTATTTACTCGGTACTAAGGTGGTAGTGTACTCAGACCATATAGCTCTAAAATATTTATTAGCTAAAAAAGAGTCCAAACCAAGGTTGATACGTGGGTACTGTTGCTGCAAGAATTTGATTTAGAAATTAAGAATAGGAGTGGTAACCAGAATTTAGTAGCAGACCACTTGAGTTGCCTTGATCACATTAAGGATGACTCCACTCCTATCAATGATGCTTTTGCATTTAATAGCTTGCACGCAGTATCCGAAGTAGCTCCTTGGTATGCACCTGTAGCTAATTATCTAGTTAGCCATACTTTTCCTCCTAATTTTACTAAGCATCAGAGAGACAAGATGAAAAGCGAGTCCAAATATTATATATGGGATGACCCATATTTATGGAGGTGTGGTGTTGACCAGGTAATTAGAAGGTGTGTGCCCCAATCAGAATCCCAGTCCAGTTTAGAGGCCTGCCACTCTTCTGAGAGTGGAGGACATTTGGGCCCTCAAAGAACAGCTAGAAAAATTCTAGACTGTAGATTCTGGTGGCCTACTCTTTTTAAAGATGCTGTTGCTTTTTGTAAATCTTGTTCCCCATGCCAAAGGTTTGGGAATATATCCAAGAGGGATGAGATGCCCCAACAGATTATGCTTTTTTGTGAAATTTTTGATGTTTGGGGTATTGACTTCATGGGTCCATTTCCAAATTCTAGTGGTTACCTTTATATACTGTTAGCTGTAGATTATGTTTCTAAATGGGCGGAAGCAATTCCTACCCATACTGATGATGCTAACACTGTTGTTTTCTTTATTAAAAACCATATTATATGTCGCTTTGGATCACCACGAGCAATCGTGAGTGATCAAGGCACTCACTTCTGTAACAGGAGGTTAGTAGGATTACTGAAGAAACATAGGATAGTTCACAAAGTGGCAACAGCATACCATCCCCAGACCAATAGGCAAGCAGAGGTATCTAACAGAGAAATAAAGCGTATTCTGGAGAAGATAGTAAAGCCTCATAGGAAAGACTGGAGCACCAAAATTGTTGATGCGCTCTGGGCATATCGGACAGCGTACAAGACACCCATTGGGATGAGTCCCTTCCGCTTAGTGTACGGAAAGGCTTGCCACCTTCCAGTAGAGGTAGAACATAAGGCTTTCTGGGCTATGAGGGAGTGCAACATGAATTTTGAGAAAGCTGGTGCTGAAAGGAAGCTGCAACTAGCAGAACTGGAGACCCTTCGACTCGAAGCTTATGATAACTCCAGATTATACAAAGAGAAGATGAAGGCTGTGCATGACAAGCATATCAAGAGAAGAGAGTTCAGACCAGGAGATTTGGTTCTCCTTTACAACTCCAGGCTGAGACTCATGCCAGGTAAGCTGAGATCCAGATGGGAAGGTCCCTACAGGGTGGAGAAAGCAGAGCCATATGGAGTTTTTCACCTGTGTCATCCTTCAAGTTCTAATTGCATCACGGTCAATGGACATCACCTAAAGCTTTATCATGGTGAGAAGATGAAGGAACACAAAGAGCTAGAGGTCTTCCTCTTGGAGGACCCACCAACAGAAGCATAATGAGCTTGAAGACCGTCCAACTTAAGGACGTAAAAGCAAAGTGCTAGGTGGGAGACAACCCACCATGGTATGATTGTTCCGTTTCAGTCTTAGTTTTTTTATTTTATTTTATTCTACTTTATTTTTCTTAGTGACTCTTCTCATAATCTCTGCATATAGTATGCATTTGCATTTGCATTCTGCATAAAAAAAAGAGGAGTACACGACGCGCAAGCATCACTGACGCGTACACATCATGTGTGTACGCGAAACAAGGAAGAATGAAACAGAGAGTTATGGGGAAGCATGGTGACGTTAGGATTTTTGCCAGTAAAGAATTTTATAAAAATAGTCGCGTTGTAGGTATAGTTTCTAAACCAACAGAAATCCCTTCGTACAAACATTTTGGTTGTCACAAGTAACAAACCCCTAAATAAATTGATAACCGAAGTATTTAAACCTCGGGTCGTCTTCTCAAGAAACTGCAGGGAAGTATGTTCTTATTATCGGTTATGGAGATTGTAAATTGGGGTTTTTAAGATGAGGAACAAGTAATTTAAATTGCAATTGAATTAAGTAAAAGACTGTAAAATAAATAAATAATTGTAAAATAAACTTTTTGCAAGGTATGAGAAATTAGAAGTCCTGTCCTAATTATCCTTATCAATGATGATAAAAATTGAACCTTAATTCCACTTAGTTAACCTTTGCTAGAGTAAGGGAAAGTCAAGTGACTAGTTAGTTAGATCCTTAAATCCTAGTTAATCCCTAAGGAAAAGTTGGGATTGTTGAAGTTTAATTCAATCAGCAAAGATCACAATTATCATTCATGTTTGAGTTTGATAACTCCTGAGTTACTGATTTCTTAACTAAGACCAAAAAGGGAAAAAGTAAATCTACCGAAATAAAAATGTCTTCAGATTGGAAGCAACAGTAATATGAATAGAGGAGAGCAATAATAAACTGAAATACCTCAATTAACATTAATTCAAAAGAGTAATCTGTAACATAGAAGAATTCATAAATTAAATTGAAAAGATAAATAAAAAGGAATGTTGAACCTGATAAAAAGATAATCCTGAAAGCGAATAAAATCCTAAATCTAAATCCTAATCCTAAAGAGAGAGGAGAGAACCTCCCTCAAAACTACATCTAAATCATGAATAGTAACTAATTGGAGAGTCTTTGAATGGATGCATTCCCCCACTTCATAACCTCTGATCTGTGTCTTTTGGACTTGGAATTGGGCCAAAAAGGGCTTCAGAAATCGCTGGGAGCGTTTTCTATAATTTCTGGTGCGTGGCCTCTGTCACGCGGCCGCGTGGGTCACGCGGTCGCGTCACTTGGAGTTTTCCTTGTCGCGCGGTCGCGTCAGTCATGCGTCCGTGTCAAGCACGCGGTCGCGTCGCTATTGATTCGCGCTGGCATGCGGCCGTGTCGTCCATGCGATCGCGTCGCTGCCTGTTTCTTCAAAAACTCCGTTTTATGCTTTCCTTCCAATTTTGTATGTTTCCTTTCCATCCTTTAAGTCATTCCTGCCTTAGAAGATCTGAAATTACTCAACACACGAATCACGACATCGAATGGTAATAAAGGGAAATTAAAATAATTACTTTTAAAGCATAGGAAACATGTTTTTCACATACATCACATAATAAGGAAGGGAAAGTAAAACCATGCAATTAATATGAATAAGTGGGTGAAAGATTGAATAAATCACTCAAATTAGGCACAAAATATATCATAAAATATGGGTTTATCAACCTCCCTACACTTAAACAATAGCATGTCCTCATGCTAAATCCAAGATAAGGAGTAAGGTAAGGTTGAAGTGGTGGAATCTCATGCAATACAATCTATTCTAAATGCAACTACCTAAATGTATCATGCAATTCTAATTATTTTTATTCACTTGTATATAAAGCTCACATGTAGTTGAATTAATTCACATTTCTCAAGGAATCATATATATAGCCAGACCTCAGATAATGATAAAGCACTTTTACAATTGAGATGGGAAAATATTTTATAAACTTGCGAGACGATTAATAATTCAAGCAGAGATATATGTTAATGAGCTATTGAACCCTCATTGGATTTTGTGTTTACTCTCTGGTCACTCAGTGTTTATTGGGTTAATCACTCTATTCTTCTTTTTATCCTTACTTTCTATAACTTTGTTCTTCATCTAACCAATCAACAATTATAGAATATAGACACACCAAAAATCATGAGGTCTTTAATTAAGGTTGTAATGGGGCCAAGGTAAAGGCAAGGGTATATGTATAAGGCTAAGTGAGCTAATTAAGCGAATCCTTGATTAGTCTAAGATCTCACCTAACATACATAACTTTGTAAAGTAAAGCTTCTTTACCTATTTTTCCCATATTTTCCCACTTTTGATGTTACATGCTCATGCATTAGTTTTAATTTTGTCCCATGTGCATTGCTTTATTTTGCATTTGGGGAATTCTTTTGTATCCCCTTTATTCAAATACTGAAAAATACATATTTTTTCTTTTTTTTTGATGCACATGGTAATTCAATTATTTTGATTTCACATGAGCAGGCTTTCCAAAAAAAATTTTTATTTTGAATTATTTTATTCTTTTCAACTTTCTACCCTTTGTTTCTATCATCCATGTTCCCAATAGGTTTTCCACACTTAAACAATTACACACTTTCTATCTTAAGCTAACCAAGGATTCAACTTGGGATTTTTATTTTATTTTTTTGCTTAAGGCTAGTAATGTGGTTTGTAGAATAAGAGGGGATTTAAATGCTCAAGGAGGCTAACAAGGGTGATGTAAAAGGTAGGCTAATTTGGGATAAGTGAGCTAAAATCAACAATGGCCTCAATCACTCTCTTGGTATGTATTTCTATTCTATAATCGGACATATAGATTAAAACAAAGTAAAGAACACCAGAATAAATAAGAAGGGTGGAACACACAGGAATAAAAATTATGGTTTGAATGTAACCATACAATTAAGCTTAAAACTCACAGGCTGTATGTTCTCTAACTCAGAAATCATATATCAGTTATATATGTCATGCAAGTAAAAATCAAGAGTTCCCATTATTCTCAATGTAAAATTTATTTTGAGTGGCTTTAAAGTTTGTGTTTCTCCTTGATGAAATGTTGTTAACTAACTAACATGGAATGCTATATATACAAGGTGTGGGTTATTTCTATTATGTTCAAGTCTCTAGTTTACTTTCTTTTTATATTTTCAAATTAAACTAAGTTATCTTATGCTAAAAAAAGGGTAAACTATACTAATCAATCCATAATTTCTATAACTAATAAGTTAGAATTGCAACTAAACTAAATAGCTAAAATATGAACTAAGGTGCAACATGAAGAAATAGAGTAAAAATACATGAAAATAGCAATGTATAAGTGCTGAGAAAATAAAAATAAAAATAAAAGAGAAAAATACAAAAAAATAGCAAAATAAAATGAAAGAGTCTGTAGTGGTTCACCAAAAAGTATGCCAGAGATGGCGACCTCCCCACACTTAAAATGAAGCATCGTCCCTGATGCTCACTCAAGCAGGGTGTGAAGGGGTGTCATCACTGGAAGGGTGGGTAGCTGGAGTCTCTGTGGTGTGGGTCTGAGGGTCTGCCTACTGCAGAAGAGGTGCTAACTGAATAGGGATCTCAAGGTCGGAAACCTGAATCTGATGCGGGGCCTCCTGCTGTGATGCAGCCTGCTCTGTGTCTGCCTGCTCAGCCTCTCTCTAGGGGTGGGTATCTGCCTCGTGATCATCCGCCTCCTCCTCAGATGGCTCTGATGGTGTGTCAGGCTCGGAGGGGATATCGCCAGATCGTATCAGCAGCTGCAGGTGCTCATAGCGTCGCTTGCTGCGACGCTCAGCTCTCTCATATCGGCACCGGTTGTGGCGCTCCATCTGGTCTAGCTGTCGAAACAGGCGGTGCACTAGGTGATAAACCGGCTCTGAGGCAGGTGGAGGTGCAGTGGTGGTAGCAGGGGTAGCTGTGGAGGAAGAGGGGCCGGCAGATGGTGTGGCTGTCTCATAAGTAGGAGTGAGGAATGGAAGTCTGTAGCCCAAAGCCAGAAAGTTCCTGCTGTGAGGGATAATTTTCTTGCATTCTGCAGTAGGTGGCCTCTCATCAGCATCCTCCCAGGGCACGTCAGCTCGACGGCCTAGCTGGGTAATCAGATAGGGGAAGGGGAGAGTGCCTCGGACGTGGACCGTGGCTATATAGTACCGAATGAAGCGTGACAGGTACAGGTCCTTACCCTCCATCACACACCATATGAGGGTGATCATAGCGGCAGGTAGCTCCGTCTCGTGAGTACTTGGCATAATAAAGTTGCTGAGGATCTGATGCCATAGCCGAGCCTCATCGTTTAAGTATGCCCACTTGATTCCCTTAGGAATGGTGGTGTTCTGACACATGACCCATGGGACAGTCGGGTCAAGGGCTATCCTGGCCTTGACTGCATCCTAGTCAAATTTCATGAAGCGCATGTCCTCCTCAGCCTTTTGATATCCATCTAGCTGATCGGATTTAGGCAGAAGCTTCAGAACATCCTCTATAGCCTCTTCAGTAACCAGAATCTGCTTGCCTCTTAGGTTCACTACATCTAGGGAAGTTTTGAAGTAATTACAGTAGAATTCCTTTACCCAAGATGCATTAACCTTAGTCAGGTTTCTCTCCAGGAAGAACCAACCTCTTTGTTTGATCTGATCAGAGGTGTATTGTTGGAGTTCTTCTGGGATCTTCAGAGTCCTTTCCAGGTATAGGTTCCTGGAGTTTGCAAACACCGGATACTTCAGCTCGCAGTATCGGTTTACAAATTTAATGGGATCAGTAGCAGGGAGTAGTTGGTCAGCCTTCTCCTGCGGTGTAAAGTATTTCTCCCGCCAGGAGTCATCATGCATGAGGTCCAGTATGGACATAGAGGCTTCTCCTCTTTTGCATTTGCCAGTTTTTGCCTTTCCTTTTCCCTTTCTTTGGGTGTCAGACATCCTGAAAAACAGAAAACCAGGATATATATAAAAAAATAGGAAAACAAATAGGCAAAAAATCAAAAGAAACACAAAGTGGCAAAGTAGCAATAGAAAAGGAAATTGAGTTAAGTAAATTTGCATTAAGGATTGCATAAGAGTTAGAATACTGAGAAGAAAAAAAATGTCACAATCCAAAATGTACTTCAATTCAAGTTAATTAGAAAAAGTATCATCATGCCTTGGTTAGAATGTTAAAAGAAAGTGAAAAACCAGAAGAGATTTTTGAAAGGTTAGGTTTGGTTAGAATTGAAAAAGAGTTGAGGAAGTTAAAATTAGTGAGTTAGTAAAAAGTGGGTTAAGGTAAGTGGCATAATGATCATATTCCAAGTAACAAGCAATCACAATTAGAAGCTATAGGTAATTCATATCCAAACAAGGAAATTAGGTTGATGATGATTCAGATAGATATAGAAATAGCAAAAATTGGAATCGAAACATCAAAAATGCAGATTAAGAACCAGGAAATCAAAAAGAATAAGAAAGCTTGTCCTGGAATTCGTGAATTGGTTTGGTAAAAGCAGGGGAAAGCAGAGTTAAAAATGCCAAAACCAAAACATGAATGAAAATCAAAACAGTTTACAGAAATTTGGGCAGCATTCTGGCTAAAATTGGATTTTTTCGGAAAATAAATAGCAATTAGAATAGTTCATATGAATGAAAATATAGCTGCAATTACATATAAGGAATAAGAACATGTAAAGTAGTGTAAAGAGCAGCATGAAATAAGAAATTACAGCATATGAACAGTAACAACATCACAGCAGCAACAGAATTGTGAATTGAATAAAATAGGTAGCAAGAACAGCGCAATTTATCAGGCCTAAATCCACTAACCACATCCTAGGCTACCTAACAACCTAGAATCCACTACAACATGCATATCTAACTAGCCTAATGAGGAACATAAACAGAAAAATAGAAAATTAACGATGAATGGAAAGAAGGGTGACGATCAGCGGAACCTGGAAGGCGAAGGAAAGAAAGTGGGGCAGAGAGGTGGCTGGGGGATGGCGGTGGTGGCGGCAGGCACGGCGGTTGAGGGTGGCACAGCGGCGGTGGCGGCTGTTCGGAGGTAGGGTTTCGGGTAGGTAATGGGGGGGAAAGGGGAAGGAAGGGAAGGGGGCGTGGGTGGCGGATGGGTGGCGCGACTGGGACGGAGCGGCGGTGGTATATGGTGGTCGCGGAGGGGGCAGTGGCGGTGGAGGGAGGAAGAGGAAGAAAGAAGCAGAAAGAGGGGGAGAATGGGGGGTGATGGTATGGTGAGGTCTGCGGGGTGGTTGGCGGTGCAGCGGCGGCGTAGGGTGGCTGAGTGGTGGTTGGAAGTTATGGGTGGTGGTTGTGGAGAGAAGAGAGGAAGGAGAGGGGGCCGGGAGGTGCGAATGGGTAGGGTTTGCGTGGCTGGGGGTTATTAATTTGAATCCACGCGATCGCGTGGGGCACGCGGTCGCGTGGCCGGGGTGAAATGGGGGTCGATGCGATCGCGTGGGTGGCGCGATCGCATGGAATGGCTAAAAGAGTAAATGACGCGATCGCCTGGGGCATGCGATCGCGTTTCTAGAAATTGTGCTAAACGCACGATTCCAGCGTCGTTTCAGCGCAACTCTCTGTCTCGTTTTGGGGTGTTGTGTAATCCATGCGACGCGATCGCGTCGCTCACGCTGTCGCGTGGGATTGGTGTTGTGCAAGTGACGCGATTGCGTCAGGGACGCGACCGCGTGGGTCATTTTGTGTGAAACGCACAATGGCCGCACGATTCCATCCTAACTCTCTGGACGTTGGGGATTTACGCCGATCTCCAGATCATGCGACCGCGTGAATGACGCGGACACGTGGGTAGTGTTTTTCACAAGTAACGCGATCACATGGGTAATGCGGTCGCGTCGCGCACCCTTTTTTTTATGCAGGTATGCAAGTATGCAGTATGCAATGCGAATGAATAATATTCAGGTTCAATTTGAAAAAGGAAAAAAAATAAAAATAAATAACACGAAATAAAGCTAAAAAAGAAACGACCATACCATGGTGGGTTGTCTCCCACCTAGCACTTTTAGTTAAAGTCCTTAAGTTGGACATTGGATGAGCTTCCTGTTATGGCGGCTTGCGCTTAAATTCATCCAGAAATCTCCACCAATGTTTGGAATGCCAATAGCCTCCGGGGTCCCAAACTAGGCATGTGAAGCTTCTGAGCAGCTTCAAACATATTCTCAGGCTCCTGGGGTGACGAATGTCAGAATAGATTCCAGGATCCCAAACCTTGCTTTTAAATCCGCCTTCGTCTTGATCTATATTTTTCCATCCGGGCGGTTTAGAAAGTAGATTTTCACCAAGGTGACCAAACATTTTCTGAGATCCATTCGATAGATCATGATGCCAATCCGCACACTTCAAGTTGAAGCGTGGAACCTTATTGAACCTTGTTTACCAGCTCTGAGTACGAGCCATTTCCCTCTTACTCTTAAAGCCGCAGAGAGCTCTAAGCTGGCCATCTGTTTCAAGCAAACCATATTCAAGCGGAAAAATAAAGATAAAGGTTAAGGATTGTACCCACTTGAAGCTTGTATTAGGCGGTAATGGCCTTGGGACAGGTGTTTCCAGTGGTTTTGTGAGTTCTACTCCCTTGTGCTCTTCTGTGAATTTCTTCACTTCCTTGCAGACTTCTTCAATTGCATCCATGTCCTGATCAAAGCCTTCTATGTCTTCCTCGTCACTTAAGTCATAAACGGGAGGTTGAGAGAAATCTACCTCCGCATCATCTTCATATTCACTTGGGGAAGATTCTTCGATCTCAGAGAATTCACTTGCTGGTGCAAGTTCACTACTGGGAGAACTTGACTTGAGATCATCATCATCAAGGAAACTTGCTTCTTGGATTATTCCGTTCAGTTCTTCATAAAAGACTTGCCTTGGGGGCTGTGTACTATCCTCCTTAGCATTAATTGTAACGTCCTTGACAGAATTTTTCACAACTCTGGATTCCCATGGAGGCTCAGCGTCTCCTAGGTCTTCAACCAACTCTTCTTCTTGTGTAATGACAGCTTCCTCTACTTATTCCAGTATGAAGTCATGCTCTGTTCTGTCCACTGGAGTTTTTAGTATCTCCTTCATGCTACGCTCATCATTAGATTGTCCACACGGAGTTGTGGGAGGTCCTTGAATGTTCGAACGTCTAGAAGATAATTGACTTATTGCTTGCTCCAGTTGATAAAGGGTTGTTTGAAGTTGATCTACTATTTCCTTGAGGCGAACCTCTGATTCTCGGGGTGCTGGATTTGGACGTGGTACATTGGGAAGTGGTGAGGTTTGGGAGTAATTGGATTGGAATCGGGGTAAATGAGGATCGTATGGTGGTGAATGGTGAAAAGAAGCTTGTGAGTGTGGTGGTTCGAAGTTATGTTGAGAGGATGGCCTATAAGCACATGGGGGGACTTGTTGGTAACTACAAGGTTGTCCACCATGTCTATTTGCTTGGTATGCATTGTAGAATGGTCTTTGTCCATGATATCTTTGAGGGTGTTGTTGCCTAAAGGGTTGATCAGATCCTCTTGGTTCCATCCATCTTTGATTGCTCTGACTTTGATGCATGTTCCTGTTATAACTTTCACTCCTTTCAACAATATTAGAACCAAACTCGAAGCGAGAGGGGTGAGAATTCATAGTAGCTAATGGAAATAAAAAGGGAAAATAAAGACAAATAAACAAGTAAAAGAAAAATATTTACAATAACCAATAATAAGGCACATTGTGTGCAGTTCCCCGGCAATGGCGCCATTTTTTACGTTAGGATTTTTGCCAGTAAAGAATTTTATAAAAACAGTCGCGTTGTAGGTATAGTTTCTAATCCAACAGAAATCCCTTCGTACAAACGTTTTGGTTGTCACAAGTAACAAACCCCTAAATAAATTGATAACCGAAGTATTTAAACCTCGAGTCGTCTTCTCAAGGAACTGCAGGGAAGTATGTTCTTATTATCGGTTATGGAGATTGTAAATTGGGGTTTTTAAGATGAGGAACAAGTAATTTAAATTGCAATTGAATTAAGTAAAAGACCGTAAAATAAATAAATAACTGTAAAATAAACTTTTGGCAAGGTATGAGAAATTAGAAGTCCTATCCTAATTATCCTTATAATTGATGATGAAAATTAAACCTTAATTCCACTTAGTTAACCTTTGCTAGAGCAAGGGAAAGTCAAGTGACTAATTAGTTAGATCCTCAAATCCTAGTTAATCCCTAAGGAAAAGTTGGGATTGTTGAAGTTCAATTCAATTAGCAAAGATAACAATTATCAATCATGTTTGAGTTTGATAATTCCTGAGTTACTAATTTCTTAACCAAGACCAAAAAGGGAATACGTAAATCTACCGGAATAAAAATGTCTTCAGATTGGAAGCAACAGTAATATGAATAGAGGAGAGCAATAATAAACTGAAATACCTCAAATTAACATTAATTCAGAAGAGTAATCTGTAACATAGAAGAATTCATAAATTAAATTGAAAAGATAAATAAAAAGGAATGTTGAACCTGATAAAAAGATAATCCTGAAAGCGAATAAAATCCTAAATCTAAATTCTAATCCTAAAAAGAGAGGAGAGAACCTCCCTCAAAACTACATCTAAATCATGAATAGTAACTAATTGGAAAGTCTTTGAATGGATGCATTCCCCCACTTCATAACCTCTGATCTGTGCCTTCTGGACTTGGAATTGGGGCAAAAAGGGCTTCAAAAATCACTGGGAGCGTTTTCTGTAATTTCTGGTGCGTGGCCTCTGTCACGCGACCGCATGGGTCACGCGGTCGCGTCACTTGGAGTTTTCCTTGTCGCGCAGTCACGTCAGTCATGCGTCCGCGTCATATGCGTTTCGCTTAAGGCGCGCGATCGCGTCAAGCACGCGGTCGCGTCGCTGTTGATTTGCGCTGGCATGCGGCCGCGTCGTCCATGCGATCGCGTCGCTGCCTGTTTCTTCAAAAACTCCGTTTTATGGTTTCCTTCCAATTTTGTATGTTTCCTTTCCATCCTTTAAGTCATTCCTGCCTTAGAAGATCTGAAATTACTCAACACACGAATCACGGCATCGAATGGTAATAAAAGGAAATTAAAATAATTACTTTTAAAGCATAGAAAACATGTTTTTCACATACATCACATAATAAGGAAGGGAAAGTAAAACCATGCAATTAATATGAATAAGTGGGTGAAGGATTGAATAAATCACTCAAATTAGGAACAGAATATATCATAAAATATGGGTTTATCACATGGCTGTAGGCGTGCCTTAGGAACAAACAGGCCCACGCATACGCGTCGTGATGAGCGGATATTTTATACGCTTTTTGGGGTTAATTTCATATAGTTTTTAGTATGTTTTAGTTAGTTTTTAGTTTATTTTCATTAGTTTCTAGGCAAAATTCATATTTCTGGACTTTACTATGAGTTTATGTGTTTTTCTATAATTTCAGGTATTTTCTGGCTGAAATTGAGGGAGCTGAGCAAAAATCTGATTCAGGCTGAAAAAGGACTGCTGATGCTGTTGGATTCTGACCTCTCTGCACTCGGAATAGAATTTCTGAAGCTACAGAAGTCCAAATGGCGCGCTTTCAATTGCGTTGGACAGTAGACATCCAGGGCTTTCTAGCAATATATAATAGTCCATACTTTGCTCAAGGATAGACGACGTAAACTGGCGTTCAACGCCAGTTCCATGTTGCAGTCTGGCAACGCCAGAAACAAGTTGCAAGTTGGAGTTCAACGCCATAAAAGGATCCAAAGCTGGCGTTGAACGCCCAAAACAGCCCTATGCACGTGATTAGCTTAAGTCTCAGCCCCAGCACACACCAAGTGGGCCCCAGAAGTAGATTTCTGCACTATCCATCTTAGTTTACTCATTTTCTGTAAACCTAGTTTACTAGTCTAGTATTTAAACAACTTTTAGAGACTTATTTTGGATCTCTCATGACATTTTTTAGATCTGAACTTTGTAATCTCTGACGGCATGAGTCTCTAAACTCCATTGTTGGGGGTGAGGAGCTCTGCTGTGTCCTGATGAATTAATGTAAGTATTTCTGTTTTCTATTCAAACATGTGTGTTCCTATCTAAGATATCCATTCGTACTTCAACATGAATGTGATGAACATGACAATCATCATCATTCCCCCACGAACGCGTGCCTGACAATCACTTCCGTTCACCGTAGAATGAATGAATATCTCTTGGATCTCTTAATCAGAATCTTCGTGGTATAAGCTAGATTGATGGCAGCATTCAAGAGAATCCGGATAGTTTAAACCTTGTCTGTGGTATTCCGAGTAAGATTCAAGGATTGAATGACTGTGACAAGCTTTAAACTCACGAGTGCTGGGCATAGTGACAGACGCAAAAGGATAGTAAATCCTATTCCGGTACTATCGAGAACCTGCAGATGATTAGCCGTGCGGTGACAGCGCACCTGGACCCTTTTTCACTGGAAGGATGGATGGTAGCCATTGACAACGGTGATCCACCAACACACAGCTTGCCATAGGAGGACGTGCGTGTGTGAATCAGAAACAGAGGAAAGCAGAATTTCAGAAGACAAAGCATCTCCAAAACTCCAACATATTCTCCATCATTGCATACAAGTATAATTTGTGTTCTGCCCTTTTATTCCTTGCAATCAAATTTGATAAGTGAATTATTTTATTATTTTCCTAACTAAGAGTTACAAGATAACCATAGATTGCTTCAAGCCAACAATCTCCGTGGGATCGACCCTTACTCACGTAAGGTATTACTTGGACGACCCAGTACACTTGCTGGTTAGTTGTGCGAATTTATGAAGAATTGTGATTTCCAATTTCGTGCACCAAGTTTTTGGTGCCGTTGCCAGGGATTGTTTGAGTTTGAACAACTGACGGTGAATCTTGTTGCTTAGATTAGGAAATTTTTGTCTTTTGGGTCAGAGTCTTTTATTTTCTTTTCAAAAATTTTTCAAAAATAATTTTTCTTTTAAATCTCGTGCCAAATTTTAAGTTTGGTGTTCTTTCTTCAGGTTCTTGTGTTCTTGTGAGTCTTCAAAGTTTTCTTGAGTTTTTCTTGTGTCTTGATCTTAAAATTTTTAAGTTTGATGTTCCTTGATGTTTTCCCTCCAAAATATTCGAAAACAAGGAGCATTAGATCTAAAAATTTTAAATCTTGTGCTATCTTATTGTTTCTCTCTTTCCTCTTTAAATTAAAAAATATCTTTTCTCTCTAATTTTAAAACAAATTTTCGAAATTTATTTTTAAAATTCAGATTTTTTTTCAAAATTTAAAATCGTTTTCAAATCATATCTTTTTCAAAACTTCCTGACCACTTTCTCTCTCCTCATTTTTTCGAAAATCTTCACCTATTTTTATTTATTTTATTATAATTTATTTTATTTTTGAAATAATTAAATAAATAAATAAATAAAAATAAATTTTTTATTTTACATCATCTCCCTTTCTCCATCATGGATCTAAGTGGAAATGAACAGTCCAGGAGGACTCTGGGGTCATATGCTAACCCCTCTACTGCTTCATATGGGAGTAGTATCTGCATACCCTCCATTGGAGTCAGTAGCTTTGAGTTGAATCCTCAGCTCATTATCATGGTGCAGCAAAGCTGCCAGTATTCCGGTCTTCCACAGGAAGAACCTACAGAGTTTCTGGCACAGTTTTTACAAATTGCTGACACAGTACATGATAAGGAAGTAGATCAGGATGTCTACAGATTATTACTGTTTCCATTTGCTGTAAAAGACCAAGCCAAGAGGTGGTTAAATAACTAACCTAAGGCTAGCATAAGGACATGGAAACAGCTGATAGAAAAATTCCTGAATCAATACTTTCCTCCAAAACGAATGACACAGCTAATGCTGGACATCCAAGGCTTTAAACAAGGAGATAATGAATCTCTTTATGATGCCTGGGAGAGATACAGAGAGATGCTACGAAAATGCCCCTCTGAAATGTTTTTAGAGTGGGTTCAGTTAGACATCTTTTATTATGGGCTTACAAAAAGAGCTCAGATCTCTCTAGATTACTCAGCTGGTGGATCTATCCACATGAGAAAGACAATTGAAGAAGCTCAAGAGCTCATTGATACAGTTGCTAGAAATCAGCATCTGTACCTAAGCAGTGACCCTTCCATGAAAGAAGAGGCTAAAACAGTAACTGCTGAACTCAGTCCTGCAGAGCAAGCTGCTGAATTCAATCAGCAATTGGATTTTCTAACAAAGCAGTTAGCTGAATTCAAGGATAAACTACAAGAGACAAGGATGTCTAATATAAACATGGAAGTACAATCAAAGCAAACAAAGCAGTAGCTGTCAAAATAAATAACAGAAGAATGCCAAGCAGTTCAATTAAGAAGTGGGAAAGCACTAAATACCCCACTTCAAGGCAGCAGGAAACCAAGAAATGAGCAAACCACCCAAAATCTATCTGAGGACAGTAAGAGCCCAGGGAAAAATAATTCTGGCGCTAAAATGCCAGAAGTTGGGTGGAAGGCTGGCACTGAACGCCCAGACCATGCTCAGGACTGGCGTTCAACGCCAGAAACAAGCAAGGATCTGGCGTTGAACGCCCAAAAGAAGCACAGTTCTGGCGTTCAAACGCCAGGAACAAATGAGGAGCTGGCATCTAATGTCACTCCAGCTTCTAACTCTGGCACTCAATTGCCAGTGAGGGATCAGACACGCACAAGTGCTGATGACAACCCATCTAAAAAGGCTTCTTCAACCACTTCTGTAGGAAATAAACTTACAGCAACTAAGGTTGAGGAATATAAAGCCAAGACACCTTATCCTCAAAAACTCCACCAAGAGGAGCAGGATAAGCAATTTGCTCGCTTTGCAGATTATCTCAGGACTTTTGAAATAAAGATTCCATTTGCAGAGGCACTTGAGCAAATACCATCTTATGCCAAGTTCATGAAAGAGATCTTGAGTCATAAGAAGGATTGGAGAGAAACTGAAAGATTTTTCCTCACTGAAGAATGCAGTGCAGTCATTCTGAAAAGCTTTCCTAAAAAGCTTAAAGACCCTGGGAGTTTTCTGATACCATGCACATTAGAAGGTAATTGCACCAAGACAGCTTTATGTGATCTTGGGGCAAGCATCAACCTAATACCTGCATCCACTATCAGAAAGCTTGGTTTAACTGAAGAAGTTAAACCAACCCAGATATGTCTCCAACTTGCTGATGGCTCCATTAAATACCCATCAGGCGTGATTGAAGACAAGATTGTTAGAGTTGGGCCATTCGCCTTTCCCACTGACTTTGTAGTGCTGGAAATGGAGGAGCACAAGAGTGCCACTCTCATTCTAGGAAGACCCTTCCTAGCAACTGGACGAACTCTCATTGATGTCCAACAGGGGGAAATAACCCTGAGAGTCAATGATGATGAGTTTAAGTTGAATGCTGTCAAAGCCATGCAGCATCCAGACACATCAAAAGACTGCATGAAAGTTAATCTTATTGACTCTTTGGTAGAAGAGATCAACATGGCTGTGAGTCTCGAATCAGAGTTGGAAGACATCTTTAAAGATGTTCAGCCTAATTTGGAGGATTCAGAGGAAATGAAAGAGCCTCTGAAATTTCCTCTGGAAGAGGAAAAACCTCCTAAATCCGAGCTCAAACCATTACCACCATCCCTGAAATATGCATTTCTGGGAGAAGGTGACACTTTTCCAGTGATCAAAGCTCTGCTTTAAATCCACAGGAAGAGAAAGCACTTATTCAAGTGCTAAGGACACACAAGACAGCTCTTGGGTGGTCCATAGGTGACCTTAAGGGCATAAGCCTAGCTAGATGCATGCACAAAATCTTATTGGAGGATAATGCTATACCAGTGGTTCAACCACAGAGGCGGCTAAATCCAGCCATGAAGGAAGTGGTGCAGAAAGAGGTCACCAAATTACTGGAGGCTGGGATTATTTATCCTATTTCTGATAGCCCCTGGGTGAGCCCTGTTCAAGTTATCCCCAAAAAGGGAGGCATGACAGTGGTTCATAATGAAAAGAATGAACTGGTTCCTACAAGAACAGTTACAGGGTGGCGCATGTGTATTGACTACAGAAGGCTCAATACAGCCACCATAAAGGATCATTTTCCTTTACCATTCATAGACCAGATGCTAGAAAGATTGGCAGGTCATGATTATTACTGCTTTTTGGATGGCTACTCAGGCTATAACCAGATTGCAATAGATCCCCAGGATCAAGAGAAAATAGCATTCACATGTCCATCTGGAGTGTTTGCTTATAGAAGGATGCCATTTGGGCTGTGTAATGCGCCTGCAACCTTCCAGAGATGCATGCTCTCTATTTTCTCTGATATGGTGGAAAAATTTCTGGAAGTCTTCATGGATGACTTCTCAGTATATGGAGACTCATTCAACTCCTGTCTTGATCACCTGAAACTAGTTCTGAAAAGATGCCAAGAGACCAACCTGGTTTTAAACTGGGAAAAATGTCACTTTATGGTGACTGAAGGGATTGTCCTTGGGCATAAAATTTCAAACAAGGGAATAGAGGTGGATCAAGCAAAAATAGAGGTAATTAAAAAATTACCACCACCTGCCAATGTTAGGGCAATCAGAAGCTTTCTGGGGCATGCAGGATTCTATAGGAGGTTTATAAAGGATTTTTCAAAAATCGCAAAACCTCTGAGCAATCTGCTAGCTGCTGACACGCCATTTGTGTTTGACACAGAGTGTCTGCAGGCGTTTGAAACGCTGAAAGCCAAGCTGGTCACAGCACCAGTTATTTCTGCACCAGACTGGACATTACCATTTGAGCTAATGTGTGATGCCAGTGATCACGCCATTGGTGCAGTACTGGGGCAGAGGCATGACAAGCTTCTGCATGTCATTTATTATGCTAGCCGCATTTTAAATGATGCCCAAAAAAATTACACAACCACAGAAAAAGAATTGCTTGCAGTGGTTTATGCCATTGACAAGTTTAGATCATACTTGGTAGGATCAAAGGTGATTGTGTATACTGACCATGCTGCTCTTAAATATCTACTCACAAAGCAGGATTCAAAACCCAGGCTCATAAGATGGGTGTTGCTTCTGCAAGAGTTTGATATAGAAATAAGAGACAGAAAAGAGACAGAGAACCAAGTGGCTGATCATCTGTCCCGGATAGAGCCAACAGAAGGGACGTCATTCCCCTCTCTTGAGATCTCTGAGACCTTTCCGGATGAGCATTTGTTTGCCATTCAGGAAACACCATGGTTTACAGACATTGCAAACTACAAAGCTGCAAGGTTCATTCCCAAGGAGTATAGCAGGCAACAAAAGAAAAAATTAATTACTGATGCAAAGTACTACTTGTGGGATGAACCCTATCTCTTTAAGAGATGTGCAGACGGCATAATTCGTAGGTGTGTGCCTAAAGAAGAAGCACAAAGGATCTTATGGCATTGCCATGGGTCACAATATGGAGGTCATTTCGGAGGTGAGCGAACAGCCACCAAGGTCCTCCAATGTGGCTTCTACTGGCCTACACTCTACAGAAATTCCCGAGAGTTTGTACGTAACTGTGACAGTTGCCAGAGAGCTGGTAATTTGCCTCACAGTTACGCCATGCCTCAACAAGGAATCTTAGAGATCGAGTTGTTTGATGTATGGGGTATTGATTTTATGGGGCCTTTCCCACCATCATACTCAAACACTTATATTCTGGTGGCAGTTGACTATGTATCAAAATGGGTTGAGGCCATTGCCACACCCACCAATGATACTAAAACAGTGCTGAAATTCCTCCAGAAACATATATTCAGCAGGTTTGGTGTCCCCAGGGTACTAATCAGTGATGGGGGCACTCACTTCTGCAACAAACAGCTTTATTCTGCCATGGTCCGGTATGGGATTTGCCACAAGGTGGCGACTCCATATCATCCACAGACAAATGGGCAAGCTGAAGTCTCTAACAGAGAACTAAAAAGAATCCTGGAACGGACTGTAAGTACCCGTAGAAAGGATTGGGCACGAAGCTTGGATGATGCTCTGTGGGCTTACAGAACAGCATTCAAGACTCCATAGGGACCTCTCCATACCAACTTGTGTATGGTAAGGCATGCTACCTGCCCGTGGAACTGGAACATAAAGCCTTCTGGGCAACCAGATTCCTAAACTTTGATGCCAAATTAGCTGGAGAGAAAAAAGATTGCTCCAGCTAAATGAGCTAGAGGAATTCAGATTCACTACTTTCGTAAATGCCAAGCTTTATAAAGAAAAATAAAAAAAATGGCATGACAGAAAGCTGTCATCTAGAATCTTTAAACCAGGACAAAAGGTTCTGTTGTTTAACTCTAGGCTCAGGCTATTCCCCGGGAAACTGAAGTCCCGGTGGAGGGGACCATATGTGATTACAAGTGTATCACCATATGGTTATGTGGAGCTTCAAGATATTGATTCTGACAAGAAGTTCATTGTTAATGGACAGAGAATCAAGCACTATCTTGAAGGCAATGTTGAGCAAGAGTGCTCAAGGCTGAAGCTAGATTAAAAGCTCAGCAAGGTCCAGCTAAAGACAATAAAGAAGCGCTTGCTGGGAGGCAACCCAGCCAAGGGGCATCACTTCCTCTAAGCATTTTGCCCTATTCTTGATTTTATTTGTTTATATAAAGTTCACTGATACTAAGGTAAAGAGTCAATTGTATAAGTTCACAGGGTTACAGAAGGATTCTGCACACAAAAAAGAGAAAAAGAGCTCACTGGCAAGAAAACGCCAGTAAGAGTCTGTTTTGGGCGTTCAACACCCAAAAGAAGCATCCACTGGGCGTTGAACGCCAGTAAGGATAGCCATTTGGGCGTTAAACGCCAGAAAGAAGCATCTTCTGGGCGTTGAACGCCAGAAAGAAGCTCCTTCTAGGCGTTTAACGCCAGATTTACAGCGTCCTGGGTGTTCAGAAAAACGCCCAGTGACAAAGGAGTTCCTGGCGTTCAATGCCAGAAAGAAGCAACAGCTGGGCGTTGAACGCCCAGGAGAGGCAGCATTTGGGCGTTGAACGCCCAAAACATGCAGCGTTTGGGCGTTCAAATGCCAGGATGGTGGGGAGGAGGTGAATTCGTTTTTACTTCATATTTTTCATTCTAAATTTAATTTTCATGTTTCAATTCATGATTTCTTGCATAAACATGTTAAGAACCCTGATTTCTAAAATCCCTAATTTCTAAAAACCCTATTTTAAAAATATCAAATGTATCTTAATCCATAAGCACAAATCCTTTTTTATCCAATTCAACTCTTTTTCAAAATTTTCAAAACAAATCTATCTCTTTTCATTCAAAAATCTTTTCAACTAATCAATATCTTTTTCAAATCTCCATACTATCTTTTTCAAAAATCCAAATCTATCTTTTTTAAATATCTTTCATATCTTTATAATTTTAAATCATATCTTCTATCTTATCTTTCTTTGTATTTTCGAAAAAACCCACCCCCCTCTCCCTTTAAATATGGGTTCGGCCTCCCTCCCCTCCCATCCACAATTCCACCTAGCTCTCCTTCTCTCCCTCTCCTTTCTTTTCTTGCTTGAGGACAAGCAAACCTCTAAGTTTGGTGTGCCTATCCGTGATCACTAAGATCATGGCTCCTAAAGGAAAACAACCCACTCCAAGAAGCAAGAAAGAGAGCGTTCCAAAACCACTTTGGAATCAAGGGAAGTTCTTAACTAAAGAACATTCAGACCATTATTACAAAATAATGGGTCTAAGATCAGTGATCCCGGAAGTTAGATTCGATCTGAAAGAAGATGAATATCCGGAGATCCAGGAGCAAATCCGAATCAGGAACTGGGAGATCCTAGCTAATCCTGAAACGAAAGTAGGAAGGAATATGGTCCAGGAGTTCTATGCTAATATGTGGCAAACAGACAGGCAAAGACTATCTGGATCTGCTATTTATGACTATCGGACCTTGGTCAGAGGAAAGATTGTTCATACCCACCCTGACAAGATCAGGGAGATCTTAAAGCTACCTTAGCTAAAAGATGATCCAGACTCCTTCAATAGGAGAATGATGAGAACAGACAAGGGCCTGGATAAGATTCCAGAGGATATATGTATCCCTGGAGCCAGGTGGACCACCAGCACGAAGGGTGTCCCAAATCAACTCAAAAGAGAAGATCTCAAACCAATCGCCAGAGGATGGCTGGACTTCATTGGGCATTCTCTGCTGCCCACTAGCAACCGTTCTGAAGTCACTATTAGAAGAGCAGTGATGATCCATTGCATCATGATGGGAAAAGAGGTGGAAGTTCATCAACTGATTTCAACTGAATTCTACAAAATTGCAAACAAAAATTCCAAAGATGCCAGGTTGGCTTATCCAAGCTTGTTTCTATACTCTGCAAGGACGCTGGAGTAAGGATGGGAATAACTGAGTATATCTCAGTTGAGTGGTCAATCACCAAAGCATCAATGGAAAAACAACAAGCACAGGATGACCCCATCAAAAAGAAAACACAGGAATTTCTCCCAGAAATCCCTCAATCTGAATACTGGGAGTATCTTGAAACATCTATTACCAAGATGCAAGAAGCTATGGAACAAATAAAGAAAGAACAGAAGGAACAAAGTAGCATTCTTTGCTATTTGCTTAAAGAACAGGAGGAGCAAGGGCGTGATTTAAGGGAATTGAAGTGCCAGAAATTATCTCTTGAAGGACCAAGCACCCCGCAGATTAGAGGAACATCCACTTCCCAGAACAAAGGTTGTTAAATTCTAATTTTTGCTTTAACTCTGTGATAGTTGTCATTATAGGAGTTTACCTTAGAAAGTAGATATAAGTAGTATTAATCAGCATACCTATTTTGATCTTAATTTCAATTAAGTTATAATTTATTTTTCTCATCATCAGCAAACATGAATAAAATAGTAGATCTTTAGAATAAGAGGCAATAAATTTCGAGTTTTTAACAAGAAAAAAATTCTAATTATTTACATGTGGTGGCAATGCTTTCTGTCTTCTGAATGAATGCTTGAACAGTGCATATGTCTTTTGAATTTGATGTTTAAGACTGTAAAATATGTTGGCTCTTGAAAGAATGATGAACATGAGACATGTTATTGATAATCTGAAAAATCATAAAAATGATTCTTGAAGCAAGAAAAAGCAGCAAAGAACAAAGCTTGCAGAAAAAAAAAAATATAGAGAAAGAAAAAGAGAAAGCAAGCAAAAAAAGCCAAAGCTCTTAAAACCAAAAGGCAAGAGCAAAAAGCCAATAGCCCTTAAAACCAAAAGGCAAGGGTAATGAAAAGGATCCAAGGCTTTGAGCATCAGTGGATAGGAGGGCCTAGAGGAATAAAATCATGGCCTAAGCGGCTAAACCAAGCTGTCCCTAACCATGTGCTTGTGGCGTGAAGGTGTCAAGTGAAAACTTGAGACTGAGCGGTTAAAGTCAAGGTCCAAAGCAAAAAGAAGAGTGTGCTTAAGAACTCTGGACACCTCTAATTGGGGACTTTAGCAAAGTTGAGTCACAATCTAAAAAGGTTCACCCAATTATGTGTCTGTGGCATTTATGTATCCGGTGGTAATACTGGAAAACAAAGTGCTTAGGGCCACGACCAAGACTTATAAAGTAGCTATGTTCAAGAATCATCATACTGAAATAGGAGAATCAATAACACTATCTGAATTCTAAGTTCCTAAAGATGGCAATCACTCTGAGCTTCAATGGATAAAGTGAGGTGCCAAAACTGTTCGGAAGCAAAAAGCTACTAGTCCCGCTCATCTAATTAGAATCTGAGCTTCACTCAAAAACTCTGAGACATTATTGCTTCTTGACTTATTAATATTCTATTTTATTTATCTAGTTGCATGGGGACAAGCAACAGTTTAAGTTTGGTGTTGTGATGAGCGGATATTTTATACGCTTTTTGGGGTTAATTTCATATAGTTTTTAGTATGTTTTAGTTAGTTTTTAGTTTATTTTCATTATTTTCTACGCAAAATTCATATTTCTGGACTTTACTATGAGTTTGTATATTTTTCTGTAATTTCAGTTATTTTCTGGCTGAAATTGAGGGAGCTGAGCAAAAATCTTATTGAGGCTGAAAAAGGACTGCTGATGTTGTTGGATTTTGACCTCTCTGCACTCGGAATGAAATTTCTGAAGCTACAGGAGTCCAAATGGCGCGCTTCCAATTGCGTTGGAAAGTTGACATCCAGGGATTTCCAGCAATATATAATAGTCCAGACTTTGCTCAAGGATAGATGACGTAAACTGGTTTTCAACGCCAGTTCCATGTTGTAGTCTGGCATCCAGCGCCAGAAACAAGTTGCAAGTTGGAGTTCAACGCCAGAAAAGGATCCAAAGCTGGCGTTGAATGCCCAACACAGCCCTATGCACGTGATTAGCTTAAGTCTCAGCCCCAGCACACACCAAGTGGGCCCCAGAAGTGGATTTCTGCACTATCCATCTTAGTTTACTCATTTTCTGTAAACCTAGTTTACTAGTCTAGTATTTAAACAACTTTTAGAGACTTATTTTGGATCTCTCATGACATTTTTAGATCTGAACTTTGTAATCTTTGACGGCATGAGTCTCTAAACTCCATTGTTGGGGGTGAGGAGCTCTGCTGTGTCCTGATGAATTAATGCAAGTATTTCTGTTTTCTATTCAAACATGTGTGTTCCTATCTAAGATATCCATTCGTACTTCAACATGAATGTGATGAACATGACAATCATCATCATTCCCCCACGAACGCGTGCCTGACAATCACTTCCGTTCACCATAGAATGAATGAATATCTCTTGGATCTCTTAATCAGAATCTTCGTGGTATAAGCTAGATTGATGGCAGCATTCAAGAGAATCCAGAAAGTCTAAACCTTGTCTGTGGTATTCCGAGTAGGATTCAAGCATTGAATAACTGTGACAAGCTACAAACTCACGAGTGCTGGGCGTAGTGACAGACGCAAAAGGATAGTAAATCCTATTCCGGTACTATCGAGAACCTGCAGATGATTAGCCGTGCGGTGACAGCGCACCTGGACCCTTTTTCACTGGAAGGATGGATGGTAGCCATTGACAACGGTGATCCACCAACACACAGCTTGCCATAAGAGGACGTGCATGCGTGAATCAGAAATAGAGGAAAGCAGAATTTCAGAAGACAAAGCATCTCTAAAACTCCAACATATTCTCCATCATTGCATACAAGTATAATTTATGTTCTGCCCTTTTATTCCTTGCAATCAAATTTGATAAGTGAATTATTTTATTATTTTCCTGACTAAGAGTTACAAGATAACCATAGATTGCTTCAAGCCAACAATCTCCGTGGGATCGACCCTTACTCACGTAAGGTATTACTTGGACGACCCAGTGCACTTGCTGGTTAGTTGTGCGAATTTGTGAAGAATTGTGATTTCCAATTTCGTGCACCACGTCGCTTACAAAATCAGCCCTCCACACGTGCGCGTCACCCACACGTACGCGTGGCCCTGCAAATCAGCGTAAATGAGTGTATGGCCAGAGAGTTATGATGATGTGGGGCTGGAATTATACTAGAAGCATAAACCCCATCACGCATACGCGTCATTTTTCCAATGCAGGCCATTCACGCGTGAGCGTCCATGAGGCGCACGCGTTGCCCTAAATTTTGGCAATGTGCGTATTGAAACAGAGAGTTGTGCGTGCGCGAGGCTGCCTCCGCGCCAAACACACAACCCATGTCACGCATACGCGTCCCTGACGCGCACGCGTCGGTTGAAATTAGATCGATCCACGCGAACGCATGCCCCACGCGCACGCGTCGTTTGCGATGCACAGTTTACCTAGATCAACGCCAGAATTCTTATCTTTTTTTCCCCAATCCTACTTATATTTCTCTTATCATTCTTTCTTCTTTCTTCTTCCCTCTTTCTTCTTTATTCTTTCTTACTTTCTACTACTTTCTCCCTCCCTCTTCATCTTCTTCATCAAGGTTCTTTTCTTCTTTCACTTTTTACTCTTCCATTATTACTTTAATTTTTATTCCCTTCTTCTTTTTCTTCTTAATTTCATAATCTATGTTTTCTTAGTCTTTCTTTTTCTTTTTACATCCTTTTAATTGGTGTTAGAAATTTAATTGGGTGATTGTTTTCTTCTATATTTTGCTTGTGGATATATTGAGGCATTCTTTGACAATTAATATTAATTCTTAGGGTTGTTTGTATGTTCAAATTCAATACTTTCAATAACACATTTACCATGCATGCTAAGTGTTTGTGAAAAAACCCGTATGGCATTGTGCATTTTAATTATTCTATCATTCTACTCTAATGCCTGTTTTTCACAAAACTCCTTAAATATTTTATTAATTGAATATAATTGTCAATGCAAATGTGATGGCTAGTTTGTTACGAGTGATAATACATTTAAGTTATTGATGCTTGATATATGCCACTCATGCCTTTGCCGGCATGCTAATAAACATCTTGCATCTACTTGCCATAACATGCACTTGCTATATTCCCATTGATGAACTTAGCACATGTATTCGCGACCATGTGTTAACGACATCCTTCTTTATCTTGGCATTGATTATCACTTGTACCGTCCCTTCCTTGCTCTAACCCTTAGCTTTAAATGTTACTTTCCTTTTCCCTTTTCAGGATGGCCACTAAGAAGGGTAAAGAGAAAGCTACTCTCAAACCACCGGCAAGGAAAGGAACATAAAGAGCACCAACTGTGGAACCATCTTCAACATCAGTAAAGCCCTCAATAAAGCGAGTCAAGAGGATCATCAAGGTTGATGAAAAAGAGAAAGCCTTTCTAGCAAAGGACACTGTGCGGTTCGCTAACCGCTACTGTGAGCAGATGTTCCCCATCCTGGCTGAGCGGAACTATAATAATGAGCACCTACTAATCCTCCCGACCTACATTGTTGAGTTTGTTGAGCCCCACAATGAAAGCAAACAATGGGGATTCTTACAGAAACAGCCACGACAGGTTAATCTTTCATGGGTAGTTGAATTCTACTCCAATTTCCACATGCCAATCCTGCAGTCTGTCTTTGTCCGTCAGAAGCAAGTCCCCATAACTGAAGAGGCTATTCAACGAGCTTTAGATCTTCCCCTTGCTCCAGAAGAATTGGACGCATTCCAAGAAGCCTCCTTCAAACGCCAGACATACCAATTTGACTGGGACACCGTCCTCAGAGTTATCGCACAACCTGGCAGTAGATGGATCTATGGATACCATCGATCCCTACCTAAGAGAATATTGGCTTCACCACTCACCTTGGAGGCTCGCGTGTGGGCACAAATTATGTCCCACTACGTCTTTTTGAGCACTCACGAGTCCTCCTTCACTGCAGATATGGCTGTTCTTCTCTGGTGTGTCCTTACAGAACAGCCTCTCAACCTACCAAGACACCTCCGGGATGCCATGGGACACGTACAGATTGTGGGCAACCTACCCTTTCCCGCCTTAGTTTCATATCTAGTCTCAGCAGTCGGAGTCTCCTACAGAGCTGGGGACACCAAGACCATACTTCCGCGTGATGATCAGACTGTCCCCAATGGGAAGTACATCAGACCTCAAGTAGCCACTATCAGCCGGACTGCAAACCCGGCCAGAGACACCCTTTCTCCTTCCACATCACAAGCACCTTCAACAAATCAGCTGCTCCTACAGATACTTCAGAGGTTGGACCGGCTTGACCGGTAGACAGAGCGAATAGAGTGCCGTAACAAGTGCCAATTTACATACCTCAAGGAGCTGATTATTGGTAACCACCCACCTGAAGAAAAACCAGACACTCCGGACTCCATTTCATCCACCGGCACAGGAAGCCATGACAACCCCGACTGTGGAGATGCTGTTACCAGCCCCCCTTTGTTCCTGACTGATGGCACCAAGGATGGCGCCAAGCTTTAAGTGTGGGGAGGTCGGTTAGTACCTGGCTTCCGGAGGTAACTACTCTTTCTTAGCACCAGTAAGTTATTTTTCTTTTGTTAGGATAGGGTAGTTTTCATAGTAATAGGTGTTTGCATGCATGTTCTATTTGGTTGAAAAATAACAAGTTTCTTTTCAAGACTCTATTCTGAAAATTTCACTAACTTAACAAATTTGAAAAATCTATGTTAAACTTGTTTGAAGACTGTAAATTGGAACATGGTTTTTGAGTTAAAGAACACAGAACCTGTGAGAATTGAGCTTAATTGCATGGTTACATTATTTAACCATAATATTCTATTCTTGTGTGTTTTCTTCTCTATGATTGTAATTTTTATTTTGTTCCACTCTATATGTCCAATGTTTAATATGTTATATGCATGCATATGAATGAGGCCATTATTCTATTAGCTCACTTATCCCAAATAGCCTACCCTTTAAATTATCCTTGTTAGCCACTTTGAGCCTTTTTAATCCCCAATTGTTCTATATTTTACTACATCACTAGCCTTAAGCGGAAAAATAATTAAATACCCCAAATTAAATCTTTGGTTAGCTTAAGATAGAGATTGTGTGTCAATCAAGTGTGGGAAAACTGTGGGAACATGGGTTAATAAGAGAATATGTTATGTTTTTACTCTGATAATATATTAGGAATTTGGGTACTTACTCTTGTGAGATCAGAAAAAAATTAAAAATCCATGTGCATTGATAATGTTATGTTTACTTTTATGCTTTAAAAAAAACCAAAAAAAATAATAAATAAATTAAATAAATAAATAAATAAGGAGACAAAATTACCCCAATTGCTAAGTTTAATAAAAGATCAATGCACATGTGATGAAAATTAAAAGAAAAGTTGATGCATGAGTATGTGAAACATGCAAAAGTGGAAATTTTGAGTAACTAGGCATGAATTTCAAAGTATATAGAGTGTGTGTATAGGTGAAAGCTTAGGCTATTCAAAGATTCAATTTATAGCTCACTTAGCCATATATATACCCTCACCTTTACCTTAGCCCCATTACAACCTGGAAAAGACCTCATGATGTTTGCATTGGTATATTAAATACTTGTTGATTGGTTAGGTGAAGAACAAAGTTTAAAAAGCATGACTAGAGAAGAGTAGAGTGATTACCCTATACACTTGAGTGATTAGAGTGCACATATACTATCAGTGAGGTTCAATGCTTGGTTCTATGTTCCCTACTTTCATGAGCTGTCTTCTTACAAGTTTACTTGTCTTTACTGTATGATTTTAATTAGTGATATCTGATTTATGTTTGTCTTGAAGAACTTATTTACTTTTAACCAAGTAGATAGAAACATCTTAGCATATAGTTGCATTCATACACATAGGTTGCATTGCATTGCATGAGTCTTACTTTCCCTTATTTAGTCTTTTAATCTCCTTGAGCTAAGCATGAGGACATGCTAATGTTTAAGTGTGGGGAGGTTGATAAACCACTATTTTATGGTTTAGCTTGTGTTCAATTGAGTGGTTTCATTAAGTCCTTGCCCACTTATTCATATGATTTGTATGATTTTACAATTCCTCCCTAGTTCTGTTCCATAATTGAAAACTTGCTTCCTAGAGTCTTTAATTTGTGTATTTTAATTCTCCTTTATACCATTCGATGTCATGATCCGTGTGTTAAGTATTTTAGGCTTTATAGGGTAGGAATGGCTTAGAGAATAGAGAGGAAGCTTGCAAAAATGGAAGGAACACAAGAAACTAAGGAGATAACCAGCAAGCATCGACGCGCACGCATGGCTCACGCATGGAGAAATGTGCAGAGTAGACTTGAGTAGACTTGACTTGGGGGTTGATTAAAAGGAGACACTTGAGTTGGAATGCTCAAGTGATTAGTTAAATTAGAAGTTGTTTGCTAATTCTGTATTTACTAACGCTAGACCTTCCCAAGGGAGAGGACTAGGATTTACGAATAAGAGTTAGCTCAATCGCTTGACTTTCCTTTATTTAGTAAGGGTTAACTAAGTAAAAACAATAACCTTTTGATACTACACTTGAGAAAATCCAACAAGGATAGAACTTCCAATTAATCATTCTCCTAGTCAAGGCTTTTTATTTTAATTACATAAAACCTCTTGTTAATTTTCATTACTTTAATTTATAATTATTTATTTTCTGTGCCCATCGCCCAAACTCCAAATTTTCCAGAAAACTCATAACTAATAATAAATACACCTCCCTGCAATTCCTTGAGAGACGACCCGAGGTTTGAATACTTCGGTTATAAATTTTATTGGGTTTTGTTACTTGTGACAACCAAAATTTTTGTACGAAAGGATTCTTTGCTGGTTTAGAAACTATACTTACAACGCAATTATTTTTATAAAAATTCTTTACTAGCAAGAATCAGATCGTTCACTAGACCTTCCCAAGGGAGAGAACTAGGATTTGCGAATAAGAGTTAGCTCAATCACTTGACTTTCCTTTATTTAGTAAGGGTTAACTAAGTGAAAATAACAACCTCTTTATACTACACTTGAGAGAATTCCAACAAGGATGGAACTTCCAATTAATCATTCCCCCAGTCAAGGCTTTTTAATTAGAATATATAATTCCCTTTTAATTTATAATTATTTATTTTCTGTCATTCAACTCTCAAATTTCTCAGAAAACCCCTGATTAATAAGATAGCACCCTTTTTGTCAACTCGTTGGGAGATGACCTGTGATTCATACTCCCAGTATTTTTATTCTAATTTTATGACAACCTTTCTAAATTGATGAGCGGATTTTAGCTGGTTGAGAACTATACTCGCAACGCATTTTTATATTGATTTCTTAATTGGCTGACTTTTGCCTCCCATCAGATACATACTCATGTGTTGGCCAAACGTGTAGACCATATGCATTGATAAAAAAAAAAAGAAAAAGAGAAAACAAAAGAAGAGACAAAACAAAAAGAGAAGAAAAAAGCATAATGAAAAAAGAAAGAGAGAAGAAACAAACAAAGTAAGAAAAGAAAAGAAAAGAGGGGACAAAATGCCCCAAAGTAAGGCTTAAAGACAAATCAATGCATATGTATAATGATCAAAAGTAAATGCATGAGTATGTAAAAGAATGAAGAATGGGTAGTTAGGTTAGTACACAATTGTATAGGATGTTATATAGGTTAGGTGGGGAGCATAAGTTAATCAAAGGATTCAATTTTAGCCCACTTAGCCAAATATATAACCCTACCTTAACCCTAACCCCATTACAACCTAAGAAAAGACCTCATGATATATGTATGCATGCATGAAATAATTGTTGATTGATTAGAGGAAGAACAAATTTTGGAGGAGCATGAAGTAGAGGAGAATTGAGTGATCAACCCTATACACAGAGCGAATAGAGTGCAAACACTTTCGGTGAGGGGTTCGAAGCTCAATCCCTTGTTCCCAGCTCTCGCGAGCATTCTTCATGCAAGCTATGCATATTTCACTTTGATGACTAGAATTGGTAGAGTTCATACATTGCCCATCATCTTTCCCTATGTGCATATATATATATATATATATATGTTCTAGGAAGATTGAATTGCTCTTGACCAAGTAGATAGTAGCATACACCCTAGTTGCATTCATGTAAGTAGATTGCATCCCATGAATCTCATTCTCTTGTGATCCTTTGATCTTTTGCTTTCCTTTAGCATGAGGACATGCTATAGTTTAAGTGTGGGGAGGTTGATAAACCCCATTTTTAGGGTTTATCATGTATAGATTTTGAGGGTTTTATCAATGATCATCCACACTTATTCATATAAAATTACATAATTTTGTGTTCCTTTCCTAATTTTGCCTCATAGATGAAAACATGCTTCTTTTTCATTAAAATTGATATATCGTAATCCTCTCCTATTACCATTCGATGTCGTGATCCATTTGTTAAGTGGTTTCAGAAGTTATAGGGCAAAAATGGCTAAGAGGGATGAAGGAAGCATGCATGAATGGAAGGAGCATGGAAAATTAGAGTTTTTGAACATGGGCATGGGTGCGCACGCACACCGTACGTGTACGCGCGGATGTGAACCTTCAGAGCCATTGCAGTGGAGCTGAAACGAGAAGCCGGCGCATTTATATGGCTGGGCCAGAAACCCTTAGACGTGCGCGCGCACTAGATGCCTGCGCGTGGATCGCCAAAAGCCCCAGGGACGCGTACGCGTGCTGTGTGCGCACGCGCCGATGGCCGTACGTGATTTTTAAGAAGAAAACATGACCAGCGATTTCAGGCAGAGGCAGGCCCTGTTTTGGGGCAGAATTCTGGCGGAAAAAGCATAAGAAGACCAATGATTAGGGGGATTGGGAGGATATTAAACATTCTTAGATATTTTGGGTAGTTAGTTACATTTTGCTTTTAGAGAGAGAAACTCCAACTTCTCTTTAGAATTTTACTTTCTCCATTGCAACTCTCCTTTGATTTCTTGGTGAGATCCATTGCTAATTCACTTTTACTTTGATACAAGTTGTAGGTCTACTCTTCTTCTACTCTCAATTAGTGTTCTTTTGATTCATTCACTTAGATCTAGATTTGTGATCTTGTTACTTTGAACTTTGATTAATGAATTGAGGAATTTCATTCAATTGCTTGATTGTTGATGATTGCTTGAATTAGATAGCTTTAATTCAACTATTTTTTCTCAATTTCACCATGTCTTTTATGATTGCCTACCAATTGTTTGTGAAAATGACAACCCTAGCTATGGAGTAGATTTCTCTTACTTGGCCTAGGGATTGAGTTATTGGAGACACTTGAGTAGTGGATATTAATTGTTGATTAGGAATTGAGAATTGCTAATTGACATAGAGTGCACTAAAGCTAGACTTCCCTAGGGTTAGACTAGGACTTGTGACTCAAGTTAGTTAAACTCACTTGACTTTCCTCCATTATTAGGGGGTTAACTAAGTGAAGCAACAATCAATTCTTATCACAATTGAAGGAAACTACAATGATGGAACTTCCAATACTCACCCTTAGTCAAGGCCTTTATCTTAATCAATTGTTGTTTACCTTTGATTAGTTTGAATTCTCGCACCAACTCTCAAAATCACAAAAGACTTCCTAATCAATAATGTGCATTCTAAGGCAATTCATAGGGAGGACGACCCAGGACTAATACTCTCAATCCTAGATTTTAGAATTGTTTGATGCGATATTTGCATGTCGGTTAGACTATACTCACGATTGGATGCATTGTTAATTTCTATATCGGCATAAGAATTTTCATTCATCAAAGTCCTAAGGAGAAAGAGGATGAGCCACAAGCTTCATAGAAGGGAAAACAAGTCATGATAGAGCCCCCACAAGAACAGAGGAAGGAAGTTAAACATTACAGCCCTCCTCTACCATATCCTCAAAGATTGCAAAGAGAGCTCAAGGATTAACAATTTTCCAATTTTCTGGAGGTTTTTAAGAAGCTGGAATCAACATCCCACTTGCTGAAGCATTGGAGCAAATGCCTCTATATGGAAAATTTCTAAAGGAACTTATCAACAAGAAAAGAAGCTGGAATGAGAAGGAGACAGTGATCTTAACACGAGAGTGTAGTGCAGTGATTCAAAAAGATCTCCCACCAAAACTCAAAGATCTTGGAAGTTTCATCATATCTTGCACCATAGGCAACATGACCTTGGAAAAGGCTCTCTGTGACTTAGGAGCCAGCATCAATTTGATGCCCCTCTCACTAATGAAAAAGCTTGCAATAGAGGAAGTCAAACCCACCAGAATGTCACTTTAAATGGCTGACAGATCACTCAAGATACCAAATAGAGTTGTAGAAAATTTATTGGTGAAGATTGGAGAATTCATTTTCCCTACTGACTTTGTCATTTTGGACGTGGAAGAAGAGGGACACAGTTCATATATATTGGGATGACCTTTCTTGACAACAGCAAGAGCCATCATTGATGTAGAGAAAGGTGAAATGACCCTCAGGGTGCATGATGAAAAAATGATCATCAATGTCTTCAAGGCCACGCAATATCATCTTGAGAAGGAAAATCACATGAGAGTGGAAATGATAGAAGAAGTAGTGGAGGAGCTACTAGAAGCCAACAACCAGGAGGAACAAGGAGAGGAAATAGAAGTAGAACGAGCTATCATAGAAAAAGTAGCTGAAGTCTCCTTTGAAGGCAAAACAAAGGAAATGCCAAGGCAAGAATTAAAACCCCTCCCTCCTCATCTCAAGTATGTATTCCTTGGAGAAGAAGAAACCTTGCCAGTGATCATTAATTCCTCCTTAAACATGGAAGATGAAATAAAGCTGATTGAAGTGTTGAAAGTTCACAAGATAGCCTTGGGATGGACAATCGATGATATCAAGGGCATAAGCCCTACAATCTGCATGCATAAGATTTTACTGGAGGAGGACTCAAGGCCGGTAGTACAACCCCAAAGAAGACTTAATCGAACCATAAAGGAGGTGGTTCAAAAAGAAGTTATGAAGCTGTGGAATGCTGGAATCATATACCCAATCTCTGACAGCCCTTAGGTAAGCCCAGTTCAAGTGGTGCCAAAGAAGGGTGGCATGACCGTCATCTTCAATTAGAAGAATGAACTCATTCCCACAAGGACAGTGACAGGGTGGAGGATGTGCATAGATGATAGAAAACTGAATGAGGCTACAAGAAAATATCATTTTTCTCTCCCTTTCATTGATTAGATGCTGGAAAGATTGGCTGGGCATGCCTATTATTGCTTCCAGGATGGGTATTCTGGTTATAATTAAAGAGTGGTGGACCCCAAGGATCAGGAGAAGACCTCCTTCACATGTCCATTTGGAGTCTTTGCCTACAGAAGGATGCCCTTTGGGCTATGCGATGCCCCTGCAACTTTTTAAAGGTGTATGCTTTCTATATTTTCTGACATGGTGGAAAAATTTTTAGAAGTCTTCATGGATGATTTTTCTGTCTTTGGTAATTCATTTGATACCTGCTTGCATCATTTAACTCTTGTCTTGAAAAGATGCTAAGAAACTAATCTGGTCTTGAATTGGGAGAAATGCCATTTCATGGTTCCTGAGGGGATAGTTCTTGGGCATAAAGTTTCAAGCAAAGGTATAGAAGTTGATAAGGCTAAGATAGAGATCATAGAAAAGCTTCCTATACTTGTTAATGTGAAAGCAGTAAGAAGTTTTCTTGGACATGCTGGTTTTTACAGCAGATTCATCAAAGACTTTTCAAAAATAGCCAAACCACTGAGCAATTTGCTAGTGATTGACAATACTTTCATCTTTGATGACAATTGCAAGCATGCCTTTGAAACTGTAAAAAGAAAATTCACTATAGCACCAATCATCACACCCCCAAATTGGGAATTGCCTTTTGAACTCATGTGTGATGCAAGTGACTTTGCAATTGGTGCTGTATTGGGGCAAAAGAAAGACAAGCTGCATTATGTTATATACTATGCAAGTAAGGTGTTGAATGAGGCGCAGAAATTATACCACCACTGAGAAAGAGCTCTTGGGAATTATATATGCATTTGATAAATTTAGACAATACTTGATTGGTTCAAAAGTTATAGTATATACTGATCATGCTGCTCTCAAGTATCTTATGTCTAAACAGGATTCAAAGCCAAAACTTATTAGGTGGGTGTTGCTGCTACAAGAATTTGACATTGAAGTGAGGGATATGAAAGAAAATGAGAACCAAGTGGCAGACCATTTATCAAGATTACCACAAGAAGCCAACCAAGATACACCACAACCAGTGAATGAAAAGTTCCCAGACGAATATCTTCTCCAAATACAGCAAGCTCCTTGGTTTGCTGACATTGCAAACTACAAGGTGGGTAGAAAGATCCCTCAAGAGTTTACCAAACAACAAGTGAAGAGGCTATGTAATGAAGCCAAGAAATTCTTATAGAATGAGCCCTTCTTGTTCAAGAGATGTCCAGATGGGATGATTAGAAGGAGTATCCCTGAAACTGAGATGAGAGATATACTGTGGCACTGTCATGGTTCAGCCAATGGTGGACACTTTGGGCTAGAAAGAACAACTGCCAAAGTACTTCAAAGTGGTTTTTATTGGCCAACCATATTCAAAGATGCCAGAGAATTTGTGAATCAATGCAATGAATGTCAAAGAGCTGGAGGACTAACAAGGAGAAATGAAATGCCTTAAAACTACAGTCTGGAAGTAGAGTTATTTGATCTTTGGAGCATAGATTTCATGGGACCGTTATCCCCATCATACACTTTCAAGTACATACTGGTAGCAGTGGAATATGTCTCCAAGTGGGTAGATGCCATAGCAACAACCACCTGTGATGCACCAATTGTTCTTCAATTTCTTAAGAGACATATCTCCACTAGATATGGGGTACCTAAAGGCCTTATTAGTGATTATGGCAGCCACTTTTGCAATAGACAGATGGAAAAGCTACTTCACAAATATGGAGTAATTCACAAAGTAGCCACACCATATCACCCTCAAACTAATGGCCAGACTGAATTGGCAAACAGAGAGCTGAAGAAAATTCTAGAGAAGATAGTGGGGATCACAAGAAAAGACTGGGCAAGAAAATTGGATGATGCTCTGTGGGCATATAGAACAGCATTCAAAACTCCAATTGGGAAGTCACCATTTCAGCTAATCTATGGCAAATCTTGCCACCTTCCTGTGGAGCTTGAACACAAAGCTTTCTGGGCCACTAAGCTCCTCAATCTTGATTCTCAAGCAGCAGAAGGGAGAAGGCTGTTGCAACTCAATGAACTGGAAGAACTCAGATTGGAAGCTTATGAGAATGCTAAGATATACAAGGAAAAAGCAAAAAAGTGGCATGACAAGAAAATCTTGAAAAAGGATTTTAAACCAGGACAACAATTGCTCTTATATAACTCCAGGCTCAAGGTCTTTCCTGGCAAACTCAAGTCCAAATGGACAGCCCCTACTTGGAGTCTGGGAGTCTGGAACTTCTTAATGAAGCTACAAAGGACACATTCACAGCAAATGGTCACAGAGCCAAGCACTACCTTAGAGGACCCTGGAACAAGGAGGAAAGCTGTTCATACCCTGGGTTGAGCTGTCTGACCCGGGATGTTTAACGACAAGGCGACCGACCTCTTCAGGTCCGACTATCCGACCTCTTCTCAAAGAGATCGGCCAAATTGCCAGGAAAGCCCAGTAAAGGGCCCAAATAGAGGAACACGACCCATATCCAAAGGCAGTCCAAGCCTATAGAGATAAAGGCGGTTCCCTTAAAGATAAGCTGACATCACCCAAAGATAAGATAAGATAAGATAACTAACTTATCTTACCCAAGAAGGTCAGCCCACGACCATTATAAATACACTGGAGCACCGAGGTATAACTCATACTCTGATTCTACTAAAAACCTGCTTAATACCCTTGCTAACTTAAGCATCGGAGTCCCTTGCAGGTACCCCCCACTCTCCGGTGACGAAGGATCAGCAGCATAGCCAGTCCACAAGTCGAATACAACAGTTCCGGCTGCCACTCACTGGCCGGACACGTCAGCACCGACCAGTACAGGAGATCTCGTCCGAGATCGACCTCCAGTTTCAGGTAACCCTCGGAACATTGGCGCCGTTGCCGGGGACCTGGAAGTCATCCCATTACCATGGCGGATGACCATCACAACGACCACGATTCAAATCTAGAGGACAGAACGCCGCACAAAAACACGGACACTACACCAAAAGATACCCAGAATCTAACGGGAACAAAAACTCACCAAATCTGGGAGCGATAGAGGCGCTTCAAGATAGTTTAAAGCAACTTGAAAAATAAGCCCAACATCAGCGAGAGGCTGGGAAGGATCTACAAAGGGAGATAAGGCGATGCCGAGAATTAGAAGATAAACTTCTAAAACTCGAAGCCTATCTCAAAGCCAAAGCTACTCAATCCACCCCTGAGGACAACTCTCGCAAGGATCAAGATCCATTCACTAGGGAGATCATGAAAACCAAAATCCCTAAAGACTTCAAACTTCCGGATATGACTTTGTACGACGGTACTACAGATCCCGACCATCATCTCAGCAATTTTAGAAGTAGAATGTATCTTACTGACGCCTCAGATGCAGTTCACTGCAAAGCCTTTCCAACTACTTTAACAAAGACAGCAATTAGGTGGTTCGATAACCTACTTCCTAGGTCCATCTCAAGCTTCGACGACTTAGCCAAGAAGTTTCTGGCCAGATTCTCCATCCAAAAAGATAAGGCTAAACACGCCCCAAGTCTACTAGGAATTAAGCAAGGAGTTTGGAAAAGTCTTCGCAGTTACATAGAAAGATTCAACAAAACATGTCTGGACATACAAAGCCTACCAACAGAGGCTGCCATTATGGGCCTCATCAATGGCTTGCGAGAGGGACCTTTTAGTCAATCCATATCAAAAAACACCCCACATCTCTGAACGAAGTGCAAGAACGAGCGGAGAAGTACATTAACATGGAGGAAAACTCTCGGCTAGGAGAGATCTCAAAATCTGGATCCACCTATCCCTCCCGGGATAAGGAAAAAGAGTCCAAAAAGAAGGAAGATCGACATGAAGAAAAAATCAAAAAATACCACAATTACACCCCTCTTCGGGTGTCCCTTGTGGATGTCTACAGAGAAGTCTGCCACACTGAAAAAATACCCCCAGCTCGACCACTCAGAGGCAAAAAATGAAGAGGTAATCGGACCGAATATTGTGAATACCATCGAATCCGCGGGCATTCCACCAACGAATGTTTTGACTTAATAAATGTCATAGAAAAATTAGTAAGAGAAGGGAAATTAGATCGGTACCTGGCCACCCGGGACGAGGAACAAAGAAAAAGAAGAAAAGATGAAGATGTCGGACGAACCGAGCGATCACCTCGTACACCAGAAAGACACGTCCACATGATACACGGCGGATTTGCGGGAGGAGGAATCTCCAAGTCATCTCGCAAAAGATATCTCAAAGAAATATATCATATCGAGGGGAAAGAGAAAGCACCCGACATCCCCACGATTACTTTCACTAAAGAAGACGCATCCGGTATCATCTTAGGACACGATGATCCCATGGTCATCACTATTATACTAGCAAACACAAATCTCCATCGCACACTGATAGACCAAGGGAGCTCTGCCGACATCTTGTTCAAAACTGCCTTCGACAAGCTCGGCTTAGAAGAAAAAGAACTTAGAGCATATCCAAACAGTCTGTTCGGACTGGGAGACACCCCAGTTCAACCACTCGGATACATCTCACATAGTTTAAAAAGCTAAGAACACACAACCTGTGAGATTTTGAGCTTATTTATATGGTTACATTATTTAACCATAATATTTTATTCTTGTGTGTTTCCTTCTCTATGATTGTAATCTATACTTTGTTCCAGTCTATATGTCCATTATTTAGTATATTTACATGCTTGCATATGATTGAGGCCATTATTTGAATTTTTACTCACTTATCCCAAATAAACCTACCCTTTCAATTACATTTGTTAGCCACTTTGAGCCTTTTAATCCCCATTTGTTCTATATTTTACCACATCACTAGCCTTAAGCGGAAAAACAAGTAATCACCCCAATTGAATCTTTGGTTAGCTTAAGATAGAGATTGTGCATCAACTAAGTGTGGGGAAATTGTGGGAACATGGGTTAGTAAGGGAATGTATCATGTTTCTAATTTATTTGAATATTGGAAATTTGGGAACCTACTCATGTAAAACCAGAAAAAATTAAAAATCCATGTGCATTCATAAGTTATGTTTGCTTTTATGATTCAAAAAAATATAAAGAGAAAAGAAAAATTTCAATAAATAAATAAGGGGACAAAATTACCCCAATGCTAAGTTAATAAAATGATCAATGCACATGTGATAAAAGTAAAGAAATATCAAAAATTTGGTACATGAGTATGGGAATCATACAAAAGTGAGAATTATGGGTAGCTAGGGATGATTCTAAATTTATATAGAGCATATGTATGTTAGGTAAAAGCTTAGGTTAATTAAAGATTCAATTTATAAAGCTCACTTGACCATACATATACCCTTACCTTTACCTCAGCCCCATTACAACCCTGAAAAGACCTCATGATGTTTGCATTGGTGTACTAAATATTTGTTGATTGGTTAGATGAAGAACAAAGTTTAGAAAGCAGGATTAGGGTAGAGTAGAGTGATTGACCCAAGATACTTGAGAGTTAGAGTGATATACACTACCAGTAAGGGTTCAGTGCTTAATTCTATGTTCCCTGCTTTCATGAGCTATCTTCTTACAAGTTTACTTGTCTTTTATTGTGTAATTTGAATTAGTGGAATTTGATTCTTATTTGTCTTGGAGGACTTATTTACTTTTAACCAAGTAGATAGAAACATTTTGCATGTAGTTGCATTCATATAGATGGGTTGCATTTCATACATTCTACCATTCCTCTTCACTCCCTTATAGCTTCTCTTGAGCTTAGCATGAGGACATGCTAATGTTTAAGTGTGGGGAGGTTGATAAACCACTATTTTATGGTTTATCTTGTGCTTAATTGAGTGGTTTTTATCAACTCTTTACCCACTTACTCATACTATTCGCATGTTTTACGTTTTCCTTCCTGATTTTGTGCTATGATTAAAAACATGCTTCTTTGGTATTAATTTTGATATGTTTAATCTTCTCTTATTACCATTCGATGCCTTGATATGTGTGTTAAGTGTTTTTAGAGATTACATGGCAGGAATGGCTTAGAGGATGGAAAGGAAGCATGCAAAAGTAGAAGGAATACAAGAAGTTGAAGGAACTGCAAAGCTGTCAACCTGACCCTCTCGCACTAAAATGGTCATAACTTGAGCTACAGAGATTCAAAAGACGCGGTTCTAGTTGCGTTGGAAAGCTAACATCCGGGGCTTCGATTTGATATATAATATGCCATAGTTGCACTGAAGCTAGGTGACACGAACGCGTGCTCCACGCGGATGCGTCGCAGTGGCGAAAATCAGCGTGGCATATTTCTTCTCCAGCGATTTTTGGGCTATTTTCAACCCAGTTTGCGGTCCAGAAAACACAGATTAGAGGCTATAAAGTGGGAAAATCCATTCATTCATAATCATCAGCTCATAATTCATAATTTTTAGTTTTAGATGTAGTTTTTAGAGAGAGAGAGAGGTTCTCTCCTCTCTCAGGATTTAGGATTAGGATTCCTCTTAAAGGAATCAGGATTTCTTATTAATTCAACTTATTATTTCAACTTCTTCTCAGGTTCAACGTTCCTTTTATTTATTTTCCTAATTTACTTTATGAACTTTTCCATGTTAGATTTGAATTTATGTTTAAACGTAGTTTGATGTGTTTCAAATTTATGATTGCTTTATTCCATTTATGATGTATTCAATTTAATTTAGAATTTTCCCTTTTGGCTTTGGTTAAATAATTGGTGACGCTTGAGTTATCAAACTCGAGGTGTTGACTGAAAATTGGAATTTTTCAAGAATTAATTCTAGTTCTAATAACTCTAGCCTTTCCCAAGGAAAGACTAGGACTTGAGGATTCAAATTAATTCACCCACTTAACTTACCTTCATAGTTAGAGGTTAACAAAGTGGGAGAAAAATCTAATTGTCATCACAATTGATAAGGATAACTAGGATAGGACTTCCAGTTCTTATACCTTGCCAAGAGTTTTATTAGATATTAATTTATTAATTCCTGCAATTTATTTTCTTTGTTATTTAAATTACCTGTTCCTCACTTTCAAAACCCCCAATTTACAAGACTCATAACCAATAATAAGAACACCTCCCTGCAATTCCTTGAGAAGACGACCCGAGGTTAAATACTTCGGTTATCAATTTCAAAGGGGTTTGTTACTTGTGACAACCAAAACGTTTGTACGAAAGGATTTTCTGTTGGTTTAGAAGCTATACTTACAACGCGATCATATTTTTATATTTCTTTACCAATAGAAAAACCGATCGTCAAAATGGCGCCGTTGCCGGGGAATTGCAAACGTGTGCCTTATTATTGGTTATTGTAAATATTTGCTTTTTGCTTGTTTATTTGTTTTTATTTTTGTTTTTATTTTTGCTTTTTCGTAAATTAAGAGGTTATTAGTTTTTATTTAGTTATTAAAAATTTTTCAAAAATTTGTTTTGTGTTTGGTATGCGAAATTGTTACTCTCAGGTTGTAAAATTTGTTGTTCGTTCTCTCCCTGGCAATGGCGCCAACAAACTGGTGCACAATACCATGGTCCAAACATAACTTCACAACTTCACACAACTAACCAGCAAGTGCACTGGGTCGTCCAAGTAATAAAACCTTACGTGAGTAAGGGTCGATCCCACGGAGATTGTTGGTATGAAGTAAGCTATGGTCATCTTGTAAATCTCAGTCAGGCGGATATCAAATAGTTATGGAGTTTTCGAATAATAATAATAAATAAATAGAAAATAAAGATAGAAATACTTATGTAAATTATTGGTGAGAATTTCAGATAAGCGTATAGAGATGCTTTCGTTCTTCTGAACTTTTGCTTTCCTGCTGTCTTCATCCAATCAGTCCTACTCCTTTCCATGGCAAACTTTATGTAAGGGAATCACCGTTGTCAATGGCTACATCCCATCCTCTTGTGAAAAAGGTCCAAATGCTCTGTCACAGCACGGCTAATCATTTGAGGTTCTCGATCATACTGGAATAGGATTCACCCTCCTTTTGCGTCTGTCACTACGCCCAGCACTCGCGAGTTTGAAGTTCGTCACAGTCATTCAATCCCTGAGTCCTACTCGGAATACCACAGACAAGGTTTAGACTTTCCGGACTCTCATGAATGCCGCCATCAATCTAGCTTATACCACGAAGATTCTGATTAAGAGATCCAAGAGATATTCATTCAATCTAAGGTGGAACGGAAGTGGTTGTCAGGCACACGTTCGTAGAGGAATGATGATGATTGTCACATTCATCACATTCATATTGAAGTGCGAATGAATATCTTAGAAGCGGAATAAGTTGAATTGAATAGAGAAACAGTAGTACTTTGCATTAATTCATGAGGAACAGTAGAGCTCCACACCCTAATCTATGGAGTGTAGAAACTCTACCGTTGAAAATACATAAGAGATGAAGGTTCAGGCATGGCCGAGAGGCCAGCCCCCAAACGTGATCAATATGATCTAAAGATGAACTAAAAATCATAAGATCTGTAATACAATAGTAAAAAGTCTTATTTTATACTAAACTAGCTACTAGGGTTTACAGAAGTAAGTAATTGATGCATAAATCCACTTCCGGGGCCCACTTGGTGTGTGCTTGGGATGAGCTTAAAGTTTACACATGTAGAGGCTTCTTTTGGAGTTGAACGCCAAGTTGTAACATGTTTTTGGCGTTCAACTCTGGTTCGTGACGTGTTTCTGGCGTTTAACTCCAGACTGCAGCGTAGAACTGGCGTTCAACGCCCTTTTGCGTCATTTAAACTCGGTCAAAGTATGGACTATTATATATTGCTGAAAAGCCCTGGATGTCTACTTTCCAACGCAATTGGAAGCGCGCCATTTTGACTTCTGTAGCTCCAGAAAATCCACTTTGAGTGCAGGGAGGTTAGAATCCAACAGCATCAGCAGTCCTTCTTCAACCTCTGAATCTGATTTTTGCTCAAGTCCCTCAATTTCAGCCAGAAAATACCTAAAATCACAGAAAAACACACAAACTCATAGTAAAGTCCAGAAATGTGAATTTAACATAAAAACTAATAAAAACATCCCTAAAAGTAACTAGATCCTACTAAAAACATACTAAAAACAATGCCAAAAAGCGTATAAATTATCCGCTCATCAGTGTTCATCTTGACCTTCAAGTTGTTCTTCGTGTTCATCTTGACTTTCAAGTTGTTCTTAGTTTTTTTCTTCGTTTTGATCTAAAAATTTTAAGTTTGGTGTCATTTTTTTGTTTTTCTCTTTCCTCATTTAATTCAAAAATATCGTTTCTCTTTATTTTAATTGAATTTTTGAAATTTCCATAAAAAAAAATTCAGATTTTTATTTTAAAATTTTTTATCTTATCTTATCTTAGTTTTAAATTTCAAAATTCAAATCTTTTTCAAAAAGTCATATCTTTTTCAAAATCTTATCTTATCTTATTTCAAAAAATCAAATTTCAAAATTCAATATTTAAATTTCAAATTTCAAATTTTAAATTTCAAATTTCAAAATTCAAATTTCAAAAAATTAAAATTCAAAATTTCAAAAATTTAATTTTCAAATTCAAAATTTAAATTTCAATAACCTTTTTAATTTAAATTTGTTTTTATTTTTCATTTTTAATTTTTATTTGCTATTATGAGTTCTTACCCCCATCGCTTTGAGTTTGGTCCCAATGCTGTTGCAAGGAATGGAAATTATAACAGGAACATGCATCAAGGTCAAAACAATCAGAGATGGAAGGAGCCACGAGGATCTGATCAACCCTTTCGGCAACATCACCTTCTAAGATACCATGGACAACGACCATCCTACAATGCATGCCAAGACAATTGATATGGTGGACCCCCTTGTAGTTACCAGCAAGCTCCATCATATGCCTATGAACCACCTCCTCAAAATAGCTTTGGACCACCATACTCACAAGCCCATTTCTACCATTCACCTCCATATGACCCTAATCCTTATCCACCACACCAACCACCATATGAACCATACCCAGAACCACCACCTCAATATTCATCATCTCCATATTATGAACCTGTTTTCCTCCTATCCACCCCAAACCTCTATGGAGAGCACACTTACCTCTCTCATTGGTCTCACCTCTAAACTCTAAAATCTCATATCCCGCATGGACCAACCCTCTACCTCCAACAATCAACCCTCAAGCTCTAGTGCACTTCCTTTTCAACCACAGAATGATCTCTCTATCCCATCACCACCATCCATGGAAGAGCACCCACATCCATCAATCCAAGAGCAACATGATCCCAATGATGCTATTGACATGGAACAAGAGAGAATGGATCATCTTCGCGAATCCATACTTCATAAGGAGCTAGAGGAGGCACTAAAGGTGAAGGTAGAAGAGACCTTTGTAGATGAAGGAGTAGTTGAAGGGAGTTGTCATAGAAAAGAAATCATCAAGGTGGAATACGATTTTATACTTAAACAACTGGACAAAGCAGTAATTATTGAAAAGGAAAAAGTGGTTGAAGACTTAGGAGATGCTGAACCTCCATGGGAAAGTCAAGTTATAAAGCCTCCTTCAAAGATGTTTGAAATTGATGTTGAGGAGGGTGTACAATCTCCAAGGCATATCATGGTTGAAGACTTTGAAGAGGTTGATCAAGAGATGGATTCAATCATTGATGAATTCTTATCTGCAATTGAATCCTCTCCCATTGGACTAGACATGGAAATTAAAGAAGAAGAAGCACAACCTCCCATGCCCTTGGTGAACAATGAAGAAGAGATCAAATTGGAAGAAAGCTACCAAGAGGAAGAGGTTGATATTGAAGAAGCTTGCAAGGAGGTGGAAATTGTCAAAGAAGAGCCCAAGAGAATGGAGTTGGAAATCACCTTACCAAAGTTGCTGGAGACCTCTCCCCCAAAGCCATCACCATCCACCCCTTTATTCAAGTGGGTAAATCTCTCATCTCTAAACTTAATTAGCTCACTTGAATATGCTTTGCTTGAGACAGATGGTCAGCTTAGAGCTCTTTGTGGCTATAAGAGCAAGCGGGAGATGGTTAGTGGTAGGAGTCATCGTGCAAGGTTCAATATGGTGGAAAGCTAAAAATTTAAATTCAAAGGTTGATGTAAGGCTCAACTGAATGGGTCTAGGAAGTTGGTTGGCCGCTTTGGTGAGAATACAATTTCTAAACCATCCGGATGGAAGAATATAGATCAAGACAAAGGAGGATTTAAAAGCAAAGTTTAGGATCCTGGAATCTATCCTGATATTCGTCACCCAGGGAGCCTGAGAATCTATTTGAAACTGCTCAAAAGCTTTACATGCCTAGTTTAGGATCCCGGAGGCCATTGGAATCACAAACATTGGTGGAGATTCCTGGATGAGTTCAAGCACAAGCCACCATAACAAAGGACTCCCCAAATGTCCAACTTAAGGACTTTAACTAAAAGTGCTAGGTGGGAGACAACCCACCATGGTATGCTCGTTCCTTTTTCAAATTTAATTTTATTTTGTTTTGTTTGTTTTTGAGTTTTATTTTATTTTATTTCATTGATCCTGGAATTATTCATAGCATCCACACTATCATTGCATTTTGCATCCTGCATAAAAAAAAAATTCGCACGCAACGCGACAGTGTCGACGACGCGTCCGCGTCATATGTGCCTCAAGGAAGAAAAGAAATTTTACAGAGAGTCACACGACAGTGTGGCTGGAGGCGTGCCTTTGGCACAAATTGCTCCACGCGACCGCATCGCTGACGCGTCCGCGTCACTCACGCGAACGCGTGGCTCTGTAAAATTGACGTAAAGGGGTGTATGGCAGTATGTTGGGCTGGAATGAGGCTGGACTCGTGCTGGAAGCCCCAGCCCTCCCACGCGAACGCGCCCGTGTCGTTTTCCAAAAATGGACCAGCCACGCGATCGCGTCAACCACGTGACCGCGTCACCCTAAGATTTGGCAAAATGTGTTTCAAACAGAGAGTTGCGCGAACGCGAGGCTGCACTCGCGCTAATTGCACAAATCAAACCCCGCGTCCGCGTGCCCCACACATCCGCGTCACCTAACCTTATCGCGCACCACGCGACTGCGTCGCCTGCGCCGCTCAACTCATCCAAATCAGCGCCAATTATCTTCTCTTTTCTTTTATAATGCTAATTTCTTCTATCTTTTCTTCTTTCTTTCTTACTTTATTTCTTTCACTTCTCATTCCTTTTCACCTTCATTCTATTTTACTTAATTTATTTGCATATTTCATTCATTGTATTTTAATTTAGTGCATATTTTTCTTTTCTTTTCTAAATTCATTATTTTTTCTTTGGTGTTGATTTTCTTATTTAACTGTTGCATCTACTCTTGAATTATTTTGGGTGCTTAGAGACTTGTTTTATTCTGGTTAGGTAATATTATTTAAATCAATGACAATCTTTTATACCTGTATTAATTTTGCATTGACATGAATTTACATTACCTCTCCTTACCCACACTCTCCCTCATTGTTGCAAAATTTTGCACCACTGGTATGCCATGTGCTTCTATTGTTTTTTCACTTGCATGTTGTAGCTACCATGTAATTGAGACCCTTATTATTTGGCATTAACCAACCGATATTTTATTTGTTTTTCATCTTTATTTTGGGTTACTTTTCTTCCCTTTTTCTTTCAGGATGGCCACCAGGAAGAGAACAGGAAGACGTTTACATGAGAGAGACAAACAAGTTCCTACGCACATTCCTTGATGAGAAAAGCGTCAGTTGAAGCAACCCGTCCACTTGCACATCTTAGCATGCACCGAGGACAGTGCAATCTTGAAGTGTGGGGAGGTCGATACTGATCTCCATGGGTTAGTTATTTTCTTCTCAACACCAATATTTTATTTTCTTTGTTAATTGCTGCATTTTCATATTTAATTGCATGTTTGTTTGATTTTATGCATTTAGTTACCACTTGGTTGAAGTAATATTTTCTTTTTCAAGAAATTTTTATAGTATTTCACTAATTAAAATTTAAAACTTTTCTATTAAAACTTATTTGAAGTTGTATTTGGAACATAGTTTAAAAAGCTAAGAACACACAACCTGTGAGATTTTGAGCTTATTTATATGGTTACATTATTTAACCATAATATTTTATTCTTGTGTGTTTCCTTCTCTATGATTGTAATCTATACTTTGTTCCAGTCTATATGTCCATTATTTAGTATATTTACATGCTTGCATATGATTGATGCCATTATTTGAATTTTTACTCACTTATCCCAAATAAACATACCCTTTCAATTACCTTTATTAGCCACTTTGAGCCTTTTAATCTCCATTTGTTCAATATTTTACCACATCACTAGCCTTAAGCGGAAAAACAAGTAATCACCCCCAATTGAATCTTTGGTTAGCTTAAGATAGAGATTGTGCATCAACTAAGTGTGGGAAAATTGTGGGAACATGGGTTAGTAAGGGAATGTATCATGTTTCTAATTTATTTGAATATTGGAAATTTGGGAACCTACTTGTGTAAAACCAGAAAAAATTAAAAATCCATGTGCATTGATAAGTTATGTTTGCTTTTATGATTCAAAAAAAAAGAGAAAAGAAAAATTTCAATAAATAAATAAGGGGACAAAATTACTCCAATGCTAAGTTAATAAAAAGATCAATGCACATGTGATAAAAGTAAAGAAATATAAAAAATTTAGTACATGAGTATGGGAATCATACAAAAGTGGGAATTATGGGTAGCTAGGGATGATTCTAAAGTTATATAGAGTATATGTATGTTAGGTAAAAGCTTAGGTTAATTAAAGATTCAATTTATAAAGCTCACTTGGCCATACATATACCCTTACCTTTACCTCAGCCCCATTACAACCCTGAAAAGACCTCATGATGTTTGCATTGGTGTACTAAATATTTGTTGATTGGTTAGATGAAGAACAAAGTTTAGAAAGCAGGATTAGGGAAGAGTAGAGTGATTGACCCAAGATACTTGAGAGTTAGAGTGATATACACTACCAGTAAGGGTTCAGTGCTTAATTTTATGTTCCCTGCTTTCATGAGCTATCTTCTTACAAGTTTACTTGTCTTTTATTGTGTAATTTGAATTAGTGGAATTTGATTCTTATTTGTCTTGGAGGACTTATTTACTTTTAACCAAGTAGATAGAAACATTTTGCATGTAGTTGCATTCATATAGATGGTTGCATTTCATACATTCTACCATTCCTCTTCACTCCCTTATAGCTTCTCTTGAGCTTAGCATGAGGACATGCTAATGTTTAAGTGTGGGGAGGTTGATAAACCACTATTTTATGGTTTATCTTGTGCTTAATTGAGTGGTTTTTATCAAATCTTTACCCACTTATTCATACTATTCGCATGTTTTACGTTTTCCTTCCTGATTTTGTGCTATGATTGAAAACATGCTTCTTTGGTCTTAATTTTGATATGTTTAATCTTCTCTTATTACCATTCGATGCCTTGATATGTGTGTTAAGTGTTTTTAGAGATTACAGGGTAGGAATGGCTTAGAGGATGGAAAGGAAGCATGCAAAAGTGGAAGGAATACAAGAAGTTGAAGGAACTGCAAAGCTGTCAGCTTGACCCTCTCGCACTAAAACGGTCATAACTTGAGCTACAGAGGTTCAAATGACGCAGTTCTAGTTGTGTTGGAAAGCTAATGTCCGGGGCTTCGATTTGATATATAATATGCCATAGATGCCCTGACGCTAGGTGACGCGAACGCGTGCTTTACATGGACGCATCGCAGTGGCAAAAATCAGTGTGGCAGATTTCTTCTATAGCGATTTCTGGGCTATTTTTTACCCAGTTTGCGGCCCAGAAAACACAGATTAGAGGCTATAAAGTGGGGGAATCCATTCATTCATAATCATCAGCTCATAATTCATAATTTTTAGTTTTAGATGTAGTTTTTAGAGAGAGAGGTTCTCTTCTCTCTCTTAGGATTTAGGATTAGGATTCCTCTTAAAGGAATCAGGATTTCTTATTAATTTAACTTATTATTTCAACTTCTTCTCAGGTTCAACATTCCTTTTATTTATTTTCCCAATTTACTTTATGAACTTTTCCATGTTAGATTTGAATTTATGTTTAAACGTAGTTTGATGTGTTTCAGATTTATGATTTCTTTATTCCATTTATGATGTCTTCAATTTAATTTAGAATTTTTCCTTTTGGCTTTGGTTAAATAATTGGTGATGCTTGAGTTATCAAACTCGAGGTGTTGACTGAAAATTAGAATTTTTCAAGAATTAATTCTTGTTCCAATAACTCTAGCCTTTCCCAAGGAAAGACTAGGACTTGAGGATTCAAATTAATTCACCCACTTAACTTACCTTCATAGTTAGAGGTTAACAAAGTGGGAGAAAAATCTAATTCTCATCACAATTGGTAAGGATAACTAGGATAGGACTTCCAGTTCTTATACTTTGCCAAGAGTTTTATTAGATATTAATTTATTAATTCTTGCAATTTATTTTCTTTGTGATTTAAATTACCTGTTCCTCACTTTCAAAACCCCCAATTTACAAGACTCATAACCAATAATAAGAACACCTCCCTGCAATTCCTCGAGAAGACGACCTGAGGTTAAATACTTCAGTTATCAATTTCAAAGGGGTTTGTTACTTGTGACAACCAAAACGTTTGTATTACTTTACCGATAGAAAAACCGATCGTCAGACATCCCGGACAAAGGGACCAATATTGGTACGATTCTAAGAGGAGACATAAAAGAATTACTCGTACAGTTCTTACGAGATAACGTCGACCTCTTTGCATGGAAAGCTGCAGACATGCCAGGCATAGACCCCAAATTAATGTGCCACAAGTTGGCTGTCTACCCAGGGTCTCAGCCAGTACAACAGTGACGAAGAAAGCTCTGACCAGAACGATCCCAAGCTGTGGAAGAGCAGGTACAAGCTCTATTGGAAGCAGGATTCATAAGAGAAGTCAAGTACCCACTATGGCTAGCTAACGTCATGTTGGTGAAAGAATCAAACGGGAAATGGCAAATGTGCACCGACTACACTGATCTCAACAAAGCCTGCCTGAAAGATCCTTATCCACTCCCAAGTATCGACGCTTTGGTAGATGCCTCCTCCGGATATAAATACCTCTCGTTTATGGACGCAAATTCAGGATACAACCAAATCCCAATGTATCCACCCGACCGGGAAAAAACTTCATTCTTAACCCTAAAAGCAAACTACTGCTACATCGTCATGCCTTTTGGTCTTAAAAACGCGGGAGCTACTTATCAAAGGTTAATGAATAAGGTCTTTTTGGATCATATCGGAAAAATCATGGAAGTCTACGTGGACGACATGTTAATAAAGACACAAAGTGAGGAGACGCTATTGTCCGACCTGGCCCAAGTGTTCGACACTATAAGAAGGCATGGCATGCGACTCAATCCTGCAAAATGCACCTTCGCCGTAGAAGCTGGCAAATTTTTGGGTTTTATGCTCACACAAAGAGGAATCGAGGCTAATCCGGATAAATGCCGGGCTATACTCGACATGAAGAGCCTGACTTGTGTCAAAGAGGTACAACAACTCAACGGAAGGTTGGCAGCCTTGTCCAGATTTCTAGCTAGATCTGCAATAAGATCTCTCCCCTTCTACGCTACTCTAAGGAAGGGAAAAAAGTTCGAATGGACAAAAGAGTGCGAGCAAGCCTTCCAAGATTTCAAAAGATTCCTGGGACAACCACCCATCCTAACTCGGCCACGAGAAGGAGAACCACTCACATTGTACCTCGCAGTAGGAAGTCGGGCAGTAGCTTCAGCACTAGTTCGAGAAGACGACAGTGGGCAACAACCCGTATACTTCATCAGCAAAGCATTACAAGGGTCTGAGTTGAACTACCAAAAAATAGAAAAGTTTGCATATGCCCTCATACTGACATCTCGACGACTTCGTCAATACTTCCAAGCCCACACCATTAGGGTTCGGACTAACCAGCCGATAAAAGGGATTTTGCAAAAAACAGACCTAGCAGGCAGAATTTTGTAATGGGCAGTCGAGTTGTCCGAATTTGATCTTCAATACGAAGCTCGGACAGCCATCAAGTCACAATACCTGGCCGACTTCATCGCAGAATTTACAGACACCCCAGAAACCCCCACAGAATGGAGTCTCTACGTGGACAGTTCCTCAAATAAAACCAGAAGTGGTGCAGGTGTGATAATTGAAAGCGACTAAGGAACCCAAATTGAACTCTCCCTCAAATTCAGGTTCCCTGCCTCAAACAACCAAGCAGAATATGAGGCACTACTAGCTAGTTTGAAGCTGGCCAGAGAGGTTCGAGCTCAAAATCTTATCATCTTCAGTGATTCGCAAGTTGTCACTTCACAAATAGCAGAAAGCTACCAAGCCAGAGATCCCACTAATGAGCATATATTTCATACGCTCTTTGGGGTTAATTTCATGTAGTTTTTAGTATGATTTGATTAGTTTTTAGTATATTTTTATTAGTTTTTAAATAAAAATCACATTTCTGGACTTTACTATGAGTTTGTGTATTTTTCTGTGATTTCAGGTATTTTCTGGCTGAAATTGAGGGAGCTGAGCAAAAATCTGATTCAGGCTGAAAAAGGACTGCTGATGTTGTTGGATTCTGACCTCCCTGCACTTGGAATAAATTTTTTGGAGCTACAATAGCCAATTGGCGTGCTCTCAATTTCTTTGGAAATTAGACATCCAGGGCTTTCCAGCAATATATAATAGTTCATACTTTGCTCAAGGATAGACGACGTAAACTGGCGTTCAATGCTAGTTCCATGTTGCATTCTGGCGTTAAACGCCAGAAACAGGTTACAAGTTGGAGTTGAATGCCGAAAACAGGTTACAACCTGGCGTTTAACTCTAGAAATAGCCTAGGCACGTGTAAAGCTCAAGTCTCAGCCCCAGTACACACCAAGTGGGCCCCGAAAGTAGATTTCTGCACTATCTATCATAGCTTATTCATTTTTCTGTAAACCTAGGTTACTAGTTTAGTATTTAAACAACTTTTAGAGATTTATTTTGTACCTCATGATATTTTTAGATCTGAACTTTGTACTCTTTGACGGAATGAGTCTCTAAACTCCATTGTTGGGGGTGAGGAGCTCTGCTGTGTCTCGATAAATTAATGCAATTATTTCTGTTTTCTATTCAAACACGCTTGTTTCTATCTAAGATGTTCATTCGCACTTCAATATGATGAATGTGATGATCCGTGACACTCATCACCATTCTCAATCTATGAATGCGTGCCTGACAACCACTCCCGTTCTACCTTCGATTGAATGAGTATCTCTTGGATTCCTTAATCAGAATCTTCGTGGTATAAGCTAGAATCCATTGGTAGCATTCTTGAGAATCCGGAAAGTCTAAACCTTGTCTGTGGTATTCCGAGTAGGATTCAGGGATTGAATGACTGTGACGAGTTTCAAACTCACAAGGGTTGGGTGTAGTGACAGACGCAAAAGGATCAATAGATCCTATTCCAGCATGAGTGAGAACTGACAGATGATTAGCCGTGTGGTGATAGCGCACCTGGATCATTTTCACTGAGAGAACGGATGGTAGCCATTGACAACGGTGATCCACCATCACACAGCTTGCCATAGGAGGAACTTTGCGTGCATGAAGAAGAAGATAGGGGGAAAGCAGAGATTCAGAAGACAAAGCATCTCCAAAACTCCAACATATTCTCCATTACTGCATAACAAGTATTTATTTCATGCTCTTTTATTTTTCGCAATTCAAACTGATAATCATAATTAATCTCCTGACTATGATTTACAAGGTAACCATAGATTGCTTCAAGCCAACAATTTCCGTAGGATCGACCCTTACTCACGTAAGGTATTACTTGGACGACCCAGTGCACTTGCTGGTTAGTTGTGCGGAGTTGTGAAAAGTGTGAATCACAATTTCGTGCACCAAGTTTTTTGCGCCGTTGCCGGGGATTGTTCAAGTTTGGACAACTGACGGTTTATTTTGTTGCTTAGATTAGGAAAAATTTTTTCTTTTTGGTTTAGAGTCTTCTATTATTGTTTTTGGTTGAATTTTTTTATTATAAATCCTTATTTTCTCTTTTTAAATTTTTCAAAAATTTTATAAACTGATAATTGAGTTTTTCTGTTTGAGTTTAGTTTCATATTTTAAGTTTGGTGTCAATTGCATGTTTTTATTTTCTCTTAAATTTTCGAATTTGTGTTCATTGTTTTTTCTTAATCTTCAAGTTGTTCTTGTTTATTTTCCTTGTTTGATCTTTAGTTTTTCTTGTTTTGTGATTTTTCTTGTTTTTCTTGTGCATTTTCGAATTATTAGTATCCAAAAAAATTAATTAAAAATAAAAAATTTATACATTAAATACCTTTATTAAAACACTTTAAATTTATAGCTCAATTGGCTAGAGCAGTGTGCTTATGTTCTTGGTAATTGGGAATTTTCTTTCTAAAATCTTTTCAAAAATAATTTTTCTTTAAATAAATCTTGTACCAAACTTTAAGTTTGGTGTTCTCCTGTTAACTTTTCTTTAGTTTTCAAAAATTTTATTTTGGTTTTCTAAAAATGTTAAGTTTGGTGTTCTTTCTTCATGTTCTTGTGAGTCTTCAAAGTGTTCTTGAGTCTTCCTTGTGTTTTGATCTTAAAATTTTTAAGTTTGGTGTTCCTTGGTATTTTCCCTCCAAAATTTTCGAAAACAAGGAGCATTAGATCAAAAAAGTTTAAGTTGTGTGTCTTTTGTGTGTTTTTCTTTTTCATCATAAAATTCAAAAATAAAAAAATATCTTCTCTAACTATTTTTGAGCAAATATTTCGAAATTTTTTCAAAAAAATTCAGATTTTTATTTTAAAATTTCTATTTTATCTTATCTTAGTTTTAAAAATTTTAAAATTCAAATTTTTTTTTCAAAAAAAAAATCATATCTTTTTCAAAATTTTATCTTATCTTATTTCAAATTTCAAATTTCAACTTTCAAAATTTCAAAATTCAAATTTCAAAATTTAAATCTTTTTCAAATCCTTATCTTATATTGTTGACTTTTTCGAAAATTCAAAATTCAATTTTCAAATTTCAACTTTCAAATTTCAATTTTCAAATTTAAATTTTCAAATTTTCAAATTTCAAATTTCAAATTTCAAAATTTAATTTTCAAATTTAAAATTTAATTTTCAAAACTTTTTAATTTAAATTCCTTATCTTCTCTAACCTAACTTATCTTATCTTTTCTAATCTCAAATCTTAAAATTAAATCTTTTTCATATCTTTTTATTTTATTTTATTTTCTTACAAGTATCTTTAATTTTAAGACATATCTTTTTCAAAACTTCCTAACCAATTTTTCTCTCTTCATTTTTTTCGAAAATCCTCACCCACATCTTTTTCAAATCTTTTTAATTAATTAATTTAATTTTCAATTTTTTTTATTTCTTTTTCTTCTAATTTTCGAAAATATAGTCAATTTTTCATTTATTTTATTTTATTTTATTTAATTTTAATTTCGGTTTTCAAAAAAAAAATTTTATTTGCAATCCGCATCATCTCCCTTTCTCCATCATGGACCTAAGTGGAAATGAACAGTCCAGAAGGACTCTGGAGTCATATACTAACCCTATTACTGCTGCATATGGGAGTAGCATCTGTATACCTCCCATCAAAGCAAGCAGTTTTGAGCTAAATCCTTAGCTTATTATCATGGTGCAGCAAAATTGCCAGTATTCCGGTCTTCTATAGGAAGAACCTACTGAGTTTCTGGTGCAGTTCTTGCAAATTGCTGACACAGTGCGTGACAAGGAGGTAGATCAGGATGTATACAGGCTGTTACTATTTCTGTTTGCTATAAAAGATCAAGCTAAAAGGTGGTTAAATAACCAACCCACAGCAAGCATAAGAACATGGAAACAATTATCAGACAAATTCCTGAATCAATATTTCCCTCCAAAAAGGATGACACAACTAAGGATGGACATCCAAGGCTTTAAACAAGAGGATGATGAATCCCTTTATAATGCCTGGGAGAGGTACAGAGGGATGCTAAGGAAATGCCTCTCTGAAATATTCTCAGAGTGGGTGCAATTAGACATCTTCTACTATGGGCTTACAAAAAGAGCTCAGATATCTCTAGACCACTCAGCTGGTGGATCTATACACATGAGAAAAACTATTGAAGAGGCTCAAGAGCTTATTGATATAGTTGCTAGAAATCAGCATCTGTACATAAGTAGTGGGTCCTCCATAAAAGAAGAAGCCAAAGCAGTGTCTACTGAACTTGGTCCTCCAGAACAAGTTGCTGAACTCAATCAACAATTGTGCTTTCTAACAAAACAGCTAGCAGAATTCAAGGAGATGCTACAAGACACTAAAAATGCTAATAAAAATATGGAGGCACAATTGAATCAGACAAAACAGCAGTTATCAAAGCAGATAACAGAAGAGTGCCAGGCAGTTCAATTAAGAAGTGAGAAAACATTAAATACCTCACTTCAGAGCAGCAGAAAGCCAAGAAAAGAACAACTGACAGAAGATGAGAAAAATATTATCCAAAATCCCTCTGAGGACAGTAAGGGCCCAGAGAGGAATAACTCTGGCGTTCAAACGCCAGAAAAGGATGCAAGGTTGGCGTTAAACGCCCAACCCACGCACAGTTTTGGCATTCAAATGCCAAGAACAGGCAAGGAACTGGTGTCAAACGCCCAATGGAAGCTCATTTCTGGCGTTCAAATGCCAGAAATAGGTAGGAAGTTGGCGTCCAACGCCAATCAAGCTTCCAACCCTGGCATTCAAATGCCAGTGAGGGATCAGACATACACAAGTGCTGATAACAACCCCTCTAAAAAGGCTTCTCCAACCACGTCTGTAGGAAATAAACCTGCAGCAACCAAGGTTGAGGAATACAAAGCCAAGATGCCTTATCCTCAAAAACTCCACCAAGAGGAGCAGGATAAGCAATTTGCCTGCTTTGCAGACTATCTCAGGACTCTTGAAATAGAGATTCCATTTATAGAGGCACTTGAGCAAATACCCTCTTATGCCAAGTTCATGAAAGATATCTTGAGTCATAAGAAGGATTGGAGAGAAACTGGAAGAGTTCTCCTCACTAAAGAATGCAGTGCAGTCATTCTGAAAAGCTTCCCAGAAAAGCTTAAAGATCCTTGGAGCTTTATGATACCATGCATATTAGAGGGTAATTGCACCAAGACAGCTTTATGTGATCTTGGGGCAAGCATCAACCTAATCCCTGCATCCACTATCAGAAAGCTTGGCTTGACTGAAGAGGTCAAACCAACCCGGATCTGTCTTCAACTTGCTGATGGCTCCATTAAATACCCATCAGGCATAATTGAGGACATAATTGTCAAGGTTGGGCCATTTGCCTTCCCTACTGACTTTGTAGTACTGGAAATAGAGGAGCAAAAGAGTGCAACTCTCATTCTAGGAAGACCATTCCTAGCAACTGGACGAACCTTCATTGATGTCCAAAAAGGGGAGATAACCCTGAGAGTCAATGAGGATGAGTTTAAGTTGAATGTTGTCAAAGCTATGCAACATCCAGACACATCAGACGACTGCCTGAGCATTGATATTATTGACTCCCTGGTGGAAGAGGTCAATATGACTGAGAGTATCGAATCAGAGCTAGAGGACATTTTTAAAGATGTTCAGCCTGATCTGGAGGATTCAGAGGAATTAAAAGAGCCTCTGAAACTTCCTCAGGAAGAGAAAAAACCTCCTAAATCTGAGCTCAAACCATTACCACATCCCTGAAATATGCATTTCTAGGAGAAGGTGACACTTTTCCAGTGATCATAAGCTCTGCTTTAAATCCCCTGGAAGAGGAAGCGCTACTTCAAGTGCTAAGGACACACAAGACAACTCTTGGGTGGTCCATAAGTGACCTTAAGGGCATCAGCCCAGCAACATGCATGCACAAGATCCTATTGGAGGATGATGCTAAGCCAGTGGTTCAACCATAGAGACGGCTAAATCCAGCCATGAAGGAAGTGGTGCAGAAAGAGGTTACCAAGTTACTGGAGGTTGGGATTATTTATCCTATTTCTAATAGCCCCTGGGTGAGCCCTGTCCAAGTTGTCCCTAAAAAGGGAGGCATGACAGTGGTTCATAATGAAAAAAATGAACTGGTTCCTACAAGAACAGTTACGGGGTGGCGCATGTGTATTGACTATAGAAGGCTCAATACAGCCACCAGAAAGGATCATTTTCCTTTACCATTCATAAACCAGATGCTAGAAAGACTAGCAGGTCATGATTATTACTACTTTTTGGATGGCTATTCAGGCTACAACCAAATTGCAGTGGATCCCCAGGATCAAGAGAAAACAGCATTCACATGTCCATCTGGAGTATTTGCCTACAGAAGGATGCCATTTGGGCTATGTAATGCACCTGCAACCATTCAGAGATGCATGCTCTCTATTTTCTCTGATATGGTGGAAAAATTTTTGGAAGTCTTCACGGATGACTTCTCAGTATATGGAGACTCATTCAGCTCCTGTCTTGATCACCTGACACTGGTTCTGAAAAGATGCCAAGAGACTAACTTGGTTTTAAACTGGGAAAAATGTCACTTTATGGTGACTGAAGGGATTGTCCTTGGGCACAAGATTTCGAATAAGGGAATAGAGGTGGATCAAGCTAAGGTAGAGGTAATTGAAAAATTACCACCACCTGCCAATGTTAAGGCAATCAGAAGCTTTCTGGGGCATGCAGGATTCTATAGGAGGTTTATAAAGGATTTTTCAAAAGTTGCAAAACCTCTGAGCAATCTGCTAGCTGCTGACATGCCATTTGTGTTTGACACAGAGTGTCTGCAGGCGTTTGAAACTCTGAAAACTAAGCTGGTCACAGCATCAGTTATTTCTGCACCAGACTGGACATTACCATTTGAACTAATGTGTGATGCTAGTGACCATGCCATTGGTGCAGTACTGGGACAGAGGCATTACAAGCTTCTGCATGTCATTTATTATGCTAGTCGCATTTTAAATGATGTCCAGAAAAATTACACAACCACAGAAAAAGAATTGCTTGTAGTGGTTTATGCCATTGACAAGTTTAGATCATACTTAGTAGGATCAAAAGTGATTGTGTATACTGACCATGCTGCTCTTAAATATCTACTCACAAAGCAGAATTCAAAACCCAGGCTTATAAGATGGGTGTTGCTTCTGCAAGAGTTTAATAAAGAAATAAGAGACAGAAAAGGGGCAGAGAATTAAGTAGCTGATCACCTGTCCCGGATAGAACCAGTAGCAGGAGCATCCCTCCCTCCTACTGAGATCTCTGAAACCTTTTCGGATGAGCAATTGTTTGCTATTCAGGAAGCTCTGTGGTTTGCAGACATTGCAAACTATAAGACACAAGGTTCTCCTTCTGTAACCATGGAGAGGAAGCATGAAAAGCTTCTTCTCTCAATACAAAGTCAAACAAAACCCCCACATTCAAACTCTAAGTTTGGTGTTGGGAGGCCACAACCAAACTCTAAGTTGGTGTTGAGAGGCCCCAACCCTGCTCTGATTATCTGTGAGGCTCCATGAGAGCTCACTGTCAAGCTATTGACAATAAAGAAGCGCTTATTGGGGGGCAACCCAATTTTTACTTATCTATGTTAATTTTCTATTTTCCATTTTTATTTTATGTTTTCTTTAGGATGATGATCATGTGGAGTCACAAAAATCAAAGCAAAGTCAAAAATAGCATTAAAACAGCTCACCCTGGAGGAAGAGCTTACTGGCGTTCAAACGCCAGAAAGAAGCATCAAGCTGGCGTTAAACGCCAGAAACAAGCACCAAGTTGGCGTTCAACTCCAAGAAAAGGGAAAAGCTGGCATTTAACGCTAGAAACATGCAGCAGTCTGGCATTAAACGCCAGGATTACACACTAAGGGCGTTTTGCATGCCTCAATGGAGCAGGGATGCTAAGTCCTTGATCCCTCAGGATCTGTGGACCCCACAGGATCCCTACCTACCTCACCATTCCAATTCAAACCATTCCCCTCCCATACCCACCCATTCACACTTCTCCTTCTACTCCCTTCTATCTTCTTTTGCTCGTGGACGAGCAAACCTTTTAAGTTTGGTGTGGAAAAAAGTGTTACTTTTTGTTTTTCCATAACCATTTATGGCACCTAAGGCTGGAGAAACCTCTAGAAAGAGGAAAAGGAAGGCAGTTGCTTCCACCCTCGAGTCATGAGAGATGGAGAGGTTCATCTCAAGGGTTCATAGTTCAGTGGTAGAGGATTTGACTGCAGATCAAAGAACTATGAGGGAGGAGCAACAAAGACAAGGAAGAGACATAGAGGAGCTCAAGAGCACCATTGCTTCTTCAAGAAGAGGAAGACGCCACCCTCACTAAGGTGGACCCGTTCCTTAATCTCCTTGTTCTTATTTCTCTGTTTTTCATTTACTATGCTTTATGTTTATTTATGTTTGGGTCTTATTACATGATCACTAGTATCTAAGTGTCTATGTCTTAAAGATATGAATGTCCTATGAATCCATCACCTTTCTTAAATGAAAAATGTTTTCTGAAAAAGAAAAAGAAGTACATGAATTTCAAATTTTAAAATAGTTTAATTATTTTGATGTGGTGGCAATACTTTTTGTTTTCTGAATGAATGCTTGAACAGTGCATATGTCTTTTGAATTTGTTGTTTATGAATGTTAAAATTGTTGGCTCTTGAAAGAATGATGAAAAAGGAGAAATGTTATTTGATAATCTGAAAAATCATAAAAATGATTCTTGAAGCAAGAAAAAGCAGCGAAGAACAAAGCTTGCAGAAAAAAAAATGCGAAAAAAAAAGAGAGCAAGAAAAAGAAAAAGCAAGCAAAAAAAGCCAAAAGCTCTTTAAACCAAAAGGCAAGAGCAAAAAGCCAATAGCCCTTAAAACCAAAAGGCAAAGGTAATAAAAAGGATCCAAGGCTTTGAGCATCAGTGGATAGGAGGGTCTAAAGGAATAAAATCCTGGCCTAAGCGGCTAAACCAAGCTGTCCCTAACCATGTGCTTGTGGCGTGAAGGTGTCAAGTGAAAACTTGAGACTGAGCGGTTAAAGTCGAGGTCCAAAGCAAAAACAGAGTATGCTTAAGAACCCTGGACACCTCTAATTGGGGACTTTAGCAAAGCTGAGTCACAATCTGAAAAGGTTCACCCAGTTATGTGTCTGTGGCATGTATGTATCCTGTGGTAATACTGGAAAACAGAGTGCTTAGGGCCACGGCCAAGACTCATAAAGTAGCTGTATTCAAGAATCAACATTCTGAACTAGGAGAATCAATAACACTATCTGAATTCTGAGTTCCTATAGATGCCAATCATTCTGAACTTCAAAGGATAAAGTGAGATGCCAAAACTGTTCAGAAGCAAAAAGTTAATAGCCCCACTCATCTAATTAAGATTGATCTTCATAGATGTTTTCGGAATTCATTGTATATTCTCTTCTTTTTATCCTACTTTGTTATTAATTTCTTGGGGACAAGCAACAGTTTAAGTTTGGTATTGTGATGAGCGGATATTTTATACGCTTTTTGGGGTTAATTTCATGTAGTTTTTAGTATGATTTGATTAGTTTTTAGTATATTTTTATTAGTTTTTAAATAAAAATCATATTTATGGACTTTACTATGATTTTTTGTGTTTTTCTGTGATTTCAAGTATTTTCTGGCTGAAATTGAGGGAGCTAAGCAAAAATCTGATTCAGGCTGAAAAAGGACTGCTGATGTTGTTGGATTCTGACCTCCCTGCACTCGGAATGGTGTTTTTGGAGCTACAGGAGTCCAATTGGCGCGCTCTCAATTGCGTTGAAAATTAGACATCCAGGGCTTTCCAGCAATATATAATTGTCCATACTTTTCCAGTTCCATGTTGCATTCTGGTGTTAAATGCCAGAAACAGGTTACAAGTTGGAGTTGAACGCCGAAAACAGGTTACAACCTGGCGTTTAACTCCAGAAACAGCCTAGGCACGTGTAAAGCTCAAGTCTCAGCCCCAGCATACACCAAGTGGGCCCTAGAAGTTGATTTCTGCACTATCTATCATAGCTTATTCATTTTTCGGTAAACCTAGGTTACTAGTTTAGTATTTAAACAACTTTTAGAGATTTATTTTGTACCTCATGACATTTTTAGATCTGAACTTTGTAGTCTTTGATGGCATGAGTCTCTAAACTCCATTGTTGGGGGTGAGGAGCTCTGCTGTGTCTCGATGAATTAATGCAATTATTTCTGTTTTCTATTCAAACACGCTTGCTTCTATCTAAGATGTTCATTCACACTTCAATATGATGAATGTGATGATCCGTGACACTCATCACCATTCTCAATCTATGAATTCTGCCTGACAACCACTCCCATTCTACCTTCGATTGAATGAGTATCTCTTGGATTCCTTAATCAGAATCTTCGTGGTATAAGCTAGAATCTATTGGCAGCATTCTTGAGAATTCGGAAAGTCTAAACCTTGTCTGTGGTATTCCGAGTAGGATTCAGGGATTGAATGATTGTGACGAGCTTCAAACTCACAAGGGTTGGGCGTAGTGACAGACGTAAAAGGATCAATGGATCCTATTCCAGCATGAGTGAGAACCGACAGATGATTAGCCGTGTGGTGACAGCGCACCTGGACCATTTTCACTGAGAGGATGGATGGTAGCCATTGACAACGGTGATCCACCAACACACAACTTGCCATAGGAGGAACCTTGCGTGCGTGAAGAAGAAGACAGGGGGAAAGCAGAGATTCAGAAGACAAAGCATCTCCAAAACTCCAACATATTCTCCATTACTGCATAACAAGTATTTATTTCATGCTCTTTTATTTTTCGCAATTCAAATTGATAATCATAATTAATCTCCTGACTAAGATTTACAAGGTAACCATAGATTGCTTCAAGCCAACAATCTCCGTGGGATCGACCCTTACTCACGTAAGGTATTACTTGGACAACCCAGTGCACTTGCTGGTTAGTTGTGCGGATTTGTGAAAAGTGTGAATCATAATTTCGTGCACCACCCACCATGAAAAAATATTTGGACAAAACCAGGGATCAGCTCGGACAACTAGGAGAATATGAAGTTTGTCACATACCCCGAGAACAGAATGCCCGAGCTAACGCACTCTCAAAACTAGCCAGCACCAAACCAGGGGGCAACAATAGAAGCCTCATCCAAGAAATGCTGCATGCTCCATCAATCTCGGAAGAAGAAAAAATCCTAGCTATAACATGTCAGGATCAAGGATGGATGACCCCCATAATTAACTACCTCAAAACAGAAACACTCCCAACAGATGAAAAGGAGGCAAAGAGGTTAAAACAGGAGCCACAACACTACACTATCATAAATAATACTCTATACAGAAGAGGGATTTTAATACCATTATTAAAATGTGTGCCGACTTCCAATACAAGGGAAGTTCTAGAAGAAATACACAGTGTCATTTATGGCAACCATCTCAGAGCACAAGCACTTACCAAAAAAGTACTCCGGGCAGGATTTTACTAGCCAACTCTACAAAAGGAGGCCACAGAGTTCGTAAAGACATGTCCACCATGTCAAAAACATGCCAACTTTCACATCGCCCCGCCAGAGGAGCTCATCAGCGTAACCTCACCTTGGCCATTTTCAAAATGTGGACTCGACCTTCTCGGACCCTTCCCTCAGGTATCGAGACAAGTTAAATTCCTCATAGTAGGGGTAGACTATTTCACAAAGTGGATCGGGACAGAACCCCTAGCTAACTCCACTGCTCATAGAAGTCAAAAATTCCTATATAGGAACATTGTCACTAGGTTTGGGGTTTCATACTCCATCACCACAGACAATGGCACCCAATTCACAGATGTAGGCTTCATAAAGTTAGTGCCCGACTTGAACATAAAACACCAGTTCACTTCGGTAGAACATCCCCAAGCTAATGGACAAGCCGAAGCTGCCAATTAGGTCATATTGGCCGAACTAAAACGAAGATTATAGGACGCAAAGGGAGCCTGGGCTGAAGAGCTCCCACAAGTTCTATGGGCATATCGAACAACACCGCATTCCACCACAAAGGAATCACCCTTCCGATTATCATACGGAATGGAGGCAATGATCCCAGTAGAGATCGAAGAAGGATCGCCTAGAGTGATCCACTATAATGAAGAAGCCAACTCCCAACTTCAAAGGGAAGAACTCGACCTACTTCCGGAAGTCCAAGAAAGAGCTCTGATCAGGGAAGAAGCACTAAAGCGTCGAATGGCTTCGAGATATAATCAACAGGTAGTGCCACGAGGTTTTGCTGAAAACGACCTCATCCTAATCTGAAATGATATCGGAACAACTCGACCTAAAGAAGGAAAGCTGGCAGCAAACTGGAAAGGACCCTACCGAGTCGTAGAAGTACTTGGGAAGGGCTACTACAGACTGTCCAAACTCGATGGACGAGAGCTTCCTAGGTCGTGGCACACCTGCAACCTAAGAAGGTACTATAGTTAGGGATGATAAAAGATTTTGGCATAAGGTACACTCTTTTTCCTAAAAAGGTTTTTTAATGAGGCACCAAGCCAAGACCTACTAATTATCCGACTTAAAGGATAAAAAACTCCCGCATGTATATATTTGCATTTTCTTTTTGAATAAAATATGTTTAGATATTCTACAAATCCTCAAGATGCATTAATCTAAAACATTCATCGTCTGATTATAAAGCAACAGATCGGCAGAAAGTGAAAATCAAATTCACTGCACGATCACGATAAAGACCAACAGAGATGAAAACCAAATTCATCAAAAGGTCGACCAAACAAGGATCGAACCCAATTTCTACAAATCGGCAAAGATGAAAATAGAATAATGCAAGAAGTTATCAAAAGTGATCCAAAGAAAAGACCTGACGAGGTCTTAATAAAATGGATTGCTAAATAATAACTTAAAGACTGGCCGACGTCAAGAAGTCGGACCAGTCGCAGTAACCAAAGTTATAAGTAAATCCCTGGCAAGAGGTCTGGCCAACCCTATAAAAGAGGATTGCTATAACTTAGAAGAGATCGACATGACGAAGTCGGTCTCCTACAAAGGGTAAAAGTTATGAAAGTAATCCCTGAAAGAGACCTGAATAAGGTCCAAGAAAGAGGATTACAAAAATAACTTAGAAGGGCCCGACGTGGCGAAGTCGGCCCAAAACATAAAAGTTATAAAAGTAATCCCTGAAAGAGACCTGAACAATGTCCAAGAAAGAGGATTACAAAAATAACTTAGAAGGGCCCGACGTGGCGAAGTCGGCCCAAAACATAAAAGTTATAAAAGTAATCCCTGAAAGAGACCTGAACAAGGTCCAAGAAAGAGGATTACAAAAATAACTTAGAAAGGCCCGACGTGACGAAGTCGGCCCAAAACATAAAAGTTATAAAAGTAATCCCTGAAAGAGACCTGAACAAGGTCCAAGAAAGAGGATTACAAAAATAACTTAGAAGGGCCCGACGTGACGAAGTCGGCCCAAAACATAAAAGTTATAAAAGTAATCCCTGAAAGAGACTCGAGCAGGGTCTAAAAAAGTGGATTACAAAATAACTTAGAAGGGCCCGACGTGACGAAGTCGGCCCAAAACATAAAAGTTATAAAAGTAATCCCTGAAAGAGACCTGAACAAGGTCCAAGAAAGAGGATTACAAAATAACTTAGAAAGACCCGACATGACGAAGTCGGCCTCCATAAAATGCTAAAGTTATAAAAAGTAATACCTGGCAGAGACCTCATAAAAGGCCCAAACAAAACATGATTACTAGAAATAACTTCAGAAGCCTCAAAGGAATCAAAGCCACAAGCAGGAAATACAAGGGCAATCCAAAGAGGTCGAGCAACAAGGCTCCAGCACTACCAAAAACCTAAAATGGGTACTGTTCCGAGGGTTACCTTAAATTGTAGGTCGATCTCGGATGAGATCTTCTGTACTGGTCAAATATGACGTGTTCGGCTGGCTGGTGGCGGCCGGAGCTGTTGTGTCCATCTTGTTGGACTGGCTGCACTTCTGATCCTTGGTCACCGGAGGGTGGAGGGTACCTGCAAGAGACTCCGATGCTTAAGTTAGCACGGGTATTAAGCAGGTTTATTGTAGAATCAGAGTATGAGTTATACCTGGGTGCTCCAGTGTATTTATAATGGTGTAGAGTGACCTTTTTAGATAAGATAAGTTAGTTATCCTATCTTATCTTTATCTTTGAGTTGAGGTAAGCTTATCTTCAAGGAAACCGCCTTTATCTCTATAGACTTGGACTGCCTTTGGATTTGGGTCGTGTTCCTTGAGTTGGGCCCTTCTTTGGGCTTTCCTGTCGATTTGGCCGAGCTCTTTGAGAAGAGGTCAGTAATGGGCCAACTTTCCAAGAGGTTGGTCATGGGCCAACCTTCTAGGAGGTCGGGTAGTCTGACCTGAAGAGGTCGGCCGGCTTGTCGCTAAACATCACGGGTCTGACAGCTTGACCCAGGGTATGAACAGTGCCCCTGCTTAAGTTCGGATCTTTCTGTAAGATCGTGCTTTTCAGAGCTTCGATCTCTTTGGGGAAGTCGTGCTCAAGCATCTGTCTGGCTTGTTTCTTCATTGCTTTGCAATCTTTGCAGATTTTCTAGAAGTTTTGGTACTTCACAGTCCAACCTCTTTTGAGTGGTAGTGTGGGTTTTCTACCCTTGCCTTCTCGATCACGCCTTGCTTTAAGTTTGTGTTGACAACCCTCTGCCTTGGCGAAGTTATCCTTGTGGCTTGATATTCGGGCTTTTAGTGACTTGTCCAATGACTTTTTAGTGTTCTTTATATAGAATCCTTTTTAGTCTCGGATGACGTTCGTAGCCCTGTTTTGAGATTGTGCCTTCTTTGAGTGGAGTTGTATCCTTTTTAGCTAAGCACATTTGCGCCTTAAGTTGTTTCCCAACCTTTTGGCTTGTTCATTTTTGAGATCGTTCTTGTGCCTCTTCTTAGCTGCGTCGACCTGTACGACTTTGCCCCTGCTTGAGTTCGGACCTTTCCGTGAGATCGTGCTTTCGGAGCTTTGATCTCTTTAGGGAAGTCATGCTCAAGCATCCTGACTTTGGTCGATCTTAAGTAGTTTCTCCTTGTGCAAGTTTGGTATTGCCCCTTTTTAGTTTGTTGAGAGGTCTTTTCAGCCTTCTTCCGACTTGTTTGTCTTTACTGCTCGGGCTTTTTAGTCATAATACAATAACTTTTTAGGTAGTGTTCCGATGGAAAACCTTTTTATAGTTTGTTTGGATGACTTTTTTAGCGCCGTCTTTGAGGCCGTGCTTTTTGCTTTTTAAGTAGTGTCTTTTTTCAAGACTTTATACTTTTCAGCGAAGAACTTCTGGCTTTGGTCTTTTGACCTTTCCTTGGCCTTTGTGAGATGTTTATAGAGTGTCGGCATTTTGTTGTCCGACCTTTTTTTGTTTTGTCCACTTTCTGCTTGGTCGAGGTGGTCCTTTGGGGCTAACTTGTCCGACATCTTTTTAGTGTTCTTTGGTAGAACCTTTTTAGTTGGTCTGAACAATTTCGATAGCCTTGTCGTGGAGCCATGGCTTTTTGGGCAAAGCTATGTCCCTTTTAGCGCACGTTTTTCATTGGTCCGATTTCTCTTGTTGGTCCAAGCTGTAGCTTTCGTCGGTCCGACTTCTTCTTGTTGGTCCAATCTGTAGCTTTCGTTGGTCCGACTTCTTGTTGGTCCAAGCTGTACCTTTCGTTGGTCCGACTTCTTCTTGTCGGTCCAAGCTGTAGCTTTCGTTGGTCCGACTTCTTCTCGTCGGTCCAATATGTAGCTTTAATTGGCTCGGGCTGACTTCTTCATGTTGGCCTCTTCTAAATTATTTCTTAGTAATCCATTTTATTTGGACCTTTGTCAGATCTCTTTTATGGATTACTCTTTATAACTTTTGTCGGGCCGACGTCATTATGCGGACCCTTCTAAGTTACTTTTGTAATCCTCTTTCTTGGACCTTGCTCATGTCTCTTTCAGGGATTACTTTTGTAACTTTATGTTTTGGGCCGACTTCATCATGTCGGGCCCTTCTAAGTTACTTTTTGTAATCCTCTTTCTTGGACCTTGCTCAGATCTCTTTCAGGGATTACTTTTGTAACTTTATGTTTTGGGCCGACTTCATCATGTCAGGCCCTTCTAAGTTATTTTTGTAATCCTCTTTCTTGGACCTTGTTCAGGTCTCTTTCAGGGATTACTTTTATAACTTTTATGCTTTGGGCCGACTTCGTCATGTCGGGCCCTTCTAAGTTATTTTTGTAATCCTCTTTCTTTGACCTTGTTCAGGTCTCTTTTAGGGATCACTTTTATAACTTTTGTGTTCTGGGCCGACTTCGTCACGTCGAGTCCTTCTAAGTTAAATTAATCCTTTTTTATAGGCTTGGCCAGACCTCTTTTCAGGGTTTACTTATAACTTGGGTTGACTGGTCCGACTTCTTAACGTCTTTCAGTTTTTAAGTTATTATTTAGCAATCCATTAAGACCTCGTCAAGTCCTTTCTCCGGATCACTTTCGATAACTTCTTGCATTATTCTATTTTCATCTTTGCCGATTTGTAGAAGGTGAGTTCACTCCTTGTTTAGTCGACCTTTAGATGAATTTGGTTTTTATCTCTGCTGGTCTTTATCGTGATCGTGCAGTGAATTTGATTTTCACTTTCTGCCGATCTGTAGCTTTATAATCGGGCGATGAATTCTGCTTTCATTTTTTTGCCGACCTTGTCGAAATCGGGCGATGAATTCTGGCTTCATCTTTGCCGACTTTTATTGTGATCGGGCGGTGAATTTGGTTTTCACCCCGCCGACCTTGTCGTGATCCGGCAGTGAAATTTTGCATTTCAGATTAATGCGTCTTGGTACAGCAGTGAATTTTGTTTCCACTTTGTCGACCTTTGTCGAAATTTCAAACGATGAATTCAGTTTTCATCGTGGTCGGGCGGTGAAGTTGGTTTTCACCTTGCCGACTTGTCGCTTTGTAATCGGACGATGAATTTGGTTTTTATTTTGCCGACTTTGTCGTGATCGGGCGGTGAATTTGGTGTTCACCTTGCCGACCTGCCGTAGTCGTGTGTCTTGGTAGGAAACTTTTTAGGGAATCTGCAATCTTTTAAACAATAAAATGAAGATAAGAGTGTGTACATGTTAGTACTTACCTTTTTAGGTCGGGAAAACTTTTTGGATCTCAGCCTAGCGCCCTTTTTAGATTGCAGGCATGCCATGACCTTGGTAGCTCTTGCCCCTTGAGGTTGGATACTTTGTAGCAACCTTTCCCCCGTTCTTCTGAACAACTTGGTATGGTCCTTTCCAGTTAGCTGTTAGCTTCTCTTCTCCTGACCGACCTATTCTGATGTCATTTCGGATCAGGATGAGATCGTTGTTGCTAAATTACCTTCCGATTGTATCTTGAGGCCATTTGACGTTTTAACGCCTCTTCCTTGATCCGAGCTCTTTCTCGGGTTTCTGGAAGTAGGTCAAGTTCTTCCTTTTGAAGTTAGGAGTTGGCCTCTTCACTGTAGTGGATCACTCTGGGCGATCCTTCTTTGACCTCCACTAGGATCATTGCCTCCATTCCATAAGCTAATCGGAAGGGTGATTCCTTTGTAGTGGAGTGTGGGGTTGTCCGATATGCCCATAGGACTTGTGGGAGCTCTTTAAGTGGGGCTATAGGGAAGTTGGCATGCTTTTGATGTAAAGTTTTGACTTTGTATTTGGGTCTTTGCTCTGAAGAACTTTGGTTCTTTCTGCAAAAGTTTGCATCTTTAATCGTTTGTTGTGACTTTTCTTTTATCGTTCGCCTTTGAGAAGAATGTGTGCTTTGCTTAGGGTTTGGTTGCTGTTCCTGTTTCTTTTCATTGTTGCCTGAGTCCTTTTGTACAAAAGTTCTAGCTTTTGTTTTGACCTTTTGTTTGAGAGGTGTTCGGACTGTTTGGGTATAGATTGTCGACTTCTTTTCTCTGTGTTCTTGCCCTGTTGTTGCCTCCAAAGGGTGTCCCTGGACTTTCGTGTGAGTCCTGGGGTTTCCCTTTTACTGCCACGTCTGTCACTTGATGTTTTGCTGTTATTGTCCGAGTTGTTTCCTTATTTGCCCGAGTTGTTTGGTAGTAATCCCATAGTCGACCTATGTCTTTGAGATGTCTACTAAGATCCCGACAGCATGTCTGATTAGCTGGATTTCATAGTTTTAATGCGTGTTACTGTGGCTGACCCTGAGTACATTCCTTATACCGCCTTCGAGATCGACTTGTTGTGGTCTTGTAATGTAGCCTGGATGAGGCTTCTGTTATTGCCCCCTGGTTTGGTGTTGGCTAGTTTTGAAAATGCATCAGCTCGGGCATTCTATGTGTCGGACTTCATTTTCCCCAATTTTTCCGAGTTATTTTCTGTTTTTGTCCAGGGTCCCTCGAATTATCCAAGATGTTCTCTGGTTTTGTCCAGGGTCCCCCGAATTATCTGAGTTGTCCTCTGTAGGATTCTTCCAGCTAAGTTTATTTTCTGTAGGATGCCTTTTATGGGCTGGTTGGTCCGAACTCTGATAGTGTGAGCTTGAAAGTATGGGTGGAGTCGTTGAGAGGTGAGTACGAGGGCGTAGGCAAACTTTTTCTATCTTTTGATAGTTTAGTTCGTCCCCTTGTAGAGCTTTGCTGATGAAGTAGATGGGTTGTTGCCCGCTTTCGTCTTCTCTAACTAGTGCTGAGGCTATTGCCCGACTTTCCACTGCGAGGTATAATATGAGTTCTTCATTTTCCTGGGGTCTGGTGAGAATGGGTGGTTGCCCCAAGAATTTTTGAAATCTCGGAAGGCTTTGTTCGCATTCCATTGTCCTTTTCAAACCTCTCTCCCTTCCTTAATATACCTCTTTGAGGTGTCTTTTGCAAGATGATTTGGAGATCGAACCTCCTGCGAATCCTCCATTTATCATATGAACACGTCTCTTAGGGGGGTAAGGTAGACGTTCAACTTGTCCGACCTCTTTGGTGTGAGGTGGATGTTCCACTCGTCCGACCTCTTCGGTGTGAGGTGGACCTTCAACTCGCCCGACCTCTTTGGTGTGAGGTGGACCTTCAACTCGTCCGACCTCTTTGTTGTGAGGTGGACCTTCAACTCGTCCGACCTCTTTGTTGTGAGGTGGATCTTCAACTCGTTCGACCTCTTTCTCCTTTTTGCTTTTGATTGGGCGAGGTGGTGAGATCTTCTTAGTGTTGCATATTTCTCGTTAAACATCCCCAAGAGATAGGTTTCTCAGTGGGTTGGTCTTCTTTCTTCCTGGACTCTTTATCCATGTCCCGTAATGGGTTAGGAGAATCTGGTTTTTTGAGCTGTCTCCCAATCGGGAGTTCTCCTCCATATTGATATATTTTTTTGCCCTTTCTTGAATTTCATTTAGAGATGTTGGGTGCTTCTTGGATATTGAGTGGTTGAAAGGTCCTTCTCACAGGCCATTAATGAGACCCATGATAGCTGCTTCTGTCGGCAGACTTTGCATGTCCAGGCATGCATTGTTAGAGTAGTCGGGAAGGCTTTGCATCGAATAACGTTCGACGCGTCAGTGAGATACGTCCTGCTTTTAAAATTACTAAGATGATGGCTTGGATCCGATATGCCATCGTACGGGGTCATGTCGGGAGCTTTGAAGTCCTTTGGGACTTTTAGCTTTCATGATCTCCTTGGTGAATGGGTCTTGATTTTTGTGGGAGCCGTCTTCGTGATCGGATCGAATATTTTTGGCCTTGAGATCAGCTTCGAGCTTTAGGGGCTTGTCCTTTAGCTCTCGTCGTCGCCTAGTTTCTCTCCGGAGGTTTCTCTCAGCTTCTTGTTCCAGCTGTTTAAGGCGATTCTGTTGCTTACGGATAGCTTCCAAAATTTCTGTGTTTAGGGGTTGCTTATCTCCCCCATTTTGAGGTGTGTCTTTAGAGGTGGCGTCCGTGTCTTTGTTTGGCGTTCTGTCCACCAAACCAGAGTTGTGATCGTTGTCATGGTCGTCCGCTATGGTGATGGGATGACTTCCAGGTTCCTTGGCAACGGCGCCAATGTTCCGAGGCTTACCTGAAAATGTAGGTCGATCCCGGATAAGATCTTCTGTACTGGTCGGAGATGACGTGTCCGGCTGGCTGGTGGTGGCCGGTGCTGTTGTGTCCGTCTTGTTGGACTGGCTGCACTTCTGATCCTTGGTCACCGGAGGGTGGGGGGTACCTGCAAGAGACTCCGATGCTTAAGTTAGCACGGGTATTAAGCAGGTTTATTGTAGAATCAGAGTATGAGTTATACCTGGGTGCTCCAGTGTATTTATAATGGTGTAGAGTGACCTTTTTAGATAAGATAAGTTAGTTATCCTATTTTATCTTTATCTTTGAGTTGAGGTCAGCTTATCTTCAAGGGAACCGCCTTTATCTATATAGGCTTGGACTGCCTTTGGATTTGGGTCGTGTTCCTTGAGTTGGGCCCTTCTTTGGGCTTTCCTGTCGATTTGGCCAAGCTCTTTAAGAAGAGGTCGGTAATGGGCCAACCTTCCAAGAGGTCGGTCATGGGCCAACCTTCTAGGAGGTTGGATAGTCTGACCTAAAGAGGTCGGTCGGCTTGTCGCTAAACATCCCGGGTCGGACAGCTTGACCCAGGGTATGAACAGGTACCGAGGTAGATAAAGACCGACATGATATTAAAGGCATGAAGTTATAATAAGAACAAGCTCAAAGAGGCTACCTAAGTCAGCCCCAAGAACTTGGAAGCTATTTCTTGTTTTTCAAAAAATAAAGTTGCCAAACAAGCAACTAAAAGAGTGTAAACAGTCATCAAAAGACCATTTACAAAAATATAAAGTTCAAAAGCCCGCAGACAGGGCCATATGCAAATATACCAAGAATAAATAAAGAGGATCCAGAGGTTTCCCAGAAGCTGCATCAACACGGGGCGAAGGAGGACGAGTCTGGAGGGGCATAGCATCCACTGTCGCATCCTCCTGGTTCAAGATTTGACAGTCAGGTACTGACTCAATTCCGGCTGAAGGAGCTGAAGGAGTCGGCACGACAGAAGCCTTGGCAGCAGGCGCAGGAGGAGGTTCAACATCATCATCATCAAGGTCGTCAGGGACAATCTTACCGTCCCTCACAACATTGTCAAGACTAAAGAAAGTATGGTCGAGCTCGGGCGCCAGAACCCAAACCTCCTCCCTTAAGTTCTCATAAGCAGTAGTCACGCTGCCCACAAGGTGACCCTGGAGCTCGGTATAATCATCCCGGGCAGTCTTCAACTCACTCCTGAGACGCACCACTTCTCTTAGGCCGAAACATAGCTATCCTTGTGCCTCAACGCTATGTCTTCAGCCAACTTCATAGAAGCCGCCAAGGCCACAGAACTAGCCTTTTCACCCTCTAATTCTTTCTCCACCTTCGCCAACTTTACCTCCAGCTCCTCCTTCAAACCCCTTATTCTATCAAAGTCCGACTTAGCCTCCATCATGAAAGATTTTGTAGCATGAACCGGGATACCCTGAGCAGTTCGAAAAAGAGCCGCACCCATATGAGCCATCTTCACACTACTTCTGGTTATGAACTCTAGGTGATGAAGAATGGTAACATCATCCATTGGAAGACCTCCATAGGGGGCAATCTGTTGGTCGACAAACTCGACGGCATCAAAATCAGGGGCATCAAGGTTAAAGGGCTCAGATGTTTTTTGCTTTTTCGGAGGAGGAGTGCCAGAAGTAGCAGCTGAAGTTTGTGGAGGGTCAGCCAGACGAACCCGGGGAGTAGGGATCACCCTCTTTGGCCCAGGTGAACTCGGCACGGGTGGCTTCACCTGAACTTGAGAAGATCCCTCTCCTGCCACCTTGGCCGACATGTTTTTAGCAGCAGCAGCCTTCCTTGCCTTCTTGAAGGCCTTCATGGAGCCATTATTTTTAGACATCTCTAAAAAATAGAATCAACCACAGCAATGGGTTACAATCACAAAAAAAGGAAGCAAAGCTAAAATCAAGGATAAAAATAAGTCAGACAGTACCCAACGCAGTTTGGACCAGGGACAGGTCCCCCTGAGACCTTTTGGTATCAAGATGGGGAGGTTCCCCCCATATATCTTCAAGAACAATTACAAAAGCCCACTCAACCTCGTCAAGCATCTCCCAAGTATAACAAGACACTGTCACATTCTTTTTCGATTCTAGAGGAAAAGCAGGCTCATCATTCTCATAAAGGAAAAAGGGGCGGGCCCCCTCAATAGCTCGAACTTTAAAGAAATAGTTCTTAAAGTCCTTAAAGGACTCATCGCACATAGCAAAAACTTTATGTCCCTGGACATATCTAAAAGAAACCCAAGAAGCTTTCTTTTTGGAAAAAGCCCCGAGCTTGGCCGAAACAAAAAAGATAGAGGAAAAGGGTCTGAGAAGGTGTGACACCTAACTCTTGACAAAGCAGCTGAAAGATCTTGATAAAACCCGAGGAATTCGGATGAAGCTGGGACGGGGCAACGTTACACGACCACAACAAGTCGGTCTCAAAAGCAGTAAAGGGAAAGGTAATGTTCAACTGGCTGAAGAAATATTCATAAGCATAGAAGAAGGGATGCTCCCCCTCAACCGAGGTTGGAAAACAAACCCTCTCGTCAGAGTCAGGTGCTACAAGCCCATAATCCCTCTCCTGGGCACCACTACCACAAACCCTATGAAGTTTTCTCAGCTCTACACAAAACTCAGCATCCACCACAGAAACACACATTAAGACAAGGGAGTCCAGCCAATCAGACATCCCCTCAGGAACTCTAGAAGACATCTCTATAATATTTTGGTGAGAAGACATGGCCAACTAGTCCTACAACCAAAGAAAAGACGAATTACTAAAATTACTCAAGAACAGACAAATAAATCGGACGGCAAAAATAAAAACAGCAGATTGCAGACTCAGCTGTAAAAAGGAAAGCCCCAGGACACAACCCAAAGGACCAGGGGCATCCTTTGGAGGCAATAATAGAGTGAAGAACCCACACCCTCTCCCAACAAAAGAAAGCAACCCTTTTTCTTTGGCATTGAAGTTTTTTAACAAAGTCATCAAAGGAAAAAGGCAGCTCAAACAAAGGACAAAAAACGGACATCAAAGATGCAACCTTTTTCTTGAAGAATTAAAAGCCGAAGCCATTATCCCAAAAAAGCAACAGTAAGGACAGTAAAACGGGCAAAGCTCTAGGAAAACCCTAATCATCAGGAGGAATACCAGAAACATACATCATAGCAACCAAACGGAACAGAAGCAAAAAAATACATCACAGTGATGAACAAACACAAAGACCACAAAAAGGTTCAAGCTTTCCAACATACATTCAGAATAAATTTTTTTCCAGAAAAATGCTCGAGTTCGGCTTCACCCGAGAAGGATCGAAGTCCTAAGACTAAGACTCGATCTCAAAAAGAAAGATCGAGCTCGAGCAGGGACACTGTTCATACCCTGGGTCGAGCTGTCCGACCCGAGATGTTTAGCGACAAGGCGACCGACCTCTTCAGGTCTGACTATCCGACCTCTTCTCAAAGAGATCGGCCAAATTGCCAGGAAGGCCCAGTAAAGGGCCCAAATAGAGGAACACAACCCATATCCAAAGGCAGTCCAAGCCTATAGAGATAAAGGCGGTTCCCTTAAAGATAAGCTGACCTCACCCAAAGATAAGATAAGATAAGATAACTAACTTATCTTACCCAAGAAGGTCAGCCCACGACCATTATAAATACACTGGAGCACCCAGGTATAACTCATACTCTGATTCTACTAAAAACCTGCTTAATACCCTTGCTAACTTAAGCATCGGAGTCCCTTGCAGGTACCTCCCACCCTCCGGTGACGAAGGATCAGCAGCATAGCCAGTCCACAAGTCGGATACAACAGCTCCAGCCGCCACTCACTGGCCGGACACGTCAGCACCGACCAGTACAGGAGATCTCGTCCGAGATTGACCTCCAATTTCAGGTAACCTTCGGAACAAAAGCATTCAAGAACTTGGATGAACAAGGATGAAAGACGTCAAGCTAATGACGATAAACAAGCGCTTGTTGGGAGGCAACCCAACCTGAGGTAGTTTCCTTTCATAGTTATTTCAATAAAGAGTGAAGTAAATTTCTCTGCATTGCAAGGAGTTAAGTTGCACACCAAAACACTTTAAGAGTGAATGTATGGTTCTAAGTTTGGCGTTTCACCAAGAATTTCATTAAGAATGCATCACACTCTTCTGCAAGATTGATCAATAACTCGAAACAATCAGAGAAACTACTTAGCACTTGCTTAGTTTGAGTTTATAATCTATTATCTGATGTGTCATAGACAGTAGCAAGGGACTAAGTTTGGTGTTCCCACACCAAAGTAAGTTCAAGATGCCACAACAATCCTTTCATGCTAACCATTGGCTTAAGTGCTTAGGGAATAAGCAACGTCCAACAATTATGCAGGAAAGACATTCAACTCCTTGAATAAATCAAACATCATCACCAAAAGAAATACAAAATTTATAGATGATGATAACAAAAGAAAAGCTAGAAGACACTCCCAAGAGGTTGTATTGTCATTTAATTCCTTTTACTCTAAGACATTTTAAATTAGAAGTTTCTGTGTACCCTGCTAATTAGTTTCATTAATGTAAATTTTGATGTATGCAAAGTGATCTGGTTTTAGTGCTTGCTTTCATCTTCACCAACTTAGATGTTATGACCTGTCCCTTTTTTCTTTTTGATTCAATAAGAGAAACTGGTTGAAATAGAAAGTAATTGTCCAATATGGTAGAAATAAGAATGAGGATCGGTGGTGGTAATTGCTTGATTAGTTGGTAAGCTCAATAATAAAAGCTACAAGGTAGAATGTATCTTTCTAAGTGTAAACTTAGTTGCTGTCAGGAATCTTCAATAAATAAAGATCCTTGGAAGAAAAGAAAAAGTCAAAAAGAAAGAAAGAAAAGCCAAAAGCTGGTAACAAAAGAATGAAAGAAACAAAGAATAAAGGCTAGACACCAATAGCTTAGACCTTAAGACATATGCCTGTGGTGTCTTTGTACTGGGATCTACTTGGATGATTAGGTTCTAAGGAGTGTTTCAACACTTGGTAACTTGGGTTAACTAACCCGGGATTATCAAACAAAAGTCCACTATCAAGAGCAACCTAGTTACAAGACATTTAGTAACCCAAAGAGGTGCTGGGCATCAATGCTCTTAAGAAGAATTGTAAGCCAAGTGTTTGTAGTGAAGATGTGTTGATTGAAAATTAAGCCAAAGAGCTTATGCAACACTTGACATTGAGCTACAATTGAGAAATAAGTTTCTGAAGCAAAAAGGAAGAAAAGAAAAACCTGACAAGGATCAATAAGTAATAAGGTTCACATTAGTAACTTTAGTTAACATTAAGAGAAGACATTTTACATTTGGAAGTTGCTAATAATTGAGCAACACTCTGTCTGCATAAAACCCTATAATCCACATTCAATTAATTGCTAATAAGGACATAAATGCTTATCTGTCTTCTCATGTTTTAGTGCTTGCTTGGGGACAAGCAAGGTTTAAGTTTGGTGTTGTGATGACAAGTCATCTTATGCTAGTTTCACAAGCATTTTTCTCTTGTTTTCTTAGGTTTTATACACTTTCTTGCACATTAAGTAAGTGTTTGGATTAAGATTTCATACATTGCCTAAGTCTCTTGAATATGGTTGTTATTGTGCTTTTTCATAAGGTTTTGAGCTACTTTTAATAGATGTTATGAATAATGTAAATACACTATGATTATAGCAAACTTTGAGGCATTGTTTTGATTGATTGTAGGAGAAAATGAAGCAAGGAAGAAGAAAGGATAATGTAACGTTGGCAACAACATTGAACCACCAACGTTGAAAGCAATGCTTTTGTAGAAGAAATGGGTGTCAACGTTGAGGGCAACGTTGGTAATCCAACGTTGCCTCAAACGTGGGAAGTTGCAGAATACTGGTATGGCGTTAGAGAGAACATTGGAGGTCCAACGTTACCACCAACGTCTTCGATGGTTTTCAAATCATGGAGCTAAAGGATTTTTGAGCGACGCGTACGTGTCTATGACGCGTACACATGAAAAAGGAAAACTTTGATATCCACGCGCAAGCGTGAGTCACGCGCACGCGTGGAATGGCAAATTTGACCATCCACACATACGCGTGGGTCACACGTACGTGTCATCAGATGAACGTTGGAGGTCCAACGTTGCCTCAAACGTTACCTCCAACGTCTGCGATGAGAAGCCCAGAATTTGAAGTTGGAAAAATGAAATTGACGCACGCGTCTATGACGCATACGCATGGATTGAAAAAAAGGCAATGCATGCGTAAGCGTGGAGTACGCGTACGCGTCGAGAGGAAAAAACACAGTTTTCACGCGTACGCATGAGTCACACGTACGCGTGGATAAGCGAACGTTGGCCCTCCAATGCTGTGTCAAATACTGATGACAGAACCAGAATCCATTCTTTCAAAATGACGTTTGACTCAACGTTGGGCCAAAAACATTGACTCTAACTTCAATACCAGAAAGGCAAAATTGGCACGCCCATCCCTTCAATTGCATTTGGCGCCAACCCAATCAATCCCAACAAGGATCAAGAGGCCCAATCCAAGAACCTGAAGATTCAATTGAAGGTGTATAAATAGAGAAGAATTTGATTCAAAAAGGAGAGCTAGTCAGGAAGGAATTTTGGCTTAGGAGTTAGTTAGAGATCAGATCTTTTCTTTTTGTAATTTCTTCTGCATTTCTTTTCTATAACTTTCTAGTTTCTGGTTTTACTTGAGCAATGAGGAACTAAACCCAAAATTCATTAGGGGGAGGAGCTCTATTGTAATTCCAATGAATCAATGAAATTCTTCTTCTTCTCAATTCATTCTTGTAGCTATTGGATACCTTCTGTTTTGATTTAGAATTCTTCACTCCGGAAGGGGGTTGAATTCAATTGAATGCTTGTGTGAGCCTCGGAAGGGGAATCACTTGCATTAGATCTGAAGCTCTATCCTTCACAATTTTCATTACCAACACTATTCGGGAGGAATTGAGGTTTTGAGAATTTGTGTGGCCAATGGTTAAGAGAATGTGCTCTAACTCTTCTCATGACAGTTAGATCAAGGAATTGGCAAGATTGATTATGATTAGAGAGATTGGATTACCAAGGAATTGGGATCCAATCAATTTCAATCCGCCATAGATCTACATAGATGATTGAGGAAGGAATTGAGATCCAATTGATTCATGGAGGATTGCAATATCTCCAATCCCTGATGAATCATTTTCTCTAGTTTTCTTTATTTCAAACTTCTCTGATTCCGATTTTCATTTGAATTATTTTGCTGTTTGAATCCCTGCACCCAATTCCCTTTATAATTCATGCAATTTAAGTTTCCTTGCAATTTAAATTCTGCAATTTCACTTTCCTGCATTCTAAGATTCAGTTATTTACATTTCTTGCAATTTAAGTTTTAGCTCTTTTAGATTTCTTGCACTTTAAGATTCAGCAATTTAAATTTCTTGTTATTTAAGTTTCAGTCAATTTACCTTCAGCAATTTACAATTCCTGTAATTTACATTCTGCCAATCAATTTCTAATCAAATCATCAATATTAGCTTAACTAAATTCATCATCATACTAAAATTGCTTGATCCATCAATCCTGTGGGATCGACCTCACTCCTGTGAGTTATTACTACTTGATGCGACACGGTACACTTGCCGGTGAGTTTGTGTGGAATCTTTTTTCCACTCATCAAGACGCCCAGCTTTCCCTTTGTCTGGCGTTCAATGCCAGCAAGGGGTTATCCCCAGAGTGTTCTGTTTTCACTTTTGATCATCTCTGTTTCTATTCTAAGGACTGCACATGATCGTAAACATTAAAAAGCAAAGGGAAACTATGAAAGTTAACAGGAAATGAACTGAAAATGAATATAAATGAGAATAAAGAAAAGGACTAAAACAGTAATGCACTACTTATGGTTGGGTTGCCTTCCAATAAGCGCTTCTTTACCGTTATTAGCTTGACTTTACTGTTGTTAGGTTAGTAATAATGTAGAGCTCTCTTGCTCTAGATTGTCCCCTAGATAATGCTTGACTCTTTGTCCATTCACTATAAATCTTTTATCAGAGTGTTTGTCTTGGAGTTCTATATGACCATAGGGTGATAAATTAGTGACCACAAAAAGTCCAGTCCATTGGGACTTGAGCTTCCCAAGGAAAAGCTTGAGTCTGGAGTTGAAGTGTAGAACCTTCTGACCCGGCTCAAAGACTCTAGAGGAGAGCTTTTGATCATGCCATTTCTTGGCCCTTTCCTTGTAAATTTTAGCATTGTTAAACGCAGTTTGTCGGAATCCATCCAACTCATTTGACTGGAGCAATCTTTTGTCAACTACAGCCTTGGCATCAAAATTGAGGAATCTGGTTACCCAATAGGCTCTATGCTACAGTTCCACCGGTAAATGACATTCCTTTCCATAGACCAGCTGGTAGGGTGACATCTCAATAGGGGTCTTGAAAGTTGTTCTATATGCCCAAAGGGCATCATCAAGTTTCCTTGCCCAGTCTCTCCAGGAGGTGCTTACTGTTCTCTCCAGGATTCTTTTGAGCTCTCGGTTTGAGACCTCAGTTTGCCCATTTGTCTACGGATGGTAGGGAGTTGCCACTCTGTGGCGGACACCATAACAGTGCAGAACCAAGTCAAGTTATCTGTTACAGAAGTGAGTGCCTCCATCATTGATCAGGGTCCTTCGGATGCTGAATCTGTTGAAAATGTATTTTTGGAGGAATTTCATTACCACTCGGGTGTCATTAGTGGGTGAGGCGATTGCTTCAACCCATTTAGCACATAGTCCACTGCCACAAGGGAAAGGGCCCATGAAATCTATTCCCCATACACCAAACAACTCGATTTCTAAAATCCCTTGTTGAGGCATCTCGTGGTTATGGGAGATTTGATGAATGGATTTTTGATGGTATAGAATTTCACAATTGAAAATCTCGTCGAAGTATAGTTTCTAAACTAACAATAATCCTTTCATACAAACATTTGTTTGTCACAAGTACAGACCCCTAAAATTATAAACCGAAGTATTTAAACCTCGGGTCGTCTCTCAAAGGAATTGCAGGGTAGTGTTCTTGTTATTAGCCATGGTCATGAATATTTTGGGGTTTTGATTTGGAAACAAGAAAAGTAAATCAAATGACAAAAAGGTCTTGGCAAGGTTCGGTGGTCAAGGATCTCTATCTTTATCGCTAACCAAAATATGATAATTGTAAGGATCAATCCCACTAAGTCATCCTCTAACAAGTAAAGGAAAGTCAAATGAGTTATATCAATCCAAGTCCATGAGTCCTAACTATTCACAAATTGAATTAATGAGAGCTAGAGTCAATGGCTACCAACTATCAATCACTTGGATATTAGTAACTCAAGAATTCCTAAGCTACCTTCCCAAGCCAAGAACATGAAATTCTACTCTAATATCCTCTCAAGCATTTTGACAAACACTTGGAAGGCATAAAAGAAAAGCATAGTAAATTAACAACAAGAATGAAATTTAACAACAATTATTGCAAGGAATTAACAACAACAATAAAAAAGAACACTATTGACATGAATTACCTCAAACTGAATTGAAAGAAAATAGAAGAAACAAGAGTGAATCTACAACAAATCATAGGAGCAAAGTAGAAGAAATTACAACAAAAGAATAGAAGAATGATGAATGTAACAACAAAGAATTGAGAGGTAGAAGTAGAAGAGAGCATGAATTAAAACCTAGATCTAAGATTATTGACCTAAACCTATTCCTAATCCTAATCCTAGAGAGAAGTGAGAGCTTCTCTCTATAAAACTAACTAAAGCTAATCCTAATGTAAATGAATGATTATGAATTCCCCCATTCCACTTCAATCCTTGGTCCTTTTATGCAATTTGGTGCCAAAGTTGGTTGCAAACTGGGCCCTACAGCTCTCAGAATTCGCTGGGCACGTTTTCCTCTTAAAAGTCACGTGCGGCCACCGACGCGTACGCGTACAGCACACGTGCGCGTCCCTCGAGTCTTCGCGATCCACGCATGCGTGTACGTTGCACGTGCGCGTGGATGAATATATCCAAATCTTTGGCTTTCTCATGTGTTCTCCACTTTGCATGCTTTTCTCTTCACTCTTTTGATCCATTTCTAGCCTTTTCAATCCTGAAATCACTAGCAAATGCATCAAGGCATCTAGTAGAATCAAAGGTGAATCAAAATTTATCAAATTAAAGGTCTAAAAGCATGTTTTCACACTTAAGCACAAATCAAGGGAGAATCACAAAACCATGCTATTTCATTGAATAAATGTGAGAAAAGGTTAATAAAATGCTCTAAATTCAACACAAGATAAACCCTAAAAATGAGGTTTATCAAGATTGCCAACCTGTTGACAACTGTCACAGTTGCGGACAAATTCCTGGGAGTCCTTGAAGAGCGTTGGCTAGTAAAAGCCGCTCTGAAGGACTTTAGTGGCTGTGCTCTCACCTCCAAAATGGCCTCCATAGTCTGAGCCATGGCAATGCCATAGAATTTTCTGCATTTCTTCTTCAGACACGTAACGGTGGATTATGCCATCCTAGCACCTTTTAAAAAGGTATGGCTCATCCCACAAGTAATATTTAGCATCATGAATAAGCTTTTTAACTTGCTGTCTATTGTATCCCTTGGGGATGAACCTTATCGCCTTGTAATTTTCAATATTAGCAAACCAAGGTGCCTTGCGTATTGCAAAGAGTTGTTCATCAGGGAAGGTCTCAGATATCTCATTAGTGGGAGGGGACGCCCCTGCTACAAGTTCAATCCGAGATAAGTGGTCAACTACCTGGCTTTCTGACCCTTTCCTATCCCTTATCACTATGCCAATTTCTTACAGGAGCAGTACCCATCTTATCAATCTGGGTTTAGAGTCCTGCTTGGAAAGAAGGTACTTGAGAGCAACATGGTTAGTATAGATAATGACCTTAGATCCTATTAAATAGGATCTGAACTTGTTAATAGCATAAACCACTGCAAGTAACTCCTTCTCCGTGGTGGTGTAATTTCTTTGTGCGTCATTTAAAATACGACTGGCATAATAAATGATGTGTAGGAGCTTATCATGTTTATGTCCCAGGACCGTGATGCCTAGGCATCTTAGGCTAGTTTCACAAGCCTTTTTCATCAGTTTTCATTAGGTTTCATGCACTTTCTTGAGCAATAAGTAAGTAGTTGGATGAGAATTTCATGCATATCTTGATTCAATCAAACATGGTTAATTGTGTGCATTTTCATGAGATTTATGCAAGAATTTACTTGAATGCTATGAATGATGCAAAATTTTGTGATTATGGCAAGGCTTTGATGCAATTGTTTGATTGATAATAGGTGAAGAGAAGCAGAGGAAGGGTGAGAAAGAAGCAGAGAAGGCAACGTTCGTGGCCAAAGTTGGCTCACCAACGTTGCTGGCAACGTTTTAAAGAGAAAGGGGTGCCAACGTTAGAGGGAACGTTAGAGAACCAACATTACCCCCAATGTTTTCAATAAATTTCAAAGTTGGAAACTGGAAGAATTGCCTTGTGTGCGTACGCACAAGAAGAAAAATTACAAGTGTGCATACACACAAGTGTGCAACGTTGGAGAGAACATTGGTGAACCAACATTACCCCCAACTTTCTCGACTAATCTCAAAACTAGAGCTGGAAAAATTGCCTTGTGTGCGTACGCACAGTGTTGTGTGCGTACGCATAAGAAAAAAATTTTCAAGTGTGCGCACGCACAAGGCTGCGTGCATAGGCACAAGTGTGCAACATTGGAGGGAACGTTGGTGAACCAAAGTTACCCCCAACGTCTGCGATCATATTTCAGTTTTCAGATTGGAAAATTTTGATATGATGCGTACGCGTCGATGACGCGTACGCGTGAAAGTGGAAAAACAGCAACTCTCGTGTACGCATGGGCAACGTGAACGCGCAAAATGGCAAAAAATTCAGTCTGCGCGTACGCGTGGGGGACGCGTACGCATGGACAACGTGTACGCGTGACCTGGCTAACGTTTATAGTAATGTTGGTGCACAAACGTTCCTCAATGATTTATGGGGAACGTTGATCAACGTTAGTGATTACCAATGTTAGTTGCTAACGTCCATCCTGAGTCATTGCTAGTGGCACCCATGCAAGCTCATGAACGTTGGTTAGCTCAAGCCCGTGTCAGCATCACTAAGAACCACTCTCAACTAGCTTCAACAAAGGCCAGAGCCCACATCCAAGACTTCAAGACTGAATGAAGAAAGTGTATAAATAGCATAGGATTTAAGTTAGATAGGAGGCAGGGAAGTTAGGGACCTTAATTGGGAAACCCTGTAATCATTTTTCTTTTGTACTTTGTTTACTTTTCCTGTACTTTCTTTCTTTTGGTTTTGATTGAGCAATGATGAACAAAACCCCCACTTCATTAGGGAGAGGGGCTCTATTATAATCATAATGAATCAATGAAATTCTTCTTCTTCTCAATCCGCTTAGGTAGCTATAGGATATCTTCTTCTTTGATTGTATATCCTTCACTTCGGAAAAGGGTTTGATTCGATTGAATGTAGGTGTGAACCTAGGAAGGGGAATCACTTACATTAGAATTTGATCTCTATCCTTCACAACTCTCTTGATCAACACCATTCGGAAGGAATTGAGATCTTGAGAGTTAGTGTGGCTTATGGGTGAGAGACCTGCACTTAACCTCTTCTCATGACAATTAGATCAAGGAATTGGCAATCGATTGTGATTAGAGAGATTGAATTGCCAAGGAATTGAGATCCAATCAATTTCAATCTGCCATAGATCTACCCGTATGATTGAGAAAGAAGTTGAGTCCCATTTAATTCATGATGGATTATGATATCTCCAATCCCTGATGAATCTTTCTCTTTGATTTTCTTCAACTTAGATCACTCTAAATTTACTTTAATTGCAATTTTTCACTACTATTTTGATTCCCAGCACCCAATTTCCTTTTTCAATTCATGCAATTTAAGTTCCATTGTCATTTAGATTCTGTAATTTTACTTTCTTGCACTTTAAGATTTTGCTCTTTTACATTTCTTGCAATTTAGGATTCAAGTCATTTACATTTCCTGCCTTTTAAGCTTCAGTCCTTTTACTTTCTTGCTCTTTTAAGTTTCAGTCATTTACATTTCTTGCCATTTACATTTCAAGCAATTTACATTCAGCAATTTACATTCCATGCAATTTAGATTCTGTTACTCAATTTTCTCCAAACTCTCTCAATATTAGCTTGACTAGACTCATCACCTAACTAAAATTGCTTGATCCATCAATCCCTGTGGGATCGACCTCACTCTGGTGAGTTTTACTACTTGATGCGACCCAGTATACTTGCCGGTTAGTTTGAGCGGACGTGTTTCCTGCCATCAAGTTTTTGGCGCCGTTGCCGGGGATTGATTAAGATTGACAATGATTAAGTAGGTGATAATCTAGATTAAGAATTTGTTTTTGTTTTTGTTAAGCCTACTAACTATTTGAGATTTTATTTCTACTAACTCTAACACTACTCTAGCAATAGAGTGTTTTGTTATGCTTTTGGCATTCTGTGTTTATGTATGCCAGGGGAAGAAGAGGTGTATCCACCTCCTTTGATTCTGAACCAGAGAGAACCTTCTTGAGGCTATGAAGAGAAGCAAGAGGGAAGAGGGTAATTAGGGAAGAAGACTCAGAAGAGTGAGACCAAGAATTAGAGGATAACCTCCACAATCCACCAGAGGAGGTAGCCAACAACAATGGCCAGCCTCCAAGGAGAGTTCTAGCTTCCTACACTATCCCCAATCCAAGAAATTTCGGGAGCAGCATTTTAACTCCTAATGTCCATGCTAATAATTTTGAACTCAAACCCCAACTTATCACCTTAGTTCAGAATAACTGCCAATATGGAGGAAGTACTGCAGAGGATCCGAACCAACATCTTTTTATGTTCCTATGAATTTGTGATACTATTAAAACCAATAGAGTGCATCCTGACATTTACAAACTGCTCCTATCTCAATTCTCTCTCAGAGATAAAGCCTCTCATTGGCTCTAAACTGTCCCAAAGGAGAGCATTACCAATTGGGATGATTTAGTTAGCAAGTTCGTAACTGAATTCTACCCCCCTCAAAGAGTCATTAAGCTCAAAACAGATGTGTAAACATTCAGACAACTAGAGGGAGAGTCATTATATGAAGTCTGGGAAAGGTACAAGGCCCTGATTAGAAGATGTCCTGAAGGAATGTTTAGTGAGTGGGTTGAGCTCCAAAATTTCTATGAAGGTCTATCCATGTAGTCAAGAAAAGTATTAGACTACTCTTTAGGAGGGTCATTGCAAATGATGAAGACTGCACAAGAAGCACATGACCTCACAGACATGGTTGCCAACAATGAATATTTCTATTCTTCTGAAAGAAAAGCAGCTCCCAAAAGAGGTGTATTTGAGTTTGAAGGTGTTGACACAATACTAGCTCAGAACAAGATCATGCACCAGCAACTTCAACAACAAATAGAGATGATGTCAAAGAGGATGGATAGGTTGCAACTCGCAGCAGTAAGCACAACCAATCAACCAACAGTTGTGTGGGCTCAAAATGAGGAGAGCTATGAAGGATATAATGCTGAGCAGCAGCAGAAACAAGTTCACTACATGCACAACCAAGGTTCTAGACCAAATGAGTTCCATGGGAACACTTACAATCCTTCATGGAGAAATCACCCCAATCTGAAGTTGGGAGAAAACCGAAATTCATGGCAGAAAAATTCCAATCCAAGCAACTTCTGCAACACAAACCACCAAAATCATCAATCCACTAACCAAACTCCTACAGAAAACCACAGAACAACTACCCCACATCCACCTATTATCCACCCAATAACCCATCAACTAACCAAAATAACTTCCATCAACCATCAACATCAGCAATTCTCCAAGTTCCTAGAGATTTTCAGAAAGCTAGAGAATAATCTCCCACTTGCTGAGGCATTAGAGCAAATGCCATTATATGCTAAATTCCTCAAGGAGTTCATCAACAAGAAGAGAAGTTGAAAAGAAAAAGAAACGGTGATCCTAACTCAAGAGTGTAGTGCTGTGATTCAGAAAGGCCTACCACCAAGTTTCTTCATTCCATGTACCATTGGCAGCATGCCTATTGATAAGGCCTTGTGTGATTTAGGCTCAAGCATCAACCTGATGCCACTCTCCATGATGAAAAGGCTATCTATAGAGGAATTAAAGCATACAAGAATGTCATTGCAACTAGCTGATAGGTCTATCATCATACCCAATGAAGTGGTAAAAAATCTTCTAGTCAAGGTGAGAAAGTTCATATTTCCAGCAGATTTTGTGATCCTGGATTTAGATGAAGAAAGAAGCGATTCTATCATATTGGGGAGACGTTTCCTAGCCACAGCAAGAGCCATCATTGATGTAGAGAAAGGAGAAATGATCTTGAGGGCACATGATGAGTAAATAATCTTCAATGTCTTTAGAGAGGTGCAACCTCTTGCTGAAAGGAAATATTGCATGAGAGTTGAGGAGGAGGACTTAAATTTGAAGAAAAAGCCCAATAAATCACTTATCAACTCACTCTTGGTAAAGAAGAAAGACATTAAAGAAAGACAGAAGGATCATGAGAACAAGAGAGCTGAGGAAGAATTGCAAACAGAGTTTCCAAAAGTGATAACTAAGAAGAAGGCCCCTGACATAAAGCTTGCTGCCAAGAAAGAAGAATCATCAAAGAAAGGGAAGAAGTACAAGAAAAAGGTCCCAAAAGGGTGGAAAAACACGATGATTCCAACTGAAGGATTCTCAGAGGGAGATAAAGTGAAGTTGATCTACCAACAGTTGGAAACATCTCCACATTTGGATGAGTATTACACAGTCAGTAGAATACTCTCGCTGGTGCATGCAGAAATTGTCCATCAAAACACAGGAAGAAGGCTTACAGTGAGAGGGGACAAGCTGAGACATTATGACCATCAGCCACCCTAACAGAGAAAAGCTATCAAGCTAATGACGATAAAGAAGCGCTTGTTGGGAGGCAACCCAACCAGAGGTAGCTTTCTTTTTCTAGTTGTTCCAATAAGATGTTAAGATTTCCCTGTATTGCAAGGAGTTAAGTTTGGTGTTTCACACCAAAATGAGTATAAAAAGGGTGAAAGTGTGATTTTAAGTTTGGTGTTCCACCATAGATTTCATGAAAACACACTATAACCCTCCAAAGAGCATCATGAATCATAAACTCCAAAATAATCAGGGAAATTACTTAACAGTTGTTCAACTTATAGTTCATAGCTAGCTTACTTAAATAAAAGCACAGGGTTTCATGTGTGTAATCAATTTGCTGCATAATAGATAGTGGCAGGGAACTAAGTTTGGTGTTTACACACCAAAGTTAGTTCAAAAGCCTACAAACATTCATCCATGACTAACCATCTTTCAAGTGCTTGGGGGACAAGCAACTTCCACTATCATTGTAGAAAGTTAGTCAACTTCTTGGAAGGACTATGCATCATCACCAGGGAGAATACAAAAGCCAGGGAGGATGATGAAAAACTTAGCAAGAAGATACCAAGAGGTTGTATGGTTACTTAACTGATTTAAAGTATTTTAATTGGAAGTCTAAATATACCCTTGCTGATTAGTTTACCTTTGTGTACATTCTGTTTGTTTGTTTTCTTTAATTTTCATTTGAGTGTGCTAGTCTAAGTGCCCCGTTTCGTTTACACCCTGCTTGAATGTATGTCTTGTCCCTTTTGATTTTGATTGAATAAAAGAAAATGTTTTAATACAGAAAGAGTAATAGTCCAATTTGGTAGGAAATAGAATAAGGTCAAGTGGTGGTACATGTTTGATTATTTAGTAAAATCACTATTCATGCCCGGATCCGAGCTGTACGACCCGGGCTGATCGACGACAAGTCGACCGACCTGTTCAGACCAGGATTATCCGACCTCTTTGTAAAAGTGGTCTGCCAAATCACTACAGAGGCCCAAGAAGGCCCAGAAAAAAGAACACGGCCCAAATCTAAAGGAAGCCAAAGCCTAGAAAGATAAGGATGGTTCCCCTAAAGAGAAGATGACTTCACTCAAAGATAAGATAAGATAACTCAGGTATAACTATCTTATCTCCAGAAAAGATCACTCTACAACATTATAAATATACTGGAGCACCCAGGTATAACTCATATTCTGATTCTACTAAAAACCTGCTTAATACCCTTGCTAACTTAAGCATCAGAGTCCCTTGCAGGTACCACCACCTCCGGTGACAAAGGATCAGCAGCATTGCCAGTTCAACAAGTCGGACGCGACAGCTCCAGCCACCGCTCACAAGTCGGACACGTCATCTCTGACCAGCATAGAAGATCTCGTCCGAGATCAACCTATAGTTTCAGGTAACCCTCGGAACATTGGCGCCGTTGTCGGGGAACCTGGAAGTCATCCCATCATCATGGCGGACAACCTTGGCAATGACCACAATTTCGATTTGGAAAACAAAATGCCACATAAGAATGCGGATGTCACACTAGACGATACTTCTCAGCCTAACAAAAACAAAAATTCGCCAAGCACAGGAGTCATGGAGGCACTTCAAGATCACCTAAAACAACTCGAAAAAGAGGTCGAATATCAACGGAAGGCCGAGAGAGACCTACGAAGGGAAGCTAGGCGACGCTGAGAATTAGAAGACAAGCTCCTAAAGCTTGAAGCCGATCTCAAAGCTAAAACAACTCGATCCAGCCACGAAGATAGCCCCCGCAAAGACCAAGACCCATTCACCAAAGAGATCATGAAGGCCAAAATACCAAAAGACTTCAAACCCCTTGACATGACTCCATACGACGGCACATCAGATCCCAGCCATCATCTCAATAATTTCAGAAGTAGAATGTATCTCACTGACACCTTAGACGCAATTCGATGCAAAGCCTTCCCGACTACCTTGACGAAGACAGCAATTAAATGGTTCGACAATCTGCCCCCTAGGTCCATCTCAAGCTTTGACGACTTAGCCAAGAAGTTTCTAGCCAGATTCTCCATCCAGAAGGACAAAACTAAACACGCCCCAAGCCTATTAGGGATCAAGCAAGGAGATCGGAAAAGCCTTCGCAGCTACATAGAAAGATTCAACAAACCATGTCTGGACATACAAAGTCTGCCAACAGAAGCAGCCATTATAGGTCTCATCAATGGTTTACGAGAGGGACCTTTTAGTCACTCCATATCAAAAAAACATCCCACATCTCTGAATGAAGTGCAAGAATGAGCAGAGAAATACATCAACATGGAGGAAAACTCTCGACTAGGAGAGACCTCAAAGTCCGGATTCTCCTACTCCTCCCGAGATAAGGACAAAGAGTCCAAGAAAAAAGAAGTTCAGCATGGAGAAAAGATCAAGAAATACCACAATTACACCCCCTCTTCGGGTGTCTCTTGTAGATGTCTATCGAGAAGTATGCCATACTGAAAAGATACCCCCACCTTGCCCACTCAAAAGCATGAAAGGAGGAGGAAATCAGACAGAATACTGTGAATACCATCAAATTTATGGACATCCCACCAACGAGTGCTTCGATTTAAAGAATGTCATAGAAAAATTGGTAAGAGAGGGGAGACTAGATCGGTACTTAGCCAGCAAAACAGACGAGCCAAGAAAAAGAAGAAGGGACGAAGAGGTCGAATGAACTGAACGACCACCTCGTACCCCGGAGAGACATGTCCACATGATAAACGGAGGATTTGCGGGAGGAGAAATCTCCAAATCATCTCGCAAAAGACATCTTAAAGAAGTATATCATGTCGAGGGAGGAGAAGGAGCACCCAACCTCCCTACTATCACTTTCACTAAAGAGGATGTAGTTGGCGTCATCTCGGGACATGATGATCCCATGGTCATCACTATCATATTGGCCAACGCTAATCTCCACCGCACACTGGTGGACCAGGGAAGCTCGGCTGACATATTGTTCAAAACCGCCTTTGATAAACTTGGCCTAAAGGAAAAAGAACTCAGAGCATATCCGAACAGCTTATTTGGGCTAGAAGACACTCCAATCCAACCACTTGGATACATCTCACTACACAGAACCTTTGGAAAAGGAAACTGGTCAAGGACGCTCAACATAAACTATATCGTGGTCGACGTGAGTACAGCCTACAATGCCCTGATAGGTCGGACAACGCTAAATCATCTCGGTGCAGTAGTCTCGACTCCACATCTGTGCATGAAGTTCCCAACCACAGAAGGGATCGCTACGATAAAAGCAGACCAGAAAACAGCACGCCGCTGTTACAACGAAAGTCTGAACCTTAGAGGCAAAGGAGAAGAAATCCACACCATCGAACTCGGGGGAGTTCGAGGACGGGAAGAACTTTGTCCACAACCTGAAGGTAAGATAGAAAAAGTTCAGATCGGAGATGTCCCAGATAAAATAACCAATATTGGCACAATCCTAAAAAGAGACGTAAATGAGTCCCTCATACAGTTCTTAAGAGATAATGTCGACCTCTTTGCATGGAAGGCCACAGACATGCTGGGCATAGACCCCAAACTAATGTGCCATAAACTGGCAGTATATCCAGGATCTTGGCCAGTAGAGCAGAGACGTATGATGAGCGGATAATTTATACCCTTTTTGGCATTATTTTTAGATAGTTTTTAGTAAGTTTTGGTTACTTTTTATTATATTTTTATTAGTTTTTATGCAAAAATCACATTTCTGGACTTTACTATGAGTTTGTTTGTTTTTCTGTGATTTCAGGTATTTTCTGGCTGAAATTGAGGGACCTGAACAAAAATCTAATTCAGAGGCTGAGAAAGGACTGCAGATGCTGTAGGATTTTGACCCTCCTGTACTCGAAATGGATTTTCTGGAACTAAAGAACTCTAATTGGTGCTCTTTTAATTGCATTGGAAAGTAGACATCTTGGGCTTTCCAGAAATATATAATAGTCTATACTTTTCCAGAGATTTGATGGCCCAAACTGGTGTTAAACGCCAGCCAGAGACCCTTTTTTAGAGTAAAACGCTAGAACTGGCACCAAAACTAGAGTTAAACGCCCAAACTGGCACCCAAGCTGGCGTTTAACTCCAAGAATGGCCTATGCACGTGAAAGCTTCAATGCTCAGCCCAAACACACACCAAGTGGACCCCGGAAGTGGATTTTTGCACTATCTGCACTTAGTTACTCATTTTCTGTAAACCTAAGTTACTAGTTTAGTATAAAAAATACTTTTAGAGATTCATTTTTAGGACTCATGACATATTTTACATTTAATATTGTATCTTCTACGGCATGAGCCTCTAAACCCCATAGGTCGGGGTGAGGAGCTTGATAACCCCCCGTTTTTAGGGTTTATCATGCATAGAATCTAAGAGTTTTATCAATGATCTTCCACACTTATTTATATAAAACTGCATGATTTTGTTTCTCTTTTCCATTCTATCTCATAGATGAAAATATGCTTCTTTTGCATCAAAATTTGAGATATTGTAATCCTCCTCTATTACCATTAGATGCCTTGATCCATTTGTTAAGTGATTTCAGAAGTTATAGGGCAAAAATGGCCAAGGGGAATGAAGGAAGCATGCATGAATGGAAGGAGCATAAAGCAAATCAAGGAATTGAAGTTTGCACATGCGCGCGCACGCGCACCGTGCGCGTACGCATGGATGCGCTCATCCAGAGCTAGCGCAGTGGAGCCGAGCGAGGAGCCGGCACGCTTATATGGCTGGCCCATACCCCCTATGATGCTGGCGCGCACCGTACGCCTGCGCGCAGATCGCAAAAGAGCCCAAGGACGCATACACATGCAGTGCGCGTACGCGTCGATATGCGCACATGATTTTTTAAATGAAACACGTGCCCAGCGATTTCAAGGGGGTTCCAGGCCCTGTTTTGGAGCAGATTTTGGAGGGAAAAGCTTAAGAAGACCAAGGCTTAGGGGTGTTAGGGAGGAATAGTTTTTTTTAGATATTTTGAGAAAGTTAGTTACATTTGATTTTTAGAGAGAGAAACTCCAACTTCTCTCTTGGTTTTCATCCTCCATTGCAAGTTTCCTTTGAATTCTTGGTGAGATCTATTGCTAATTGACTTTTTTTTGCTATAAGTGTAGATCTACTCTTCTTCTACTCTTAATTGATGTTCTTTTGATTCAATTTCTTAGATCTAGATTTGGTTCACTTTGTTACTTTGAATGTGGATTAATGAATTGAGGTTTCATTCAATTGTGTGGTTGTTGATGATTGTTTGGAATAGATAGCTTTAATTCAATTCTCTTCTCTCAATTGCCTCATGTTTTCTATAATTGCCTACCAATTGTTTGTGATAATGACAACCTTAGCTATGGAGTAGATTTCTCTCACTTGGCTTAGGGGTTGAGTTATTGGAGATACTTGAATAGTGGATATCAATTGTAGATTATGAATTGAGAATTGCTAATTGGCTTGGAGTGTACTAAAGCTAGACTTCCTTAGGGTGAGACTAGGACTTGTGACTCAAGTTAGTTACTCTCACTTGACTTTCCTCCATTGTTAGGGGGTTAACTAAGTGAAGCAATAATCAACTCTTATCATAATTGAAGGAAACTATAATGATGGAACTTCCAATGCTTACCCTTGGCCAAGGCTTTTATTTCCATTAATTGTTTATTGCTTGCTAGTTTGAATTCTTGCACCAACTCTCAAAACCATAAAATCTTTCCTAATCAATGATGCATATTCTAAAGCAATTCCTAGGGAGAACGACCCGGAATCAATATTCTCGGTCATAGATTTTAGAATTGTTTGATGCGGTATTCGTATGTTGGTTAGACTATACTCACGATCGGATTTATCACTAGTTTCTAATCGGCATAAGAATATTTACATTCACCAAAATGGCACCGTTGCCGGGGAATTACTTATGTGTGCCATTCTATTGGTTAGTGTGAATATGTTGATATGTGAATACTTATATTTCTCTCTTAATTGATTGTTTGCTTGTTTGATTGTTAGTTAGGATTAGTCTTTATTTAGATGCCGATTGATGTCATGAGTTTCTTATCTCCTTCATTGTATGATGCGTTCACTACCAAATCCGAGCTTAGCACCCTTTGATTCAGAAATTGAAAGAACCTTGCTTCATATTAGGCAAGCTCGGAGGCGGTTGGTCTTTGAGGAAGGTGAAAAGGTTCTTACCAATTCACCAACCATATCATCATCATCCAATGAAGGCACCAATTATTCTTTCGTTGATACTACTAATAGTTTTTCTTTTGATCTAGGTTTTGACAACATGGCCGCTCCAAGAAGAGTTACTCTCAAGGAAGCGGGTGCACCGGATTTTGTTCTCCAACCTCTACATGTGCTTCATCCCAACTTGAATGCAAACTTTGAACTCAAGACCGCTCTCATCAATCTCTTACCAAAATTTCATGGACTTCCCGCACAAGATCCAATTAGACACCTCAAGGATTTTCATGGTGTATGCTGGACTACTAGGCGGGAAGGATCCGATGAAGTGGCTATATGGTTGTTTGCCTTTCCTTTCTCTCTTGAAGGAAGAGCCAAGGAGTGGTTCTATACCTTGCCTAGTGATGTTGTGTCCGATTGGGATTTTCTTAGGAGAGAATTCCTTGATAAGTTCATGCCCGTGGAAATGACGGACAAGCTAAGGAAGGAGATCTCATGTATTGTACAAGGCGAGATGGAAACTTGGTATGAATATTGGGAACGGTTTCACAAGCTTCTTGATTCATGTCCCAACCATATGATTGACACTCAAGTCTTGCTTAGCTATGTGTGCCAAGGCATGAGGGAGCAAGATAAGAATTTATTGGATGCATCAAGCAATGGTTCTTTGTCAAAGTATCAGACGGCAGAGGAGGCATGGCAACTCATTACCGACTTGGCCGAGTCCACTCAACATGAGTGGTGAGACCGCTACCCTTACCAAGACTTTGTGTGAAATGACAAGCCTTCTAAAGCAACTCCAAGTGAATCAACAACCACTTCCATCTCAACAACAACCTCCTCCTCAAAACCAACAATGTCAACAATTGGTCCCTCAAAGAGTGTGTGGCATTTGTTCATGCTACTCCCACTACACAGACGAATGTCCAAGTCTCCAAGAAGATAACACTCTAGTGGCTACCCACAACTTTTATGATCTCCCCTACTATGAACGTTCTAATCAAAGATACCATAACCAAGGGAGCAATTATAACCAAGGGTACCCCCAACAAGGAGGCAACTATAGCCAAGGGAGTAACAATTCCAATCAAGGATGGAGGGATAGCTCCAACCAAAGTTGGCGGGACAATTATCAACAAGGAGGAAGGGACAATGGAGGCAACCAAAGATGGAACAACAACACTTCACAAAACCGTTATTCACAAAACCCTCCAAACTAACAACCAAATCAAGGAAGGAACTATCAAACCTACATACCACCTCATAGACAACCACTTCCACCCAATCAACCCCAAGCACCACAAATTACCTACCCTTCTACATCTCCAAATCAAGATGACACACTCTGATCCATACTCCAAGGACAAAAGAAACTCCAAAACACCCTCAACTCAAGTCTTAATGGCCTCACTTCTACTCTCCAAGCTCTCATTGCTCGCATGGAGCCACCTTCTATTCCCACTCCTCAAGCATCAACCTCTAGTGCCATACCCTCTCAACCTCTGTCCAACCCCAAAGGTGGCATCAACGCCATAACCTTGAGGTCCGGAACGCAATTGAAGGAAAGAGATTCAATGGCACCTAACCCGATGAAAGTTGCTCAAGAAGAAGATGGATTTGAGATAGAAGAAATTGAAGAGGAGGAGGAGTCAATGTAATAGTTGAAGATGAAGAACCACAACCACGGAGTGAAGTCCCTAGAAAGGAGCAAATTTTAGAGGAAGTGGCTCAACCAATTTCATTTCCTATATTGGCAAGAAAGGCTAAGAAGCGTGTGGAGCTTGACCCAACAATGGTAAAGATGTTCAAAAAAGTGGAGGTAACTATCCCCTCTTTGATGCTATCCACCAAGTGCCTAAATATGCGAAATTTCTTAAGGACTTGTGTATGAACAAAGATAGAATTCATGAGTTGGAAACCATTCCATTGGGTAGTTTCATTTTGGCTTTGATGGGATCCATTCCGGAAAACTGTGTTGATCCGGGTCCTTGCCTAGTTTCTTGTATCATTGATGGAGTCCAATTCATTGATTGTATGTGTGACCTTGGTGCATGCGTTAGTATTATGCCTCTTTCCATTTATCATCTATTGAAGCTCCCACCATTGAAGCGGTCGGTGGCTAGGTTTGTCTTGGCGGACAAGAGCATAATAACCGTGTCGGGTATTGCGGAAGATGTGTTGGTCGACATAAAGGGTTTGATATTTCCAATTGATTTCCATATCATTGAGATGCCACCAGCGAATCCGAGAGGGCATCATCTATCCTACTTGGGAGGCCATTTTTGAGGACCTCTAGATTCAAGTTGGATGCCCATTCGGGAACTTACTCATTCGAGATAGATGGGAGAGTTGTAAGTTTTAGTATAGAAGAAGCAATGAGGCACCCACCGGAGAACCATTCCGTATTCCGATGTGATTTAATTGACAACATTGTGGCGGAAGTGCATTGTGCAAAGCTAGAAGAGAAAAATATGATTGAAGAAAATAGTGAAGATCCAAGTGAAAAAGTTCAAGCGGCAAGCCAAGAGCAAAAGCTAGAATTAAAGCCATTACCACCCCACTTAAAGTATTCATACCTTGATGAAGCCCACAAGTTTCCAGTGATTATAGCAAAGGAACTCAATCCTCAACAAGAAGAGAAGTTGCTACGCGTTTTGAGGAAGAACAAAAGGGCAATAGTGTGGAGTTTGGCGGATTTAGTGGGGATAAGTCCCTAAGTTTGTGAGCACCGTATCTTTTTGGAAGAGGGAGCTAGACCCGTGAGACAACCTCAAAGGCGATTAAATCCTACTATTTTAGAGCTTGTCAAGAAAGAGGTAACATGGTTACTTGAGGCAGACATCATCTACCCTATTTCGGATAGTGAATGAGTAAGTCCCATTCAAGTTGTACCTAAGAAGTCCGGGGTAACCACAATTAAGAATGAAAGCGGGGAGCTCATAGCAACACGGGTGCAAAACTCTTGGCGAGTATGCATAGACTACCGGAGGTTGAATGCGGCCACTAGAAAAGATCATTTTCCACTTCGGTTTATCGATCAAATGCTCGATCGATTATCCAGAAAGTCTCATTATTGCTTCCTAGATGGCTATTCGGGATACTTCCAAATACACATTGCTCTAGAGGACCAAGAAAAAATAACATTTACTTGCCCTTTTAGAACTTATGTCTACAAGCGTATGCCATTCGGCTTATGCAATGCACCGGCAACTTTCCAAAGGTGCATGATGAGCATCTTTGCGAATTTTCTAGAGCAATGCATGGAGGTATTCATGGATGACTTCACGGTATATGGTGATTCTTTTGATCATTGCTTGGATAGTCTTGAAAAAGTTTTGGAAAGATGTACTAAAACCAACCTTGTCTTAAATTTTGAGAAATGTCATTTCATGGTCAAACAAGGCATTGTTTTAGGACATATTATTTCCAAAGATGGTATCTCCGTAGATCCGGCTAAAATTAATGTCATATCTAGTTTGCCTTACCCCTCTTCCGAGAGGGAGGTCCGCTCTTTTCTTGGACATGCAGGATTTTATCGGAGATTCATCAAGGATTTTAGCAAGGTAGCATGGCCTCTCTCAAGGTTGCTACAAAAGAATATTGAGTTTGATTTAAGCAAGGAATGCATGGAGGCTTTCGACAAGCTCAAGGTAGCATTGACCCAAGCTCCCATTGTGCGAGGGCCAGATTGGAGTAGGCCATTTGAAATAATGTGTGATGCTTCAAATTTTGCCGTGGGAGCCGCGTTAGCACAACGCGAGGGTAAGAATCTATATGTCATAGCCTATGCATCAAAAACATTAGATGGAGCCCAATCCAACTACACTACTACCAAAAAAGAACTTTTGGCCATTGTTTTTGCCTTGGAAAAGTTCCAAGCATATCTTCTCGGTTCAAGGGTGGTAGTGTACTCGGATCATGCGGCATTAAAGTATTTGTTGGCTAAGCAGGAATCCAAACTGAGATTGATTAGATGGGTTTTATTGTTGCAAGAGTTTGACTTGAAAATCAAGGATAGGAGTGGTACGCAAAACCTAGTGGCAGACCACCTAAGTTGCCTTGAACACACAAAGGGCGATACTACTCCTATCAATGATTCTTTTCTCTTTAAAGGCTTGCATATAATCTCGGAAACCATTCCTTGGTATGCACCAATCGCCAATTACTTAGTATCTCGCTCCTTCCCTCCTAACCTCTCCAAACACCAAAGAGATAAGCTAAAAAGTGAATCCAAATACTATGTGTGGGATGACCCATACCTTTGGAGATGTGGGGCAGATCAAGTAATTCGGAGGTGCATTCCATAAACCGAATTCCACTCAATCTTGGAAGCTTGCCACTCCTCCGAAGGAGGAGGCCATTTTGGACCTCAAAGAACGGCAAGGAAAATCCTAGATTGTGGTTTTTGGTGGCCAACTCTTTTTAAGGACTCTTCTCATTTTTGTAAATCTTGTTCTCAATGCGTTAGATTTGGTAATATCTCTAAGAAGGATGAAATTCCCCAACGAACCATGCTATTTTGTGAGATTTTTGACGTGTAGGGAATTGACTTCATGGGGCCATTCCCAAATTCTAATGGTTTTCTCTACATTCTACTCGCTGTTGATTATGTGTCCAAATGGGTGGAAGCGATACCCACCCGGACGGATGATGCTAACATAGTCCTTTCTTTTGTGAGAAATAATATCATTTGTAGATTTGGGTCGCCACGAGCAATCGTGAGTGACCAATGTTCACACTTTTGCAACAGAAGAATGGTAGGACTCATGAAGAAGTATAGCATCATGCATAAAGTAGCCACGGCCTACCACCCACAAATAAACGGCCAAGCCGAGGTTTCCAATCGGGAGATTAAATGCATCTTGGAAAAGATTGTGAAACCCAATAGGAAAGATTGGAGTGCCAAGCTCACCAATGCATTATGGGCCTACCGAACGGCATACAAAATGCCAATTGGCATGAGTCTCTTTCGGTTGGTGTATGGCAAAGCTTGTCATTTGCCGGTGGAAATAGAGCACAAGGTGTATTGGGCCATCAAAGAGTGTAACCCGAGTTTGGGTGGAGCCGGAATTGAGAGGAAACTACAATTAGCGGAGTTGGAATGTTTGAGACTTGAAGCTTATGAGAACTCTAGACTTTACAAGGAAAAAATGAAAGTCGTGAATGATAGGAACATAAGAGGCAAAGAATTTAAAGCCGGTGATCTAGTCCTTCTTTACAATTCTAGATTGAGATTGTTGCCTGGTAAACTAAGGTCAAAATGGGAAGCCCATATCAAGTAGTGAAGGCGGAACCCTATGGGGTTTACCATTTGTGCCATCCCGCAAGGTCGGATATCTTCAAGGTCAATGGGCACCGTATCAAGTTGTATCATGGTGAGCAAATGAAGAGCAACAAAGAGGTTGAGGTATTCCTTTTGGAAGACGCACCTCTTGGCAAAGAGCAATGAACAAGTGAAAGTCCAACTTAAGGACATTAAACAAAAGTGCTAGGTGGGAGACACCCCACCATGGTGAGATCTATCATTTCCCTCCTTTTTGTACCCTTTTTTTTCTTTTTTGAATTCTTCATTGTTTTGTAATTGTTTAGCTACACTTTTGCTTGATTAGCATTGCTTGTGCCTACCTCGGATAACTTGTTCATAAAGACTTGCATTGATTTTTCCATGAATGACTTGATTGTGTGGTAGATGCAGACTTCTCTTTAGATTTTGCATTGATTTTAGGTATTTTTGACTTCTTTGGCTTGTTTGGCCAATGAATACATGATAATTAGGCATTTTTTTCTATTCATTCAAAAAAAAATGGCCATTTACCAGAGAGTTGTGCAAATTCTGGGCCAGCTTTGGGCCCTAGGCATAACCAACATCACGCATGCGCGCACGAGACGCGCACGCGTCCATGTCAATTCACGCAAAAACACGCGTGCGCGAACTAGCCGCGTACGCGTCACTACTGCGTTTTACGACCCTAGGCCATCACCCAGAGAGTTGTGCCCTAGTTGGGCCAATTTCATGCTACTGGCCCAGCTCAACTCATGCGTAGGCGCACCTGGCGCACATGCGTACCTCGACCATAATGCCAATCGACGCGTCAGCGCACCGTGCGCGTCCGCGTCGCTCAACAAATTTTACTTCCTGGTACTTTTTCCCAAGAGTTGGGCCAGAGTTGTGCCCAACCTGTGCTGAGGGCACAACACATATGCACGCGCATGCACACCTGGCGCTCGCGCGCACACTCACATTTCGCTACTTCAAGCACACGCGCACCGTGTGCGTTCGCGTCGTTACTGATTTCGCCAATGCACGCGCACGCGTGCATGGCGCGCCCGCGTTGGTTTCGCGAACCAATTGAATGAGAGTGTGCCTTTCTCCCTCCATTTTCTTTCCTTCTTCTTACCATCACCCCTCTTCTTCACCTCTACCCTCCTCTACCATCCCTACCCCCTCTTCTCCGCCACCTCTGACGGCAACCACCACCTCCGGCGGACCCACACCTCTTTTCCCTCTCCTCTCCTTTGCTAACCCTTCTCTCACCTCCATACCCTATCTCCTTCTCCCCCCTTTAAGGTACCCCTCCTTTCTAAATCTTTATTTTTAGTTCCCCTTTCCTTTTTTTTTCCACCCCCCAATTACATGCTCTTATTTTTTAAGTAGTTGCATTCATGTTCTCTTTGTTTATTGCATTTTATTTCTTTATTTCTTTTCATTTTCTCATGGATGTTCTAAGTGAAGCTTACTCTTGCATTGATGAGTTTGTTTAATTTACTTGCTTTCTTTTGTATTTAGTGGTGTGATATGATGATTAGCTGTGCTTTATCGGGTGCTACATTGCCACTCTTCTCTAAGTTTTTGTCATAAAGGGATGCACATCAAGTATTTGATGAAAGAACCATATGACTTCTTGGAATCATTTTGACTAAGTGTTCTCTATTTTGGTGTTCCTTATCATTCACTTGTTTGTTCATGTATACATTAAACTTACTACATTTCTTGTTTCATTTCTACAAGATCATCCCATATTTTACTTCTTGTTGTTATTGTTATGAGTGTGCGTTTCTCATGCTTCGTGTTCACATGCCTATACCGCTCATTTATCACATGCTAGTGACTAGCTATGATCTTCATTATTGTCTTAGCCACATGTTGCAGCTGTCATGTATCTAAACCACTTATTCTTTTGTGCTTTATCACTTGCATGATTATTCCTTCTTGGTGCCTCTTTAGGCTTAATTTCACCACCTTTCCTTCTATTCTAGGATGGTGCTCAAAAGAGACAATGGAAAGGCGCCCAAGAAGGCACCATCATGGTCTACTGGCAAAGTACACCAAGGCCCGCAAGCTAAGGCCCTCCTCACCAAGCCCAGGAGCGTTGCTAAGATTGATGTTTCGGAAAAAGACAATCCGGCGAGGGATCCGAACAATTTCCCCAACCACTATTGTGAACTTGTCTATCCCTTGATCAAGCCAAGGAACTATCATGTAGAGCCCCTTCTGGCCCCTCTGGCTCATGTCATACCGCTCATTTTGCCCCGCATCGAACGACGACAATGGGAATTCCTATTGAGGAAGCCACGGGAGGCGAACTTGTTATGAGTGTCTAAATTTTACACAAATTACCATTCCCCTTCCCTCACATCGGTATTGGTGCGCCGAAGGCAAGTTCCCGTCACAGAGGAGGCCATTCAAAATGTGCTTAAGACCGGACCATTAGCGGACCACACCCGAATCATTCTGGATTCAAGGAAGGATGAGGCCCCGGCCCAAGGGCATTGACGCACGTTTTCTCACCAGAAAGGCTCAAGCATGGGCCCAAATTCTGGCCCACTACGTGCTCCCAAGCACCCATGGCTCATCTGTTATTGCCGAGTTAGCCTTGTTGATTTGGTGTGTCCTCACAGAGAGACCGGTGCATATCCCCCGTCTCATCCGCCAATCTATGGGCCGCATTCACGCTAAGGGGAATCTACCTTTTTTCGCTCTAGTGACTGGTGCACGAAATTACAATCACACTTTTGCAACTCCGCATAACTAACCAGCAAGTGCACTGGGTCGTCCAATTAATACCTTACGTGAGTAAGGGTCGATCCCACGGAGATTGTCGGCTTGAAGTAAGCTATGGTTATCTTGTAACTCTTAGTCAGGATATCAATAATTCTCAGATTTAATTGTAAAAAGTAAAAGAACATGAAATAAATACATGTTATGCAGTAATAAAGAACAGGTTGAGACTTTGGAGATGCTTTGTCCCCTGAATCTCTGCTTTCCTACTGTCTTCTTCTTCATGCATGCAAGGCTCCTTCCATGGCAAGCTTTAAGTTGGGCATCACCGTTGTCAATGGCTACTTCCCGTCCTCTCAGTGAAAATGTTCCAAATGCGCTGTCACCGCATGGCTAATCATCTGTCGGTTCTCGATCATGTCGGAATAGGATCCATTGATCCTTTTGCGTCTGTCATTACGTCCAACACTCGCGAGTTTGAAGCTCGTCACAGTCATCCCTTCCCAGATCCTACTCAGAATACCACAGAAAAGGTTTAGACGTTCCGGATCTCAGGAATGGCCGCCAATAATTCTAGCTTATACCACGAAGACTCTGATCTGAATCATGAGGCTAAGAGATATGCATTCAGTCTAAGGTAGAACGGAGGTGGTTATCAGGCACGCGTTCATATATGAGAATGATGATGAGTGTCACGGATCATCACATTCATCAGGTTGAAGTGCGAATGAATATCTTTGAATAGAAGCAAGCGTGATAGAATGGAAAACAGTAGTAATTGCATTAATTCATGAAGAACAGCAGAGCTCCTCACCCCCAACAATGCGGTTTAGAGACTCATGCCGTAGAGAATACAATAGGAAACGTGTAAAGTGTCATGAGGTACAAGATGAATCACTAAAAGTAGTTTTTATAGTAAACTGGTGACCTAGGGTTACAGAAAATGAGTAAGCTAGGGTGTTTAGTGTAAAAATCCACTTCCAGAGCCAACTTGGTGTGTGCTTGGGCTGAGCATTGAAACTTTCATGTGTAGAGACTTTTCTTGGAGTTAAACACCAGCTTTTATACCAGTTTGGGCGTTTAACTCCAGCTTTTGTGCCAGTTCTGGAGTTAAACGCCAGAATTCTTGAGCTGACTTGGAACGCCTGTTTAGGCCATCAAATCTCGATCAAAGTATGGACTATTATATATTGCTAGAAAGCCCAGGATGTCTACTTTCCAACGCAATTAAGAGCGCTCCAATTGGGCTTTTGTAGCTCTAGAAAATATACTTCGAGTGCAGGGAGGTCAGAATCCAACAGCATCTGCAGTCCTTTTTCAGCCTCTGAATCAGATTTTTGCTCAGGTCCCTCAATTTCAGCCAGAAAATACCTAAAATCACAGAAAAATACACAAACTCATAGTAAAGTCCAGAAAAGTAAATTTTAAATAAAAACTAATAAAAATATAATAAAAACCAACTAAAATATACTAAAAACAGTGCCAAAAAGCGTATAAATTATCCGCTCATCACAACACCAAACTTAAATTGTTGCTTGTCCCCAAGCAACTAAAAATCAAATAGGATAAAAAGAAGAGAATATACAATGAACTCTAAAAACATCTATGAAGATCAGTCTTAATTAGATGAGCGGGGCTTTTAGCTTTTTGCTTCTGAACAGTTTTGGCATCTCACTTTTTCCTTTGAAGTTCAGAACGATTGGCATCTATAAGAACTCAAAATTCAGATAGTGTTATTGATTCTCCTAGTACAGTATGTTGATTCTTGAACACAGTTACTTTATGAGTCTTGGCCGTGACCCTAAGCATTTTGTTTTCCAGTATTACCACTGGATACATAAATCCCACAGACACATAACTGGGTGAACCTTTTCAGAATGTGACTCAGCTTTGCTAGAGTCCCCAATTAGAGGTGTCTAGAGCTCTTAAGCACACTCTTTTTGCTTTGGACCACGACTTTAACCGCTCAGTCTCAAGTTTTCACTTGACACCTTCACGCCACAAGCACATGGTTAGGGACAGCTTAGTATAGCCGCTGAGGCCAAGATTTTATTCCTGTGGGCCCTCTTATCCACTGATGCTCAAAGCCTTGGATCCTTTTTATTACCCTTGCCTTTTGGTTTAAAGGTCTATTGGCTTTTTCTGCTTGCTCTTTTTTTTTCGCATTTTTTTTCTGCAAGCTTTCTATTCACTGCTTTTTCTTGCTTCTAGAATCAATTTTATGATTTTTCAGATCATCAAATAACATTTCTCCTTTTCCATCATTCTTTCAAGAGCCAACAATTTTAACATTCATGAATCAACAAATTCAAAAAATATGCACTGTTCAAGCATTCATTCAGAAAAACAAAAGTATTGCCACCACATCAAAATAATTAATCTGTTTTAAAATTCAAAATTCATGCACTTCTTTTTCTTTTTCAATTAAAAATATTTTTCATTTAAGAAAGGTGATGGATTCATTTTCATAGCTTTAAGGCATAGACACTGAGACACTAGCGATCATGTAATAAAGACACAAACATAGATAAACATAAAGCATAAAAATTTGAAAAACAGAAGATAAAGAACAAGGAGATTAAAGAACGGGTCCACCTTAGTGATGGCGGCTAGTTCTTCCTCTTGAAGATCTTATGGAGTGCTTGAGCTCCTCAATGTCTCTTCCTTGCCTTTGTTGCTCCTCTCTCATGACTCTAAGGTGGAAGCAATTGCCTTTCCATTCCTCTTTCTAGAGGTTCCTCCGGCCTTAGGTGCCATAAATGGTTATGGAAAAATAAAAAAGCTGAGCTTTTCCACACCAAACTTAAAAGGTTTGCTCGTCCTCGAGAAAAAGAAATAAAGAAAGGAGGAGAAGAAGAAGAGATGGAGGAGAGGGAGGTGTGTGAATTATTCGGCCAAGGGGGGTTTAGGTGGTTATGATGTGGAAAAGGAAGGAGTGATGGTTTAAATTTGAGTGGGTGGGTGTAGGTGGGTTGTATGATGGTTTTGGAGGAGTAATGGAGGTGATTGGTGGAGGTTATTTGGGGAAGAGTATTATGAAAATATGTGAAGAAGTGAGAGAGTGAGTTAGGGTTTGTGGGGATCCTGTGGGGTCCACAGATCCTGAGGTGTCAAGGATTTCTCATCCTTGCACCAATTAGGCTTGCAAAACGCCCTTTGCTGCCAATCCTGGCGTTAAACGCCAGGTTGCTGCCCATTTCTGGCGTTAAACACCCAGAATGGTGCCAGACTGGGCGTTTAACGCCCATTCTGCTACCCTTACTAGCGTTTAAACGCCAGTAGGGTTCTCCTCCAGGGTGTACTGTTTTTCATTCTATTTTTCAGTTTATTTTTGCTTTTTCAATTGTTTTTGTGACTTCACATGATCATCAACCTACAGAAAACATAAAATAACAATAGAAAATAAAATTGGGTTGCCTCCCAACAAGCGCTTCTTTATTGTCTTTAGCTGGACCTTGACCGAGCTTCATTCAAGCCTCAGTTTTGAGCATTCTTGTTCAAAATTGCTTTCAAGATAATGTTTGATTCTCTGTCCATTAACAATGAACTTTTTGTCAGAATTAATATCTTGAAGCTTAACATATCCATATGATGACACTCCTGTAATCACATATAGTCCCCTCCACTGGGATTTTAATTTCCCGGGGAATAATCTGAGCCTAGAGTTGAACAGCAGAACTTTTTATCCTGGCTCAAAGACTCTGGATGACAATTTCTTGTCATGCCACTTTTTTTCTTTTTCCTTATAAATTTTTGCATTTTCAAAAGCATTGAGTCTGAACTCCTCTAGCTCATTTAGCTGGAGCAATCTTTTCTCACCAGCTAACTTAGCATCCAGGTTGAGGAATCTGGTTATCTAGTAGGCTTTATGTTCCAGTTCCACGGGCAGATGACAGGCCTTGCCATACACAAGCTGGTATGGAGAGGTTCCTATAGGAGTCTTGAATGCTGTTCTGTATGCCCATAGAGCATCATCCAAGCTCTTTGCCCAATCCTTTCTACGGGCAATTACAGTCCGTTCCAGGATTCTCTTTAGTTCTATTAGAGACTTCAGCCTGCCTATTTATCTGTGAATGATACGGAGTTGCTACTTTGTGGCTAATTCCATATCGAACCATAACAGAGTAAAGTTGTTTATTGCAGAAATGGGTGCCCCCATCACTGATTAGTACTCTGGGAACACCAAATCTGCTAAAAATATGTTTCTGAAGGAACTTCAGCACAGTCTTTGTATCATTAGTGGGTGTGGCAATTGCCTCCACCCATTTAAATACGTAGTCTACTGCCACCAGAATGTAAGTGTTTGAGTATGATGGTGGGAAAGGACCCATGAAGTCAATACCCCATACATCAAACAACTCAATCTCTAAGATCCCTTGTTGAGGCATGGCATAACCATGAGGCAAGTTACCAGCTCTTTGGCAATTGTCACAGTTACGCACAAACTCTCGGGTATCTCTATAGAGAGTAGGCCAATAAAAGCCACATTGGAGGACTTTAGTGGCTGTTCGCTCACTTCCGAAATGTCCTTCATACTGTGATCCATGGCAACGCCACATGATCTTCTGTGCCTCCTCTCTAGGGACGCATCTGCGGATCATTCCGTCTACGCATCTCTTAAAGAGATATGGTTCATCCCATAAGTAGTACTTTGTATCAGAAATTAGTTTTTTCTTTTGCAACCTGCTGTACTCCTGGGGTATGAACCTCACAGCTTTATAATTTGTAATGTTTGCAAACCATGGTTCTTCCTGAATGGCAAAAAGTTGCTCATCCAGAAAGGTCTCAGAGATCTCAATAGGAGGGAGGGACACCCCTGCTATTGGTTCTATCCGGGACAGGTGATCAGCTACCTGGTTCTCTGTCCCTTTTCTGTCTCTCTTTTCTATAACTCTTGCAGAAGCAACACCCATCTTATGAGCCTGGGTTTTGAATCCTGCTTTGTGAGTAGATATTTAAGAGCACAATGGTCAGTATACACAATCACTTTTGGACCTACTAAATAGGATCTAAACTTGTCAATGGCATAAACCACTACAAGTAACTCCTTTTCTGTGGTTGTGTAATTCTTCTGTGCGTCATTTAGAACACGAATGGTATAGTAAATGACGTGCAGAAGCTTGTTATGCCTTTGTCCCAACACTGCACCAATGGCATGGTCACTGGCATCACACATTAATTCGAATGGTAATGTCCAGTCAGGTGCAGAGATGACTGGTGCTGTGACCAGCTTGGCTTTCAGGGTCTCAAACGCCTGCAGACACTCTGTGTCAAACACAAATAGCGTGTCAGCAGCTAGCAGGTTTTTTAGAGATTTTGCAATTTTTGAAAAATCCTTTATGAACCTCCTATAAAATCCTGCATGCCCCAAAAAGCTTTTGATTGCCTTAACATTGGCAGATGGTGGTATTTTCTCAATTACCTCTACCTTGGCTTGATCCACCTCTATCCCCTTGCTTGAAATTTTGTGCCCAAGGACAATTCCTTCAGTTACCATAAAGTGACATTTTTCCCAGTTTAAGACCAGGTTAGTCTCTTGGCACCTTTTCAGGACAAGTGCTAGATGATCAAGACAGGAGCTGAATAAGTCTTCAAATACTGAGAAGTCATCCATGAAGACTTCCAGGAACTTCTCTACCATATCAGAGAAGATAGAGAGCATGCATCTCTGAAAGGTTGCAGGTGCATTGCATAGACCAAAAGGCATTCTTCTGTAAGCAAATACTCCAGATGGACATGTGAATGCTGTTTTCTCTTGGTCTTGAGGATCCACGGTAATTTGGTTGTAGCCTGAATAGCCATCCAAAAAGCAGTAGTATTCATGGCCTGCTAGTCTCTCTAGCATCTGGTCTATGAATGGTAAAGAAAAATGATCCTTTCTGGTGGCTGTATTGAGCCTTCTGTAGTCAATACACATACGCCACCCTGTAACTGTTCTTATGGGAACCAGTTCATTCTTTTCATTATGAACCACTGTCATGCCTCCCTTCTTGGGGACAACTTGGACAGGGCTCACCCAGGGGCTATCAGAAATAGGATAAGTAATCCCAGCCTCTAGTAACTTAGTGACCTCTTTCTGCACCACTTCCTTCATGGCTGGATTTAGCCGCCTCTGTGGTTGAACCACTGGCTTGGCATCATCCTCCAATAGGATTTTGTGCATGCATCTTGATGGGCTAATGCCCTTAAGGTCACTTATGGACCACCCAAAAGTTGTCTTGTGTGTCCTTAGCACTTGAATTAGTGCTTTCTCTTCCTGTGGATTTAAAGCAGAGCTTATGATCACTGAAAAAGTGTCACCCTCTCCCAGAAATGCATATTTCAGGGATAGTGGTAGTGGTTTGAGCTCTGGTTTAGGAGGTTTCTCCTCTTCCTGAGGGATTTTTAGAGGTTCTTTTATTTCCTTTCGTTCCTCCAAATCAGGCTGAACATCTTTAAAGATGTCCTCTAGCTCTGATTCAAGACTCTCAGTCATATTGATCTCTTCCACAAAAGAGTCAATAATATCAGTGCTCATGCAGTCATTTGATGTGTCTGGATGCTGCATAGCTTTGACAGCATTTAACTTGAACTCATCCTCATTGACTCTCAGGGTCACTTCCCCTTTTTGTACATCAATAAGAGTTCGTCTAGTTGCTAGGAATGGTCTTCCTAGAATGAGAGTTTCACTCTTGTGCTCCTCCATTTCCAGTACTACAAAGTCAGTGGGAAAGGCAAATGGCCCAACCTTGACAATCATGTCCTCAATTATGCCTGATGGATATTTAATGGAGCCATCAGCAAGTTGAAGACATATCCCAGTTGGTTTGACTTCTTCAGTCAAGCCAAGCTTTCTGATAGTGGATGCAGGTATTAGGTTAATACTTGCTCCAAGGTCATATAGAGATGTCTTGGTGCAAGCACCCTCTAATGTGCATGGTATCATAAAGCTTCCTGGATCTGTAAGCTTCTCTGGTAAGCTTTTCAGAATGACTGCACTGCATTCTTCAGTGAGAAAAACTTTTTCAGTTTCTCTCCAATCCTTCTTATGACTTAAGATCTCTTTCATGAACTTAGCATAAGAGGGTATTTACTCAAGTGCCTCTGCAAATGGGATCTTTATTTTAAGAGTCCTGAGATAGTCTGCAAAGCGGGCAAATTATTTATCCTGCTCCGCTTGGCGGAGTTTCTGAGGATAAGGCATCTTGGCTTTATATTCTTCAACCTTAGTTACTGCAAGTTTATTCCCTATAGAGGTGGTTGGAGAAGCCTTCTTAGAGGGGTTACTATCAGCACTTCCAGGTGTCTGATTCCTCATTGGCGTTTGAATGCCAGGATTGGGTGCTGGATGGGCGTTTAACGCCAATCTTTCACCCTTTTCTGGCGTTTGAACGCCAGAGTTATTCCTCTCTGGGCTCTTGCTGTCCTCAGAGGGATTTTGAGCAATGGTTTAGTTATCCTCTGTTAGTTGTTCCTTTCTTGGCTTTCTGCTACTTTGAGTTGTTTTATTCAATGTCTTTCCGCTCCTTAGTTGAACAGCTTGGCATTCTTCTGTTATCGGTTTAGATAGCTGCTGTCTTGTCTGATTCAATTGTGCTTCCATATTCTTGTTAGCATTTTTAGTGTCTTGGAGCATCTCTTTAAATTCTGCTAATTGTTTTGTCATAAGGAGTAATTGCTGATTAAGCTCAATAATCTGTTCCTGAGGATTAGGATCAGTAGTTACTGCCCTGGCCTCTTCCTTTATGTAGGACTCACTGCTAGAGTACAAATGTTGGTTTCTAGCAACCGTATCTATGAGTTTTTGGGCCTCTTCAATCATTTTTCTCATATGTATAGATCCACCAGCTGAGTGGTCTAGAGACATCTGAGCTTTTTCTGTAAGTCCATAGTAGAAGATGTCTAACTGTACCCACTCTGAAAACATTTTAGAGGGGCATTTTCTTAGCATCCCTCTGTACCTCTCCCAGGCATTATAAAGAGATTCATGATCCTCTTGTTTAAAGCCTTGGATGTCCAGCCTTAGCTGTGTCATCCTTTTTGGTGGGTAAAATTGATTCAGGAATTTGTCTGTTAATTGTCTCCATGTTTTTATGCTTGCTGTGGGTTGGTTATTTAACCACCTCTTAGCTTGATCTTTTACAGCAAATGGAAACAATAATAATCTGTAGACATTCTGATCCACTTCTTTATCACGTACTGTGTCAGCAATTTGTAAGAATTGTGCCAGAAACTCAATAGGTTCTTCCTGTGGAAGACCGGAATACTGGTAATTTTGTTGCACCATGATAATGAGCTGAGGATTTAGCTCAAAACTGCTTGGTTTGATGGGAGGTATACAGATGCTACTCCCATATGCAGCTGTAATGGGGTTAGCATATAACCCCAGAGTCCTTCTAGACTGCTCATTTCCACTTAGGTCCATGATGAAGAAAAGGGGATTGATATGAATTGCAATGAAATTATATTTTAAAATTTTTTTTATTTAATTAAAAGTAACCGAATAAAATAAAGCAAAATAAATGAAGAATAAAATAAAAGTTTTCGAAAATTAGGAAAAAAAAGTAAAAAAATAAATAAATAATTCGAATGCTAAAGTGGCTAATTAATTAAAAAGATTTGAAAAATTCTGGATATGATTTTCGAAAATTAGAAGAAAATAGAATAAAAGCAAATTGAAAACTAAATTAATTAATTAATTAAAAAGATTTTAGAATTAGCAATCAAAAAGATATGATTGAAAATTATTTTGAAAAAGATATGATTGAGAAGATATGATTGCAATTTATTATAAAAAAAAGATATGATTGAAAATTATTTTGAAAAAGATGTGATTGAGAAGATATGATTGCAATTTAAAAAAAGGATATGATTGAAAAAAAATGATTGAAGAAATTAAAAAGATTTGATTTTTGAAAAAGATTTGAAAGATCAATTTTTGAAATTAGAATTTTGACTTGACTAAAAAAAAAGATATGATTTTGAAAATCTTTGACTAATTTAATGCAAAATTTTGAAATTTATGAGTAAAATAAGGAAAACATATTTTTTTGATTTTTGAATTTTAATGAGGAAAGAGAAAAACAACAAAATGACACTAAACTTAGAAATTTTAGATCAAAACAAAGAGAACAAACAAGAAAACTTTGAATGTCAAGATGAACACCAAGAACACTTTGAAGATCAAGATGAACACCAAGAACAAATTTTTGAAAAATTTTTAAGTAAATAAAAGTACAAAAACACCAAACTTAAAATTATTAGAAAATCAAACACAAATTTTCGAAAATTTAAAGGAAAACACAAAGAAGACACCAAACTTAGAATTTTTAAAGATCAAGAAAGAACTAAGAACATGAAAATTTGAAAAATTAAAAGAAAATAAAAGCATGCAATTGACACCAAACTTAAAATATGAAACTAAACTCAAATAAAAGACTCTAAACTAACAAAAATAAATTATTCCTAATCTAAGCAACAAGATAAACCATCAGTTGTCCAAACTCGAACAATCCCTAGCAACGGCGCCAAAAACTTGGTGCACGAAATTACAATCACACTTTTGCAACTCCGCACAACTAACCAGCAAGTGCACTGGGTCGTCCAAGTAATACCTTACGTGAGTAAGAGTCGATCCCACGAAGATTGTCGGCTTGAAGCAAGCTATGGTTATCTTGTAACTCTTAGTCAGGATATCAATAATTCTCAGATTTAATTGTAAAAAGTAAAAGAACATTAAATAAATACTTGTTATGCAGTAATGAAGAACAGGTTGAGGCTTTGGAGATGCTTTGTCTCCTGAATCTCTGCTTTCCTACTGTCTTCTTCTTCATGCACGCAAGGCTCCTTCTATGGCGAGCTTTAAGTTGGGCATCACCGTTGTCAATGGCTACTTCCCGTCCTCTCAGTGAAAATGTTCCAAATGCGCTGTCACCGCACGGCTAATCATCTGTCGGTTCTCGATCATGTCGGAATAGGATCCATTGATCCTTTTGCGTCTATCACTACACCCAACACTCGCGAGTTTGAAGCTCGTCACAGTCATCCCTTCCCAGATCCTACTCAGAATACCACAGACAAGGTTTAGACGTTCCGGATCTCAGGAATGGCCACCAATAATTCTAGCTTATACCACGAAGACTCTGATCTGAATCATGAGGCTAAGAGATATGCATTCAGTCTAAGGTAGAACGGAGGTGGTTGTCAGGCACGCGTTCATATATGAGAATGATGATAAGTGTCACGGATCATCACATTCATCAGGTTGAAGTGCGAATGAATATCTTTGAATAGAAGCAAGCGTGATAGAATGGAAAACAGTAGTAATTGCATTAATTCATGAAGAACAGCAGAGCTCCTCACCCCCAACAATGTGGTTTAGAGACTCATGCCGTAGAGAATACAATAGGAAACGTGTAAAGTGTCATGAGGTACAAGATGAGTCACTAAAAGTAGTTTTTATAGTAAACTGGTGACCTAGGGTTACAGAAAATGAGTAAGCTAGGGTGTTTAGTGTAAAAATCCACTTCCAGAGCCAACTTGGTGTGTGCTTGGGCTGAGCATTGAAACTTTCATGTGTAGAGACTTTTCTTGGAGTTAAACGCCAGCTTTTGTGCCAGTTCTGGAGTTAAACGCCAGAATTCTTGAGCTGACTTGGAACGCCTGTTTGGGCCATCAAATCTCGGGCAAAGTATAAACTATTATATATTGCTAGAAAGCCCAGGATGTCTATTTTCCAACACAATTGAGAGCGCGCCAATTGGGCTTCTGTAGCTCCTGAAAATCTACTTCGAGTGCAGGGAGGTCAGAATCCAACAGCATCTGTAGTCCTTTTTCAGCCTCTGAATCAGATTTTTGCTCAGGTCCCTCAATTTCAGCCAGAAAATACCTGAAATCACAGAAAAACACACAAACTCATAGTAAAGTCCAGAAAAGTGAATTTTAAATAAAAACTAATAAAAATATAATAAAAACCAACTAAAATATACTAAAAACATACTAAAAATAGTGCCAAAAAGTGTATAAATTATCTGCTCATCAGTGACCGACTTAGTCGCCGCAGTCGGCGTTCCCCGAGAGACCAAGGATAGAAGGAACATGATCCCGATGGACGGCAATGTTGTTCCAAACGGGAGGTACCTTTACCTTTATCCGTCCTCCTGTGCATCCTCTCTTCCTCATCCGCACCACCAAAGTCATCCATGCAATGCATAGAGGAACTCCACAAGAAGCTTGACCGTTATGAGCGGCGTAACTAACGCCGATACACTTTTGTCAAGAAGCTTCTAAGTTGCCTAGCACCGCCTATGGAAGAACCGAAAATTTCCACGTCTGCCGGTACCAATAATGATGAAAGTGATAATGATGAAGAATTGGATGGACACGCGGAAGCCGATCAACCACTCCGTCTCACTCAAGGCACGGAGGACCGTGCCAACTTCTAAGTGTGGGGAGGTCGGTCGGCCAACCGGTCTCCGTAGGTAACACCCGAATAAATTCCTTGAACCTCTTTTCTTAACTAGAGTAGATTGCATACTAGGTCTTTCATTCTTGACATCTTTTGCATATTAGTATCTCTTAATAAATCCACTTGGTTAGAGCAATGACTTCTATTCTAGAAAACTAGAATTTTATGGCAAACCTACCAATTTTGAAATTTGAAAATCTTTTGATGCTTAACTTGTTTGAAGAATGTATTTTGGAACATGGGATTTGAGCCAAGACCGCAAGCAAGTGAGTTTTGAGCCTAATAGTGTGGTTACATCTTATAACCACTTATTTTTCCTTCTTGTGTGAAATTGTTCTCTTCCTATGATTGTGATCTTTGATTTGTTTAATTCTATATGTCCGTTATTCCTTGTATTCATGCATGTATATGATTGAGGCCATCATTTCATTAGCTCACTTACCCAATAGCCTCACCTTTTATCTCCCATTGTTAGCTACTTTGAGCCTATGATTAACCCACTTGTTCTTAATTTAGCACATTACAAGCCTTAAAACGAAAAACAATAAATGTCCTTATTTGGATCTTGATTGGCTTAAGCAAGTGTGTGTGTGTGTGTATCATTCAAGTGTGGGAAAACTTGAGACATTGGGTAAATAAAAAGGTAGCCTTGTATTTTTATTGAAATGATTGGAAATTGGGTACATGCTCATGTATTGACAAAATGTATAGACATTATGCATTGATGTTAAAGAAAAAAGGGGAAAAGAAAAGAGAGAAAAAGAAAAATAGTATGAAATATAAGAAGGGGATAAAATACCCCAAAGCAAAGCTCAATAAGGATCAATGCATAAGTATTGTGAAATGAAAAGAAAATGCATGAGTATGTTAAAAAGTGAAGAATAGGTAGTTAGGTTAGCTTTTGAATTGTATAGTATGTCATAGGTTAGGTGGTAAGTTTAAGCTTATCAAAGATTCAAATTTCAAGCTCACTTGACCAAATATGCACCCTTACCTTGACCCTAGCCCCATTACAACCTAAAGAAAAGACCCCATGATACTTGCATGCATGCATGGAATATATGTTGATTGTTAGAAGAAAAACAAATTTTTGAAAAGCATGAAGTAGGGAAGGATTGAGTGATCAACCCTATACACCGAGCGAATAGAGCGCAAATACTTCCGGTGAGGGGTTCGAAGCTCAATTCCTTGTTCCCGGCTCTCGCGAGCGTTCTTCATACAAGTTATGCATATTTCATTGTGATGACTAGAATTGGTAGAGTTCATACATTGCCATCATTCTGCTCTATGTGCACATACATATGTGTCTTCTAGAAAGATTGAATTACTCTTGGCCAAGTAGATAGTAGCATGCACCTTAGTTGAATTCACGTAGGTAGATTGCATCACATGAGTCCTACATCCTTGTAGTCCTTTGATCTTTTGCTTTCCCATAGCATGAGAACATGCTATACTTTAAGTGTGGGGAGGTTGATAACCCCCATTTTTAGGGTTTATCATGCATAGAATCTAAGGGTTTTATCAATGATCTTCCACACTTATTCATATAAAACTGCATGATTTTGTGTCTCTTTCCCATTCTACCTCATAGATGAAAATATGCTTCTTTTGCATCAAAAATTGAGATATTGTAATCCTCCTCTATTACAATTAGATGCCTTGATCCGTTTGTTAAGTGATTTCAGAAGTTATAGGGCAAAAATGGCCAAGGGGAATGAAGGAAGCATGCATGAATGGAAGGAGCATGAAGCAAATCAAGGAATTGAAGTTTATACATGCGCGCGCCCGCGCACCATTCGCGTATGCGTGGATGCGCTCATCCAGAGCCAGCACAGTGGAGTCGAGCGAGGAGCCGGGGCGCTTATATGGCTAGGCCATACCCCCTATGATGCCCGCGCGCACCGTACGCCTGCGTGCAGATCGCAAAAGAGCCCAAGGACGCGTACGCGTGCAGTGCGCATACGCGTCGATATACGCACATGATTTTTTAAATGAAGCACATGCCCAACGATTTTAAGGGGTTTCCATGCCCTGTTTTGGAGCAGATTTTAGAGGGAAAAGCTTAAGAAGACCAAGGCTTAGGGGTGTTAGGGAGGAATAGTTTTTTTTAGATATTTTGAGGAAGTTAGTTACATTTGGTTTTTAGAGAGAGAAACTCCAACTTCTCTCTAGGTTTTCATCCTCCATTGCAAGTTTCCTTTGAATTCTTGGTGAGATCTATTGCTAATTGACTTTTTGTTTTGCTATAAGTGTAGATCTACTCTTCTTCTACTCTTAATTGATGTTCTTTTGGTTCAATTTCTTAGATCTAGATTTGGTTCACTTTTTTACTTTGAATGTGGATTAATGAATTAAAGTTTCATTCAATTGTGTGATTGTTGATGATTGTTTGGAATAGATAGCTTTAATTCGATTCTCTTCTCTCAATTGCCTCATGTTTTCTATAATTGCCTACCAATTGTTTGTGATAATGATAACCTTAGCTATGGAGTAGATTTCTCTCACTTGCTTAGGGGTTGAGTTATTAGAGATACTTGAATAGTGGATATCAATTGTAAATTATGAATTGAGAATTGCTAATTGGCTTGGAGTGCACTAAAGCTAGACTTCCTTAGGGTGAGACTAGGACTTGTGACTCAAGTTAGTTACTCTCACTTGACTTTCCTCCATCGTTAGGGGGTTAACTAAGTGAAGCAATAATCAACTCTTATCATAATTGAAGGAAACTATAATGATGGAACTTCCAATGCTTACCCTTGGCCAAGGCTTTTATTTCCATTAATTGTTGATTGCTTGCTAGTTTGAATTCTTGCACCAACTCTCAAAACCATAAAAGCTTTCCTAATCAATGATGCACATTCTAAAGCAATTCCTAGGGAGAACAACCCGGGATCAATACTCTTGGTCATAGATTTTAGAATTGTTTGATGCGGTATTTGTATGTTGGTTAGACTATACTCACGATCGGATTTATCACTAGTTTCTAATCGGCATAAGAATATTTATGTTCACCAGAGCTCTGCTGTGTTTCAATGGATTAATGCAATTACTACTATTTTCTATTCAACCACGATTGATTCTATTCTAAGATACTCACTCGTACTTCAATATAGAGAATATAATGATCCGTGACACTCATCATTATTCTCAAATCTATGAACGCGTGCCTGACAACCACTCCCGTTCTATCTGAGCTCAACATAGTCATTGGGCAACAGGTTGAGTGCGTATCTCTTGGGTCTCTGATCCACGGACCGAGTTCGTGAGATTAGAACCTTCGTGGTAGAGGCTAGAACCAATTGGCAACATTCCTGGGATCTGGAAAGTCTAAACCTTGTCTGTGGTATTCCGAGTAGGATCCGAGAAGGGATGACTGTGACGAGCTTCAAACTTGCGAATGTTGGCCGCAGTGACAGTATGCAAAAAGATAAGGGTCCTATTCCGACGCTAGTGAGAACCGACAGATGATTAGCCGTGTGGTAGCTGTACCTGGTATTTTTCATCCGAGACGAGAAATCTGACAGTTGATTAGCCGGGCAGACATCGTACCTGGTATTTTTCATCCGAGAGGATCATACAGCTTGCCATTGAAGGAAGCCATGCGTGTTTGGAGAAGAAGACAGTAGGAAAGTAGAGATTTAGATGACAGAGCATCTCCGGAACCTCAACCTGTTCCTCATTACTAAATGACAAGTACCTTTTATTTCATGTTATTTATTTTTCATAAACAAAAACCATTTTTATTATTAATCTCCTGACTAAGATTTACAAGAGAATTATAGCTTGCTTCAAGCCGATAATCTCCGTGGGATCGACCCTTACTCACATAAGGTATTACTTGGACGACCCAGTGCACTTGCTGGTTAGTTATGCAGAGTTGTGAAAAGTGAGAATGACAATTTCGTGCACCAAGTTTTTGGCGCCGTTGCCAGGGATTGTTCGAGTTTGGACAACTGACGGTTTATTTTTTTTGCTTAGATTAGGAAAAATTTATCTTTTTTGGTTTAGAGTCACTAAATTTGAGTCCTTTATTTTATTTTCAAAAAATCTTATTTTTCTTTATTAATCTTTAATTTTCCTTTGAGTTTTCGGTTTGAGTTCAGTTTCATGCTTTAAATTTGGTGTCAATTGCATGTTTTAATTTTTCTTTAATTTTCGAAAATATATGCATTGTGTTCTTCATTGATCTTCAAGCTGTTCTTGTTTATTTTCCTTGTTTGATCTTTAGTTTTTCTTGTTTTGTGTCTTTCCTTGTTTTTCTTGTGCATTTTTGAATTATTAGTGTCCAAAGTATAAAAATTTTTAAGTTTGGTGTCCTTTGTGTTTTTATTTTCTTAAAAATTTCCAACAATTTGTTCTTGGTGTTCATCTTGATCTTCAAAGTATTCTTGGTGTTCATCTTGACATTCAAAGTTTTCTTATTTGTTTTCTTTGTTTTGATCTAAAAATTCTAAGTTTGGTGCCATTTTATTATTTTTCTCTTTCCTCATTGAATTCAAAAAAATATCTTTTCCTTTATTTACTCATCATTTTCGAATTTCTTAGGTTGACTTACTCAAAATTTTTAAAATTTGGTAGTTTCTTGTTAGTTAAGTTAAAATTTCAATTTTAAAATTTATCTTTTTAAATCCTTTTCAATTTTCTTTTTATATTTTTCGAAAATCCTTTATAAAATTTTTCAAAATTTTTTCTTTTCTTATTCATAATTTTCGAATTACTTGTCCTATTTTATTATTTTGATTGAAAAATTTTAAGTTTGGTATTTCCTTGTTAAGAAAGTTTCAATCTTTAAAATTTTAAAATCATATCTTTTTCAAAACTTCCTAACCACTTTCTCTCTTCATTTTTCGAAAATCATATCCAAAATTTTTTAAATCTTTTTAGTTAATTAATTATTTTAGTATTCGAATTTCTCTTATTTCTTTTCCTTTTAGTTTTCAAAATTTATATTCTAATTTCCAAGTATTTTATTTTATTCTCTTTTAAATTCGGTTTATCCTTAATGAAATAAAATAAAATTTCTATTTACAATCCACATCATCTCCCTTTCTCCATCATGGACCTACGTGGAAATGAGCAGTCCAGAAGGACTCTGGGGTCATATGCTAACCCCACTACTGCTTCATATGGGAGTAGTATATGTATACCCCCCATCAGAGCAAGCAGTTTTGAGCTAAATCCTCAGCTCATTATCATGGTGCAGCAAAACTGCCAGTATTCTGGTCTTCTATAAGAAGAACCTACTGAGTTTCTGGCATAGTTCTTTCAAATTGCTGACACAGTATGTGATAAGGAAGTAGATCAAGATGTCTACAGATTGTTACTATTTCCATTTGCTGTAAAAGATCAAGCTAAGAGGTGGTTAAATAACCAACCCACAGCAAGCATAAGAACATGGAAACAGTTATCAGACAAATTTCTGAATCAATATTTCCCTCCAAAAAGGATGACACAGCTAAGGCTGGACATCCAAGGCTTTAAACAAGAGGATAATGAATCTCTTTATAATGCCTGGGAGAGGTACAGCGGGATGCTAAGGAAATGCCCCTCTGAAATGTTTTCAGAATGGATGCAGTTAGACATCTTTTACTATGGGCTTACAGAAAAGGCCCAGATGTCTCTAGACCACTCAGCTGGTAGATCTATACACATGAGGAAGACAATTGAAGAAGCTCAAGAGCTCTTTGATACAGTTGCTAAAAATCAACATCTGTATTTAAGTAGTGAGTCCTCCATGAAAGAAGAGGCTAAAGCACTATCCACTAAACTTAGTCCTCCAGAACTAGTTGTTGAACTTAATCAGCAATTGCTTCCTATAACAAAACAGTTAGCAGAATTTAAAGAGATGCTACAAGACACTAAAAATTCCAACAAGAATATGGAAGCACAATTGAACCAGAAAAGACAGCAGCTATCTAAACAGATAACAGAAGAGTGCCAAGCTGTTCAGTTAAGGAGTGGGAAGACATTGAATGTTTCAACTCAAGGCAGCAGAAAGCCAAAAAAAGAACAACTGACAAAGGATGACCAACCCACTACCCAAAATCCTTCTGATGATAGTAAAAGCCCGGAGAGGAATGATTATGGCGTTCAAACGCCAGAAAAGGGTGAAAAAGTGGCGTTAAACACCCAGTGGATATCCAATTCTGGCATTCAAAAGCCATAAAAGGGTGAAAAAGTGGCGTTAAATTCCCATACAGCACACAATGCTGCCGTTCAAATGCCAGTAAGGGGTCAGACACCTACAAGTGCTGATAACAACCCCTTTAAGCAGGCTTCTCCAACCACTTCTGTAGGAAGTAAACCTGCAGCAACTAAGGTTGAAGAATATAAAGCCAAGATGCCTTATCCTTAGAAACTCTGCCAAGCAGAACAGGATAAATAATTTGCCTGCTTTGCAGACTATCTCAGGACTCTTGAAATAAAGATTCTGTTTGCAGAGGCACTTGAGCAAATACCCTCCTATGCTAAGTTCATGAAAGAGATCTTAAGTCATAAGAAGGATTGGAGAGAAACTGAAAAGGTTTTCCTCATTGAAGAATGCAGTGCAGTCATTCTAAAAAGCTTACCAGAGAAGCTTTAAGATTCCAGAAGCTTTATGATACCATGCACATTAGAGGATGCCTGCACCAAGACACCTCTATGTGATCTTGGGGCAAGTATCAACCTAATACCTACATCCACTATCAAAAAGCTTGGTTTCACTGATGAAGTTAAACCAACCCTGATATGCCTCCAACTTGCTGATGGCTCCATTAAAATTCCATCAGGCGTAATTGAGGACATGATTGTCAAGGTTGGGCTATTCGTCTTTCCCACTAACTTTGTAGTGCTGGAAATGGAGGAGCACAAGAGTGCAACTCTCATTCTAGGAAAACCTTTTCTAGCAACTGGACGAACCCTCATTGACGTCCAAAAAGGTGAGATAACCCTGATAGTCAATGAGGATGAGTTTAAGTTGAATGCTATCAAAGATATGCAGCATCCAGACACATCAAAAGACTGCATAAGCGCTAACATCATTGACTCCCTGGTGGTAGAGGACAATATGACTGAGAGTCTCGAATCAGAGCTAGAGGACATTTTTAAAGATGTTCAGCCTAATCTGGAGGAACCAGAGAAAACAAAAGAACCTCTAAAAGCTCCTCAGGAAGAGGAAAAGCCTCCTAAACCTAAGCTCAAACCACTACCACCATCCCTGAAATATGCATTTCTGGGAGAAGATGACTCTTTTCCTGTGATCATAAGCTCTACTTTAGAACCACAGGAAGAGAAAGCATTAATTCAAGTGCTAAGAACACACAAGACAGCTCCTGGGTGGTCCATAAGTGATCTTAAGGGCATTAGCCCAGCCAGATGCATGCACAAGATCCTATTGGAGGTTGATGCTAAGCCAGTGGTTCAACCACAGAGGCGGCTGAATCCAGCCATGAAGGAGGTGGTGCAGAAAGAGGTCACTAAGCTACTAGAGGCTGGGATTATTCATCCTATTTCTGATAGCCCCTGGGTAAGCCCTGACGAACGATTTTTCTATAGGTAAAGAAATATAAAAATAGGATCGCGTTGTAAGTATAGCTTCTAAACCAACAAAAAATCCTTTCGTACAAACGTTTTGGTTGTCACAAGTAACAAACCCCTTTAAAATTGATAACCGAAGTATTCAAACCTTGGGTCGTCTTCTCAAGGAACTGTAGGGAGGTATGTTCTTATTATTGCTTATGAGTTTTGTAAATTGGGGGTTTTGAAAGTAAAGAACAAGTAATTTAAATGACAAGTAAAATAAATAAATAACTGTGAAATAAACTCTTGGCAAGGTATGAAAACTGGAATTCCTATCCTAGTTATCCTTATCAATGGTGATGATAATTGGGTTTTAATCCCACTTAGTTAACCTTTACTAAACGAAAGAAAGTCAAGTGGACTAATTAGTTTGATCCTCAGGTTCTAGCCAATTCCTAAGAAAGGACTAGAATTATTGGAATCCAATTCAATTAGCAAAAATAACAATTATCAATCACGATGAGTTTGATAACTCAAGAGTCTCCAATTGATCAATTAAAGCCAAAAGGGAAAAATCTAAATTATTTATATAAATAAAGGAAAGCAATCATAATTCTGAAATACCTCAAGTTGCACTAATAAAGATATCAAATGTAACATGGAAAAGTTCATAAGTTAAATTGGGAAAATAAATAAAAGGAACATTGAACCTGAGAAGCAGTTGAAATCCTAAATCCTTTAAGAGAAATCCTAATCCTAAAACCTAAGAGAGAGGAGAGAACCTCTCTCTCTAAAAACTACATCTAAAGTATGAAAAAGTGAATTATTAAGGCCCTTGAATGGATGCATTCCCCCACTTTATAACCTCTAATCTGTGCTTTTTGAACTTGGATCTGGGCCAAAAAGGGCTTCAGAAATCGCTGGGAGCATTTTCTGCAGTTTCTGGTGCGTGGCGTCTGTCACGCGTCCGCGTGGATCACGCGATCGCGTCATCTGGGAGTTTTCCTTGTCATGTGTTCGCTTCGGTCACGCGTATGCGTCATCTGCGTTCTACTCACGGCGCACGTTCGCATCAGTCACGCATTCGCGTCGCTCCCTTTTCGCGCTGGGTGCGCGACTGCGTCGTCCATGCGTTCGCGTCGCTGCCAGTTTCTTCAAAAACTCCATTTTGTGCTTTCCTTCCATTTTTGTATGTTTCCTTTCCATCTTTTAAATCATTTCTGCCTTAGGAGATCTGAAAATACTCAACACACAAATCACGGCATCGAATGGTAATAAAAGGTAATTAAAATAATTATTTTTAAAGCATGGGAAACATGTTTTTCACATATATCACATAATAAGGAAGGGAAGTAAAACCATGCAATTTACATGAATAAGTGAGTGAAGGATTGAATAAATCACCTAAATTGAGCACAAAATATATCATGAAATATGGGTTTATCAACCTTCCCACACTTAAACAATAGCATGTCCTCATGCTAAATCCAAGATAAAGAGTAAGGTAAGGTTAAGTAGTGGAATCTCATGCAATGTAATCTATTCTAAATGTAACTACCTAAATGAATCATGCAATTCTAATTATTATTCACTTGTATATAAAGCTTACATGTAGTTAAATTAATTCATATCCTTAAGGAATCATATATGTATAGCCAAACCTTAGATAATGTTGAAGCACTTTTACCATTGAGATGCGTAAAAAAAAATATTTCACAAACTTGCAAGACAATTAACAATTAAGCAGAGATATATGGTGATGAACTTTTGAACCCTCACTGGATTTTGTGTTTACTCTCTAGTCACTTAGTGTTTATTGGGTTAATCACTCTATTCTTTTTCTATCCTTACTTTCTATAACTTTGTTCTTCATCTAACCAATCAACAATTATAGAATACATATATACAAAAATCATGAGGTCTTATCAAGGTTGTAATGGGGCCAAGGTAAAGGTGAAGGCATATGTATAATGCTAAGTGAGCTAATAAGCAAATCCTTGATTAGTCTAAGATCTCACCTAACATACATACTATATATAATTTTAAAGTCCCTTAACCTATTTACCCAACATTTTTCCTTTTGAATTACAAACTCATACATTAATTTTAAATTTGAAATTTTTGACCCATGTGCATTGACTCTTTTTTATTTTCCATTTTGGGGAATTTCTTTGTGTATTCCCTTAATTAAATACTGAAAATGTAAAAAATATTTTTTTTAATGCACATGATAATCTCATTGTTTTGATCTCACATGAGCATGCTTCCAAAATTTTTTTGTTTTTTTGAAATAGCTTACTCTCTTTAAATTCCTACTTTATTTCTATCATCCCATGTTCCCATAAAATTTCCTATACATAAAGAATACACAATTTCTATCTTAAGCTAACCAAAGATTCAACTTGGGATTTTTATTTTGTTTTTCTGCTTAAGGCTAGTAATGTGGTTATAGAACAGAAGGGAATTTAAAGAGCTCAAGGGGACTAACAAGGGTGATGTAAATAGTAGGCTAATTTGGGATAGGTGAGGAAAAATTCAAATGATGGCCTCAATCATCTCTTGATATGTATCTATATTCTATAATTGGACATATAGATTAAAACAAAGTAAAGAACATCAGAATAAAAAAGAAGGGCAAAACACACAGGAATAAAAATTATGGTTTGAATGTAACCATACAATTAAGCTCAAAACTCACAGGGCTGTGTGTTCTCCAGCTCAAAAATGATATATTAGTTATGTACGTCATGCAAGTAAAAATTTAAGAGTTTCCATTATGCTCAATGTAAATCTTAGGGTGGCCCTTAAAATCTTAGTGTTGTTCCTTGATGAAATGTTGTTAACTAACTAACATGTAATGCTATATATACAAGGTGTGTGGATTGTTTTAATTTACTAAAGTCTCTAGTTTACTTCCTTTTTATTTTCAATTTAAACCAAACTATCATATGCTAAAAGGGTAAACTATACTAATGAATCCACATATTCTATAGCTAATAGGTTTAGAATTGCAAACTAAACTAAATGGCTAAAATATGAACTAAAGTGCAAAATACGGAAATAAAATAAAAATATAGCAAAAGAACAATGTATAAGTACTGAAAAATAAAAATAAAGATAAAAATACAGAAAAATAAACAAAATAAGATAAAAAAAAGTCTATAGTGGTTCACCAAAAAAAAGATGCGCCAGGGATGGCGACCTCCCCACACTTAAAATATAGCATCGTCCTCGATGCTCACTCAAGCTGGGTGTGAAGGAGTGTCATCACTAGAAGGATGGGCTGCTGGAGCCTCTGTGGTGGCCTGAAGATCTGCAGACTGGATAAGTGTAGGAGGATCTGTCTACTGCAGTAGAGGTGCTGACTGGAGAGGGATCTCTGGGTCTGTGGCCTGAATCTAATGTGGCTCCTCCTGCTGTGGTGCAGCCTACTCCGGTCCTGCCTGCTCAGCCTTTCTGTGTGCATGTGTCTCATCCTCATGCTCATCCGCCTCCTCCTCAGATGGCTCTGATGGTGTGTCAAGCTCGGAGGGGATGTTGCCGCCAGATTGGATCATCAACTTGAGGTGCTCATAGCGTCGCTTGTTGCGACGCTCAGATCTCTCATATCGCCACCGGTTGCGGTGCTCCATCTGGTCCAGTTGCTGAAATAAGCGGTGCACGAGGTGATAAATAGGCTCTGAGGCAGGTGGAGGTGCAGTGGGTGGGGCTGGTGCAGCAGTGGAAGAAGAAGGGGCAGCTGAAGATGTGGCTGCCTCACCAGAAGCGGTAAGGAATGGAGGTCTGTAGCCTAAAGCCTGAAACTTCCTGCTGTGGGGAATGATCTTCTTGCAGTCTGCAGCAGGTGGCTTCTCATCAGCCAACTCCCAAGGCACGTCAGCTCGATGGCCGAGCTGGGTAATCAGATAAGGGAAAGGGAGAGTGCCTCGAACATGGACCCTGGCCATGTAATACCGAATGAATCGTGGAAGATACAGGTCCTTACCCTCCATCATACACCAGAGGAGGGTGATCATAGCAGTAGGCAGCTCCGTCTCTTGAGTGCTCGGAATGACAAAGTTGCTCAGGATCTGGTGCCAGAGCCGAGCCTCATCATTCAGATACATTAGCTTGATTCCCTTAGGCATTGTTGTGTTCTTTCCCATGACCCATGGGACAGTAGGGTCAAGGGCTATCCTCTGCTTGACAGCATCCCAGTCAAATCTCATAAAGCGCATGTCCTCTTCAGCCTTTTGGTAACTGTCAGGCTGATCTGACTTAGGCTGAAGGCGCAGAATATCTTCAATGGCTTCCTCAGTGACCAGTATCTGCTTCCCTCTGAGGTGCACTGCATCCAGGGAAGTCTTGAAATAGTTGCAGTAAAACTCTCTTACCCAGGAAGCATTGACCTCTGTCAGGTTTCTCTCCAAGAAGAACCAGCCTCTCTGTTTGATCTGATCGGAGGTGTACTGCTGTAGTTCTTCTGAAATTTTCAGAGTCCGCTCCAGGTACAGGTTTCTGGAGGTGGCAAACATTTGATACTTCAGCTCACAGTATCTGTTTGCAAATTTTACCGGATCATTGGCAGTGAGGAGCTGGTCAACCTTCTCCTGCGGGGTAAAGTGCTTCTCCCGCCAGGAGTCATCATGCATAATGTCCAAGATAGACATAGAGGATTCACCTCTTTTCCTTTTACCAGTGGTGGCTTTGCCTTTTTCTTTCTGTTGAGGGTCAGACATCCTGAAAAGCAGAAATTCCAGGATATAAATGAAGAACAAAGCAGGAAAACAAGTAGGCAAATAGCAATATAAGCACACAGTGGCAAAAGAGCAGTAGGATAATGAAATGAGTTAGATAAGTGTGTATTTTGGATTGTTTCGGAGTTAAAAATCTGAGATGAGAAATCACAATCCAAAATATATTATAAGTAGAATACCAGTTAATTAGGAGAAACAATAATCATGACATGAGTTAAAAAGTTGAAAGAGTTAGTGAAAAAGCAAAGGGAGAAGTTAGAAAGTTAAAAGTGGTTAAAAGTGAGAAAGAGGTTATAAAGTGGAAAGCAGTGAGTTAGGAGAAAGAAAGTTAAAGTAAGTGGCATGAAAAATGGTTCCTAAGTAACAATAAATTCACAATTTTAAACAACAATCAACTCATATTCAAGCAAGGAAATTAGGTTGTTGATGATTCCTATAGATATAGAAATAGCAAAAATTGAAATCTAATCATCAATAATGCAATTTTTTAACCAGGAAATCGAAAAGAATAAGAATGTTGGCCCGTGCATTCATGAATTGGTTTGGTAAAAGCCAAGTAATGCAAAATTCAAAATTGCCAAAACCAATACATGAATGAGAAAGAAACAATTTACAGAAAATTGGGTAGCACTCTGGCTAAAATTGGATGTTCCCGAGTAATAAACAGCAAGCAGAACAGTTCATATAAATTAAAATAAAGCTGCAAAAAGACACAGGTAATATGAACATGAAAGAGCAGTGTAAGAGCAGCATGAAACAGTGAAGAATAGCATATGAACAGTATTAACATCACAGCAACATCAGAATTGCGAAATTGATAAAACAAGAAGCACGAACAGCGCAATTATCAGGCCTAAATCCACTAACCACATCCTAGCTACCTAACCACCTCGAATCTACTACAAACATGCATCTCTAACTAGCCTAATTTTAAACATAAACTGAAAAATATGCAACTAACTACGAATGAAAGAAAAGTGGCGTATGGTGGAACCTGGTATGCGTATGAACTAAGGTAGGGATCAGAGAGATGGCGGTGGTGAAGTGGCGGTGCTGGGAGGGGGGCACGGCGGTGCGGTGGTGGAACAGGGAGGTTGGCGCGGTGGTGGGCGGCTGTTCGCAGTGGAAGGGGGTTTCGGGTAGGGGTAACGGTGGAGGGGGTGGTTTAAGAAGAATGGGGGTAAGGGTGGTGGGGGTGGGAGGCGTGGCGGTAATGGCACGGTGGTGGTGGCTGGCCACGGTGGTGATGGCGTGGTGGTGGAGGGGAGAGAAGGGAGGGGAGAAGGAGGAAGGAGGGGGGTGGTCGTCGCGGTGGGTCTGGGTGGTGCGGTGGTCGGAGTGGTGGTTAGGGGTGGTGGTGTTTGGGTGGGGAGCAGAGAGGGAGCAGAGGAGGGGTTGGGGGGGGGGAAGAGAATGGGGGTACGATGGGGGTAGGGTTTCGCGTGAGTGAGGGTTAGTGGATTTGAGTCCACGCGAACGCGTGGGGCACGCAATCGTGTGGCTAGGGTGAAATAGGGTTGACGCGGTCGCGTGGTTGACGCGATCGCATGGAATGGGTAAAAGATGAATGACGCGGTCGCGTGAGGCATGCGACTGCGTCGCTGAAAATTGTGCTAAACGCACAATTCCAGCGTCGTTTCAGCGCAACTCTCTGTCTCCATTTAGGGTGCCATGCTATCCACGCGACGCAGACGCGTCGCTCACGCTTTTCGCGTGGGATGGGTGTTTTACAAGTGATACGTTCGCGTTAGGGACGCGAACGTGTGGCCCATTTTGTGCTAAACGCACACCAGCCGCACGATTCAAGCCCAGATTTCTGGGCGTTAGATTTTTACGCCGATTTCCAGATCACGCGTTCGCGTGAGTGACGCGGACGCGTGGGAGGAGTTTTTCGCGACTGACGCAAACGCGTTAGCAATGCGGTCGCGTCGCGCGCTTCTTTTCTTTTTTTTTTTGGTAATGATGCAGTATGCAATGCTTATGCAAATGCTATGAATAATATTCAGGTTCAATAATATAACATAAAAACAAACAACACGAAATAAAAATTGAAAAATAAACGACCATACCATGGTGGGTTGTCTCCCACCTAGCACTTTTAGTTAAAGTCCTTAAGTTGGACATTGGATGAGTTTCCTGTTATGGTGGCTTATGCTTAAATTCATCCAGAAATCTCCACCAATGTTTGGAATGCCAACAGCCTCCGGGGTCCCAAACTAGGCACGTGAAGCTTTTAAGCAGCTTCAAATAGATTCTCAGGCTCCCGGGGTGACGAATGTCAGAATAGATTCCAGGATCCCAAACTTTGCTTTTGAATTCGCCTTTGTCTTGACCTATATTTTTCCATCCGGGTGGTTTAGAAACTGTATTCTCACCAAGATGACCAAACGTCTTCCGAGACCCATTCAATTAAACTTGATACCAATCCTTGCACTTCGAATCGAAGCGCAGAACCTCATTGAACCTTGTACACCAGCTCTGAGTACGAGCCATTTCCCTCTTATTCTTAAAGCCGCAGAGAGCTCTAAGTTGGCCATCTGTTTCAAGCAAACCATATTCAAGTGGAAAGGTAAAGATAAAGGTTAAGGATTGTACCCACTTGAAGCTTTTATTAGGTGGTAATGGCCTTGGGATAGGTGTTTCCAGTGGTTTTGTAAGCTCTACTCCCTTGTATTCTTCTGTGAATTCCTCCACTTCTTTGCAGAATTCTTCAACTGCAACTACATCCTGATCAAAGTCTTCTGTGTCTTCCTCGTCACTTAAGTCATACGTTGGAGGTTGAGAGAAATCTACCTCAACATCATCTTCGTATTCATTCGGGAAAGATTCTTCTAGCTCAAAGAATTCACTTGTAGATGCAAGTTCATTACTAAGAGAATTTGACTTGTGATTATCATCATTAAGGAAACTTGCGTCTTGGGTTATTCCGTCTAGTTCTTCGTAAAATACCTGCTTTGGGGGTTGTGCACTATCCTCCTTATCATCAATTGTAACGTCCTTGACAGAATTTTCCACAACTCTGGATTCCCATGGAGGTTCAGCATCTCCTAAATCTTCAATCATTACTTCTTCTTCTTGGATAAATTGAGCTTCCTCCAATTGTTCCAGAACAAAGTTATGCTCCTTATTGCCCACTGGGGTTTCTAGTGTCTCCTTCATGCTACGTTTGTCATTAGAATCTCCACATGACGCTATTGGAGTTCCTTGAGTGTCTAAACATCTGGAAGATAATTGATTTATTGCTTGCTCCAGCTAATGAATGGTTGTATGAAGTTGATCTACTGTTTCCTTAAGGCGAGCCTGTGATTCTTGAGGTGTGGATATGGACATGGTACATAGGAAAGTGGTGGTGTTTGGGAGTAATTAGATTGGAATTGGGGTAAATAAGGATCATATGGTGGTGAATAGTGAAAAGGAGCTTGTGAGTGTGGTGGTTCAGAGCTATGTTGAGAGGATGGTCTACAAGCACAGGGTGGGGCTTGTTGGTAATTACAAGGGGGTCCACCATATCTATCAGCTTGGTATGCATTGTAGAGTGGTCCTTGCCCATGATATCTTGGAGGGTGTTGCTGCCTAAAAGGTTGATCAGATCATCTTGGCTCCATCCATCTTTGACTGCTTAGACCTTGATGCATATTCCTGTTATAGCTTCCACACCTTTCAACAAATTTAGAACCAAACTCAAAGCGAGAGGGGTGAGAATTCATAGTAGATAATAGGAATATAAAGGAAAAACAAAAACAAATACACAATTAAAAGAAAAAATATTTACAATAACCAATAATAAGGCACACGTTTGCAGTTCCCCGGCAACGGCGCCATTTTTTGACGAATGATTTTTCTATCGGTAAAGAAATATAAAAATAGGATCACGTTGTAAGTATAGCTTCTAAACCAACAGAAAATCCTTTTGTACAAACCTTTTGGTTGTCACAAGTAACAAGCCCTTTAAAATTGATAACCGAAGTATTCAAATCTCGGGTTGTCTTCTCAAGGAACTGCAGGGAGGTATGTTCTTATTATTGATTATGAGTTTTGTAAATTGGGGGTTTTGAAAGTAAAGAACAAGTAATTTAAATGACAAGTAAAATAAATAAATAACTGTGAAATAAACTCTTGGCAAGGTATGAAAACTGGAATTCCTATCCTAGTTATCCTTGTCAATGGTGATGATAATTGGGTTTTAATCCCACTTAGTTAACCTTTACTAAACGAAGGAAAGTCAAGTGGACTAATTAGTTTGATCCTCAGGTTCTAGCCAATTCCAAAGAAAGGACTAGAGTTATTGGAATCCAATTCAATTAGCAAAAATAACAATTATCAATCACGATGAGTTTGATAACTCAAGAGTCTCCAATTGATCAATTAAAGCCAAAAGGGAAAAATCTAAATTATTTATATAAATAAAGGAAAGCAATCATAATTCTGAAATACCTCAAGTTGCACTAATAAAGATATCAAATGTAACATGGAAAAGTTCATAAGTTAAGTTGGGAAAATAAATAAAAGGAACATTAAACCTGAGAAGCAGTTGAAATCCTAAATCCTTTAAGAGGAATCCTAATCCTAAAATCTAAGAGAGAGGAGAGAATCTCTCTCTCTAAAAACTACATCTAAAGTATGAAAAAGTGAATTATTGAAGGCCCTTGAATGGATGCATTCCCCCACTTTATAACCTTTAATTTGTGCTTTCTGAACTTGGATCTGGGCCAAAAAGGGCTTCAGAAATTGCTCGGAGCATTTTCTGCAGTTTCTGGTGCGTGGCGTCTGTCACGCATCCGCGTGGTTCACGCGGTCGCGTCATCTGGGAGTTTTCCTTATCACGCGTTCGCTTCGGTCACGCGTACGCGTCATCTGCGTTCTGCTCACGGCACGCGTTCGCATCAGTCACGCATTTGCATCGCTGCCTTTTCGCGCCGGGTGCGCGGCTGCGTCGTCCATGCGTTCGGGTCGCTGCCAGTTTCTTCAAAAACTCCATTTTGTGCTTTCCTTCCATTTTTGTATGTTTTCTTTCCATCTTTTAAATCATTTCTGCCTTAGGAGATCTGAAAATACTCAACACACAAATCACGGCATCAAATGGTAATAAAAGTTAATTAAAATAATTATTTTTAAAGCATAGGAAACATGTTTTTCACATATATCACATAATAAGGAAGGGAAAGTAAAACCATGCAATTTACATGAATAAGTGAGTGAAGGATTGAATAAATCACCTAAATTAAGCACAAAATATATCATGAAATATGGGTTTATCAAGCCCTGTCCAAGTTGTCCCCAAGAAGGGAGGCATGACAGTGGTTCATAATGAAAAGAATGAACTGGTTCCTACAAGAACAGTTACAGGGTGGTGTATGTGTATTGATTATAGAAGGCTCAATACAGCCACCAGAAAGGATTATTTTCCTTTACCATTCATAGACCAGATGCTAGAGAGACTAGTAGGTCATGAATACTACTGCTTTCTGGATGGCTACTCAGGGTACAACCAAATTGCAGTAGATCCTCAGGACCAAGAGAAAATAGCATTCACATGTCCATCTGGAGTGTTTGCCTACAGAAGGATACCATTTGGTCTGTGCAATGCACCTGCAACCTTTCAGAGGTGCATGCTCTCTATCTTCTCTGATACGGTAGAGAAATTTCTGGAAGTCTTCATGGATGACTTCTCAGTATTTGGAGACTCATTCAGCAAGTTCTTTCGTCTTGTTCACAAAAGGTGGGTATAGCTCCTCTTGTCCCTGACATGCAAACAAAACATAAAAATCACACAAGACCAGAAAGGCAATAACACTTCAATCCATTGCTGGAGTGAATTTTTGTTAGCTTAAGCAAAAATTCAAACAGTTAGTGTGTTAGTTAAAAATTAAAGAAACAGAAAAGAAATAGTGCTTGATCTAGATCTCCACTTCACTTAATCATTGTCAATCTAATCAATCCCCGACAACGGTGCCAAAAACTTGATTGGATAATTTGGAAAATGAATTCCAACACCCTAACTAACCGGCAAGTGTACCGGGTCGTATCAAGTAATAATAACTCACATGAGTGAGGTCGATCCCACAGGGATTGATGGATTGAGCAATTTTAGTTTAGTGGTTGATTTAGTCAAGCAAATCAAGTATTGGTTTGAGTGGTTTGTAATTAACAGAAGCTAAATTGCATGAAATGTAAAGGGAGAGGGGTAATTGACTGAAAATTAAAGTGCAGAGAAATTAAAGAGGCTGAATCTTAAAGTGCAAGAAATATAAATTGCAGAAACTTGGATTGCAAGAAATGTAAATGACTGAATCTTAAAGTGTAAGAAATATAAATTGCTTGAATTGTAAAGGGAATTGGGAACTAGGATTGCAGAATTTAAACAAGAACAAGGGAATTGCAACAAACAGAAGAGTAAAAAGTGAATTGAAGTAAAGTAGATCTAAACAGAAAAGTAGAAATGCTTGAGGAAATAAAACAGAAAGTAAATGTAGCTCAACTATAGAAATGAAAAGAAAAATTAAAGATCTCAGGAGTGGAAGAGACTAGAAAACAAGTCTAGATCTCAAATCCTTCCTTGATCCAACAAGAACAATTGCAAAAGAAATAGAAAAGTAAGTTGCAAAAGTAGTAGAAGAGAAGAAGCAGTAAACAAAATTTGAATTATGCAGAAAGATAAACAAAGAGATCTCAAGGTGAGATTGAAACAGAATTTCTTCAATTCTCCACCCAAGATCCAAGACAAGAAGTAAAGAGTGCTAAAAAAAGAACAAGGAAGAAGAGAGATCAATTCTCCTTCCAAATTCTCTAAGATCCAAATTCAAAGTAAAAAGCTCAAAAATACAAAAATGAAAAATTTTCAAAGAATCAAAAAGGTCGTTGTAAAGTCCTCTTCAAATCAAACTAACACTTATTCATACACTTCCTAATCTAGATCTAAGAATTTGGGTGGGCTCTAAAATTTGGTGAAGAAATGAATTAAATTGGATTTTTGGTGGATTTTTGGTCCAAGGTCCACCTCCCAGGGGATGGCTCAGTTGGAAAACCAAACTGAGCGCCCAATATTGTCTTGCTTGTCCAATTTGGTGTGCGTCCAGCCTTGGCCATGTTGCATTACACTAGAGCTCAGTTGGAATTTTGAACTGAGCTCTATGTCTTGCTTTGGGTGTGTCAAGCATGCGTCCTAGCTCCTGGCCGTGTCATTGTGCGCGCAAGGCTTGCTCCTTGGTGCGTTTTGTTGCGCCAAAATGTGGGGAGTGGGAAAACCAACTGAGCTCCCCATTTGTGGTGCCTTGCTTTGGACTTCAAGCTCCCCGGTTCGAATCCTGGTGGAAGCAAATGGATGCAAATTTCCTTGGAAGAGTGGACGCTCCCTCCTTGCCTTTCATGAAGCTTCTTGGTTTGAACCTTGGGAAAGCCATCTTGGCTCATTTTCTTTGCACTAAAAGTGGCGCTCCTCCCTTGTCTCCATGGAGTTCCCAGGTTCGAATCTTGGCCAAAGCACCTTGGCTTAATTTCCTTGCAAGCTTGGTAGTGTGAGGTTCCTTGTTCGAACCTTGGAGGAAGTTTTTTGGCTATTTTCTTCTTATTTTCCTTGCAAGGAGCGTTCCTTGCTTCCTTTAGTTCATGAGTTCGAAACTTGGTGGCTTCATTCATGGGGATTTTGCTTTGAATTAATTCTTGAAGGAGCCCGATAAAGCTCACTTAGTAAACTGAGCTTTAAGTCATTTCCTTGCTTTCTTTAGTGCTCAGTTAACTAAGTGAACTGAGCTTGGTGCCTTGCTTTCTCCTATTTTTCCTTATAGAGCTCGGTTTACTTTCTCAACATAGCTTTCCTTCTTCCTCAATATTGCCACGCTTCTTCTTCTCTTGGGCACGCTTTTTGCTTCCTTTGGACACGTTCCTTATGCCACGCTTTTCTCATTTTCTTCTTTCTTCACCTACAAGTAATCAAAACAACCAATCAAAGTATCACCAAATTCACAAGGTTTATAAATCAATTAATTTTCAATTAAATTTAGCTTAAACCTCATGATTTTGTATCAATTAAAGGGTGGTTGGTTAATTCAAAGAAACCATGCAATTCCACTCCAAATTACTTACTTACAATGCAAGAAAGTGCATAAATCCTAATAAAAACAAAGAAAAAGACTAGTAAAACTAGGCTAAGATGACTTGTCATCACTTACCGTCTTCAGCGACTCACAAGTTATCATCTCACAAATAGAAGGGAGCTATCAAGCTAAGGATCCCACCATGAAAACATATCGGGACAAAACCAGAGAACAGCTCGGACAATTTAGGGGATATGAAGTTCGACACATACCTCGGGAACAAAATGCCCGAGCTGATGCACTTTCAAAACTAGCCAGCACCAAACCAGGGGACAATAATAGAAGCCTCATCCAAGAAACCCTGTAAACTCCATCAATCTCGGAGGAAGAGAAGATCCTAACCATATCAGGTTAGGACCAAGGATGGATGACTCCCATAATCAACTACCTTAAGTCCGACACACTCCCCGCAGATAAAAAAGAGGCAAAAAGGCTAGTACGAGAAGCACAGTACTACACCATAGTGCACGACGTCCTATATAGGAGAGGAATTTCCATACCCCTCCTAAAATGCATTCCGACCTCTGTTACAAGGGACGTCCTAGAGGAAGTCCACGGAGGTATGTGTGGCAACCACCTCGGGGCAAGAGCTCTTTCCAAAAAGGTACTCCGAGCTGGTTTTACTGGCCGACCTTACAAAAGGAAGCAACAGAGTTCATCAAGACATGCCCACCATGTCAGAAGCATGCCAACTTCCATATAGCTCCACCCGAAGAGCTTATCTATGTTACTGCACCCTGGCCATTTCCAAAGTGAGGGCTCGACCTCCTCGGACCCTTTCTCCAAGGATCAGGGCAAGTCAAGTTGCTCATCGTAGGCATAGACTACTTTACAAAGTGGATTAAAGTAGAGCCATTGGCTACTGCCACCGCCCAAAGAAGTCAGAAATTTCTATACAGAAATATTGTCACAAGGTTTGGGGTTCCATGATCCATCACCACAGACGATGGCACTCAGTTCACTGACACGGGTTTCAGGAACTTGGCAGCTGACTTGAAAATAAAGCACCAATTCACCTCTGTAGAACACCCATAGACCAATGGACAAGCAGAAGCTGCCAACAAAGTCATATTGGCCGGGTTAAAATGGAGGCTGCAGGACGCAATAGAAGCTTGGGCTGAAGAGTTCCCACAAGCCCTATGGGCATACCGAACAGCACCCGACTCCACTATGAGAGAGTCACTCTTCCAACTTGCTTACAGAATAGAGGCAATGATTCCCGTCATAGTAGAAGAAGGATCTCCTAGAGTGATCCTCTACAACAAAGACACCAACTCCCAAGCTCAAAGGGAAGAACTCGACCTACTTCCAGAAGTTTGAGAAAGAGTTTGGATTAGAGAGGAAGCACTAAAGCGTCGAATGGCTTTAAGGTATAATCGGAAGGTAGTCCAGAGAAGCTTCTCCACCAACGATCTCATCTTAATCCTAAATGACATCGGAGTAGGTCGATCAGGAGAAGGGAAGCTAGCAGCAAACTGGAAAGGACCATATCAAGTTGCAGAAGTACTAGGAAAAGGTTACTATAGGGTGGCTGACCTCGATGGACGGAGCTACCAAGGTCATGGCATGCCTATAACCTAAGAAGGTACTATAGCTAGAAAAGATCTCAGGCCAAGGCACACACTTTTTCCTAAAAGGTTTTTTAATGAGGTGTCAGGTCAAGATCTAAAAGCTGCCCGAACTAGAAGGGTAAGCACTTACATGTATACAACTCTTATTTATATCTTTATTATTATTTGAATAAAATTTTAAAATTCCCTAAAAAGTTTCCTACCAAGACACATTAATTTACACTCCGAAGCAAAATCCATCGCCTGATCAAAAAAAGAGGTCGGCAAAGTGAAGCGATAAGTAACCCATATAAAGCGATAAAAGTAACCCATATAAAGCGACCTGATGAGGTCTGACTAGAAATGGGATTACTAAAAATAACTTAAGAAGGCCTGACAGAGAAGTCAGACCAGTAAAAGTATCACTGAAAGGGAACAAAGGCCAAAGAAAGGTCAAAAAACCAGGGCCCGAAGTTCTCAGCCAAAAAGGAACGAAGTCCTAAAAAAGATTTCTACTTAAGGCAAGAGCACAATTTCGAAACAGAGCTAAAAAGTCATCCAAAAAAACTATAAAGAAAAGGTTTCCCATCGGAACACTACCTAAAAAGTTGTTAGAATACGACTAAAAGCCCGGGTAACGAAGACATATAGGTCGACGTCAGCTGAGAAGGGGCGCGACCTAAAAAGACAAATACAACCTCGAAAAAGGGAACAAGCAAAAGTCCGAAAGGTTGAAAAGCCTAGGGCTATGAAACTCCTGAAAAGAGATACTAAAATCTCAAAACAAGGCTAAGAAAGTCGTCCAAACAAACTAAATAGGTTTTATCCCAAGAAGTTATTTGAAATTTGACTAAGAAGCTTGGACGGCTAGTCGCAAAGACAATATAGCTGACTAAAGAAAGGATGTCAAGGCGGCCAAAGAAAAGGCATAGTTTAGAAGGCCAAAATGGAAAACCCATAAGGCAAACGCTACCTCAAAGGGTGTCAAACCAAGAAAAACCAAAGCACCTAACCAAAGGTTACAAAATAACCTCCAAATACAAGCATATTGACACAAGCAAAGTCAGTGCATCATTCGACACAAATTAAAACATTAAAGACTCAAAGGCTGCCTAAAACGGCAGCCCAAGAGTTTAAAGTGTTTGTTTTTAAAATAAAAGTTGTTGGGAAGCAACTAAGTGTCAAAGAGTTATCCATAGGAGACACACATAGAAAAGTTCAACAAAGTCCACAGGTCAAACTATACCAATACATAATCAAAAACAGAGATATAAAAAGAACATCATGAGGGGTCCGAGGTCCCCCCGGAAGCTACATCTTTAGGAGAAAGAGGCATGGTCGAGATCGGGGTGGCATTGACAACTCCATTCGAGCCATTCAGTATCTCTAGATCAAGCTCAGGCCCAGGAGGGATCACTTCAGCAGAAGGGGTTGCAGTAGTTGAAGCTGTAAAACCTTTAGCTTGAGGCAAAATGGGAGGACCCTCATCATCATCATCTGGTGCAGGCACAATCTTGCCATCCTCCACTACATTATCTATGTTGAATAAGGAGAGGTCAAGCTCGGAGCAAGAACCCGGACCTGGGCCTTTAGATTCTCAAACATGTCAGTCATACTGCTCACCAGATAGCTCTAAAGCTCAGCATAATCATCCTGGGTGGACTGAAGTCTCTCCCTAGTCTCCAATAGCTCGCCATATGTGCGAGTATAGCTCTCTTTGGACTTCTTGGCCATCTCCTCGGTCAGGTTGGTAGACGTCTCAGCAGCAGTAGCCTGAGTCTTCTCTTTTTCTACGTCAAGCTCCAATTTGGCAACCTTGGCATCTAGCTCGTCCTTCAAACCCTTTACCCTGTTGAATCTAGCCTTGGCCTCCTCCATAAAAGCTCTAGTAGCATGAACAGGAGACTCCTTGATAACTCGGGATAAAACATCACTTATATTGGCCATCCGAATACTATTGCTGGCAATGAAATCAAGGTGATGAAGGATCGTCACATCATCATAGGGAACCTTGCCATAGGGAGCAACAACCTCCGAGGCAAAGGCCAGACCGTCGAACTCTTTATCATTCAAATTATAAGTCCCAACAACCTTTTGCCTCTTGGGAGGAGGACCAGCTGAAGAAGGGGAAGAGGCAACACTAGAGGTCTCAACAAGCAGATCAGAAGAGATTGTCCGAACTCCGGGGGTTGGTATAACCTTCCTCGGACCTTGAGAATCTGACGTTGGTATCTTTGGGGGCAACTGAGAAGACCCTTCCCCCGATGTCTTCGCTGTCAGATTTTGGGCAACCACCGCCTTCTTGGCCTTCCAAAAAGCCTTCATGGAGTCTGAAGATTTAACCATCTTTGAAAAGAAGCCAGGAAAATAATTACACAGTCAGAAAAGGATAAATTCACAAACAATGGAAGAAAGCTATCTGTAAAGAAAGAGGTCGGATGCTACCTAACTCAGAACGAAGGAGAGAAGGATCTCCTAGAAATCTCTTCATATCCAGATGAGGGAGTTCCCCTCAATGCTCCTCTAAAACACCCACAAGGGCCTGTTCTACCTCATCTAAACTTTTCCAAAGGTACTTGGGGCTACGGGTTCTTTTTGCCACCAGAAAGGGAAAGTAGGGTCATCATTTTCATCCAAAAAGAAAGGGCGAGCATCCTCAATAGCTCGAACTTTAAAATAGTGGTTCTTAAAGTCCCAAAAAGAGTCGTCAAACATCGAAAATACTTTCTTCCCCTGGGTAGCTCGGAAGGAAATCCAAGAAGCCTTCTTCTTGGTCACCCCAGGTTTTGTCAGCACAAACAGGTAAAGAAAAGGGGATATTATAGGTCGAACACCTAGCTCTTGGCACAATAACTGAAAAATCTTCATGAAAGCCCAATAATTCAGATGAAGCTGTGAAGGGGCCACATTACAGGTCCACAAGAGTTCGGTTTCAAAAGCAGTAAAACGAAGGGTAATACCTAGCTGGCTAAGGAAGTAGTCGTAGGCATAGAAGAAAGGACGTTCTTCCCGAGTTAAGGGAGGGAAACTAACCCTCTCCTTAGCGTCGGGCGACAACAGTTCGTAATTCTTCTCATCCTCCCTATTACTACACACCCTATGGAACCTCATAAGTCTCTCATAGTACTCCGGATCGGCCACAGTAACACACATCAGGATTATCGAATCTAACCAATCAGCCATACCAGCACGGACTTTGGTGGACATCTCGACAATATTCTTACAAGAAGACATATAGCAACTACACCTACGAAAACAGAAGAGGAACAAATAACCAACAAGCATTAGGTATGGCAATAAAAAGGCACCCCAGGATTTACAAGAAGCAAAAAAACCAACACCAAAGGACCAGGGTCACCCTTTGGAGGGAATGAAGATACAAACACACAAAAATTCAATGAAAATCAAAATCCTAGCCCCTTCACCAAAAAGAAAAAAAGAGCGTAAACTAAAAAGATTCATGACCCAAGCACCTACATTTCCCCAAAAAACAAAGAGACAGAGATAAAAAGATTGCAAGAAATAAAGGCATGCAAATATCACAAGAAAGCTTCAACCTTTTTCAAAAAAAATGCTCAACAAAGATCAAAACATCGTACAAAAAGAACGCATGCAGTAGTGAAGCACATAGAGAAACTACGAATAAAAAGCGCATAAAAAAAGGGGGGATGTGAAGCCGATCACCAACCTGCAAAGAAGAAAACCGACGATGGATGCGCAACAAGACATGAACTCCACATCAAAGCTTCGAGCAAAACCCCATAAGGAAGAAGAAATATTGAGGCAAGTGAAACAGTAGAAAGAAACCCTCTTTTCAAAATTGAAACAGACGGAAGCAGAAGAAAACCAAAATTTTCTTGAAAGTTCAAATGAAAGAGGGAACGAAACGGCAAAAAAGGATTAAAAGTCCTAATAAAGAGCTTTTAAAAGCACTCGCTTAAACCCAAAAATGGATACTCTTGGTAATGACATGGCATTTAAAGCCAAAGCGCTTGTTTTCATTTTTGAAAAAGCATTAAAAACAACACAAAATTCTCCCAAATAAAGAGCAAGGCCAGGATGCTTGAGCACGACTTCCTCAGAGGGGTCGAAGTTTAAAACGCACGACCTCAAGAAGAAAATTGAAGCTCAAGCAGGGGAACTGTTCATACCCTGGACCGAGTTGTACTGCCTAGGTTGGACGACGTCAAAGCGATCGACTTCTTGTAAAGGTTGGTCATCACTGATCTCTTCTTAAAGAGCTCGGACAAATCGCCATTAAGGCCCAAACAAGCCCAAAGCTGAGGATTACAGCCCCACCAAAGGCGGCTGGTCAAAAGATAAAGTGATTCTCATCCACAAAAAGATAAGATAAGATAACTAACTTATCTCATGGAAGGTCACTCCACACTACTATAAATACACTAGAGCACCCAGGTATAACTCATACTCTAATTCTACAAAAAACCTGCCTAAAGCCCGTGCTAACTTAAGTATCAGAGTCTCTTGCAGGTACCACAACCCTCCGGTGAGTGAGGATTAGCAGCACCTTATACACCAACAAGTCGGACACAGCAGCTCCGCTCACATCGGGAGATCTCTTCCGAGATCGACCTTCAGTTCCAGGTAACCCTCAGAACAGTTATGATTGGCATCCCTAAGGACAATGGAAATTCAAGCATTGGTTGGGAAGTCAAGCACAAGCCACCATATAAAGGGCCCTCCCAATTGTCTAACTTAAAGACAATAAATAAAAGTTCTTGGTAACATCTTTCTAACTCTGCCTCTCTTTTAGCATTTGTTTGTTGAATTTTTCCTTCTTTTAGTTAGCTTAGTTTGGTAGAATTATTGTGTTACTCTTGTATTTTTAGGGTAGAATAAGTTTTGGGATTGGAAAAGCTATTTTGGATGTCAAGTTTGGTGCCTTAAGGCACTAAAACATTTAGAAAAAACAGAGCATGTGCGCGCGCACGCACCTGTGCGTGCGCACACCTCCCGAAATTTTGCATCCTGTGCGTACGCACCCACCTGTGCGTGCGCACACTCATTAACGCCCCCTCTGTTGGGAGCGTTCGCACACCTTGTGCGCTCGCATCCCCCTCTTTTTGCCTCTTGTGCGTACGCACAAATGGCTAATCAGGTGTTAATTTTTTACGTTTCATTTTCTTAAAAAAAATTGCCTTCCTGTGCGTGGGCACACTTCAATGCAAGGCCTCTGTTCATGGTGTTTGCACACATAGTGCGAACGCACAACCCTTGTGATGACATGTCATCATATCATGCTTTCCTATACTTTTTCATACAAAAAATGGATAATTAGTGCTTAAATATTGTATTTTTTTGTGCTTAAATGGTATATTTCTTTGATCTTTTGATTTGATAAACTTTGTAGGAAATAAGAAAAAAAAGAAGCAAAAAAAGCACAAAATAAGCTAAAAAAGAGAAACAAAAGAGTTTTGCAGCACACTTTGAATTTGGAGTACACTTTGATGCCTTAGGCCACGTTTTTAAAAGCGTGGCCCATGACCATGAAGCCTTGGCCTTATTATCATGCATTAATGCCTTATGCATGCATGAATTAATAATGAAAGCATGCATGAAGTAACGACATTACTAAGTAAAATAATGGAAGCATGCATGCATGAATCATTTGATTTTTAATGCCAATGAATGAACCAAGACGTTAAATGAGTTAATTGGCATTATTAATTAATGAAGCCAATGAAAGAATGCATGCATAAAACATTTAACTACTAATGCTAATGAAATGAATTAAAGCATACATGCATACAATGAATTGGCAAGGGCATCACTAAATTAAATCATGCATTTCATTATTAATGCCACTAATGCCAATTGACAAATCATGCTTTAACATTGGTATTATTGATTAAATTGAAAAAGGCATGAATGAACGCTAGTGATCATTAAGCAAGGAAAGCCTAGCTTTCATTGAAGTGAGCGCTCCGTTCACTGAATTTAACTTTTTCGGGCACTCTCAATCAAGGAAACTAAGCAATGAGCGCTACGTTAATTGTTGCAACGGAGAGCTTCATCAAAGCCAAGGAGCAACCACTCAAACAAGGCCAGCGTTGAAAACGAAGAGAGTGATACGTTAAATGTTTTAACTTTTTCGGGCATGAAGCCCAAAGAAAAGTAAGGCACACACAAGGAAAGCAATTGAGCGCTACATCATGAGGAAAATTTCTAGCCAAGGATAGGAGCAGCAAAGGCTCGAAGAGGGAGACTAACATAATCAAAGGGGTGCTACGTTGAAATACTTCAGTGAGCGCTATGTATACATGATAAACTCATATTTCATGAGTTATTTTGTGCTTAGTTTGAGTGATTTATTCAATCCTTCACCCACTTATTCATATTAATTGCATGGTTTTACTTTCCCTTCCTTATTAGGTGATGTACGTGAAAAATATGTTTCCTAAGCTTTAAAATTAATTATTTTAATTACCTTTATTTCCATTCGATGCCGTGATTAGTGTGTTGAGTAGTTTCAGATTTTCTAAGACAGAATGACTTAAAGGATGGAAAAGGAAACGTACAAAAATGGAAGGAAAGTGCGAAACGGAGTTTTAAAGAAACTGGCATCCACGCGATTGCATGGACGACGCGATTGCGTGCCAGGAGCGAAGAAGCAGCGACGCGGCCGCATGACTGACGCGGCCGCGCGACTTGAGCATAGCGCATTCGATGCGGATGCGTGACCGACGCGACCGCGCCACAAGGAAAACTCCAGATGACGCGACTGTGTGACCCACGTGGACGCGTGACAGAGGCCACGTATCAGAATTTACAGAATATGCCCCCAGCGATTTCTGAAGCCCTTTTGGCCCAGATCCAGGTACAAAACACACAGACTAGAGGGTATAAAGTGGGGGAATGCATCCATTCAAAAGGGAGCTCGCCAATTTTTACTTCCCATGATTTAGATTTAGTCTTGAGAGAGGTTCTCTCCTCTCTCTCTTAGGATTTAGGACTTCTCTTAGTTTGTAAGAGTGACTCTCGATCCAGGTTTTACATTTCTTTGTTTTAGCTTCCCTTTCATTTTTATTTATTCCAGCACTTGAGTTGATTATTTACTTTTATAATTGAATTTATGAATTATTCCATGTTACAGATTATTATTTGAATTAATGATATTTGAGGTATTTTCAGTTTATGATTGCTCTTTTTAATTTATGTTATCATTGTTTCCGATCTGAAGATATTTTATTCCAGCAATTTACTTTTTCCCCTTTTGGTCTCGGTTAAGAAATCAGTAACTCAACAATTACCAACTCAGCATAACTGATAATCGTTATCTTGCTAATTGAACTGAACTTCAATAATCCCAACTTTTTCTTAGGAAATAAATAGGATTCGAAGGCCAAACTAATTAGTCCCTTGACTTTCCTTTGCTTTAGTAAAGGTCAACTAAGTGGAATTTAGATTCAACTTTCATCATTGGTGAGAGAGATAACTAAGTTGGACTTCCAATTTCTCTTACCTTGCCAAAAGTTTGCTTTACAGTATTTATTTATTTTAATTGCCATTTACTTTGCTTGTCATTCAAATCACTTGCTTCTCACCTTCTAAACCCCGATTACGACCTTTATAGCCAATAATAAGAACATACTTCCTTGCAGTTCCTTGAGAAGACGACCCGAAGTTTGAATACTCGGTTAACAATTTTTAAGGGGTTTGTTACTTGTGACAACCAAAACGTTTGTACGAAGGGATTTTTGTTGGTTTAGAGACTATATCTACAACGCAATTGTTTTTATGAAATTCTTTACTGGCAAAAAACCCAACGTCGAAAATGGTGCCGTTGCAAAAGAGGAGATTCCTCACAGTCCATCATAGACCTAATGCATGATTCCTCATGGCGGGAGAATAACTTTACATAGCAGGAAAAAGCTGACCAGCTGCTCCCTGCACATGATTCAATAAAATTTGCAAACCGATACTGTGAGCTGAAGTATCCGGCATTTGCAAACTCCAGGAATCTATACATGGAGAGAACTCTGAGGATTCCAGAAGAACTCCAGCAGTACACCACTGAGCAAATCAAGCAAAGAGGCTGGTTCTTTCTGGAGAGAGCACTGACAGAGGTCAATGCATCTTGGGTTAGGAAATTCTACTGCAACTACTACATCACCACCCTCGATGCAGTGAACCTGAGAGGAAAGCAAATTCTGGTCACTGAGGAGGCCATAGAGGACATTCTCCGGCTCCCAGCCAAGTTCGATCAGCCTGATGGTTATAAAAAGGCTGAGGAGGACATGTGCCGATGCGGTTTGATTAGGATGATGTGAAGGCACGGATAGCTCTCGACTCGACGGTTCCTTGGGAGATGGGTCAGGACACCACCATGCCTAGAGGGATCAAGAGGGCGTACTTAAATGATGAGGCTCGGTTATGGCACCAGATCTTGAGCAACTATGTGATGCCGAGTACTCATGAGACGGAGATCCCAGCTGCTATGATCACCCTCCTATGGTGTGTGATGGAGGGTAAGAACCTTTATCTGCCACGCTTTATCCTACATTATATGGCCAGGGTCCACGTCTGAGGCATCCTCCCTTTTCCGTATCTGGTTACACGGCTAGGCCGTCGAGTTGACGTGCCATGGGAGGATGCCGATGAGAGACCACCAGCGGCGGACTGCAGGAAGATCATTCCTCACAGCAGGAACTTCCTAGCTTTGGGCTACAGACCACCCTTCACTACTACTGATGAGACAGCCCCACCGTCTGCTGGCCCCTCTTCCTCCACGGTTGCCCCTGCTGCCCCTGCTGCCACCACTGCACCTCCACCTGCCTCTGAGCCCGTATACCGCCTCGTGCACCACCTATTCTGACAGCTTGATCAGATGGAGCGCCGTAACCGGCGCCGGTATGAGAGATTGGAGCGTCGCAGCCAGCGACGCTATTCGCATCTGAAGCTGATGATCCGACAGGGTGGTGACATCCCCTCCGAGCTCGACACACCATCAGAGCCATCAGAGGAGGAGGAGGATGAGCCCCATGAGGAGACCCATCCGCAGGCAGGCACAGAGCAGGCTGCACCACATCAGGGGATTACGCATCAGATCAAGGCTGCAGATCTGGAGATCCCAATCCAGTCAGCACCGCCTCTACAGCAGCCAGACGCTCAGCCCACCACCACCACAGAGCCTCCAGCTACCATCCCCACCAGTGATGACACCCCTTCACACCCGGCTTGACTGAGCATCAGGGACGATGCTTCATTTTAAGTGTGGGGAGGTCGCCATCTCTGGCGTTTTATTTTGGTGAACCACTACATCTCTTTTTTCTTTTATTTTGGATATTTTTCTGTATTTTTCTTTTTACTGTTATTTTCTGAGTACTTATACATTGCTACTTTTATGTATTTTTACTCTATTTCCGCATTTTGCATTTTTAGTTCATATTTTTAGTATTTAGTTTAGTTTGTAATTCTGACTTATTAGTGGATTAATTAGTATAGTTTACCCTTTTTAGCATAAGATAGCATAGTTTAAATTGAAAAATATAAAAAGGAAGAAAGCTAGGAAATTGAACATAACAGATTTAAATCCATAAATCTTGTATATATAGCATTACATCATATAGTTAAGTTGACAACATTTCATCAAGGAGGAACATTAAAACTTTAAAGGCTACCCCAAATAAATTTTTTTTATGAGAATAATGGGAATTTTTAACTAAACCTGCATAACATATATGAATGATATATGATGCTTGAGTTAGAGAACACACAGCCTGTGAGTCTTGAGCTTAATTGTATGGTTGCATTCAAACCATAATTTCATTCCTGTGTGTTTTCCTTCTTTTTATTCTGATGTTCTTTACTTTGCTTTAATCTATATGTCCAATTATAGAATATAGAATATAGATACATACCAAAAGAATGATTGAGGCCATCATTTGATTTTAGCTCACTTACCCCCAAAATAACCTACCTTTCACATCACCCTTGTTAGCCCTTTGAGCCTTTAAAATCCCTTTTATTCTATTTAGCCACACTACTAGCCTTAAGCAGAAAAATAAAATAAAATCCCAAGTTGAATCCTTGGTTAGCTTAAGATAGAAAATTATGAATAGATTAAAATGTGGGAAACCTATTGGGAACATGGATGATAGAAACAAAAGGTAGAAAAGTTGAAAGAAATAAAATAACTTAGAAAATTTGGGAAGCATGCTCATGAGAAATCAAAGTGATTCAATTACCATGTGCATTAAAAAAAAAGGGTTATTTTTCAGCATTTAATAAAAGGGGATACAAAAGAATTCCTCAATGCACAATAAAAGCAATGCACATGGGATAAAAAATAAAATTGAAACATGAGCATGTAACAACAAGTGGGATAATATGGGAAAATTGGTAAAGAAGTTTTGTTCTACTAAATATGTATGTTAGGTGAGATCTTAGTCTAATTAAGGATTCACTTATTAGCTCACTTAGCCTTATACATATATCCTTACCTTTACCTTGGCCCCATTACAACCTTAATTAAAGACCTTATGACTTTTGGTATGACTGAACTCTATAATTGTTGATTGGTTAGATGAAGAACAAAGTTATAAAAAGTAAGAATAAAAAGAAAAGTAGAGTGAATAAACCCAATAAACACCGAGTGACTAGAGGGTAAACACAAATTCCAGTGAGGGTTCAATAGCTCATCAACATATATCTGTGCTTAAATTACTAATTGTTTTGCAAGTTTGTACAATATTTTTCTTTCCCATCTCATTTGCAGAAGTGCTTTATTATTTAAGGGTTGGCTATATATATATATGACTCCTTGAGAATGTGAATTAATTTGACTATGTGTAAGCTTTATATATGAGTGGATAAATTGGAATTGCATGACTCATTTAGGTAGATGCATTTAGAATAGGTTGCATTGCATAACATTCCACCACCTTAACCTTACCTTATTCTTTACCTTGGATTTAGCATGAGGACATGCTATTATTTAAGTGTGGGGAGGTTGATAAACCCATATTTCATGAGTTATTTTGTGCTTAGTTTGAGTGATTTATTCAATCCTTCACCCACTTATTCATATTAATTGCATGGTTTTACTTTTCCTTCCTTATTAGGTGATGTAGGTGAAAAATATATTTCCTAAGCTTTAAAATTAATTATTTTAATTACCTTTATTTCCATTCGATGCCGTGATTAGTGTGTTGAGTAGTTTCATATTTTCTAAGACAGAATGACTTAAAGGATGGAAAAGAAAACGTACAAAAATAGAAGGAAAGTGCGAAACGGAGTTTTGAAGATACTGGCATCCACGCGATCGCATAGACGACGCGATCGCGTGCCAGGAGCGAAGAAGCAGCAACGCGGCCGCATGACTGACGCGGCCACGCGACTTGAGCATAGCGCATTCGATGCGGACGCGTGACCGACGCGACCGCGCCACAAGGAAAACTCCAGATGACGCGACCGCGTGACCCACGCGGACGCGTGACAGAGGACACATATCATAATTTATAGAATATGCCCCCAGCGATTTCTGAAGCCCTTTTGGCCCAGATCCAGGTACAGAACACACAGACTAGAGGCTATAAAGTGGGGGAATGCATCCATTCAAAAGGGAGCTCACCAATTTTTACTTCCCATGATTTAGATTTAGTCTTGAGAGAGGTTCTCTCCTCTCTCTCTTAGGATTTAGGACTTCTCTTAGTTTGTAAGAGTGACTCTCGATCCAGGTTTTACGTTTCTTTGTTTTAGCTTCCCTTTCACTTTTATTTATTCCAGCACTTGAGTTGATTATTTACTTTTATAATTGAATTTATGAATTATTCCATGTTACAGATTATTTTTTGAATTAATGATATTTGAGGTATTTTCAGTTTATCATTGCTCTTTTTAATTTATGTTATCATTGTTTCCGATCTGAAAATATTTTATTCCAGCAATTTACTTTTTTCCCTTTTGGTCTCGGTTAAGAAATTAGTAACTCAACAGTTACCAACTCAGCATAATTGATAATCGTTATCTTGCTAATTGAACTGAACTTCAATAATCCCAACTTTTTCTTAGGAAATAAATAGGATTCGAAGGCCAAACTAATTAGTCCCTTGACTTTCCTTTGCTTTAGTAAAGGTCAACTAAGTGGAATTTAGATTCAACTTTCATCATTGTTGAGAGAGATAACTAAGTTGGACTTCCAATTTCTCTTACCTTGCCAAAAGTTTGCTTTACAGTATTTATTTATTTTAATTGCCATTTACTTTACTTCTCATTCAAATCACTTGCTTCTCACCTTCTAAACCCCGATTACGACCTTTATAGCCAATAATAAGAACATACTTCCTTGCAGTTCCTTGAGAAGACGACCCGAGGTTTGAATACTCGGTTAACAATTTTGAAGGGGTTTGTTACTTGTGACAACCAAAACGTTTGTACGAAGGGATTTTTGTTGGTTTAGAGACTATATCTACAACGCAACTGTTTTTATGAAATTCTTTACTGGCAAAAATCCTAACATCAATACACCATGGGCAAGGCTTGGTTCGAAGGGAGGCACAAGGCAAGGGAGCAGTATGTTTCCTTACAAAACTGAGCACCCCCATGGAGCATGGCTCCCACAAAATTCGAACCAAATGCACCCTGACTCAATTGAACCAAGCAAATCCGGATCCACTCTTCTTCAAATCCAAAGCAAGCAAAGCCCATTATCATCACTCAAAGGAACAAGAGATAGTTAGAATAGGAATTTTATTTAAATTTGTTTTTAATTTCAATTTCATCTTAATTTTGTAAAAGCCTATAGAAAGGCATCTGTTTCATTTCATTAAGGAGGCTGGCTCTGCCAGAGAGCATTAGGAGTAGGGTAGAAGGCTCTGGTAGAGAGCTTAGTTTTCTTTTCCTCTTCTGCAATTTTACATTTCTGTTACAATTGAATTCAAGTTGGCTTATGCAAATTTTCAATTTCTGAAATTCTCTGCTACACTTTTCTTTCTTGCAAATTTACTTTCTGCAAGTTTACATGTAAAATTATTGAGATCTAAATTTACTTTTCTTGCAAATCTGTAATTCTGTTCTTCTGGAATTTAACTTTTCCAATGAGCTTGCTTTACTCTTCCTGCAATTCTGAGCAATTCTTTTCTTCTGCAATTTCATATTCACATTGAGCTTGATTTACTTTCCTACACCTTTACATTTTATGCAATTGTTCTGATTGATTGATCTATTGTCTCCTTTACTTTTCAGCACCCAGCCCCTTTTACATTTCATGCAATTTACATTTCTTGTCATTTAAGATTCTGTTAATTTAGATTTCTTGCTCTTTAAGATTCTGCTCATTTACTTTCTGCAACTTTAAATTCACTGCTATTTACATTCTGTTGCTTCAATTTCACTTCAATTCACCAATGTTAGCTTGACTAAACTAATCACCCACTAAAGTTGCTTGATCCATCAATCCCTATGGGATCGACCTCACTCTAAGTGAGTTTTACTACTTGATGCAACCCGGTACACTTGCCAGTGAGTTTTGGTGTGGAATCCGATTTCTACCCCCCATCAAGTTTTTGGCACCATTTCCAGGGATTGATTTAGATCAAAGTGGGTGAGAAGTCTATATCAAGCATTTTCTTTGTTTTTATTTTCTATTTTAGATTGAAACCAAGGTGTTTGAGTTATTGCCTCACTAAGAAATTCTTCTCTGAGATATGAATTTCACTTTTCCTTGGTGTTGTGTTTTACAAAATTCAAATGGAATTCAACTCATCTTATGATCAAACAAATTTTATGAGATATTACCCGCCATCACCAATTTCTAATGATGGCTAGGAATATCACCAAGAAAATAAAAATTCTGAGCACTCCAATCCATGGAGATTTGCTTTAGAACCACAAGATGAGCAAGAGAATCATATGGGATATTTCTCACTACCACAAAATGATTCAAGTCATTATTCTAATGGTGGCTGGGAATATCACCAAGAAATTGCAAATTCTGAGCACTCCAATCCATGAAAACATGCTCCAGAGCCACAAATTAATCAAGCAAAGCACATGAGATACTGTCCAGAACCACAAAATGACTTATATCATTATCCTCATGGTATCTGTGCATATCAACAAGAGTGTGAACAATCAAGTGAAACGAATTTCCTCCCAGAGCCACAAAGTGATTCATACTGTTATGACACTAACACAAACTATGGCTGGGAAGGGAATTCTAATGCTCCATATGATATTCATCCAGAGATATCATCACTTGACCATGCTTCAACAGAAAGTCCCTTTCAAAACTTACCACCCACACAAACTTCCATGAACCAAAGCCTCTCAAAGCTTGAGACCATGCTTGAAAAATATAAAGAGGAGGCACAGAGATCCTGGAATAAAAAAGAGAACTCCCTCAAAAACATGGAAGTGCTGGTAGACCAAATGTTGAATGCAAGGAAGGAGGTGAAAGAGCAAAATAAAGAAACTCCTGAATTAAGTGAAACCCCACCTCCTGATTTTTCATGTCAGAATTCTCTATCACTTGAATATACCTCAACACAAAACTCCTTCCAAGATTCATACAACTCATTTCACTACCCATAAAACTCATTCCATACCCTTCAAAACAACTTCACCATAACACATTCATGTCCACAAAATCACTCTCAGCCTTCATCTTTTGAACTAGTAGTTGAGGACCCCCTTCAAAAGTCCAGAGAATTATTAGAAAGACAAGAACAATTCCTGGAGAAATAATAAAAATTCCAGACAGAACAAGAAATCCTCATCAAGAAGATAGAGGGGCATTTAGAGCAGAGGAGAACTCATTTAGGATTATCAAGTGTTAAGGATGAAGAACAATCTATGAGTGAAGAAGAGGAAGAAGAGATTCCTGTATCAAGTGAAATTTCAATGGAGAAGGAAGTGAGGAGGCAACTGAACCTGAAACTGCACTTGAGATGACAAGGAAACATGAAAACTCACAACCCTCACAAACTTCCCTTAACCAAAGATGCTCAACACTTGAATCTGTGATTGAGAAATATGAAGAGGAGATGAAGAAATCTTCGGAAGAACAACAAACCTCCTCCATGAAAGTGCTATTAAGTCAAATGTTGAGTGTAAAGGAGGAAGTGAAGGAATAAGAAAGTGAGAAAGACAATCAAGGAAGCTCATACTCAAGTGAAGCAGAGAGGTACATAGAGGTAGAGCTCATGGAACCATCAATTCAAAAGGCTCTTGATGAAGAAATCACTCCAATAATCACACAGTAACCAAGTCTTGAATCCAAAGAAGTGAAGGCAACTAACAAGAGCACCAATCCTATCCCTGATCCAGCAAGCAAGCTCAATCAAGCTATTAACAAAAGAAAGCTTGCTGAGGAGAGACCAAGACAGGGGACACTAGCTGGTTCATCTCCCCCCTTGAGGTCATTCCTCTTAACAAACTGGAAGAAGAGGAAGAAAGTGAAGAACATGTCAACCGTAGGTAACATTTCTTTGCTTTGTTTCCTTTCTATGTCTGCTTTGTTTAATTTCAATAAATTGGCATATGATTATATTTTAAGTTTGGTGTTGCACTGCAATAATTTGTTTTCAAATCTTTCTGGATGATTGCGTAAAAAATGAAAGTGTCACACTAAGATTCTAAGTTTGGTGTGCCATTTAATTCTCTATGCAATTCATTAAGCAACACCACTTGTCTACATAATCATAATGCCCTTTGCAATGTTATCTTTCTTTTAGTTAGACAATTTTAGTTTTCTCTTTGTTTTAGTCAATTCCTTGTTTTTAATGCTTTCTTCTATTAACTGTTTTTGTTAATACATCACCATGAGATCCTTATTCATGACAGATTCTTGGCTTGGTGATTGTACTTAACATATAACAGTTTCATTTGCTTAGTTATTCAAATAAATTGACATATGATTGCATTCTAAGTTTGGTGTTGCTATGCAACAAAATTTGGTTCCAATCTTTACTAGATACTTGCATCAATTCCAAGTGAAAGTGTCACACTAAGTTTGGTGTGCCACTTATCTTTTATGCAATGTATTGTATACACCCTCTTATCTATGCAATCATAATGTCTCTGTCTCTTGTGCCTTGATTGTTATCCTTAATTTTGCTTGCTTAAAATACATGTACTACTAACATTTCATTATGTAAGACACTCATGATCCATCTTAGCCCCATAGCCATTGTTTTAATTGTTGCTTGAGGATGAGCAAGCAATCTGAGTTTGGCAAGGGAAGGGGAAGAATGGGAGGAAAATGACAACAATAGAGAAGATGAATTACAAGGTTGTAAAGTTTCTTTTCCTCTCATTTGTTTCCGGCACTTTAAATTGCATGATTGTCTTTATCTTCTCTGTTTACATGTGTGTATGAATAAGCATAGCCTGAATTTTGATCTGTAACATGTTGCTATGCCACTATGACTACCAACTTGAGTTTTGTGAATTCAAAAGAAGTAAAGTATCATGATCATAAACAAACAAGGATATTAAAGAAGAATTTAGCATGTGCATACAAGTATTGGAAGGATAGTATGGTTAATTGTTGCTCGATTGCATTAGAATTTATTTAATTGATATTTTTATCTAGGACATTTTGTGAAATCCTTGGAAATCATGAAAACCTTGAAAAAAATGCAAATACAGTTATAGCAAGAAAAGCAAAAGGGAAAGAATGAGAAAGCTGAAGGCTCTGAGTACCAATGACAATTTATTTGTTAAATACTTGTGGTGTTTATGTATCAAGCAAAAAGCTTGAAAACAAAACATTTAGAAGTCAAGGTTAGGCTCAAAGTGCAAAAAGCACTCCCTCAAAGCTAAAGGCTCGGAGCATCAATGATTAGAGAGTCAAGAAAAGAAACAAATGAGCTTAATGAAGTCCTCTAATTAAATGCTTGTGGTGCTTATGTATCAAGTCGTAATACTTGAAACAAAGCATTTGGAGTTGTAGCTTTGTTATCAACTCATGGGGCAAAGCACCCAAAAGGAGAAGCTAATAAGAAAATGAAAAGCTTGTTTTAAGGAAGAAATATAAGGAAAAAGATTTCATAAAATGAGCTAGATAGAAGCATCAATCATTTACATTTCTTTTGTGATTATAGCATGCATAGAAAACTAGCCTACCATGAACATTGAGTTGCTATTCTTCCTACCTTGGATTGTCAATCTCTATTGCATGATTCTTTTCTTGCTTGAGGACAAGCAAGGTTTAAGTTTGGTGTTGTGATGACATGTCATCATATCATGTTTTTCTATGCTTTTTCATACAAGAAATGGATAATTAGTGCTTAAATATTGTATTCTTTTGTGCTTAAATGGTATATTTCTTTGATCTTTTTATTTGATAAACTTTGTAGGAAATAAGAAGAAAAAGAAGCAAAAAAAGCACAAAATATGCTAAAAAAGGAGAAAAAAAGAGTTTTAGGACACACTTTGAAGTTGGAGCACACTTTGTTGCCTTAGGCCACGCTTTTACCCATGACCATGAAGCCTTGGCCTTATTATCATGCATTAATGCCTTATGCATGCATGAATTAATAATGAAAGCATGCATAAAGTAACGGCATTACTAAGTAAAATAATGGAAGGATGCATGCATGAATAATTTGATTTTTAATGCCAATGAATGAACCAGGACGTTAAATGAGTTAATTGGCATTATTAACTAATGAAGCCAATGAAAGAATGCATGCATAAAACATTTAACTACTAATGCTAATGAAATGAATTAAAGCATGCATGCATACAATGAATTGGCAAGGGCATTACTAAATTAAATCATGCATTTCATTATTAATGCCACTAATGCCAATTGACAAATCATGCTTTAACATTGGCATTATTGATTAAAGTGAATAAAGGCATGAATGAACGCTAGTGATCATTAAGCAAGGAAAGCCTAGCTTTCATTGAAGTGAGCGCTCCGTTCACTGAATTTAACTTTCTCGAGCACTCTCAATCAAGGAAACTAAGCAATGAGCGCTACGTTAATTGTTGCAACGGAGCAATTCATCAAAGCCAAGGAGCAAGCACTCAAAGCAGGCCAGCGTTGAAATCAAAGAGAGCGCTACGTTAAATGTTTTAACTTTTTTAGGCATGAGGCCCAAAGAAGAGTAAGGCGCACGCAAGGAAAGCAATTGAGCGCTACGTTTAAAGCCTTAACCGAGCGCTACATCATGAGAAAAATTGCTAGCCAAGGATAGGAGCAACCAAGGCTCGAAGAGGGAGACTAACACAAGCAAAGGGGCGCTACGTTGAAATACTTTAGTGAGCGCTATGTATACACCATGGACAAGGCTTGGTTCGAAGGGAGGCATAAGGCAAGGGAGCGGTACGTTTCCTTACAAAACTGAGCGCTCCATTGGAGCATGGCTCCCACCAAATTCGAACCAAATGCACCTTGACTCAATTGAACCAAGCCAATCCGGATCCACTCTTCTTCAAATCCAAAGCAAGCAAAGCCCATTATCATCACTCAAAGGCACAAGAGATAGTTAGAATAGGAATTTCATTTAAATTTGTTTTTAATTTTAATTTCATCTTAATTTTGTAAAAGCCTATAGAAAGGCATCTGTTTCATTTCATTAAGGAGGTTGGCTCTGCTAGAGAGCATTAGGAGTAGGGTAGAAGGCTCTGGTAGAGAGCTTAGCTTTCTTTTCCTCTTCTGCAATTTTACATTTCTGTTACAATTGAATTCAAGTTGGCTTATGCAAATTTTCAATTTCTGAAATTCTCTGCTACACTTTTCTTTCTTGTAAATTTACTTTCTGCAAGTTTGCATGTGAAATTGTTGAGATCCAAATTTACTTTTCCTGTAAATCTGCAATTCTGTTCTTCTGCAATTTAACTTTTCCATTGAGCTTGCTTTACTCTTCTTGCAATTCTGAGCAATTCTTTTCTTCTGCAATTTCACATTCACATTGAGCTTGATTTACTTTCTTGCACCTTTACATTTTATGCAATTATTCTGATTGATTGATCTATTGCCTCCTTGACTTTCCAGCACCCAGCCCCCTTTACATTTCATGCAATTTACATTTCTTGTCATTTAAGATTCTGTTAATTTACATTTCTTGCTCTTTAAGATTCTGCTCTTTTACTTTCTGCAACTTTAAATTCACTGCTATTTACATTCTGTTGCTTCAATTTCACTTCAATTCACCAATGTTAGCTTGACTAAACTAATCATCCACTAAAGTTGCTTGATCCATCAATCCCTGTGGGATCGACCTCACTCAAAGTGAGTTTTACTACTTGATGCGACCCGGTACACTTGCCAGTGAGTTTTGGTGTGGAATCCGATTTCCACCCTATCACCTTGTCATTTTTCCATCAACGCGTACGCGTCCCTCATGCGTACGCGTCACCTTGCATTTTCTCTTTTTCATGCGTACGCGTCCCTCATGCGTACGCGTCGATCCTCTTTTTTGCCCGCAGCACGTGCACGCGTCCCTCACGCGTACGCGTGACCCCTTGTGATTACGCACGGCCCTGTGTGCGTACGCACGCCCTTGTTTTCTCACCACTATACTTCTCTTCTTCTCTTCTCTCTACTTTTTTTCTTCTTTTCTCTTCTCATCTCTTCTTTTCCTTCTCCAACCACCACTCACCACTATATTTCACCACCCACCTTTAGTTAGTCAACTAGTTAGGTAGTTAGTTAATTAGTTATTTAGTTAGTTAGTTTAATCTTCTGTTTTAGTGCTCAGTGTTGGATTATTGCTTTGATTTGTTGATTATGTTTAGATACTGCTGCTGAATTATTGATATTGTTGTTGCTAAATATTGTTGGATTCCTTTTTTAAGGTTATAGATTGTTGCTTGGTATTGAGTTCTTCATGTGTCATTTTGTGTATACCAAGTACTCATAACATTGCCTTTAAGAATGCTTTTGGATTTCTAAATTGCATGTTTTGGCCACCATGTAATTTGATTTCATTATCTATTAATAAGCAACTTGTTCTTAGTTGATGTATTTTTTGTTAGGTGATGCTTGTTTCCAATTGATTTTTATTTAAGTCACCTATTTGATGCATTAACATTAAGAATTGTGAAATTGGATTATAAGCTTGCCTATGACACTTTTTGAGCTTTTTAAGCTTTGTGGATTATGCTTGCCATGTTTTCCACTTTATGTCAATTAGGTATTGCTTCATTATCCAATTTGCAATTGCTTAATACTTGGTTGAATACTTTTATGCTTCTTTATTACTTGTTTGTTTATCTTAACCTACAAGTTTTCTTTTTAAAGTATTTCAAGCACACTAGAATGAGTGAAGTGCATGCTTCTTTGGTGTAATTGTGACCTGGCTTTCCATGTTAGTGTGTGTGTTCTAAATCGTGCACAACTTAGAATTCACACACTTATTTCTTCATGTCACAAACTTATTCACTCACTCATTTTAGTGAATATCACCTCATTCCAACAATCCATGCTTCCTTGTTTTTGCATCCACTCATCTTACTATTCTAATTTCTATTTTTCATTATAAGTCACCATGAGCAACAAGTGAAGCGGGGAGAAAGAGCACGCAGTAGCCGATTGATCCACCAGCTGAAGGTGGCAATCCGAAGTTTCCATACCCCCTTGCTCACCTTTGAGTGCACAGAGGACCGTGCAAACCCTTAAGTATGGGGAGGTCGTCACCGATCGACAATTTTGGGTGACATACTCTAATCCTAACACTTTCATCTTCTTTTTGAATTCTTAGTTGCATTTTTTCTTCTTGATTTGTATATATTTTAGGGCTTTAATTACATTCTCTCTTAGTTTATTGCATGTCTTTGAATACATATAATAAGCTTAGTTAATTTAATGAAAATCTTCTAAGAAAAACATTCTTTATAGGGCATTGACATCCTAATTGATTTGAGTTGGAACTTTTGATTGGAACTTGCTTGAAATATATTGTGGAACATGTTTTTGAGATAAGAACACATAAGCATGTGAGTTTTGAGCCTCATTGTGTGGTTACATCATATAACCACTATTTTCATCCTTGTGTGTGTTATTCTCTTTTTATGATTGCAATCTTTGATTTGTCTGATTCTTTATGTCCATTGTTTGATGTATATATGCATTTACATGATTGAGGCCATCTTTTCATTAAGCCCACTTGTCCCAAATAGCCTACCCTTTTATCTCCCTTTGTTAACCAACTTTGAACCTATGTTAATCCCCTTTTTGTTCTTAAGTTTAGAACATTACTAGCCTTAAAGTGAAAAACAATAAATATCGTTTATTTGGATCTTTGATTAGCTTAAGCTAGTAAAAGTGGGTATCATCTAAGTGTGAGGAAGTTTGGGAATATTGGTTGATATAAAGGTATGTTTTGTATTTTTGTTAAAGATCTTAGTAATTGGGTACATATTCATGCATCAAATTCTTAAACAATATGCATTGACACTTTTGTGTATATATTTTATATTGAAAAAAAAGAAAGTAATAAAAAGGAGATAAAATGCGCCAAAGTGAAGTAACAATAGCAATGCATATGAGTAATTAAAAAGAAAATGCATGAGTGTGTAAGAAAAGCGAGGAATGGGTAGTTAGGATTGCTTTAAGTTGTATAGGTTGTTATGTAGATTTGGTGAGAGCTTAGGCTAATCAAAGATGCAAATATCAAGCTCACTTGACCATATATAACCTTACCTTTACCCTAGCCCTATTACAACCATGAAAGTCCTCATGATACTTGTATTCATACATTGAATAATTGTTTATTGTTAGATGAAAAACAAATCTTAGAAAGCTTGATTAAAGGAGAAATGAGTGAATTGACCCTATACACTTAAGTGGCTAGAGCGGATACACATCTGGTGAGGGTTCGATGGCTTAAATTCTATGTTTCCACTTGTTATTATTGCTTATCTTGCAAGTTGTTAATTCTTTTCAATAACTTTAATCAATTATGGATTTGATTTAAATTGCTTTAGCCCTTATGTTCATATATGCTTTCTTGGAGATTGAGTCATTTTGACAAAGTAGTTGCATTCTGATGGTGTTTTTGCGGAAAACGAATTTTCCAAACACACGAAACTAACCGGCAAGTGCACCGGGTCGCATCAAGTAGTAAAACTCACGGGAGTGAGGTCGATCCCACAGGGATTGATGGATCAAGCAACTTTAGTGGGTGATTAGTTTAGTCAAGCTAACATTGAAGTGAATTGTGTGAATTTGTAGCCAACAGAAAGTAAATGACAATGAATTTAAAGTTGCAGAATGTAAATTGGCAAGTAACTTAAAGAGCAAGAAATGTAAATTGCAAGAATCTTAAATTACAAGAAATGTAAATTTGCATTAAATGTAAAGGGGAGTGGGTGCTGGAAATTAAAAAAAAGCAGTGGATCAAGTAACTGGAAAGTTAAATTGCAAGAAGAATAAAAGGAATTAGGATTTGGGATGCACAATTAAACAAGGAACTATGCAGAGCAATAAATCCGAGGAAGTAATAAAATGCAATAGATCTCAACAGAGAAGGAAAATTGCTTAAAGAAGCAAAACAGAAATATAACTCAATTGCAAAATCTAAATGAGAGGTTGAAGATCTCAGGGGTTGGAAGAGACTAGAAAACAAGTCTAGATCTCAAATCCTTCCTTGATCCAACAAGAACAATTGCAAATTGAAAATGGAAAAGTAAATTGCAGAAGAAAAGAGAGTTGGAAGCAGTAGACAGAATTGAAATTTAAATTCTAGAATTATGCAGAAAGCAAACAAGAGATCTCAAGGTAACCAACAGTGAAATTAAAATGAAAACTCCAGATCTCAGGACCCAAGAGACTAGATAACCAAGTCTAGATCTCAACGCCTTCCTAGATCCAAATTTAGAATTCAATTGCAAAAAAAGTAAAGATCAAGCAGTAGAAGAAAGGAATTCAAATATTGATTTTTCAAAAAGTGCAGTAAATAAAACAGAGAGATCTCAGGGTGAGATTGAAACAAAATTCCTTCAATTCTCCAACACCCAAGATTCAAACAAAGAGTAAATGAAATTGAAAATAAGAAAACTAAGAGGAAGAGAATTCAATTCTCCTTCCCCAAGACTCAGAATCTCCAAATACTCTCAACCGAAAAGCTATCCAAAACTACTCAGCAAAACTAAAAAGGAAAAGCTCCCCTAAAACTTAAATCCTAAGCTATTTATACACTTTCTTCAAATGGTCTTCAAGCCTTGAATTGGGCCTTTGAACTTGATGGAATTGGGTTGATAAAAGCCTTTGTTGATTGCTCTTGGAGTTGGAGAGAAACCCATTGTGAACCGGGCCAAGAATCATAAAAGCTTGAGTAAAAGTTTGAGGCAAACTTTTACTCAAACTTTTTATACCAGCTGCCCTTATTTGCTGCTATCAATGTTTGGGCTAAAGTTTGAGGTCAAACTTTTAGCCAAACGTTGAGTCTCCTTGCATGCCTTGTGGTGCTACTTTGTCCTCTTGTCAACGTTGCCAATTTTATGCCCACTATAGACTATTATATATGGTTGGAAAGCTCTGAATGTCAGCTTTCTAACCCAATTGTAATCACCTCAATTGGACATCTACAACTCAAGTTATGCTCCTTTGAAGAGGACAGGGTCGCTGGCTTTGGTGCCCAATGTTTGAGGTAAAGTTTGCCTCAAACGTGGTCGAAAAAGCCAGTTTTGGAGGCTCAAACGTATTGTTCACCCCATACTATTATATATTGTTGGAAAGCCCTGGATGTCTAATTTCCAATGCCGTTGGAAGCACATCATTTGGAGCTCCACAGCTCGAGTTATACTCCGTCGAAGGTGCAGAGGTCAGTTGGCCTCACTGCAGGTTGCCACCATGTTCGTTTATGCACATTGCGGGGCAGTTTTCTCCCTCAATTTTAGTGTCCACCATGCAGTGCCATATATGCTTGGAAAGCTCTCGATTCCTACTTTCCATTTCTTTTTGAATCACCTCATTTGGAGCTCTGTAGCTCAAGTTATTCTTGTTGGAAGTATACCCCTTCAGGCTGTTGTGGTGTGTGGCGCCAACGTTTGCCAAAAAGCTTGAGGCAAACGTTGGCGCAAGCTTTTGCTCCAGGGTGTTGTTTTTGTGATGCCAACGTTTGCCAAAAAGTTTGAGGCAAACGTTGGCTCAAGCTTTTCTCCCAAAAGTTTGAGCTAAAGTTTGAGGCAAACTTTGGCTCAAGCTTTTTTTCTCTGGGTGTTTTCAATTCTTCCAAAAGTTTGAGCTAAAGTTTGAGGCAAACTTTGGCTCAAGCTTTTTGTTCTCTCTTGCTCCAAGCCATTCCTTCTTTCTTCAACCTTCTTCAAAACTCTTTCCACCTATCATCAATCAACCAAACACATCAAAGCTTTGCTCAAAATCATGAGTTTGTTATTCTTTCATAATATATGACAATTATAGCATAAAATCTCATGAAATTGTATTAATTCATCCATGGTTGATTGAATCAAAGGAAACATGAAAATCTACCCAATTGGCTTGTTTATGGCTCAAGAAAGTGCATAAAACCTATTGAAAACAAATGAAAAAGCATAGAAAAATATGACATGTTGGCATGTCATCACATTCATTTAGATAGATTGCATATTGGTAGTTTCCTTGCATTGAATAAATGTAATACCCCTTGTTTCCTTCTTGAGTTTAGCATGAGGACATGTTATTGTTTAAGTGTGGGAATGTGATAAATCCATATTTAATGGTATTTATTTGCTCTAATTGGGTGGATTTTATCAACTTTTCCTACACTTACTCAATAAAATAGCGTAGTTTTGTAAATTCTCCATAAATTGTGCTTAATTGTGAAAAATATGCTTTTCATGCTTAAATTGTCAATTTTAATTCACTTTAATTCCATTTGATGCCTTCATGTGTTTGTTGAGTGATTTCAGGTTTACAAGGCGAATATGGATTGAAGAAGTGAGGAAAAAGCATGCAAAAGTGGAGAAATCATGAAGAAATGGAGTTTTGGAAGATTCAGCGATCCGTGCGTGCGCACAGTGACGCGTGTGCGCGCACAAGTTAGAGCCAGGCGATGCGTACACGTGACCCACGCGTACACGTGACCCAGGCGTATACGTGGGTGTGAATTTCGCCAGGTGACGCATATGCGTGACCCACGCATACGCGTGACCCGAGTCACGTGAGCTCATTAATTGCAAATCGCTAGGGGCAAATTTTGGGCCTCCAAAACCCTACCCAACTCATTTCTGAAGCTATTTCAACCCTAATTCAAGTGGAAGCAAGGGGGGTAATTAGGTTTAGTTTTTCTATTTTTTTCTCTTAGTTTTCTAGAGAAAGAAGCTCCCCCCCTCTCTCTAGAATTAGGTTAGATTTAGTTAATTTCTCTGTAATTTCTATCTTTAATTCTTATTTTAATGTAGTTTCTTTTACTTTTCCTTGTTTAATTTCCCTTATTCTCTTTGTTCTTCATCTTAATTTCTCATTTGTTGTCATTTTTATGTTTATGAATACTGTTATTAATTTTATTTTAATTAATACAAATTTATGTTTTCATGTTAATTATTGCTTCCTTTAGTTGCTATTATTATTTTCTTGGTTTTGGTAGTTAGATTTTATTTTTGATGCAATTTGATATTATTTTATTCTCATGCACACCAAGTGTTTGATAAAATGCTGGGCTTAGCTTTTACTTAGTTTTTTTCTCCACTCTTGGCTTGGAGTTGAGGACTTTGGTGACCCTTGAGTCATTGATGTCCATTCTTATTGATACATTAGAGTAGTTTGTTGATTTGGTTTCCATTAACTCTAAGTCTTCCATTAATAGTGTTAACTAGGGTTTCCATTGACTCTAAGTCTTCCATTCCAAAAGGTTCCTTACCATTTGAATTTTCATTCCCTTTGATTAATTACCTTTGAATTTAATTGCTTTCATTCAATTTCTTGTATGTTAAGTTACTTTCTTGCTATTTACATTACTTACCTCTCTTGTCACCAATCCCCATTTCCCCCATAGCCAATAATTGAGCATTTCATTTGCAACTCCTAGGGAAGACGACCCGAGACATAAAAATTCTCCGTTTATATTTTGTGTTGATTGTGACATATTTAGAAATTAAATTTGATTGTTGGCCTTGTTGGGTTGGAAACTATACTTACAACGCCAATTCTAATTTTGAGAAAAATTCCTAACCCGCCTTGGTCCATCAGCACTTCTCTATTATAACATCTATATATTTATTTTTATGAACAAGATAATGAGAATTTTAGAGAATTCCACGTATATGTAGGATAATTAATAATAGGAAAAACTATCAAAAGTACTCATAAAGTTTACGAATACTGATAAAAGTACCCATAAACTAAGGAAATTAATGTTGTACCCATGAAAGATGGGTTTCGTACGACAAAAGTATCCAAACCCTAATTTTTTATTAATTTTTTAATAAAATTCCCAAACTACCCCACCCAAACCACATTCTACCGTCACTCCCTTTCTTCTCACTTCTTCCTTTTTTCTCACTCCTCCCTCTCTCAAAAACCCTCACAGAGTCACAGAACTCTCCTCCTACCTCCTCACTGTAGTTTGCCACCCACTTACCTCGTCACCGCCAATTTCCTCCGCACTCATTGCTTCTCCGTCTCACTCTTAAGGTGACTACAACACCTTCGTCACGCGTCTGTGACCCAACCTAAGGAGAATGTCGCCGTGTCACACCTATCCTAGCTGAGGAGAATATCGTCGTGGTGCCTGACTGGTGCACAAATTCCCACACTCTATACAGCTGTATCAGCAAATGAACTAGGTCATTCAAGTAATACCTGAGCGAGTCAGGGTCGATCCCATGAGGATTGCGGTTAGAAGCAAGCTATGGTTATCTTGCAGGTATTAGTAAGGCGAATCAGAAGGTTTGGTTATGTTTTGATGAAAAGGGAAAATTATTCATAATTTGTATTTGTGAATTGGAATGAAATCAGTTGGATTGAGACAAGGGCAATCAGTAATAGGAATATAGTTGAGGATTTGAGTTGCTTAGCTTTTCTGAATTGACTCTGGTATTACTGTTTTCTTTGATTGTGAGTGATCTTTTCAATGGCAGACTGTAAGCGATTAACGCCATTATTGAGAGGTCGTCAATACTCCTCCGAATCCGAACCCCAGGGTTAGTGTGTATCCATCTCTGCTTGAGGGTGAAGCTCGTACAGTCCATTCTCCTTAATGATCCTACTCAAAATGCCACAGACAAGGTCGGATCTTCAGGATTAGAGAGTGCTGCATCATTGGGTTCTAGCCTCTACCACAGAGACCCTAATCTCCCCGTGAATTGGCTGAACTGGTGTCTTAAGAAGTCCCCAATGAAGTCGTGGATTAGCCGTCTGAGAGATGTATGATTCAAGTTGGCGGTTAGTACTTTCCACTGAAGTATTCAAACAAACCCAATTAGATGCGGGTGTTTGTCAGGCACGTTCTTCTTAGTATGATGAACAGATCTGATTGTCACTGATCATCCTATTTACTAAGTTGAAGCACGAACATACATCTTAGAATTAATCACACACGGATCGAAGAAAAACAGTAATACTTTTAGTAACTCATAGGACTCAGCAGGGCTCCTCCCCTCAACCTAGGAGGTTTAGAAACTCATACTGAAAGGAAATACAATATTATGGTGTGTGTCCTCCCTTTGGAGAATGTAAAATAACACTTAAAATACTAAACATATGACTAGTTAGAGTAAAACGGTCTATTGAGTACTAAAATTCACTTTCGGGGCCCACTTGGTGAGTGTTTGGGCTGAGCTTTGATGAGATCCACGTGCTAGGAGACCTCTAGGGCATTGAACACTGGCTAGGTGGTCCTCTTTGGGTGTTTGGACGCTGGTCTCTGCTCTTTGGGCGCTGGACGCCTGGAAGGGGGCAGGAGGCTGACGTTGGACACTAGTTTTGGACCTTATATTCTGAAGCAAAGTATAAACCATTATACATTGATGGAAAGCTCTGGAAGTCAGCTTTCCATAGCCATTACCATCACTCCATTTGGACTTTTGTAGCTCCAAAAAAGCTCTTCTGAGTGCAAGGAGGTCAGATCTAGACAGCATTTGCAATGCTTTCTCTGTCTCTAAACCAGACTTTTGCTCCAGCTTCTCAATTTCAGCCAAAAAATACCTGAAATTACACAAAAACACAAAAACTCATAATAGAATCCAAAAATGTGAATTTAGCACTAAAACTTACAAAAACTTAATGAAAACTAAACAAAACATACTAAAAACTATATGAAAATGATGCGAAAAAGCGTATAAAATATCCGCTCATCACAACACCAAACTTAAACTATTGCTTGTCCCCAAGCAATTAAAAACACAGTAGGATAGAAAGAAAATTAAGATACAATAAATTTCTAAGTTTCCAATGAAGCTTAGTTACAATTAGATGAGCTGCTTCTGAATAGTTTTGGCATCTCACTATCCATTGAAATTTAGATTGGTTGGCATCTTTAGGAACCTAGAATCCAGATGATATTATTGACTCTCCTATTTCAGTTCTTTTTTATTCTTGAACACAGCTTTCAGGGTCTTGGCCGTGACCCTAAGCACTTTGTTTTCCAATATTACTACCGGATACATAAATGCCACAGATACTTTAACTGGGAGAACCTTTTCAGATTGTGATTCAGCTTTGCTAGAATTCCCATATAGAGGTGTCCAAAGTTCTTAAGCACACTCTTTTTTTGCTTTGGACCACGACTTTAACCGCTCAGTCTCAAGCTTTTCACTTGACACCTTCACGCCACAAGCACATGGTTAGGCACAGCTTGGTTGAGCCGCTTAGGCCAGGATTTTGTTCCTTTACGCCCTCCTATCCATTGATGCTCAAAGCCTTGGATCCTTTTACCCTTGCTTTTTGGTGTAAAAGGTTACTGACTTTTTCAATCTGCCTTCCTTTTCCTGCATTTTTGGGCAGTAATGGATTTTTTTGCTTTTTATTTTTTTTGTCATTTTTTTGTTTTTTTTTCTTTTTCACATGCATAATAATTTTTTTCTTTTGCAACATACTTTTTCTTTTTCTTTTTCTTTTGCTGCTTCAATTTTTAGATTTTTCAGATTACCAATAATACTTTTCCTTTTTTCTTATTCTTTTAAGAGCCAACATTCTAAAATTCCAACTTCAAATATGCACTATTTAATCATACATTCAGAAAATAAAAGCAATACCACCACATCAACATAATTAAACTATTCTTATTTTAAAATTTAAACTCATGTATCTCTCAATTCTTTTCAATTAAAAATTTTCTTTTTTAAGTAAGGTGAGAGATATATGAAACATTTTACAACTTTAAGACATCAATGCAAATGATCATGCAACAAGAATAAGAGAGCAGATAAAACATAACAGAGAATAGAAAGATAAAAAAAAGGAGATAAAGAGAACGAATCCACCTTTAATGGTGGCGGCTAGTGCTCCTCCTTGAGGATCCAATGTAGTGCTTGATCCCTTCAATGTCACTCCTTTGTCTTTGTTGAGGCGGCTGCACCGGCTCATATGCATGCTTTCTAGTTCACTCCATCTTCTTCTTGTGGGGGAAAATGCCTTTCCCTTCCTCTTCCTTGAGGTTTCACCAGTCTTTAGGCCATACTTAGGAGTGATAGAAGTAAAAAAGCAAAGATTTTGCAACACCAAACTTAAGAATTTTGCTCGTCCTTAAGCAAATATGAACAATGGGGAAGAGTAGGGTAGAAGAAGGTGGGGTAGATGGAGCTTCTGTGGGATCTACTGGTCCTGAGAGGCTAGGGAATTCAAATTCTCTACCGTCCTTATGGGCGTTGAACGCCCAACTTGTGCACCATAGTTGGCGTTCAACTTTAACAACACTCCATCCAGAGTGTTCTGTTTTTACTGCTGAAGAATTTTGTCTCTATTCTAACTGCTGCACATAATTATGAACCTAAAAACAAAACTTTAAAGAAAAATAAAATTAAGAAATAAAAATAATTAATTAAGGTTGGGTTGCCTCCCAACAAGCGCTTCTTTAATGCCATTAGCTTGACGGACAACTCCTTTCAAGGAGGAAGATAGTCATAGAGGAATAAATCCTTACTCCTTACTGGGAGGTTCCTTCCAGTGCTCTCATGGAATAGCGTAATACGCTCAAGAGACAGGATCTTGTTCACTACCCGAGGCAGGTTTGGGCTTGCAGCAATATGCTGGTGTCCCTTTTTGTCACTTTTCTCTTCCATGGTGCATACCATGATGAGATAAGTGAATACCACCATCTGCCATGGTAAAAAGCCTTCATTAGGGATATTTTTGTTTTTTCAACCCCTAGGTATCTTCCTTTTGGGACCTTCCTCCTTTGTGGATATTGTACATCCCACACCAAACTCACGTTTGGTCTTAGGAGGGATTGAATTGGTTTCATATAAAGGAGGAGGCTTGGATGCTGAATCCTTTATGCAAGTGCCTCCCTTGTCAGGGGGTAATGGAGGGTCAAGAACTTTGAACACCATCCATTCCTTATGCAAGGTAATCCCTGTTTCTTGTGCCTCTTGGATTCCCAGCTTCTCCATTACAGAGAGTGGCATGAGGTTTATACTTGACCCTAGGTCACACAGAGCCTTCTCAAAGGTCATGGTGCCTATGGTGCAAGGAATCAGGAAGCGTCCAGGATCTGGAAGCTTCAGAGGTAGATTTTGCTGAACCAAAGCATTGAGTTTTTTGGAAAGCAATGGAGGTTCTTCCTCTAAAGGCTTTGTACCAAATAGCTTGGCATTCAGCTTTATAAGAGCTCCTAGGTATCGAGCAACTTGCTCTTCCCTAGTGTCTTCATCCTCATCAGAGGATGAGTATTCATCAGAACTTATGCACTGTATGAGTGCATTCAAATGAACCTCTATGGTCTTTATGTGAGCCTTAGCTTCCTTTGATTCTGGGATAGGGGTTTCTTGAGTGGGAATTGAGTACTCAGAAGGTGTGCTTTTACTGGCATTCAACGCCAGCTCTATTAGCTCTTTGGGCATTGAATGCCCATGCTGTGCACCCTTACTGGCGTCAAACCCCAGTCCTCTTGTCATTTTGGGCGTTGAAAGGCCAGCAGGGGTATTCTTGCTGGCATTCAACACCAGCTTCCCTGGGTGTGTGGGCGTTGAACGCCCAGTGAGGGGTTCCTCACTGGCGTTCAACGCTAGGCTGCTTGCCTGTTTGGGCGTTGAACGCCCAGTGTGGGGTTCCTCACTGGCATTCAGCACCAGAAAGCCTGCCTAGTTGGGCGTTGAACACCCAGCTAGTACTTCTTGGCTGGCGTTCAATGCCAACTTTGCTGCTAGGATGGGCGTTGAACGCCCAGTGAAGGGTTCCTTACTGGCGTTCACTGCCTTCCCAGTCTCTCCAGATTTGGCCTCTACCTTAGTGGAAGGTATCAGATTTAAACTTAAGCCAAGATCATACAAGGCTTTGTAAAAAATGATCTTTTCAGTAGTCCATAGGATCTGAAAGCTCCTTGGATCTGGCATCTTCCTTGGCAGCTCATTCTGAATTAGGATACTGTACTTCTCAGTATATCTCTATTTCATCTCCCCTTAGGTCCTTCTTTTCAAAAAGAATGTCTTTTAGATAGGCTGTATAGGGGGTCCTTTTTCCCAATACCTTTGCAACAGAGATATTGACTTGTAGCTCCTTAAGGGCTAATGGGAAATGAGCTAACTTCTCATCTGCCAATTCTTTTTGCATGCCTAGGAAATGTGGCTCTTGAGGTTCTTTCACATCTACAAGGGTGAGCCTTGTGATCATCACAGGCTCCTCTTGCACGCCCAGAGAGGAATTAACTTGAGGTTCTTTTTCTTCTATAGGAGAGTGCTCAATGGCAGTCTCAGGATCCTTCTGGTCTGTGATTGCCTTCAGTCCCTTAGTAGCAAACTCCTGAGGTTCAGCCTCTTTGGTGAAGACTACTGTCTCACCTTCTTTCAAGGTCTCCTTCCTAGAGAGCATCAGGCTTTTTGTGAGGGCCCTTTGGGGATGCACCTCCTCAAACAACTCAGTAAGAGGAATATTAACCTGCTTAGGTGTCTACCGGCCATCGGTGAGAATGTCTCCTTGAGGGTAGTTACCACTTATATTACTAGGAGCATTATAAACCTTAGCAAGGGGTGCAGCTATAGTCTCCATTTTTAGAACTTCTGTCCTAACTGGAGTCTCCTCACAATAGTATAAGTGCTGGTTATTGACAGCCATCTCAATGAGCTCATCTGCCTCTTCATGTGTTTCTATAAAGAACAAAAGACCGTTTGCAAAGTGATCTACTATCTTCCTGGCTATCTCAAAGATTACTTCATAGAAGATCATTGTCTTACCCCATCTTGAGAACATATGGGGAGGGCAATTTTTGAACATCATCTTGTACCTCTCCCAAGCATCATGGAGAGACTCACTCTCCTTCTGCCTGAAGGTCTGGACATCTACTACTAGCTTCGCTAGTCTTTGTGAGGGAGAGAACTTGTTCAGGAAATTGTTAACAACCTTATCCCAGGTGTTCAGAACTTCTTTAAGTTCCATATCCCACCATTTATTTGCTTGAGCATTCAGAGCAAATGGGAAGAGTTTTAGTCTGGGGACTTCAGGGTTTACTCCATTGGCCTCTACAGTGTCACAGAACTGCAGGAAGTTAGAGAGAAACTTGATTGGATATTCCTGTGGAAGTCCATGAAACTGGCATTTTTGCCTTGATAGCAAGATCTGGTCTAGGTTAACCTTAAAGTCATCTGGGTCAATAGGAATATTAAATAAATAAGAACCTTGAGGTCTCCTAATTTGAATATTTCCTTTTGGATCCATAGTGGCTTCAATGTTCCTGCATACATAAACAGGAAAAAGAAAACAAGAAAGAAGAAAAATGGAAGCTCTATGTCAATGAATAGAGAACTCCCTATGAGATGTGATCAATAAAGGAAAGAATAATAAAGATAGAAGAAGGAGAAGAAGAAAGAAGAGATTAATTCAAATAGAAGTAAAGAAGATAAGAATTAGAAGTAGAAGGGATAAATAAGAATTAAACCATTTTTCTTTTTATTTTATTTATTAATTAATTTTCAAAAACTAAGGTTAATAATTTAAAAAGAATTAAAAATTAGTTAGTGAATTTTCAAAAATAGAAGAGAGAGAAGAAGAGGGAATTTTTGAAAATTAAGAGAGATAAGAGTTAGTTAGGAAGTTTTGAAAAAAATGAGAGAGAAGATAAATAATTAATTAAGAAAAGAATTGAATTTAAAATAAGATAAGAGATAAGATAAGAAAAGATTTGAAATTAAAATTTGAAATTAAAAAGATAAGAAAAGATAAGATGAGAAATTAAAAATATTTGAAAAAGATTTGATTTTAAAATTTGAGATTAGAAAAGGTAAGATAAGAATTTTAAAAGATTTGAAAAAGATAAGATTTTCAATTTTGGAAAGATTTGATTTTTGAAAATTGAAAACTAAGATAAGATAAGATAAAAATTTAAAATTGAAATCTGAATTTTTAGATGTAATTTTTGAAAATTAAGTTAGTTTTAAGAAAGAAAAGATATTTTTTATTTTTTTATTTTTTTGAATTTTTTGTGGCATTTTAATTGACTTGTTTAACATATACATGTTTGTGGTTGTTGATGTATTGAATGAGTTTTGTTTAGAATAATTGACATTAGAGACAACTCTTTCACTTTGATAAGCCATCCTACTGTAAAATTGTCTCATTATATTTGATTAACATATATGTGGTTGTTCTTATTTGTGTGAATAGTTATATACATTTTTCGATTCAGTAGCTTTTGTAAATTTGGTTCTGTGCATGAAGGATTTTCGGTTCAGTGGGTTGTGTCATTTAAATTGACTTGTTTAACATATTCATGCTTGTGCTTGTTGATATACTGAATGAAATATTGACCAAAATTTTTCATTACAGATAAACACAACAAGAAAATGGCAACAATGAAAGAGAAGGCACATTATAACGTAAGCAGATTAAATATATTTATCCGCTTTCATTTGAATAATATCTATTTTGTATTATAAATATATCCTCACATTCCGTTTCAAAACTTACAGAAAACTCACTATTGCAGATGCCAAACAAAGGCAATGGCAACAGTGTACAGGGAAATGAGTCAAGAAAAGAAAGATATTGTGGAAGAAATGGGATTTGGTGCCCAGGCAAATGTCCCAGAAATGAACGTCTCTAATACACTGTTGAAAGAATTGCTTGATCAGTTTGATGAAGAGAAAGGATGCCTGAAAACTCTTTAGGGGAGAATATACATAACTCCTCGGAAAGTAGCAGCTGCCCTCGGCATAACCAACGGAGGTAATACATTTTCCACTTACTACTTATTTTCAGTTCATTGGTGTCCAGAAAATTAAACTGAACGTTTTTGTCTGGTTTTTGCTATTAAAATATTGTAGGGAATCTTTTTCCTAAAAAGGTTGATTACAACAAACTGAATCCACCAGACAAGGAAATATTTGACAGCGTCAAAAATATTTCCTTGGCGACTTTGACTAGGAATGTGCTGGATATGAATGTAGAAGGGGAGGAGAACCGGAAAAAATTCAAGAGGACTTTTGTTGTCTTCATACAAAAGTGCTTCTTGCTCCCCACAACGGTAAGTGTGGCCTCCCCAATCCACAAGCCACCAATCTTTCATGTGAACAATATTCGGGAATAGGATTGGGCAAAACATGTTCTCAACTTCTTAATGAAAGGAGTTGAAAACAAGAGAAACGGGAAGAAACAGTCTGTTGATGGCTGTGTTTTTGTATTAATGTTGATATACTTCCACGAAACCAAGTTCTCCCGCCCATTTGAACTTGATGCTCCCGCTGTACCACGGGTGGCCCATTGGACAAGGGAAATGATCATTGATCGGATTTCATCCGAAGCAACACAACCATTGGTAAATACTCTACTAAAATTCCCCAAAAAATTTGCTTTCAAATGCTTTTAAAATACTCTACTAACTAAATAAACTTCTGTTTTAGGTTATAATTAATTTATTTGTCCTACTTGCAATTGTTAGTTTGTTTATTTGAATCTTTCTGCATTAAGAAAAATTTTTCTTGATGAATAAATAGTTGTCATGTACTATTCACCATATGAATGTTTTTCGGTTCGGCAGGATTTCTTCATTCGGTTCACCGGATTGTTAATTTATTATTTTGATGATTAAATAATTAAAACCTTATTTCTGTTTTAGGGACTTCTATACAGAAGGGAAAAAAAGAAAGTAAAAACAAAAACAAGTAACTTGGACAAAAAAGAAAAAAGGAAAGAAAATAAAAAAAAATTGCTGAGACGGATTCTTCTTCGGAAGAGGAAAGACTCTCCAAATCTGAATCTGAAAGCCAGTAAGTTTAATTTTCATATTAATTTCATTTAATTTGTATTTGCTTAAATTTGTTCTTATGCGCTTGTTTTTATGTATTGCAGAGAAGAAGAAATAAAAAAAACCACAACAAAGAAAAGAAAACAACCACTGAAGGTGGTTAAAAAACAAACCAAAAAAACAAAGCCTATGCCTATAAATTCAGAGAGCACAAGTGAATCTGAAAGCGAGTAAGTATTGCATAATTTTTGTGAGACATTTTGTTGATTGCATATATATTTATTTTCGGTTCGGTGGGCTACTAAGTTTCGGTTTAGCACTTGAATTTATTTTGGTTCGGTGGGCTTCTGAGTTTCGGTTTAGCACTTTAATTTATTTCGGTTCGATGGTGTCTGTGAGTTTGGTTGATTTCATTGTTAGTTTCTTGTATCCGGTATAAATTCAATGTATTTATCTGTTTTACAAAGAAAATGAAATCGAGAAAACACCCATAATAAAAAGAAAACAACCGGAAAGGGTGGCAAAAACACCAGCCCAACTTCACATGGAGTAAGTTTCTCGAATCATATTTTCTTTTATTGATACTTATATTCTAGATTCTTTGATACTTAGTTTGTGAACTTTCATAACTGAACAAGTAAAAGACAATGCTGCGGAAAGAAGAAAGCGAGCATTTGAAATGATAAGAGAAAAAGATCAAAGAAAAGAAATGATGGAGCTCAGTCAGCAAACGTTGCTCCGGATCAGTTTGACTCTCCAGAGGCACCAAATGAATTCTCTCCCGACGTAAGATTCAGTTTATTATTCCCGAATTCTTTTTCTTACTTTGCTTACTTTTGCTACAACGTTTTCTAATTCCTCTAGATTCAATTACTAAAATTTATTTATCTTGCTTAGAGTGTCGACTGTAAATATGGATAGTGAGCAAGTCTTACAAACTCAAGGAAGCTCTACACCTTTTGTAAATGCTGCGAGCAATTCCAGGTAAATTGGTTCACCGCATATTGTATTTTCGGTTCAGTGGTTGTCCAAAAATGAATTTAATGTCTTTCTAAACCTCTGCTTTTAATCTTGCTTTCTAGTTTTAATTTGTTATCTTTTTTAGGAAAAATACCCCGGAAAGCCTGGTCAAATATTTTAGAAAAAAGAAAATCTTCCAAAGAAAGACTTCTAAAACTCCACAAGTGTAAGTTAAAAATATTTATGTTACTCTTTTAGATTTAGTTAATAATTTTTTGTTTAATTAATCACTAGGAAATTGTGTTTAAATGTCACTAGAGGTACACCTGATTCTGACCTATAAATCGTTGAGTTTCAAGAACCAACTCGTTCTGAACCTTTGGAAGTGTGAGTTTTTCAATGTGCAAATTACTATTTTTCAAAACAAATTCTAAATATTCAACATTAACTTTATCCTTGTTTATATTCCTCAGACTTCCTCTTGCATTATCCCTTCCAATTTCAGTTTAGGAAGAGTTGATGAAGGATGACTTCATCTATGTCCCTCCACAAGAGGAAACACAACAAACTTTTAATAATGAGTAAGTTAATAAATATTTGCTACTTCTTATAAATGGTTTAATTATGGTTCAATTGAAGCCAGAAATGAATTCAATGTGTTCTTGTCTTTCGACTCTCTTCTGCTTATTATAGCTACCCTCAAGAAACTGAAAAGCAGGGTGTTACAGTGTCTCTTACGAGTTTAGTAATTGAAGACATATTCAAAGATGACTATGTGTATGGAGTTTCTAATGAAGATTAAGTTTCACATAAAAATTCTTTTTATTAATTTTAATGGTTGTTATTGAACTATTTTCTATTTAATGCAACAGCCCTGCAAAAGAACAACAGTAACAAGCCCAAGAACCATTGGTGCAACAGCAATCAGAGCAAGAATCACCTATTAATGTGTAAGCATTAAATTCTTTAATATCACTTTTGTTTAATATAATTTCGGTTCACTGTAAGTTTGTATTTTAGTTCACTATAATTTTGAATTCGGTTCACTATAATGATTAATGTAATTTCTGTTAAATATCATTGTTAAATATGATAATGGTTTGGGATAATTATAGAAATGTTTATTCTTTAATGCAGCAGACCTCTGGAAGAGCAACAACAGCCCTGCGAAGAACCAACAGCACAGCAATCCAAACAAGAAATAAATTTAATATCGATAATGTTTACTGCTTATATAAATATCGATAATGTTTACTGCTTATACATGGTTTAATTATGGTTCGGTTGAAACCAGAAATAAATTTAATGTGTTGTTGCCTTTGGACTCTCTTCTGTTACTTATAGCTGCCCTCCAGAACCCAAAAAGCATAGTGTTACGGGGTCTATTACAAGTTCTGTTATTGAAGAGTCTTTCAAGGATGCCGATGTCTATCAAGTTTCAGATGAAGAACAATCCAAAGAACCTCCAGTGGCACGGCAATCAGAAAAAAAAAACTCTAATCTTGTCATCATTTGATAGGTATGTTACTTGCTTTTCTTTAATATCATTTTTGTTTAATATCATTTCGGTTCACTGTTAGTTTGGATTTGGGTTCACTATTTGTTTGGATTTCGATTCACTATATTGATTAAATATCATTTTTGTTTAATATCATTGTTACATATCTATCATCCTGTAGTGCTGCTCAACCTATAGGGAAAGGGAAGATGAAAGGCCTTCCTTTAGCCTTAAGATAAGTCCACCAATATCTCAACCAACTCAGGCCTCTCAAGAGAGTGATTCACAGCTTGAAATCCTGGCAAAGACGGTGGTAGATGCTGGAGTAACAGCAGCATTAAAATTTGCTGAAAGAACATCTTCAGAACCAACCTTACCAGCGGCTCAAGTTTACAAAACCCTACAGAAAAAGACAAAAATCACAAACGAGCTGATTGAAAAGTGTTATCATTAGATGATACATATGAAACAGACAAATGATAGTACCAATTAATATGAACCAATATTTGTCTTGAATCATGTGGGACTCTGCGAGGGATTAAGAGAATATTTCATGTCTCTAATGCCCGGAGAACAAGTGCATGACGTGGTAAAATCCTTTGCCAATTGTGTTAACATTAATGATTTTTTTAAACACTCTTATATAGTATGTCTCATAAATTTTCATCCTGTAGGTGGTTAGTATACACAGCTTGATTCTCAACGAAATAAAAACTAAGTGGTATCAAGAACAAATATACATTGTGCTGATGGATATTGTGGTAAGTAAATTTCTTATGCACTACTTATTACTTTTCAGTTCAGTGAGAATGTTAATATTGGTTCACCTGATTCTTATGTCTTCTTTTGAGTTTTTTTGCATTAAGAAAACTTTTCTCTTGATGATTGAATATTTTTCACGTTTTATTCAGCATATGATTTGTGTTCGGTTCGGTGAAATATGATTTAACTGATGTTCATTTTGTAGAATTTTATGGTGGGAACACATGGCGAGAACTACATTGATAAGAGGACAAACAAAGCCAACAGGTTTAATATTCAGCAGTATGACCACTACCGCCAGTTTCTTGACAAAAGGAAACTTGCAACGCATCCATTTGTAAGTTGTAATATCTAAAAATTCATTGATAATTCTCTTATTTGCTATTGTTTCCACTAAAATATTCTATAATTTTCCAAAACTTCAGATATTTGTCCCAATTAGCAATGGAGCGCATTGGTGGTTGTGGATTGCTGATGTAAACAAAAAGAAATTCTATGTCCTTGACCCTATCAACAAGAAGCCAGAAGAAATACCTGATTCGAAAAAGGAAATAACAAATTTGTTGTAAGTTATTTTCTTGTAAATTATTAAAATTATTCTGTACATGAGAGGAGTTTGGTTTACTGTTGTTGGTTTTGTTTATTTATTGTTTTTGTCTCTTTCAGGGTTTAATAACTTCCTAGATGAGGGTGTACGCTGAGGCGGAACCCTTAATGGAGGATGCACTGGGAGAGGAAGCAGAGTATATCCATTTGAATGGTCAACATACAAAGTAAGAATCTTTCTCTTCTATAGTGCTATTTTTAATGTATTTTATTTTATATACTATTGATCGTATTATACTCAATTCTTGCTTAGCTATGATTGTGGAATATTCATGATGAAATGGCTCGAAACAATAAATCCACAAAAAATAAAAAGCAGGAAGAGATATAAATATAAAGCTTGGACACAAGTAAGTACTTTCTAAATTAATAAACTTCTTTCTTTTCTTATTTCATTCAGTTAAGTTGATATTGTAACTAGAACTTTGAAGTTGGTTGTTACTCTGTTCAATAGTTATTTTCCATGCAGAAAATACTATTCTTGTAGATTGAAATTTGATCACCATTTATTCACCACATAAACAATTTTCGGTTCGGTGGCTTTTATAATTTTGATTCACCAAGTGAATGTTTTTCGGTTTGGTGGCTCTTATAATTTTGATTCATTAAGTGAATGTTTTTCGGTTCGGTGGCCTCCTTTTGATTTGTTTAGGTTTAGGGTTACTGTGATTCCATTTTTAAAGTATAACTAGGGCTTTGAATTAAATTTGTTGTTATTTAATGTGATTTTCATTTACTTGATATTTAATGTGTTCAGGATGTAGGGTTATTGTGATTGCATTTTTACAGTATGATTAGGGCTTTGAATGATATTGTTCTTATTTCATTTGGGTTCATTTCTTATGTAACTAATTCATTTCAATTGAAATGAAGAAAGAAATTGATGACTCCAGATACCAATATGGTCCATATTTTCTGTTGCATGAAATGAACAAAATCAGAGACCAAGTGATTTTGGAATCTGAAGCAATAAGACTCACCAAGCCGTCTGCTTTCCTCTCCAGCCCTTATTGTAAATACACATCTGGGGATTTAGATAGCAAATAGCATATACTAGTTGTAATTAACAATATTTTGTTTAACTTGTTTAAAGAGCAAAAAATGCATACTTCAAATGTATACATGTCAATGTATGTATCAAACAATGCATAAAGTAGTTGTATATATTTTGTTTAACTAGTTAAAAAAGCAAACAAGGCTTCTTTCAAATGTATATATGTCAATGTTAATGTATGTATCAAATATTAATATTTATATATCTGTTGGAACTGTCTGGCTGCTGTTTTATTCCAGGTTCTCAGTGATTGTAATCACTGTATTTACCAATATATTATAAACTCCAAAAGAACATAGTGAACCGAAATTAATACACTGAGCGAACCAAAAGGTAGAAACACACTGAACCCCTAAACCCTGAACACTAAATCCTAAACCCTAAACACTAAAACCAGAACCCTGAACAATGAAACCTGAACCCATAAACCCTAAATCCCTAAAATCCTAAAACCTAAACCCTAAACCCTGAACCCGAACCCTGAACTCTGAACCTGAACCCTGAACATTGAACTCTGAAACCTAAATGCTAAATCTTAAATCCTAAACCCTAAACCCTGAACCCTTCCGTAAACCCTAAACCTCTAGAACCTTGAACCCTAAATCCTAAACCCTAAACCTTCATCCATGAACATAGTGAACCGAAATTAATACACTAGGTGAACCGAAAGGTAGAAACACACTGAACCCCTAAACCCTGAACCCTGAACCCTAAACCCTAAACACTAAACACTAAAACCAAAACCCTAAATAATGAACCCTGAACCCATAAACCCTAAATCCCTAAAACCCTAAAACCTAAACCCTAAACCCTAAACTCTTAACCCTAAACCCTAAACCCTGAACTCTGAACCTGAACCTTGAACATTGAACTCTGAACCCTAAATGCTAAACCATAAACCCTAAACCCTGAACCCTGAACCCTACCGTAAACCCTAAACCCCTAGAACCCTGAACCCTAAACCCTAGACCCCTAAATTTTGAACCCTAAATCCTAAACCCTAAACCCTCAACCATTAACACGGTGAACCGAAATTAATACACGAGGCGAACCGAAAGTTTGAAACACACTGAACCCCTTAACAATGAACCCTGAACCCATAAACCCTAAATCTCAAATTGACACAAGCCCAAATAAATTTACCTGCCTCCAACGTCACTAAAATAAATGTGACTTCCACGCACTTCATTATAAAAAAAACATTCCTTCTTCTTCAAAATGCATAAAACCGATCCTTCTCTTCGAATCTCTTTCAAAATCACTCAAATTTCAGTCATGTTCTCTGTGAAAACCACTACTGCAGAAGAATAGCGAGAAGATTCGGCAACGAACAACCACAAAAGAATGAAAATAGCAACACAGACTACCAAAGGCATGAGAAAACTACTGTTCACTTGAAATCTTGCAATGTCGCATTTCTCCTAGTTGCATTTTAGGTTTACTGGATTGATTTTCTTCGTTTAGAAGATCCAACTATTGTGAATGCATTTTTACAGTATAACTAGGGCTTGGAATGAAATTTGTTATTATTTTCAATCAATTCAGTGAATAGTGTAACTAGGGCTTTGAAATTGCTTGTTACTCTGTTCAGTACTTCTTTTTCATGGAGAAATACTATTCTTTAGCAACAGTGTTGTTCTAATATCACCCGGGAAAAAAACTTGGTTTTGTTCCATCTTTCATATCATTACCCTTTATTATAGTATTAGACAAGGGCATGCAAATTTCAAGGATCGTCTTGGCATAATTGTATGATCAGAATTTTCTAGGACATACTTTTGAGCAATATCAACATTCTTGTTCTTATTTATCCCTTTTCATTTCAATTTTTCTTCCTTTTAGGGGTGTGGGGACCAATCAACATAGAAAATGAAATATTCAATGGTTTTTAATATATACTCAAAAATATATTTCTTCGGTACCAAAATAAATTTAGTTTTGAGTAAACTAATATATGGAAAATTAATCAAAAGTTCTTTGACATTTATGCAAAATGTATAAAATTTTGAAAAAATATGGTATCCCCAATCTTTTTGACAAGTAATAATACTACGATTTATTCACCAAATAAATGTTGTTCGGTTCGATTGCCTCCTTTTACTTTGTTCAGGGTTTAAGATTATTGTGATACTATTATCGGTGTATTGAGTAAAATATTGACCAATTTTTTTCATTATAGCAAAACAAAAACAAAACAATGGTGACAAAGGCAATAGCAACAGTGTTCAAGAATATGAGTCAGGAAAAGAAAGATATAGTTGAAGAAATCGGATTCGGTGTCCTAGCACATGTCCCAGAAATGAACGTCTCTCACGACCTGTTAAGAGAATTGATTGATTGAATGATGAGTATCATGGATGCCTAAAAACTCTCCATGGAAAAATATACATAACACATGCCAAGGTAGTAGCTGCGTTGGGGATAAGCCACGGTGGTAATACACTTTCCACTTGTTGCTTATTTTCGGTTCATTGCTCTCTATAATTTCGGTTCATTGCTCTCTTTAATTTCGATTTATTACTACCTTTAATTTTGGTTCATTGGTATATAAAAAATTAAACTGAACTTTTTTGGCTCATTTGTTGCTGTTAAAATATTGTAGGGAATCGTTTTCCTAAAAAGGTTGACTATCGCAAACTGAATGAGGACGACAAGGCAATATTTGACAGCCTCAAATGTGTTACGTTGGTGACTTTGACAAAGTCTGTCCTAAATATGAATGTTGAAACGGAGGAGAACCGGCAAAAATTCCGCAGGACTTTTGTCGTCTTCGTACAGAAGTGCTTCTTGCTGCGGACGACGGTAAGCATGGCCTCCGCGATCCGTAAGCTGCCTATCTTTTATGTGGACAACATCCAACAGTGGGATTGGGCAAGTCATGTGCTCAGCTTCTTGAGGAATAGAATCGGAAATAAGAGAAAGAGGAAGAAACACTCTGTTGAGGGCTGTGTTTTTGTTTTAATGCTGATATAGTTCCATGAAACTAAGTTCCCTCGCTCGGATAGACTTGATGCTCCCCCGGCACCGTGGGTGGCCTATTGGACAAAGAAGATGATGCTCGGCCAGATTTCTGAGAAAGCAACAGACACAATGGTAATGTGTTGATTTGAATCATTGTGCATGCAGAAATATTTCTCTTGATAATTAAATGTTTATCACGTATTATTCATCACATGAATTGTGTTCAGTCCAGTGTTTGTGGTCTTTTTGATTCACCTGATTGTTTTTCTATTTCCTTGTTTCAGATGCTTCTAAAATACTCTGCTAACTAAACAATTTTTTGTTTTAGGGAATTCTGTATATAAAGCAAATAAAGGACAAAAAAATAAAAAAGGAGAAAGAAGAAAAGAAAGTTGTTGTTGTGGATTCTTCTTCGGAAGAGGAATCTTTTTCGGAAATAAAATCAGAATCCGAATTCGACAATATAACACTGGCAGAAAGAACAAGACAAAAGAGGCTCCTGAAAAAAGAAAAAATTGTTCTACCGGATTCAAAAACATCATGTGAATCTCAAAACCAGTGCAGTTTGACTAGTTCTAATAAACAATATTTTGTTTAACTTGTTTAAAAAAGCAGACACTGCTTCTTTTGAATGTATATATGTCAACATTAATGTAAATGTTAATATTAATGTATAGATCTAATGTTAATGTATATAATGATTCAAGATGGATTACTCCTTGTCTTGTTATATAACTGTTGGAACTGCCTGGCTGCAGTTTTGTTGCAGGTTCACAGTGAATAAAATCAGGGTGTTTACCAAAAAATTAAGAACCCCAAAAACACAATGAACCGAAATTAATACAACTGGTGAACCGAAAAAGTGCATATCTAAACATAACATAGATCTAATTTTAAAAGAATGTTACTATCAGAACCCTGAACCTTAAAACCAGAACCTTGAACACTGAACCCTGAACCCAAAAACCCTAAATCCCTAAAACCCTGAACCCGAACCCTGAACTCTGAACCCGAACCCTGAACACTGAACCCTAACTCTGAACACTGAATCCTGAATCCTGAATGCTAAACCCAGAACCCTACCGTAAACCCTAAACCCCTAAAACCCGGAACCCTGAACCCTAAACCCTAGACCCCTGCACCTTAAACCCTCAACCATGAACACAGTGAACCGAAATTAATACACGGGGTGAACCGAAAGTTTGAAACACACTGAACCCCTGTACACTGAACCCTGAACCCATAAACCCTAAAACCCTAAACCCTAAAACCCTAAACCCTAAACCTTAAACCCTAAACCCTAAACCCTAAACCCTAAACCCTTAACTCTGAACTCTGAACCATGAACCAAGAAACAAATTCTAATTATTCAACTGCATATATCAATATAGAATTTCACAAAAAAAGTGACTATTCATTAAAGACTATCAACATCAGAAATTAAACCTGCTATAACCATAGTGAACCGAAATTTTCTCATGGGTGAACAAAAATTTACATTAATAAAAACTAAAACTTGTACAATCCTCTTCTGGATAATTCATATCTGGTGTATTGTAAAGAGTGGAGCTTGACTGAATCGATGATCCGGAGTCTAAAAGGTTCAACTACAAAAGACATAATTGTGTATTAGCAAAATGAACATTTCAATTTTTAACTAATCTAAAGCAAGTCAATTTTACCTCGCTTGGAGCTATCATTTTCTTTTTCTTCATAGCATTTGAGATCTTTTTTGCAGGTTTGATCCAAGTCTGTTCTTGGGCCGACCTCTTGTTTTGACACGTGATGGGCTTTGAAGGTCATTCACATTGCTTAATGTCACTTCTTCGTGGGTTAACAAACTTTTTTCTTTGCTTTTCCCTTGATATTCTTCCATCTCCGCCATGACCTTGTCAAATGCTCGATGCAAAATTCCGGTCAACTCTTCAGACTCAAATGCAAATTCACATATATTGTGTGACCGAAACACCAATTCATCAAATCTCTTACTTCTTGGCTCCAATAGAGGTTCATCTTGGCTGCTCTTGATGTGTGTATGCCTCCTCTTTATGTTCTTGCTCCATCGTTCCAATATGTATTTCCACTCGCTCAAAGCTTAGAACACTTAGGGAATAGCGGCACAATATGCACCTAGACTGAAAAAGCAAGTAATGGCACTTTACATCTCGTGATACTGCGTCATAGGTGACGATAAACTTGTTGAATGTGGAGTTGGAAACCTGCTCTATGTCTTCATATGTTGTGAAACCTAGGGTGGAATGCGTTGATCTTATGATACAATTCACTTTACCTCTAAATTGAGCTTGAACTTCCCTGAACTTCTCATGGGTATTTACACGCTGAAATTGTGCCTCTATTGCTGATTTTGTTGCGCACAATATCACATTGTGAAAATATGTAGCATCGAATTCTCGCTCTACTTGCTAGGCAATTGTTGTATTGCTTCACGAATTGTCTCAAGGAGCTATTCCGTGTGATGAACTTGTTGAAAAATGAATGCATACTCTCGCTCCTTTGTGTGCTTCTCATCCCAGCCCAAAAGGGGTGATCCAAGTAAACCAGAATCCATATATGCCAATTCTCATACAGCTTTGCATACCAAACCAAACTTATAAGGTGTGGTGAACCGAAAATAGTGCATGCTTTTGGGAAAAAAAGATATGAGCATAGAAATAATTCGAATTGAAATCTCAATTACCTGAAAGCCACTTGTTGCCTCCGAGACCATACTTTTGTGTCAAATTCGTCTTTTGTGTACGAGTTCCAAACAACATGGCTCATCTCTTGTTCAATATCAATGTGTCCCTTGTACCCATTTAGTTTGCTTAGGATCTTCTTCATGATGTGCAAGATACACCAGCAGTGAATTGTTGTTGGCATGCATAGCTCAATTGCCCTTTGAATGGATGCGCATTGATCGGTAAGAATAGCTTTTGGTGCCTTCCCTCCCATACAACGTAGCCAACACTCAAATAACCATTTGAATGATTGAATGTCCTAATTTTTCATTAGCGCGCATCCAAGAAGTGTCGACTGGCCGTGGTGATTCACGCCAATAAAAGAACCTAAAACCAAATTGTATTTGCATAACTAACAACCACAAGTTAGTGAACCGAAATATATACACTCACTGAACATCAAAAAAATGTTTTAATGAACCGAATACTTGTTTGTGTTATAGGTGGTGTCAAATGAAACCATGTCTCCGAAATAATCAAATGCAGCCCTGCTTCTTGCATCAGCCTAGAATGCATGTTTAATGCAGTGATCACCTTCAAGGTTGAGCTCAAAGAAGAAATTTTGGTTCTTTTCTTTCATTCTAACTAGGTACTTCCCAAATTCTTTGGCATCGTCTTCTTCAAAAATATTCCGTACTTTCCTTGTGATGTAATTCCTAACATCTTTTTCTATAAAACCTAGTTCACGGTGGCTGCCAGCTGCTGCCACAAATGATTGGTAAGTTTTGCTCGGTCTGATTCCGGCTTCCTCGTGGGTTTCAATGGCGTGACGCACGAACATGCTAAGCTTCCTATGTTGTTTGAGCATCTCAGCCTGGTCTGGACAACAAGGATGTGAGTGATTCAAAACAACTTTGGAAATTATCCAAAGACCAACATCCTTTATTATGTGTACATAAATTCTGGTCGGACAATTTATCCCAGCTGAAGGGTTTGTCTTAAAAGTTGGAGATATCTTAGATTTCCACCTCCTCTCTCTAGAGCATACAATTAGTTGATTCTTAATCTTGTCTCCGTCCCGAGTCATGTTCCTGATTTTGGTAGAAAAATCGGCAAGTTTGGAATAATGTTTGTAGAATTTTCCAGCTTCTTCTAGTGTCTTGAAAATTATTCCCACCTTTGAGATAAATTTTTCATCCACAATACAGCTGGTCTGCATGGTGAACTGAAGTCTCAATTATGGTGAATCGAAATCTTAATTACGGTGAAACAATTATATAGTGCTTAGGGAAAAAAATAGAACATATTGGTCTAACTTTTGTTAGACTCCTTTCTGCGTACCGAACCAAAAACATGAACGTAATGAACCACCTCTTTAGTACTTACCGAACCGAAAAGTTACTCAAATTTACTCAGAGTTACTCACAGTTACTGACACTCACAATTACTCACAGTTACATATTATCAATTCAATTGAATTCAATTCAGATGTAGATCACCTCAGTCCATTCAATTAACTTCAAATAAAATTAGCAATTTCATTCCATTAAATTCGATTCAGAATTCAATAATCCAAACCTCATCAAATTGATGCGTTTAAAAAGAATCATCCAAATCGTAGTCATTCAACTGATTTGAAGTTGATTCATTCATTGTTTCAATTCAAAAGTACAGATCGAAGAAGAAAACAAAGAAGAAGATGAACGACGAAACTAATTATGTTGAATCAATCCAGATCCATAATGTATAGAAGAAAAACACGAAAGGGGAGAACAACGAATTTAATTAGGTTAAAGAAGAAGAAGAAGAAGAAGAAGAAGAAGAAGAAGAAGAAGAAGAAGAAGAAGAAGAAGAAGAAGAAGATGATGATGATGATGATGATGAACACGAAAGAGGTTTACGTTGATTGAGAAGGTTTACCTTGAGAAACGTTGATAAAGCAAAATAAGGATTTGTTATATAGGTTATAAGAGGTGCGTGTAAAACAAACGAAGATGTGGGGCGTGGAGTGAAAGTTACATGGATACCATCCATGTAATTTTTACATGGATGTAGAGCTTTTCCCTTATTATAATGCTGGTGCACGAAATTGTGATCTCTAACAATGGCGTTCAACTAGGTATGCACGTTTATAAGCTCAGCACTTTCTTCACAACTTCGCACAACTAACCAGCAAGTGCACTGGGTCGTCCAAGTAATAAACCTTACGTGAGTAAGGGTCGATCCCATGGAGATTGTCGGCTTGAAGCAAGCTATAGTCACCTTGTCAATCTCAGTCAGGCGGATTTAAATGGTTTTAGAAAGTTGATAATTAAAACATAATTAAAATATAAACTAAGATAGAGATACTTATGTAATTCATTGGTGAGAGTTTCAGATAAGCGTATAGAGATGCTTTCGTTCCTCCTAAACCTCTGCTTTCCTGCTGTCAATGGCTACATCCCATCCTCTCTGTGAAAATGGTCCAATGCACTGTCACTGCATGGCTAATCATCTGTCGGTTCTCGATCATACTGGAATAGGATTTACTATCCTTTTGCGTCTGTCACTACGCCCAGCACTCACGAGTTTGAAGCTCGTCACAGCCATCCCTTCCCAGATCCTACTCGGAATACCACAGACAAGGTTTAGACTTTCCGGATCTCAAGAATGGCCGTCCATGGGTTCTAACTTATACCATGAAGACTCTAATATGTCGGATTCGGTCCTCTGTATTAGATATCTAAGAGATACTCATTCTAGCTTGTTTGCATGTAGAACGGAAGTGTTTGTCAGGCACGCGTTCATAAGTGAGAATGATGATGAGCGTCACATAATCATCACATTCATCATATTCTTGGGTGTGAATGGATATCTTAGAGAAGGAATAAGCTTAAATTGAGTAGAAAAACAATAGTACTTTGCATTAATTCATGAGGAACAGCAGAGCTCCACACCTTAATCTATGGTGTGTAGAAACTCTACCGTTGAAAATACATAAGTGATAATGGTCCAGGCATGGCCGAATGGCCAGCCCCCATAACGTGATCAAAGGATCAAAAGATAATCCAAAGATGTAAATACAATAGTAAAAAGTTTTATTTATACTAAACTAGTTACTAGGGTTTACAGAAATGAGTAAATGATGCAGAAATCCACTTCTGGGGCCCACTTGGTGTGTGCTTGGGCTGAGCATTGAGCTTTACACGTGTAGAGGTCTTCCTTGGAGTTGAACGCCAGTTTGTAACCTATTTCTGGCGTTTAACTCCACTTTGCAACCTGTTTCTGGCGTTTAACTCCAGAATGCAACATGGAACTGGCGTTGAACGCCAGTTTGCATCATTTAAACTCGGGCAAAGTATGTACTATTATATATTGCTGGAAAGCCCTGGATGTCTAATTTCCAAAGAAATTGAGAGTGCGCCATTTGGAGTTCTGTAGCTCCATAAAATCCACTTTGAGTGCAGGGAGGTCAGAATCCAACAGCATTTGCAGTCCTTTGTCAGCCTCTGAATCAGATTTTTGCTCAGGTCCCTCAATTTCAGCCAGAAAATACCTGAAATCACAGAAAAACACACAAACTCATAGTAAAGTCCAGAAATGTGATTTTTAATTGAAAACTAATAAAAATATACTAAAAACTAACTAAATCATACTGAAAACTATGTAAAAATAATGCCAAAAAGCGTATAAATTATCCGCTCATCACAACACCAAACTTAAATTATTGCTTGTCCCCAAGCAACTGAAAATCAAATAGGATAGAAACAAGAGAATATACTATAAATTCCAAAATATCAATGAAACTTAGCTCCAATCAGATGAGCGAGACTTGTAGCTTTTTGCCTCTTGAATAGTTTTGGCATCTCGCTTTATCCACTGAAGTTCAGAATGATTGGCATCTATAGGAAATTAGAATTTAGATAGTGTTATTGATTCTCCTAGTTTAGTATGTTGATTCTTGAACACAGTTACTTAATGAGTCTTGGCCGTGGCCCTAAGCACTTTGTTTTCAAGTATTACCACCGGATACATAAATGCCACAGACACATAACTGGGTGAACCTTTTCAGATTTTGACTCAGCTTTGCTAAAGTCCCTAATTAGAGGTGTCCAGGGTTCTTAAGAACACTCTTTTTTTTTTTTTTGCTTTGGACCTTGACTTTAACCGCTCAGTCTCAAGTTTTCACTTGACACCTTCACGCCACAAGCACATGGTTAGGGACAGCTTGGTTTAGCTGCTTAGGCCAGGATTTTATTCCTTTAGGCCCTCCTATCCACTGATGCTCAAAGCCTTTGATCCTTTTTATTACCCTTGCCTTTTGGTTTTAAGGGCTATTGGCTTTTTGCTCTTGCCTTTTGGTTTAAAGAGCATTTGGCTTTTTCTGCTTGCTTTTTCTTTTTCTTTCTTCTCTTTTTTTTTCGCCATTTTTTTTCTTTTTTTTTTTGCAAGCTTTTGTATTCACTGCTTTTTCTTGCTTCAAGAATCATTTTTATGATTTTTCAGATTATCAAATAACATGTCTCCTTTTTCATCATTCTTTCAAGAGCCAACATATTTAACATTCATAAACAACAAATTCAAAAGACATATGCACTGTTCAAGCATTCATTCAGAAAACAAAAAGTATTGTCACCACATCAACATAATTAAACTAGTTTCAAGGATGAATTCGAAGCTATGTACTTCTTGTTCTTTTGTTTTTAGAACATTTTTCTTTTAAGAGAGGTGATGGATTCATAGGACATTCATAACTTTAAAGCATAAACACTTAACTACTAATGATCATATAGTAAAGACACAAATATAATTAAAACATAAAGCTCAAAAATTGAAAAATAGTAAAATAAATAGACAAGGAGATTAAGGAATGAGTCCACCTTAGTGAGGGTGGCGTCTTCCTCTTCTTGAAGAACCAATGGTGCTCTTGAGCTCCTTTATGTCTCTTCCTTGTCTTTGTTACTCCTCCCTCATAGCTCTTTGATCTTCTCTAATCTCATGGAGGATGATGGAGTACTCTTGGTGCTCCATCCTTAGTTGTCCCATGTTGGAACTTAATTCTCCTAGGGAGGTGTTGATTTGCTCCCAATAATTCTGTGGAAGAAAGTGCATCCCCTGAGGCATCTCAGGGATTTCATGATGAGGGAATTCCTCATGCTCTTGTTGAGGTCCATGAGTGGGCTCTCTTGATGTGCAGTCAAATGCTCTAATACTGAGCTTTGGACCCTTGAGATGAATCTCTCCATCTCCCATGACTCAGAGGTGGAAGCAATTGCCTTCCCTTTCTTCTTTTTTGAGGTTTCTCTGGCCTTAGGTGCCATTAATGGTTATGAAAAAACAAAAAGCTGTGCTTTTACCACACCAAACTTAAAATGTTTGCTCGTCCCCGAGCAAAAGAAGAGAAGAGAGAGTAGAAAAAGAAGAAAATAGATGAGATGGAGAGGTGTGAGTAGTTCAGCCAAGGGGGGTTGTAGGTGGTTATGATGTGTGAAAAGGAAGGAGTGATGGTTTGAATTTGAGTGGGTGGGTGTAGGTGGGTTGTATGATGGTTTTAGAGGAGTAATGGAGGTGATTGGTGAAGGGTATTTGTGGAAGAGAGTTATGAAAAGGTGTGAAGAGGAGAGAAGAAAAGGTGGGGATCCTGTGGGGTAAAATGCCCAATTAGGGGTTAAAATGCCCTTACTGTGCAGTCCTGGCGTTTAACGCCAGACTGCTGCTTGTTTCTGGTGTTAAACGCCAGCTCTATGCTTGTTTCTGGCGTTTAACGCCAGCTTTCCTCTGGGTGCAATCCTGGCGTTTAAACTCCAGACTGCTGCTTGTTTCTGGCATTTAACGCCAGTTTCATGCTCTGTTCTGGCGTTAAACGCCAGTAGATGCTCCTTACTGGCGTTTAAACGCCAGTAGGCTCTTCCTCCAGGGTGTGCTATTTTCAATGTTGTTTTTCATTCTGTTTTTGATTTTTCAGTAGTTTTTGTGACTCTACATGATCATCAACCTAATAAAACATGAAATAATCATGAAAATAATAATATAAATATAATTAAATACATTGGGTTGCCTCCCAACAAGTGCTTCTTTAATGTCAATAATTTGACAGTGAGCTCTCATGGAGCCTCACAGATGTTCAGAGCATTGTTGAGACCTCCCAACACCAAACTTAGAGTTTGACTGTGGGGGCTCTGGTTGACTCTGTAGTGAGAGAAGCTTTTCATGCTTCCTCTCCATGGTTACAGAAGGAGAACCTTGGCTTTTAAATACAAGGTAGTCATCATTCAGTTGAAGGACTAACTCTCCTCTGTCCACATCAATCACAGCTTTTGCTGTGGCTAGGAAGGGTCTTCCAAGGATGATGGATTCATCCTCATCCTTCCCAGTGTCTAGGATTATGAAATCAGCAGGGATGTAAAGGCCTTCAACCTTTACTAACACGTCCTCTACTAGTCCATAAGCCTATTTTCTGGAGTTGTCTACCATCTCTAATGAGATTCTGGCAGCTTGCACCTCAAGGATCCCAAGTTTCTCCATTACAGAGAGTGGCATCAAGTTTATTCCTGACCCCAGGTCACACAGAGCTTTCTCAAAGGTCATGGTGCCTATGGTGCAGGGAATCATGAATTTACCAGGATCCTATTTCTTTTGAGGTAATTTCTACCTATCCAATGCATTCAGTTCATTGGTGAGCAAGGGAGGTTCATCTTCCCAAGTCTCATTACCAAATAATTTGGCATTCAGCTTCATGATTGCACCAAGGTACTTAGCAACTTGCTCCTCAGTGACATCTTCATTCTCTTCAGAAGAAGAATACTCATCAGAGCTTATGAAGGGCAAAAGGAGGTTCAATGGAATCTCTATGGTCTCTAGATGAGCCTCAGATTCCTCTGGTTCCTCAAAGGGAAACTCCTTATTAATCACTGGACGTCCCAGGAGGTCTTCCTCACTAGGATTCACGTCCTCCTCCTCCTCTTTGGGTTCGGCCATTTTGGTTATATCAATGGCCTTGCACTCTCTCTTTGGGTTCTCTTCTATATTGCTTGGGAGAGTACTAGGAGGAGTTTCAGTGACTCTTTTGCTTAGCTGGCCCACTTGTGCCTCCAAATTTCTAATGGAGGACCTTGTTTCATTCATGAAACTTAGAGTGGCCTTTGATAGATCAGATACTATGTTTGCTAAGCTAGATAGATTCTGCTCAGAATTCTCTGTCTGTTGCTGAATGGATAATGGAAAAGGCTTGCTATTGCTAAACCTATTTCTTCTACCATTATTAAAGCCTTGTTGAGGCTTTTGTTGATCCTTCCTTGAGAAATTTGGATGATTTCTCCATGAGGGATTATAGGTGTTTCCATAGGGTTCCCCTATGTAATTCACCTCTGCTACTGCAGGGTTCTCAAGATCATAAGCTTCTTCTACAGAAGATGCCTCTATAGTACTGTTGGATGATTCCTTCAGTCCATTCAAACTCTGAGAGATCATATTGACTTGCTGAGTCAATATTTTGTTCTGAGCCAATATGGCATTCAGAGCATCAATTTCAAGAACTCCCTTCTTCTGAGGCATCCCATTACTTACAGGATTCCTCTCAGAAGTGTACATAAACTGGTTATTAGCAACCATGTCAATGAGTTTTTGAGCTTCTGCAGGTGTTTTCTTTAGGTGAATGGATCCACCTGCAGAATGGTCCAGTGACATCTTTGATAGCTCAGACAGACCATCATAGAATATATCCAGGATGGTCCATTCTGAAAGCATGTCAGAAGGACACTTTTTGGTCAGTTCCTTGTATCTCTCCCAAGCTTCATAGAGGGACTCACCTTCTTTCTGTTTGAAGGTTTGAACATCCATTCTAAGCTTACTAAGCTTTTGAGGAGGAAAGAACTTGGCTAAGAAAGCCGTGACCAGCTTATCCCAAGAGTACAGGCTATCTTTAGATTGAGAGTCCAACCATATTCTAGCTCTGTCTCTTACAGCAAACGGGAAAAGCATGAGCCTGTAGACCTCGGGATAAACCCCATTGGTCTTAACAGTATCACAGATCTGCAAGAATTCAGTTAAGAACTGAAAAGGATCTTCAGATGGAAGTCCATGAAACTTGCAGTTCTGTTGCATCAGAGAAACTAGTTGAGGTTTAAGCTCAAAATTGTTTGCTCCAATGGCAGGGATGGAGATGCTTCTTCCATGTAAGTTGGAATTTGGTGCAGTAAATTCACCAAGCATCTTCCTTGCATTGTTATTATTTTCGGCCATGTCTCCTTCTTTTTCGAAAATTTCTGTTAGATTTTCTCCAGAGAGTTATGCTTAGCTTCCCTTAGCTTCCTCTTCAAAGTCCTTTCAGGTTCAGGATCAGCTTCAACAAGAATGTTCTTATCCTTGTTCCTGCTCATACGAAAAAGAAGAGAACACAAAAGAAAATATGGAATCCTCTATGTCACAGTATAGAGATTCCTTATGTGAGTAGAAGAAGAGAAGAATAGAAGAAGGAGAAGAGAAAAATTTGAAAATAATTAAAAAAAAAGAAAAATATTTTTGTTTTTATTTTATTCATTAGTTAGAATTCGAAAATTAAGAAGAAAAATTAAATTAAATTGAAAATTTAAAGCAATTAGTTAATTAAAAATATTTTGAAAAAGGGGAAGGTAATTTTCGAAAATTAAGAGTGAAAAAGTTGGTTAGGTGGTTTTGAAAAAGATAAGAAATAAATTTAAAAAAAGATAAGAAGTTAGAAAGAGATTTTGAAATTAGAATTTTAAAAAGATGTGATTGAAAAAGATATGAATTAAAAAGATATGATTGGTAACAATTTGGAAAGATTTGATATTTGAAAAAGATATGATTGTAAAGATATGATTGAAATTTATTTTGAAAATAGATATGATTAAAAAGATATTATTGAAAAGATATAATTGAAAAGATATTAAGAAGATTTGAAAAATAAATTTGAAAAGATAAGAAGTTAGAAAAGATTTTGAAATTGATTTTGAAAAAGATGTGATTGAAACTTACTTTGAAAAAGATTTGAAAAAGAAATTTAAAAAGATTTGATTTTGAAATCAAAGTTGATTACTTGACTAACAAGAAACAAAAAGATATGATTTAAAATTTTAAAGATTGAACCTTTCTTACTAGGCAAGTAACAAACTTAAAAATTTTTGAATCAATCACATTAATTGTTAGTAAAGATTTTCAAAAATATGAAGTAAGAATGGGAAAAAGATTTTTGAAAATCAATTTTTAAAAAAAAATTTCGAAAATATATAAAAATAAATGAAAAAGATTTGATTTTTGAAAAAGATTTGAAAAGATAGAATTTTGAAATTGAAATTTATGAGTAAAACAAGGAAAGATATATTTTTGATTTTTGAATTTTTAATGATGAGAAAGAAAAACACTAAATTGAAAGAAAACATAAAAATTATGAATCAAAACAACTAATGCATGCAAGAACACTTTGAATGTCAAGATGAACACCAAGAACACTTTGAAGATCAAGATGAACATCAAGACTTATTTTTGAAAATTTTTAAGAAAAGAAAAACATGCAAGACACCAAACTTAGAAATTTTCAAACTTTAGACACTAATAATTCAAAAATGCATATGGAAAACAAGAAGAGACACAAAAAGAGAAATTTTAAAGATCAAACAAGAAGACTTACCAAGAACAACTTGAAGATCATGAAGAACACCATGCATGAGTTTTCGAAAATTTTAAGGGAAAAGTTAAAACATGCAATTAACACCAAACTTAAAATTTGACACTAGACTCAAACAAGAAACACAAAATATTTTTGGTTTTATGATTTTGTTAAATTTTTTTTTTTGGATTTTTCGAAAATTATTTGGAAAAAGAAAATAAGAAACTCAAAATTTTTAATAAAGATTCCAGGAATCATGCAATGTTAGCCTAAAGCTTCAGTCTAAAGAGATTAGACAGGGCAGAACAAGCTTCAGCAGGACATTACATACAACAGCCAAATTGATGGGAATCAACTGACTCCTGTGATGATAAAAGCATCATCTGAAACTCTAGAATTCATTCTTAGAAATTCTGAAGAACATAGAATAATTTGTTTTTTTTTTAATTTTTTTCCGAAAATAAGAAGAATAAAAGCAAAAACTTAAAATTAAAATAAAATTACCTAATCTGAGCAACAAGATGGACCGTCAATTGTCCAAACTCGAACAATCCCCGGCAACAGCGCCAAAAACTTGGTGCATGAAATTGTGATCTCTAACAATGGTGTTCAACTTGGTATGCGCGTTTATAAACTCAGCACTTTCTTCACAACTTCGCACAACTAACCAGCAAGTGCACTGGGTCGTCCAAGTAATAAACCTTACGTGAGTAAGGGTCGATCCCACGGAGATTGTCGGCTTGAAGCAAGCTATGGTCACCTTGTAAATCTCAGTCAGGTGGATTCAAATGGTTTTAGAAAGTTGATAATTAAAACATAATTAAAATATAAACTAAGATAGAGATACTTATGTAATTCATTGGTGAGAGTTTCAGATAAGCGTATAGAGATGCTTTCGTTCCTCTTGAACCTCTGCTTTCCTGCTGTCTTCATCCAATCAGTCCTACTCCCTTCCATGGCAAGCTTTATGTAGGGCATCACCGTTGTCAATGGCTACATCCCATCCTCTCTGTGAAAATGGTCCAATGCGCTGTCACTGCATGGCTAATCATCTGTCGGTTCTCGATCATACTGGAATAGGATTTACTATCCTTTTGCGTCTGTCACTACGCCCAGCACTCGCGAGTTTGAAGCTCGTCACAGCCATCCCTTCCCAGATCCTACTCGGAATACCACAGACAAGGTTTAGACTTTTCGGATCTCAAGAATGGCCGTCCATGGGTTCTAACTTATACAACGAAGACTCTAATATGTCGGACTCGGTCCTCTGTATTAGATATCTAAGAGATACTCATTCTAGCTTGTTTACATGTAGAACGGAAGTGTTTGTCAGGCACACGTTCATAAGTGAGAATGATGATGAGCATCACATAATCATCACATTCATCATATTCTTGGGTGCGGATGGATATCTTAGAGAAGGAATAAGCTTGAATTGAGTAGAAAAACAATAGTACTTTGCATTAATTCATGAGGAACAGCAGAGCTCCACACCTTAATCTATGGTGTGTAGAAACTCTACCGTTGAAAATACATAAGTGATAATGGTCCAGCCATGGCCGAATGGCCAGCCCCCATAACGTGATCAAAGGATCAAAAGATAATCCAAAGATGTAAATACAATAGTAAAAAGTTCTATTTATACTAAACTAGTTACTAGGGTTTACAGAAATGTGTAAATGATGCAGAAATCCACTTCTGGGGCCCACTTGGTGTGTGCTTGAACTGAGCATTGAGCTTTACACATGTATAGGTCTTCCTTGGAGTTGAACGCCAGTTTGCAACCTGTTTCTGGCGTTTAACTCCACTTTGCAACCTGTTTCTGGCGTTTAACTCCAGAATGCAACATGGAACTGGCGTTGAACGCCAGTTTGCGTCATCTAAACTTGGGCAAAGTATAAACTATTATATATTTCTGGAAAGCCCTGGATGTCTACTTTCCAACGCAATTGAGAGCGCACCATTTGAAATTCTGTAGCTCCAGAAAATTTACTTTGAGTGCAGGGAGGTCAGAATCCAACAACATTTGCAGTCTTTTGTCAGCCTCTGAATCAGATTTTTGCTCAGGTCCCTCAATTTCAGCCAGAAAATACCTGAAATCACAGAAAAATACACAAACTCATAGTAAAGTCCAGAAATGTGAATTTTAATTGAAAACTAATAAAACTATACTAAAAACTAACTAAATCATACTGAAAACTATGTAAAAACAATGCCAAAAAGCGATGAAAGATAAAATAGAACAAAACAAATTAGAAATGATGAGAGAAAGCTTTGGAGAGCCACATAGGTGGACTAACTAAAAGCCTACATGTATAATGACTCCCCACCAATACCAATTATGAGAGAGAAGGTTCCCCACACAACATCCAATGAGAGGTGGACTGCACTACCAAAATCCTTCAACTAAGATTAAATAAAAATAAAATCAGCTGGCCTATCCAAGCCAAACACAACTCCATCGTTAATTACAATTTCAATTAATAAATAAAAGGGGAGGATGAGGAACAACAACTAATAATAAGCTAAGCTGGGTTTTGACCTTGATTGAAGATGGGTTCTCAAGTGTCCAAACAGGTGGAGCGAAGAAAGGCGATTGATAAACCACTATTTTATTGTTTATATTGTGTTTAATCGAGTGGTTTTTATCAACTCTTTACCCACTTATTCATATAATTTGCATGTTTTACATTTTCCTTCCTGGTTTTGTGATATGATTGAAAACATGCTTCTTTAGCCTTATATTTGCTAATATTAATCCTCTCTTATTATCATTCGATGCCGTGATATGTGCGTTAAGTGATTTCAGGGATTATAGGGCAGGAATGGCTTGGAGGATAGAGAGGAAGCATGCAAAAGTGGAAGGAATACAAGAAGTTGAAGAAATTGCTAAGCTGTCCAGCCTGACCTCTTCGCACTCAAACAATCATAACATGAGCTACAGAGGTCCAAATGAGATGGTTCCAGTTGCGTTGGAAAGCTAATGTTCGGGGCTTCGCAACGATGTATAATTTGTCAAAGCTACCCCAAAGCCAGGTGACGTGAACGCGTGGATCACGCGGACGCGTGACCTAGCAAAAACCCAATCTGCGCAAACGCGTGGACGACGCTTCTGCGTCACTTTCCCGCGACCTGTACGTACCAGAAATCGCTGAAGGCAATTTCTGGGCTGTTTCTGACTCAGTTTTCGGCCCAGAAAGCACAGATTAGAGGCTATAAAGTGGGAGAATCCATTCATTCATCAAGAAGTCTTCCATTATTCACTTTTCATAATTTACATGTAGTTTTTAGAGGGAGAGGTTCTCTCCTCTCTCTTAGGTTTTAGAATTAGGATTCCTCTTAAAGGATTTAGGATTTCAACTTCTTCTCGGGTTCAATATTCCTTTTACTTTATATTTCTCTTTTACTTTCAGATACTTTAATGCTTTTCTTTAATTACTTATGTTGCCAAATTGGCTTATGAACCATTCATGTTAGGATTTTCTTTATTTAATATAAATTGAGGCATTTCAGATTTATGATTCTTATTTAGCTTTTTATATTTTTGGCTTTAATTGATTAATTGGATATTCTTGAGTTATCAAACTTATCGTGATTGTTAATTGTTATTTTTGCTAATTGAATTGAATTCCCCTAACTCTAGTCCTTTCTTAGGAGTTGGCTAGGACTTGAGGATCTAACTAATTAGTCCACTTGACTTTCCCTTGCTTTAGTAAAGGTTAACTAAGTGGGATTAAAACTCAATTCTCATCACCATCGATAAGGATAACTAGGATAGGACTTCCGAATTTTCATACCTTGCCAAGAGTTTATTTTATAGTTATTTATTTATTTTTCTTGTCATTTAAATTACCTGTTCCTTATTTTAAAAACCCCCAATTTACAAGATTCATAACCAATAATAAGAACACCTCCCTGCAGTTCCTTAAGAAGACGACCCGAGGTTTAAATACTTCGGTTATCAATTTTAAAGGGGTTTGTTACTTGTGACAACCAAACGTTTGTACGAAAGGATTTTCTGTTGGTTTAGAAGCTATACTTGCAACACGATTATATTTGTGAATTTCTTTACCGATAGAAAAACTGTTCGTCAGTGATGAAGGCTGAGAAGAAAATATTGTCAAATCTAAAGAGCAGCAGCGAGGAAGATTACCCAGGGAGTGAGTACCGCCCTAAAGACAGGAAGAACTGGATGTTAGAGCTGAACCTAGAGAAAGTTTGAATCGACCAGATCATGTGGCCAGGAACAGACGACTCTGCCACCAACAAGATTGGCATCCCACTCATCACTCGCCCCTTCACTCAGTGCCAGTCTGTCTCCATCTACCAGTAGCTCCTTTGCGGCACCAGAGTCCTCGACATCCTTGTCCAGGAGGACCGCCGCATATGCCACGGCATCCTCCTCACTTACAGCGTCGACGTTGTCATCGCCAACGTCAAGAAGTTCTTGTCCAAGACTCAGTCGAAAATCGTTATCCTCGAGATTCGAATGGAGTTCGGCCACGAAGACCCCCCAGAATTCGACAAGTATCTGGAGGAGCAGCTGGGGGAGTTCTTGATCCACCATCGCGGAGTTGTTGCCAAAGAGGATCATATGTGTTTGGAAGCCCAGAAAATCGCCTCAGCCCAAGCCGGGAAGCCCCTTCTAGAGTGCGGGCTTTCTCAAGGATGATTGGATCAACACGGATTTGCCGTCCACCAAGTTCGATGGCAACTTGAAGCATCTCAGCTTGCAGCCACCCGTTTCGTCCAGGAAATTTTTCTACAAGGTGGAGAACACTGCAACCCCCGTCGCACATAACCCCGTTTTGTGTGTGAAGCCCATCACAGGCCGCATTCATGGCTATGCTAGGCTCTTCATCGCTCAGTGCTTCACCAAGGGCTATGCTGACAGACTTCAAGTCTTTTCCACGGATTTCATTGATGACGACTTTGTTGATGCATGCGTTGGACTCACTCATGCAAGGGTTGAAGGCAAAACCTGAGACAATTCTTAATTTATATTTCTTCAAAATTAAACTTATTTAAGTTAGTTATTCTTGTTCTGCTCTTCTGTGTGTTTTTGTTCTTCTCTTATTCCCCTCCTGTTATATCGGTATAGTTCTTATTTCATTTATCTGTAGATCGGTTATAGAATGTTTGCATGTTGATGGGCTTGTCATAGTTCTTCTCTTAATTCGTTTATTGGTTTCTTAGCTTGAGCAATCCCATTCATATAGCGCAACGTGGAAAATAAGAGTGTAATGAACTGCTTTTACCCTGAGCCTTAGCCATGAGGAATCCATGAGAGTACTGTGGAACATGATTTTCATTCCATTCAACTACACGAAATCGACGATTATTATTGCTTTAGTATTAACTATTATGTACTGACTTAATATGTGTCGGCACAGCGAACGTGGATGCCAACACACAATAAAGGGATTTGGTTCCAGGATATCTACTTTTTCTTTTTAATCATCTTTCTGACTTGCAAAATACAGTTCGTTCATGCTTTTTAATCAATCATTCTTAGTGTTAAGAGAATAATTAGAATCGAATTAGATCAATTAGTATCATATCTGTATATTAATTGTAGGATTTTATATTTTTATTACTTTGATTCTACTAGCAGCTATATATACTCCTTCTATATTGTACTTTTCCTCAACCTGAATAATACACTATTTTAGATTACTCTCTTGTTCCTAACATGATATCAAGAGCATAGATTTTTTTTTTCATTCATAGCCCCTTGCTTTTTCTCTTCCGGCAGTATTCTTTGACCTCAGTTTTTGATCATTTTTCGACGCTTTGGTTCATCACCTCCCTTATCACTGTCTTCGTCTCGTCGTTGCGAGTTCAACAAGTCCTGCCTCATCGCCGGAAACCACCGCACGCGCGCCATGTGCCGCCTCAAGGTCGCCATCTGTTTGCTTCTCTTCCTTCTTCCAAACGCTTCCAGGACCATTGCATTTCAGCGCAACATCGATGCATAGGATCGTCCCACGTGTCGCGGTCCAACGTGCCTCCACCAACCCGAAATCGACCCGCGAGCCAACCCGACCTGGTCCGCATCTTGACCCACGTGCCAGCTCATCCACGCGTCAGCGTCCGCGTGTCCTTCCCCTCCACTCAGACGTCACCATGTGGCATCCATCTGTTGTCGTGGATGTTGACATGCCGCTGACATGGCACTGACGTGGCAGACAGTGGGACCCTCTCTAAGGTTTTTTGGTGAGCTCTTTCCAATTCTACACTCTGATTTCTCATTTTCTGCTCTAAAATTGTAGTTTTCTCTCCTCTCTTTGATCTTTGTGTCTACTATTATGGAAACATAAGATATTTTTGCTACCACAGACAGAAAGGATAAATTCTGTCGAAACTGTAACCGTTTTGGGCACCTTTTCTCCGTCTGTCCCTCTGTTGAATGTCGCACATGCCACCAGAAAGGTCATATTAGCTACCATCGTTCACAACTGTTCTGCCATTATTGCAAGCTCTCGGGACATTTGATTACTACCTGTCCTACTCGTCCACCACGTCCTGAGCATGCTTCTGTTGTTGTTGCTACTCTACCACCTCTGCACCTTTCAACCTGTCTCCTGTCTCTCTATCTGATATTGTGTCTCTTCTTCAGCATCTTCTCTCCCTTTCTGGTAATAACCATGCTGCTTTTTCAACCCCTCCAGGTAATTCTAAATGGTATTTTGACTCGGGTTACTTTAATCACATGTCTCCATTGCGTAATATTTTCTCGTCTCTGTCTACCACTACAAATGGATCTTTTGTCAATATTGCAAATGGTTCCCTCTTGCATACAACACACAAGGGTTCTATCTCCCAGTCGATTCTTAATCTTCCTGATACTTATTATATTCCTAAATAAAACTTTAATCTTATTTCTGTTGGTCAACTTGTTGATCTAGGTTTTGATGTTACTTTTTCTGTTTCTGGTTGTCGTGTACAGGATCCTCGGATGGGACAAATCATCGGGACTGGACGTAAAGTGGGAAGGTTATTTGAACTCGAGAATCTTCATATTCCTCCTGTACCAAATCTCTGTGCTGCTTCTTCTCTATCTACCCTTCACATATGGCATCAATGTCTTGCCCACACTTCCTTAGGAAAATTGTATCATTTTGTGTCTCAGGGTGTTTTGGGTCAGGTTCTAAATGAATCTTTTGATTGCATTTCTTGTCAAACTGCCAAACAATATGCTTTATCTTTTCACAATAATTCCTCTCTTGCTTGCTGATAAACCATTATTTTGTGATTTATATTTTGTTTAATTGTGTGATTTTATCAAGTCTTTACCCACTTATTCATATAATTAGTATGTATTTACAATTCCTTCCCAAAATTGTTCCATGGTTGAAAACTTGCTTCCTAGAGATCTTTTAATTATGTATTTTTATCCTCCTTTATACCATTCGATGCCGTGATCCGTGTGTTAAGTGTTTCAGGTTTCATAGGACAGGAATGGCTTAGAGAATGGAGAGGAAGCTTGCAAAAATGGAAGGAACACAAGAAACTAAGGAGATGACCAGCGAACACTGATGCGAGCGCATGGCTAACACGAACGCGTAAAATGGAGAAATCGCAGCGACGCGAATACGTGCCTGACGCAAATGCGTGGATTGGAGTCTGCACGAATGACACGAACGCATGGACGACGTGAATGCGTGGCAAGGAAAATCGCTGAATGACGCGAACGCGTGGACGACGCATACGCGTGACCTGCGCGATCTGCAAAAATTACAGGATACGCTGGAGACGATTTCGGGCCGCGTTTTAACCTAATTTTTGGCCCGAAAACACAGAATAAAGCAAGGGAATATGCAGAGACTTAGGAGACGAATCCACACACATTCAGATACATTGATATTAGGATTACTCTTAGTTTTAGATCTGAATCTAGATTTGCATTACATTCATAGTTTATGCTTTTGCTTGGATTTTGGATGCTGAGAGTCATTATCTCCGTTGAAGACATTACTTTAGTTTGTTTCCTTATTCCCTTATTCCTAATTAGTTACTCATTAACTCTGTTCAGATAATTATGTTGCATTTTGAATTTATTAGTATATAGAGTTATTTTTCTTTTTAGTTAATTTTAATTTTCTATTTTATTTTATTTAATTATGTCTTCTTATATTTTTATGATTATTAAATTCATGTCAATGTAGTAGAAATTCTACTTGACATAGGGGTTGATTAAGAGGAGACACTTGAGTTGGAATGCTCAAGTGCTTAGTTAAATTGGACGTTGTAGGCTAATTCTGTACCTACTAACGCTAGACCTCCCCAAGGGAGAGGGCTAGGAATTGCAGGTAAGTGTTAGTTCAATCACTATACTTTTCCTTATTTAGAAAGGGTTAACCAAGTGAAAACAACAACCTCTTTACACTACACTTGAGAAGATTCCAACAAGGATAGAACTTCCAATTAATTATTCCCCCAGTCAAGGCCTTTTATTTAGAATATCAATAATTATTCTTAGTTCATTTTTATTGCTTTAATTTACAATTATTTTAATTACTCATTATCAAAACTCAAACTTTCTGGAAACTCCTAGTTAATAAAATAGCACTCTTTCCTGCAACTCGTTGGGAGACGACCTGGGACTCATAATCCCAGTATTTCTATTTTGAAAATTTGTGACAACCCTTTTTAAATTGGTGAGGTGGATCTTAGCTGGTTAAGAGCTATACGTGCAATGCTGTTCTCTTATTTGAAATCTCTTAATTGGTTGACTTTTGCCACGCATCAATTTTTGGCGCCGTTGCCGGGGAGTTGCAATAGTATGCTAAATTATTAATTAGTGTACATATTTTTATTTTTATTTGCATATTTTATTTTTATTTCTATTACCATGAGCTACATGTCTTCCTCATTGAATGACGTGTTCATTGCCTGATCCGAGTTTAGTCCAATTTGATCCTGAAATTGAAAGAACTCTTTCACATATTAGACGAACTCGACGTCGGTTAGCCTCAGAGGGTGGTAAATTGATTATTATCGATTCACCAGTCTCATCTGAGGGTGAATCTAAACCGCCATCTGAGAGCGAGACAAGCTCATTTACTACTGATTCAGTTGATTCACGTGTAGGTGACATAGCAGAACCTAGGAGAATTACTCTCCAGGAAGCAGGAGTCCCGAACTTCACTCTGCAACTGTATCAAGTGCGTCATCCAAATATGCCTGCAGATTTTGAACTGAAGACTGCACTAATCAACTTGATGCCCAAGTTTCATGGCTTACCTGCTCAAGAGCCTATCAAGCACCTTAGGGATTTCCAGACAGCCTGTTCTACTGTTAGGCATCATGGTGCAGATGAAACTTCTATTCTGTTAACCGCTTTTCCGTTTTCTCTTGAGGGAAAGGCAAGAGAATGGTACTACACTCAACCGGAAGCGAATGTTACTAACTCGGATATGCTTAGAAGAGAATTTTTGGAAAAATACTTTCCAGCTGAAGTTACTGATAGATTGAGGAAAGAGATTTCAATGATTATTCAAGGTGAATCCGAGACTCTCTACGAATATTGGGAGCGCTTCAACAATCTCCTAAACGCATGTATCCATCACATGATTGATAGACTCATATTGATCAGCTACTTCACTCAAGGCATGAACCCCCAGGATAAGACTACACTAGAAGGTGCTAGTAATGGTTCTTTGAAAAAGTACAAAATCGCAGATGAAGCATGGCAGCTGATCAGTGACTTAGCTGAGTCCACCAGGAATCACAGACAGAGGCGCAACCATCCCAAGGCTGTTGCCAAAGTTTCTTCTAGCATTGAAACTACTGCTCTCATACAGAGTATATGTGAAATGACCAACCTACTAAAACAGAGGCAGTTGAATCAACAACAAGCACAACAAGCTCAGCCTCTCCCACCACAACAAGGCCAACAGTTGGTTCCACAAAGAGTATGCGGGATTTGTGCTGATTATAGTCATTATACTGATGAATGTCCGCAGCTCAAACAGGAAGATAACACTGTGGCAGCCACTCACAACTTCTATGACCGCCCGAATCAAGGATACAATCAACAAGGTGGCAACTATAACCATGGATGGCAGGACAACTCCAACCAAGGTTGGAGAGATAATTCTAACCATGGCTGGAGGGATAACTTTAACAGAGGAGGCAGAGACAGCAATGAAAACCAGAGGTGGAATAACAATAACAACAACAGACAGTAGAATCAGAACCAACCTTACAGGGCACCTCACCTAAGACAGTCCCAAAGACGCCAGCACAACCAACAACAGGTTTCTCAGACTACTTATTCCAATTCCTCATCAAATGATGAGATGCTCCGTTCTCTTGCGCAAGGACAACAAGACATGCAGGCACAACTGAATTCTACTTTGAATGGCTTGACTGCCACTTTACAAGCTCTCGTCTCCCGGATAAATTCATCACCTAATTCCACACATCAACCTTCAAGCTACAGTGGAATTCCTTCTCAACCACTGCCTAATCCCAAGGGTGGCATCAACGCCATTACTTTGAGGTCTGGAACCACATTACCGGAGAGGAACCATGAGGAGCCAAGCCCACAAGAACATGCCCCAGCAGAGGATGTGGTGGAAGTGGAAGATGCTGAAGAGGAAGAGGACGTACAAAACATAGTTGAAGAAGAAGAGGCTCAACCACAGAATGAAGCACCAAGAGATGCAGAAGCTGCAAATAGCGCCTTTCCTGTCCCATTTCCACAACTTGCAAGGAAGCCCAGAAAGCAGATAGAACTTGATCCCAAAATGGTAGAAATATTCAAAAAGGTCGAGGTAACTATTCCCCTTTTTGATGTTATTCAACAGGTGCCTAAATACGCAAAGTTTCTAAAGGATTTGTGCATACATAAAGATAAAATTAATGAATTGGAAACTATTCCTTTAGGTAGTTCTATATCTGCTTTAATAAGAGGTATACCTGAAAAATGTAGTGATCCAGGTCCATGTATGGTTTAACTGTACCATTGGAGGTGTGGTATTTTCTGACTGTATGTGTGATTTAGGAGTGTGTGTTAGTATAATGCCTTTGTCTATATATGATACTTTGAGGCTCCCTCCCTTAAAAAGGTCGGCAGCTCGTTTTGTGTTAGCAGATAAAAGGATTATTACAGTAGTTAGAATTGCTGAAGATGTATTAGTGAGCATTAAGGGGTTTACATTTCCCATTGACTTCTATATCCTGGAAATGCCCCCTAATGACTCAGGAAGACCATCATCAATCCTGCTTGGAAGACCATTCCTGAAGACTTCAAAGTTCAAGCTGGATGCATTCTCAGAAACTTACTCCTTTGAGATAGATGGCAAAACAGTGAGTTTTAGTTTAAATGAAGCTATGAAGCATCCTTCGGAAGATCATTCTATCTTCCAATGCGACATTATTAATGAAACTATAGCTGAAGTTCACCAGGAAGAATTAGAAGAGAATTACATGGAGCAAGGTCCAAGTGTGGGGACACTTTCTGAAAACAATGAGAACACTTTACCATTATCACTAGCCTCGGATGATCCAGAGCCCAGCTATGAGCAGAAATTAGAATTAAAGCCCCTTCCTCCACACCTCAAGTATGCTTACCTTGAGGACAAGCAGAAGTTTCCAGTTTTCATTTCAAAGGAACTCACTTCTCAACAAGAAGAACAGTTACTCAGTGTGCTGAGAAAACATAAGAAAGCAATTGGATGGAGCTTAGCGGATATAGTAGGCATCAGCCCTCAAGTTTGTTAGCACAGAATATTCTTAGAAGAGGGAGCAAAGCCTATTCGTTAACCTCAAAGAAGATTGAATCCCACCATCTTAGAAGTTGTCAAGAAAGAAGTGACCAGGCTACTTGAAGCAGATATCATTTACCCCATCTCAGATAGTGGTGTCCAAGAAGTCTGGAGTCACAACAGTAAGAAATGAGCACGGAGATCTCCTGACAACTAGAGTGCATAATTCATGGAGAGTTTGCATTGACTATAGGCGTCTCAACCAAGCCACTTGCAAGGATCATTGCCCCTTGCCATTCATTGATCAGATGCTTGATCGCCTGTCAGGTAAATCCCATTATTGTTTTTTAAATGGTTATTCAGGCTACTTTCAAATTCATATAGCTCCTGAAGATCAGAAAAAGACTACTTTTACATGTCCTTTTGGAACTTATGCTTACAAAAGAATTCCCTTTGGCTTATGCAATTGATGCGGAATTTCTAACCACAAACTAATCAGCAAGTGCACCGGGTCGTGCCAAGTAATACCTTACGTGAGTAAGGGTCGATCCCACGAGGATTGATGAATTAAGCAACAATAGTGTTTGATATGATTAGTTAGACAAGCAGAAAAGACTGTTTTGGTATTCAAAAAGCATTTATGAATTTCAGAAAGCAAGCAGCAAATGAGTTGTGAAATATATATGGGAAAACAGTTAAGGTTTCAGAGTTATCTATTTTCTGGATTGACTTTTCTTATTAACTAATTTTAATCATGTAAGATTTAATTCATAGCAAACTATTTGTGACTAGACCCTATTTCCTTAGACCTTCCCAGTCTCCTCTAAAATTCATCAACTGCCAATTCATTGGTCAATTAATTCCAATTAGAGGGTGATGATCAAATTCTAGTTTATATGCCACAAGAATCCTAATTATCCAAAAATAAAGGGATTATATGTCATGTATCCCATTAAATACAAACAATTAGAAATTCAGGATAATATGTTTTCAAGCTATTGTTCAAGTAAAGAGCTTTTCCAAGTTATACAAGAACTCAATTAGAACATGGGTCATACTTCCGTCCCACCCAAATTCATAAAATAAAGAATGAAAACAATTATTGAAATATAAATCAAAACATGAACTAAAATAGAAAAATAATATTACCAATCCATACAATAGATAGAGCTCCTAACCTTAACAGTGGAGGATTAGTTGCTCATGGTAGAATATTATGGAATACGGAATGTAAATTTGGAATAGGATGGGATTCTCCCCCAGGACCTCCTCCAAAGGAAGGAAAGTTTCTCCCTTTTATAACTAATCCTAATAAATTTAAAATCTAATTTTTAAAACTAAAATAATATCTTTTTCTAGAATTTAAATTTGAATTTAAATTCGAATTAATTTAAATAACCAAGTCTTCAATGGAAGGATAAGGACCACTTGTTTCGTCCATTCTGCAGCTTCTAATCTGTGTTTTCTGGGCTGAAAACTGGGTCAAAACAGCCCAGAAATTGCTCCCAGCATTTTTCTGCATTTTCTGCACGTGGCGCATGTCACGCGTATGCGTCAGTCATGCGTACGCGTCGATGGTCTTTTCTGTGAGTCACGCGGATGCGTCGGTCATGCGCACGCGTCGCTGAGCAAATCTTCAAATCAGGCGTACACATCAGTCTCACGCACGCGTCAGTCACGCGCACGCGTCGCCATGGAAAGCTCCAAATTCACGCGTACGCGTCAGTCACGCGTACGCGTCGCTCCTCGCTGCCATCTCCTTTGATTCTTGTGCTGCAGAAACTCCATCAAATTCTGCCGAATGCTACCTAAAATAAACAAAATTGTAAAAGACTCAAAGTAGCATCCATATTGGCTAAAAGATAATTAATTCTTTATTAAACTCAATAAATTAGATGCAATTTTACTAGGAAAAGATAGGAAAGATACTCACGCATCACGACACCAAACTTAAACTATTGCTTGTCCTCAAGCAACCAAAACTAATATAAGCTTAGGATGTGAATTTGCATGAGAATGAGAGTTCGATTAAGCCCATGTCTCTTCTTATAGTGGGGTTTACAACTGTAATCCTGAACAGTTTTGGCATCTCACTTTATCCTTTGAAGTTCAGAATGATTGGCATCCATAGGAACTCAGAATTCAGATAGTGTTATTGATTCTCCTAGTTCAGTATGTTGATTCTTGAACATAGCTACTTTATGAGTCTTGGTCGTGACCCTAAGCATTTTGTTTTCCAGTATTACCACCGGATACATAAATGCCACAGACACATAACTGGGTGAACCTTTTCAGATTGTGACTCAGCTTTACTAGAGTCCCCAGTTAGAGGTGCCCAGAGTTCTTAAGCACACTCGTTTTGCTTTGGACCACGACTTTAACTGCTCAGTCTCAAGCTTTTCACTTGACACCTTCACGCCACAAGCACATGGTTAGGGACAGCTTGATTTAGCCGCTTAGGCCAGGATTTTATTCATTTGGGCCCTCCTATCCATTAATGCTCAAAGCCTTGGATCCTTTGTACCCTTTGCCTTTTAGTTTAAAGGGTTATTGGCTTTTTCTGCTTACTTTTTCTCTTCTTTTTTTTTGTCATTTTTTTTGCAAGCTTCGTGTTTTTCACTGCTTTTTCTTGCTTCAAGAATCAATTTTATGATTTTTCAGATTATCAATAACATTTCTCTTTTTTCATCATTCTTTCAAGAGCCAACAATTTTAATATTCATAAACTTCACTATAAAAAATATGCACTGTTCAAGCATTCATTCAGAAAACAAAAAGTATTGCCACCACATCTAAGTAAATAAGACTACTCTTAAAATTAACTCAATTTCTCATGCAATACATCACTTCTGTATTTTTTATTTGAATTCAAGCTCAGTGAGTAATACATGAGACATCTTTTCAGAATTAAAGCAGTTAAGAGAAAACTAAACTAGACCTAGGATTCTAACTTATAAAGGATCATGCAACAAACAAAGCAAAAATAGCAGAAAACCGAAACATAATATAGAAAAAGGGGGTAGGAATAAAAAATGAAAGGAACTCAACCACCTTAGTTATTCTAGCGGCCGTTTTATTCTTCAAGTTGTGCTCCTCAGTGAAGATGATTTGTCTCCCTTTTGGTGCCATAGGAATAAACAGAAAACCCATAAGTGAAGCATCAACACCAAACTTAAAGGTTTGCTTGTCCTCAAGCAAAGAAGAACTGAAAACAAAAACAAATAGTAAGATGAAAGAAGAATAAAAGGATAAAAGAACAAGAGAGAATTAGGATTTGGGGGCTGGATGATTTGAAATCAGGCGGTGAGGTAGTTTAATTGGGCGTCGCATGCGACGGGGACGCGTAAGGCACGCGTAAGCGTGGATCGCATGAATTTCAAGTGACGCGTACGCGTCGGAGATGCGTATGCGTGGACGGCCAGGATGGAAAAACGATGCGAACGCATCAGGGACGCGTCCGTGTGGTGGGGCTTGTGCGCCCAGCACAGTTCCAGCCCCACACCAGGATAACTCTCTGGCCAAAACACCTTTTACGCCGATTTTACTCATCCACGTGTGCGCGTGCTTGACGCGTACGCGTGGAGTGCCAAAATTGCAAACGACGCGGACGCATCATAGACACGTATGCGTGAGCATATTTGTGCGCAAGACACCATTCCTACCACTCCTGCACAACTCTCTGTTCAATTTTATTTTTTTCACGAACACACACATGACGCGTACGCGTCAGCGATGCTTACGCGTCATGTGTTCATTTTTTTTTTAAACTTAAAATTGTCCGACCCTTTTCTAAGATAGCTGCATGATCTGAAAAATAGTAAAAACTTAGTAAAAATCAAATAAGTAATGAAAAGGAATAAAGCTAAGAATGAAAAGGAATGATCATACCACGGTGGGTTGTCTCCCACCTAGCACTTTTAGTTAAAGTCCTTAAGTTGGACATGTGGTGAGCTCCTTGTCATGGTGGCTTGTGCTTGTACTGATCTAGGAATCTCCACCAATGTTTGTAAATCCAATGGCCACCGTTATTCCAAACTAGGCGCATAACACCTTTAAGCAAGTTGAAGCAAAGTGACAAGGCCCCATGAGTGTTGATTGTGGGAATGAATTCCCGGGTCCCAAACCTTACTTTTATACCCGTCTCCTTGTGGATCACCATTGTTCCCACCGGGTGGCAAGTGATCTGAATTCTCACAGAAACATCTAAATAACCTTTTTGACCCATTCAATTGAGCTCTACACCGATCCTTGCACTTCAATTTAGAGTATGCAACCATATTGACCCTTGCTTGACAACTCTTACCACTAACCATCTTCCTCTTACTCTTAATGCCACAAAGAGCTCTAAGTTGACCATCCGTCTCCAGTAGCCCATATTCAAGTGGGAACGTAAAGGTTAAGGATAGGAATTTTACCCACTTGAATGTTGTATTGGATGGTGATGGCTTTGGGAGAGGTCTTGCAAGCTCCACTCCCTTGTGTTCTTCTTTGAATTCTTCCACTTCTTTGCAAGCTTCGTCAATTTCAACCTCTTCCTCTTGGTAGCTGTCTTCTAATTCAATCTCTTCTTCATTGCTTACCAAGGGCATGAGTGGTTGTGCATCTTCCTCCTTTGTGGGTGCATCTTCCTCCTTTGTTTTTGCATCTTCCTCTTCTTTCATGTGTGAGGATGGAAAGTTCTCTAGTTCACTGGAGTATGAACTCCTTTGATTGATTTCCTCACTTTTTTATATAGGATCTTGTATTATATCTCTTGGGAAGAAATTTGCTTGCTCCTCTTCCTATGGTTTGATAATCGACTGCACATGCTTCTCTACATTTTTGACACTTGTCTTTATATCATGTAAGAATTCTTTCATGAGAAGCTCAAGATCTGATGGTATTTGAGATGAATAAGGAGAAGGTGATGGTTCTTGATAAGTGTAAAATGAGGATGGTTCTTGGTATGAATAGGGAGATAGTGGCTCTTGATATGGGTAGAAAGATGATGGTTCTTGATATGGATAGAGAGGTGGTGGTTCTTGGTGTGGATATGAAGATGGTGGTTCTTGATATGAATATGGAGATGGTGGTTCTTGATAGTTGGAACATGGAGCATTGAAGTTTCTTTGGTTTTGACTTTGCCAACCAAAATTCGGGTGGTTCCTCCATTCACAATCATATGAATTACTACTTGGGTGGGAGTAGTAACCCATGTGATCTCTCTCTATTATTTTTCCTTAGCACAACACACCAAACAGAATTAAATGCACCATGTGGTAAACAGGAAAGTAAAGAAGACAGAACAGAATTCTAAAAATTAAAATAAGAAAAATTAAAATAAAACTAACTAGGAAACACCAAACTTAATTTCAGAAATTAAAAAAAATATTAGTGCTATTGTAAATATATATATATATATATATATATATATATATAAATTTTTTTATATTTTTATATTTTATATTTTTTTATTTTATATTTATTAAATAATAAAAAAAGGAAAGAAAACGAAACAGGGGAGGGGGTGCTAACGAAAGAACAAAGAAAGGAAATAAAATTTTTTTTACGGGAATTAAACAAAAATAAAAAATAAAAATTAATAATAATAAAATAAAACTAATTAAAATCAAAACGCCTAATCTAAGCAATCAAGCAACTAATAGTTGTTAATCACAGTCAATCCCCGGCAACGGCGCCAAAAACTTGATGTGGAATTTCTAACCACAAACTAATCGGCAAGTGCACTGGGTCGTGCCAAGTAATACCTTACGTGAGTAAGGTTCGATCCCACGAGGATTGATGAATTAAGCAACAATAGTGTTTGATATGATTAGTTAGACAAGAAGAAAAGAGTGTTTTGGTATTCAAAAAGCATTTATGAATTTCAGAAAGCAAGCAGCAAATGAGTTGTGAAATATATATGGGAAAACAGTTAAGGTTTCAGAGTTATCTATTTTCTGGATTGACTTTTCTTATTAACTAATTTTAATCATGTAAGATTTAATTCATAGCAAACTATTTGTGACTAGACCCTAATTCCTTAGACCTTCCTAGTCTCCTCTAAAATTCATCAACTGCCAATTCCTTGGTCAATTAATTTCAATTAGAGGGTGATGATCAAATTCTAGTTTATATGCCACAAGAATCCTAATTATCCAAAAATAAAGGGATTATATTTCACGTATCCCATTAAATACAAACAACTAGAAATTCAGGATAATATGTTTTCAAGCTATTGTTCAAGTAAAGAGCTTTTCCAAGTTTTCATTCTTTATTTTATGAATTTGGGTGGAACGGAAGTATGACCCATGTTTTAATTGAGTTCTTAACAGTGGAGGATTAGTTGCTCATGGTAGAATGTTATGAAATACGGAATGTAGATTTGGAATAGGATGGGATCCTCCCCCAGGACCTCCTCCAAAGGAAGGAAAGTTTTTCCCTTTTATAACTAATCCTAATAAATTTAAAATCTAATTTTTAAAATTAAAATAATATCTTTTCCTAGAATTCAAATTTGAATTTAAATTCGAATTAATTTAAATAATCATGTCTTCAATGGATGGATGGGGACCACTTGTTTCGTCCATTCTACAGCTTCTAATCTGTGTTTTCTGGGCTGAAAACTGGGTCAAAACAGCCCAGAAATCGCTCCGAGCATTTTTCTGCGTTTTCTGCACGTGGCGCATGTCACGCGTATGCGTCAGTCACGCGTATGCGTCGATGGTCTTTTCTGCGAGTCATGCAGACGCGTCGGTCACACGCACGCGTCGCTGAGAAAATCTTCAAATCACACGTACGCGTCAGTCACGCACACGCGTCGCTCCTCGCTGCCATCTCCTGTGATTCTTGTGCTGCAGAAACTCCATCAAATTCCGTCGAATGCTACCTAAAATAAACAAAATTGCAAAAGACTCAAAGTAGCATCTATATTGGCTCTAAGATAATTAATTCTTTATTAAACTCAATAAATTAGATGCAAATTTACTAGAAAAAGATAGGAAAGATGCTCACGCATCAGCAATGCACCAGCTACTTTCCAAAGATGCATTATGAGTCTTTTCTCTGACCTTGTTGAGAACTGTATGGAGATTTTTATGGGCGATTTTAGCATATATGGTGATTCATTTAGCCTTTGCTTGGATAGTTTATCTAGAGTGTTAGACAGGTGTGTTAGTACAAACCTTGTATTAAATTTTGAAAAATGTCACTTTATGGTAAAACAAGGAATTGTGCTAGGACATGTTGTGTCTAATACTGGCATTTCTGTAGATCCAGCAAAGGTTGATGTTATTTTTAGTTTACCTTACCCCTCCTCCGTGAGGGAAGTCCGTTCGTTCCTTGGCCATGTAGGTTTTTACAGGAGATTTATTAAGGACTTCAGTAAGGTAGCATTGCCTTTATCCAGATTGCTGCAGAAAGAAATTGAGTTCGAGTTCAGTAAGAGCTGTATGCAAGCATTTGATAAGCTGAAGATTGCCCTAATTCAAGCTCCAATTGTGAGAGGACCAGACTGGAGCCAGCCATTTAAAATTATGTGTGATGCTTCCAACCACGCAGTAGGAGTGGCACTGGCTCAGCGCGAAGGTAAGGATCCTTCTGTAATTGCCTATGCATCTAAGACTTTAGATGCTGCTCAGTCTAATTATACTACTACTGAAAAAGAGCTTCTAGCTATTGTTTTTGCTCTGGATAAATTTCGAGCCTATTTACTTGGTACTAAGGTAGTAGTGTACTCAGACCATGCAGCTCTAAAATATTTATTAGCTAAAAAGGAGTCCAAACCAAAGCTAATACGTTGGATACTGCTGTTGCAAGAATTTGATTTAGAAATTATGGACAGGAGTGGTAACCAGAATTTAGTGGCAGACCACTTGAGTCGCCTTGAGCACATTAAGGATGACTCCACTCCTATAAATGATAATTTTCCATTTGATAGCTTACAAGCAGTATCTGAAGTAGTTCCTTGGTATGCACCTGTAGCTAATTATCTAGTTAGCCACACTTTTCCCCCAAATTTTACTAAGCATCAAAGAGACAAGCTGAAAAGTGAGTCCAAATATTATATATGGGATGATCCATATCTATGGAGATGTGGTGCTGACCAGATAATTAGACGGTGTGTACCTCAATCAGAATTCCAGTCCATTTTAGAGGCCTGCCACTCATCTGAGAGTGGAGGACATTTTGGCCCTCAAAGAACAGCTAGAAAAATTCTAGACTGTAGATTCTGGTGGCCTACTCTTTTTAAAGACGCTGCTGAATTTTGTAAATCTTGTTCCCCATGCCAAAGGTTTGGTAATATATCCAAGAGGGATGAGATGCCTCAACAGATTATGCTTTTCTGTGAAATTTTTTATGTTTGGGGCATTGACTTCATGGGTCCATTTCCAAATTCTAATGGTTACCTTTATATACTGTTAGCTGTAGATTATGTTTCTAAATGGGTGGAAGCAATTCCTACCCGAACTGATGATGATAACCCTGTTGTTTCCTTTGTTAGAAACCATATTATCTGTCGCTTTGGATCACCACGAGCAATCGTGAGCGATCAAGGCACCCATTTTTGTAACAGGAGACTAACAGGATTACTCAAGAAGCATGGGATAATTCACAAAGTAGCAACAGCTTATCATCCCTAGACCAATGGGCAAGCAGAAGTCTCTAACAGAGAAATTAAGCGTATTCTGGAAAAGATAGTAAAACCTCATAGGAATGACTGGAGTGCCAGGCTACAAGATGCACTCTATAGAACAGCGTACAAGACACCCATTGGGATGAGCCCCTTCCGCTTGGTATACGGAAAGGCTTGTCACCTTCCAGTAGAGGTGGAACACAAGGCTTTTTAGGCTGTGAGGGAGTGCAACATGAATCTTAAGAAAGCTAGTGCTGAAAGAAAGCTACAACTAGCAGAACTAGAGAACCTTCGCCTAGAAGCATATGACAACTCCAGGTGTTACAAGGAGAAAATGAAGGCTGTCCATGACAAGCATATAAAAAGGAGATAATTCAGACCAAAGGAGTTAGTTCTTCTATATAACTCCAGACTGAGGCTCATGCCAGGCAAACTGAGATCAAGATGGGAAGGCCCCTACAGAGTAGAAAAGGTAGAGCCATATGGAGTTTTTCACCTACGTCATCCTACTAGCTCCAAATTTCTAAAGGTCAATAGACATCGCCTAAAGCTTTATCATGGCAAGAAAATGAAGGATCAAAAAGAACTAGAGGTTTTCCTCTTGGAAGACCCACCGATAGAAGCAGAATAAGCCTAACGAGTGTCCAACTTAAGGACGTAAAAGCAAATTGCTAGGTGGGAGACAACCCATCATGGTATGATCGTTCCGTTTCAGTCATAGTTTTATTTTTAATTTATTTTATTTTTATAATGTTAATGACTCTTCTCATCATCCCTGCATATAGTTTGCATTAGCATTCTGCATATCAAAAAAAAAAAAACATGCACGCGACGCGTAAGCGTCGTTGACGCATCCGCGTCCGCGTCGCAAGTGCATTGGGAAGAAGATCAAATTGAACAGAAAGTCACGCGAGAGCGTGGCTGGAGGCGTGCCTTAGGCACAAACATGCCCACGCGACCGCGTCGCGGATGCGGCCGCGTCATTTTGAACAATAAGCCTCCCACGCATCCGCGTCAGGCCCTACAAAATCGATGTAGAGAGGTGTATGGCAGAAAGTTATGATAGAGCCGGGCTAGAATGATGCTAGAAGCACCAGCCCCATCACGCGACTGCGTGCCCCACGCGTCCGCGTCATTTTTCAAAGTATGGCCATTCACGCGATCGAGTCACCCACGCGATTGCATCACCTTAAATTTTGGCAAAATAAGTTCCAAACAGAGAGTTGCGCGAACGCGAGGCTACTCTCGCGCCAATATCACAAATCAACTCACGCGACCGCGTGACCTACGCGTTCGCATAACTTGAAAACACCGCACACTACGCGACCACGTCACTCACGCGTCCGCGTCACATGCGGCGCACAGCTTATCCAGATCAGCCAAAATATCTTATCTTTTCTTCCCCAAATCCTAATTTTTCTTATTCCTTCTTACTTCCTTCTTCTCTCTTCTTCCTTCTCTATTCTTTCTCACTTTTTACTTTCTCCCTTTTTTTTCTCTTTCACATCCATTATCAAGGTTCTTTTCTTCTTCCTTCTTTACTTTTTCATTCTCATTCTTTTTCTTTTATTCATGTTTTCTTATTTATTTTTCTTTTTACTTTTATTATCTATATTTTCTTTTTCCTTCTTTTCATTCCTTTAATTGGTGTTAGAAAATTACTTTGGGTCATTATTTATTTCTATATTTTTCTTGTGGATTATTATGGAATTGTTTGACAATTAATATTACCTTTTAAAGGGTTGCTTGCATGTTCTATCTTATATTTTCAACAACATATTTACCATGCATGCTAAGTGTTTGTGAAAAAGCCCGTATGGCATTGTGCATTATTTTAAATTACTCGATTCTACTACTTTAATGCCTGTTTTTCACAAATCTCCTTTTATATTTTATTAATTTAATTTAATTGTCAATACAAACAGATTATTAGTTTGAAAGGCTTGGTAATCTAACTTGGACATTGAATGCTTGATCTATGCTACTCATGCCTTTGCCAGCATGCCAATAAACATCTTGCATTTAATTGCCATCATATGCACTTGCTATGTTACCTTTGATGAACTTTCCACATGTAGTCTAGACAATGTGTTAACGACATCCTTCTTTACCGTGCATTGATTACCACCCATAATATTCGCTCCCTTGCTCGAACCCTTAACTTTACATATTACTCTCTCTTTCCTTTTCAGGATGGCCACCAAGAAAGGAAAGGAGAAAGCTATTCCCAAACCACCAACAAGGAGAGGAACAAAAAAAGCATTAGTGGCAGAGCCATCTTTAACAGCGGTGAAACCATCAACAAAACGAATCAAGAGGATCATTAAGGTCGATGAAAAAGAAAAAGCCTTCCCAGCAAAGGACACTACGCGGTTTTCTAACCACTACTGTGAGCAGATGTTCCCCATCCTAGCAGCAAGGAACTATAACAATGAGCACCTTTTCATCCTCCCAACCCACATTTCTGACTTTGTTGAGCCCCGCATTGAGCGAAGACAATGGGAATTCCTACGGAAACAGCCACGGCAGGTTAATCTTTCATGGGTAGTAGAATTCTACTCCAATTTTCACATGCCAACCATGCAGTCTGTCTATGTCCATCAGAAGCAAGTCCCCATAACTGAAGAGGCCATTCAACAAGCTTTAGATCTTCCCCCTGCTCCAGAAGGATTGGACGCATTCCAAGAAGCCTCACTCCAGCACCAGACATACCAATTTGACTGGGACGCCATTCTCAGAGTTATAGCACAACCTGGCAGCAGATGGATCTACGGATACCATCGTTCCTGACCTAAGGGCATATCGGCTTCAGTACTTACCATGGAGGCTCGAGTATGGGCACAGATTATGTCTCATTACGTCTTTTCGAGCACTCACGAGTCTTCCTTCACTATAGACATGGCTGTTTTACTCTGGTGTATCCTTACAGACCAGCCTCTAAACCTACCAAGACACATTCAGGATGCTATGGGACATGTACAAATTGCGGACAACCTACCTTTTCCTACCTTGGTTTCAGATCTCGTCTCAGCAACCGGAGTCTCCTACAGGGCTGGAGACACCAAAGCCATGATTTCTCGGGATGATCAGCACGACCCTAACGGAAAATATATCAGACCTCCAGCAGCCACTACCAGCCAGCCTACAGAACCGGCTGACGACATTCTCCCCTCAACGCCACAAGCACCTACAACAAACCAACTGCTCCATCAAATACTCGAAAGGTTGGATTGGCAGGAACACAAGGCAAAGCTAAGAGAGCGCCGTAACTAACGCAAATTCACATACCTCAAGGAGCTACTTATGGGATACTACAGACCTGACAAAGACCCAAACACCCCGGACTCCACTTTATTTACCAGTACAGAGAGCCATGACGGTCCCGATGGTGGAGATACTGCTACCAGCCCCCCCTTTGTTCCTAACAGATGGCACCGAGGATGGTGCAAAGCCTTAAGTGTGGGATGTCGGTCAGTACCTGACTTCCGGAGGTAATTTCTCTTCCTTAACACCAATAAAATAGGATATTTAGTTAGTTTTTCTTTTGTAGAATAGGATAGATTGCATAGAAATAGGTTAATTGCATGCATGTTGGTGCACGGAATTGTGATCTCTGATAATGACGCTAAAAACTTGGTATGCGCGATCGTGATTTACACTTTTATTCACAACTCCGATGCAACTAACCAGCAAGTGCAATGGGTCGTCTAAGTAATACCTTACGTGAGTAAGGGTCGATCCCACGGAGATTGTCGGCTTGAAGCAAGCTATGGTCATCTTGTAAATCTCAGTCAGGCGGATTCAAATGGTTACGGAGAATTGATAATTAAATGATAAATAAAATATAAAAAAAGATAGGATAGAGATACTTATGCAATTCATTGGTAGGAATTTCAGATAAGCGTATGAAGATGCTTTATTCCTCCTGAACCTCTGCTTTCCTACTGCCTTCATCCAATCATTCATACTCCTTTCCATGGCAAGCTGTATGTTGGGGGATCATCGTTGTCAATGGCTACCGTCCGTCCTCTCAGTGAAAATGGTCCAAAATGCGCTGTCACCGCACGGCTAATCATCTGTCGGTTCCCACTCCTGTCGGAATAGGATCCATTGATCCTTTTGCGTCTGTCTCTACACCCAACACTCGTGAGTTTGAAGCTCGTCACAGTCATCCCATCCCAGATCCTACTCGGAATACCACAGACAAGGTTTAGACTTTCCGGATTTCAAGAATGCTGCCCATGGAGTCTAGCTTATACCACGAAGACTCTAATATCTCGGACTCGGTCCCCTGTATTAGATATCCAAGAGATATGCATTCAAGCTTATTTTCATGTAGAACGGAAGTGTTTGTCAGGCACTCGTTCATAAGTGAGAATGGTGATGAGTGTCACATAATCATCACATTCATCATGTTCTTAGGTGCGTATGAATATCTTAGAACAAGAATAAGCATGAGATGAATAGAAAAACAGTAGTACTTTGCATTAATTCATGAGGAACAGCAGAGCTCCACACCTTAATCTATGGGGTGTAGAAACACCACCGTGGAAAATACATAAGAACAAAAGGTCTAGGCATGGCTGTGAGGCCAGCCCTCAAAACGTGATCAATTGATGAAAAGATGAACTAAAGATGAAAATACAATAGCAAAAGGTCCTATTTATAATGAACTAGTAGCCTAGGGTTTAAAGAAATGAGTAAATGATGCAGAAATCCACTTCCGGGCCCACTTGTTGTGTGTTTGGGCTGAGCATTGAAGCTTCCACGTGCATAGGCTTCTCTTGGAGTTAAACGCCAGCTTTTGTGCCAGTTTGGGCGTTTAACTCCATCTTTTCTGCCAGTTTTGGTGTTTAACGCCAGAAAAGGGTCTCTGACCAGCGTTTTGACGCCAATTTGGGCCATCAAATCTTGGGCAAAGTATGGACTATTAAATATTGCTGGAAATCCCAGGATGTCTACTTTCCAACGCAATTGAGAGCGCTCCAATTGGGTTTCTGTAGCTCCAAAAAGTATACTTCGAGTGCAGGGAGGTCAAAATCCAACAGCATCTGCAGTCCTTTTTTAGCCTCTGAATCAGATTTTTGCTCAGGTCCCTCAATTTCAGCCAGAAAATACCTAAAATCATAGAAAAACACACAAACTCATAGTAAAGTCCAGAAATGTTATTTTTATTTAAAAACTAATAGAAATATAATAAAAACTAACTAAAACATACTAAAAACTACCTATAAATAGTGCCAAAAAGCGTATAAATTATCCGCTCATCACAACAACAAACTTAAATTGCTGCTTGTCCCCAAGTAACTAAAAACAAAATAGGATAAAAAGAAGAGAATATACAATGAATTCCAAAAACATTTATGAAGATCAGTCTTAATTAGATGGGCGGGGCTTTTAGCTTTTTGCTTCCGAACAGTTTTGGCATCTCACTTTATCCTTTGAAGTTCAGAATGATTGGCATCTATAGGAACTCAGAATTCAGATAGTGTTATTGATTCTCCTAGTTCAGTATGTTGATTCTTGAACACAGCTACTTTATGAGTCTTGGCCGTGGCCCTAAGCACTTTGTTTTCCAGTTTTACCACCGGATACATAAATGCCACAGACACATAACTGGGTGAACCTTTTCAGATTGTGACTCAGCTTTGCTAAAGTCCCTAATTAGAGGTGTCCAGAGCTCTTAAGCACACTCTTTTTTCTTTGGACCACGACTTTAACCGCTCAGTCTCAAGCTTTTCACTTGACACCTTCACGCCACAAGCACATGGTTAGGGACAGCTTGGTTTAGCCGCTTAGGCCAGGATTTTATTCCTTTGGGCCCTCCTATCCATTGATGCTCAAATCCTTGGATGGTTTAAAGGGTTATTGACTTTTTGCTCTCGCCTTTTGGTTTAAAGGGCTTTTGGCTTTTTCTGCTTGCTTTTTCTTTTTCTTTTTTTTTTTCACATTTTTTATTTTTTATTTTTTTTCGCAAGCTTTGCATTCACTGCTTTTTCTTGCTTCAAGAATCAATTTTATGATTTTTCAGATTATCAATAACATTTTTCCTTTTTCATTATTCTTTCAAGAGCCAACAAATTTAACATTCATAAACATCAATATAAAAAATATGCACTATTCAAGCATTCATTCAGAAAACAAAAAGTATTGCCACCAGATCAAAATAATTAAACTATTTTAAAATTCGAAATTCATGTACTTCTTTTTCTTTTTCAATTAAGACATTTTTTTATTTAAGAAAGGTGAAGGATTCATAGGACATTCATAGCTTTAAGGCATAGACACTTAGACACTAGTGATCATGTAATAAGACACAAACATAAATAAAACATAAGGCATAATTTTCGAAAAACAGAAAAATAAGAGCAAGGAAATTAAAGAACGGGTCCACCTTAGTGATGGCGGCTTGTTCTTCCTCTTGAAGATCTTATGGAGTGCTTGAGCTCCTCAATGTCTCTTCCTTGCCTTTGATGCTCCTCCCTCATGACTCTTTGGTCTTCTCTAATTTTATGGAGGAGGATGGAATGTTCTTGGTGCTCCACCCTTAGTTGTCCTATATTGGAACTTAATTCTCCTAGGGAGGTGTTGATTTGTTCCCAATAGTTTTGTGGAGGAAAGTGCATCCTTTGAGGCATCTCAGGGATTTCATGATGAGGAATTTCCTCATGCTCTTGTCCATGAGTGGGCTCTCTTGTTTGCTCCATCCTTTTCTTAGTGATGGGCTTGTCCTCATCAATGAGGGTGTCTTCCTCTATGTCAATTCCAGCTGAATTGCAGAGGTGACAAATGAGATGAGGGAAGGCTAACCTTGCCAAAGTAGAGGACTTGTCCGCCACCTTGTAGAGTTCTAGGGATATAACCTCATAAACTTCTACTTCCTCTCCAATCATGATGCTATGGATCATGATAGCCCAATCTATAGTAGCTTCAGACCGGTTGCTAGTAAGAATGATTGAGCGTTGGATGAACTCCAACCATCCCCTAGCCACGGGCTTGAGGTCATGCCTTCTTAGTTGAATCGGCTTCCCTCTTGAATCTCTCTTCCATTGAGCGCCCTCTTCACAAATATCTATAAGGACTTGGTCCAACCTTTGATCAAAGTTGACCCTTCTAGTGTAGGGGCGTGCATCTCCTTGCATCACGGGCAAGTTGAATGCCAACCTTACATTTTCTGGACTGAAATCTAAGCATTTCCCCCGGACCATTGTAAGCCAATTCTTCGGATCCTGGTTCACACTTTGATCATGGTTCTTGGTGATCCATGCATTGGCAAAGAACTCTTGAACTATTAAGATCCCGACTTGTTGAATGGGGTTGGTAAGAATTTCCCAACCTCTTCTTCGAATCTCATGTCGGATCTCCGGATATTCACCATTTTTGAGTTTGAAAGGGACCTCAGGGATCACCTTCTTCTTGGCCACAACTTCATAGAAGTGGTCTTGATGGACCTTTGAGATGAATCTCTCCATCTTCCATGACTCGGAGGTGGAAGCTTTTGCCTTCCCGTTCCTCTTTCTAGAGGTTTTTCCGGTCTTAGGTTCCATAAGTGGTTATGGAAAAACAAAAAGCAACGCTTTTACCACACCAAACTTAGAAGATTTTCTCGTCCTCGAGCAAAAGAAGAAAGAAAAGAATAGAAGAAGAAGAATTAGGGGAGATGTAGGGTAGTGAAGGTTTCAGCCAAGGGGGGTAGTAGTGTGTATATTGTGTGAAAAAGAAGGTGGTGAGTAGGGGTATATATAGAGTAAGGGGGAGAAAGGGTTCAGCTATGTAGGGGAGGGTTTGGGAGGGAAATGGTTTGAATTTGAATGGTGAGGTAGTGGGGTTTAATGATGAATGGATGTGGATTGGTGAAGAGAGTATGGAGAAGATGGTATGATTTGATAGGTGAGGGGTTTTGGGGAAGAGGAATGGAGGTGATTGGTGAGGGGTATTTGGGGAAGGGTGTTATGGGAAGGTGTGAAGAAGAAGAGAGAGTTGAGGTAGGTGGGGATCCTGTGGGGTCTACAGATCCTGAGGTGTCAAGGATTTCTCATCCCTGCACCATTTTGGCGTCTAAACGCCCCCTTGATTGCCAATCCTGGTGTTAAATACCAGGTTGCTGCCCATTTCTGGCGTTTAACGCCAGCTTTTCTCCCTTTTCTGGCGTTTAAACGCCAGCTTTTCTTCCTTTTTAGGCGTTAAACGCCAGCTCTGTGCCCCTTTCTGGCGTTAAACGCCAGTCTGGTGCCCATTTCTGGCGTTGAACGCCCAGAATGGTGCCAGACTGGGCGTTCAACGCCCATTCTGCTACCCTTACTGGCGTTTAAATGCCAGTAACCTCCTCTAGGGTGTGCTATTTTTAATACTGTTTTTCATTCTATTTTTGCTTTTTCAGTTGTTTTTGTGACTTCACATGATCATCAACCTACAGAAAACATAAAATAACAATGGAAAATAAATAGATATAATTAAATAAAATTAGGTTGCCTCCCAACAAGCACTTCTTTAATGTCAATAGCTTAACAGTGAGCTCTTAGAGAGCCTCACAGAGAATCAGAGCATGATGATGGACTCCCAACACCAAACATAGAGTTTGAATGTGGGGGCTTTGTTTGACTCTGCATTGAGAGAAGGTTTTCATGCTTCCTCTCCATTGTTACAGAGGGAGATCCTTGAGCCTTAAACACAAAGGAGTCCTCATTCACGTGAAGGACCAATTCTCCTTTGTCAACATCAATCACAGCTTTTGCTGTGGCTAGGAAGGGTCTGCCAAGGATGATGGATTCATCCATACTATTCTCAGTGTCTAGGATTATGAAATCAGCTGGGATGTAGTGGCCTTCAACCATCACCAGAACATCCTCTACAAGTCTATAAGCCTATTTCCTTGAATTGTCTGCCATCTCTAGTGAGATTTTTGCAGCTTGTACCTCAAGGATCCCTAGTTTCTCCATCACAGAGAGTGGCACGAGGTTTTTACTTGACCCTAGGTCACACAGAGCCTTCTCAAAGGTCATGGTGCCTATGGTACAAGGTATTGAGAACTTTTCAGGATCCTGCTTCTTCTGAGGTAATGTCTGCCTAGTTAAGTCATTCAGTTCTTTGGTGAGTAAGGGGGATTCATCCTCCCAAGTCTCATTACCAAATAACTTGGCATTTAGCTTCATGATTACTCCAAGGTACTTAGCAACTTGCTCTTCAGTAACATCTTCATCCTCTTCAGAGGAAGAATACTCATCAGAGCTCATGAATGGCAAAAGTAAATTCAATGGAATCTCTATGGGCTCTATATGAGCCTCAGATTCCCATGGTTCCTCATTAGGGAACTCCTTTGAGGCCAGTGGATGTCCATTGAGGTCTTCCTCGGTGGAAATCACTGCCTTTCCCTCTTCTATGCATTCGGCCATGTGGGACATGTTTATGGCCTTGCACTCTCTCTTTGGATTCTCTTCTGTATTGCTTGGGAGAGTACTAGGAGGGAGTTCAGTAACTTTCTTGCTCAGTTGACCCACTTGTGCCTCCAAATTTCTAATGGAGGACCTTGTTTCAGTCATGAAACTTTGAGTGATCTTAGATAGATCAGAGACTATGGTTGCTAAGCTAGAGAGACTCTGCTCAGAATTCTCTGTCTGTTACTGAGATGATGATGGAAAAGGCTTACTATTGCTAAACCTATTTCTTCCACCCTTATTACTGTTGAAGCCTTGTTGAGGCTTCTGTTGGTCCTTCCATGAGAGATTTGGATGATTTCTCCATGAAGGATTATAGGTGTTTCCATAAGGTTCTCCCATGTAATTCACCTCTTCCATTGCTAGATTCTCAGGATCATAAGCTTCTTCTTTAGATGAAACTTCTTTGGTACTGCCTGTTGCTGCTTGCATTCCAGACAGACTCTGAGAAATCATATTGACTTGCTGAGTCAATATTTTGTTCTGAGCCAATATGGCATTCAGAGTGTCAATCTCAAGAACTCCTTTCTTCTGATTTGTCCCATTATTCACAGGATTCCTTTCAGAAGTGTACATGAATTGGTTATTTGCAACCATTTCAATGAGTTCCTGAGCTTTTGCAGGCGTCTTCTTTCGATGAAGAGATGCTCCAGCAGAGCTGTCCAATGACATCTTGGACAGTTCAGACAGACCATCATAGAAGATACCTATGATGCTCCATTTTGAAAGCATGTCAGAAGGACACCTTCTGATCAATTGCTTGTATCTTTCCCAAGCTTCATAGAGGGATTCACCTTCCTTCTGTCTGAAGGTTTGGACTTCCACTCTAAGCTTACTCATCTTCTGAGGTGGAAAGAATTTGGCCAGAAAAGCACTGACCAGCTTTTCCCAAGAGTTCAGGCTTTCCTTGGGTTGTGAGTCCAACCATATTCTAGCTCTGCCTCTTACAGCAAAGGGGAAAAGTAATAGCCTGTAGACCTTGGGATCAACCCCATTGATCTTGACAGTGTCATAGATTTGCAAAAAGTCAGCCAAAAACTGATGAGGATCTTCCAATAGAAGTCCGTGAAACTTGCAATTCTGTTGCATCAGAGAAACTAATTGAGGCTTAAGCTCAAAGTTGTTTGCTCCAATGGCAGGGATAGAGATGCTTTTCCCATAGAAGTCGGGAGTAGGTGCAGTAAAGTCACCAAGCACCTTCCTTGCATTGTTGGCATTATTGTTGTTTTCGGCTGACATGGCTTCTTCTTGTTTGAAAATTTCTGTTAGGTTCTCTCCAGAGAGTTGTGCTTTAGCTTCTCTTAGCTTTCTCTTCAAGGTCCTTTTAGGTTTAGGATCAGCTTCAACAAGAATGCCTTTGTCTTTGTTCCTGCTCATATGAAAGAGAAGAGAACAAGAAAGTATAGAATCCTCTATGTCACACTATAGAGATTCCTTGAGGTGTTAGAGGAAAAGAAGAATGGAAGGATGAGGTAGAGAAGAGAGAATTCGAACGTATCAAGAGGGAGAGAGTTCGAATTGCACATTGAGGAGGAGTGTTAGTCCCTTACATAGAAGAATGTGAGAAGGAGGGGGGAAGAATTTTTTAAATTAAATTTAAAAATTTTTTGAATTAATTAAAAGAAATTTTGAAAAATTGGTTGATGATTTTTGAAAATTAAAATTGAGAAAGTAGTTAAGTGATTTTGAAAAAGATTTTGAAATCAGAAATAAAAAAGATATGATTGAAAATCATTTTTGAAAAAGATGTGGTTGAGAAGATATGATTGAAAAGATATGGTTTTAAAAAGATATGATTGAAAGGATATGATTGACAAACAATTAAAAAGATTTGATTTTTAAAATTAATGACTTGGCTAACAAGAAATTTAAAAGATATGATTCTAAAATTCAATTATTGAACCTTTCTTAACAAGAAAGTAACAAACTTGAAAATTTTGAATCAAATCATTAAAGATTTTCGAAAATAGTGAGAGAAAACTGAAAAAGATTTTATTTGAAAAATAATAAAAATTTGAAAAAGATTTGAATTGAAAACAAAATCTCCTCTCCTGTGCCATCCTGGCGTTAAACGCCTAGAATGGTATCCATTCTGGCGTTTAAGGCCGAAAATACTACCCTTTTGGGTGTTTAACGCCCAGCCAGGTACCCTGGCTGGCGTTTGAACGCCAGTTTTCCTTTCTCACTGGGCGTTTTAAATGCCCAGATTTTTCTCTGTAATTTCTCTGCTGTATGTTCTGAATCTTTAATTCTCTGTATTATTGTCTTGAAAAGACATAATTTTGAATTTTTTTTGTGAATTTTTAATGATGAGGAACAACAAAATGGAACTACTCATGGAAAACTAAGGTCAGATAAGCAATGCATGCAAGACACCAAACTTAAAGATTTTCATATTAGAGACACTAACAAACTAAGAATGCACATGAGAAACAATAAAAGATACAAAACAAGAGAATTTAAAGATTAGAGCAAGAAAATCATCAAGAACAACTTGAAGATTAATGAAGAACATAATTCATATATTCAAAAAAAGCAAGGAAATAAATAAAACATGCAGGACACCAAACTTAAAAATTGACACTAGACTTAAACAAGAAACACAAATTATTTTTTATTTTCATGATTTTATAAATTTTTTTGTATTTTTTTGTATTTTTTTATCTTTTCTTTCGAAAATTATTTGGAAAAAGAAAATAAGGAATTCAAAATTCTTAATGAGAATTCCAGGAATCATGCAATGTTAGTCTAAAACTCCGATCCAGGAATTAGACATGGCTTACTAGCCAGCCAAGCTTTCAGTGAAAGCTTCGGTCCAAAACACTAGACATGGCCAACGGCCAGCCAAGCTTTAGCAGATCATTACATTCAACAGCAAAATTGATAGAAATCAACAAGCTCTTGTGATGATAAGTTGAAACCTCGGTCCAAAAGATTAGACATGGCTTCACAGCCAGCCAGACTTCAACAGATCATCATGAAACTTTGGAATTCATTCTTAAAAACTCTGAAGAACGGAATAGAAATTTTTTTGAAATTTTTTGAAATAAAAGTAAAAAGCTTAAACATAAAATAATATTACCTAATCTGAGCAACAAGACGAACCGTCAGTTGTCCAAACTCGAACAATCCCCGGCAACGGCGCCAAAAACTTGGTGCACGGAATTGTGATCTCTGATAATGGCGCTGAAAAATTGGTATGCTCAATCGTGATTCACACTTTTATTCACAACTCCGATGCAACTAACCAGCAAGTGCACTGGGTCATCCAAGTAATACCTTACGTGAGTAAGGGTCGATCCCACGGAGATTGTCGGCTTGAAGCAAGCTATGGTCATCTTGTAAATCTCAGTCAGATGGATTCAAATGGTTATGGAGAATTAATAATTAAAAGATAAATAAAATATAAAATAAGATAGGATAGAGATACTTATGCAATTCATTGGTAGGAATTTCAGATAAGCATATGAAGATGCTTTGTTCCTCCTGAACCTCTGCTTTCTTACTGCCTTCATCCAATCATTCATACTCCTTTCCATGGCAAGCTGTATGTTGGGGGATCACCATTGTCAATGGCTACCATCCGTCCTCTAAGTGAAAATGGTCCAAAATGCACTGTCAGCGCATGGCTAATCATCTGTCGGTTCCCACTCATGTCGGAATAGGATCCATTGATCCTTTTGCGTCTGTCACTACGCCCAACACTCGTGAGTTTGAAGCTCGTCACAGTCATCCCATCCCAGATCCTACTCGGGATACCACAGACAAGGTTTAGACTTTCTGGATCTCAAGAATGCTGCCCATGGAGTCTAGCTTATACCACGAAGGCTCTAATATCTCAGACTCGGTCCCCTGTATTAGATATCCAAGAGATATGCATTCAAGCTTGTTTTCATGTAGAACGGAAGTATTTGTCAGGCATGCGTTCATAAGTGAAAATGGTGATGAGTATCACATAATCATCACATTCATCATGTTCTTGGGTGCGAAAGAATATCTTAGAGCAAGAATAAGCATGAATTGAAAAGAAAAGCAGTAGTACTTTGCATTAATTCATGAGGAACAACAGAGCTCCACACCTTAATCTATGGGTGTAGAAACACCACCGTGGAAAATACATAAGAACAAAAGGTCTAGGCATGGCTGTGAGGCCAGCCCTCAAAACGTGATCAAGAGATCAAAAGATGAACTAAAGATGAAAATATAATAGCAAAAGGTCCTATTTATAATGAACTAGTAGCCTAGGGTTTACAAAAATGAGTAAATGATGCAGAAATTCACTTCTGGGCCCACTTGGTGTGTGCTTGAGCTGAGCATTGAAGCTTCCACGTGCATAGGCTTCTCTTGGAGTTAAACGCCAGCTTTTGTGCCAGTTTGGGCATTTAACTCCAGCTTTTCTGCCAGTTCTGGCGTTTAACGCCAGAAAAGGGTCTCTGACCGGCGTTTTGACGCTAATTTGGGCCATCAAATCTCAGGAAAAGTATGGTTTATTATATATTTCTGGAAAGCCCAGGATGTCTACTTTTCAACGCAATTGAGAGCGCTCTAATTAGGCTTCTGTAGCTCCAAAAAATCCACTTCGAGTGCAGGGAGGTCAGAATCCAATAGCATCTGCAGTCCTTTTTCAGCCTCTGAATCAGATTTTTGCTCATGTCCCTCAATTTTAGCCAGAAAATATCTAAAATCACAGAAAAACACACAAACTCATAGTAAAGTCCAGAAATGTGATTTTTATTTAAAAACTAATAGAAATATAATAAAAACTAACTAAAACATACTAAAAACTACCTAAAAATATTGCCAAAAAGCGTATAAATTATCCGCTCATCACATGTTCTACTTGATTGAAAAATAATAAGTTTCTTCTAAGACCCTACTTTTTGAAAAATTTCACTAATTTAAATCAAAATTTTTGTGTTAAATTTGCTTGAAGTTGTATTTGGAACATAGTTTAAAAAGCTAAGAACACACAACCTGTAAGATTTTGAACCTAATTACATAGTTACATTATTTAACCATAAATATTTTATTTTTGTGTGTTTACTTCTCTATGATTGTAATCCTTATTTTGTTTCATCCTATATGTCCAATATTTAGTGTATTTACATGTTTGCATATGATTGAGGCCATTATTTGATTTCAGCTCACTTATCCCAAATGAGCCTACCCTTTCAATCACCTTTGTTAGCCACTTTGAGCCTATTAATCCCATTTGTTCTATATTTTACCACATTACTAGCCTTAAACGAAAAAACAATTAAATATCCCAATTGAATCTTTGGTTAGCTTAAGATAGAAATTATATGTTAATTAAGTATGGGAGAATTATGGGAACAAGGGTTAATAAGGGAATGTGTCATGATAAAATAATGGGAATTTGGGTACCTACTCATGTGAAACTATAAAAATTAAAAATCTATGTGCATTGATAAGCTATGTTTATTTTCATGTTCAGATAAAAAAATAAAAAAAAAATCCAAAAATATTCAATAAATATTTAAATAAATAAGGGGAAAAAATTACCCCGATTCTAAGTTAAGTTAAGTTCAAAGATCAATGCATATATGATAAAAATTAAAAGAAAGTTAATACATGAGTATATAATGCAAAAGTGAAAATTATGGGTCGCTAGGCATGATTCTAGAGTTATATAGAGTATATGTATGTTAGGTGAGAGCTTAGGTTAATTAAAGATTCAATTTATAGCTCACTTAGTCACACACACACACACACACACACACACACACACACACACACACACACACACACACACACACACACATATATATATATATATATATATATATATATATATATATATATATACCCTTACCCTTACCTTAGCCCGATTACAACCTTGAAAAGACCTCATGATGTTTGCATTAGTATATTAAATATTGTTGATTGGTTAGGTGAAGAACAAAATTTAGAAAGCATGATTAGAGAAGAGTAGAGTGAATTACCCTATACACTTGAGAGATTAGAGTGCACATACACTACCAGTGAGGGTTCAATGCTTAATTTCTATATTCCCTACTTTCATGAGCTATCTTCTTGCATTTTTATCTGTTCTTACTGTATAAATTGAATTAGTGGAATTTGATTTATGTTTGTCTTGAGGAGCTTATTTACTTTTAACCAAGTGGACAAGAATCATATAGTTGTATTCATGCTAATGTTTAAGTGTGGGAAGGTTGATAAACTATTATTTTATGATTTATATTGTGTTTAATTGTGTGGTTTTATCAAATCTTTACCCACTTATTCATATGATTAGCATGTATTTACAATTCCTTCCCAAAATTGTTCCATGGTTGAAAACTTGCTTCCTAGAAATCTTTTAATTACGTATTTTTATCCTCCTTTATACCATTCAATGCCGTGATCTGTGTGTTAAGTGTTTCAGGTTTCATAGGATAGGAATGGCTTAGAGAATGGAGAGGAAGCTTGCAAAAATGGAAGGAACACAAGAAACTAAGGAGATGACCAGCGAACACTGATGCGAGCGCATGGCTCACGCGAACGCGCGAAATTGAGAAATCGCAGCGACGCAAACGCGTGCCTGACACAAACGCGTGGATTGGAGTTTGCACGAATGACGCGAATGCGTGGATGACGCAAACGCGTGGCAAGGAAAATCGTTGAATGACGCGAACGCGTGGACGACGCGTACGCGTGACCTACGCGATCTGCAAAAATTACAGGATACACTGGAGAGGATTTCGGGCTGCGTTTTATCTTAATTTTCGGCCCGGAAACACAGAATAAAGCGAGGGAATATGTAGAGACTCAGGAGACGCATCCACACACATTCAGATACATTGATATTAGGATTACTCTTAGTTTTAGATCTGAATCTAGATTTGCATTGCATTCATAGTTTATGCTTTTGCTTGGATTTCGGATGTTGAGAGTCATTACCTCCGTTGAAGACAATTATGTTGTATTTTGAATTTATTAATATATAGAGTTATTTTTATTTTTAATTAATTCTAATTCTCTATTTTATTTTATTTAATTATGTCTTCTTATATTTTTATGATTATTAAATCCATGTCAATGGAGTAGAAATTCTACTTGACATGGGGTTGATTAAGAGGAGACACTTGAGTTGGAATGCTCAAGTGCTTAGTTAAATTGGACGTTGTAGGCTAATTCTGTACCTACTAACGCTAGACCTCCCCAAGGGAGAGGGCTAGGAATTGCGGGTCAGAGTTAGTTCAATCACTATACTTTCCCTTATTTAGAAAGGGTTGACCAAGTGAAAACAACAACCTCTTTACACTACACTTGAGAAGATTCCAACAAGGATAGAACTTCCAATTAATTATTCCCCCAGTCAAGGCCTTTTATTTAGAATATCAATAATTATTCTTAGTTCATTTTTATTGCTTTAATTTACAATTATTTTAATTACTCATTATCAAAACTCAAACTTTCTGGAAACTCCTAGTTAATAAAATAGCACTCTTTCCTGCAACTCGTTGGGAGACGACCTGGGACTCATACTCCCAGTATTTCTATTTTTAAAATTTGTGACAACCCTTTTTAAATTCGTGAGGCGGATCTTAGCTGGTTAAGAGCTATACGTGCAACGCTGTTCTCCTATGAAACCTCTTTGCCTGGAAAGCCGCAGACATGCCGGGCATAGATCCTAAGTTAATGTGCCACAAGTTGGCAGTTTATCCAGGATCTCGGCCAGTACAGCAGAGACGTAGAAAGCTTGGACCAGAACGATCCCAAGCTGTGGAAGAGCAGGTACAAGCCCTACTGGAGGCAGGATTCATAAGAGAAGTCAAATACCCACTATGGCTAGCTAACGTCGTCTTGGTGAAAAAATCAAATGGGAAGTGGCGGATGTGCACCGACTACACTGATCTCAACAAAGCCTGCCCAAAAGATCCTTATCCCCTCCCAAGTATCGATGCTCTGGTGGATGCCTCCTCCAGATACAAATATCTCTCGTTTTTGGACGCCTATTCGGGATACAATCAAATCCTGATGTGCCCACCTGATCAAGAAAAAACCTCATTCTTAACCCCAAAGGCAAACTACTGTTACATCGTCATGCCATTTGGACTCAAAAACGCAGGAGCCACTTATCAAAGATTAATGAATAAGGTCTTCGCAGACCACATCGGGAAAGTCATGGAAGTCTACGTGGACGACATGTTAATAAAGACACAAAGTAAAGAGTCATTATTGTCCGACCTCACCCAAGTATTAGACACTATAAGAAGGAATGGCATGCGACTTAACCCTGTAAAATGCACTTTCGCAGTAGAAGCTGGCAAATTCTTAGGTTTTATGCTCACACAAAGAGGAATTGAGGCAAATCCGGATAAATGTCGGGCCATACTCGACATGAAGAGTCCGACTTATGTCAAAGAGGTACAACAACTCAATGGAAGATTGGCAGCCTTGTCCAGATTTCTAGCTGGATCGGCAATAAGATCTCTCCCCTTCTACGCCACTCTATGGAAGGGAAATAGGTTTGCATGGACAACGGAGTGCGAACAGTCCTTCAAAGACTTCAAAAGGTTCCTGGGGCAACCATCTATTCTAACTCGGCCACGGGAAGGAGAACCACTTGTATTGTACCTCGCAGTAGAAAATTGGGCAGTAGCCTCAGCACTAGTCTGAGAAGACGACAGTGGACAACAACCTATATACTTCATCATCAAAGCACTACAAGGGTCCGAACTAAACTACCAAAAAATAGAAAAATTTTCCTATGCTCTCATACTAACATCTCGATGACTTCGCCTATATTTCCAAGCCCACATCATCAGGGTTCGGACCAACTAGCCCATAAAAAGCATCTTACAGAAAACAGACTTAGCAGGAAGAATCTTGCAATGGGAAGTCGAGTTTTCCAAATTTGACCTTCAATATGAAGCTCGAACAGCCATCAAATCACAGTATCTGGCTGAATTCATTGATGAGTTTACGGACACCTCGAAAATCCCTACAGAATGGAATCTCTACGTAGACGGTTCCTCAAACAAAACCGGAAGTGGTACAGCCATGATAATAGAAATCGATCAAGGAACCCAAATCGAACTTTCCCTTAAATTTGGGTTCCCTGCTTCAAACAACCAGGCCAAATATGAGGCACTACTAGCTGGTTTGAAGCTGGCTAAAGAGGTTGGAGCTCAAAAGCTTATCATCTTCAGCGACTCACAAGTAGTCACCTCACAAATAGTAGGGAGCTACCAAGCCAAAGATCCCACCATGAAAAAGTACTTGGACAAAACCAGGGAACAGCTCGGACAACTCGGGGAATATGAGGTCCGCCACATACCTCGGGAACAGAATGCTCGAGCTGATACGCTCTCAAAACTAGCCAGCACTAAACCAGGGGGCAACAATAGAAGCCTCATTCAGGAAATGCTGCAGAACCCGTCCATCTCGGAAGAAGAAAAGGTCCTAGCTATAACAGGTTCGGATCAAGGATAGATGACTCCCATAATTAACTACCTCAAAACAGAAACACTCCCTACAGATAAGAAGGAGGCAAAGAGGTTAAAACGGGAGGCACAATACTACACCATCATAAACAATACTCTATATAAGAGAGGGATCTCAACACCACTGTTAAAATGTGTGCCGACTTCCAACACAAAGGAAGTTTTAGAAGAAGTACACAGTGGCATCTGTGGCAACCACCTCGGAGCGCAAGCTCTCACTAAAAGAGGACTCTGGGCCGGATTTTATTGGCCGACTTTACAAAAAGAAGCAACAGAATTCGTAAAGACATGTCCACCATGTCAGAAACATGCCAACTTTCACATCGCCCCACCAGAGGAGCTTATCAGCGTAACCTCACCCTGGCCATTTGCAAAATGGGGACTCGATCTTCTCGGTCCTTGATGAGCGGATAATTTATACGCTTTTTGGCATTATTTTTAGTATGTTTTTAGTAGAATCTAGTTACTTTTAGGGATGTTTTTATTAGTTTTTATGTTAAATTCACATTTCTGGACTTTACTATGAGTTTGTGTGTTTTTCTGTGATTTCAGGTATTTTCTGGCTGAAATTCAGGGACTTGAGCAAAAATCAGATTCAGAGATAGAAGAAGGACTGCTGATGCTGTTGGATTCTGACCTCCCTGCACTCAAAGTGGATTTTCTGGAGCTACAGAACTCAAAATGGTGCGCTTCCAATTGCGTTGGAAAGTAGACATCTAGGACTTTCCATCAATATATAATAGTCCATACTTTGGCCGAGTTTAGATGACGCAAAAGGGCGTTGAATGCCAGTTCTACGCTGCAGTCTGGAGTTAAACGCCAGAAACACGTCACAAACCAGAGTTGAACGCCAGAAACACGTTACAAACTGGCGTTCAACTCCAAGAATGACCTCTCCACGTGTAAACTTCAAGCTCAGCCCAAGCACACACCAAGTGGGCCCCGGAAGTGGATTTATGCATCAACTACTTACTTCTGTAAACCCTAGTAACTAGTTTAGTATAAATAGGACTTTTTACTATTGTATTGGGGATCTTTGATCAGTTTTATGGTATCTTAGAATTTCATGGGGGCTGGCCATTCGGCCATGCCTGGAACATTATCACTTATGTATCTTCAAACGGTAGAGTTTCTGCACTCCATAGATTAAGGTGTGGAGCTCTGCTGTTCCTCATGATTTAATGCAAAGTACTACTGTTTTATATTCAATTCAACTTATTCCGCTTCTAAGATATCCATTCGCACCCAAGAACATGATGAATGTGATGATTATGTGACGCTCATCATCATTCTCACTTATGAACGCGTACCTGACAAACACTTCCGTTCTACATGCAAATAAGCTAGAATGAATATCTCTTAGATATCTAATATAGGGGACCGAGTCCGAGTTATTAGTATCTTCGTGGTATAAGTTAGAACCCATGGATGGCCATTCCTGAGATCCGGAAAGTCTAAACCTTGTCTGTGGTATTCCGAGTAGGATCTGGGAAGGGATGGCTGTGACGAACTTCAAACTCGCGAGTGCTGGGCGTAGTGACAGACGCAAAAGGAGGGTAAATCCTATTCCAGTATGATCGAGAACCTCCAGATGATTAGCCATGCCGTGACAGAGCATTTGGACCATTTTCACAAGAGAGGACGGGATGTAGCCATTGACAACGGTGATGCCCTTATAGAAAGCTTGCCATGGAAAGGGGTAAGACTGATTGGATGAAGACAGCGGGAAAGCAGAGAGTCAGAGGAACGAAAGCATCTCTATACGCTTATCTGAAATTCTCACCAATGATATACATAAGTAATTATATCTTTATTTTCTATTTATTTATTATTATTATTCGAAAACTCCATAACCATTTGATATCCGCCTGACTGAGATATACAAGATGACCATAGCTTGCTTCATACCAACAATCTCCGTGGGATCGACCCTTACTCACGTAAGGTTTTATTACTTGGACAACCCAGTGCACTTGCTGGTTAGTTGTGCGAAGTTGTGAAGTTATGTTTGGACCATGGTATTGTGCACCAGTTATTGGCACCATTGCCAGGGAGAGAACGAACAACAAATTTTACAACCTCAGAGTAACAATTTCGCATACCAAGTTTTTGGCGCCGTTGCCGGGGATTGTTCGAGTTTGGACAACTGACGGTTCATCGTGTTGCTCAGATTAGGTAATTTTCTTTTTGTTTTATTTTCAAAAAAAAAAATTCGAAAAAAAATTATTTCTTCAAAATTTTTTCAAAAATCTTTCAAAAATTTCTCATCTATTTTCGAAAATTATTTCAGAAATTTTAAGAATGAATTCTAGAGTTTCATGAAGCATGTTGAAGCCTGGCTGGCTGTAAAGCCATGTCTGAATTCATTTAGACTGAGGCTTCCAAGTCATCATTACAAGAGCAAGCTAGTTGTTGCTAATAAAATTTATTATTGTATGACTGATTTGTATCTTCTAAAGCTTGGCTGGCTATTAAGCCATGTCTAACCCTTGGATTGGAGCTTTAGGCTAACATTGAAAGATTCCTGGAATTCTTATTAAAAATTTTGAATTTCTTATTTTCTTTTTCCGATATGTTTTTCGAAAAAATTTAAAAGAAAATAAAAAAAATTCATAAAATCATAAAAATAAAAAAATATTTTGTTTTTCTTGTTTGAGTCTTGAGTCAATTTTTAAGTTTGGTATCAATTGCATTTTTTCTAAAAAAAATTTATGCATTTTTTGAAAATTCATGCATTCATAGTGTTCTTCATGATCTTCAAGTTGTTCTTGGCCATTCTTCTTGTTTGATCTTCATATTTTCTTGTTTTGTGTCTTTTCTTGTTTTTCATATGCATTCTTGCATTCATAGTGTCTATACATGAAAAATTTCTAAGTTTGGTGTCTTGCATGTTTTCTTTTCTTGAAAACTTTTCAAAAAAATAAGTTCTTGATGTTCATCTTGACATTCATAGTGTTCTTGCATTCATCACATGTTTTGATCCAAAAATTTTCATGCATTGAGTCTTTTTCATGTTTTTCTCTTTCTTCATTAAAAATTCAAAAAATCAAAAAAATATCTTTCCCTTTTTCACTCATAAATTTCGAAAATTTGGATTGACTTTTTCAAAAATTTTTAAAATCTAGTTGTTTCTTATGAGTCAAATCAAATTTTCAATTTAAAAATCTTATCTTTTTCAAAATCTTTTTCAAAAATCATATCTTTTTCATTTTTCTTATTTATTTTCGAAAATTTTAAAAATATTTTTCAAAAATCTTTTTCTTAATTTTATATCATAATTTTCGAAAATATCATCAACAATTAATGTTTTGATTCAAAAATTTTAAGTTTGTTACTTACTTGTTAAGAAAGATTCAAACTTTAAGTTCTAGAATCATATCTTGTGATTTCTTGTGAATCAAGTCATTAATTGTGATTTTAAAAATTAAATCTTTTTCAAAATTAATTTTAATCATATCTTTCTATCATATCTTTTTAAATTATATCTTTTTAAAAAAAAAAATTAAAATATCTTTTCTAGTTTCTTATTTTCTTATCTTTTCAAAATTGATTTTCAAATCTTTTTCAACTAACTAATTGACTTTTTGTTTGTTTCTTATCTTTTTCAAAACTACCTAACTAATTCTCCCTCTCTAATTTTCGAAAATTACCTCCCTCTTTTTCAAAAATTATTTTTAGTTAATTAATTGTTTAAATTTTAATTTTAATTTTATTTCGCCTTTAATTTTCGAAAATCATCAACTCCTTTCCAAAAATTAATTTTCTAAATTCCCTCTCTCTCATCTTCTTCTATTTATTTAATTACTTACTAACACTTCTCTTCATCTCATATCTCTGCTCCTATCCTCAACCTTGTGTTTGGATTATCCATTCTTCTTTACATTACATTCTTTTCTTCTTCTACTCACACAAAGGAATCTCTATACTGTGACATAGAGGATTCCATATTTTCTTTGTTATTCCCTTCTTTGTCATATGAGCAGGAGCAAGGACAAGAACATTCTTGTTGAAGCAGACCCTGAACCTGAAAGGACTCTGAAGAGGAAACTAAGAGAAGCTAAAATACAACAATCCAGAGACAACCTTACAAAAATTTTTGAACAGGAAGAAGAGATGGCAGCCGAAAATAATAATAATGCAAGGAGGATGCTTGGTGACTTCGCTGCACCTAATTCCAATTTACATGGAAGAAGCATCTCCATCCCTACCATTGGAGCAAACAATTTTGAGCTTAAGCCTTAACTAGTTTCATAGACTTCCATCTGAAGATCCCTTTCAGTTCTTAACTGAATTCTTACATATCTGTGATACTGTTAAGACTAATGGAGTAGATCCTGAAGTCTATAGGCTCATACTTTTCCCTTTTGCTGTGAGAGACAGAGCTAGAATATGGTTGGACTATCAACCTAAGGATAGCCTGAACTCTTGGGATAAGCTGGTCAAGGCTTTCTTATCCAAGTTCTTTCCTCCTCAAAAGCTGAGTAAGCTTAGAGTGGATGTTCAAACTTTCAGACAGAAAGAAGGTGAATCCCTCTATAAAGCTTGGGAGAGATACAAGGAACTGACCAAAAAGTGTCCCTCTGACATGCTTTCAGAATGGACCATCCTGGATATATTCTATGATGGTCTGTCTGAATTAGCTAAGATGTCATTGGATACTTCTGTAGGTGGATCCATTCACCTAAAGAAAACGCCTGCAGAAGCTCAAGAACTCATTGACATGGTTGCTAATAACCAGTTCATGTACACTTCTGAGAGGAATCTTGTAAGTAATAAGACGCCTCAGAAGAAGGGAGTTCTTGAAATTGATACTCTGAATGCCATATTGGCTCAGAATAAAATATTGACTCAGCAAGTCAATATGATTTCTCAGAGTCTAAATGGAATGCAAGCTGCATCCAACAGTACTCAAGAGGCATCTTCTGAAGAAGAAGCTTATTATCCTGAGAACCCTGCAATAGCAGAGGTAAACTATATGGGTGAACCTTATGGGAACACCTATAACCCCTCATGGAGAAATCACCCAAATCTCTCATGGAAGGATCAACAAAAGCCTCAACAAGGCTTTAATAATGGTGGAAGAAACAGGTTTAGCCATAGCAAGCCATTTCCATCATCCACTCAGCAACAGACAGAGAACTCTGAACAAAGTACCTCTAATTTAGCAAACTTAGTCTCTGATCTATCTAAGGCCACTGTGAGTTTCATGAATGAAACAAGGTCCTCCATTAGAAATTTGGAAGCACAAGTGGGCCAGCTGAGTAAGAAGATCACTGATACCCCTCCTAGTGCTCTCCCAAGCAATACAGAAGAAAATCCAAAAGGAGAGTGCAAGGCCATTGAATTGACCATCATGGCCGAACCCACAAGAGAAGGGGAGGACGTGAATCCCAAGGAGGAAGACCTCCTGAGACGTCCAGTGATCAATAAGGAGTTTCCCTCTGAGGAACCAAATGAATCTGAAACTCATCTAGAGACCATAGAGATTCCATTGAACCTCCTTATGCCATTCATGAACTCTGAAGAGTATTCTTCTTCTGAAGAGAATGAAGATGTTACTGAAGAGCAAGTTGCCAAGTTCCTTGGTGCAATCATGAAGTTGAATGCCAATTTATTTGGTAATGAGACTTGGGGAGATGAACCTCCCCTGTTCACTAATGAACTAAATGCATTAGATCAACTGAGATTACCTTAGAAGAAACAGGATCCTGGAAAGTTCCTAATACCTTGTACCATAGGCACCATAACCTTTGAGAAGGCTCTATGTGACCTTGGGTCAGGAATAAACCTCATGCCACTCTCTGTAATGGAGAAACTGGGAATCTTTGAGGTACAAGCTGCTAAAATCTCATTAGAGATGGCAGACAATTCCAGAAAACAGGCTTATGGACAAGTAGAGGACATATTAGTAAAGGTTGAAGGCCATTACATCCCTGCTGATTTCATAATCCTCGATACTGGGAAGGATAAGGATGAATCCATCATCCTTGAAAGACCATTCCTAGCCACAGCAAGAGCTGTGATTAATGTTGACAGAGGTGAACTAGTCCTTCAATTGAATGAGGACTCCCTTGTGTTTAAAACTCAAGGACATCCTTCTGTAAACATGGAAAAGAGGCACAGTAAGCTTCTCTCAGTACAGAGTCAACTAAAGCCCCCACAGTCAAACTCTAAGTTTGGTGTTGGGAGGCCTCAGCCAAACTCTAAGTTTGGTGTTGAACTCCCATATCCAAACTCTAAGTTTGGTGTTGGGAGTCTATAAAATTGACCTGATCACCTGTGTGGAGCCATGAGAGCCCACTGTCAAGCTATTGACATTAAAGAAGCGCTTGTTAGGAGGCAAACCAATTTTTATTTATCTAATTTTATTTTTATTTTATTGTTCTTTCATGTTTTATTAGGTTCATGATCATGTGTAGTCACAAAATAAATCAAAAAATTAAAAACAGAATAAAAAACAGCAGAAGAAAAATCACACCCTGGAGGAAGCACTTACTGGCGTTTAAACGCCAGTAAGGAGCATCTGGCTGGCGTTCAACGCCAGAACAGAGCATGGATCTGGCGTTGAATGCCCAAAACAAGCAGCATCCTGGCGTTCAGACGCCAGGAATGCACACTGAGGAAAGCTGGAGCTGAACGCCAGAAACAAGCATAGAACTGGCGTTCAACGCCAGAAACATGCTGCATCTGGGCGCTGAACACCCAGAACAAGCATCCATTCGGCGTTTAAACGCCAGAATTGCATGCAAAGGCATTTTACATGCCTAATTGGTGCAGGGATGTAAATCCTTGATACCTCAGGATCTGTGGACCCCACATGATCTCCACATACCTCCTCATAATCCTATATCACCCTCTCTCTCCATTCACAGTCATCCCTTCTATTCTCCATTCACCACTCACATCCATACACCCCACCTACCTTCAAAATTCAAAATCTCTTTCCCACCCAAGCCCACCCATATAGCTGAATACACACATCCCTCCATCTCCTCCATATCTTCTTCTTCTTTTACTATTCTTTCTTCTTTTGCTCGAGGACGAGCAACATTCTAAGTTTGGTATGGTAAAAGCATAGCTTTTTTGTTTTTCCATAACCATTGATGGCACCTAAGGCCAGAGAAACCTCTAGAAAGAGGAAAGGGAAGACAAAAGCTTCCACCTCCGAGTCATAGGAGATGGAGAGATTCATTTCAAGGGTCTATAGCTCAGTGGTAGAACATTTGACTGCAAATCAAGAGATCCCTGAGATACCTCAGGGGATACATTTTCCTCCACACAATTATTGGGAGCAACTAAGGGTGGAACATCAAGAGCACTCCATCACCCTCCAGGAAATTAGAGAAGATCAAAGAGCTATGAGGGAGGAGCAACAAAGACAAGGAAGAGACATAGAAGAGCTCAAGGACATTATTGGTTCCTCAAGAAGGAAACGCCACCATCACTAAGGTGGACTCATTCCTTGTTCTTAAATTTTCTATTTTTCATTTTCTTATGTTAAATGTTTATCTATGCTTGTGTCTTTATTACATGATCATTAGTGTCTAAGTGTCTATGCCTTAAAGTAGTGAATATGAATCCATTACCTCTCTTAAATGAAAAATGTTTTAATTACAAAAGAACAAGAAGTACATGAGTTTCGAATTTATCCTTGAACTTAGTTTAATTATATTGATGTGGTGACAATACTTTTTGTTTTCTGAATGAATGCTTGAATAGTGCATATGTCTTTTGAAGTTGTTGTTTATGAATGTTAAATATGTTGGCTCTTGAAAGAATGATGAACAAGAGACATGTTATTTGATAATCTGAAAAATCATAAAAATGATTCTTGAAGCAAGAAAAAGCAGTGAATACAAAAGCTTGCAGAAAAAAAATATAAAAGAAAAATTGCGAAAAAAATATAAAAAGAAAAAGAAAAAGCACGCAGAAAAGCCAAAAGCTCTTAAAACCAAAAGGCAAGAGCAAAAAGCCAATAACCCTTAAAACCAAAAGGCAAGGGTAATAAAAAGGATCCTAAGGCATTGAGCATCAGTGGATAGGAGGGCCTAAAGGAATAAAATCCCGGCCTAAGCGGCTAAACCAAGCTGTCCCTAACCATGTGCTTGTGGCGTGAAGGTGTCAAGTGAAACTTGAGACTGAGCGGTTAAAGTCAAGGTCCAAAGAAAAAGAAGACTGTGCTTAAGAACCCTGGACACCTCTAATTGGGGACTTTAGCAAAGCTGAGTCACAATCTAAAAAGGTTCACCCAGTTATGTGTCTGTGGCATTTATGTATCCGGTGGTAATACTGGAAAACAAAGTGCTTAGGGCCACGGCCAAGACTCATAAAGTAGCTGTGTTCAAGAATCAACATACTGAACTAGGAGAATCAATAACACTATCTGAATTCTGTGTTCCTATAGATGCCAATCATTCTGAACTTCAATGGATAAAGCGAGATGCCAAAACTATTCAAGAGGCAAAAAGCTACAAGTCCCGCTTATCTGATTGGAGCTATGTTTCATTGATAGTTTGGAATTTATAGTATATTCTCTTCTTTTTATCCTATTTGATTTTGAGTTGCTTGGGGACAAGCAACAATTTAAGTTTGGTGTTGTGATGAGCGGATAATTTATACGCTTTTTGGCATTGATTTAGTATGTTTTTAGTAGGATCTAGTTACTTTTAGGGATGTTTTTATTAGTTTTTATGTTAAATTCACATTTCTGGACTTTACTATGAGTTTGTGTGTTTTTCTATGATTTCAAGTATTTTCTGGCTGAAATTGAGGGACTTGAGCAAAAATCAGATTCAGAGGTAGAAGAAAGACTGCTGATGCTGTTGGATTCTGACCTCCCTGCACTCAAAATGGCGCTACAAAACTCAAAATGGCACACTTCCAATTGCATTGGAAAGTAGACATCCAAGGCTTTCCAGCAATATATAATAGTCTATACTTTGGCCGAGTTTAGATGATGTAAAAGGGCGTTGAACGCCAGTTCTACACTGCAGTCTGGAGTTAAACACCAGAAACACGTCACAAACCAGAGTTGAACGCCAGAAACATGTTACAAACTGGCGTTCAACTCCAAGAATGACCTCTCCACGTGTAAACTTCAAGCTCAGCCCAAGCACACACCAAGTGGGCCCGTGAAGTGGATTTATGCATCAATTACTTACTTCTGTAAACCCTAGTAACTAGTTTAGTATAAATAGGACTTTTTACTATTGTATTGGGGATATTTGATCAGTTTTATGCTATCTTAGACTTTCATGGGGGCTGGTCATTCAGCCATGCCTGGACCATTATCACTTATGTATCTTCAAACGGTAGAGTTTCTGCACTCCATAGATTAAGGTGTGGAGCTCTCCTGTTCCTCATGATTTAATGCAAAGTACTACTATTTTATATTCAATTCAACTTATTCCGCTTCTAAGATATCCATTCGCACCCAAGAACATGATGAATGTGATGATTATGTGACGCTCATCATCATTCTCACTTATGAACGTGTACCTGACAAACACTTCCGTTCTACATGCAAACAAGCTAGAATGAATATCTCTTAGATATCTAATACAGGGGACCGAGTCCGAGTTATTAGTATCTTCGTGGTATAAGTTAGAACCCATGGATGGCCATTCCTGAGATCCGGAAAGTCTAAACGTTGTCTGTGGTATTCCGAGTAGGATCTAGGAAGGGATGGCTGTGATGAATTTCAAACTCGCGAGTGCTGGGCGTAGTGACAGACGCAAAAGGAGGGTGAATCCTATTCTAGTATGATCGAGAACCTCCAGATGATTTGCCATGCTGTGACAGAGCATTTGGACCATTTTCACAAGAGAGGACAGGATGTAGCCATTGACAATGGTGATGCCCTTACAGAAAGCTTGCCATGGAAAGGGGTAAGACTGATTGGATGAAGACGGCGAAAAAGCAGAGAGTCAAAGGAACAAAAGCATCTCTATACGCTTATCTGAAATTCTCACCAATGATATACATAAGTAATTTTATCTTTATTTTCTATTTATTTATTATTATTATTCAAAAACTCCATAACCATTTGATATCCGCCTGACTGAGATATACAAGATGACCATAGCTTGCTTCATACCAACAATCTCCGTGGGATCGACCCTTACTCACGTAAGGTTTTATTACTTGGACGACCCAGTGCACTTGCTGGTTAGTTGTGCGAAGTTGTGAAGTTATGTTTGGACCATGGTATTGTGCACCAGTTATTGGCGCCATTGCCAGGGAGAGAACAAACAACAAATTTTACAACCTCAGAGTAACAATTTCGCATACCAGTCCTTTTCCTCAAGGATCTGGACAAGTCAAATTCCTCATCGTGGGAGTAGACTATTTCACAAAATGGATTGAGGCGGAACCCCTAGCTAACGCCACTTCTCAAAGAAGTCAAAAATTCCTATCTAGAAACATTGTCACAAGGTTTGGGGTTCCATATTCCATCACCACAGAAAATTGCACTCAATTTACAGATGTAGGCTTCAGAAAATTGGTGGCCAATCTGAACATAAAATACCAATTCACATCCGTAGAACACCTCGATGCCAATGAACAAGCTGAAGCTGCTAACAAAGTCATATTAGCCGGGTTAAAATGGAGATTACAGGATGCAAAGGGAGCCTGGGCTGAAGAGCTCCCGCAAGTCCTATGGGCATATCGGACAACTCCACACTCCACCACAAAGGAGTCACCTTTCCGATTTGCTTACGAAATAGAGGCAATAATCCCAGTGGAGGTTGAAGAAGGATCGCCCAGAGTGATCCACTACAGTGAAGAGGCCAACTCCCAACTTCAAAGGGAAGAACTCGACCTACTTCCAGAAATCCGAGAAAGAGCTCGGATCAGGGAAGAAGAATTAAAACGTCGAATGGCTTCAAGATACAATCAAAAGGTAGTGCCACGAGGTTTTGCCGAGAACAACCTCGTCCTAATCCGAAATGACATCAGAACAACTCGACCTAGAGAAGGAAAGCTGGCAGCAAACTAGAAGGGACCCTACCGAGTCATAGAAGTATTCGGAAGAGGCTACTACAAGCTATCCGAACTCGAAGGGCGAGAGCTCCCAAGGTCATGGCACACCTGCCACTTAAGGAGGTACTACAGTTAGGAGGTAATAAAGATCTTAGGATGAGGTGCACTCTTTTTCCTTAAAATGGTTTTTTAACGAGGCACCAAGCCAAGATCCATGAAATACCCAACTTAGAGGGGGTAAAACTCCCACATGTATATATTTGCATATTTTCTATTTTAAATAAAGTTTTTTAGATTTTCTACAAATCCTTTATCAAGACGCATTAATTTGAAACGCAAAATTTCATCGCCCGATTATAAAGCTATAGATCGGCAAAAGTGAAAACCGAATTCGCTGCCTGATCATGATACAGACCAACAAAGATAAAAACCGAATTTATCAAAGGTCGACCAAGCAAGGATCAATCTCAATTTCTACGAAATCGGCAAAGATGAAAAGCGACAAAACAGATTAAATGCAAGAAGTTATCAAAAGTGATCCATAAGAAAAGACCCGACGAGGTCTTAATAAAAATGGATTGCTATAAATAACTTAAAGACGGACCAACATAAAGAAGTCGGACCAGTCGACTATACAAAAGTTATAAAAAGTAAATCCCTAAGAAAGAGGCTTGGCCAGCCCTGAAAAAGAGGATTACTAAAAATAACTTAGAAGGGACTGACATGATGAAGTCGTCCCAAAAAAATCCCACAAGTTATAAAAAGTAATCTATAGAAGAGACCTAACAAAGGTCCAAATAATATGGATTACTAGAAATAACTTAGAAGGGACCGACATGATGAAGTCATCCCAACAAAATCCCACAAGTTATAAAAAGTAATCCATAGAAGAGACCTAACAAAGGTCCAAATAATGGATTACTAGAAATAACTTAGAAGAGAACAGCATAATGAAGTCGGCCCAACAAAACTACAAAAGTTATAAAAAAGGTAAATCCATAGAAGAGACCTGACCAAGGTCCAAGTAATACGGATTACTAAAAAATAACTTAGAAGGGGCCAAGACGGCTCGACAAAGCTACAAAAAGTTATAAATAAAGTAATCCATATAAAGAGACCTGACAAGGCCCAAACAAAATGGATTACTAGAAATAACTTCGGGCAGACCAAGATGAAAAAGCTGGCCAACAGAAGGCATGCGCTATAAGGGACTTCAAGTCGAACCCAGAAAGCCATGACCCCAAAAGAATCAAGCTACAAGTATGAACGTACAAAAGGCAATCAAAAGAGGTCGGAAAACAAGATTCCAACACCCTGAAGATGCCTGAAAAATATTAAGCAAGCAATCAACAAGCAAGAACAAAGTTGCTATAATAAACAAAGACCCAAGAGGCCACCTGAAGTCGACCTCAAGAGTCTTGAAAAGCTACCTTTGATTTTTCAAAATAAAGTTGCTAAAAAAGCAACTAAAAGTATCAAGAAGTCAGAACCACAAACTACAAAATAAAAAGAGTTCAAAGCCCACAAGCCGGTTCTGCATCCCGAGGTGAAGGAGGACGAGTCTGAAGAGGTACCGCATCTACCGTCCCATCATCCCGGTTCAGGATCTGGATGTCAGGATCAGACTCAGGCTGACCGACTTCAACTTCCGGAGTTGAGGAAGGTGGACCAAACAGAGACCTTGGCAGAAGCTGCAGGAGGAGGGTCGACATCATCATCATCATCAGGGTCATCAGGGACAATCTTACCATCTTTCACAATATTGTCCAAGCTAAAAAGAGTAAGGTCAAGCTCGGGTGCAAGAACTCGAACTTGATCCTTCAAATTCTCATAAGCAGCATTTACACTGCCCACAAGATGACCTTGAAGTTCGGCATAGTCAGCTCGGACAGACTCCAAACTCTACCTGAGACCCATCATCTCTCTATAAGTTGTGACATAGCTTTCCTTATGCCTCAACGCCATATCCTCAGACAACTTTGCAGAAGCCGCTAAGGCAATAGCCCGAGCCTTCTCATCTTCCAACTCTTTTCCCAATTTGGTCACTTTCACCTCGAGCTCCTCCTTCAAACCCTTGATCCGGTCGAACTCCGATTTAGCCTCCTCCATAAAGGTCTTTGTTGCATGGATAGGAAGATCCTGGGCAGTCCGGTATAAAGCTGCTCCTATATGTGCCATCTTAATACTACTCCGAGTAATAAAATCCAAATGACGAAGAAGAGAAACATCATCAGTAGGAATGGTACCATAGAGACCAATTTGTTGATCAACAAACCCGACAGCATCGAAGTCGGGGGCATCCAGGTCGAAGGGCTCAGCTGTCTTCTGTCTTTTTAGAGGAGGAGCAACAGTAAGAGAAGAGGTAGTAGCAGAAGTCTGGGGAGGATCGATCAAATGAACTCGAGGGGTAGGAATCATCCTCCTCGGTCCAGGAGAGCTCGGTACTGGCTGTTTTGTTAGAGCATGAGAGGATCCTTCCCCAACTGCTTTGGCCGAGATGTTCTGGGCAGCTGTAGCCTTCCTCACCTTTTTAAAGGCTTTCATGGAATCATTATTCTTGGCCATCTCTGAAAAAACAAAATCAACCAAAGAAGCAAGTTACAAACTAGAAGGAAAGAAAGCAAAGTAAAACAAAGCAAAAATAAGTCGGTCAACACCCAACACAGTTCGGACTAGGGAGGGGTCCCCAAAAATCTCTTGGTATCGAGATGGGGAGGTTCCCTCCAAATATCTTCCAAAACATTCACAACAGCCTGCTTAACCTCGTCAAGCATCTCCCACGAGTATCGAGACACCACAATATTCTTTTGCCAACACAAGGGGAAGGCAGGCTCATTATTTGATTCTAAGAAAAAGGGTCGAGCTCTCTCAACAGCTCGGACTTTAAAGAAGTAATTCTTAAAGTCCCTAAAGGACTCGTCATACATAGCAAACACTTTATGTCCTTGGGCAGATCGAAAGGAAATCCAATAGGCTTTCTTTTTTGAGGAAATCCCAGGCTTAGTCAAAACAAAAAGATAAAGAATGAGAGTTTGAGAAGGTGTGATGTCCAACTCTTGGCAAAGCAACTGAAAGATCTTGATAAAACCCCAGGAGTTCGGATGGAGCTGGGATGGAGCTACGTTACACGACCACAACAAGTCGATTTCAAAGGAAGTGAAAGGAAAAGTAATGTTCAGCTGGCTGAAAAAATAGTCATAAGCATAAAAGAAGGGACGTTCCCCCCGGGTCAAAGCAGGAAAGCAAACCCGTTCATCAGAATCAGGCGCTACCAATTCATAGTTCTTTTCCTGATCTCTATTTTTACAGATTCGGTGATGTTTTCTAAGCTCCGCATAGAACTCAGCATTTACCACGGAGACACACATCAACACAAGGGAGTCCAACCAGTCGGACATCCCCTCAGGAACCTTAGAAGACGTCTCAACAATATTTTTGCGAGAAGATATGGCCAACTAATCCTACAGCAAAAAGAAAATGGATTACTAACCAAAGCAGCTCGGGTGAAATCAAAGAAAACAGCTCGGACAAACATGACTCAGAGCAACACAAACAGTAAAAGAAAAACCCCAAGACACATACCAAGGTCCAGGGATATCCTTTGGAGGTAGGGATAGAGTAAGGACTCAAAAAAGAGTCTACAAAGCTACACGCCAACTAAACTCTTAGCAAAATCATCCCCTTCCAAATAAGCATCGACACGAATCAAAACAAGACACCAGAAAATCGTTATGTTCTACCAGTTTATCAAAAAGAAAACTACCAACATGGCAAAAGTCATCAAAGGAGCAATCTTTCTTAAAAAGCAAACAGTAGTTCATAAACCCTCAAAATCAAAAGTACAATCAGAAAAGCAGCGACAACATGCAAAGCCCTAAAAGTGTCAAACTACTAGGGAATCCACCCAAGAGCATACATAAGGTCGAAAAAAAAACTAGAAAACATACATCACAGTGACAACCAAGCATGGTAATGTGAGAATGTTCAAGCTTTCCAACATAAATTCAAGCAAGATCAAAACTTCAGCAAGAATATAACAATGCAAGTACAAAAGAAGAACCAACCTAAAAGAGGAGGAAGCGCCGAAAAAGTTGAAGGCGAAGAGGCAAAAATCCGGAAATGCCTTTTGAAGAAAAGGAAACTCCAGTAATCACCAATGACGCCACAAAGGGAAGCGTGAAAAAAGGCTCAGGCAAAAAAAGAAGAACGAAGGAAAAAGGGTGAAGTTACAGTGACCAAAAGAGAAGAAGAAACGGAAGCCAAATCTTTAACTAAATTCAAAATGAAGAAAGGGGGAAAAACAGCAAAGAGAAGAATTAATAGGTTATTAAACCCTCGTACATTCCCAAGGCAAAGAGACGCGCATTTCAAAAGAACAAAGGAAAGCCTGTTTCAAAAAATTAAAAAAAAGAAAAACTTTTCTCATTCAGAGGGATCTGTACAAAAAAAATCGACAATGCTCGAGCTCAACTTCTCCAGAGAAGGATTGAAGTCCTGAAACTAGGGACTCTACCTCAAAAGGAAGATCACGCTCAAGCAGGGGCACTGTTCATACCCTGGGTCGAACTGTCCGACCCGAGATGTTTAAACGACAAAGTCGACCGACCTCTTCAGGTCAGGACTATCCGACCTCTTCTCAAAGAGCTCGGCCAAATCACTAGGAAAGCCCAACAAGGGCCCAAACAGAGGAACATGACCCAAATCCAAAGGCAGCTCAAGCCTATAGAGATAAGGGCGGTTCCCTTGAAGATAAGATGACTTCACTCAAAGATAAGATAAGATAATTATCTTATCTCCAAAGAAGTCATTCCTCACCATTATAAATACACTGGAGCACCCAGGTATAACTCATACTTTAATTCTACTAAAAACCTGCTTAATACCCTTGCTAACTTAAGCATCGGAGTCCCTTGCAGGTACCACCACCCTCTAGTGAACAAAGGATCAGCAGCGTAGCCAGTCCAATGAGTTGGACGCGACAGCTCCGGCCACCACCCACCAGCCAGACACGTCAGCTCCAATCAGTACAGAAGATCTCATCCAAGATCGACCTACAGTTTTAGGTAACCCTCGGAACAGTCCTCCTTCCAATTTGGAAATTGTGGGAAGCAGATGGGTATATGATGAGCGGATAATTTATACGCTTTTTGGCATTATTTTTAGGTAGTTTTTAGTATGTTTTAATTAATGTTTAGTGTATTTTTATTAGTTTTTATTCAAAAATCACATTTTTGGACTTTACTATGAGTTTATGTGTTTTTCTGTGATTTCAGGTATTTTCTGGCTGAAATTGAGGGACCTGAGCAAAAATATGATTTAGAGGCTGAAAAAGGACTGCAGATGCTGTTAGATTCTGACCTCCCTGCACTCAAAGTGGATTTTCTGGAGCTACAGAAGCCCATTTTGCACGCTCTTAATTGAGTTGGAAAGTAGACATCTTGGACTTTCCAGAAATATATAATAGTCCATACTTTGCCTGATATTTGATGGCCCAAACCGGCGTTCTATGTCAGCATAAAATTTCTGGCGTAAAAACGCCATAACTGGCATAAAAACGCTAGAACTGGCATAAAAGCTGGAGTTAAACACCCAAACTGGCACAAAAGCTGGCGTTTAACTCCAAGAGAAGCCTCTACATGTGAAAGCTTCAATGCTCAGCCCAAGCACACACCAAGTGGGCCCGGAAATGGATTTCTGCATCATTTACTTATTTCTGTAAACCCTAGGCTACTAGTTCTCTATAAATAGGACCTTTTGCTATTGTATTTTCATCGGGGAAATCTTTAGTTCATCTTTTGATCTCTTGATCACGCTTTGGGGGCTGGCCATTCGGCCATGCCTGAACCTTCATTACTTTTGTATTTTCAATGGTGGAGTTTCTACACACCATAGATTAAGGTGTGGAGCTCTGTTGTTCCTCATGAATTAATGCAAAGTACTATTGTTTTTCTATTCAACTCAAGCCTATTTCTTCTCCAAGATATTCATTCGCACTCAAGAACATGATGAATGTGATGATTATGTGACACTCATCACCATTCTCACCTATGAATGCGTGCCTGACAACCACTTCCGTTCTACATGCAAACAAGCTTGAATGTGTATCTCTTGGATTTTTAATCTAAGATTAAAACCTTCGTGGTATAGGCTAGAATTATTGGTGGCCATTCCTGAGATTTGGAAAGTCTAAACCTTGTCTGTGGTATTCCGAGTAGGATCTAGGAAGGGATGACTGTGACGAGCTTCAAACTCGCGAGTGTTGGGCGTAGTGACAGATGCAAAAGGATCAATGGTCCTATTCCAACATGATCGAGAACCAACAGATGATTAGCCGTGCGGTGACAGCGCATTTGGACCATTTTTACTGAGAGGACGGGAGGTAGCCATTGACAATGTTGAAACCCAATATACAGCTTGCCATGGAAAGGAGTATGAATGATTGGATGAAGGCAATAGGAAAGCAGAAGTTCAAAAGGAACGAAGCATCTTCATACGCTTATCTGAAATTCTCATCAATGAATTACATAAGTATCTCTATCTTATTTTATGTTTTATTCATCTTTTAATTATCAATTCTCTATAACCATTTGAATCCACCTGACTGAGATTTACAAGATGACCATAGCTTGCTTCAAGCCGACAATCTCCGTAGGATCAACCCTTACTCACGTAAGGTTTATTACTTGGACGACCCAGTGCACTTGCTGGTTAGTTGTACGGAATTGTGAAAAAGAGTTGAGATTACAATTGTGCGTACCAAGTTGTTGGCGCCATTGATGATCACAATTTAGTGCACCAAGTTTTTGTCGCCGTTGCCGGGGATTATTCGAGTTTGGACAACTGACGGTTCATCTTGTTGCTTAGATTAGGTAACTTTATTTTATTTTTATTCTTCAAAATTTTTAAGAATGAATTCTAGAGTTTCAGATGATGTTTTTATCATCACAAAAGCTGATTGATTCTCATCAATTTAGCTGTTGTATGTAATGTCCTGCTGAAGTTTGGCTAGCCATGTGTAATCTTTTTAGACTGAAGCTTTAGACTAACATTGCATGATTCCTGGAATTCTTATTAAGAATTTTGAAATCTTTATTTTCTTTTCCAAATAATTTTCGAAAAACTACAAAAAAAATTATAAAATCATAAAAACCAAAAATAATTTATGTTTCTTGTTTGAGTCTAGTGTCAATTTTTAAGTTTGGTGTTCTGCATGTTTTATTTAATTCCCTGCATTTTTCGAATGTATGAATTTTGTTCTTCAGTAATCTTCAATATTGTTCTTGATGATTTCCTTGCTCTGATCTTTAATTTCTCTTGTTTTGTGTGTTTTGTTGTTTTTCATATGCATTCTCAATTTGTTAGTATTTCTAATATGAAAATTTCTAAGTTTGGTGTCCTGCATGCATTGTTTATTTGATCTTAGTTTTACATGATTAGTTTTATTTTGTTGTTTTTCATCATTAAAAATTCAAAAATTCTTTTCAAAATTATGTCTTTTTAAGTCAATAATACAGAGAAATAAAGATTCAGAACATGCAGCAGAGGAATTACACAGAAAAAGATGGGCGTTCAAAACGCCCAGTGAGGAAGGAAAACTGGCGTTTAAACGTCAGCCAGGGTACCTGGCTGGGCATTAAATGCCCAAAAGGGTAGTATTTTGGGCGTTAAACGCATGAATGTATACCATTCTGGGCGTTTAACGCCAGGATGGCACAAGAGGGAAGATTTTGTTTTCAATTCAAATCTTTTTCAAATTTTCATAATTTTTCAAAATCAAATCTTTTTCAGATCATATCTTTTCAATCATATGTTTTCAAAATCAAATCCTTTCCATTTTTTTAGTATTTTCAAAAATCCTTACTACAATTAATGATTTAATTCAAAATTTTTAAGTTGTTACTTGCCTATTAAGAAATGATCAAATTTTAAATTCTAGAATCATATCTTTTAAATTTCTTGTTAGCCAAGACATTAATTTTAAAAATCAAATATTTCTAATTGTTTATCAATTATATCTTTTTAAAAAACCATATTTTTTCAATCATATCTTTTCAATCACATCTTTTTCAAAATAATTTTCAATCATATCTTTTTTATTTCTAATTTCAAAATCTTTTTCAAAATCACTTAACTACTTTCTCAATTTTAATTTTCGAAAATGATCAACCAAATTTTCAAAATTTCTTTTAATTATTTCAAAATCTTTCTAAATTTAATTTCGAAAAAATTCTTTCCCCCTTCTCACATCCTTCTATTTAAGGGACTAACATTCCTCCTCAATGTGCAATTCGAACTCTCTCCCTCTCCATAAGTTCGAATTCTCTCCTTTCTACCTCCTCCTTCTATTCTTCTTTTCCTCTGACATCTCAAGGAATCTCTATACCGTGACATAGAGGATTCTATACTTTCTCCTTCTCTCTTTCATATGAGCAGGAGCAAAGACAAAGGAATTCTTGTTGAAGCTGATCCTGAACCTGAAAGGACCTTGAAGAGAAAGCTAAGAGAAGCTAATGCACAACTCTCTGTAGAGGACCTAACAGAAATTTTCAAACAAGAAGAAGCCATGGCAGCCGAAAATAACAACAATGCCAACATTGCAAGGAAGGTGCTTGGTGACTTTACTGCAGCTACTCCCGACTTCTATGGGAGAAGCATCTCTATCCCTGCCATTGGAACAAACAACTTTGAGCTAAAGCCTCAATTAGTTTCTCTAATGCAACAGAATTGCAAGTTTTATGGACTTCCATTGGAAGATTCTCATCAGTTCTTAGTTGAATTCTTGCAAATCTGTGACACTGTCAAGACCAATGGGTTGACCCTGAGGTCTACAGACTTATGCTCTTCCCTTTTGCTGTAAGAGACAGAGCTAGGATATAGTTGGATTCACAACCTAAGGAAAGCCTGAACTCTTGGGAAAAGCTGGTCAGTGCTTTTCTGGCCAAATTCTTTCTACCTCAAAAATTGAGTAAGCTAAGAGTGGAGGTCCAGACCTTCAGACAGAAGGAAGGTGAACCCCTCTATGAAGCTTGGGAAAGATACAAGCAATTGATCAGAAGGTGTCCTTCTAACATGCTTTCTGAATGGAGCATCATGGGTATCTTCTATGATGGTCTGTCTGAACTGTCCAAGATGTCATTGGATAGCTCTGCTAGAGGATCTCTTCATCTGAAGAAGATGCCTGCAGAAGCTCAAGAACTCATTGAGATGGTTGCAAATAACCAATTCATGTACACTTCTGAAAGGAATCCTGTGAATAATGGGACAAATCAGAAGAAAGGAGTTCTTGAGATTGATACTCTGAATGCCATATTGGCTCAGAACAAAATATTGACTCAGTAAATCAATATGATTTCTCAGAGTCTGTCTGGCATGCAAGCAGTAACAGGCAGTACGAAAGAAGCTTCATCTGAAGGAGAAGCTTATGATCCTGAGAACCCAGCAATGAAAGAGGTGAATTACATGGGAGAACCCTATGGAAACACCTATAATCCTTCATGGAGAAATCACCCAAATCTCTCATGGAAGGACCAACAGAGGCCTCAACAAGGCTTCAACAGCAGTAATGGTGAAAGAAATAGGTTTAGCAATAGCAAGCCTTTTCCATCATCTTCTCAGCAACAGATAGAGAATTCTAAGCAGAGCCACTCTGACTTAGCAACTGTAGTCTCTGATCTATTTAAGACCACTCAAAGTTTCATGACTGAAACAAGGTCCTCTATTAGAAATTTGGAGGCACAAGTGGGTCAGCTGAGTAAGAAAATTACTGAACTCCCTCCTAGTAATCTCCCAAGCAATACAGAAGAAAACCCAAAGAGAGAATGCAAGGCCATAAACACGTCCCACATGGCCGAATGCATAGAAAAGGGAAAGACAGTGATTTCCACTAAAGAAGACCTCAATAGACGTCCACTTGCCTCCAAGGAGTTCCCTAATAAGGAACCATGGGAATCTGAGGCTCATACAGAGACCATAGAGGTTCCATTAAATTTACTTCTGCCATTCATGAACTCTGATGAGTATTCTTCCTCTGAAGAGGATGAAGATGTTACTAAAGAGCAAGTTGCTAAGTACCTTGGAGAAATCATGAAGCTAAATGCCAAGTTATTTGGTAATGAGACTTGGGAGGATGAACCCCCCTTGCTCACCAAAGAACTGGATGACTTGACTAGGCAGAGATTACTTCAGAAGAGACAGGATCCTGGAAAGTTCTCAATACCTTGTACCATACGCACCATGACCTTTGAGAAGGCTCTGTGTGACCTGGGGTCAAGTATAAACCTCATGCCACTCTCTGTGATGGAGAAGCTAGGGATCCGTGAGGTACAAGCTGCAAGAATCTCACTAGAAATGGCAGACAATTCAAGGAAATAGGCTTATGGACTTGTAGAGGATGTCTTGGTAAAGGTTGAAGGCCACTACATCCCTGCTGATTTCATAATCCTAGATACTGGGAAGTGTAAGGATGAATCCATCATCCTTGGTAGATCCTTCCTAGCCACAGCAAAAGCTGTGATTGATGTTGACAGAGGAGAATTGGTCCTTCAAGTGAATGAGGACTCCCTTGTGTTTAAAGATCAAGGATCTCCCTCTGTAACCGTGGAGAGGAAGCATGAAAAGCTTCTCTCAATGCAGAGTCAATTAGAGCCCCCACATTCAAACTCTAAGTTTGGTGTTGGGAGGCCATCATCATGCTCTGAGTATCTGTGAGGCTCCATGAGAGCCCACTGTCAAGCGATTGACATTAAAGAAGCGCTTCTTGGGAGGCAACCCAATTTTATTTAATCATATCTATTTATTTTCCATTGTTATTTTATGTTTTTTGTAGGTTGATGATCATGTGAAGTCACAAAAATAACTGAAAAAGCAAAAACAGAATGAAAAACAGTATTAAAAACAGCACACCCTGGAGGAGATGCTTACTGGCGTTTAAGGGTAGCAGAATGGGCGTTAAACACCCAGTCTGGCACGATTCTGGGCATTTAATGCCAGAAATGGGCACAGAGCTGGCGTTTAAATGCCATAAAGGGGAGAAAAGCTGGCGTTTAACGCCAGAAATGGGCACAGAGCTGGCGTTTAGACACTAGAAAGGGGAGAAAAGCTGGCGTTAAACGCCAGAAATGGGCAGGAACCTGGCATTTAACACCAGGATTGGCAATCAAGGGGGCATTTACACGCCAACATGGTGCAAGGATGAGAAATCCTTGATAGCTCAGGATCTATGGACCCTACAAGATCTCCACCTACCTCGTCTCTCTCTCTCTTCTTCACACCTCCCCATAACACCCTTCCCCAAATACCCTTCACCAATCACCTCAATACCTCTTCCCCAAAAACCCCTCACCTATCAAATCCTACTCTCTTCTCTAAAATCTCTTCACCAATCCACATCCATCCACCATAGATCCTCACCTACCTCACCATTCAAATTCAAACCACTTTCCCTCCCAAACCCACCCATACATGGCCGAACCCTACCCCCTCTCTCCACTCCTATATAAACCCATCTTCACTCATTCATTTTCACACATCATACACACTACTTCTCCCCCTTGGCCGAACCACAAAACCCCCTCCATCTCCTCCATTTTCTTCATCTACTCTTTTCTTTCTTCTTTTGCTCGAGGAAGAGCAAACCTTCTAAGTTTGGTGTGGTAAAAGATAAAGCTTTTTGTTTTTCCATAACCATTTATGGCACCTAAGGCTGGAGAAACCTCTAGAAAGAGGAAAGGGAAGGCAAAAGCTTTCGCCTCCGAGTCATAGGAGATGGAGAGATTCATCTCAAAGATCCATCAAGACCACTTCTATGAAGTTGTGGCCAAGAAGAAGATGATCCCCGAGGTCCCTTTCAAACTCAAAAAGGGTGAATATCCAGAGATCCGACATGAGATTCGAAGAAGAGGTTGGGAAGTTCTCACCAACCCCATTCAACAAGTCAGAATCTTAATGGTTTAAGAGTTTTCTGCCAATGCATGGATCACTAAGAACCATGATCAAAGTGTGAACTTGGACCCAAAGAATTGGCTTACAATGGTCCGGGGAAAATGCTTAGATTTTAGTCCAGAAAATATACAGTTGGCATTCAACTTGCCCATGATGCAAGGAGATGCACGCCCCTATACTAGAAGGGTCAACTTTGATCAAAGGTTGGACCAAGTCCTCATAGACATTTGTGAAGAGGGCACTCAATGGAAGAGAGATTCAAGAGGGAAACCAGTTCAACTAAAAAGGCATGACCTCAAGCCCGCGGCTAGGGGATGGTTGGAGTTCATCCAACGCTCAATCATTCCTACTAGCAACCGATCTGAAGTTACTATAGACCGGGCTATCATGATCCATAGCATCATGATTGGAGAGGAAGTCGAAGTTCATGAGGTTATATCCCTAGAACTATACAAGGTGGCGGACAAGTCCTCTACTTTGGCAAGGTTAGCCTTCCCTCATCTCATTTGTCACCTCTGCATTTCAGCTGGAATTGACATAGAGTAAGACATCCTCATTGATGAGGACAAGCCCATCACTAAGAAAAGGATTGAGCAAACAAGAGAGCCCACTCATGGACAAGAGCATGAGGAAATTCCTCATCATAAAATCCCTGAGATGCCTCAAGGGATGCATTTTTCTCCACAAAACTATTGGGAGCAAATCAACACATCCCTAGGAGAATTAAGTTCCAACATGGGACAACTAAGGGTGGAGCACCAAGAGCATTCCATCCTCCTCTATGAAATTGGAGAAGACCAAAGAGTCATGAGGGAGGAGCAACAAAGTCAAGGAAGACACATTGAGGAGCTCAAACACTCCAAAAGATTTTCAAGAGGAAGAACAAGCCGCCATCACTAAGGTGGACCCGTTCTTTAATTTCCTTGTTCTTATTTTTCTGTTTTTCGAAAATTATGCTTTATGTTTTATTTATGTTTGTGTCTTATTACATGATCACTAGTGTCTAAGTGTCTATGCCTTAAAGCTATGAATGTCCTATGAATCCATCACCTTTCTTAAATAAAAAGTGTTTTTAATTGCAAAAAGAAAAAGAAGTACATGAATTTCGAATTTTAAAACAGATTAATTATTTTGATGTGGTGGCAATACTTTTTGTTTTTTTGAATGAATGATTGAACAGTGCATATTTTTGAATTCGTTGTTCATGAATGTTAAAATTGTTGGCTCTTAAAAGAATGATGAAAAAAGGAGAAATGTTATTGATAATCTGAAAAATCATAAAAATGATTCTTGAAGCAAGAAAAAGTAGTGAAAAGCTTGCAAAAAAAAAGAGAGTAAAAAGAGAAAGAAAAAGCAAGCAGAAAAAGCCAATAGCCCTTTAAACCAAAAGGCAAGGGTAAAATAAAAAGGATCCAAGGCTTTGAGCATCAGTGGATAGGACGTACCACAGGAATAAAATTCTGGCCTAAGCGGCTAAACCAAGCTGTCCCTAACCATGTGCTTGTGGCGTGAAGGTGTCAAGTGAAAAGCTTGAGACTGAGCGGTTAATGTCGTGGTCCAAAATAATAAGAGTGTGCTTAAGAGCTCTGGACACCTCTAATTGGGGACTCTAGCAAAGCTGAGTCACAATCTGAAAAGGTTTACCCAGTTATGTGTCTGTGGCATTTATGTATCCGGTGGTAATACTGGAAAACAAAATGCTTAGGGTCACGGCCAAGACTCATAAAGTAACTGTGTTCAAGAATCAACATACTGAACTAGGAGAATCAATAACACTATCTAAATTCTGAGTTCCTATAGATGCCAATCATTCTAAGCTTCAAAGGATAAAGTGAGATGCCGAAACTGTTCAGAAGCAAAAAGCTAATAGCCCCGCTCATCTAATTAAGACTGAACTTCATAGATGTTTTTGGAATTCATTGTATACTCTCTTCTTTTTATCCTATTTGATTTTCAGTTGCTTGGGGACAAGCAACAATTTAAGTTTGGTGTTGTGATGAGCGGATAATTTATACGTTTTTGGCATTATTTTTAGGTAGTTTTCAGTATGTTTTAATTACTTTTTAGTATATTTTTATTAGTTTTTATTCAAAAATCACATTTCTGGACTTTACTATGAGTTTGTGTGTTTTTCCGTGATTTCAGGTATTTTCTGGCTGAAATTGAGGGACCTGAGCAAAAATCTTATTCAAAGGCTGAAAAAGAACTGCAGATGCTGCTGGATTCTGACCTCCCTGCACTCGAAATGGATTTTCTGGAGTTATAGAAGCCCAATTGGCGTGCTCTCATATGCGTTGGAAAGTAGACATCCTGGGCTTTCCAGCAATATATAAAAGTCTATACTTTTCCGGAGATTTGATGGCCCAAACCGGCATTTCAAGTCAGCATAAAATTTCTGGCGTCAAAACGCCAGAACTGGCATAAAAGCTGGAGTTAAACGCCTAAACTGGCACAAAAGCTGGCATTTAACTCCAAGAGAAGCCTCTACACGTGAAATCTTCAATGCTCAGCCGAAGCACACACCAAGTGGGCCCGGAAGTGGATTTCTGCATCATTTACTTATTTCTGTAAACCCTAGGCTACTAGTTCTCTATAAATAGGACCTTTTGCTATTGTATTTTCATCGGAGAAATCTTTAGTTCATCTTTTGATCTCTTGATCACGCTTTGGGGGCTGGCCATTCGGCCATGCCTGAACCTTCATTACTTTTGTATTTTCAACGGTGGAGTTTCTACACACCATAGATTTAAGTGTGGAGCTCTGTTGTTCCTCATGAATTAATGCAAAGTACTATTATTTTTCTATTCAACTCAAGCCTATTTCTTCTCCAAGATATTCATTCGCACTCAAGAACATGATGAATATGATGATTATGTGACACTCATCACCATTCTCACCTATGAACGCGTGCTGACAACCACTTCCGTTCTACATGCAAACAAGCTTGAATGTGTATCTCTTGGGTTTCTAATCTAAGATTAAAACCTTTGTGGCATAGGCTAGAATTATTGGCGGCCATTCCTGAGATCTGGACAGTCTAAACCTTGTCTCTGGTATTCCGAGTAGGATCTGGGAAGGGATGACTGTGACGAGCTTCAAACTCGCAAGTGTTGGGCGTAGTGACAGACGCAAAAGGATCAATGGATCCTATTCCAACATGATCGAGAACCGACAGATGATTAGACGTACGGTGACAGCACATTTGGACCATTTGCACTGAGAGGACGGGAGGTAGCCATTGACAACGGTGAAACCCAACATACAGCTTGCCATGGAACAGAGTATGAATGATTGGATAAAGGCAATAGGAAAGCAGAAGTTCAGGAGTAAAAAAGCATCTTCATACACTTATCTAAAATTCTCATCAATGAATTAGATAAGTATCTCTATCTTATTTTATATTTTATTCATCTTTTAATTATCAATTCTCCATAACCATTTGAATCCGCCTGACTGAGATTTACAAGATGACCATAGCTTGCTTCAAGCCGACAATCTCCGCGGGATCGACCCTTACTCACGTAAGGTTTATTACTTGGACGACCCAGTGCACTTGCTGGTTAGTTGTGCGGAATTGTAAAAAAGAGTTGAGATTACAATTGTGCGTACCAAGTTGTTGGCTCCATTGATGATCACAATTTCGTGCACCAGTATACAAGATCAAGACTCACTCTGATGGTTCTATTGACCATTATAAGGCACAATTGGTTGCTCAGGGTTGTACGCAAGAGTATAGTATTGACTATGAAGAGACTTTTGCTCCTGTTTCTCGTCTCACATCTGTTCGACCTCTTCTTGCCAATGCTGCGGTCAAAAAATGGTCTCTCAGTTAGATGGATGTGAAGAATACATTTCTTAATGGAGATTTGAAAAAGAAGGTCTATATGAAACCCCCTCCGGGTTATCCTTGTCCTTCTAGAAAAGTTTTTCTCCTTCACAAGGCACTCTATGGACTTAAGCAAGCTCCTCGTGAATGGTTTGACAAGTTCAGTACTACCAAATGCAGTCTTGGTTTCACTTGCAGCCCTCATGAGAATGCTCTCTTCATTCGTAAAAGTGAACGTGGAATTGTTCTTCTACTTCTGTATGTTGTTGACATGATCATTACTGGAGATGATGTTGATGGTATCTCTAATCTCAAGGTGTCCCTTCAGCCTACTTTTGAGATGAAAGATCTTGGTTCTCTCAGCTATTTTCTTGGTCTAGAAGTCATATCCACCGATAATGGCATCTATCTCTCTCAAGCTAAATATGCTTCAGATCTTCTTGCTTGAGCCAGAATTATAGATAGTCGCACAGAGTCTACTCCTCTTGAGCTTAATGTTCGATTTACTCCTATGGATGGCACTGTTTTGGATAATCCTACTATTTATCGACAGCTAGTTGGAGGACTCGTCTACTTAACTGTCACCCTACCAGACATCGCCTATCCAGTTCATGTTCGTAGCCAGTTCTTGTCAGCTCCTCGTACTACTCATTATGCGGTAGTTCTTCATATTCTTTGCAACATCAAAGGCACCCTATTCCATGGCCTTTATTTTTCTGCCCATTCATCTTTATCCCTTCAGGCATACTCAGATGTTGATTGGGCTAGTGATCCCACTGATCGTCGTTCCACTACTGGTTATTGTTTGTTTCTTGGAAACTCTCTCATTTCCTGGCGAGCTAGAAAGCAAATATTCACTGCTTGATCAAGCACAGAAGCTGAATACCGTGCTCTCGCTAACACCACTACTGAAGTTATCTTGATTCGTTGGCTTCTCGAAGACTTGAGTGCTCCTTAGTCATCCCCAACTGATGTTTTTTGTGACAACCACAGTCCTATTCAGATTGCCCATATTGATGTGTTTCATGAATGCACCAAACACATTGAGAATGATTGTCACTTTGTTCGGCAACGTATCCTTATTGGTGCTGTTCGTCTCATTGATGACAAGTCATCGTCTTAGCCTAGTTTTACTAGTCTTTTTCTTTATTTTATTAGAATTTATGCACTTTCTTGCATTACAAGTAAGTAATTTGGAGTGAAATTGCATGGTTTCCTTGAATCAATCAACCACCATTTAATTGATACTAAATCATGAGGTTCAAGCTAAATTTAATTGATTTTTATTGATTTATAAACCTTGTGAATTTGGTGATACTTTGATTGGTTGTTTTGATTACTTGTAGGTGAAGAAAAGAAGAAAATAAGAAAGCGTGGCCTAAGAAAGCGTGGCCCAAGGGAAAGAAGAATATGGCAAAGGAAACTAGGAAGCTTGGCACATGGAAGAAGGAAGTACAATGCTCTCTTCAGGAGCAGAGCACTCTCTCAAGGGAGCCAAACTATGAGCCAAAAAGAGCAAAGTATGATGCTATGCTCCCATTGAGAGCGGAGCACAATTTGGGGCCAAGAAATAAAGAAGAGAAGAATGATGCTCTGCTCTCCTTGAGAGCATTATCGGGCTCCAATCACAAATAATTCCAAGGAAATATTTTGCCAATGCTTGCTCCTAGGTTCGAACTCATGAGCAAAGGGTAGTGGGAGAGCACTACTCACAAGGAAAATAAGCCAAAAATTGGCCAAAAGCATCCCCAAGTTTCGAACCCAAGGCACTCCCACTCAACCCTTATTTCCTTCACAAAGAAAAAGAGCCAGCATGCCTTCCCAAGGTTTCGAACTTGGGACCTCACCCAAGAACAAGGAATGCTACGCTCCCAAGGAGAGCAGAGCGCTACTCCTTGGTGCAACACATACAACATGACACGGCCAGGGAGCATGAGGCGCGCAACATTGACACGGGCAGGGAGGCAAGGCAAGGCGCACAAGACACACACCAAGGAAGCCAATGCTCCGCTCCCCACAAGAGCGGAGCGCTATCCTGATTCCCTCCAAGCCTTGGCACGCAACAAGGAGCCCCAAGACAAGCTTCAATGCTCCGCTCCCCACAAGAGCAGAGCATCCTCCTAGGAGCAACACATGGGCTAAAATTCAACTAAAAATCCAATTAAATTCAAATCTTCACCAAATTAAAAAGCCCACCCAAATTCTAAAATCCAATAATAGAAAATGTATAAATAGAAGCTAGTTTGATTTAGAGAGGACTTTACTTTGATTTTGAACTTTTACCTTTTTGCTTCTTTTAATTTTTATTTTTGTAATTTTGAGGTTTTTACTTGGAATTTGGATCTTGGAGAATTGGGAAGGAGAATTGATCTCTCTTCTTCCTTGTTCTTTCTTGAGCACTCTTTACTTTTCATCTTGGATCTTGGGTGGAGAATTGAAGAACTTCTGTTTCAATCTCACCTTGAGATCTCTTGTTTACTTTCTGCATAATTTTAGAATCTGAGATTTGAATTCCAATTCTGTTTACTGCTTCCATCCTTCTACTTCTTCTGTAATTTACTTTTTCATTTTTCTTTTGCAATTGTTCTTGTTAGATCAAGGAAGGATTTGAGATCTAGACTTGTTTTCTAGTCTCTTCCACTCCTGAGGTCTTCAACCTTCTTTTAAATTGCTGCAACTAAGCATCAGTCACTTTCTGTTTTAATTCTTCAAGCATTTTTACTCTTCTGATTGAGATCTACTTAAATTCAATTCATCTTTTGCTCTTCTGTTTATTGCAAATTACTTCTGCTTGTTTAAATTCCTGTAATCCCAGTTCCCAATCCCCTTTATAATTCAAGCAATTTATCTTTCTTTCACTTTAAGATTCAGTCATTTACATTTCTTGCAATCTAAGTTTCTGTAATTTAATTTACTTGTTCTTTAAGATTCATCACTTTTACTTTCTGTTATCTTTAATTTACTACAATTCTGCCCTCTCTCTTTACATTTCATGCAATTTAGCTTCTGTCAATTACAAACCACTCAAACCAATACTTGACTCGCTTGACTAAATCAACCACTAAACTAAAATTGCTCAATCCTTCAATCCCTGTGGGATCGACCTCACTCATGTGAGTTATTATTACTTGATGCGACCTGGTACACTTGCCGGTTAGTTTTAGGTGTTTGGAAATTCGTTTCGTTTTCCAAAATACACCATCAAGTTTTTGGCGCCGTTGCCGGGGATTGATTAGATTGACAATGATTAAGTGAAGTGGAGATCTTGATCAAGCACTTTTTCTTTTCTGTTTCTTTAATTCTTAACTAACACACTAACTGTTTGAATCTTTGCTTAAGCTAACTAAAATTTCACTCTAGCAATGGGTTGAAGTGTTATTGTCTTTCTGGGTTTTGTGTGATTCTTTTTGTTTTGGGTGTATGTCAGGTACAAGGAGAGTTATACCCACTTTTTGTGAACAAGACGAAAGAACCCTCAGGAGATTAAGAAGAGCTGAAAGAGGGAAAAACATTGTTGGAGAAGAGGATTCAGAAGAAGAATTCCAGGACATCGAGGAACACTTAACAAATCCACCAAATCCACCAAAAGGAGTAGTGGTATGCAAAAATTACTTCACAATATGTAATTCCGCACAACTAACCAGCAAGTGCACTAGGTCGTCCAAGTAATACCTTACGTGAGTAAGGGTCGAATCCCACGGAGATTGTTGGTTTGAAGCAATCTATGGCTATCTTGTAAATCTTAGTCAGGGAATCAATTATAATTATCAGTATGAATTTTGAAGAATAAAAGAGCATGGATTAAATACTTGTTCTGCAGTAATGGAGAATATGTTGGAGTTTTGGAGATGCTTTGTCTTCTGAATCTCTGATTTCTCCCTGTCTTCTTCTTCACGCTCGCAAGGTTCTTCCTATGGCAAGCTGTGTGTTGGTGGATCACCGTTGTCAATGGCTACCATCCGTCCTCTCAGTGAAAAAGGTCCAGGTGCGCTGTCACCACACGGCTAATCATCTGTCGGTTCCCACTCATGCTGGAATATCCATTGATCCTTTTGCGTCTGTCACTACGCCCAGCCCTTGTGAGTTTGAAGCTCGTCACAGTCATTCAATCCCTGAATCCTACTCGGAATACCACAGACAAGGTTTAGACTTTCCGGATTCTCATGAATGCTGCCAATGGATTCTAGCTTATACCACGAAGATTCTGATTAAGGAATCCAAGAGATGTTCATTCAATCGAAGGTAGAACAGAGGTGGTTGTCAGGCACGCGTTCATAGATTGAGGATGATGATGAGTGTCACGGATCATCACATCCATCATATTGAAGTGCGAATAAACATCTTAGATAGAAACAAGCGTGTTTGAATAGAAAACAGAAATAGTTGCATTAATTCATCGAAACACAACAGAGCTCCTCACCCCCAACAATGGAGTTTAGAGACTCATGCCGTCAAAGAGTACAAAGTTCAAATCTAAAAATGTCATCAGGTCCAAAATAAATCCCCAAAAGTTGTTTAAATACTAAACTAGTAACCTAGGTTTACAGAAAATGAGTAAATTATAACAGATATTGCAGAAATCCACTTCTGGGACCCACTTGGTGTGTGCTGGGGCTGAGACTAAAGCTTTCACGTGCCTGGGGCTTTTTTGGGCGTTCAACGCCAGCTTTGGATCCTTTTCTGGCGTTGAACTCCAACTTGCAGCTTGTTTCTGGCGCTGGACGCCAGAATTGGGCAGAGAGCTGGCGTTGAACGCCAGTTTACGTCATCTAACCTTGAGCAAAGTATGGACTATTATATATTTATGGAAAGCTCTGGATGTCTACTTTCCAACACAATTGGAAGCGCGCCATTTGGAGTTTTGTAGCTCCAGAAATTCCATTTTGAGTGCAGGGAGGTCAGAATCCAACAACATCAGCAGTCCTTTTTCAGCCTGAATCAGATTTTTGCTCAGCTCCCTCAATTTCAGCCAGAAAATATCTGAAATCATAGAAAAACATACAACTCATAGTAAAGTCCAGAAATATTAATTTTTCCTAAAAACTAATGAAAATAAACTAAAAATTAACTAGAACATACTAAAAACTATATGAAATTAACCCCAAAAAGCGTATAAAATATCCGCTCATCACAACACCAAACTTAAACTGTTGCTTGTTCTCAAGCAACTAGACAAATAAAATAGAAGACTAATAGGTTGAGAAGCAATAATATCTTAGAGTTTTTGAGTGAAGCTCAGATTCTAATTAGATGAGCGGGACTAGTAGCTTTTTGCTTCCGAACAGTTTTGGTATCTCACTTTATCCATTGAAGCTCAGAGTGATTGGCATCTATAGGAACTTAGAATTCAGATAGTGTTATTGATTCTCCTATTTCATTATGATGATTCTTGAACACAGCTATTTTATGAGTCTTGGCCGTGGCCCTAAGCACTTTGTTTTCCAGTGTTACTACCGGATACATAAATGCCACAGACACATAATTGGGTGAACCTTTTAGATTGTGACTCAGCTTTGCTAAAGTCCCCAATTAGAGGTGTCCAGAGTTCTTAAGCACACTCTTCTTTTTGCTTTGGACCTTGACTTTAACCGCTCAGTCTCAAGTTTTCACTTGACACCTTCACGCCACAAGTACATGGTTAGGGACAGCTTGGTTTAGCCACTTAGGCCAGGATTTTATTCCCTTAGGCCCTCCTATCCACTGATGCTCAAAGCCTTGGGATCCTTTTTATTACCCTTGACTTTTGGTTTTAAGGGCTATTGGCTTTTTCTGCTTGCTTTCTCTTTTTCTTTCTCTATTTTTTTTTTCTGCAAGCTTTGTTCTTTGCTGCTTTTTCTTGCTTCAAGAATCATTTTTATGATTTTTCAGATTATCAATAACATGTCTCATGTTCATCATTCTTTCAAGAGCCAACATATTTAACAGTCTTAAATAATAAATTCAAAAGACATATGCACTGTTCAAGCATTCATTCAGAAGATAGAAAGCATTACCACCACATGTAACTAATTAGAATTTTTATTATTAAAAACTCGAAATTTTATTGCCTCTCATTCAAAAGATCTACTATTTTATTCATGTTTGCTGATGATGAGAAAAATAGACTATAACTTAATTGGAGATAAAATCAAAACAGATACTAATTACTACTATATGACTCCTAAGGTAAACTCCTATAACGACAACTATCACAGAGTTAAAGCAGAAATTAGAATTTAACAACCTTTGTTCTGGGAAGTGGATGTTCCTCGGATCTGTGGGGTGCTTGGTCCTTCAAGAGATAACTTCTGGTGCTTCAATTCCCTCAAGTCACGCCCTTGCTCCTCTTGTTCTTTAATCAAATAGCAAAGAATTTGACTTTGTTCCTTCTGTTCTTTTATTATTTGTTCTATAGCTTCTTGCATTTTGGTAACTGATGTTTCAAGATACTCCCAGTATTCAGATTGAGGGATTTCTGGGAGAAATTCCTGTGTTTTCTTCTTGATGGGATCATCCTGTGCTTGTTGTTTTTCCATTGATGCTTTGGTGATTGGTTTCTCGACTGAGATATACTCAGTTATTCCCATCCTTACTCCAGCGTCCTTGCAGAGCAGAGAAATCAAGCTTGGGTAAGCCAACCTGGCCTCTTTAGAATTTTTGTTAGCAATTTTGTAGAATTCAGTTGAAATCAGTTGATGAACTTCCACTTCTTTTCCCATCATGATCCAATGGATCATCACTGCTCTTCTAACAGTGACTTCAGAACGGTTGCTGGTGGGCAGCAGAGAATGCCCAATGAAGTCCAGCCATCCTCTGGCGACTGGTTTGAGATCTTCTCTTTTGAGTTGATTTGGGACACCCTTCGTGCTGGTGGTCCACCTGGCTCCAGGGATACATATATCCTCTAGAATCTTATCCAGGCCCTTGTCTATTCTCATCATTCTCCTGTTGAAAGAGTCTGGATCATCTATCAGCTGAGGTAGCTTTAAGATCTCCCTGATCTTGTCAGGGTTGGTATGAACAATCTTTCCTCTGACCACGGTCCGATATTCATAGAAAGCAGTTCCAGATAGTTTTTGCTTGTCTTTCTGCCACATATTAGCATAGAACTCCTGGACCATATTCCTTCCCACTTTTGTTTCAGGATTAGCTAGGACCTCCCAGTTCCTAATTCGAATTTACTCCTGGATCTCCAGATATTCGTCTTCTTTCAGATCGAATCTAACTTCCGGGATCACTGATCTTAGACCCATTATTTTGTAGTAATGGTCTGAATGTTCTTTAGATAAGAACTTCCCTTGATTCCAAAGTAGTTTTGGAACACTCTCTTTCTTGCCTCTTGAAGTGGGTTGTTTTCCCTTAGGAGCCATGATCTTAGTGATCACGGATAAACACACCAAACTTAGAGGTTTGCTTGTCCTCAAGCAAAAGAAAAGAAAGGAGAGGGATAGAAGGAGAGCTAGGTGCAATTGTTGATGGAAGGGGAGGGAGGCCGAACCCATATTTAAAGGGAGGGGGGGTGGGTTCAAAAAATTAGAAGAGATATGATAAAAAAGATTGATTTGGAAAAGATAGGATAGAAGATATGATAAGAGATGATGTAGTTTAAAAAAAGATATAAAAGATTTTTGAAAAAGATAAATCTAAATTTTGAAAAAGATAATGTGGAGATTTGAAAAAGATATTAATTAGTTGAAAAGATTTTTGAATGAGAAGAGATGGATTTGTTTTGAAAATTTTGAAAAACAGTTGAATTGGATAAAAAGGGTTGGTGCTTATGGATTAAGATACATTTGATATTTTTAAAATAGGGTTTTTTGAAATTAGGAATTTTAGAAATTAGGGTTCTTAACATGTTTATGTGAGAAATCATGAATTGAAGCGTGAAAATAAAAAATATGATGAAAAAATGAATTTACCTCCTCCCCACCATCCTGGCGTTTGAACGCCCAAACGCTGCATGTTTTGGGCGTTCAATGCCCAAATGCTGCCTCTCTTGGGCGTTCAACGCCCAGCTGCTGCTTCTTTCTGGCGTTGAACGCCAGGAAGTCCTTTGTTACTGGGCGTTTTTCTGAACGCCCAGAATGCTGTAAATCTGGAGTTAAACGCCCAGAAAGAGCTTCTTTCTGGCGTTTAACGCCCAGATGGCTATCCTCACTGGCGTTCAACGCCCAATGGATGCTTCTTTTGGGCGTTGAACGCCCAAAACAGACTTTTACTGGCGTTTTCTTGCCAGTGAGCTCTTTTTTCTTTGTTTTGTGTGCAGAATCCTTCTGTAACCCTGTAAACTTATACAATTGACTCTTTACCTTAGGATCAGTGAACTTTATATAAACAAATAAAATCAAGAATAGGGCAAAATGCTTAGAGGAAGTGATGCCCTATGGCTGGGTTGCCTCCCAGCAAGCGCTTCTTTATTGTCTTTAGCTGGACTTTGCTGAGCTTTTAATCTAGCTTCAGCCTTGAGCACTCTTGCTCAACATTGCCTTCAAGATAGTGCTTGATTCTCTGTCCATTAACAATGAACTTTTTATCAGAATCAATATCTTGAAGCTCCACATAACCATATGGTGATACACTTGTGATCACATATGGTCCCCTCCACCGGGACTTCAGTTTCCCGGGGAATAGCCTGAGCCTAGAGTTAAACAACAGAACTTTTTGTCCTGGTTCAAAAATTATAGATGACAGCTTCTTGTCATGCCATTATTTTTATTTTTCTTTATAGAGCTTGGCATTTTCGAAAGCAGTGAATCTGAATTCCTCTAGCTCATTTAGCTGGAGCAATCTTTTTCTCCAGCTAATTTGGCATCAAAGTTTAAGAATCTGGTTGCCCAGTAGGCTTTATGTTCCAGTTCCACGGGCAGGTGACATGCCTTACCATACACAAGTTGGTATGGAGAGGTCCCTATAGGAGTCTTGAATGCTGTTCTGTATGCCCACAGAGCATCATCCAAGATTCTTCCCCAATCCTTTCTATGGGTACTTACAGTCCGTTCTAGGATTCTTTTTAGCTCTCTGTTAGAGACTTCAGCTTGTCCATTAGTCTATGGATGATATGGAGTCGCCACCTTGTGGCGAATCCCATACCGGACCATGGCAGAGTAAAGCTGTTTGTTGCAGAAGTGAGTGCCCCCATCATTGATTAGTACTCTAGGGACACCAAACCTGCTAAAGATATGTTTCTGGAGGAACTTCAGCACTGTTTTAGTATCATTAGTGGGTGTGGCAATGGCCTCAACCCATTTTGATACATAGTCAACTGCCACCAAAATATAAGTGTTTGAGAATGATGGTGGGAAAGGTCCCATGAAGTCAATTCCCCATACGTCAAACAACTCAATCTCCAAGATTCCTTGTTGAGGTATGGCGTAACCATGAGGTAGATTACCAGCTCTTTAGCAACTGTCATAGTTACGTACAAACTCTCGGGAATCTCTATAGAGTGTGGGCCAATAGAAGCCACATTGGAGGACCTTGGTGGCTGTTCGCTCACCTCCGAAATGGCCTCCATATTGAGATCCATGGCAATGCCATAGGATCCTCTGTACTTCTTCTCTAGGAACACACCTACGGATTATTCCGTCTGCACATCTCTTAAAGAGATAGGGTTCATCCCACAAGTAGTACTTTGCATCCGTGATTAATTTTTTCTTTTGTTGCCTGTTGTACTCTTTCGGTATGAACCTTGCAGCTTTATAGTTTGCAATATCGACAAACCATGGTGTTTCCTGAATGGCAAATAAATGCTCATCCGGAAAAGTCTCAGAGATCTCAAGAGAGGGGAGGGACGTCCCTTCTACTGGCTCTATCCGGGACAGGTGATTAGCCACTTGGTTCTCTGTCCTTTTTCTGTCTCTTATTTCTATATCAAACTCTTGCAGAAGCAACACCCATCTGATGAGCCTGGGTTTTGAATCCTGCTTTGTGAGTAGATATTTAAGAGCAGCATGGTCAGTATACACAATCACTTTTGATCCCACTAAGTATGATCTGAACTTGTCAATGGCATAAACCACTGTAAGTAATTCTTTTTCTGTGGTTGTGTAATTTTTCTGGGCATCATTTAAAATGCGACTAGCATAATAAATGACATGCAGAAGCTTGTCATGCCTCTATCCCAATACTGCACCAATGGCGTGATCACTGGCATCACACATTAGCTCAAATGGTAATGTCCAGTCTGGTGCAGAAATAACTGGCGCTGTGACCAGCTTAGCTTTCAGCGTTTCAAACGCCTGCAGACACTCTGTGTCAAACACAAATGGCATGTCAGTAGCTAGCAGATTGCTTAGAGGGTTTGCGATTTTTGAAAAATCCTTTATAAATTTCCTATAGAATCCTGCATGCCCCAGAAAGCTTCTGATTGCCTTAACATTGGCAGGTGGTGGTAATTTTTCTATTACCTCTATTTTTGCTTGATCCACCTCTATTCCCTTGTTTGAGATTTTATGCCCAAGGACAATCCCTTCAGTCACCATGAAGTGACATTTTTCCCAGTTCAAAACTAGGTTGGTCTCTTGGCATCTCTTCAGAACAAGTTTCAGGTGATCAAGACAGGAGCTAAATGAGTCTCCATATACTGAGAAGTCATCCATGAAGACTTCTAGAAATTTTTCCACCATATCAGAGAAAATAGAGAGCATGCATCTCTGGAAGGTTGCAGGCACATTACATAGCCCAAATGGCATCCTTCTATAAGAAAACACTCCAGATGGACATGTGAATGCTGTTTTCTCTTGATCCTGGGGATCTACTGTGATCTGATTATAGCCTGAGTAGCCATCCAAAAAGCAGTAGTAATCATGACCTGCCAGTCTTTCTAGCATCTGGTCTATGAATGGTAAAGGAAAATGATCCTTTCTGGTGGCTGTATTGAGCCTTCTGTAGTCAATACACATGCGCCACCCTGTAACTGTTCTTGTAGGAACCAGTTCATTTTTTTCATTATGAATCATTGTCATGCCTCCCTTTTTTGGGGCGACTTGGACAGGGCTCACCTAGGGGCTATCAGAAATAGGATAAATAATCCCAGCCTCTAGTAATTTGGTGACCTCTTTCTGCACCACTTCCTTCATGGCTGGATTTAGCCGCCTCTGTGGTTGAACCACTGGTTTAGCATTATCCTCCAATAGGATTTTGTGCATGCATCTAGCTGGGCTTATGCCCTTAAGGTCACCTATGGACCACCCAAGAGCTGTCTTGTGTGTCCTTACCACTTGAATAAGTGCTTCCTCTTCCTGTGGATTTAAGGCAGAGCTTATGATCACTGGAAAAGTATCACCTTCACCCAGAAATACATATTTCAGGGATGGTGGTAATGGTTTGAGCTCGGGTTTAGGAGGTCTTTCCTCTTCCAGAGGAAATTTCAGAAGCTCCTTCATCTCCTCTGAATCCTCCAAATCAGGTTAAACATCTTTAAAGATGTCTTCCAACTCTGATTCGAGACTCTCAGCCATGTTGATCTCTTCTACCAAAGAGTCAATAAGATCAGCTTTCATGCAGTCTTTTGATGTGTCTGGATGCTGCATGGCTTTGACAGCATTCAACTTAAACTCATCATCATTGACTCTCAGGGTTATTTCCCCTTGTTGGACATCAATGAGAGTTCGTCCAGTTGCTAGGAAGGGTCTTCCTAAGATGAGAGTAGCACTCTTGTGCTCCTCTATTTCCAGCACTACAAAGTCATTGGGAAAGGCAAATGGCCCAACTCTGACAATCATGTCTTCAATCACGCCTGATGGGTATTTAATGGAGCCATCAGCAAGTTGGAGACATATCCGGGTTGGTTTAACTTCTTCAGTTAAGCCGAGCTTTCTGATAGTGGATGTAGGTATTAGGTTGATGCTTGCCCCAAGATCACATAAAGTTGTCTTGGTGTAATTACCTTCTAATGTGCATGGTATCAGAAAACTCCCAGGGTCTTTAAGCTTTTCAGGAAAGCTTTTTAGAATGACTGCACTGCATTCTTCAGTGAGGAGAACTCTTTCAGTTTCTCTCCAATCCTTTTTATGACTCAAGATCTCTTTCATGAACTTGGCATAAGAAGGTATTTGCTCAAATGCCTCTGCAAATGGAATCTTTATTTCAAGAGTCCTGAGATAATCTGCAAAGCGAGCAAATTGCTTATCCTACTCCTCTTGGCGGAGTTTTTGAGGATAAGGTATATTGGCTTTATATTCCTCAACCTTAGTTGCTGTAAGTTTATTTCCTACAGAAGTGGTTGAAGAAGCCTTTTTAGATGGGTCGTTATCAGGACTTGTGTGTGTCTGATCCCTCACTGGCAATTGAGTGCTAGAGTTAGAAGTTGGAGTGACGTTAGACGCCAACTTCTTGTCTGTTCCTGGCGTCTGAACGCCAGAACTATGCCCATTTTGGGCGTTCAACGCCAGATCCTTGCTTGTTTCTGGCGTTGAACGCCAGTTCTTGCTTGTTACTGGCGTTGAACGCCAGTCTTGGGCATGGTCTGGGCATTCAGCGCCAGCCTTCCACCAGATTTCTGGCATTTTAGCGCCAGAATTACTTTTCTCTGGGCTCTTACTGTCCTCAAGTGAATTTTGGGTGGTTTGCTCATTCCTTAGCTCTTTGCTGCCTTGAGGTGGGGTATTTAATGCTTTCCCACTTCTTAATTGAACTGCTTGGCATTCTTCTGTTATTTGTCTTAATAGCTGCTGCTTTGTTTGCTTCAATTGTTCTTCCATATTTATATTAGCCATCCTTGTCTCTTGTAGTTTATCCTTGAATTCGGCTAACTGCTTTGTTAGAAAGTCCAATTGCTGATTGAATTCAGCAGCTTGTTTTACAGGGCTGAGTTCAGCAGTTACTGTTTTAACCTCTTCTTTCATGGAAGGGTCACTGCTTAGGTACAGATGCTGATTCCTGGCAACTGTATCAATGAGCTCTTGAGCCTCTTCAATTGTCTTTCTCATGTGGATAGATCCACCAGCTGAGTAATCTAGAGACATCTGAGCTCCTTCTGCAAGCCCATAATAGAAGATGTCTAACTGAACCTTCTCTGAAAATATTTCAGAGGGGCATTTTCGTAGCATCTCTCTGTATCTCTCCCAAGCATAATAAAGAGATTCATTATCTCCTTGTTTAAAGCCTTGGATGTCCAGCCTTAGCTGTGTCATCCGTTTTGGGGGAAAGTATTGATTCAGGAATTTTTCTGTCAGCTGTTTCCATGTCCTTATGTTGGCCTTAGGTTGGTTATTTAACCACCTCTTAGCCTGATCTTTTACAGCAAATGGAAACAGTAATAGTCTGTAGACATCCTGATCTATTTCCTTATCATGTACTGTGTCAGTAATTTGTAAAAATTGTGCCAGAAACTCTGTAGGTTCTTCCTGTGGAAGACCGGAATACTGGCAACTTTGCTGCACCATGATAATGAGCTGAGGATTCAACTCAAAGCTACTGGCTCCAATGGAGGGTATGCAGATACTACTCCCATATGAAGCAGTAGAGGTGTTAGCATATGACCCCAGAGTCCTCCTGGACTGTTCATTTCCACTTAGATCCATGATGGAGAAAGGGAGATGATGTAAAAAAAATTTTATTTATTTATTTATTTCGAAAATGAAATAAATTAAAATAAAATAAATAAAAATGATTGAAAATTTTTGAAAAAATTGAGGAGAGAGGAAGTGGTTAGGAAGTTTTGAAAAGGATATGATGATTTTTTTGAAAAAGGTTTTAGATTTTGAAATAAAAATCTGAATTTTAAAGGTAAATTTCGAAAATTTGCTTTAAAATAAAGAAAAAAGATATTTTTGAATTTAGAGAGGAGAGAGAAAAACAATAAGATAGCACAGGATTTAAAATTTTTAGATCTAATGCTCCTTGTTTTTGAAAATTTTGGAGGAAAAACACCAAGGAACACCAAACTTAAAATTTTTAGAAAACCAAACCAAAATTTTCGAAAACTAAAGGGGAATCAACAAGAAAACACCAAACTTACAGTTTGGCACAAAATTTAATTGAGAAATTATTATTTTTGAAAAAATTTTTTTTTTGAAAAGAAAATAAAAGACTTTGACTCAAAAGACAAAAATTTCCTAATCTAAGCAACAAGATTCACCGTCAGTTGTTCAAACACTAACAATCCCTGGCAACGGCGCCAAAAACTTGGTATGCGAAAATTACTTCACAATATGTAATTCTGCACAACTAACCAGCAAGTGCACTGGGTCGTCCAAGTAATACCTTACGTGAGTAAGGGTCGAATCCCACGGAGATTGTTGGTTTGAAGCAATCTATGGTTATCTTGTAAATCTTAGTCAGGGAATCAATTATAATTATCAGTATGAATTTTGAAGAATAAAAGAGCATGGATTAAATACTTGTTCTGTAGTAATGGAGAATATGTTGGAGTTTTGGAGATGCTTTGTCTTCTGAATCTCTGCTTTCTCCCTGCCTTCTTCTTCACGCAGCAAAGGTTCTTCCTATGGCAAGCTGTGTGTTGGTGGGTCACCGTTGTCAATGGCTACCATCCGTCCTCTCAGTGAAAAAGGTCCAGGTGCGCTATCACCACACGGCTAATCATCTGTCGGTTCCCACTCATGCTGGAATAGGATCCATTGATCCTTTTGCGTCTGTCACTACGCCCAGCCCTTGTGAGTTTGAAGCTCGTCACAGTCATTCAATCCCTGAATCCTACTCGGAATACCACAGACAAGGTTTAGACTTTTCGGATTCTCATGAATGCTGCCAATGGATTCTAGCTTATACCACGAAAATTCTGATTAAGGAATCCAAGAGATGTTCATTCAATCGAAGGTAGAACAGAGGTGGTTGTCAGGCACGCGTTCATAGATTGAGGATGATGATGAGTGTCACGGATCATCACATCCATCATATTGAAGTGCGAATAAACATCTTAGATAGAAACAAGCGTGTTTGAATAGAAAACAGAAATAGTTGCATTAATTCATCGAAACACAGCAGAGCTCCTCACCCCCAACAATGGAGTTTAGAGACTCAGGCCATCAAAGAGTACAAAGTTCAGATCTAAAAATGTCATCAGGTCCAAAATAAATCCCCAAAAGTTGTTTAAATACTAAACTAGTAACCTAGGTTTACAGAAAATGAGTAAACTATAACAGATAGTGCAGAAATCCACTTCTGGGGCCCACTTGGTATGTGCTGGGGCTGAGACTAAAGCTTTCACGTGCCTGGGGCTGTTTTGGGCGTTCAACGCCAGCTTTGGATCCTTTTCTGGCGTTGAACTCCAACTTGCAGCTTGTTTCTGGCGCTGGACGCCAGAATTGGGCAGAGAGCTGGCGTTGAATGCCAGTTTACGTCGTCTATCCTTGAGCAAAGTATGGACTATTATATATTTCTGGAAAGCTATGGATGTCTACTTTCCAACGCAATTGGAAGCGCGCCATTTGGAGTTCTGTAGCTCCAGAAATTCCATTTTGAGTGCAGGGAGGTCAGAATCCAACAACATCAGCAGTCCTTTTTCAGCCTGAATCAGATTTTTGCTCAGATCCCTCAATTTCAGCCAGAAAATACCTGAAATTATAGAAAAACACACAACTCATAGTAAAGTCCAAAAATATGAATTTTTTCTAAAAACTAATGAAAATAAACTGAAAACTAACTAGAACATACTAAAAACTATATGAAATTAACCCCAAAAAGCGTATAAAATATCCGCTCATCAAGTAGCCAATAACAACAACAACCCACCTCAGAGAAGAGTTTTGGCTTCCTATACATTTTCAAATCCTAGACATTGTGGGAGTATCATCCTTACTCCAAATGTTGATGCAAACAACTTTGAACTAAAGCCACAACTCATCACCTTGGTTCAAAACAATTGTTCTTTTGGAGGAGGACCACTTGAAGATCCAAACCAACACTTGTCTACTTTCTTGAGGATTTGTGACACTGTCAAAACCAATAGAGTGCATCCTGACATCTACAAGCTGTTATTATTTCCATTTTCTCTCAGAGACAAAACTACTCAATGGTTGGAATCCTTCCCAAGAGACAGCATCAACAATTGGGATGATCTAGTGAGCAAGTTTCTTGCCAAGTTTTATCCACCTCAAAGGGTTATTAGATCGAAGACTGAAGTACAAACATTCACACAAATAGATGCTGAAACTTTGTATGAGGCATGGGAATGATACAAGGCTTTAATCAGGAAATGTCCTCCTGAAATGTTCAATGAGTGGGACAGATTGCAGAATTTTTATGAAGGCTTAACATTGAAATCTCAAGAGGCTTTGGATTATTCAGCAGGAGGCTCTGTGCAACTCATGAAAACTACAGAGGAGGCCCAAAATCTCATTGACATGGTAGCTAACAACCAGTATTTCTTTGTTCACCAAAGGCAACACCAACCATCACAGAGGAAAGGAGTGATGGAGTTGGAAGGAGTGGACTCAATCTTAGCTCAAAACAAAATGATGCAGCAGCAAATTCAACAACAATTTGAGCAAATGGCCAAAAGGATTGATAGCCTCCAAGTTGCAGCAGTCAACACAAGCCAACCATCATCCACATGGGGGACAAATGAAGAAACTCAAGAGGATCAACAACAAGAACAAGTCCAGTACATGCACAATCAAAATTCTAGGACAAATGAGGTTTATGGTGACACTTACAACCCTTCATGGAAAAACCACCCCAACCTCAGATGGGGAGACAATCACAATCAACCTCAACAACCATGGCAAAGGAACTCAAACCAAAACAGTTGGAAAAACACTAACCACAACAACCAGCAAACCAATAACCAAAACACATATAGAAAACCACAAAACACTTACCCCAACTCTAACTATCATCCATCCAATAACCAAGGCACCAACCAAAACACTTACCCTAAACCCTCAATACTCCACAACCAACCAATCTCACAAGACTCTCAGAGGATTACCAACTTGGAGCTCTTAATGGATAAAATGATGAAGCACCAAGAGATGACAACAAAGAACCAGGAAGCCTCCATGAAGAATATGGAGAGACAGATTGGACAGCTTTCCAAGCAAATTACTATTGAGAGACCTTTGAGCTCACTCCCAAGTGACACCATTCCTAATCCAAAAGAGGAATGCAAAGCTATACAGCTAAGGAGTGGAAAGATCTTGGTGAAAAATGAAGAAGCAACCAAGAAGCCAAAGGAAAATGACAAGAAACAGGGTGAAAAAGAGGAAGCCAATGATGAGGATGTAACAGCAAGCAAGCAAACTTCAAGGCAGGCTCAAGAAAAGGAGGAACAACCAAAAATTTCAAGAAAAGGGAAGGAAGCAATTGAAGAAGCAACCAAGGATCACAAGCAGGAAGTGAACTTCACACCTCCATTGCCATATCCCCAAAGGTTCAACAAGGAGACTAAGGACCAACACTTCCCAAAATTTCTTGAAATCTTTAAAAAGTTGGAGATCAACATACCCTTAGCTGAGGCACTTGAGCAAATGCCCTTGTATGCCAAGTTTTTGAAGGAGCTTATTAACAATAAGAGAAGCTGGCAAGAAAATGAAACTGTACTGCTCACTGGAGAATGCAGAGCATTAATCCAGAAGGGACTCCCTCCTAAACTTGAAGATCCTGGAAGTTTCTTTTTACCTTGTGCCATTGGCAGTATGACCATCAACAAGGCGATGTGTGACTTAGGGGCTATTATCAATCTGATGCCTTACTCTCTAGTGAAAAAGCTATGCATAGAAGAAGTGAAACCAGTATAGATGTCTTTAGAATTGGTGGATAAGTCAGTAATATGTCCCAGGGGGGTGATTGAGAACCTTCTAGTTAAGGTGGACAAGTTCATATTCCCTGCTGATTTTGTGGTCTTAGAGTCAGATGAGGAGGATGGTGATTCTATTATACTGGGAAGACCATTCTTGGCCACTGCTAGGGCCATTATAGACGTAGAGAAAGGAGAGTTGACCCTCAGAATGCATGACGAAAGCGTCACCCTGAATGTATTCCCAGAAACGCAGCTCACAGATGAAACAAAGGAGTGCATGGAAACTGACAAGGAGGACTCACAGTGGAAGGAAGGAATCAACAAGACAATCAGTAGTCACCCTCCGAAACAAGAAATAGATAACACAGCAGGACAAAAAGAGAAAGAGATTGTGCAGAATGATGAAGAAATTCAAGAAGACATTGGAATGTTAGCCACTAAGAAGAAAAGTCCCAAAGTGAAGCCCACATGCAAGGAGAAAAGATCAACAAAAAGAGGAAAGAAAAACAAGAACAAAACTAAAAAGGGTTGGAAGAACAAAAAGATTTCAACAAAGGGGTTCTCTAAGGGTGATAAAGTACAGTTGATCTATCAACAACTGGGAGCAAGCCAAGAAGTTGATGACTATTATACTGTCAGCAAAATACTCTCACTAGAGCATGCCAAAATTGAACATCAAGGAACAAAGAAGAAGCTCACATTCAGGGGGGATAAGCTGAGACACTACAGCCATCAACCACCATAAAAGAAGGGTCCAATGTCAAGCTAATGACAATAAAAGAACGCTCCATGGGAGGCAACCCATGATTTAAGATTCTTGCTCGTTTTTGAATTCAATAAATTATGATCATCTTAGCATGGTTTTGAATTTTATTAGACATACTTGACAGATGCATATACTATTTTGAAACACATGCCAGGCTTCTAAGTTTGGTGTGCTTGACAGCACACAAAAATCACCTTCTCAAACATTCTTAGATCATATGCTTAGTCATTTAGACAAAGTATATGACCAAACATTAAGTTTGGTGTCTGCATATGTACCAATCTTGAGAAGAATCAACTTTTGTTCAAAAAAAAAACTTAAAATCATGCATAGATGAATCATGCAATGTTTCATTTTAGGAATGTATGTTGGAAAATGAATTAGGACTTATGATGAAAGTATCAATTGTGATAAATGGCTGCATTTGACATTCATCCCTCAGCAAGAAACAAGTTTGGTGTTCACCAAACCTTGGTTCACTAAGTAAGGGACACAATTGATCTTTTATGACTAAGAAACATAATAAATAATATAAGCATTCACCACTTCATCACCGTGCTACAACTATGTCCTAAAGTTGACCATTTTGATTGAATTAGGAAAAAGAAGGTGAGGTGAAGACAAGATGAAGACACGGTTATGACAAGCCAAGAGAGAAGGATCACATGTGCCTAGAGAGGTGTGCCTACCTTGGAAAGCAAAAATCTGCATGCTAGTCACCTTGGAGGACGAACCTCATGCAACCAATGGGAAGAGAATCCTTGTCAACCCTCAAGAGAGCTTGCAAGCCGTTCATCTCATGAAGTTACTATGTTGTTCAACTCAATCTCTACCTTTCATAAGTCATGACTGAATCCCTCTTCAAGTATGGTCTTATTCTAAAGTTTTAATGCCTTGCCTATAAATAGGTGGAGACATTTCTTGCATCACATGTTCCTACAAATCTTTCTTACAATCATAAGTCCTGGTTCCCCTTGTGCAATCCTATACACGCTCCACTCCCTTCTCAACAGCAACATTTCTTTCTTCATTCTCACACCATAAAACCGTACCTCAATCAACCACAAATCCACCTTTTCCTTCTCCCTCTAATTGAATTCATAGCTTCATCAAGCTCAAAGAGAAGACAAGGGAAGGAACCAATGGTAACTGAATCCCCGTCCTATGATACAAGAAAGTTTATATCTCAGTTCCATGAGAGAAAGTATCATAGATTCATGAAGTCAAAGCACATCATTTATGAGAGGGGTTTTGAGCTGAGGGACAGGGAATATCCCATCATGAGGCAGATCACTAGGGAAAGAAGGTGGGATCTCTTATGTGATCCTCTCACCAAGATTAGTGTAGTCATGATCAGGGAATTCTATGCAAATGCTGTGAAAGAGAATGAAAACAGCATCCCTTACAAAAGTTATGTTAGAGGAGTTGAAGTGGATTTTAGTCCAGCAGCCATCACAAGAGCTTTGAAGTTGAGAACCATAACTTATGAAGAGCGCAGCTATAAAGCTAGACTGCAGGGAGAGAATGAACCTGATGAGATCTTACAAGGGATATGCTTGGAAGACACAGACTGGGAAAGAGATTCAAAAGGAATCCCAAGCCAATTGAAGAGAATAAATCTCATTCCTGAGGCCAAGGGGTGGTATGAGATAGTAAGGAGATCTATACGCCCTACTGGAAACACCTCAGGGGTCACAATCAAGCGAGCACTCTTGACATACTGTATTTTACATGGGGGAGAAATCAACCTTGCACAACTCATAGCCGACAGTATTCAAGAGATCGCTGAAAGCACAAATAAATCAACTAGGCTCGGTCATCCAAGCACCATTCTAAGGCTATGCAACAAAGCTGGAGTGATTTTTGAAGATGAGGACACAAAGAGAGTGAAAAAGGGGACGGGAATCATAAAGAGAAACATGGAAGGAATTAATGAGGATGATGATCAAGAAGAAAGACCCCAAAGAAGAAGAAGATCAGAAGAAGGGGAAGAACAAGCTCACAGTGCCATAGATATGAGTCAACTACAAAGGGCTCTTGAGGAAATATCACAACAAAATGTGAGACACCAAGAGCAATATCTAGTGCACCAGGAGCAATATCTGAAAGACAGGAAGCAAAATGAAGCTTGGCAGCAACAAATGATGGTCCAACAACAAGAGTTCCAAACCAAGATTCTTGAGGGGCAAAAAGAACAAGCAACAAGACTTCAAGAATCATATGACAAAATGTTCTTGACCCAAGCCAAATATGGGGAATATACTCACTGGAAGAATATTCATCATACTATTGGAGAAGCTAGACATGTGCAACAATCAAAGTGTAATGAAGACATGCAAGCAAGGTTGGAGTACTTGACCCACAGCATACCAGCACTAAATCCACAAATTAAACCATTCGAGCAGTGCCAAGAACTTAGAGACCGCCAGAAAGCAAAGTCTCATAGTTATACCGAGGTAATACTTCAAAGATTGGAGGAAGTTGGGCTATCAGGACTCACAGATCCTGTCTGGGATAGAAGGTGCCCTAGTGAAGAAATTCAAGACTACTCCTAGCTCTGGAAGAGAAAGAAGAAGAAAGGAGAATCAAGCAACAACCAGGGACAAGACAACTAGAAGGTGGTGAAGTTCTTTCATTTCCCTAAACTAAATAAGGAAGATGTATATCTGAAACATGATATACCTCCAGTTGTTCTTTGTTTCGCACATATTTTAGCTTAAAAAGTTATCTGCATAATAATTGTCATCCTTCATTAGCTTGAGTATTTTGCTTTCTTCCCCTTGCTGTTTGAATAAAAGAGAGATGTTTGATTTGGAAAAGTAATTGTTCAATGTTGCAAAAGTTAGAATGAAAGTTAGTGGTGGTATGTGTTTGATTCAATTGATAGCTCATACAATAATTGCTGCATAATGACATGTTACTTGAAGCTTAAGCTAGTTTGATGCTATGATCCTTCAGCTAATGAAAATCCCTTGAAAGTAAATCAAAACAGAAAGAAAAAGAAATAGAAAAAGGCAAAAAGTGGCAAAGAAACAAATAATAAGGCTAGACACCAATAGCTTGGACCCTAGGATATATGCCTGTGGTGTTTTTGTACTAGGATATGCTTGGACAAGTAAGTTCTAAGGAGTATTTCAAAACTTGGCCACTTAGATCAACTGATTTGGGATTGCCAACTGAAAGTCCACAATAAAGAGCAACCTAGCTACAAGACACTTAGTTATCCAAAGAGATGCTGGGCACCAATGATCCTAGGAGGAAAAAAAGTGAGCCATGTGTTTGTGGTGAAGAAATGTTGAGTGAAATTAAGCCAAAGGCCACTACAACATTTGCCACCAAGCCTTCAATGAGTAATAAGCTCTCTAAGCAAAGGAAAGAAGAAAGAAAATTAACAAGGGAAACAAGCAAAAAGTAAGGCATTGTAGCAGCAACTGTAGTTAACCCTTAAGAAAACATTGTTTGTTTTGACAGCAAGTAATAAATGAGCCACTTTTGATCTGCATGAAACCCCATGAACCAAGTTCAACTATCTTCTTAATAAGGACATATATACTTCTCTATTTCATTCTATCTTCTCTTATGTTTTATACTTGATTGGGGACAAGCAAGTTTTAAGTTTGGTGTTGTGATGACAAGTCATCTTAGCCTAGTTTTACTAGTCTTTTTCTTTATTTTATTAGAATTTATGCACTTTCTTGCATTACAAGTAAGTAATTTGGAGTGGAATTGCATGGTTTCCTTGAATCAATCAACCACCATTTAATTGATACTAAATCATGAGGTTCAAGCTAAATTTAATTGATTTTTATTGATTTATAAACCTTGTGAATTTGGTGATACTTTGATTGGTTGTTTTGATTACTTGTAGGTGAAGAAAAGAAGAAAATAAGAAAGCGTGGCCTAAGAAAGCGTGGCCCAAGGGAAAGAAGAATATGGCAAAGGAAACTAGGAAGCTTGGGACATGGAAGAAGAAAGCACAATGCTCTCTTCAGGAGCGAAGCACTTTCTCAAGGGAGCCAAACTATGAGCCAAGAAGAACAAAGTATGATGCTACGCTCCCATTGAGAGCGGAGCACAATTTGGGGCCAAGAAATAAAGAAGAGAAGAATGATGCTCCGCTCTCCTTGAGAGCATTATCGGGCTCCAATCACATATAATTCCAAGGAAATATTTTCCCAATGCTTGCTCCTAGGTTCGAACTCATGAGCAAAGGGGAGTGGCGGAGCGCTACTCACAAGGAAAATAAGCCAAAAATTGGCCAAAAGCATCCCCCAAGTTTCGAACCCAAGGCACTCCCACTCAACCCTTATTTCCTTCACAAAGAAAAAGAGCCAGCATGCCTTCCCAAGGTTTCGAACTTGGGACCTCACCCAAGAACAAGGAATGCTACGCTCCCAAGGAGAGCAGAGTGCTACTTCTTGGTGCAACACATACAACATGACACGGCCAGGGAGCATGAGGCACGCAACATTGACACGGGCAGAGAGGCAAGGCAAGGCGCACAAGACACACACCAAGGCAGCCAATGCTCCGCTCCCCACAAGAGCGGAGCGCTATCCTGATTCCCTCCAAGCCTTGGCACGCAACAAGGAGCCCCAAGACAAGCTTCAATGCTCTGCTCCCCACAAGAGCAGAGCATCCTCCTGGGAGCAACACATGGGCTAAAATTCAACTAAAAATCCAATTAAATTCAAATCTTCACCAAATTAAAAAGCCCACCCGAATTCTAAAATCCAAGAATAGAAAATGTATAAATAGAAGCTAGTTTGATTTAGAGAGGACTTTACTTTGATTTTGAACTTTTACCTTTTTGCTTCTTTTAATTTTCATTTTTGTAATTTTGAGGTTTTACTTGGAATTTGGATCTTGGAGAATTGGGAAGGAGAATTGATCTCTCTTCTTCCTTGTTCTTGCTTGAGCACTCTTTACTTTTCATCTTGGATCTTGGGTGGAGAATTGAAGAACTTCTATTTCAATCTCACCTTGAGATCTCTTGTTTACTTTCTGCATAATTTTAGAATTTGAGATTTGAATTCCAATTCTGTTTACTGCTTCCATCCTTCTACTTCTTCTGCAATTTACTTTTCCATTTTTCTTTTGCAATTGTTCTTGTTGGATCAAGGAAGGATTTGAGATCTAGACTTGTTTTCTAGTCTCTTCCACTCCTGAGATCTTCAACCTTCTTTTAAATTGCTGCAACTAAGCATCAGTCACTTTCTGTTTTAATTCTTCAAGCATTTTTACTCTTCTGATTGAGATCTACATAATTTCAATTCATCTTTTGCTCTTCTGTTTATTGCAAATTACTTTTGCTTGTTTAAATTTCTACAATCCCAGTTCCCAATCCCCTTTATAATTCAAGCAATTTACCTTTCTTGCACTTTAAGATTCAGTCATTTATATTTCTTATAATCTAAGTTTCTGCAATTTAATTTACTTGTTCTTTAAGATTCATCACTTTTACTTTCTGTTCTCTTTAATTTACTACAATTCTGCCTTCTCTCTTTACATTTCATGCAATTTAGCTTCTGTCAATTACAAACCACTCAAACCAATACTTGACTCGCTTGACTAAAGCAATCACTAAACTAAAATTGCTCAATCCTTCAATCCCTGTGGGATCGACCTCACTCATGTGAGTTATTAATACTTGATGCGACCCGGTACACTTGCCGGTTAGTTTTAGGTGTTTGGAAATTCGTTTCATTTTCCAAAATACACCATCACTCATCACTGTTGGAACATTGGATCAGATTTCTGATATCTTCACGAAGGCTCATCATTTGACTCGTTTCCAGACTCTGTTATCCAAACTCAAGATGGTATCCTTAGCTCTCACTTGAGTTTGAGGGGGGGATGTTAAGAGAATAATTTGAATCAAATTAGATCAATTAGTATCATATCTGTATATTAATTGTAGCATTCTATGCTTTTATTACTTTGATTCTACTAGCAGTTATATATACCCCTTGTACATTGTACTTTTCTTCAACCTGAATAATACACTATTTCAGATTACTCTCTTATTCCTAACACTTAGATAAATATATAATTGTTGTGAAGCTGTTGTCCACAAGCCGATGCTTTCCATTTTTTAATTTATAATTTGAAAGAAGAATCATTAAAATCTATATATTGTGTGATACACTTGAGAAGAGCGTGCACTACAAAAAAAACCAGAATTTTGCTATGCTTTTAAAGTGTGGCTAAAAATTGAAAAAAGCGTAGCAATTTTTGCCATGCTTTTAGAGCTACAGGAACGCTTTTGAAAAGTTCATATCTATAAGTGTGCCAGTTGCTCTATCACCACACTTTTGGTGATCTGTTGTCACGCTTTTGAGAAAAATAAGATTTTGAAAGTTTAATTTATTATTTTGAAAGGACAAAAATAATTTAGAATGTAAAATCGGGCGCTAATCTTAAAAGTTTTGACCCAAAGTTGGACCAAATGGACCTAAAACGCTAATGGGTTGGACCGGGACCAAATTGAGTCAAAGCCCAACATATATAAGTGAGTTATGAGACCATTTGGCCTCATTTTTCAGAAACAAGAGAGAGGGCGGTGAGAAGAGAGAAGAGGAGTGATTGAGGTTTCACTATTCACCTCCTCCTTCAAAGCTCCATAACTTTTGATCCGCAGCTCCGATTGACGAGCCATTTGTGGCCACACGAAGCTCTCATCGAGCTCTTCGTTTCTAGCTATACATTGTTGGTGAGAATTGAAACTCAAGCTCCATTTTTCTGCCCTAGCTTTTTGTGTGTTTTTTGTTATAGTTTTTGAGTAGATTTTGTGGTTTTGTTTGTTTAGGAGTGATCTAGCATTAGAATATTGTTAAGTTTTATCTCTAATACCATTGGGTAAGGTAAGGTTTTACTAAACCCTTGTATTTAATTATTTTTGTGAACCCTAGTGATGTTTTTGTATGTTATATGATGTTACATTTAGTTTTGGTGTTTGTTGGAGTTGGTTTGAGGCTTTTGGATCAAGCTCGGTGGCTTCATTTTGGTGTTGGGTTCACATTGGAAATCGGCTAAGGTATGGTCTCGGTTTCCTTTATGTAATATGTAATATTTTTGGACACTTAGGTTAGTGGACCTTAAGATAGGATTGAATTTGTTTTGTATGATTAATTATATGTGAAATTATGTTTGATGATGAAGAGGATGATATGGAGTGTCAGAACGTGTGATATATGAAATATGATGAATGTATGATGACTATTAATGTTGAATATGATTATGATGAGTGGTGATAAATATTGATGATGATATTGGGTTTCAAATATTGTGGTTGATGTTAATGTTGAATGGTGGTGAATGAGGTTTATCAAGAGTTGAATTGTATGAAAATTGTTAAGGTTGAGATACTGATTTATGAATTGTGGATTTTTTTAAATTATGGTAGAAAGATTAAGTGAAATGGGTGATGAGTTGATTGAAGTGAAATAGAATGGTAAAGTGTAGTATGTGGTAGTGTTTTGTAATGAAATTGGGTATGTTTTGGTTTGGTTAGATTATGGAATTTGGAAATTAGAGAACTTTGACGTTTTTGGGTAAAACTTGATTTTTGGTGAACTTTGGCGGATCATAACTTGAGCCTCAGACATTGGAATTGAATGATATTTAGTTTAAACTAACAATGATTCCAAGAGCCTTAAAATGATATAAAGTTTGAGGAAAATAGAATTTTGTAGAGGAAGTTATGAACGTTTAAGGTTTGGTATTTATAACTGAAAATTCTGCAACTTCACATTTTTCTACAAATTGAAGTGCATGCGTACGCGGACCCATGCCTCATATGCGGATGGTGGCCTCTGTCCAACACTCTTACGTACGCAGGCCAAGGTATGCGTACGCCAAATGATCCAATTTTTGTGTATGCGTACGCGGACATACTGTTTGTATACGCGGACGTACCTTTTTCAACGTGTGCGTACGCACGATAGAGGTGTGCATACGCACAACCCATGTTTTCCCAAAAACGTGTTTTTCTATGCTTTTAAGGGTTTTCTAGCTTTCCAAACTTCCATATCTTTTTCTTAAGACTTATGGCCAGTAATTAGACTCTAAGACTAGTGAAGATGGGATAGTTAATTTGAATTGGTAATTTTTTGTATGAGTTTAGAAGACGGAGACTTAGGTTTCTAGAGTTGTGAGTGAGTAGGCAGGGTACTATATTGGTGATGGTTTGAGAGCTTGGGGGTGATGATAACTTGTGAAATTAAGAACTGATGATGGTTATTGCTCATACCCTGGGTCAAGCTGTCTGACCCGGGATGTTTAGCGACAAGCTGACCGACCTCTTCAGGTCAGACTATCCGACCTCTTCTTAAAGAGTTCGGACAAAATGCCATAGAGGCCCAAGAAGGCCCAAACGAAGGAACATAGCCCAATCTAAAGGCAGCCCAAGCCTACAGAGAGAAGGGCGGTTCCCTTGAAGATAAGCTGACCTCACCCAAAGATAAGATAAGATAAGATAACTAACTTATCTTATCTAAAAAGGTTACTATCACACCTCTATAAATACGCTGGAGCACCCAGGTATGACTCATACTATGATTCTACTAAAAACCTGCTTAATACCCTTGCTAACTTAAGCATCGGAGTCCCTTGCAGGTACCCCCACCCTCCGGTGACAAAGGATCAGCAGCGTAATCAGTCCAACAAGTCGGACGCAGCCACTCCGGCCGTCATCCACCAACCGGACACGTCATCTCCGATCAGCACAAAAGATCTCGTCCGAGATCGACCTACAGTTTCAGGTAACCCTCGGAACATTGGCGCCATTGCCGGGGAACCGGAAGTCATCCCATCACCATGGCGGACGACCATGACAATGATCACGATTCAGATCTGGAAGATAGAACGCCGCACAAGAACGCGGACACTACATCAAAAGATACTCCTCAACCTAACAAAAACACCAATTCACCGACTGTGGAAGCCATGGAGGCACTTCAAAGATCACTTGAAGCAACTCGAAAAAGGGGCGGAGCGTCAACGAGAAGCTGAGAAAAACCTACAAAGGGAAATAAGACGACGCCGGGAATTGGAGGACAAACTCCTAAAAACCGAAGCCGATCTCAAGGCCAAAGCTAATCGATCCTCTCATGAGGATAGCTCCCGCAAGGACCAAGATCCATTTACAAAGGAGATCATGAAGACCAAAATCCCGAAAGACTTTAAGCTCCCGGATATGACTTTGTATGATGGCACTACAGATCCCGGCCATCATCTCAGCAATTTCAGAAGTAGAATGTACCTCACCGACGCCTCAGATGCAGTTCGCTGCAAAGCCTTTCCATCTACTCTAACAAAGATAGCAATTAGATGGTTCGACAATCTACCTCATAGGTCTATCTCAAGCTTCGATGACTTAGCCAATAAATTTCTGGCCAGATTCTCCATCCAAAAAGATAAGGCTAAGCACGCCCCCAGTCTATTAGGAATCAAGTAAGGAGATCGGGAAAGTCTTCGCAACTACATGGAAAGATTCAACAAAACATGCCTAGACATACAAAGCCTACCAACAGAGGCCGCCATCATGGGCCTCATCAATGGCCTGCGAGAGGGACCTTTTAGCCAATCTATATCAAAAAATTACTCCACATCTCTGAACCAAGTGCAAGAACGAGCGGAGAAATACATCAACATGGAGGAAAATTCTCGACTAGGAGAGACCTCAAAATCCGGATTCACCTATCCCTCCCAGGACAAGGATAAAGAATCCAAAAAGAAGGAAGATCGACATGGGGAAAAAATAAAAAAATACCACAATTACACCCCTCTTCGGGTGTCCCTTGTGGACGTCTACAGAGAAGTCTGCCACACTGAAAAAATACCCCAGCTCAACCACTCAAAGGCAAAAAAGGAGGAGGAAATCAGACCGAATATTGTGAATACCATCGAATCCGCAGGCATTCCACCAACAAATGTTTTGACTTAAAAAATGTCATAGAAAAACTAGTAAGAGAGGGAAAACTAGATCGGTATCTGGCCACCCGGGACGATGAGCAAAAAAAAAAGAAGAAGGGACGAAGATGTCGGACGAATAGAGTGATTACCTCGTACACCAGAAAGACACGTCCATATGATACATGGTGGATTTGCGGGAGGAGGAATCTCCAAATCATCTCGCAAAAGATACTGTTCCGAGGGTTACCTGAAACTGGAGGTCGATCTCGGACGAGATCTTTTGTACTGGTCGGTGCTGACGTGTCCGGCTGGTGAGTGGCGGTCGGAGCTGTCGTGTCCGACTTGTTGATCTAGCTGCACTGCTGATCCTTCGTCACCGGAGGGTGGGGGTACCTGCAAGAGACTCTGATGCTTAAGTTAGCATGGGTATTAAGCAGGTTTTTAGTAGAATCAGAGTATGAGTTATACCTGGGTGCTCCAGTATATTTATAATGGTTGTGGGCTGACCTTCTTAGGTAAGATAAGTTAGTTATCTTATCTTATCTTATCTTTGGGTGAGGTCAGCTTATCTTTAAGGGAACCGCCTTTATCTCTATAGGCTTGGGCTGCCTTTGGATGTGGGTCGTGTTCCTTTATTTGGGCCCTTTATTGGGCTTTCCTGTCAATTTGGCCGATCTCTTTGAGAAGAGGTCGGATAGTTGGACCTGAAGAGGTCGGTCGCCTTGTCACTAATCATCCCGGGTCGGACAGCTCGACCCAGGGTGTGAACAGTGCCCCTGCTCGAGCTCCGTCTTTTCTTTTGAGATTGAGTCTCAGTTTTAGGACTTCGATTCTTCTTGACTGAAGCAGAACTCGAGCATTTTGTCGACTTCTTTCTTTGTAGAATCTTCCTTTTTGAATGTGGAATGTTTTCTTCTGAAAGTGCGCACTTTTGTATTAGTGCTCTGTTCTTGGGAACGTGTGAGGGTTTAATGCCTTCATTAATTGGCTTTAATTGCCCCGTTTCTCCTAGCCTCTTTATTTCAAATTTCCAATTTCAGAAAAACATTTTCTCTTCTCCGTAACCTCCCTGTTTTTTCTCTCTTTCTGTTTTTGCCTGGGGTTTGTAGCTTTCGTCTCTTTCCTTTCGACATTGCTTGGTTATTGTTTCCTCCTGGCTGTGGAAGGGCGATTCTAGATTCTGCTCTTCTTTTCAACTTTCTCTCGAGGCTTTGTCTTGGTTCTTCGTTGCTCAAGAGACAATTTCCCAACTTCGTCGCTCCTGCTTCCAACTTTCTTCAAAATCTTTCTCCAGGTTAGTTCTATTTTCTGTTTCTTCTTTCGTTGTTTTACCCTTGGCTTTTTGATAAAGCTTTGATTTTTTGTTTGAAATGCCTGCTGGAAAATTTGAACCTTTTTGCACTGTTATGCTCAATTTGTTGTGATGCATGTTTCTAGCATTTCTTCTGATGATAGAGGTTTTGTTTGTTTGCATGTTCGGTTTCTGACTGTCGCCTTCGCGTTTTGGAATTTTTGGGTTGATGAACTGTTTAATAATCTTTTGAAAAAGTCTGCGCCTTTTGAAGCTTTCTTTACTTGATAGACTTTGTAGCAGATGACGTTCTTTCTTATATTTACTTTGTCTTTCTCTTCGTGTTGTTGTTTGCCCGGAAAGGAGGTTTCATCAAGATGTTAGCCTTGTAGATTTTTCCTGAGTCCTTACTCTGTCACTGCCTCCAAAGGATGCCCTTGGACCTTGTCTTGGGGTTTTCCTTTTACCTGTTTGTATGCTTGAGTCATGTTCTGCTATGAGTTGATTTTGATTTTGTCCGAGATGTTTGGATTAGTAATCTATTTTCTTCTTTTTTGCTGTAGGACTAGTTGACCTCATGTCTTCTCGCAAGAACATTGTTGAGACATCTTCCCAAATCCCTAAGAACATGGCTGATTGGGTGGATTCGATGGTTCTTTTGTGTCTTTCTTTGGTTGATTCTGAGTTTTGTCAGCAGCTTAGGAAATTTCATAGGGTTTGTAGTAGTGGTAGTGAGGAAAAGAATTATGAGCTTGTACCCCCCACTCCTGAAGAGAGAGTCTGTTTCTCTACTCGAGTTGCTGGAGATCGTCCTTTTTTCTATGCATACGATTACTTTTTTGGCCAGATGAATATCACCATTCCTTTTACTCCTTTTGAGACCAACCTGTTGTGGTCTTGCAATGTAGCTCCATCCCAACTTCACCCCAATTATCGGGGTTTTATAAAGATATTTCAATTGCTGTGTCATGAGTTTGACGTTCCTGCTTTGCAATCCCTTTTCTTTTATTTGTTTGTCTTAACAAAACCTGGGGTAGTGAAGAAAAAGGCTGCCTGGGTTTCTTTTTGAGCTTCGCAAGGGAAGAAAGTTTTTTCTATGTATGACGAGTCGTTTCGTGATTTTAAGAACTTTTTCTTCAAGGCCCGAGATGTCGAAGGAGCTCGTCCCTTTTTTCTGGATGAGAATAATGAACCCACTTTTCCTTTAGAGTGGCAAAAGAACGTTGTTGTGTCGAGGTATTCCTGGGAGATGTTGGATGAGGTCGAGCAGGCCTTTGTGACTGTGTTGGAGGAGAATTGGGGGGAGCCTCCCTATTTTGATACCAAGAAATTCTTAGGGGACCCCTCACTCCTTCGAGATGAGCTGGGTAGTGTTCAATTTTGGCTTTCCTTGTTTTGTTGAGTTTATTTCTTTACGAGCTCTTTTTTGATTTGTAACTTAGTTTCCTGCTGTGATGCTTTGTTTGCAGAGATGATTAAGAATAAGGAATCCATGAAGGCCTTTAAGAGGGCAAGGAAGGATACTACAGCTCAAAACGTCTCAGCTAAGGCGGCTGGTGAGGGATCATCTCAAGTTCAGTCGAAGTCGGCCATACCGAACTCGCCGGGGGTGAGGAAGGTAATCCCTACTCCCCGGGTTCGTTTGGCTGATCCTCCTCCAGTTTCTGTTGCTACTTCTGGTGCTCCTCCAAACAAAAAACAAAAAATAACTGAGCCTTTCAACCTTGATGCCCCTGACTTTGACACGGTTGAGTTTGTCGATCAGCAGATTGGTCCTTACGGTACCATTCCTACCGACAATGTCTCTCTCCTTCGCCACTTGGATTTTATTACTCGGAGTAGCGTCAAGATGGCACATATTGGAGCTGCCCTGTACTGAACTGCCCAAGACCTCCCTCTTCATGCTACCAAAGCTTTTATGGAGGAGGCTAAGCAAGAGTTCGACCGTATAAAGGGTTTGAAGGAGGAGCTCCAAGTGAAAGTGACCAAACTGGAGAAGGAGTTGGAGACCGAAAAGGCTAGTTCTATTACCTTGGCGGCTTCTGTGAGGTTGGCTGAGGATACCGCCTTGAAGCACAAGGATAGCTATGTTATGGCCTATAGGGAAGTGATGTGTCTTAGGGAGGAGTTGGAGTCTGCCCGGGTTGACTATGCTGAGCTCCAGGGTCACCTTGTAGGTAGCGTAAATGCTGCTTATGAGAACCTGAAGGAGCAAGTTCGAGTTCTTGCTCCCGAGGTTGACCTTACTCTATTTAGTCTGGACAATGTTGTAAAGGATGGCCGGATAGTCCCTGATGACCCTGATGACGATGATGTTGAACCTTCCCCTGTGCTCACTGCCAAAGCCTCCGAAGTGCCGACTTTTTCCGCTCCTTCAGCTGAGGTTGCTCATCCCGTGTCAGATCCTGACTGTCAAATCTTGAATCGGGATGATGGGACTGTGGATGCTGTGCCTATTCATACTCGCCCTCCTTCACCTCGTGATGCCGAGAAGCCTTCGGGTCCTCCCTGATTATGTGAATGCTTTGCGTAGATAGCCCGTCTTGTGGGCTTTTTGAACTCTTTATTTTGTAAATAATGTTTGCTGACTGTTTGACACTCTTTTAGTTGCTTGTTTAGCAACTTTATTTTGAAAAACAAAGTAGTTTCCAAGCTTTTGGGGCTGATTTTGGTGGCCTCTGAAGCTTGTTATTATTATAACTTTGTGTTTTTATATCCTGTCTGTCTGCACTCGACTTGGCACTTTTCTAGGTTTTGTGAATGCTGGAACCTTTCATTGTCTGACCTCTCTGGATTGGCTTGATTCCTTTGCATGCTCTTTTTCCAGTAATTCGCTTTGTTTGGATCTTGCTTAGGTTTTTATTAGGAATTAACTTGATTTCGTTGTGTCGGTTTCGTTCGAGTTGTTGTTAGTGATCCTCTTTGGACTTTGTTTAGGTCTCTTTCAGGAATTACTTTTGTGATCCCTTGTTTTGGGCCGACTTCATCATATCGGGTGATAAACCACTATTTTATGGTTTATCTTGTACTCAATTGAGTGGTTTTTATCAACTCTTTACCCACTTATTCATACTATTTGCATGTTTTACATTTTCCTTCCTGGTTTTGTGCTATGATTGAAAACATGCTTTTTTGATCTTATATTTGTTTATTATTAATCCTTTCTTATTACCATTAGATGCCTTGATATGTGTGTTAAGTGTTTTCAGAGATTACAGGGCAGGAATGGTTCAGAGGATGGAAAGGAAGCATGCAAAAGTGGAAGGAATACAATAAGTTGGAGAAATTGCTAAGCTGTCCAGCCTGACCTCTTCGCACTCAAACAACTATAACTTTAGCTACAGAGGTCCAAATGATGCGGTTCCAATTGCATTGGAAAGCTAACGTTTGGGGCTTCGATTTGATATATAATATTCCATAGTTGCCTTGATGCTAGGCGACGCGAACGCGTGATCCACGCGGACGCATTGCATCTGCGAACTTCAATCCGCGCGGCCGCGTGGACGACGCCTCCGCGTCACTTGTCCGCGACCTGAACGTACCAGAATACGCAGGGGGCGATTTCTGGGCTGTTTTTGACCCAGTTTTCGGCCCAAAAAACACAGATTAGAGGCTATAAAGTGGGGGAATGCATCCATTCAGAGGGAGCTCGCATTTTTACTACTTTCCATGATTTAGATTTAGTTTTGAGAGGGAGATTCTCTCCTCTCTCTCTTAGGATTAGGATTAGGATTTAGGACTTCTCTTAGTTTTTAAGAGTGACTCTCGATCCAGGTTTTATGTTTCTTTGTTTTAAGCTTCCCTTTCCACTTTTATTTATTTATTCCAGCACTTGAGTTGATTATTTACTTTTATAATTTAATTTGCAAATTATTCCATGTTACAGATTGTTTTTGACCCAGTTTTCGGCCCGAAAAACACAGATTAGAGGCTATAAAGTGGGGGAATGCATCCATTCAGAGGGAGCTCGCATTTTTACTACTTTCCATGATTTAGATTTAGTTTTGAGAGGGAGATTCTCTCCTCTCTCTCTTAGGATTAGGATTAGGATTTAGGACTTCTCTTAGTTTTTAAGAGTGACTCTCGATCCAGGTTTTATGTTTCTTTGTTTTAAGCTTCCCTTTTCACTTTTATTTATTTATTCCAGCACTTGAGTTGATTATTTACTTTTATAATTTAATTTGCAAATTATTCCATGTTACAGATTGTTACTTGTGACATCCAAAACGTTTGTACGAAGGGATTTTTGTCGGTTTAGAGACTATATCTACAATGCGACTGTTTTTATGAAATTCTTTACCGGCAAAAATCCTAACGTCAAAATGGCGCCGTTGCCGGGGAACGGCTAACGTGTGCCTTATTATTGGTTATTCTAAATATTTTTTCTTTTGCTTGTTTCTTTATTTTTTTCTTTTTATCTTTATTTGCTACCATGAACTCTCACCCATCTCGCTTTGAGTTTGGTTCTAACTTTGTTGAAGGAAATAGAAGTTACAGCAGGAATATGCATCAAGGTCGGACCAATCAAGGATGGATGGAGCCAAGAGGATCTAATCAACCCTTTAGGCAGCAACACCCTCCGAGATATCCTGGACAAAGACCATTCTACAATGCATACCCAGCTGAAAGATATGGTGGACAACCTTGTAACTACCAACAAGCCCCACCCCGTGCATATAGGCCATCCTTTCAACATAACCTCGAACCACCACACTCACAAGCTTTTCTTCACCATTCGCCACCATATGATCCTTCCTTACCCCAGTACCAATCCAATCACTCCCAATCACCACCACTTTCTTATGTATCATGTCCAAGTCCGGCAACCCGAGAAGCAGAGGTTCGCCTAAAGGAAACAGTAAATAAACTTCAAACAACCATTCGACAACTGGAGCAAGCAGTAATTCAATGGGTTTCTAGGCGCTCAAATATAGAAGGATCAGCCACAACCCCATGTGGACAGTCTAATGAAGAGCGGAGCATGAAGGAAATACCAGAAACTCCAGTGGACAAGACAGAGAATGAATGCGTACTAGAACAAGTAGAAGAGGCTTTCATTGTTCAAGAAGAAGAGTTGGTTGAAGATCTAGGAGATGCTGAACCTCCATGGGAATCCAGAGCTGAGGAGAACTCCGTCAAGGACGTTACAGTTGATGCTAAGGAGGATATTGTACAATCCCCAAGGCAAGTCGTTTATGAAGAATCAGATGGAACAATCCAAGAAGCGAATTCCCTTGATGATGATAGTCACAAGTCAAATTCTCTTAGTAATGAACTTGCATCCGCAAGTGAATTCTCTGAGGTCGAACAATCTTTCCCAAGTGAATATGAAGACAATGCGGAGGTAGATTTCTCTCAACCTCCAATCTATGACTCAAGTGATGAGGAAGACATAGAAGACTTTGACCAGGACACAGATACAATTGTAGAGCCTTGCAAGGAAGTGGAGGAATTCACAGAAGAGCACAAGGGAGTAGAACTTACAGAACCACCAGAAACACCTACCCCAAGGCCATTACCACCTAATACAAGCTTCAAGTGGGTACAATCCTTAACCTATAACTTTACTTATTCACTTGAACATGGTTTTCTTGAAACAGATGGCCAGCTTAGAGCTCTTTGTGGCTTTAAGAGTAAGAGGGAAATGACTCGTACTCAGAGTTGGTGCACAAGGTTCAATAAGGTTTCACGCTTCACCTCAAAGTACATGGATTGGTATCATGCTCAATTGCATGGATCACGGAGAACGTTTGGTCACCATGGTGAGATTCTACTTTTTAAACCACCCGGATGGAAACATATAGATCAAGACGGAGGCGGATTTAATAGCAAAGCTTGGGATCCTGGAATCTATTCTGACATTCGTCACTCCGGGAGCCTGAAAATTTGTCTGAAGCTGCTCAGAAGCTTTACATGCCTAGTATGGGACCCCGGAGGCTATTGGCATTCCAAGCACTGGTGGAGATTTTTGGACAAATTTAAACATAAGCCGTCCTAGCAAGAAGCTCCTCCAATGTCCAACTTAAGGACTTTAACTAAAAGTGCTAGGTGGGAGACAACCCACTATGGTATGGTCGCTTCTTTTTCAATTTATTTCTTGTTAATTGCTTTCCTTTTTATTTCCTTTTCATTTTACTTCATTGAACCTGGAATCATGCATAGCGTTTATGTTAGTCATTGCATTCTGCATTTATCATACATATAAAAAAAAAACGCAACGCGACGCGACCGAATCAGCGACGCGTTCGCGTCGCAAGGAGAGGGGAGAAAATAAAAACGAACAGAGAGTCACGCTGGAGCGTGGCTGGAGGCGTGCCCGTGGCACAAATCGTCCCACGCGACCGCGTGCCCCACGCGGCCGCGTGACTAGGATTTCGACGTAATAATGGTGCACAGCCGAAAGTTGTGCTAGAGTGGTGCTGGACTGGCGCTGGACGCGCAATCCATCTCACACGACCGCGTGCCCCACGCGGCCGCGTCACATCCTACTAAGTGCCCACTCACGCGATCGCGTGCCCCACGCGATCGCGTGCCCCACGCGATCGTGTCACCCAATATTTGGCAATTAATGATTTTTGAACAGAGAGTTGTGTTAGAGCGAGGCTGTCCTCGCGCCAGTAGCATAAAACGGGTCACACGACCGCGTGACCGACGCGACCGCATCAATCAGTTTAAGTGCAAGCCGCGCTACCGCGTGCCCCACGCGATCGCGTCGCTTGCGCCGCACAACTTATCCTAATTTGCCAAATATCTTATCTTTTCTCCCCCAATCCTAACTTTTCCTCCCTCCTTTCTTACTTACTTCTTCTCCCCTTCTTTCCCTGCTCATTCTTCTCATCTTTTATTTTATTTTACTTAATTTATTTGCATATTTCATTCATTGCATCTTCATTTTGTGCATATTTTTATTTTCTTTTCTAAATTTATTATTTTCCATTGGTGTTAAAAGTTCTTATTCAACTGTTATATCTTTTCTGGTATTATCTTGATGCTTCATGACTTGTTTCATTCTAATTGGGTATTATCATTCATAAGTCAAATGCTAATTTTTATAATACTGATATTCCTTTTGCATTGATATGTACTTACACTATTTTGCATTACCCACACTCTCTTTCCCATTGTTGCAAATTGTTGCACTCTTGATTTGCCATGTACTTCTATTATTTTCTCACTTGCATGTTGTAGCTACCATGTAATTGAGACCCTTATTATTTGGCAAACCTACCCATGTTTTATTTGTTTTTTCTTCTTTGTTTTGGGTTACTTTTCTTCCCTTTTTCTTTCAGGATGGCCACCAGGAAGAGAACCGGAAGACGTTTACATGGGAGAGACAAACAAGTTCCTACGCACATTCCTCGATGAGAAAAGCATCAGTTGAAGCAACCCGTCCACTTGCACATCTTAGCATGCACCGAGGACGGTGCAATCTTTAAGTGTGGGGAGGTCGATACCGATCTCCATGGGTTAGTACCTTTCTGTTTCAACACCAATGTTTAAATTTTCTTTGTTAAATTAGTTATTGCATTTGCATATTTAATTGCATGTTTATTTGATTTTGTGCATTTAGTTACTACTTGGTTGAAGTAATATTTTCTTTTTAAAAATTTTTTATAGTATTTCACTAATTTAAATTGAAAAATTTTTGTTAAATTTGTTTGAAGTTGTATTTGGAATATGGTTTTTTAGCCAAAGAACACACAACCTGTGAGATTTTGAGCTTATTTAAATGGTTACATTATTTAACCATAAATATTTTATTCTTGTATGTTTACTTCTCTATAATTGTGATCTTTACTTTGTTTCAGTCTATATGTCCAATATTTAATGTATTTACATGCTTGCATATGATTGAGGCCATTATTTGATTTTAGCTCACTTATCCCAAATAAGCCTACCCTTTAAATCACCCTTGTCAGCCACTTTGAGCCTTGAAATCCCCATTTGTTCTATATCTTACCACATCATTAGCCTTAAGCAGAAAACAAATTAATTATCCCAATTGAATCTTTGGTTAGCTTAAGATAGTGTGTTAATTAAGTGTGGGGAAACTGTGGGAACATGGGTTAATAAAGGAAAAGTATAATGTTTCTAATTTATTTGAATATCAAGAATTTGGGAACCTACTCATGAAAAACAAAAATAGAAAAATAATAGAAAATCCATGTGCATTGATAAGTTATGATTGTTTCTCTACAAAAAAAAAAGAGAAAAAAGAGAAAAATCCAAAAATACTCAATAAATAAGTAAATAAGGGGACAAAATTACCCCAATATTAAGTTTAATAAAAGATCAATGCACATGTGATAAAAATTAAAGAAAAAAAATTTGGTACATGAGTATGGGAATTATACAAAAGTGGGAATTATGGGTAGCTAGGCATGAATTTAAAAGTATATAGAGTATATGTATATTAGGTGAGAGCTTAGGTTAATTAAAGATTCAATTTATAAAGCTCACTTAGCCACATATATACCTTTACCTTACCTTAGCCCCATTACAACCTTGAAAAAGACCTCATGATGTTTGCATTGGTATATTAAAAATTGTTGATTGGTTAGATGAAGAACAAGGTTTAGAAAGCATGACTAGAGAAGAGTAGAGTGAATAACCCTATACACTTGAGAGATTAGAGTGATATACACTACCAGTGAGGGTTCAATGCTTGATTCTATGTTCCCTGCTTTCATGAGCTGTCTTCTTACAAGTTTACTTGCTTTTTATTGTACGATTTGAATTAGTGGAAATTGGTTTGTATTTGTCTTGGAGAACTTGTTTACTTTTAAACCAAGTAGGTAGAAACATTTTGCATGTAGTTGCATTCATATAGATAGGATTGCATTTCATATATCCTACCAATCCTCTTCATTTTTATAGCTTCTCTTGAGCTTAGCATGAGGACATGCTATTGTTTAAGTGTGGGGAGGTTGATAAACCACTATTTTATGGTTTATCTTGTACTCAATTGAGTGGTTTTTATCAACTCTTTACCCACTTATTCATTCTATTTGCATGGTTTACATTTTCCTTTCTGGTTTTGTGCTATGATTGAAAACATGCTTCTTTGATCTTATATTTGTTTATTATTAATCCTCTCTTATTACCATTAGATGCCTTGATATGTGTGTTAAGTGTTTTCAGAGATTACAGGGCAGGGATGGTTCAGAGGATGGAAAGGAAGCATGCAAAAGTGGAAGGAATACAATAAGTTGGAGAAATTGCTAAGCTATCCAGCCTGACTTCTTCGCACTCAAACGGCTATAACTTTAGCTATAGAAGTCCAAATGATGCGGTTCCAGTTGCATTGGAAAGCTAACGTCTGGGGCTTCGATTTGATATATAATATGCCATAGTTTCCCTGACGCTACACGACGCGAATGCGTGATCTACGCGGACGCATCGCATCTGCGAACTTCAATCCGCGCGGCCGCGTGGACGACGCCTCCGCGTCACTTGTCCGCGACCTGAACGTACCAGAATACGCAGGGGGCGATTTCTGGGCTGTTTTTGACCCAGTTTTCGGCCCGAAAAACACAGATTAGAGGCTATAAAGTGGGGGAATGCATCCATTCAGAGGGAGCTCGCATTTTTACTACTTTCCATGATTTAGATTTAGTTTTGAGAGGGAGATTCTCTCCTCTCTCTCTTAGGATTAGGATTAGGATTTAGGACTTCTCTTAGTTTTTAAGAGTGACTCTCGATCCAGGTTTTATGTTTCTTTGTTTTAAGCTTCCCTTTTCACTTTTATTTATTTATTCCAGCACTTGAGTTGATTATTTACTTTTATAATTTAATTTGCAAATTATTCCATGTTACAGATTGTTATTTGAATTAATGATAATTGAGGTATTCCAGTTTATGATTGCTCTCTTTAATTCATTGCTTTCCATCTAAGGACATTTTTATTCCAGCAATTTTACTTTTTCCCCTTTTGGTATTGGTTAAGAAATCAGTAACTCAGCATTATCAAACTCAACATAACTGCTAATCGCTATCTTGCTAATTGAACTGAACTTCAATTATCCCAACTTTTTCTTAGGAAATAAATAGGATTCGAAGGTCAAACTAATTAGTCCCTTGACTTTCTTTTGCTTTAGTAAAGGTTAACTAAGTGGAATTTAGATTCAAACTTCATTATTGTTGAGAGAGAAAACTAAGTTGGACTTCCAATTTCTCTTACCTTGCCAAAAGTTTGCTTTACAGTATTTATTTATTTTAATTGCCATCTACTTTACTTGTCATTTAAATCACTTGCTTCTCACCTTCTAAACCCCGATTACAACCTTTATAGCCAGTAATAAGAACATACTTCCTCGCAGTTCGTTGAGAAGACGACCCGAGGTTTGAATACGCGGTTAACAATTTTTAAAGGGGTTTGTTACTTGTGACACCCAAAACGTTTGTACGAAGGGATTTTTGTCGGTTTAGAGACTATATCTACAACGCGACTGTTTTTATGAAATTCTTTACTGGCAAAAATCCTAACGTCATCAGGCTCTTCTAAGTTATTTTTGAAATCCTCTTTCTTGGACCTTGCTCAGGTCTCTTTCAGGGATTACTTCTATAACTTTTATGTTTTGGGCCGACTTCGTCATGTCGGGCTCTTCTAAGTTATTTTTGTAATCCTCTTTCTTGGACCTTGTTCAGGTCTCTTTCAGGGATTACTTCTATAACTTTTATGTTTTGGGCCGACTTTGTCATGTCGAGCCCTTCTAAGTTATTTTTGTAATCCTCTTTCTTGGACCTTGTTCAGGTCTCTTTCAGGGATTACTTTTATAACTTTTATGTTTTGGGCCGACTTCGTCATATCGAGCCCCTCTAAGTTATTTTTGTAATCCTCTTTCTTGGACCTTGTTCAGGTCTCTTTCAGGGATTACTTCTATAACTTTTATGTTTTGGGCCGACTTCGTCATGTCAAGCCCTTCTAAGTTAAAGTAATCCTCTTTTATAGGGTTGGCCAGACCTCTTTCCAGGGTTTACTTATAACTTTGGTTGACTTGGTCCGACTTCTTAACGTTGGCCAGTCTTTAAGTTATTATTTAACAATCCATTAAGACCTCGTCAGGTCCTTTCTCCGGATCACTTTCGATAACTTCTTGCATTATTCTGTTTTCATCTTTGCCGATTTGTAGAAGGTGGGTTTAATCCTTGTTTAGTCGACCTTTAGATGAATTTGATTTTCATCTCTGTTGGTCTTTATCGTGATCGTGCAGTGAATTTTATTTTTCACTTTCTGCCGATCTGTTGCTTTATAATCGTGTGATGAATGTTTCAGATTAATGCGTCTTGAAAACTTGTAGAACATCTAACATATTTTATTTAAAAGAAAATGCAAATATGTACATGTGGAGTTTTTATCCTTTTAAGTCGGATAATTTGTGGATCTCAACTTGGTCCCTCATTAAAAAAACCTTTTCAGGAAAAAGAGTACACCCTATGCTAAGATCATTTACCATTCCTAGCTATAGTACCTTCTTAGGTTGCAGGCGTGCCATGACCTGGGAAGCTCTCGACCCTCGAGTTCGGACAGTCTGTAGTAGCCCTTCCCAAGTACTTCTATGACTCGGTAGGGTCCTTTCCAGTTTGCTTCCAGTTTTCCTTCTCCAGGTCGAGTTGTTCCGATATCATTTCGGATTAGGATGAGATCATTCTCCGCAAAACCTCGTGGTACTACCTTTTGATTATATCTGGAAGCCATTCAACGTTTTAATGCTTCTTTCCTGATCCGAGCTCTCTCTTGGATTTTGGGAAGTAGGTCGAGCTCTTCCCTTTGAAGTTGGGAGTTGGCTTCTTCATTGTAGTGGATTACTCTAGGCGACCCTTCTTCGATCTCCACTAGGATCATTGCCTCCGTTCCGTACGCTAATCGGAAGGGTGACTCCTTTGTGGTGGAATGTAGTGTTGTCCGATATGCCCATAGGACTTATGGGAGCTCCTCAGCCCACGCTCCTTTTGCGTCCTGTAACCTCCGTTTTATCCCAGCTAATATGACTTTGTTGGCAGCTTCGGCTTGTCCATTGGCTTGAGGATGTTCTACAGAAGTGAATTGTTGTTTTATGTTTAAGTCGGCCACTAACTTTCTGAAGCCTGTATCTGTGAATTGTGTGCCATTGTCTGTGGTGATGGAGTATAGGACCCCGAATCTTATGACAATATTTCTATACAGGAATTTTTGACTTCTTTGAGCAGTGGCATTAGCTAGGGGTTCTGCCTCGATCCACTTTGTGAAATAGTCTACCCCTACTATGAGGAATTTGACTTGTCCTGACCCCTGAGGGAAGGGTTCGAGGAGGTCGAGTCCCCATTTTGCAAATGGCCAAGGTGAGGTTACGCTGATGAGCTCCTCTAGCGGGGCGATGTAAAAGTTGGCATGTTTTTGACATGGTGGACATGTCTTTATGAACTCTGTGGCCTCCTTTTGTAGAGTTGGCCAATAAAATCCTGCCTGGAGTACTTTTTGGTAAGTGCTTGTGCTTCGAGATGGTTGCCACAAATGCCACTGTGTATTTCTTCTAAAACTTCCCTTGTATTGGAAGTCGGCACACATTTTAACAATGGTATTGAAATCCCTCTTTTGTATAGAGTATTATTTATGATAGTGTAATGTTGTGCCTCCCGTTTTAACCTTTTTGCCTCCTTCTCATCTGTAGGAAGTATTTCTGTTTTGAGGTAGTTAATTATAGGAGTCATCCATCCTTGATCTAGACCTGTTATGGCTAGGATTTTTTCCTCTTCCGAGATTGACGGGTTCTGTAGTATTTCCTTGATGAGGCTTCTACTGTTGCCTCCTGGTTTGGTGCTGGCTAGTTTTGAGAGTGCGTCAGCTCGGGTATTCTGTTCACGGGGTATGTGGTGGATTTCATATTCCCGGAGTTGTCCGAGCTGCTCCCTGGTTTTACCCAGGTACTTTTTCATAGTCGGGTCCTTGGCTTGGTAGCTCCCCGTTATTTATGAAGTGATCACCTGTGAGTCGCTGAAGATAATGAGTCTTTGAGCTCCAACCTCTTTAGCCAGCTTTAAACTAGCTAGTAGTGCCTCATATTCCGCCTGATTGTTTGAGGCAGGGAACCCGAATCTGAGGGAAAGTTAAATTTGGGTTCCTTGGTTGCTTTCAATTATCACACCTGCGCCGCTTCCAGTCTTATTCGAGGAACCGTCCACGTAGAGATTCCATTCTGTGGAGGTTTCTGGGGTGTCTGTAAATTCTGCAATGAAGTCGGCTAAGTATTGTGATTTGATGGCTGTCCGAGCTTCGTATTGAAGGTCAAATTCGGACAACTCGACTGCCCATTGTAAGATCCTGCCTGCTAGATCTGTTTTCTATAATATTCCTTTTATGGGCCGGTAGGTCCGAACCTTAATGGTGTGAGCTTGGAGGTATGGGCGAAGTCGTCGAGATGTTAGTATAAGCGCATAGGCAAATTTTTCTATTTTTTGGTAGTTCAGTTCGGACCCTTGTAGTGCTTTACTAATGAAGTATACAAGTTGTTGCCCCTTGTCGTCCTCTCGAACTAGTGCTGAGGCTACTGCCCGACTTCCTACTGCGAGGTACAATATGAGTAGCTCTCCCTCTCCTGGTCGAGTTAGGATAGGTAGTTGTCCCAGGAAACTTTTGAAATCTTGGAAGGCTTGCTCACATTCTGTTGTCTATTCGAACTTTTTTTCCCTTCCTTAGAGTGCCGTAGAAGGGGAGAGACCTTATTGCTGATCCCGCTAGAAATCTGGACAAGGCTGCCAACCTTCCGTTGAGTTGTTGTACCTCTTTGATACAAGTTGGGCTTTTCATGTTGAGTATGGCCTGGCATTTATCAGGATTTGCCTCGATTCCTCTTTATGTGAGCGTAAAACCCAAGAACTTGCCAGCTTCTACTGCAAAGGTGCATTTTGCAGGTTTGAGTCGCATGCCATGCTTCCTTATAGTGTCGAACACTTGGACCAGGTCGGACAATAATGTCTCCTCACTTTGTGTCTTTATTAACATATCTTTCACATAGACTTCCATGATTTTTCCGATATGATCTGAAAAGACTTTATTCATTAGCCTTTGATAAGTAGCTCCCGCGTTTTTAAGACCAAAAGGCATTACAATGTAGCAGTAGTTTGCTTTTGGTGTTAGAAACGAGGTTTTTTCTTGATCGGGTGGATACATTGGGATTTGATTGTATCCAGAATATGCATCCATAAACGAGAGGTATTTATATCCGGATGAGGCGTCCACCAGAGCGTTGATACTTGGGAGTGGATAAGGATCTTTTGGGCAGGCTTTGTTGAGATCAGTGTAGTCAGTGCACATTCGCCACTTCCCATTTGATTTTTTCACCAAGACGACGTTAGCTAACCATAGTGAGTACTTGACCTCTCTTATGAATCCTGCCTCCAGTAGGGCTTGTACCTGCTCTTCCATAGCTTGGAATCGTTCTGGCCCAAGTTTTCTTTATCTCTGCTGTACTGCCCGAGATCCTGGGTAGACCGCCAACTTGTGGCACATTAATTTGGGGTCTATGCCTGGCATGTCTGCAGCTTTCCATGCAAAGAGATCGATGTTATCTCGTAAGAGCTGTACAAGTGATTCTTTTATGTCTCCTCTTAGAATCGTGCCAATATTGGTTGTTTTGTCCGGGATGTCTCCGATCTAGACTTTCTCTACTTCACCTTCAGGTTGTGGACGGAGTTCTTCTCGCCTTTAAACTCCACCAAGTTTGACTGTGTGGAATTCTTCTCCTCTGCCTCTGAGGTTTAGACTTTCGATATAACAGCGGCTCGCCATCTTCTGATATGCTTTTATCGTAGCTATTCCTTCTGCAGTTGGGAATTTCATGCATAGATGTGGAGTTGAGACTATTACGCCGAGTTGATTTAATGTTGCCCGACCTATTAAGGCATTGTAGGCTGAACTCACATCGACCACGATGTAGTCTATCTTGAGTGTTCTGGATTGGTTTCCTTTTCCAAAGGTTGTGTGTAGCGGGACGTATCCCAGTGGTTGCACTGGAGTGTCTCCCAGTCCGAACAGGCTGTTTGGATATGCTCTAAGTTCTTTTTCTTCCAAGCCGAGCTTGTCGAAGGTAGTTTTGAATAAGATATCGGCGGAGCTCCCTTGGTCTATTAGTGTGCGGTGGAGATTTGCATTTGCCAATATAATGGTGACGACCATGGGATCGTCGTGTCCTGAGATGATACCGGATGCATCTTCTTTCGTAAACGTAATTGCAGGGATGTCGTGTGCTTCCTCCTTTCCTTCGACATGATATACTTCTTTGAGATATCTTTTGCGAGATGATTTGGAGATTCCTCCTCCTGCAAACCCTCCGTGTATCATATGAACATGTCTTTCTGGTGTATGAAGTGATCGCTCGGTTCGTCCAACCTCCTCGTCCCTTCTCCTTTTTCTTTGATCATCGTCCCGGGTGGCCAGATACCGATCTAGTTTTCCTTCTCTCACTAATTTTTCTATGATATTTTTTAAGTCAAAGAATTCATTGGTGGAGTGCCCACGGAGTCGATGGTATTCACAAAATTCGTTCCGGTTTCCTCCCCCTCTTTTGTCTTTGAGTGGTCGAGCTGGGGTATTTTTTCTGTGTGGCAGACTTCTTTGTAAACATCCACAAGGGACACCTGAAGAGGGGTGTAATTATGATATTTTTTAATTTTTTCCCCTTGTCGATCTTCCTTCTTTTTGGGCTCTTTATCTTTGTCTCGGTAGGTGAATCCAAATTTTGAGGTTTCTCCTAGTCGAGAATTTTCTTCCATGTTGATGTATTTCTCTGCTCGTTCTTGCACTTCATCCAGAGATGTGGGGTATTTCTTTGATATGGATTGGCTAAAAGGTCCCTCTCGTAGGCATTGATGAGGCCCATGATGGCGGCCTCTGTTGGGAGGATTTGTATGTCTAGGCATGTTTTGTTGAATCTTTCCATGTAGTTGCGAAGACTTTCCCGATCTCCTTACTTGATTTCTAATAGACTGGGGGCGTGCTTAGCCTTATCTTTTTGGATGGAGAATCTGGCAAGGAACTTTTTGGCTAAGTCGTCAAAGCTTGAGATAGACTTCGGAGGTAGGTTGTCGAACCATCTAATTGCTGTCTTTGTGAGAGTTGTTGGAAAAGCTTTGCAGTGAACTGCATCTGAGGCGTCGGTGAGGTACATTCTACTTCTGAAATTACTGAAGTGATGGTTAGGATCTGTAGTGCCATCGTACAAAGCCATATCCGGAAGTTTGAAGTCTATAGGGATTTTGGTCCTCATGATCTCCCTAGTGAATGGATCTTGATCTTTGCAAGAGTTGTCCTCAGGAGTGGATCGAGTAGCTTTGGCTTTGAGATCGGTTTCGAGTTTTAGAAGTTTGTCTTCTAATTCTCGGCGTCGCCTTACCTCCTTTTGTAGATCTTTCCCAACATCTCGTTGATGCTGGCTTTCTTTTTCAAGTTACTTTAAACGATCTTGAAGTGCTTCTATCACTCCCAGATTTGATGAGTTTTTGTCCCCGTTAGATTCCGGGGTATCTTTCAGTGTTGTGTCTGCGTTTTTGTGCGGTGTTCTATCATCTAGATCTGAATCGTGGTCGTTGTCATGGTCGTCCACCATGGTGATGGGATGACTTCCAGGTCCCCGGCAATAGCGCCAATGTTCCAAGGGTTACCTGAAATTGGAGGTCGATCTCGGACGAGATCTTCTGTACTGGTCGGTGCTGACGTATCCGGCTGGTGAGTGGCGGCCGGAGCAGTGTATTTATAATGGTTGTGGGCTGACCTTCTTAGGTAAGATAAGTTAGTTATCTTATGTTATCTTATCTTTGGGTGAGGTCAGCTTATCTTTAAGGGAACCGCCTTTATCTCTATAGGCTTGGGCTGCCTTTGGATGTGGGTCGTGTTCCTCTATTTGGGCCCTTTATTGGGCTTTTCTGTCAATTTGGCCGATCTCTTTGAGAAGAGGTCAGATAGTCAGACCTGAAGAGGTCGGTCGCCTTGTCACTAATCATCCCGAGTCGGACAGCTCGACCCAGGGTGTGAACAGATACCTTAAAGAAATGTATCATGTTGAGGGGAAAGAGGAAACACCCGACATCCCTGCAATTACTTTCACCAAAGAAGATGCATCTGGTATCATCTTAGGACACGACGATCCCATGGTCATCACAATTATACTAGCGAACGCAAATCTCCACCGCACCCTGATAGACCAAGGGAGCTCCGCCGACATCTTGTTCAAAACTGCCTTCGACAAGCTCGGCTTGGAAGAAAAAGAACTTAGAGCATATCCGAATAGTCTGTTCGGACTGAGAGACACCCTAGTTCAACCACTTGGATATATATCACTACACACAACCTTCGGAAAAGGGAACCAATCAAAAATACTCAAGATAGACTACATCATGGTCGACGTGAGCTCAGCCTACAATGCCCTAATAGGTCGGACAACATTGAATCAGCTCGGCGCAATAGTCTCGACTCCACATCTGTGCATGAAATTCCCAACTGCAGAAGGGATAGCTACAATAAAAGCAGACCAGAAGATGGCGCGACACTGTTACAACGAAAGTCTAAACCTCAGAGGCAGAGGAGAAGAATTCCATACAATCGAACTTGGTGGAGTTCAGAGGCAGGAAGAACTCCGCCCACAACCCGAAGGTGAAATAGAAAAATTCCAGATCGGAGGTATCCTGGACAAAACAACCAATATTGGTACGAACCTAAAGGGAGTCATAAAAGAATCAATCGTACAGTTCTTACGAGATAATGTCGACCTCTTTGCATGGAAGGCTGCAGACATGCCGGGCATAGACTCCAAATTAATGTGCCACAAGTTGGCGGTCTACCCAGGATCTCGGCCAGTACAACAAAGGCGAAGAAAGCTCGGGCCAGAACGATCCCAAGCTGTGGAAGAGCAGGTACAAGCTCTACTAGAAGCAGGATTCATAAGAGAAGTCAAGTATCCACTATGGCTAGCTAACGTCGTCTTGGTGAAAAAATCAAATGGGAAGTGGCGAATGTGCACTAACTACACTGATCTCAACAAAGCCTGCCCAAAAGATCCTTATCCTCTCCCAAGTATCGACGCTCTGGTAGATGCCTCCTCCGGATATAAATACCTCTCGTTTATAGACGCATATTCGGGATACAACCAAATCCCAATGTATCCACCCGACCAAGAAAAAACTTCATTCTTAACCCCAAAAGTAAACTACTGCTACATCGTCGAGCCTTTTGGACTTAAAAATGCGGGAGCTACTTATCAAAGATTAATGAATAATATCTTTACTGATCACATCAAAAAAATCATGGAAGTCTATGTGGACGACATGTTAATAAAGAAAAAAAGTGAGGAGATGCTATTATCCGGCCTAACCCAAGTGTTCAACACTATAAGAAGGCATGGCATGTGACTCAATCCTGCAAAATGCACCTTCGTAGTAGAAGCTGGCAAATTCTTAGGTTTTATGCTTACACAAAGAGAAATAGGGGCAAATCCGGATAAATACCGGGCCATACTCGACATGAAGAGCCCGACTTGTGTCAAAGAGGTACAACAACTCAACGGGAGGTTGGCAGCCTTGTCCAGATTTCTAGCCGGATCGGCAATAAGATCTCTCCCCTTCTACGCTACTCTAAGGAAGGGAAAGAAGTTCGAATGGACACTAGAGTACGAGCAAGCCTTCCAAGATTTCAAAAGATTCCTAGGAGAACCACCTATCCTAACTCAGCCACGGGAAGGAGAACCACTCATATTGTACCTCGCAATAGGAAGTCGAGCAGTAGCCTCAGCACTAGTTCGAGAAGACGACAAGGGGCAACAACCCATATATTTCATCAGTAAAGCATTACAAGGATCCGAGCTGAACTACCAAAAAATAGAAAAATTTGCATACGCCCTCATACTAACATCTCGACGACTTCGTCAATACTTCCAAGCCCACACCATTAAGGTTCGGACTAACCAGCCTATAAAAGGGATTTTGTAGAAAATAGACCTAGCAGGCAGAATTTTGCAATGGGCAGTCGAGTTGTCCGAATTTGATCTTCAATAGAAAGCTCGGACAGCCATCAAATCACAATACCTGGCCGACTTCATCGCAAAATTTATAGACACCCCGGAACCCCCCACAGAATGGAGTCTCTACATGGACGGTTCGTCAAATAAAACTGAAAGCGGCGCAGGTGTGATATGAAAGCGATCAAGGAACCCAAATCGAACTCTCCCTCAAATTCAGGTTCCCTGCCTCAAACAACCAAGCAGAATATGAGGCACTACTAGCTGGTTTGAAGCTGGCTAGGGAGGTTGGAGCTCAAAAGCTTATCATCTTTAGCGACTCACAAGTAGTCACTTCGCAAATAGCAGGAAGCTACCAAGCCAAAGATCCCACTATGAAAAAATATTTGGACAAAACCAGGGAACAACTCGGACAACTCGGAGAATATGAAGTCCGTCACATCCCCGAGAACAGAATGCCCTAGCCGACGCACTCTCAAAACTAGCCAGCACCAAACAAGGGGGCAACAATAGAAGCCTCATCCAAGAAATGCTGTATTTTCCGTCAATCTCGAAAGAAGAAAAAATCCTAGCCATAACAGGTCAGGATCAAGGATGGATGACTCCCATAATTAACTACCTCAAAACAGAAACACTCTCCACAGATGAAAAGGAGGCAAAGAGGTTAAAACGGGAGGCACAATACTACACTATCATAAATAATACTCTATACAAAAGAGGGATTTCAATACCATTATTAAAATGTGTGCCGACTTCCAATACAAGGAAAGTTCTAGAAGAAATACACAGTGGCATTTGTGGCAACCTTCTTGGAATGCAAGCACTTACTAAAAAAGTACTCCGGGCAGGATTTTTTTGGCCAACTCTACAAAAGGAGGCCGCAGAGTTCGTAAAGACATGTCCACCATGTCAAAAACATGCCAATTTTCACATCGCCCCGCCAAAGGAGCTCATCAGCGTGACCTCAACCTTGGCCATTCGCAAAATGGGGACTCGACCTTCTCGGACCCTTCCCTCAGGGATTGCGACAAGTTAAATTCCTCATAGTAGGGGTAGACTATTTCACAAAATGGATCGAGGCAGAACCCCTAGCCAACGCCACTGCTCAAAGAAGTCAAAAATTACTATATAGGAACATTGTCACAAGGTTCGGGGTTCCAAACTCCATCACCACAGACAATGGCACCCAATTCACAGATGCAGGCTTCAGAAAGTTAGTGGCCGACTTAAACATAAAACACCAGTTCACTTCCGTAGAACATCCCCAAGCCAATGGACAAGCCAGAGCTGCCAACAAGGTCATACTGGCCGGACTAAAACGGAGATTACAGGACGCAAAGGGAGCATGGGCTGAAGAGCTCCCACAAGTCCTATGGGCATATAGAACAACGCCGCATTCCACGACAAAGGAATCACCCTTACGATTAGTGTATGGAACGGAGGTAATGATCCCAGTAAAAATCGAAGAAGGATCGCCTAGAGTGATCCACTATAATGAAGAAGCCAACTCCCAACTTCAAAGGGAAGAACTCGACCTACTTCCGGAAGTCCAAGAAAGAGCTCGGATCAGGGAAAAAGCACTAAAGCGTCGAATGGTTTTGAGATATAATCAAAAGGTAGTGCCACGAGGTTTCGCTAAGAACGACCTCATCCTAATCCAAAATGATATCGGAACAACTAAACATGGAGAAGGAAAGCTGGCAGCAAACTGGAAAGGACCCTACCGAATCGTAGAAGTACTTCGGAAGGGCTACTACAGACTGTCCGAACTCGATGGACGAGGGCTTCCCAGGTCATGGCACACCTGAAACCTAAGAAGGTACTATAGTTAGGGATGATAAAGGATCTTAGCATAAGGCACACTCTTTTTCCTGAAAAGGTTTTTTAGTGAGGCACCAAGCCAAGACCTACAAATTATCCGACTTAAAGGGATAAAAACTCCCACATGTATATATTTACATTTTCTTTTGAATAAAATATGTTTAGATATTCTATAAATTCTCAAGCCGCATTAATCTGAAACATTCATCGTCCGATTATAAAGCAACAGATCGGCAGAAAGTGAAAATCAAATTCGCTGCACGATCACGATAAAGACCAACGGAAATGAAAACCAAATTCATTAAAAGGTCGACCAAATGAGGATTGAACCCAATTTCTACAAATTGGCAAAGATGAAAATAGAATAATGCAAGAAGTTATCGAAAGCGATCCAGAGAAAGGACCTGACGAGGTCTTAATAAAATGGATTGCTAAATAATAACTTAAAGACTGGCCGATGTTAAGAAGACGGACCAGTCGCAATAACCAAAGTTATAAGTAAATCCCTGGAAAGAGGTCTGGCCAGCCCTATAAAATAGGATTACTATAACTTACAAGGGCCCGACATGACAAAGTCGGCCCAAAACATAAAAGTTATAAAAGTAATCCTTGAAAGAGACCTGAACAAGGTCCAAGAAAGAGGATTACAAAAATAACTTAGAAGGGCCCGACATGACAAAGTCGGCCTAAAATGTAAAAGTTATAAAAGTAATCCCTAAAAGAGACCTGAACAAGGTCCAAGAAAGAGGATTACAAAAATAACTCAGAAAGGCGCGACATGACGAAGTCAGCCCAAAACAAGAGATCACAAAATTAATCCCTGAAAGAGACCTGAACAAGGTCCAACAAAGAGGATTACTAACAACAACTTGGACTAAACCAACATGATGAAATCGGCCTCCCGAAAACCTTGGTGATATACAAAGTAATTACTAATGAAGACATGAGTAAGGTCCAAACAAAGCAAATTACTAGAAATAACGTTAGGCCAAGAAATCAAGCCAAAGAAGTCAGACAACGAAAATTCCAAACACCTAGAAAGGTACCGAGACGAGTGCAGACAAACATGTTACGAAAAACACAAGTTATAATAATAACAAGCTCAAGAGGCTACCAAAACTAGCCCCAAGAGCTTGGAAATCACTTTGTTTTTCAAAAGAAAGCTGCTAAACAAGCAACCAGGAATGTAGCAAAGGTCGGAACATAAAGAGTTCAAAAAGCCCACCAATCGGGATATACACACAAACATCTAGAAAATTCATTGAGGATCCAAAGTCTTCTCAGCAGCACGAGGCGAAGGAGGGCGAGTCTGAAGAGGCACTGCGTCCATTGTCCCGTCATCTCTGTTCAAAATCTGACAATCCGGTTCCAATTCAGAATGACCAGTCTTGGACGAAGGAGCCGAAGAAGTCGGCCCAGCTGAAATCTTAGCGGTAGGCACAGGGGGTTCAACAACATCGTCATCAGAATCGTCAGGGACAATCTTGCCATCCTTTACAACAGACTGAAGAGAGTAAGGTTGGCCTCAGGTGCAAGAACTTGAACCTGCTCCTTCAAGTTCTCATAAGCAGCATTTACGCTGCCTACAAGATGACCCTGAAATTCGGCATAATCAACCCGGGCAAACTCCAACTCCTCCCTGAGACGCATCACCTCCCTGTAGGCCGTAACATAGCTATCCTTGTGCCTCAAAGCCATGTCTTCATCCAACTTTACAGAAGCCGCCAAGGCAATAGAACTAGCCTTCTCACCCTCCAACTCTTTCTCTAGCTTGGTCACCTTCACCTCGAGCTCCTCCTTCAAACCCTTCATCTGATCGAACTCCAATTTGGCCTCCTCCATATAGGCCTTCGGAGCATGAAGAGGAAGATCTTGGGCAGTCCGATATAAGGCCGCCCCCATGTGTGCCATCTTGATGCTACTCCGAGTTATAAAGTCTAAATAGTGAAGCAGTGATACATCATCCATAGGGAGGGCACCATAAGGACTGATTTGCTGGTCGACAAACCCAACAGTGTCAAAATCAGGGGCATCCAGATTGAAGGGTTCAACAGTTCGAGGTCTTTTGGAAGGGGGAACGACCGGAGGAGAAGATGCAGCAGCAGCAGAAGATTGCGGAGGATCCACTACACGGACTCGAGGAGTAGGGATCATTCTCCTCGGGCCGGGAGAGCTCGGCACGGACGATTTTGACGTCACCTGAGAAGACCCTTCCCCATCCGTCTTGGCCGAGATGTTCTGAGCGGCAGCAGCCTTTCTTGCCTTCTTGAAAGCTTTCATCGCATTATTATTCTTGGCCATCTCTGTAAAATAGAAACCAATAGTTTTACAGAACAGGAAAAAAGAGGAAAGCAAAGTAAAAACAAGAAGCGATATATATCAAGTAATACCCAATGCAGTTCGAACAAGGGAGGGGTCCCCCAAAGATTTTTTAGTATCTAAATGAGGAGGTTCCCTCCAAAGGTCCTCCAAAACTGTTACAAAAGCCTGCTCAATCTCGTCAAGCATTTCCCACATATATCGGGATACTACTACATTCTGCTGCCAATGCAGAGGAAAGGATGGCTCATCATTCGCTTCCAGAAAAAAGGGGTGAGCTCCCTCAACAGCTCGAACCTTGAAGAAATAATTCTTGAAGTCCCTAAAGGACTCGTCATATATGGTAAAAACCTTATGTCCCTGTGCAGATCTAAAAGAAACCCACGAGGCTTTCTTTTTCGAAGAAATCCCGGGCTTAGTTAAAACAAACAAATAAAGGAAAAGAGTTTGAGAGGGGGTAACATCCAATTCTTGGCAAAGAAGTTGAAAATCTTAATAAAGCCCCAGGAGTTCGGATGAAGCTGGGACGGAGCTACATTACACGACCATAGCAAATCGGTCTCAAAAGAAGTAAAGGGAAAAGTGATGTCCAACTGGCTGAAAAAATAGTCGTAAGTATAAAAGAAAGGGCGCTCCCCTTGGGTCGGGACAGGGAAGCAAACCCTCTTCTTGGAGTCAGGTGCCACCAATTTATAATTCCTCTCTTGATCTCTACTCTTGCAGAGACGGTGATGTTTTCTAAGCTCTACGCAAAATTCAGGATTGGCTAAAGAAACACACAGCAACACTAGGGAGTCCAACCAATCAGACATCCCCTCGGGAACCTTAGAAGACGCCTCGACAATATTTTTGCGAGAAGACATGGCCAACTAGTCCTACAAACAAGAAAGGAAGATTGGATTACTAAAAACATCCCGAGAGAAGTCAAAATAACTCGGTCAACATAATCTAGCACAGTAAAAGCGATAAAAGGAAACCCCAGGATCTACACCAAAAAGATCCAGGGGCATCCTTTGGAGGCAGTCAGGGAACAAGGATTCAGGAAAACTTACAAGACTAACATCCCAACAAGACTCACAGCAAAGACAGAGAAAAAAACCTTTAACGCAACATCCCCAGAAAGCTACAAATCAAACAGAATCGAAATAGCTACCTTCCAAATTCATAGTCTCAGCTTATTAGCAAACAAATAGCAAAACATATCAAGAAGAAAGTCATCAAAGACGCCACCTTTTTTAGAGAAATAAATTCTCCCCAGAAAGGCAAAACAACATGAAGAAAACCAAAACAAGCCATCAGAAAAAATCGCTATCTTTTACGAAATTCATCAGCAAAGCTATCAGCATGACGGAAAACATCAAAGGAACAATCTTTCGAGAAAAAGCAGAATACAAAGGGACCATTTCAAAAGCAAGAAAAATCCCCAAACAGTAAACAAGCATGCGCACAGTGATACGAAAAGATTCAGATTTTCCAAGAATGCACTTCAAGAGAAAAATCAAAACTTTATAAAAAACCGAAGGCAAAACGACGAAAGAAGTAAAGAAACAGGAAAGTAGAACCAACCTGGAGAAAAATTCTGAAGAAAGTCGAAAACTCGAGCAACAAAGCTTGGAAACCATCTCCTGAGCAAAGCAACAATAAAGTACCAAGACAAAGAGTCACGGAGAAACACAAGCTTCAGGCGAAACAGAAAAACAGAAAGAAAAGAGGGGAAGTTACAGAAAAAAGAAAAAACCATTTCTTGAGTGCAAAGATCAAAATAAAAGAGCCAAGATAAACGGAGCATTAACAATCAATTAATGAGGGTATTAAACCCTTGCACATTTCTAAGGCTACAGCGCTAATGCAAAAGCGTGCGCTTTTAGAAGAAAGGAAAAGAAAACGTTCCACATTCAAAAAGGAGAACGCTACAAAAATGAAGTCAACAAGATGCTCGAGTTCGGCTTCACCAGAGAAGGACCAAAGTCCTAAAAACTAGGACTCGACCTCAAAAAGAAAGACCGAGCTCGAGCAGGGGCACTGTTCATACCCTGGGTCAAGCTGTCCGACCCGTGATGTTTAGCGACAAGCTGACCGACCTCTTCAGGTCAGACTATCCGACCTCTTCTTAAAGAGCTCAGACAAAACGCCACAGAGGCCCAAGAAGGCCCAAACGAAGGAACACAGCCCAATCTAAAGGCAGCCTAAGCCTACAGAGAGAAGGGCGGTTCCCTTGAAGATAAGCTGACCTTCACCCAAAGATAAGATAAGATAAGATAACTAACTTTTCTTATCTAAAAAGGTCACTATCACACCTCTATAAATACGCTGGAGCACCCAGATATAACTCATACTCTGATTCTACTAAAAACTTGCTTAATACCCTTGCTAACTTAAGCATCGGAGTCCCTTGCAGATACCCACACCCTCCGGTGACAAAGGATCAGCAGCGTAATCAGTCCAACAAGTCAGACGCAGCCACTCCAGCCGTCATCCACCAACCGGACACGTCATCTCCAATCAGCACAAAAGATCTCGTCCGAGATCGACCTACAGTTTCAGGTAACCCTCGGAATAGTTATGATGAGTGTGGGTCCCAGAGAGGAATGATGAACTTATTGGTTATTGAAAGAGTGTGCATGGCACTATATCCCTGGCGTGGAAAATTTTTTTGCTGCATGAGTGTGCAGGGCCTATATCCCTGGCGTGGTAGATTTCTCTACTACAAGAGTGTGCCAGACACTATATCCCTGGAATGTTGAGACTTGAGAGCTGAGAAAAGTTTGAGATGAGAATATGGTGATGATTGATAACCTTCTGTTCCAAGGGTTACCTGAAACTGGAGGTCGATCTCGGATGAGATCTTCTGTACTGGTCAGAGATGACGTGTCCGACTGGCTGGTTATGGCCGGAGCTGTTGTGTCCGACTTGTTGGACTGGCTGCACCTCTGATCCTTGGTCACCGGAGGGAGGGGGTACCTGCAAGAGACTCCGATGCTTAAGTTAGCATGGGTTATTAAACAGGTTTTATGTAGAATCAGAGTATGAGTTATACCTGGGTGCTCCAGTGTATTTATAGTAGATGGGGCTGACCTTTCTGATAAGATAAGTTAGTTATCTTATCTTATCTTTATTTTGGGTGAAGTCAGCTTATCTTCAAGGGAACCGCCTTTATCTCTATAGGCTTGGATTGCCTTTGGATTCGGGTCGTGTTCCTCTATTTGGGCCCTTTATTGGGCTCTCCTGTTAATTTGGCCGACCTCTTTGAGAAGAGGTCGGGCAGCCTGACCTGAAGAGGTCGGTTGCTTTGTCGTCAATCATCCCAGGTCGGGTAGCTCGACCCAGGGTATGAATAGTGCCCCTGCTTGAGCTCGGTCTTTTTGTTGAGGTCGAGTCTTTGACTTCGGTCCTTTTTTGACGAAGCTGAACTCAAGCATTTTGTCGATTTCTTCCTTTTGTAGAAACTTTTGAATGTAGAACGTTTTCCTTTAAAAGCACGCATTTTTGTATTAGCGCTTTTTTGGGAATGCAAGCGGTTTTAATATCTGCATTTATTTGACATTTAATTGCCCCGTTTCCCCTAACTTCTCTATTTTTGAATTTTGTACTCAAGAAACGGTTTCTCTCCTTCACCCTTTTCGTAACTTCTTCATATTTCTTCTTTCATTCTCTAGCTTTCAACTTTTTTGATTTTTCTGAAGCTTCTACCTGGAGTTTGCAGTTTCACGTTTTTGCCTAGCAACGTTGCTTTGTCACTTTGCTTTTTCGTGGGAGAAGGGGTGATTCTGGCTTTTGCTTTCCGCTTCCCTGCTTTTCTTCGTAGTTTTCTCTCATTTCACAGGTTTGACTCTTCTTTCTTCCTTCCTCTACACCCTTTTTGTGTCTGTTTGAGAAAGTTTGGATCTTTCCGTCTTTTTTGCTGATCACTGTGTGTCTTGTAGTTTCTCCATCTGTTGCTTGATACTTTCAGAACTTTGCATGTTTGTGAATGCTTTTGTATTTGAAGCTTTGAAATGATGACTTTATTTGATTCTGAAAAAGGTTGCGTCTTTGACGATTTCTATTTGGTATGTTCAATGTTGGTGCTTGTTCTTTGCTGATGATTTTTTACTTGATTTTGAAAAAGTTTGCGCCTTTGCTGTTTTTCCGCTTGGCCCTTTTTGGAATTTCTGATAAACTGTAGAAATAGTGCTTACCGCTGATAAACTGTAGGAGCAATGCTTTTTCTTGATAAATTGTAGAAATAGTGCTTCCCGCTGATAAACTGTAGGAGCAATGCTTTTTCCTGATAAATTGTAGAAGGGTGGACCTTTTGCATTTTTGCTTCCTTTGTTTTCTTCCTGGATTTTATTTTGATGAGTGCCGGGATGTAGGCTGTAGAAATAACTTAAAGACCTTGCTTGTTTACTGCCTCCAAGGGATGCCCCAAGACTTTTTGTCTTAAGTCTTGGGGTTTTCCCTTTTTTGTTTCTCCGCCCGTCGAGATGTTTTTAAGTAATCCATTTTTCTTTTCTTTTTGTAGGATTTAGTTGACCTCATGTCTTCCCGAAATAACGTTGTAGAGATGCCTTCCCAGGTTCTCGTGGGTATGGCCAATTGGGTGGACTCCATGGTTCTCATGTGTGTCTCGCTGGTTGATTCTGAATTTTGTGCTCAGCTTAGGCAGTTTCATAGTGTCTGTAGTAATTTTGGTGATGAGAAGAACTATGAACTTGTCCCTCCCTCTTCTGACAAGAGAGTCTGCTTTTCTACTCGGGTTGTTGATGATCGCCCCTTCTTTTATGTTTATGATTTTTTCTTCGGTCTGCTGGGTATCACCCTTCCTTTTACTCCATTTGAAACCGATCTGTTATGGTCCTGTAATGTTGCCCCTTATCAACTTCACTCCAATTCCTAGGGTTTTATTAAAATTTTCCAATTGTTGTGCAATGGTTTTGGTATTCCTGCTTCCCAATCTCTCTTTTTCTATCTGTTTGTGTTGACTAAGCCCGGTGTGGTAAAAAAGAAGTCAGCTTGGGTCTCCTTTCATTCTACCCAGGGAAAGAAGGTTTTTTCCATGTTTGACGAGTCGTTCCGTGATTTTAAAAACTACTTTTTCAAGGTCCGAGCTGTTGAAGGAGCTCGGCCCTTTTTTCTGGATGAGAATGACGAACCTGCTTTTCCCTTGGAATGGCAAAAAGACGTGAGGGTCTCCAGGTATTCGTGGGAAATGTTGGATGAGGCTGAGCGAACCTTTGTGACTATCTTGGAAGAACGCTGGAGCCAACCTCCCCATCTTGACACAAAGAAATTTCTAACCAATCCTTCTCTTCTTCAAACTGAACTGGGTATCTTGTGTTTCTTTTATTATCTTGTTTATGTTGCTTGTAGATGTCTTTTCCGACTTGTCCGACTTGTAGCTGAATTTTCTGTTTTATTTGCAGAGGCAATGAAGAATAATGAAGCTATGAAGGCTTTTAAGAGGGCGCAGAGGGCGATTGCTGCCACGAATATTGCGGCCAAGGTGGCTGGGGAGGGGTCCTCCCAAATGCGCGAGAAGCCATCAGTGCCAAGATCTCCTGGGGTGAAGAAGGTGGTCCCCACACCCCGAGTCCGTTTGGTGGATCCTCACCCCACTTCTGCCGCTCCATCTGTTGTTCCTCCCAATAAAAAACAAAAAACAGCCGAGCCCTTTGACCTCGATGCTCCCGATTTCAATGCCATTGAGTTTGTGGATCAACAAATTGGTCCCTATGGCTCCCTCTCTACGGATGATGTGTCCATCCTCCATCACTTGGAATTTATGGCCCGAAATCACGTAAAGATGGCGTATATGGCGGCTGCCATATATCAGACTGCTCAGAATCTCCCTCTCCATGCCACTAAAGCGTTTATGGAGGAGGCAAAACAAGAGTTTGATCGGATGAGGGAGTTGAAGGAGGAACTTGAGATAAAGGTAGCCAAGCTGGAGAAGGACCTAGAGAACGAGAAGGCGAGTTCTCAATCACTGGAAGCTTCTTTGAGGTTGGCTGAGGACACAGCCATGATGCACAAGGATAGTTACGTTACATCCTATCGGGAGATGTTGCGTCTGAGGGGGGAGCTCAACAATGTCTGGGAAGATTATTCTGAGCTCCAAAGTCATCTCGTTGGCAGCGTGACTGCTGCTTACAAGAACTTGAAGGAGCAAGTTTGGGTTATTGCTCCCGAGGCCGATCTCACTCCCTTTAGCTTGGACAACATTGTCAGGGATGGCAAGATTGTCCCTGATGATGGGGATGACGATGATGAGGTCGATCCCCTCCCTGTGTCTTCTGCCAAGATGTCAGCGCCTACTGTTCCTCCTGCCAAGGTCAACCCTCCCGCTTCTGATTCTGACTGTCAGATTCTAAACCGGGATGATGGTACTGTGGATGCTGTTCCTCTCCAGGCTCGCCCTCCTTCTCCTCAGACTGATGCTGCTAAGAAGTCTTCTAACCTTTAGCTGATTTATGTTGGATATTTTTGTAGTTGGCCCGGCTTGTGGGCTTTAAAACTCTTTGGTTTATTTTGTTGACACTCTTTCTGGTTGATTGTTTAGCCACATTATTTAAAAACACAATGAATAGCTTCTGAGCTTTTGGGTCTGACCCTGAAGCTTTTACGTCACATTTGCTTGCGCCTGTCTTGGCTTCTTTGAAGGATTGTTTGCTTAGCTTCTTTGTTTGTTATTGATGTGTGGACCCGTTTTAACGATCCATGCCTGACTTCTTTGTCCTTTTCCAAGTAGTTGACCGATGTCGATCTTTTTTCAAGTATTTAAAGTAATCTTCCTTTTTGGACCTTTGTCAGGTCTCTTTTAGAGATTTCTTTTATAACCAATTTATGGGAGACCGACTTCTTTATGTTGATCTCTTCTAAGTTACTTCGTAATTCTCTTTCTTGGACCTTTGTCAGGTCTCTTTCAGGGATTACTTTTATAACTTTTCGTTGTAGGAGACCGACTTCTTTGTGTCGATCTCTTCTAAGTTATTTTGCAATCCTCTTTCTTGGACCTTGGTCAGGTCTCTTTCAGGGATTACTTTTATAACTTTTCATAGTAGGAGACCGACTTCTTTGTGTCGATCTCTTCTAAGTTATTTCGCAATCCTCTTTCTTGGACCTTGGTCAGGTCTCTTTCAGGGATTACTTTTATAACTTTTCATAGTAGGAGACCGACTTCTTTGTGTCGATCTCTTCTAAGTTATTTCGCAATCCTCTTTCTTGGACCTTGGTCAGGTCTCTTTCAGGGATTACTTTTATAAATTTTCGTTGTAGGAGACCGACTTCTTTGTGTCGATATCTTCTAAGTTATTTCGCAATCCTCTTTCTTGGACCTTGGTTAGGTCTCTTTTAGGGATTACTTTGATAACTTTTCGTTTTGGGCCAGCTTTGTTATGTCGGGCCCTTCTAAGTTAAAGTAATCCTCTTTAATAGGGTTGGCCAGACCTCTTTCCAGGGTTTACTTATAACTTGGTTTGACTTGGTTCGACTTCTTAATGTTCGACCAGTCTTTAAGTTATTATTTTAGCGATCCGTAAGACCTCGTCAGGTTCTTTTTTAGATCACTTTCGATAACTTCTTACATTATTCTGTGTTCATCTTTGCCGATTTGTAGAAAGTGGTTGTCATCTCTAGATCGTCCTTTGGGTGAATCGCGTTTTCACCTTTATCGGACGGTTGTCTTTATCGTGATCGTGCAGTGAAATTGTTTTTCACTTTCTGCTGATCTGTTGCTTTATAATCAGACGATGAATGCTTCAGATTAATGCGTCTTGGAATCTTTGTAGAATATCTAAAATATATTTTATTTAAAGGAAAAGTGCAAATATATACATATGGGATTGTCTGAGTCTCAACTTGGTGCCTTATTAAAAAACCTTTTCAGGAAAAAGAGTGCATCCAATGATGAGATCTTTTATTTCTTCTAACTATAGTACCTTCTTAGGTTGCAGGCGTGCCATGACCTAGGAAGCTCTCGTCCATCGAGTTCAGACAGTCTGTAGTAGCCCTTCCCGAGTACTTCTACAACTCGGTAGGGTCCTTTCCAGTTTGCTGCCAACTTTCCTTCTCCTGGTCGAGTTTGTTCCGATATCATTTCGAATTAAGATGAGATCATTCTCTGTGAAACTCCTCGGCACTACCTTTTGATTATATCTGGAAGCCATCATTCGTTTTAGTGCTTCTTCCCTGATCCGAGCTCTTTCTTGGATTTCGGGTAGTAGATCGAGTTCTTCCCTCTGAATTTGGGAGTTGGCTTCTTCATTGTAGTAGACTACTCTGGATGACCCTTCCTCGATCTCTACTGGGATCATTGCCTCCACTCCATATGCTAGTCGAAATGGTGATTCATTTGTGGTGGAGTGTGGCGTTGTTCGATATGCCCATAGGACTTGCGGAAGTTCTTCGGCCCAAGCTCCCTTTGCATCTTGTGGTCTCCATTTCAACCCAGCCAATACGACTTTGTTGGCGGCTTCGGCCTGTCTATTGGCTTGAGGGTGTTCGACGGAGGTGAACTGGTGTTTTATATTTAAGTCGGCTACTAGTCTTCTGAAGCCTGCGTCTGTGAATTGGGTGCCATTGTCCGTGGTGATGGAGTGTGGAACCCCAAACCTTGTGACAATGTTTCTATATAGGAATTTCTGGCTTCTTTGAGCGGTGGCATTGGCTAGGGGCTCTGCCTCAATACATTTTGTGAAATAGTCTACCCCTACTATGAGAAATTTAACTTGTCCTGACCCCTGGGGGAAGGGGCTAAGGGTCGAGCCCCCACCTTGCAAACGGCCAAGGGGAAGTTACACTGATGAGCTCTTCTGGTGGGGCGATGTGAAAGTTGGCATGTTTCTGACATGGTGGGCATGTCTTTACAAATTCTGTAGCTTCTTTCTGTAGAGTTGGCTAATAAAACCCCGTCCGGAGCACTTTTTTGGCTAGAGCTCGTGCTCCGTAGTGATTGCCACAAATGCCGCCGTGTACTTCTTCTAACACTTCCTTTGTGTGGGAGGTCGGTACGCATTTTAGTAATGGTACTGAGATCCCTCTTTTGTACAGGATGTTGTTGATAATGGTGTAGTACTGTGCCTCCCTCTTTAGCCTTTTTGCCTCTTTTTCTTCTGTGGGGAGTGTTCCTGCTCTGAGGTAGTTAATTATGGGAGTCATCCATCCTTGGTCCTGGTTTGTTATGGCTAGGACTTTTTCCTCTTCCGAGATTGACGGGTTCTGTAACATTTCCTGGATGAGGCTTCTATTGTTGCCCCCTGGTTTGGTGCTGGCTAGTTTCGAGAGTGCGTCAGCTCGGGCATTTTGTTCTCGGGGTATGTGGTATATCTTATATTCCCTGATTTATCCGAGCTGTTGCTTGGTCTTATCTAAATACCTTTTCATGGTGGGATCTTTGGCTTGGTAGTTCCCTGTTATTTGTGATGTGACAACTTGCGAATCGCTGTAGATGTTGAGTTTTCGAGCTCCAATCTCTTCAGCCAGCTTTAAACCAGCTGACAGTGCTTCATATTCTGCTTGGTTATTCGAAGCCAGGAACCCGAACTTGAGGGAGAGCTCAACTTGGGTTCCCTGGTTGCTTTCTATTATCACTCCTGCGCCGCTTCCAGTTTTATTTGAAGAACCGTCCACAGAGAGATTCCACTCTGTGAGGGTTTCCAGGGCATCTATGAATTCTGCGGTAAAATCGGCCAGATATTGTGACTTAATGGCCGTCCGAGCTTCATATTGGAGGTCGAACTCTGACAACTCGACTGCCCATTGTAGAATTCTACCTGTTAAATCTGTTTTCTGTAATATTCCTTTCAAGGGCTGGTTGGTGCGAACTTTGATGGTGTGGGCCTGGAAGTAAGGGCGGAGTCGTCTAGATGTTAGAATGAGAGTGTATGCAAATTTTTCTATTTTCTGGTAGTTCAGCTCGGATCCCTGTAGTACTTTACCAATGAAGTAGACGGGTTGTTGTCCGTCTTCGTCTTCTCTGACTAGTGCTGACGCTACTGCCCGGCTTCCTACCGCGAGATATAATATGAGTGGTTCTCCTTTTTGTGGTCGAGAGAGGATAGGTGGCTGTCCTAAGAACTTTTTAAAGTCTTGGAAGGCTTGTTCACATTCTGTTGTCCACTCGAACTGCTTTCCCTTTCTTAAAGTAGCATAGAAGGGGAGAGATCTTATCGCGGCTCCTGCTAAGAATCGGGATAGGGCTGCCAATCTCCCGTTGAGTTGCTGCACTTCTTTGACACAGGTTGGGCTCTTCATGTTGAGTATGGCCCGACATTTGTTCGGATTTGCTTCAATTCCTCTTTGTGTGAGCATGAATCCTAAGAATTTTCCTGCTTCTACCGCGAAGGTGCATTTTGCTGGGTTGAGTCGCATGTCATGCTTCCTTATGGTGTCGAATACTTGGGCCAGGTCGGACAATAATGTCTCTTCACTTTGTGTTTTTATTAACATGTCGTTGACGTAGACTTCCATAATCTTTCCGATGTGATCCGAGAAGACTTTATTCATTAGCCTCTGATAAGTAGCTCCCGCGTTCTTAAGACCGAAAGGCATCACAATGTAGCAGTAGTTTGCTTTCGGTGTTAGGAACGAGGTCTTTTCTTGGTGTAGCAGATACATGGGGATCTGGTTGTACCCCGAGTATGCATCCATAAATGAGAGATATTTATATCCGGAAGAAGCGTCTACCATAGCATCGATATTTGGGAGTGAGTAAGGGTCCTTTGGACAAGCCTTGTTGAGATCGGTGTAATTGGTGCACATTCACCACTTCCCATTTGATTTTTTCACCAAGACAACGTTGGCTAGCCATAGTGGGTATTTGACTTCTCTTATGAATCCTGCTTCCAGTAGTGCATGTACTTGTTCTTCCACAGCCTGGGATCATTCTGGCCCAAGTTTTCTTCGTCTCTGCTGTACCGGTCGAGATCCTGGATAGACCGCCAACTTATGACACATAAGCTTAGGATCTATGCCTGGCATATCTGCGGCTTTCCATGCAAAGAGATCGACATTATCTCGCAGGAACTGTATCAGTAATTCCTTTGAGTCTCCTTTTAGGATTGTGCCGATATTGGTTATTTTTTCCGAGGTGTCCCTGATCTGAATCTTTTCTATCTCGTCCTCTAGCTGGGGACGAAGTTCTTCTCGTCGTTGAACTCCGCCCAGCTCGATTGTGTGGAACTCTTCTCCTTTGCCTCTGAGGTTTAGGCTTTTGTTGTAACAGCAACGTGCCATTTTTTGATATGCTTTTATCGTGGCTATCCCCTTTGGTGTTGGGAATTTCATACATAGGTGTGGGGTCGAAACTATCGCACCGAGTTCGTTGAGTGTTGTCCGACCTATGAGAGCATTGTAAGCTGAACTTACGTCGACCACGATGTAATCTATTTTGAAGGTCCTGGATTGGTTCCCTCTTCCGAAGGTTGTGTGTAGTGGTATGTATCCTAGTGGTCGAACCGGGGTGTCTCCTAGTCCGAATAGACTGTTTGGGTATGCTTGAAGTTCTTTTTCCTCCAAGCCGAGTTTATCAAAGGCTGTTTTGAATAAAATGTCGGCAGAACTCCCTTGGTCTATTAAGGTGCGGTGTAGGTTAGCGTTTGCTAATATAATGGTGATGACCATGGGATCGTCGTGTCCTGCGATGACGCCGGATGCGTCCTCTTTAGTGAATGTTATTGCTGGGATGTTGAGTGCTTCCTCCTTTCCTTCGACATGATATACTTCTTTGAGGTATCTTTTGCGAGAGGATTTGGAGATCCCACCTGCTGTGAATCCGTCATGTATCATGTGGACATGTCTTTCTGGTGTCCGAGGTGATCGTTCCGTTCGTTCAGTATCCTCATCTCTTCGTCTCTTTCTTTGATCATCATCTCGAGTGGCCAAGAATCGATCTAACTTTCCTTCTCTCACTAATTTTTCTATGATATTTTTTAAGTCGAAGCATTCGTTTGTGGAGTGTCCTCGGACTCGGTGGTATTTGCAATATTCTTTCCGGTTTCCTCCTCCCTTTTTGCCTTTGAGTGGCCGTGCTGGGGGGATTTTTTCTATATGGCATACTTCTTTGTATATCTCGACCAAGGATGCCCTGAGAGGAGTGTAATTATGGTACTTTTTGATTTTCTCCCCTTGTCGATCTTCTGTCCTCTTGGATTCCTTGTCTCTGTCTCGGTAGGAGGCCCCTGATTTTGAGGTCTCTCCTAACCGAGTGTTTTCTTCCATATTGATGTATTTTTCTGCTCGTTCCTGCACTTCATCCAAGGAGGTCGGGTACTTTTTTGATATAGATTGGCTGAAAGGTCCTTCTCGTAGGCCGTTGATGAGTCCCATGATGGCGGCCTCTGTAGGTAAACTTTGTATGTCCATGCATGTTTTGTTAAATCTTTCCATGTAGTTGCGGAGGCTTTCCCGATCTCTTTGCTTGATCCCTAGTAAACTAGGGGCGTGCTTGGCCTTATCTTTCTGGATGGAGAATCTGGCCAGGAACTTTTTGGCCTGGTCATCGAAGCTTAAGATGGACTTTGGAGGTAAGTTGTCGAACCATCAGATTGCTGTCTTCGTGAGAGTTGTGGGAAAAGCTTTGCAGCGAACGGCATCTGAGGCGTCGGTAAGGTACATTCTACTTCTGAAATTGCTGAGATGGTGGTTGGGATCTGTGGTACCGTCATATAAAATCATATCCGGGAGTTTGAGGTCCTTTGGGATTTTGGTTTTCATGATCTCCCTGGTGAATAGATCCTGTTCTTTGCGTGAGTTTTCCTCAGGAGTGATCCGAGGGGCTTTTGATTTGAGATCGGCTTCTAATTGCAGTAATTTTTCTTCCAATTCTCGATGTCGCCGTAGCTCTCTTTCTAGATCCTTTCCGATCTCTCGTTGTTGTTGGGTTTCTTTTTCAAGTTGCTTCAAGCGATCTTGAAGTGCTTCTATTGCTCCTGGATTTGGTGAGTCTTTCTTCCCGTCAGTTTTCGGGGTATCTTTCAGTGCAGTGTCCGCGTTTTTGTGCGGCGTTCTGTCTTCTAAATCCGAATCGTGATCGTTGTCATGGTCGTCCGCCATGGTGATGGGAGGACTTCCAGGTCCCCGGCAACGGTGCCAATGTTCCGAGGGTTACCTGAAACTGGAGGTCGATCTCGGATGAGATCTTCTGTACTGGTCGGAGATGACGTGTCCGGCCGGCTGGTTACGGCCAGAGCTGTTGTGTTCGACTTGTTGGACTGGCTGCACCTCTGATCCTTGGTCACCGAAGGGTGGGGGGTACCTACAAGAGACTCCGATGCTTAAGTTAGCATGGGTTATTAAACAGGTTTTATGTAGAATCAAAGTATGAGTTATACCTGGGTGCTCCAGTGTATTTATAGTAGATGGGGCTGACCTTTCTGATAAGATAAGTTAGTTATCTTATCTTATCTTTATTTTGGGTGAAGTCAGCTTATCTTCAAGGGAACCGCCTTTATCTCTATAGGCTTGGATTGCCTTTGGATTTAGGTCGTGTTCCTCTATTTGGGCCCTTTATTGGACTCTCCTGTTAATTTGGCCGACCTCTTTGAGAAGAGATCGGGCAGCCTGACCTGAAGAGGTCGGTTGCTTTGTAGCCAATCATCCCAGGTCGGGTAGCTCGACCCAGGGTATGAACACCTTCTCTGCTGCATGAGTGTGTAGGGCCTATATCCCTAACATAGCAGATTTTCTGCTGCATGAGTGTGCAGGGCCTATATCCATGGTGTGGTAGAAAGGCTACATCCGAAAGGATGTGTTGGGTTGGCACTCTCACCGACATGTGATATCACAGCCAATAGGACAGGCATTCATCATATACATTTTCTACATGCTTGCTTGCTTTGATTACTTGAGTTATGCCTATTTGAATAACATGTGTAAATGTTAGTTGATTTACCTGCTATATATGTATGCTACTTGTGTTTTACTTGCTTACATTATTTGTGTTTGTCTGGTGCTGATGAGGTTAGGTAGGCGGTGGCGATGGGATCGCGTGGAGGGTAGGTTAGCGAAGGCTGTGGGATATAGCAGTGTGATTGGTATTGCTTAGAAATCTCCTAAGTTTAGATAACCCTTTTTACGGTTTATGGTTTAAGTTATTTATTTTTGTTAAGCCTAAATATCGATTTTTGATGTGAAGTTCTAGGATTGTCTTTGGCGTCCTGAAACCTTATATCTTACATATTGGGCATTGTTACCATACTGAGAACCTCCGGTTCTCATATCATATTCTGTTGTTATTTTTCAGATGCAGGTCGTAACCCACCTCGGTGAGTTGCGTGGTGGTAACAGAGCAGACGATCTCCTATCATCTCTTACATTTTGCTTACTTTTGTCTAGTACTCTCGCTTTTGTATTTAATTTGCCTTAGAGTATTGATTTGAGAGATAAGTTGTATAACCTGTTTTAAACTTCCAAAAGTCTTTTGTACTTCAGTTTGACTAGATGGCCTAAACTCCGCAAGATGTAGCTAGTCCTCTCTTTCGTACAAGATACTTATATATATATATATATATATATATATATATATTGTTAATTTAATTATATCTTGTTAATTTAATTATTACCTTGTGTATCCTGGAGCTATCTACAAGCTTTTATATATGTATTATATCTTTTCTTGTTCATACCTATGCATTTAGTTATCGTGTATGAATGCTTTGCATTTTTTTTTTGTAATTCCACTTTATGTGACTTTGAGCTTTTGTTCCTTCATCAGGCTTCTAGTTATCTAAATCCTTGAATATATATACTATAATATGATCTTTACAACAGTCGTGACACTTTGTTATCCTTTGCTTTATGGCTAGAGGTAAGCCTTAGTGTTCATACCCTGGGTTTTAGATGTCCGACCCGGGCTGAGGTCAGAACTACCCGACCTCTTCTCAAAAGAGTTCGGCCAAATCACCAGAAAAGCCCAGAAAAGGGCCGAAACAGAGGAACACAATCCAAGTCCAAAGGCAGCTCAAGCCTAGAAAGATAAAGGTGGTTCCCCTTAAAGATAAGAGGACTTCACTCAAAGATAAGATAAGATAACTATCTTACCTTCAGAAAGGTCACTCGACACTATTATAAATAAACTGGAGCACCCAGGTATAACTCATGTTCTGATTCTACTAAAAACCTGCTTAATACCCTTGCTAACTTAAGCATCGGAGTCCCTTGCAGGTACCACCACCCTCCGATGACGAAGGATCAGCACTATTTGCCAGTTCAACAAGTCGGACACAATAGCTCCAGCCACCACCCACAAGTTAGACACGTCATCTCCAACCAGCATAGAAGATCTCATCCGAGATTGACCGACAGTTTCAGGTAACCCTCGGAACATTGGCACCGTTGCCGGGGAACCTGGAAGTCATCCCATCATCATGGCGGACAACCTTGACAACGACCACAATTCTGATTTGGAGAACAGAACGCCGCATAAGAACGCGGATGTCACACCAGACTATACTTCTCAGCCTAATAAAGACGAGAATTCGCCAAACACAGGAGTCATGGAGGCGCTTCAAGCTCAACAAGATCGCCTAAAAAAACTCAAAAAAGAGGTTAAATATCAAAGGGAAGCCGAGAGAGACCTAGAAGGGAAGCTAGGCGACGCCGAGAATTAGAAGACAAGCTCCTAAGGCTTAAAGCCGATCCCAAAGCTAAAACTACCCGATCCAGCCACGAAGATAGCCCCCGCAAGGATCAAGACCCATTCACCAAAGAGATCATGAAGGCCAAAATCCCAAAAGACTTCAAACCCCCTGACATGACTCTGTACGACGGCACATCAGATCCCATCCATCATCTCAGTAATTTCAGAAGTAGAATGTATCTCACCGATGCCTCAGATGTAATTCGGTGCAAAGCCTTCCCAACTACCTTGACAAAGACAGCAATTAAATGGTTCGACAATCTGCCCCCTAGGTCCATCTCAAGCTTTAACGACTTAGCCAAAAAGTTTCTAGCCAGATTTTCCATCCAAAAGGACAAAACTAAGCATGTCCCAAGCCTATTAGGGATCAAGCAAGGAGATCGGGAAAGTCTTCGCAGCTACATGAAAAGATTCAACAAAGCATGTCTGGACATACAAAGTCTGCCAACAGAAGCAGCCATTATGGGTCTCATCAATGGCTTAGGAGAGAAACCTTTTAGTCACTCCATATCGAAAAAGCATTCCACATCTCTGAATAAAGTGCAAGAACGAGCAGAGAAATACATTAACATGGAGGAAAACTCCCGACTAGGAGAGACCTCAAAATCTGAATTCTTCTACTCCTCTCGAGATAAGGATAAAGAGTCCAAGAAGAAAGAAGATCAGCATGGAGAAAAGATCAAGAAATACCACAATTACACCCCTCTTCAGGTGTCGCTTGTGGATGTTTATCGAGAAGTATGCCATACTGAAAAGATACCCCACCTCGCCCACTCAAAAGCAAGAAAGGATGAAGAAACCGGACAGGATACTGTGAATACCATCGAATCTATGGACATCCCACCAATGAGTACTTCGATTTGAAGAATGTCATAGAAAAATTGGTAAGAGAGGGGAGACTAGATCGGTACTTAGCCAGCAAAATAGATGAGCCCAGAAAAAGAAGAAGGGACGAAGAGGTTGGATGAACTGAACGACCACCTCGTACCTCGAAGAGACATGTCCACATGATACACGGAGGATTTGCGAAAGGAGAAATCTCCAAATCATCTCGCAAAAGACATCTTAAAGAAGTATATCATGTCGAGGGAGGAGAAGGAGCACCCGACCTCTCTACTATCACTTTCACTAAAGAGGACGTAGCTGGCGTCATCTCGGGACATGATGATCCCATGGTCATCACTATCATATTGGCCAACGTTAATCTCTACTGCACACTGGTGGACCAGGGAAGCTCGGCTGACATCTTGTTCAAAACTGCCTTCGACAAACTCGGCCTAGAGAAAAAAGAGCTCAGAGCATATCCGAACAGCTTATTTGGACTAGGAGACACTCCAATCCAACCACTTGGATATATCTCACTGCACACAACCTTTGAAAAAGGAAACCGGTCAAGGACGCTCAACATAGACTACATCGTGGTTGACGTGAGTTCAGCCTACAACGCCCTGATAGGTCGGACAATGCTAAATTAGCTCGGCGCAGTAGTCTCGACTCTACATCTGTGCATGAAGTTCCCAACTACAGAAGGGATCGCCACGATAAAAGGAGACCAGAAAACAGTACGCCGCTGTTACAACGAAAGTTTGAACCTCGGAGACGAAGGAGAAGAAATCCACACCATCAAACTCGGGGGAGTTCGAAGGCGGGAAGAACTTCGTCCACAACCTGAAGGCGAGATAGAAAAAGTCCAAATCGGAGATATCCCAGATAAAACAACCAATATTGGCACAATCCTAAAAGGAGACGTAAAGGAGTCCCTCATACAGTTCTTAAGAGATAATGTTGACCTTTTCGTATGGAAGGCCGTATGGGCATAGACTCCAAGCTAATGTGCCACAAGCTGGCAGTATACCCAAGATCTCGGCAAGTATAGCAGAGACGTAGAAAGCTCGGACCAAAACTATCCCAAGCTGTGGAAGAATAGGTACAAGCTCTACTAGAAACAGGATTCATAAGAGAAGTCAAGTACCCACTATGGCTAGCCAACGTCGTCTTGGTGAAAAAATCAAATGGGAAGTGGCAGATGTGCACTGATTACATCGATCTTAACAAAGCTTGCCCAAAAGATCCCTATCCACTCCCATGTATCGACGTTCTGGTGGATGCTTCCTCCGGATACAAATACCTCTCATTCATAGACGCCTATTCGGGATACAATCAAATTCTGATGCACCCACCTGATCAAGGAAAAACCTCATTCTTAACCCCAAAAGCAAACTACTGCTACGTCATCATGCCATTCGGACTCAAAAACGCAGGAGCCACTTATCAAAGATTAATGAATAAAGTCTTCGCTGACCATGTCGGGAAACTCATGGAGGTATATGTGGATGACATGTTAGTAAAGACACAAAACGAGGAGCCATTACTGTCCGACCTCGCCCAAGTATTCGATACCATAAGAAGGCATGGCATGCGACTTAACCCTGCAAAATGCACCTTCGCAGTGGAAGCTGGCAAATTCTTGGGTTTCATGCTCACACAAAGAGGAATCGAGACAAATCCGGATAAATGCCGGGCTATACTCAACATGACGAGTCTGACCTGTGTCAAAGAGGTACAACAACTCAATGGAAGATTGGCAGCCTGATGGTGTATTTTGGAAAATGAATTCCAACACCTAAAACTCACCGGCAAGTATACCGGATCGCATCAAGTAGTAAAACTCACTTAGAGTGAGGTCGATCCCACAGGGATTGATGGATCAAGCAACTTTAGTGGGTGATTAGTTTAGTCAAGCTAACATTGAGTGGATTGTGTGAAATGTAGCCAACAGAAAGTAAATTGCAAAAATCTTAAAGATGCAGAAAGTAAAATTGCAAGTAACTTAAATAACAAGAAAGTAAAATAGCAGAATCTTAAATTGCAAGAAATGTAAATTTCATGAATTGTAAAGGGGATTGGGTGCTGGAAATTAAAGAAAGCAATAGATTAAGGCTTAAAGCAACTGCAGAGAATTAAACTTGTTGAAAAAGTAAATCAAATCATGAACAGAAATGTAAAATGCCAAACAAGTGCAGAAGAATTAAATTGCTTGAAAGTAAATTGAATTTGGTGCTGGAATTGCAGAAATTAAATAAGAGAAAGTAAAATGGCATTAAACAGAGAAGTAAAAGATGAATTAAAATGCAACAGATCTAAACAAGAGAAGATGAATTACTTGAGAAACCAAATAGAAAGCAAAATGTAGCTCTACAATAGCTCAAGAGAAATTTAAGATCTCAGGGGTTGGATGAGACTAGAAAATAAGTCTAGATCTCAAATTCTTCCTTGATCCACCCAAGAACAATTGCAAAAGAAAATGGAGTAGTAAAGTGCAAAAGAAGTAGAAGAAGGCAGTAAACAGAATTTGAATTCAAATCACAATTTCTAAAGTTATGCAAAAAATAAACAAGAGATCTCAAGGTGAGATTGAAACAGAATTTCTTCAATTCTTCACCCAAGATCCAAGACAAGAATGAAAACTAAGAGAGAGCTCTCTAATGGAGCTGACCCTATACTCTCTAATGGAACTCTCCTAACAAAGATGGAAATGATGCCTTATATAGGCTTTTTACAAAATAAAATAAAATTGAAATGAAAAATAAATTAAATAAAAATCCTAATTCTAGCTTGTTCTTGTGCCTTTGAGTGACGATGTGGGCTTTTCTTGCTTTGGATTTGAGGAGAAATGGGTTTGGTTGGCCTTGGTTTAATTGGTTTGGAGCATGGGTCAAGCTCGGTTCAAGCTAGTTTGGTGTGGGACACTTCCCAGGGCAATGCTCCGCTCTCCACAAGAGCGTAGCATTCAATTTGTGTCCCTGGCCGTGTCAATTTTGGTGCGTGACAATGCTTGGCAAAACAAGGGAGTAGCGCTTCGCTCTCCCCAAGAGCGCAGCATCCTTGCTTCCTTAGTGAGGTATCCGTGTTCAAGCCTTGGTGGAAGCATTTGGGGAGCAATTTTCCTTGCATTTTCTTGAAGAGAGAACGACAATGCTCTCCACAAGAGCGGAGCGCTATCCAAGTGAGCGCTACTTTGATGGGCTTCCCTTGGTCTCCCTCTTCGAACCCTGGTGGTCTCCCTCTTCGAATCCTGGTGTTTGCACTTTGGTCTATTTTTACTTGTTTTTGGTCCTTAAAGATGTATTTCACTCGTGCTTCAATTTCATGCCAAATATGGATTTCTATACATCGTTGGAAAGCTCTGAATGTCATCTTTCCAATGCAACTAGAAGCATATCAATTGGACATTTGTATCTCAAGTTATAGCCCTTTGAAGGAAGCATGGTCATGCTGTGAGCGCCCAGATTTTAACTTAGCAAAAATTTTGCTTCCAAGCTTATTTTGAACTCTTATAGCGCTCTGCTCTTGCCAAGAGCGGAGCTTTGTGTGCTGATTGCCTATTCTCCTTTAATTTGGTCATGGGCTACGCTTTTAAAAGCGTGGCCTAAGGCTCCAAAGTGTGCTCCAACTTCAAAGTGTTCCCCAAAGCTCTTTTTTTCTTCTTTTTAGCTTATTTTGAGCTTCTTTGCTTCTTTTTCTTCTTATTTCCTACAAGATTTATAAAATTTAAAAGATCAAGAAAATATATCATTTAAGCACAAAATCATTCAATATTTAAGCACAAATCATCAATTTCTTGTATGAAAAAGCATAGAAAAATATGACATGGTGACATGTCATCACAGCCTTGTCCAGATTTCTAGCCGGATCAGCCATAAGATCTCTCCCTTTATACGCCACTCTAAGAAAGGGAAAGAGGTTTGCGAGCAGGCCTTCCAGGATTTCAAAAGGTTCCTGGGACAACCACCTATTCTAACTCGACCACGGGAAGGAGAACCACTTGTACTGTACCTCTCAGTAGAAAATCGGGCAGTAGCCTCAGCACAGGTCAGAGATGACGTAAGTGGACAACAACCTATATACTTCATCAGCAAAGCACTACAAGGGTCCAAACTGAACTACCAAAAAATAGAAAAATTTGCCTATGCTCTCATACTAACGTCTTGACGACTTCGCCCATATTTCCAAACCCACATCATCAAGGTTCGGACCAACCAGCCCATAAAAGGCATATAGCAGAAAACAGATTTAGCAGGAAGAATCCTACAGTGGGTAGTCGAGTTGTCTGAATTTGACCTTCAATATGAAGCTCGGACAGCCATCAAATCACAGTATCTGGCCGACTTCATTGCAGAGTTTACTGACACTCCAGATAAATACACTAGAGCACCCAGGTATAACTCATGTTCTAATTCTACTAAAAACCTGCTTAATACCCTTACTAACTTAAGCATCGGAGTCCCTTCAGGTACCACCACCCTTCGGTGACGAAGGATCAACAGCATTGCCAGTTCAACAAGTCAGACGCGACAGCTCCGGCCACCACCCACAAGTCAGACACGTCATCTCCGACCAGCACAGAATATCTCATCCGAGATCAACCTACAGCTTCAGGTAACCCTCGGAACACTTAGGGTAACGGGGTATTATATTTAGTGGTATCAGAGCGGTTTGTTCCCGTGAGCCTGAGGGATGGACCGATTGTGCTTCGTTGCACACTCTGGCTCATTTTCTTTCATGTTGTTTAGGTTATCTACTTGATATGCATAGCATGCTTGTTTGTGAGTGCCTTTGGGGATAATTGAAGCACTCCACTTGAGATATTGAGACTGATTACCTCGATATCGATTGTTTGGTGTAGCAGGACTCTAAATGGCAACTCACGGACGAGGTCAATCATATTAACAGAGAGATAGTGAGGATGATTAACCTAGCCAATGCATTACGAGCTTAGCATGTTCCAGAAAACTAGTTCATGGAGTTTGTGGCATATTAGTTGATGGGAAAGGTTCAGCACTGGTGGCAGGGGAAATGCCGATTGATGCAGCTACAAAATAAAGACAAATTCTTTTGCGGTTTTTAATTAGGATTTTCAATTTCTAACCGGTATGGCCTTGAATCATGTTGAAAAAGTTTTAAAGCTTAGAATGATTTTGAAAATTAGTTTGGAACTTTAGGTTTAAATGATTTGGCTTTGGAACTAGGTCGAAACTCTTGGTTTAAATGATATCGTTTAAAAGAAAAGTGAGTTCTATTTTATTATTTTGTTGATTTGTGAATTTGGTTTGAAATTTAAGATATGATTTAATGATTTTAATGAATTTAAGGAAATCATTATTTAAAAAGATTGATTCATGAATAAATGATCTTTGAGTCTTTTGAAAAAGCTTTAACATTGAACTGGTTTAGATTGAACTTGTTTTGAAGGTTTTGAAAGATGTTACAAAGGCAGTATTTGGGTTAAAGGAAAATTTATGTTCAAGGTAATAGAGTAAGTCGGATTCTTACTGACGAATAATCAGAGTGATGCAGTGGAAGGCGAGAGGGAACGTTGAGGCGGTAGGACGACAGTGGACGAGATGTTGACGACTTGTTTGGGTTGACAACATTGATAGTAGAACGCTTCATGGAGGATATATCACGCGATTCGAATTTTGGGGACAAAATTCCTAATTAGGAGGGGAGAATGTAAGAACCGGAGTAAACTCTTTAATGAAATAATAATTTAATTGCCCAAAATAGGTTCAAAAATATAGAAGTGTTCTTTTTAAAATATAAAGGTAAAATTTGAATTCAATAAAATTTTCTGAGTGGGAAAATGTATCTTTTGCAAAAAATTTTTATAAAAATGCGTACTGGTGCTTAAGCTGGCAGTACCGGCTCTAGTCTGTCTAGTACCGCGTTTTGAGAAAAATAAGATTTTAAAAATTTAATTTATTATTTTGAAAGGACAAAAATAATTTAGAATGTAAAACCGGGCACTAATCTTAAAGGTTTTGGCCCAAAGTTGGACCAAACGGATCTAAAAGGCTAATGTGTTGGACTAGGCCCAAATTGGGTCCAAGCCTAACATATATAAGTGAGTTATGAGACCATTTGTCCTCAGTTTTTAGAAACAGGAGAGAGAGAGAGAGAGAGAGAAAGAGAGAGAGAGAGAGAGAGAAAAGGGCGGTGAGAAGAGAGAAGAGGGGTGATTGGAGTTTCACTATTCTCCCCCTCCTTCAAAGCTCCATAACTTTTGATCCGGAACTTCGATTGACGAGCTGTTTGCGCCCACGCGAAGCTCTTGTGGAGATCTTCATTTCTAGCTATGCATTGTTGGTAAGAAATCAAATCTCAAGCTTAAGTTTTACACCCTAGCTTTTTGTGCGTTTTTGGTTATAGTTTTTGAGTAGATTTTGTGGTTTTATTTGTTTAGGGGTGATCTAGCATTAAAATATTGTTGGTTTTTAACCCTAATGCCATTGGGTAAGATAAGGTTTCACTAAAATCTTGTGTTTAATTATTTTGTTGAACCCTAGTGATGTTTTTATTTGTTATATGATGTTAGATTGAGTTTTGGTGTTTGTTGGAGTGGGTTTGAGGCTTTTAGATCGAGCTAAGGTATGGTTTCGATTTTCTTTATATAATATGTAATGTTTCTGGACACTTAGGCTAGTGGACCTTAGGATAGGATTGAATTTGTTTTGTATCATTAATTATATGTGAAATTATGTTTGATGATGAAAAGGATGATATGGAGTGTTGGAATATGTGACATATGAAATATGATGAATGTCTGATGAATATTGATATTGAATATGATTATGATGAGTGGTGATAAATATTGATGATGATATTGGATTTTGAATATTATGGTTAGTGTTAATGTTGAATGGTGGTGAATGAGGTTTATCAAGAGTTGAATTGTATGAAAATTGTTAAGGTTGAGATATTGATTTATGAATTGTGGATTTTGTTGAATTATGGTAGAAAGATTAAGTAAAATGGGTGATGAGTTGATTGAAGTGAAATATAATGATAAAGTGTAGTATGTGGTAGTGTTTTGTAATGAAATTGGGTATGTTTTGGTTTGGTTGGGTTATGGAATTCGGAAATTAGAGAACTTTGGCGTTTTTGGGTAAAATTTGATTTTTGGTGAACTTTGTCCATCATAACTTGAGCCTGTGACATTGGAATTGAATGATTTTTATTTTAAACTAACAATGATTTCAAGATCTTTAAAATGATATAAAGTTTGAGAAAAACGTAGTTTTGTAGAGGAAGTTATGAACCTTTAAAGTTTGGTGTTTAAAACTGAAAATTCTGCAACTTGATATTTTTCTGCAAACTGAGGTGGATGTGTACGCGGGCCCATGCCTCATACACGGATGGTGGCCTCTATCCAGCACTCTTGCATACGCAGACCCAGGTATGCGTACGCGAAATGGTCCAATTTTCGTGTATGCGTACGCGGATGTATTGTATGCGTACGTGGATGTACCTTTTTCAACGTGTGCATACGCACGATAGGGTTCTGCGTATGCACAACCCCTGTTTTGCTGAAAATATATTTTTCTACGCTTTTAAGGATTTTCTAGATTTCCAAGTTTCCATAACTTTTTCTTAGACTTGTGGCTAGTAATTAGACTCTAAGACTAGTGAAGATGGGATAGTTAATTTGAATTGGTAATTTTCTATGAGTTTAGAAGACTGAGACTTAGGTTTCTAAAGTTGTGAGTGAGTAGGCAGAGTGCTATATTGGTGATGGTTTGAGAGCTTGGGGGTGATGATAACTTGTGAAATTAAGAACTGATGATGGTTATGATGAGTGTTGGTCCCAGAGAGGAATGTTGAACTTGTTGGTCATTGAAAGAGTATGCAAGGCACTATATCCTTGGCGTGGCAGATTTTTCTACTGCATGAGTGTTCAGGGCCTATATCCTTGTCGTGGCAGATTTCTCTGTTGCAAAAGTGTGCCGGGAAATATATCCCTGGAATGTTGAGACTTGAGAGCTGAGAAACGTTTGAGATGAGAATATGGTGATGATTGATAACCCTCTCTGCTGCATAAGTGTACAGGGCCTATATCCCTGGTGTAGCATATTTTCTGCTGTATGAGTGTGTAAGGCCTATATCCCTGGCGTGGCAGAAAGGCTACTGGTGTGCGGAATTCCACTTCTCACAATTGAACCAGCAAGTGCACCGGGTCATCCAAGTAATACCTGAGTGAGTCAGGGTCGATCCCACGAGGATTGTTGGCTTAAATCAATCTGTGGTTATCTTGTAGATCTTTGTCAGGCGGATAGAAAAGTTATTTGTTTGTTTAAAGCGCATAAAAGTAAAATAAAGATAACATTACTCAATTCAAGGTGAATGCAATGATAAGAAGATGGTTAAGGTTTCAGAGATGCTTTGCTCTTCTGGATCAATTCAGTCTTACTGTCTACTCCAACTGTAAATATTTTCTTCTATGGCAGGCTGTATGTGATCAATGCCTTTCTTGAGAGGTATCCGATTCTCCTCCAGTGCTGAACACCAGGGTTAGTGCGAATCCAGTCTGATTGAGGGTGAAGCTCCTGCAGTTCATTCCCCTTGATGATCCTACTCAAAACGCCATAGACAAGGTCGAATCTTCTGGATAAGAGAATGCTACGCCTTTAGTTCTAGCCTTTACCACAAAGACTCTAATCTCCCCATACCTCCGCAGAACTGGTGTCTCGAGAAGTCCCCAACAAAGTCGTGGATTTGCCGTCTATGAGATGTATAATCAAGCTAGTGGTTCATCATTGTCCAATGAAAGACTCACTCTGAACCCATGTAGAATTCATAAGGATGAAGAACAAAGATATATCTTAGAATAGAGAATCAAACACGAATTTGAGATAGAACAGTAATACTTTTATTAATTCATAAAACTCAGCAGAACTCCTAGCCTTAACCTAGAAGATTTAGAAACTCATACTGATAGAAAATACAATGTGAAATGTGTAAAGTGTCAAAAGTGAGGTTGAAGATCCTAAACAAGGGTGATCTTCTCCTTTAAATACTAAACTAATGACTAAGGATTACATAAATATGATAGGCTTAGGCTTGTAGTGCAAAAATCCACTTCTGGGGCTTACTTGGTGAGTGTTTGGGCTGAGCTTGAGTGGTCTCCACGTCTAGGATGCTCCTTGGGTGTTGAACGCTGGCTAAGGACACCATTATGGGCGTTGGATGCTGGCCACTCCTCTGTGGGTGTTGGAAGCCTGGACTGGGGTAGATGGCTGGCGTTGAACACCAGTTTTGTGCCTTCAGTTCTGAAGCAAAGTATAGACTATTATACATTTTTGGAAAGCTCTAGATGTTAGCTTTCCATGGCCATTAAGAATGCTCCATTTAGACATCCGTAGCTCCAGAAAAGCTCCTTTGAGTACACAGATGTCAGATCCTAACAGCATCTGCAGTGCTTTCTCTGCCTCTGAATCAGACTTTTGCTCCAGCTCCTCAATTTCAGCCAGAAAATACATGAAATTGCATAAAAATACACAAACTCAAAGTAAAATCCAAAAATGTGAATTTTACACTAAAACCTATGAAAATATAATAAAACTCAAATAAAAGATGCTAAAAACTATATGAAAATGATGCCAAAAAGCGTATAAAATATCCGCTCAACACAACACCAAACTTAAACGGTTGCTTGTCCCCAAGCAACTAAAAACAAGGTAGGATAAAAAGAAGAGTAAGATAAAATAAATCTCAGAGTTTTCAATGAAGTTCAGTTTCAATTAGATGAGCAAGACTTAGTAGCTTTTTGCTTCTGAATAGTTTTGGCATCTTACTATCCATTGAAACTCAGAAGTGTTTGCCTCTTTAGGAACTTAGAATTCAGATGATATTATTGACTCTCCTAGTTTAGTTTTTTTTTATTCTTGAACACAGCCTTTTTTTTAGTCTTGATCGTGGCCCTAAGCACTTTGTTTTCCACTATTACCACCGGATACATAAATGCCACAGACACTTAATTCGGTGAACTCTTTTGGATTATGATTTAGCTTTTCTAGAATCCCAAGATAGGGGTGTCCAGAGTTCTTAAGCACACTCTTTTTGCTTTGGATCACGACTTTAACTGCTCAGTCTTAAGCTTTTCACGTCACACCTTCACACCACAAGCATATAGTTAGGGACAGCTTGGTTGAGCCGCTTAGACCAGGATTTTGTTTCCATTATGCCCTCCTAACTATTGATGATCAAAGCCTTGGATCCTTTTACCTTTTCCTTTTGGTTTAAAGGGTTATTGACTTTTTGTTCTTGCCTTTTGGTTTAAAGAGCTTATTGCTTTTTCTGCTTTTTTTTTCTCATGCAATCATTTTTTTTCTTTTTATTGCATCTTGCTTTTTGCTGCTTTTTCTTGCTTCAAGAATCAATTTCTCTTGATTTTTCATATTACCAATAATACTTCACTTTCATCATCATTCTTTCATGAGCCAACATTCTTAATTTCAATTTCAAATATGCATTGTTCATTCATACATTCAGAAAACTAAAGCAATGCCACCACATCAAAATAATTGACTATTCTTATTATATAACTCAGAAATTTATACATCTCTAATTCTTCTAAAAAAATCACTATTTTATTCATATTTAATGATTATAAGAGGAATATTTTATAGCTAATTGGAGAATAAAACTTAATTATTACTAATGCTTATACAACTCTTAAATAAAAAGGTAGAAAAATAAAAATAAAGACTTAAATACTACTAGTGATCATGTATACCTAAATATGAGAAATAGAAATTAGAATAACAGAAATATGGGGGTGGAACTCAACCACCTTAAGCATGGGAGACGCTAGGCTCTTCAGGGGAGAGCTTTTGGTGCTTCAACTCTTCTATCTCACGCCCTTGCTTCTCTTATTCCTTGACCAGTTTGCAAATCATGCTAGTCTGATCTTTCTGCTCTTCTCTTAGTTGATCCAAGGTGGTTTGCAGTTGCATCAGATGCTTTCAACTGATCCCAATATTCAATTGGAGGGATCTCTTGGGGAGGCTCAGGTGCCTTCCTTTTGGGATGATCCTCTTGTATCTTGGAGCTTTCCATTATCTGCTTGGGCTTTCCACTGGAATAAATGTGTCTACATGAATCATGATTTTAGCCTCTTGGCACAGGCGAAAGATAAGATTTGGATAGGCCAGCCTGGCATGAGTAGACATCCTATTTGCTAACTTGTACATCTCACAGGGGATTATTTGGTGAACTTCTACCTCATTCCCCATCATGATGCAGTAAATCATTACAGCTCTTGGAATAGTAACTTCCAAGCGGTTACTAATAGGGAGTATAGAACGCCCAATGAAATCTAGCCATCCTCTAGCAATTGGCTTGAGGTCCATTCTTTTCAGTTGGCTTGGCTTGCCTTTTGCATCCTCAATCCATTGAGTTCTATGCAAGCTGAAGAACGAAACTCTCGCGCGATCTAGAATTTTCACAAATAAATTCGCGTTGTAAGTATAACTCTAGACCAACAAGAATTCCTTTCTTACAAACGTTTTGGTTGTCACAAGTAACAAACCCCTTTGAAATTGATAACCGAAGTATTTAACCTCGGGTCGTCTTCTCAAGGAATTGCAGGGAGGTGTGTTATTATTGGTTATGGGTTTTCTGGGGAATTTGGAGTTTGGGCAATGGGCACATATATAATTATAAATTAAGGCAATAAAAGTAAATAAGAAATTTTATGTAATTAAATTAAAAGCCTTGACCCGAAGAAGATTAATTGGAAGTTCTATCCTTGTTGGATTTTTCTCAAGATCAATTGATAATTGAAGGTTGCTTCTACTTAGTTATCCTTTACCAAGTAAAGTAAAAGAAAGTCAAGTAAGTTAGAAGTCTACTTCTATTCACAAGTTCTAATCTTCTCCCTTGGGAAGGATTAGCGTTAGTGACTAGAGAGCCAATCAACAATAAACCTAATTACAATTTAACTCTTGAGTAATTCAACTCAAGGGTCTCCAAATATCAATCAACTCCAAAATCAAGTTAGGATCTAACTTAGAACATCAATTAATAACAAATAATAGAAGAAGTGATAAATCTGAAATACTTCAAATTACATTAAATAAAAGAAATCAAGTTAAACATGAGAATTTATGAACCAAATTGGAAAAATAAATAAAAGGAATATTGAACCTGTGATGAAGAAGATGAAATCCTAATCCTAATATAAATCCTAAGAGAGAGGAGAGAACCTCTCTCTCTAAAAACTACATCTAATCCTAAAATTGTGTGTTGTGAGCTGATGATTATGAATGAATGGATTCCCCACTTTATAGCCTCTAATCTGTGTTTTCTGAGCCGAAAACTGGGTCAAAAACAGCCCAGAAATCGCTGGAGAAGAAATCTGCCAGGCTGATTTTCGTCACTGCGACGCATCCGCCTGGAGCACGCGTTCGCGTCACCTAGAATTAGAGAAACTATGGCATATTATATATCAAATCGAAGCCCTGGATGTTAGCTTTTCAACGCAACTAGAACCGCATCATTTGGACCTATGTAGCTAAAGTTATAGCTGTTTGAGTGCAAAGAGGTCAGGCTGGACAGCTTAGCAATTTCTCCAATTTCTTGTATTCCTTTCACTTTTGCATGCTTTCTTTCCATTCTCTGAGCCATTCCTGTCCTGTAATCTCTGAAATCACTTAACACACATATCAAGGCATCTAATGATAATAAGAGAGGATTAAACATAGGGAACTTAAGGCCAAAGAAGCATGTTCTCAATCAAAGCACATAATTAGGAAGGCAAATGTAAAACCATGCAAATAGTATGAATAAGTGGGTAAAGAGTTGATAAAAACCACTCAATTAAGCACAAAATAAACCATGAAATAGTGGTTTATCACAGGCATATGTCCTCTAGGACTTGGTCCAGCTTTGGATTAGCTACCACCCTTCTATTGTAGGAATCAGGGTCATCATTTTTCAAGGGTAACTTAAAGATCTCTCTCACCTTATCAAGATGAAAATAGAGGATCTTCCCCCTGACCATAGTGCAAAAAGTATGGAATATTGTTCCATCTTTCTTTTGCTTATCTGTTATCCACAGATTTGCATAGAATCCATGGATCATGTCGATTCCAACATTGATCTCAAGATTGGCTAGAATCTCCCAGCCTCTCTTTAATTTTGAATATGCTCCTGGATCTCTAGGTATTCATCTTCTCCTAATTCAAATCTTGCCTCATGGATTACTGGCCTTTTACTCATTATCTTGTGATAATGTTCTTCATGTTGATTAGTGTAGAATCTAACAGGTTTGAAAACAACTGTTGGATCATCTTCTTTCTTGTTTCTTGGAATGATTTTGCCACTTTTTGGAGCGATGAGGATCAAACTTCAATGAAAGAACAAGGCTCCTTCCACACCAAACTTAAAAGGTTTGCTCGTCCTCGAGCAAAAGGTAAGAAAGGAAGAAGAAGAAAGTGAAGGAGAGAGGATGTGAATGAGAGAGAGGGGAACACGGACATATATAAGGAGGGAGGGATTTTCGAAAATTAATTTCAAATAGAAAAGAAGATTTAAAAAATATAGAGAATGATAAGTTTTAAAAATTGGGTTCATCATCAAAGATATGAGAAAGATATAAAAGATAAGGTAGGAAATAATGAAAAGATTTTAAAGTTTAAAAGATATGAACAAGAATTACAAAAGATATGAAAAGATTTAAAAGATTTTAAAAGAAATTAAAAATATTTAAAATTTGAATGGAATTTGAATTTGAAATTTTGGAAAATGATTGAAATTTAAAATGATAGGTTGAATGAGGAAAGAAGAGAAGATGAAGAAAAGATAAGGTTTTAGAGAAGATACCTCCCTGGCCCTCTGTTTGGCGTTAAACGCCCAAAATGGTTGGATTCTAGCGTTTAACGCTGGGTGTTCCTCTTGCTGGGCATTGAACACCTAGAATGACATTCATTCTGGCATTCAACGCTAGGTTGCCTTTCTTTATGGGCATTGAACGCCCAGCCAGGGCTCCTTGGCTAGCATTCAACGCTGGTCTAGCTACCTCTCTTGGGCGTTGAATGCCCAGCCAGTACCCCTTGGCTGGCGTTCAACGCTAGATGTGCTACCCTCATGGGCGTTAAACGCTCATTCATCACCCTTTTCTAGCATTCAACGCCAGAGAGGTGCTTCCTCCAGGGTGTTCTATTTTCTATTCTGTATCATATTGTCTCTGTTTAAATACTGTTCATGATCACTAAGTTTGAAAAAAAAAGCAAATTAATAAAACTAATTATGAAGAAAACTAATTCAAACAGGAATAATTAGAAAATAAGAAAATAATAGGCTATTAGTCATTGGGTTGCCTCCCAATAAGCACTTATTTAATGTCTTTAGCTGGACTTCACTGTTGAGCCTCCTAGCTCAATACCTCCTTCAAGGTAATGCTTGACTCTCTGTCCATTGACAGTGAACCTATTGTCTGGATCTTTACCTTGAAGTTCTATGTGCCCATAAGGTGATGCACTAGTAATCACATATGGTCCCTTCCAACGGGGTTTGAGTTTCCCAGGGAATAATTTGAGTCTTGAGTTGAAGAGTAGAACCTTTTGTCCTGGTTCAAAGACTCTGGAAGATATCTTCTTGTCATGCCACCTTTTGATTTTTCTTTATGGATCTTTTCATTTTCAAATGCAGCCAAGTCAAATTCGTCCAACTCATTTAGTTGGAGTAGCCATTTTTCTCCAGCTGCCTTAGCATCAAGGTTGAGGAATCTGGTTACCCAATAGGCCTTGTGTTCCAGTTCCACTGGCAGATGCCAGGATTTTCCATACACTAACTGGTATGGCGAAGTTCTAATAGGGGTTTTGAAAGCTGTTCTGTATGCCCATAGAGCTTTCTAGCCCAGTCCTTCCGAGAGGCGCTTACTGTCCTCTCTAGGATTCGCTTATGGCAAACTCCGTAACGGCTCAGAACAGAGTCAAGTTGTCTATTACAGAAATGAGTACCTCCATCACTAATCAATGTCTGAGGAACACCAAATCTGCTGAGATGTTCTTCTGGAGGAACTTCATTACTACCCTAGTGTCATTAGAGGGTGAAGCTATTGCGTCAACCCATTTATACATATAATCCACTGCTACAAGGATGTAAGTGTTTGAGTATGAAGGTGGGAAGGGTCCCATGAAGTCTATGCCCCATACATCAAATAACTCAATCTCTAGGATTCCTTGTTGAGGCATGTCATGACCGTGACGGAGATTGCCAACTCTCTGGCAATTGTCACAATTACGGATAAACTCTCTAGAGTCTTTAAAGAGCTTGGGCTAGTAGAAGTCACTTTGGAGGACCTTTGTGCGTGTTCGCTCACTTCCAAAGTCTCCTCCATAGTCTGACCCATGGCAATGCCATATGATTCTCCGTGCCACTTCTTCAGACACACAACGTCGGATTATTCTGTCTGGGAATCTCTTAAAGAGATATGGCTCATCCCACAAATAGTACTTTTCATCATGCATGAGTTTCCGGGCTTGCTGCCTATTGTACTCTTTGAGGATAAATCTTATAGCCTTGTAATTTGTAATGTCTGCAAACCAAGGTGCTTTCCAGATGGCAAAAAGTTGCTCATCTGGAAAGATTTCGGATATGTCAGTAGAAGGAGGAGAAGTCCCCGCTACTAGTTCAATCCAAGACAAGTGGTCAGCCACTTAATTTTCTGTCCCCTTTCTGTCTCTAATTTCTATATCAAACTCTTGCAGGAGTAACACCCATCTTATGAGCCTAGGCTTAGAATCCTGCTTGGTGAGTAGATATTTTAGAGCAGCATGGTCAGTATAAATAATTACCTTAGATCCTACTAAATAGGATCTGAACTTGTCAATAGTATAAACTACTGCAAGTAATTCCTTTTCTGTGGTGGTATAATTCTTCTGCGCTTCATTTAGGACACGAATGGCATAATAAATGACGTACAAAAGCTTGTCATGCCTCTGCCTCAGAACTGCGCCATTGGCATGGTCACTGGCGTCACACATCAACTCGAATGGTAAGTCCAGTTAGGTGCAGAGATTATATGTGCCATGATAAGCTTAGCTTTTTGGGTCTCAAAGGCCTGCAGACACTCTTGGTCAAAGACAAATGGAGTGTTAGTGGTGAGTAAGTTGCACAGGGGTTTTGAGATTTTAAAAAAATTCTTTATAAACCTCCTGTAGAATCCTACATGTCCTAGGAAACTTCTGATTTCTTTAACATTAATAGGTGGTGGTAATCACTCGATTACCTCCACTTTAGCTTGATCCACTTTTATTCCCTTGTTTGAAATCCGATGTCCAAGGACAATTCCTTCAGTCATCATGAAGTGATATTTCTCCCAGTTTAAGACCAGGTTTGTCTCTTGGCATCGTTTAAGAACTAGGGTCAGATGGTCAAGGCAGGATTCAAATGAATCTCCATAGACAGAGAAGTTATCCATGAACACTTCAAGGAACTTCTCCACCATATCAGAAAAGATGGAGAGCATACATCTCTGGAAGGTGGCAGGTGCATTGCACCAGCCAAATGGCATTCGCCTATAGGCAAATACGCCATATGGGCATGTGAATGCTGTCTTTTCTTGATCGTGTGGATCCACTGTTATTTGATTGTACCTAGAATATCCATCTAGGAAACAATAAAAAGCATTCCCTGCTAGTCTCTCTAGCATTTGATCAATAAATGGTAAAGGAAAATGATCCTTTCTGGTGGCGTTATTGAGTCTTCTATATAGTCAATACACATACGCCACCCTGTGACTGTCCTTGTAGGAATTAGTTCATTCTTTTCATTATGAACTACTGTCATGCCTTACTTTTTGGGAACAACTTGGACAGGGCTTACCCATGGGCTGTCAGAGATGGGATAAATAATCCCAGCCTCCCATAGCTTAGTGACTTCCTTCTGTACTACTTCCTTCATAGCTAGATTTAGTTGCCTTTATGGTTGCACCACTGGTTTGGCGTCATCCTCCAACAGAATTTTGTGTATGCATCAGGTCGGGCTAATGCCCTTAAGGTCAGTTATAGTCCACCCAAGAGCAGTCTTGTGTGTCTTTAGCACTTGAATTAGTGCTTCTTCTTCCTGTGGCTCTAATCTAGAGCTTATGATTACATTATAAGTGTCTCCATCTTCTAGAAATGCATAAACTAGCTTTCTGAACTTCACCCTCCAATCCGAACTAAATGACCACGGGAGTGGCGTTTGATGAGGATCAGAGGAGATTAAATCACTAAAGGATTAGGGTTTAATTACTTACAGTTTGCCATAGAATGAATCATTCATTGTTAAAATAGTTAGTAAGAAGTTTTAATCTGGAAAGATAAACATCTCCGAGACCTTAACTGTTTTCTTATATTGTTTTTACACCAAACCTTCAATTGCTTTTTTTATTATCTTGTTTTATGCGTTTTCAACAACAACCATCTTTTACTGTTTACCTGACTAAGTCCAACAAGATAACTATTGCTTGCTTAGTCCGACAATCCTCGTGGGATCGACCCTCACTTACTTGAGGTATTACTTGGCTGACCCGGTGCACTTGCCGGTTAAGTTGTGCGAGTTCCAATTTCACGCACCGTTAGCGCCAAAACACTTCGAGTCAACCTTGCTCCAGGGTGTTTTGTTCTTCCTTCTGAATCTTCCTGTCCTTGTTCTAAGCACTGTGCAAGATCACAAACAAGATTAAACCTTGGAAAACTATGAAAATCAATGAAAAATAAAATGAAAATCACACTGATGTAAAATGAAAGGATACTCATTGTTGGGTTGCCTCCCAACAAGAACTTCTTTACCATCACTAGCATGATGGTCAGCTCCTCTAAGGAGGAGGGTCATAGGGGCTTAGGTTCTCACCCCTCACTATGAACTTCTTTCTTGCACTATCATGGATCAACTTAATGTGTTCAAGAGATAGGATCCTATTCACAGTATGAGGTAGCAGGACTGGACTTCTAGTGATCACCACTTTCATTCCAAGTGAGAAGTCTTTAGTGAAAATCTTCTTGTTCCTCCAGCCCTTGGGTACCTTCTTCTTGGGAATTCCTCCCTCCTTAGTGGGTGAAGAACGCCTAATACCAAACTTAAGTTTGATGTCAGGGGGATTGTATTGGTTTCCACTAAGGGAGAAGGCTTAAGAAATAAACTCTACATACAAGTATCTCCTTCTCTAGAGAGTGATGAAGGTTTAAAATCCTTGAATACCAGGTAGTCTTCTCGTAGCTCAGAACCAATTCACCTCTCTCAACATCAATCAAAGTTCTCCCAGTAACTAGGAATGTTCTTCCTAGTATTATGGAGTCATTTGCATCCTCTCCCATATCAAGTACCACAGAATCTGTAGGGAGGTAAAGCTCTCCAACCTTGACTAAGACATTTTTCCACTGACCTATGTGCCTGCCTCAGAGACTTGTCTGCCATCTATAGTGCTATCCTTGTAGGCTGTGCCTCTTGAATTTGCAGCTTTTCCATCACAAACAAAGGCATCAGATTAATACTTGAGCTAAGATCACAAATAGCTTTGTAAAAAATGATATTCCCAATAGTACAAGGAATCTGAAAGTTTCTTGGATCTGGCATCTTCTCTGGCAGCTTTCTCTGAATGAGTGCACTACATTCCTTGGTCAGTACCACTATTTTATCTCTCTTTAAGGCCTTCTTCTCAAAGAGTAAGCCTTTCATGAATGCTACATAGGGAGGCATTTTCTCAAGAGTCTTAGCGAAAGGAATATTGACTTTTAACTTCTTAAAGACCTCCAAAAACTGAGAGAACTGCTCATTATTGGACTGCTCTTGGAGCTCCTGAGGGTGTAATACTTCAGGCTCTTGAATAGGTGCCCTAGGTGAGACGTGTGACAGCGTAACTTCATCCTTTTCTAGAGCTTCTTTCTCTTCTAACTCCTTAGCAACCTGCGCTTCCTTTGGCATGAATTCATGAGCCATTGTGAGGGCCTTACACTCTTCCCTTGGATTTACCTTTGTGTCACCAGGAAGAGTGTTAGGAGGTCTCTCAGGTATTCTTTTGCTCAACTGACCCACTTGTACTTCCAAGTTCCGAATTAAAGCTCTAGTCTCCTGCATAAAGCTATGAGCACTCTTGGAAAGTTTTGCAACTAAAGAGGCCAAGTCAAGAGTGTTCTAAGGTTGAGTTGATGCCTGCTGTGGTTGAGAAGTTTGAAATTGACAGTTGTTGATATTATTGAACTTATTTTGATTAAAACCGCCCTGAGAGTTATTGTTGAAATTTGGCCAGGGCTTCTAGGGTTGCTCTCTCCACCCAAAGTTTGGGTGATTCCTCCATCCTTGATTGAATATATTTGAATAAGGATCATTATTAGGATTTCTGGAGAAATTTCCCATATAATTAACTTGCTCAGGAGTGGGTTGATCATAACCATAATTCTCTTCTTGGTTGAAGCCTCCATTCATGTCATAAGATGCATCTTGAGTATTATCAGCTAAGACTTGCATCCTACTTAATTGCTGAGTAATCATACTGATTTGTTGTGACATGATCTTGTTCTGAGCTAGAATGGCATCCAGGGTGTCCACCTTCATAATTCCTTTCTTCACAAGATTCACAGGATTCCTCTCAAAAAAGTACAGATATTAGTTGTTAGCAACCATCTCAATATGCTCATTAGCTTCTCCAGGCGTCTTCTTCATGTACAAGGAACATCCTGCGAAATTATCCAGAGACATTGTTGCCATCTCAGAGAGGCCATCATTGAAAATCTACGGCTTGGTCCAGTATGAAAACATATCTGCGAGTCACTTCCTGATCATCTGCTTGTATCTTTCTTAGGCTTCATAGATGGACTCACCATCTTTCTGCCTAAAAGTCTGAACATCTGGTGCGCGAAATTAAAACTCACACAACTGAACTGGCAAGTGCACCAGGTCGTCCAAGTAATACCTCAGGTGAGTGAGGGTCGATCCCACGAAGTTTGTCGGATTGAGCAAGCAATGGTTATCTTGTTGGACTTAGTCAGGCAAATAGAAAAGGTAGTTGTTATTGTAAATGCATAAAACAGAATAATAAAGAAAGCAATACCAAACTGGTGTAGAAATAATGATAGGAAATCAGTTAAGACCTTGGAGATGCTTATCCTTCCGGATTAATACTTCTTACTGACTAATTTAACAATGAGTGATCATTCAATGGTAAGGCTGTAAGTGATTAAAGCCGGGGATAGTGGTCATTAATCTCCTCTGATCCAGATCACATGCCAGTGCTAATGGTCATCCAATCTGAACGAGGGTGAAGCAGACGCAATTCAATCTCTGATAATCCTACTCAAAACGCCACAGACAAGGTCGGATCTTCCGGATCAAAGAATGAAACTCTATGATTCTAGCCTTAGCACCACAGAAACCTCAATTACCCTTGACTAATGAGATTTTATGTCACGTATCCCAATTAGCACAAATGCTCTCTTGGAACCTGTGATGTATTCTCAAGCTGCATCTCAATACTTTTCGGCTAAGGATCAGCAAGAGCCCATGTAGAATAAGGGGTCATACTCTCGTTCCACCCCAGATTCATAAAGAAGAAGAACAAAAATACATCATAGAATGGAATCAAACATGTATTAAAGTAGAAAAACAATAATATTAATCCATGGGGATGAGCAAAGCTCCTATCCTTAACTTAGGAGGTTTAGTTGCTCATACTTTACAGAAATAATATGAAAAATGTGTAAAGTGTCAAAAGGTTATGAACAAGGGTGATCCTTTTTCTATTTATACTAATCTAATAATTAAAAATAACAAAAATGAGATAAACTAAGCTAAGGGTGCGAAAATCTACTTCTGGGCCCACTTGGTGAGTTTTTGGGTTGAGCTTGGCGTCCAACTTGAGGAATGGGCATTGAACGCCCATTAGGGGGGTGTTCACACTGCCTTGTATTCCTTTTGGGGGGGTGTTGAACACCAATTTTGGGCATTCAACACTGGCCTTGGTCCTCCTTGGGCTTTGAACACCAGAAATGGTGTAAGTTGGGCGTTCAACGCCCGTTTTGGGCAGGCCTCTCCAAAGAAAAGTATAAAGCATTATATATTGCTGGAAAGCTCTGAAAGTTAGCTTTCTAACGCTGTTGAAAATGCATCAATTAGATCTCTATAGCTCAAGATATACTCATTGGAATGCAACAAGGTCAGGATTTGACAACATCTATTGTCCTTTCTTTACCTCTGAATCAAACTTTACCAAAACTTGCCAACTTCACCCAAAAATCACCTAAAATCATAAAAAAAATACAAAAACTCAAAGTAGCATCCAAAAGGTGAATTTTGCACTAAAACCTACTAAAACTTAATAAAATGTAATAAACTATAGCTTAAAACACTAAGAAAATAATACCAAAAATGGTATAAAATATCCAATCATCTAAACACCAAACTTAAACTGTTGCTTGCCCTCAAGCAACCAAAAATGAGATAGGACTAATGGAAGAGAAAAATACAATAGGTCTCAGAGTTGTCAATGAAGCTTAGTCCCAATTACTGAATAGGGCTATTAGCTCTTTACTTCTGAACAAGTTTGGCATCTCCTTTCCTTTGAAGCTCAGAAATATTGGCATCCCTTGGAACTAGAATCCGGATGATATTATTGATTCTCTTCTTTTAGCTTTTCTTAATTCTTGAACACAGCTTCTTTTTATTTTGGTGCTTTGCACCTTTTTTAGCCTAGCCGTGACTCTAAGTGTCTTGTTTTCAAGTATTACCACCGGATACGTAAATGCTACAGGCACTTAACTGGGGGAACCCTTTGGATTCGAATTTAGCTTTGCTTAAATTCCCAGACAGTGGTGCCCAGAGTTCTTAAGCATACTCTTTAGCTTTGGGATCACGACTTTAACTGCTCAGTCTTAAGCTTTTTACTTGACACCTTCACACCTTCACACCACAAGCATTTAGTTAGGGATACCAACTCATTTGAGCTTTTTAGGCCAATTTTGACCCTTCTAACCATTAATGCTCAAAGCCTTGGATCCTTGCTCTTTATTTATTAAATTTTCCTTCTCGAAATTTTTTTTCTTTTCTTCTACACATTTTTTCCTCTTTTTTTTCTTTTTTTTTTGCTGATTTTTCTTGATTCAAGAATCAATATTTTTTATTTTTCAAAAAATCAATAATACTTCTCTAAATTCACTGTTCTTTCAAGAGCCAACATACTCAACTTCAACATCAAATATGCACAGTTGATTCATACATTCAGAAAATAAATGCAAGGGCCACCACATCAAAATAATTGAAATAACTCATGATATACTCAAAGCTTAAGTACCTCACTCTTTCTTTTTCAAATAAATTTTTCTTTTAAGCATGGTGAGGGATACATAGGATATCTTATAACCAAAACAAAATAAAATAGACTATTAAAGTAAGGAGGTTCTAAGAGTGATCATGCAAAAGTTAGAATAGAAAACAGGAAATACGATAAAGGAAGGAATAATGAAACTTAACCACCTCAGTTATAATGGCTGCTGCTAAATATGATCCACCTTCCTTTAGCAGAAACCCAGAGCTTGCTCTGCAATACCAAACTTAAAAGGTTTGCTTGTCCCCAAGCAAAGAAAACTTGGTCCTCTCTGTTCCCTTATGGGTGTTGAACGCCCAAGTTCTAGAGCTTCTCCCCTCTGGTGTTGAACACCAGTAAGGGGCATGATGAGCGGATATTTTATACGCTTGTTGATGTTATTTTCATAGTATTTTCAGTATATTTTGTTACGTTTTACTATGATTTTGTAGGTTTTAATGCAAAATTCACTTTTTGGATTCTAATTTGAGCTTTTATGTTTTTCTATGATTTTAGGTGAATTTTGAGTGAATTTGGCAGAGTTTTGGTGAAGTCTGATTCAGAGGCAAGGAAAGCACAGCAGATGCTGTCAGAGAAGTCTTCGTGCATTCAAATGAGCGTTTCTGGAGCTCCAGAGGTCCCAATGACACGTTCTCAACGTCATTGGAAAGCTAACTTCTAGGGCTTTCCAGAAATATATAATGGTCTATACTTTTCTTCAGATTTGACAGCCCAAAATGGGCGTTGAACACCCAAACTACTCCCTAGTGAGCGTTCAACACCCCAAGAGGACCATGGCTGGAGTTGAATGCCCAAACCTGGCGTTCAATGCCACAAAGGGGGCAAGGACGTAACACATTCACCCCCTAGTGGGCGTTCAATGCCTACTTCTTCAAGTTAGATGCCACACTCAAATCAAACACTAACCAAGTGGGCTAGAAGTGGATTTTCGCACCTTTAGCTTAGCTTATTTCATTTTTGTAATTTCCAATTATTATTAATGTCTCTTTAGGTTTAGGTTAGTATATATAGAAAGAAGATCACTCTTGATAATGATCTTCACCACCACTTTCGAACATTACATGTTATTCTCTGTATAGTATGAGCAACTAAACCTCTCTAAGTTAGGAGATCTGCTGATTCCTATGGATTAATGCAATTACTTTTCTACTTCAATCTATGTTTGATTCTATTCTATAATGCATTGTCTTTCTTCATCCTTATGAATGTCGATTCTACATGAGTTCCTTAGGAGTCCTGACCTGGATAGTATTGAGCTACATCTTGAGGATGCATCATGGGTTCCAATAAGTTATCTGGGCTAATTGGGATATGTGACATAAAACCTCATTAGTCAAGGGTGATTGAGGTTCCTGTGGCTCTAAGGGCTAGAACCATAAGAGCATTAGTCTCTGATCTGGAAGATCTGACCTTGTCTGTGGCGTTTTGAGTAGGACCATCATCCATATTGATCTACTCCGTTCGGATGTTTAGTTTGGACCTGAGGAGATTAATGACGATGACCAATGGCTTAATCACTTACAGCCTTGCCATTGAAGGAATCTTTCATCATTGACGTAGTGAGTATGACGTGTTAATCAAGAAGAAGCATCTCCAAAGCCTTAACTACTGCTAATTAGTGTCTCTACGTTCTATTATTACTGCTTGTTTATGTGCCTACAATAAACAACAACTATCCTTTTATTCGTCTGACTAAGATCTGTAAGATAACCACAGCTTGCTCGATCCGGTGATCCTCGTGGGATTCGACCCTCAATCACCTAAGGTATTACTTGGATGACCTAGTGCACTTCCCGATTCAGTTGTGCGAGTCACAAATTCGCGCACCATATTTTTGGCACCGTTGTCAGGGATTGTTTGTGATTGACAAACTACTAGTTATTTTGCTCCTTAGATCAGGTACTTTTACTGCTTTTCGTTTAATTGTGTTGTTTGTGTTTTTTGAATTCCCCTTTTCAAAAACGTATTTTGAGTCATCCCTTTTTCTTTTGTTTGAGGCGTTTGTTGAATTTTAAGTTTGGTGTCCTTCTGATCTTTGTTGATTCTTCTTTTGAAACTTTCAAAATCTATTCTTAATTTCCTTCTTATTGTTTGAAGCATTCTTGCTATTTCTCTTTGTTTGATTTCAAAATCTCTAAATTTGGTGTCTATTGGTGTCCTTCTAATCTTTATTGTGCTTTTGATTTCAAAAATTTTAAGTTTAGTGTGATGTTAGTTGTTTCCCTTTTCAAAATTCAAAAATACGCTAAGCTCGTTTTCTGTTTAAGTCTTAAAAATTTGAATTTCTTAGATTAACTTCTATATTTTTATTTTATTAAATTTTTTATCCTTATCATTATTGTTACTCTGATCTATTGCACAGTTTGTGGAACATCTCACTAGGAGTTCTCTATTCTTGACATATAGACCCCCACATTTTCCTTGCTCTGCTCCTTGTTGTGTAGGTAGGAACAGAAAAATTTAAATATGAGTCTATTTGAGAATACACAACCAAGAAGAACTTTGGGATCATATACAGCCCCACTCTTGACTTCTATGAAAGAAGCATCTGTATACCCCTTATTGGAGTAGCAAACTTTGAGCTCAACCCACAGCTCATCACTCTAGTGTAGCAGAACTGCCAGTTTCAGGGACTCACACAAAAGGAGTCCATAGAATTCATTGCAGACTTTCTACAGATTTCTGACACAGTGCAAGCCGAAAGAGTAGACCAGGATCTCTATAGGATTTTGCTTTTCCCATTTGCTGTAAAGGGTCAAGCTAAGAGATAGTTGGATACTCAACCCAGATCAAGCTTGAACACATGGAACAAGCTGGTAGATAAATTTCTAAATCAATATTTCCCCCCAAGGAAGTTGACCCAGCTAAGACTGGACATTCAAGGTTTCAAGCAAGAAGAGAGTGAATCTCTTTATAATGCTTGGGAAAGGTACAGAATGATGCTACAAAAGTGCCCTACAGAAATGTTTACTGAATGGGTCAAGCTAGACATCTTCTATTACAGACTCACAGATATAGCCAAGATGTCCTTAGATCATTCTACAGGTGGTTCAATCCACATGAGAAAGACTATTGAGGAAGCTCAAGAGCTTATTGAGACAGTCGCCATCAACCAGCGCCTATACTCATCTGGTGAGATTACAATGCACAGAGCGGTCAGAGCAGCGTACACTAACCCAGACCCTCTAAAACAGAGTGAATCACTAACCCAGCAACTGCACTCCCTTACACAATAATTGTTAAGCCTGCAAGAAGTGCTGCAAGAAACTGGTGCCTCTAACAAGAATATAGAGGTATGGCTGAACCAAGCTGAACAAAACTTATCTAAACATATAAGAGAAGAGTACCAAACCATCCAATTGAGGAGTGGAAGGACACTAAATAGCCAATCTCAAGACAGAGGGAGGCAAGGAGGGCAGGAAATGTCAGAAGGTGAAAACACAACAACCCAGGGCATGACCTTGGGCATCCAATGCCCAAAAAGGGGCAGAAAGAGCGTCCAACGCCCAGAAGGGGGCATGGCTAGCATTCAACGCCAGGAAGGGACCAGCTTAGGCATTGAATGCCTAGACGGGGAAGGTCAAGCATGTGCAATTCCAAGGAAAACCTCTCCTAAGCATGCTGGTAGTCCTCCTTCTAGCACCATTGACAATCATTCTACCCCACTCAGTACACCTGAGTACAAGACCAGGATGGCATATCCTCAGAAACTCTATCAAGCAGAGAAGGACAAGCAGTTTGCTAAGTTTGCAGATTACCTCAGGACTCTGGAGATTAAAATCGCATTTGCATAAGCCCTTGAATAAATACCTTCCTATGCAAAGTTTATGAAGGACATATTAAGTCACAAGAAGGACTAGAGGGTGGCAGAGACAGTCTTCCTCATTGAGGAGTGCAGTGCAGTCATCCAAAGAAACCTACCAGAAAAGCTGCAAGACCCTGGAAGCTGTGTGATACCATGCAACCTTGGAGACGCCTCCACAAGGAAGGCTCTATGTGATCTTAGGGCGAGTATCAACTTAATACCTGCCTCACTGATAAAGAAACTCAGTCTAACCTGAGAAATCAAGCCCACCTACATATGCCTTCAATTGGCTGACATCTCAGCTAAGATTCCATTAGTAGTAATTGAAGACATGATTGTAAGGGTTGGACCCTTTGCATTCCCTACAGACCTTGTAGTCTTGAATATGAAAGAACACAAAAATGTGTCCATTATTCTAGGGAGGCCTTTTCCGGCCAAAGGAAAGACCCTGATTGACGTGGAAAAAGGGAAGGTGACCCAAAGAGTCAATGAGGACGAGTTCGTACTGGATGCCACCAAGGAAATATAGTACCCTGATATATCAGAGGAGTGCATGAGGATCAATATTATCAATTCTCTGGTGGAAGAGACACATGCAGTTAAGAGCTTAGAGAAGGAGCTGAATGACATCCTTGAGGATGCCAGCTCTGATAGGGAGGCATCAGAAGAGCAGGAGGAGGCTTCAAAAGCTCTTAAAGTGGAGGATGGACCTCCCAAACTCGAGCTCAACCCACTGATATCATCTTTGAAATATGTGTTTCTAGAAGATGGTGACACTTACCCTATAATCATAAGTTCTTTCCTGAAGCCACAAGAGGAAGAAGCACTAATTCAGGTGCTGAAGACACACAAAACAGCCCTAGGCTGGACCATAAGTGACTTAAAGGGAATTAGCCCAACTCATTGCATGCACAAGATAAGGCTCGAGGATGATGCTAGACCTGTGGTACAACCACAAAGGTGGCTGAATCTAGCAATGAAGGAAGTGGTGCAGAAAGAAGTCATTAAGCTATGGGAGGCCGGGATTATCTATCCCATCTCAGATAGCCCTTGGGTTAGTCCTGTCCAGGTTGTACCCAAGAAGGGAGGGATGATAGTGGTGCATAATGAAAAGAATGAACTGATCCCTACACGGACAGTGATAGGATGACGCATGTGCATTGACTATAGAAGACTCAATAATGCCACAAGGAAGGACCATTTCCCTCTACCGTTCATAGACCAAATGCTAGAAAGAATAGCTGGGCATGCTTTTTACTGCTTCCTGGATGGATATTTAGGCTACAATCAAATTGCAGTAGACCCCCAAGATTAAAAAAAGACAACATTCACATGCCCTTATGGAGTGTTTGTTTACAGGAGGATGCCCTTCGGCTTTTGTAATGGACCTGCCACCTTTCAAAGGTGTATGCTCTTCATTTTTTCAGACATGGTTGAGAAATTCCTTGAAGTATTCATGGATGATTTCTCTGCCTTTGGGGATTCCTTTGATTCCTGTCTTGACCATCTGGCCCTAGTTCTGAAACGATGCCAAGAAACTAACCTAGTTTTAAATTAGGAGAAATGCCATTTCATGGTGACTGAAGGTATTGTTCTTAGACATCGGATTTCAAACAAAGGGATAGAGGTCGATCAGGCCAAGGTGGAGGTAATTGAACGATTACCACCACCTATTAATGTCAGGGCAATCAGAAGTTTCTTAGGACATGCAGGGTTCTACAGGAGGTTTATCAAAGATTTCTCCAAAATTGTAAAACTCCTTTGCAACCTCTTGGCCATTGACACTCCTTTTATTTTTAACAAAGAGTGCATGGATGCCTTTAAAACTCTGAAAGCAAAGCTTGTCTCTACACCTATCATTTCTGCACCCATCTGGAACCTTCTGTTCGAACTAATGGGTGATGCTAGTGATCATGCAATTGGTGTTGTCCTGGGACAGAGACATGATAAGCTCCTACATCTCATTTATTATGCCAGTCGTGTTTTAAATGACGCACAAAGAAACTACACCACCACAGAAAAGGAGCTACTTGCAGTGGTTTACGCCATTGACAAGTTCAGATCCTATCTAATAGGATCTAAGTTTATTATCTATACTGACCATGCTGCTCTCAAATATCTTCTGTCCAAGCAGGACTCTAAGCCCAGATTGATAAGATGGGTATTGCTCTTGCAAGAATTTGACATAGGGATCAGGGACAGGAAAAGGGTCAGAGAACCAGGCGGCTGACCACCAATCCCAGATTGAACCTGCAGCAGGGATGTCCCCTCCTATTACGGAGATATCTGAGACCTTCCCCGACGAACAACTCTTTGCAATATGCAAAGCGCCTTGGTTTGCTGATATTACAAATTACAAGGTGATAAGGTTCATCCCCGAGGAATACAACATACAACAAGTTAGAAAACTCATCCATGACACTAAATATTACTTGTGGGATGAGCCACACTTTTTCAAAAGGTGCTCGAATGGTTGATGCGAGCCAAACCATCGGTTAAGAATCTCTTCTCGGTGAAAGAGAAATAACCTCGTTGCAAGTATAGATCTCAACCAACAAGTGATGCTCGGTCAAAGTTTACAATTTCTAATATAAACTGAGATCAAGTGTAGTTAAACCTCGGGTCGTTCTCCCTTGGAATGCAATCGAGATGTTTCTCTTTCGGTTGATAGGAAAAATTGGGGGGGTTTGTGAAATCAAGGAACAAAAGATTAAAAGAACTAAGGAATGCTCAAAATTGGAAATTAATGCAAGTAAAAGGGAACAAGCTCAAAACTAGTGAAAATGCTATAAGTGCATGAAGAAGCCTTGACTTGAGAATTGAGGATCCAAGGAATCCTATCATTGCCATAACCACAACTATGGTGATTATCATGAGTTAGTCTTGCTTAGTTAACCCCAACCATCGAGGAGTAAGTCAAGAAAGCATAATTGGCCTTAATCCATAAGTCCTAACCAACTTACCAAACTAGTTGATAAAAGGCTAGCATTAATGGAAATAAGAGTCAACTAACTCCCCAAGAATCACCACTAAATGTCAGACATTATGACTCTAGTATCCTAGGAACTCGAATCTGAAACCAAGGTGTGAAAATCTACTCAAAAACTAGAGTTGGCATTTTTACAAACACCTTGTGTGCATAAAAGTAAGACATGGAAAATTGCAAGGAAAATTAGAAAACTATAACCAACTATCAACAAAACCAAACATAAACGAGCAATCAAATATAAAGGAAGCACGAAACATAAAATTCATTGATAAAAACTTCAAGAAACACAAAATTGCAATATGAACAAAGTAACCTGAACCAAGAAAAATGAAAGTACTTTAATTAAAAGGAAATTGAAAGTACTTACAATTAAAGAAGCAAAATCCAAACTCAAAGCTTGCAATAAAATGCTACAAGAAAACTACATAAACCCTAGGAGAGCTCTCTACTCTACACTACTCTTACTCCTACTTACTATCTAAAACTATGCCCTAAGTGCTTCAATGTGTCCCCCCTTTGATAAGTGATGAATTCTCCTTCATATAGCACTCCAAAACAGCATTCCAGCCTTCCAAAATGCGCCAAGAGGCCTCAGAAATTACGAAGCACGTGTTTTATTAATGCAATCACGTGCAGGGACCTCTGTGGACGCACAGACGTGTGCGTTCGCACACTTGGCTGAAAGTTAACCTGTGCGCACGCACGGGTGCTTGTGCACACGCACACTTTGCGGTGTGTGCTTTTCCTTGTTTTCTTCATGTTTTCTCCCTTGTACATGCTTCCTTCCACTTTTAGCCATCTATTCCTACCTAAATGACCTGAAATCACTCAAAAAATATATCATGGAATCAAATGACAAAAAAGTGGAATTAAAATCACTAATCTAAGTATTAAAACGCATATTTTCACATTTAGGTTCAAATTAGGGATCAAACACAAAAGTATGCTATTTTGGTAATTAAGTGTGAGTTCATGTGCTAGAATTTATTCAAATCAGGCCAAAATATATCGAAAAATATAGACTCATAAATTCCCCCACACTTAAACAATAGCATGTCCTCATGCTAAACTAACAAGGAGAATGATCAAAGGGGTAATCAACTTATTAAATGCAACTATCTATATGCATGCTAGTATGTATATACTATATATCTATCTATCTATAATGTCATATTGATTTGGTGAAAACAAACAATCAAATTCCAAGCAAGTATAGACAAACAGGGCTTAGCAGGGAATTAATTCAATACAAGCAAGATCTAAAGAATTGATTCAAGTTTCAAAATGAAGCAACTTGTAAGAATGCATGATAGGAGAAAGGGAAACATAGAGTTGAGTAATTGAACCCTCACTAGGTGTGTATACACTCTAATCACTCGGTGTCTAGGGTCAATTCACTCAAATATCCTTCCAATCATGCTTTCAAGGATTTGCTTTTCATCTAATAATCAACAAACAAATGATGCATGAATACAATTATCATGAGGACTTTATATGGTTGTAATGGGGTTAGGGTAAAGGAGGGGTAGATTTGGCCAAGTGGACTAATTATAATTGAATCCTTGATTAGTTTAAGTTCCCAACTCAACCTATACCAACCAAATCAAAACAAAATGCAATCCTAACCTTCCATCATTTCTTGTTTACTAACACTCATGTATGCTTTTCACAAAAACATCATATATGCATCCCTTCATTCATTTTTCTTTTTTTCTTTTTTCAAAGTAATGCATATGGTTTAATAGTTCATACATGAATGTTCCCATTTTCCAAAATTTTCAACGAATACCCAAATTAAACATTTTCTTTCACTACCAATGTTTCCTAAAAGATTCTCCCACACTTAAACGGAACACACTCCTCAACCTAAGCTAATCAAGGATACAATCCAAGGTAATTCATGGTTTTTCGCTTAGGGTTGTGATGTGCTAATATCAAGAACAATGGGATAAATAAAGCTCAAAGGAGGTTAACAATGGTAGATGCAAAGGGTAGGCTATATGGGAAAAGTAAGCTTTAATTCAAAGATGGCCTTAATCATGCTCAATGCAATTCAAAACATCAATCATTGGAAATAAAGAATCAAGCAAAACCAAGATTACAATCATAGAAGAGATATAATATACAATGAACAAAATTAGTGGTTGAAATGTGTAACCACTCAATATAGCTCAAAAGCTCATAAGGTATTTGTTCAAGCAAGTTTAAAAATAGTTTTCCAAATCAATCCTTTAGAAAGCCCAAAATTCTTAGAAATCTTTGTTATTTTTCACCAAAATTATTTCCTATATGTATGTATGTTGTGATGGATGCAATTTTTTTTTTCAAAATTTCCTAGTTCTTTTCCTAATTTTCAACGAGCAAAAAGTAACATGAACAATTAGGATCAAAATGAGCTAGGCATAAGCTTTTTACATCATCTAATCACAATCTATATCTATACTATATACTATGCAATATAAAATGCAATATGTATGTATATACCAAAATGAAAGTGCAATACTAGATATAACTATAAACGACTAATATATATATCAAAGTACTAATATATGGCAAAAAGTAAAGTAAGGTGCTGAAAATATCTACAAAAGCATAATAAAACTAAAGTAAACTAAATGACAAGTGTTCAACAGAGAATGTTTACACCTAAAAAATAGTAGATCCTCCCCCACACTTAGAAGATGCACGCTCCTCCGTGCCAAAAGTCAGACCGGGGTGATCAACTCTGCGAAGCTCCACCATCTGGCAGGGGTGGGTGGTGATGACGATGATATACAATAATGGCACTGGACGACCGTGTGGTGGGCTCAGCTCTATGCTCCTCAAATGCCTAGCCAGCTGGCTCTGCTGCTGGCTCAACTCGGTTCGGCTACAACTACCGGCTCCTCAGCTATCTGAACTGCTGCCTCCTCAACCGTGGTCTCTGTCGCTGTCTGCTCATGGGGCTCGTCTGCCTGGCCAGCTTCAGCTGCTTGCTCCTCCGGTGCTGGCTCCTCGATCTCCGGCTCAGGTGTATCTGGAGGAGGTGGCCTAGGATCTCGGCCCTCAAAGTTTGCCACAATGCACTGGAAGTGGCGAGCGTTGCAGACCTTAAAGCGGTGGAGAGTCTCCAAGATCTCCCGACCCAGCTCATAGGGTGTCTGAAGTCGGGGTGTGGGCACAGGAGGTGCTGGAGGTGCTGAGGGCTCTGCTGAAGATGATCGTGGCTCAATGGTTAATGAGAGAACTTTTGCTAGTAAAGAATTTTATAAAAATAATCACGTTGTAGGTATAGTTTCTAAACCAACAGAAAATCTTTTCGCACAAAATTTTTGGTTATCACTAAAGCAAACCCAACAAAATTGATAACCGAAGTATTTAAACATCGGGTTGTCTCTCAAGGAATTGCAGGAAAGTATGATTTATTATTGGTTATGGAAAAGTATCTTTTTAGGTTTTTGAAATTGGGAACAAGGAAATAAATTGGCAAGAATGTAAATTAATTATCATGAAAAACTCTTGGCAATGTATGAGAACTGGAAATCCTATCCTAGTTATCCTTATCAATTGTGATGAGCATTGTTTATTGCTCCCACTTAGTTAACCCTTACTAAATAAAGGAAAGTCAAGTGGACTAATCAATGGGATTCCTCAATTCCTAGTCAACTCCTATGGAAAGACTATCTTTAGAGGGATCCAAATCAATCAGCAAATTTCAATTTTTAATCAACAAGGAGTTTGATAACTCAAGTGTCACCAATTACTCAACCCAAGCCAAGAGGGGAAAAATCCAAATTATTTATATAATAAATAGAAGAAAGCAATTTGAAGAGAAACTAAATATTAAAAGGGGAAAAATCTAAATATTAAAAGCACCAATTACATAAATTAAAGAAAACAACCATAAATCTGAAATACCTCAATTTGCATGAAATAAAGAAATCAAATCTAACATGGAGTTCATAAACCAAATTGGAAAATAAACAAACTAAAGTAATAGAATAAATAAAAGTAGAAGAGAAACTAAATTAAAGAAACATTGAACCTGGAATGGAGAAGAAGTAAACCTAACCTAAGAGAAATCCTAAATCCTAAAACCTAAAAGAGAGGAGAGAGCCTCTCTCTCTAGAAAACTACATCTAAAACCTAAAATTATGAATTATGAGAAGTGTGATTGATGAATGATTTGATTCCCTCATTTTCCAGCCTCTATTATGTGTTTATGGGCTTGGATTTGGGTCGAAAAGGGGCCCAGAAATTGCTGAGGACATTTTCTGCAACTTTCTGCATGTGCCGTCTGTCGCGCGTGCGCGTGGGTCACACGTGCGTGTCATTTGGAGATTTTTCTTGTCACGCGTACGCGTTGCTTGTGTTTTGCTCTTGGCACGCATCTGCATAGTCCATGTGCACGCGTTAAAAAGGGAAGTTAAAGTTAATGAAGTCACGAGTTAAAAAGGGAAGTTAAAGTTAGTGGCATGGTACTGTAGTTCCTAGATAACAGAAATGCACAAACTTGAAGAATAAGTAACTCACATTCAAGCAGATACTGCAGATTATTGATGATAAACATGAAAATAAAAGAAGCATAAAAAGGATTAAGAATCATCAATAATGCAATTGTAGTTGGAAGGGAACCAAAAGAGATAGTGAATGCTAGCCGAGCATGTCATGAGGTGACTTTGGTTTAAACCAATTAAAGCACAACGGAAAAGTACCAAAGGCAAGTCATGAATGGCAATTAAGTAAAATCGTTTCTGAGAAAATTTGGGCAGCATTCCGGTAGTAAAAGGAACGTTCCTGGAAAATCAAATAGGATAATAAAGCAAGTAGCAGCAATTGTCAAACAAAATTAGCAGTTTATAAGAATGTCAAAACAAATTATATCAAACCAGCAAGTAAAATGGCATTGAGCAGAATTTTCAATCAAGATAGTCTCAAGGCATTGATGTGCAAGCAACATGTGATATGAATGCAGAGCAATAATTGCAATCAGCAGGAATGAATGCAATTTATATGAATTGATGGTATAAAGCAGAACATTATCAAATAACCATGAAACAGTGAAACAGCAACAACAACAACCAACCAATAGTGAAAATTGCAACTAGGCGTACGCATCATTGACACGAATGCATGAAGAGAGATAGGTGGAGATGACGCGTACGCGTGAAGCACGCGTACGCGTCGACCAGAATCGTGCTAAACGCACGAATCCAGCGTCGTTTTGGCACAACTCTCTATTTCAATTTGGGGGCAAGAATTGGCACGCGATGCGTACACGTCGCGCATGCCCACGCATGGTGTGTATAAATGAAAGTGACGCGTATGCATCATTGACGCACACGCATGGGCCAATTTGTGCTCATTGCACACTAGCCACACGATTCTAGCCCAACTTTTTGGGCGTTGGATGGTGACGCCAATTTGAAATCGACGCCCATGCGTGGCCTATGCGCTCGCATGGTGTGTGTGTGTGTGTGTGTTTTTTTTATGCAGAATGCAAAATGCAGATGCTGATGCTATGTATGAACACTAAGAAAAAGAGAATAATAAAAATAATAATAAATCAAAACAAAATTGAACAAATACTGAAAAAGAACGATCATGCCACAGTGGGTTATCTCCCACCTAGTACTTTTAGTTAAAGTCCTTAAGTTGGACATTTGGCGAGCTCCTTGTTATGGTGGCTTATGCTTGAACTCATCCAGAAATCTCCACCAACGTTTGCTATTCCAATAGCCTCTGGGGTCCCAAACTAGGCACGTAAATCCTTCGAGCAAGTTAAAGCAGGTGATCAGGCTCCAGGAGTGTTGATTATTAGAATGAATTCCAGGATTCCAAACCTTGCTTTTGTACCCGTCTTCGCTTTTATCTACATTATTCCTACCGGGTGGTATGCAACCTGAATTTTCACTGAGACACCCAAACATCTTCCAAAATCCATTCAATCGAGCTCTATACCAATCATTGCACTTCCATTTGGAGCGTGGAACCGTAATGAACCTTGGATGCCAACTCCTATTACTAACCATTTTCCTCTTACTCTTAAAGCCACAAAGAGCTCTAAGCTGGCCATTGGTTTCAGGCAAACCATATTCAAGTGGGAAGATGAAGATAAAGGCTAAGGATTTTACCCACTTGAAGTTTGTATTGGGTGGTAATGGCCTTGGGAGAGGTGTTTCCAGTGGTCTATCAAGCTCCACTCCCGTGTACTCTTCCATGAATAATTCCACTTCCTTACAAACCTCTTCAACTGCAACCACGTCTTGATCAAAGTCTTCGATTTCTTTCCTATCACTCAAGTCATAAGTCGGAGGTTGAGAAAAGTCTACCTCCACATCATCTTCATATTCACTTGAAAAAGATTCTTCAAGCTCAAAGAGTTCAGTTTCGGATGCAAGTTCATCACTAGGAGAGCTTGATTCATGATCATCATTACCAAGAAAGCTTGCTTCTTTATCTGTTCCGTCTAGTTCTTCATAAGGTACATGCTTTGGGGGTTGTGCACTATCCTCCTTAGCATCAATTGCAAATTTCTTGGCGGAATCCTCTATAACTCTTGATTCCCGTGGAGGTTCAGCATCTCCTAAGTCTTTAACCAATTCTTCTTCTTCGATAATTCTGGCTTCCTCCACTTGTTCCAGTACAAAGTCATGCTCCTTACTTCCACCGGAGCTTCTAGTGTCTCCTTCGTACTGGGAGCTAATCAATTTATTGCTTGCTCCAATTGATAAAGGGTTGCATGAAATTGATCCACTGTTTCCTTGAGACGATCCTTTGATTCTTGTTCTATTTGGGTATGGGCATGGTACATATAGAAGTGGTGGTTCTTGGGAGTAATTGGGTTGGAATTGGGGTAGATAAGGGTTAGGGTCATATGGAGGTGAATGGTTGTAGGTGGCTTGTGAGTATGGTGGTTCAAAGCTATGTTGAGGAAGTGGTTCATAGGCATATGATGGAGCTTGCTAGTAACCACAAGGGCGTCCACCATATCTATCATCTTGGTATATACCTCGGAATGGCTCTTGACCATAGTAATTTGGTGGAGGTTTGTTGTCACGAAAAGGTCCACCATAACTATTATCTTGGCATGCATCGTAGGATGGTCGTTGTCCATGGTACCTTGGAAAGTGTTGTTGCCGAAAGGGTTGATTAAATCCTCGTGGCTCCTTCCATCTTTGATTGTTTTGACCTTGATGCATGTTCCTGTTATAGCTTCCATTCCTTACAACAACATTGGAACCAAACTTAAAGCCAGAGGGGTGAGAACTCATAGTATCTAATAAAAATAAAAATTAAAAACAAAAACAAATAAACAAATAAAAGCAAATATTTACAATGACTAATAATAAGGCACACAATTGCAATTCCCCGGCAACGGCGCCATTTTTTACGAGAGGGCTTTTGCTAGTGTTCATACCCTGGGTCGAGCTGTCCGACCCCGGCTATTTAGCGACAAGTCGACCGACCTATTTAGGTCAGGACTATCCGACCTCTTCTCAGAGAGCTCGGCCAAATCACCAGGAAAGCCCAAATAGGGCCCAAACAGAGGAACACGACCCGAATCCAAAGGCATCCCAAGCCTACAGAGATAAGGGCGGTTCCCTTGAAGATAAGATGACCTCACTCAAAGATAAGTTAAGATAAGATAACTATCTTATCTCCAGAAAGGTCACTCCACACCATTATAAATACACTGGAGCACCCAGGTATAACTTATACTCTGATTCTACATATACCTGCTTAATACCCTTGCTAACTTAAGCATCGGAGTCCCTTGCAGGTACCACCACCCTCTGGTGACAAAGAATCAGCACCATCACCAGTCTAGCAAGTCGGACACGGCAGTTCCGATCGCCATCCACGAGTCAGACACATCATCCCCGACCAGTACAGAAGATCTCATCTGAGATCAACCTACAGTTTTAGGTAAACCTCGGAACATTAGCGCCGCTGCTGGGAAACCTGGAAGTCATCCCCTCATCATGGTGGACAATATTGACAACGACCACGACTCTGATCTAGAAGACAGGACGCCGCACAAGAACGCAGACACCACACCAAAAATACTCCTCAACCTAATAACGACAAGAATTCACCAAATACGGAAGTCATGGAGGCACTTCAAGATCGCTTAAAACAGCTCAAAAAAGAGGTGGAGCATCAACGAGAAGCCAGGAGAGACCTACGAAGGAAAGTTATGCGACGCTGCGAATTAGAGGACAAGCTCCAAAAACTCGAAGCAGATCTCAAGGCCAAAACTACTCGATCCGGTCACGAAGATAGCTTCCGTAAGGATCAAGACCCATTCACCAAGGAGATCATGAGGACCAAAATTCCAAAAGACTTCAAAATTCCCGACATGATTCTATACGATGGAACGGCAGATCCTAGCCATCATCTCAGTAATTTTAGAAGTCGAATGTACTTTACTGACGCCTCAGATGCCGTTCGCTACAAAGCCTTCCCGACTACCTTAACAAAGACGGCAATTAAATGGTTTGACAATCTACCCCTAGGTCCATCTCCAGCTTTGACGACCTAGCCAAGAAGTTTCTTGCCAGATTCTCCATCCAGAAAGACAAAAACTAAGCACGCCCCAAGTCTACTAGGGATCAAACAAGGAGATCGAAAAAGTCTCCGCAGCTATATGAAAAGATTCAACAAAGCATGTCTAGACATACAAAGTCTACCCACAGAAGCAGCAATTATGGGCCTCATTAATGGCTTACGAGAGGGGCCTTTTAGCCACTCTATATCGAAAAAACATCCCACATCTCTAAATGAAGTTCAAGAGTGAGCAGAGAAGTACATCAACATGGAAGAAAACTCCCGATTGGGAAAAATCTCAAAATCCGGATTCTCCTACTCCTCCCGAGATAAGGACAAAGAATCCAAGAAAAAGGAAGATCAACATGGGGAAAAGATCAAAAAATACCATAATTACACCCCTCTTCGGGTGTCCCTTGTGGATGTCTACAGAGAAGTTTGCCATACTGAAAGAATACCCCTAGCTCGACCACTCAAAAGCAAAAAAGGAGGAGAAAATCAGACCGAGTATTGTGAATACCATCGAATCTATGGATATTCTACCAACGAATGCTTCGACTTAAAAAATGTCAAAGAAAAACTGGTAAAAGGAGGGAAATTAGATCGGTACTGAGCCAGCCGAGTCGATGATCAAAGGAAAAGGAGAAGGGACGAAGATGTCGGACGAACAGAGCGACCACCTCGTACACCAGAGAGACATGTCCACATGATACACAGAGGATTCGCGGGAGGAGGGATCTCCAAATCATCTCGCAAAAGATATCTTAAAGAAGTATATCGTGTCGAGGGAAAAGAGGAAGCACCAGACATCCCTACAATTATTTTTACTAAAGAGGACGCAGCTGGTATCATCTCAGGACATGACGATTCCCTGGTCATCACTATCATATTGGCCAACGCAAATCTCCACCGCACACTGGTAGATCAGGGAAGCTCCACCGACATTTTGTTCAAAACTGCCTTCGACAAACTTGGCCTGGAAGAAAAAGAACTCAGAGCCTATCCGAACAGCCTGTTCGGGCTGGGAGACACCCCAATCCAACCACTGGGTTACATCTCACTACACACGACCTTTGGAAAAGGAAACCAGTCAAGAACACTCAAAATAGACTACATCGTGGTCGACGTGAGTTCAGCCTACAATGCCTTAATAGGTCGGACAACATTAAATCAGCTCGGCGCAGTAGTCTCGACTCCACATCTATGCATGAAGTTCTCAACCGCAGAAGGAATAGCTAAAATAAAAGTAGACTAGAAGACGGCGCGCCGTTGTTATAACGAAAGTCTGAACCTCAGAGGCAGAGGAGAAGAATTCCACACCATCGAACTCGGTGGAGTACAAAGGCAGGAGGAACTCCACCCACAACCCGAAGGCAAAATAGAAAAATTCCAGATCGGAGATATCTCGGACAAAACAACTAATATAGGCACAATCCTAAAAGGAGACCTAAAAGAATCACTCGTACAGTTCTTACGAGATAACGTCGACCTCTTTGCATGGAAGGCTGCAGACATGCGAGGCATAGACCCCAAGTTAATGTGCCACGAGCTAGCAGTCTACGCAGGATCTCGGCCAGTACAGCAGAGACGTAGAAAGCTCGGACCAGAATGATCCCAAGCTGTGGAAGAGCAGGTACAAGCTCTACTGGATGCAGGATTCATAAGAGAAGTCAAGTACCCACTATGGCTAGCTAACGTCGTCTTGGTGAAAAAATCAAACAGGAAGTGGCGGATGTGTACCGACTACACTAATCTCAACAAAGCCTGCCCGAAGGATCCCTATCCACTCCCAAGTATCGACGCTCTAGTAGATGCCTCCTCCGGATATAAATACCTCTCGTTTATGGACGCCTATTCGGGATACAATCAAATCCCAATGTACCCACCCGACCAAGAAAAAACTTCATTCTTAACCCCAAAAGCAAACTACTGCTACATCGTCATGCCTTTTGGACTCAAAAATACGGGAGCTACTCATCAGAGATTAATGAATAAGGTCTTTACAGACCACATCGGAAAAATCATGGAAGTTTATGTGGACGACATGTTAATAAAGACACAAAATGAAGAGACGTTACTGTCCGACCTCACCCAAGTATTCGACACTATAAGAAGGCATGGCATGCGACTTAACCCTGCAAAATGCACCTTCGCAGTAGAAGCTGGCAAATTCTTGGATTTTATGCTCACACAAAGAGGAATCGAGGCAAATCCGGATAAATGCCATGCCATACTCGACATGAAGATCCCGACTTGTGTCAAAGAGGTACAACAACTCAATGGAAGATTGGCAGCCTTGTCCAGATTTCTAGCTGGATCGGCAATAAGATCTCTCCCCTTCTACGCCACTCTAAGGAAGGGAAAGAGGTTTAAATGGACAACAGAGTGCGAGCAAGCCTTCCAAGATTTCAAAAGGTTCTTGGGACAACCACCTATTCTAACTCGGCCACGGGAAGGAGAACCACTTGTATTGTACCTCGCAGTAGAAAATCGGGCTCTCAGCACTGGTCCGAGAAGACGACAGTGGACAACAACCTATATACTTTATCAGCAAAGCACTACAAGGGTCCGAACTGAATTACCAAAAAATAGAAAAATTCACCTATGCGCTCATACTAACGTCTCGACGACTTCGCCCATATTTCCAAGCTCACATCATTAGGGTTCGGACCAACCAGCCCATAAAAGGCATTTTGCAGAAAACAGACTTAGCGGGCAGAATCCTACAATGGGCAGTCGAGTTGTCAGAATTTGACCTTCAGTATGAAGCTCGCACAACCATTAAATCACAGTATCTGGCCGACTTCATTGTAGAGTTTACGGACACCCCACAAATCCCTACAAAAAGGAATCTCTACGTAGATGGTTCTTCAAACAAAACTGGAAGTGGCACAGGCGTGATAATAGAAAGCGATCAGGGAACCCAAATCAAACTTTCCCTCAAATTCGGGTTCCCTGCTTCAAACAACCAGGCCAAATATGAGGCACTACTAGCTGGTTTGAAACTGGCTAAGGAGGTTGGAGCTCAAAACCTTATCATCTTCAGCGACTCACAAGTAGTCACCTCACAAATAATAGGGAGCTATCAAGCCAAGGATCCCACCATGAAAAAGTACTTGGACAAAACCAGGGAACAGCTCGGACAACTCGGAGAATATGAGGTCCGCCACATACCTCGGTAACAGAATGCTCGAGCTGATGCACTCTCAAAGCTAGCCAGCACCAAACCAGGGGGCAACAATAGAAGCCTCATCCAGGAAATGCTGCAAAACCCGTCAATCTCGGAAGGAGAAAAATCCTAGCCATAACAGCGCTGGATCAAGGATGGATGACTCCCATAATTAACTACCTCAAAACAGAAACACTCCCTACAGATAAGAAGGAGGTAAAGAGGTTAAAACGGGAGGCACAATACTACACTATCATAAACAATACTCTATACAAGAGAGGGATTTCAATACCATTGTTAAAATGTGTGCCGACTTCCAACACAAAGGAAGTTTTAGAAGAAGTACATAGTGGCATCTGTGGCAATCATCTCAAAGCACAAGCACTTACCAAAAAAGTGCTCCGGGCCGGATTTTATTGGCCAACACTACAAAAAGAAGCCACAGAGTTCGTAAAGACATGTCCACCATGTCAGAAACATGCCAACTTTTACATTGCCCCGCCAGAGGAACTCATCAGCGTAACCTCACCTTGGCCATTCGCAAAATGGGGACTTGACCTTCTCGGACCTTTCCCTCAGGGATCAAGAGAAGTCAAATTCCTCATAGTGGGGGTAGACTATTTCACAAAATGGATCGAGGTAGAACCCCTAGCTAACGCCACTGCTCAAAGAAATCGAAAATTTCTCTATAGAAACATTGTCACAATGTTTGGGGTTCCATACTCCATCACCACAGACAACGGCACCCAATTCACAGATGCAGGCTTCAGAAAGTTAGTGGCCGACTTAAACATAAAACACCAATTCACTTCCATAGAACATCCCCAAGCCAATGGACAAGCCGAAGTTGCCAACAAAGTCATATTGGCTGGGCTAAAACAGAGATTACAGGATGTAAAGGGAGCCTGGGCTGAAGAGCTCCTACAAGTCCTATGGGCATATCGGACAATCCCACATTCTACCACAAAGGAATTACCTTTCTGATTAGCCTACGGAACGGAGGCAATGACCCCGGTGGAGGTCAAAGAAGGGTCGCCCAGAGTGATCCACTATAGTGAAGAGGCCAACTCCCAACTTTAAAGGGAAGAACTCGACCTACTTCCAGAAATCTGAGAAAGAGCTCGGATCAGGGAAGAGGCATTAAAACGTCGAATGGCTTCAAGATACAATCAAAAGGTAGTGCTGCGAGGTTTTGCCGAGAACGACCTCATCCTAATCCGAAATGATATCGGAACAACTCGACCTGGAGAAGGAAAGCTGGCAGCAAGTTCGAAAGGACCTTACTGAGTCATAGAAGTACTTGAAAAGGGCTACTACAAACTGTCCGAACTCGAAGGGCGAGAGCTCCCTAGGTCATGGCACGCCTGCAACCTAAGAAGGTACTATAGTTAGAGGTAATAAAGATCTTAGGATAAGGCGCACTCTTTTTCCTGAAAAAGGTTTTTTAATGATGTGCCAAGCCAAGATCTACAAATTGCCCGACTTAGAGGGATAAAACTCCCACATGTATATATCTGCATTTTCTTTTGAATAAAGTTTTTTATATTTTCTACAAATTCTCAAGACGCATTAATCTGAAACGCTAAAAATTCATCTCCCGATTATAAAGCTATAAGATCGGCAGAAAGTGAAGATCAAATTCACTGTCCGATCACAATAAAGACCAAAGAAGATGAAAACTAAATTCATCAAAAGGTTGACCAAACAAGGATCAAACTTAACTTCTACAAAATCGGCAAAGATGAAAAAGCGACAAAAACAGAATAATACAAGAAATTATCGAAAGTGATCCATAGAAAGGACCTGACGAGGTCTTAATAAAATGGGTTGCTAAAAATAACTTAAAATACAGGCCGACGTAAAGAAGTCGGACTAGTCGACCACAATAACCAAAGTTATAAAAAGTCAATCCCTGGAAAGAGGCCTGGCCAACCCTAAAAACGAGGATTACTAGAAATAACTTAGAAGGGACCGACGTAAAGAAGTCGGCCCAAAAAGTTATAAGAAGTAATCCCTAAAAGAGACCTGACAAAGGTCCAAGAAAGAGGATTACTAGAAATAACTTAGAAAGGACCGACGTAAAGAAGTCGGCACAAAACCAAAAAGTTATAAAAAGTAATCCCTAAAAGAGACCTGACAAAGGTCCAAGAAAGAGGATTACTAGAAATAACTTAGAAGGGACCGACGTAAAGAAGTCGGCCCAAAACCAAAAAGTTATAAAAAGTAATCCCTAAAAGAGACTTAACAAAGGTCCAAGAAAGAGGATTACTAGAGATAACTTAGAAGGGACCGACATGATGAAGTCGGCCTGACCAAGATGCCAAAATTAAAGGTAAATCCATGGAAGAGACCTAACAAAGGTCCAAACAAAATAGATTACTACAAAATAATTTTAGATAAAGAAGTTGGCCAACGGAAGGCATACGAGTTAGACCCAGAAATCCACGACTTAAAAATAATCAAGCTGCAAAGTATGAAAATACGAAGGCAATCAAAAGAGGTCGAACGACAAGGCTCCAACACTCCCAAAAACCTAAAAGATGTCAGATAAGGTGCAAACAAACACATCATTCAATAAAAAAGTTATAATAATAACAAAAACTCAAGAGGCCACCAAAAGTCATCCCCAAGAACTTGAGAAACTACTTTGTTTTTTCAAAATAAGTTGCTAACAGAAAAGCAACTAAAGGTGTCCAGCAGTTAGATACCACGAATTACAAAACATAAAAAAGTTCAAAGCCTACAAGCCAGGCTATATACAAAAACATCCAAAACAAATCATAGAGAGTTCCCAGTCACAGCATCACGAGGTGAAAGAGGACGAGTCTGAAGAGGCACCGCATCTACCGTCCCATCATCCCGGTTCAGGACCTGACAATCGGAATCCGACTCAGGATGACCAACCTCAGCTGAAGGAGTTGAAGAAGTCGGCGTAACAGAAGCTTTGGCGGCGGGCACAAAAGGAGGTTCGACATCATCATCATCAGGGTCATCAGGGACAATTTTACCATCCTTCACAATGTTGTCCAAGCTGAAGAGAGTAAGGTCGAGCTCGGGCGCAAGAACTCAAACCTGCTCCTTTAGGTTCTCATAAGCAGCATTTACACTACCTACAAGGTGACCTTGGAGCTCGTCATAATTAGCTCGGGCAGACTCCAAATCCTCCCTGAGACGCATCATTTCCCTATAGGTCGTGACATAGCTCTCCTTATGCTTCAACGCCGTGTCTTCAGCCAACTTTGTAGAAGCCGCCAAGGCAATAGCACTAGTCTTTTCACCCTCCAACTCTTTCTCCAACTTGGTCACCTTCACCTCGAGCTCCTCCTTTAAACCCTTCATCCGGTCGAACTCCAACTTAGCCTCCTTCATAAAGGCCTTCGTAGCATGAATGGGAAGATCCTGGGCAGTCCGATATAAAGTTGCCCCCATGTGTGCCATCTTGATGCTGCTCCGAGTAATAAAGTCAAGATGGTGAAGAAGAGAAACATCATCAGTAGGGATGGTACCATAACGACCAATTTGCTGGTCCACAAACTCGACAGCATCAAAATCAGGGGCATCAAGGTTAAAGGGCTCAGTTGTTTTCTGTTTTTTCGGAGGAGGAGCGCCGGTAGGAGAAGAGGTAGCAGCAAAAGGCTGTGGAAGATCGACCAAATGAACCCGAGGGGTAGGAATCATCCTCCTCAGTCCAGGAGAGCTCGGTACCGACGGCTTGGGCAAAGGATGAGAAGATCCTTCCCCGGCCACCTTGGCCGAGATGTTTAGGGCCGCAGTCGCCTTTCTCGCCTTTTTGAAGGCCTTCATGGAATCATTGTTTTTAACCATCTCTAGAAAAAACACAACAAAAACCCAGTTACAAATTGGGAGAAAAAGAACAAGCTCGACAAAAATGAAACAAAACGAAAACAAGAGAAGACAACCACTACCGAGCTCAGCTCAGAGAAGCGAGGGATCCCCTAAAAACCTTTTTGTGTCAAGATAAGGAGGCTGTCCCTAATTCTCCTCCAACACGTTAACAAAGGTATGTTCGACCTTGTCCAACATCTCCCACGTATACCTCGACACTACAACATTTTTTGCCACTCTAAAGGAAAGGTGGGCTCGTCATTCTCATCCAGAAAAAAGGGGCGAGCTCCTTCAACAGCTCGAACCTTAAAGAAATAATTCTTGAAGTCTCTAAAAGACTCATCATACATCGAAAAAACATTCTTTCCTTGGGCAGACCAAAAAGAAACCCAAGAAGCTTTCTTTTTGGGAGAAATCCCAGGCTTGGTCAAAATGAAAAGGTAAAGAAAGAGAGTTTGAGAAGGCTTAACATCCAATTCCTGACACAACAACTGGAAAATCTTAACAAAACCCCATGAATTCGGATGAAGTTGGGTTGGAGACACATTATACAACCACAACAAATTGGTTTCAAAGGGAGTAAAGGGAAAGGTAAATGTTCATTTGACTGAAGAAATAGTCATAGGCATAAAAGAAGGGACGTTCCCTCTGGACTGAAGTCGGGAAATAGACCCTCTCATCAGAATCAGGTGCTACTAGCTCATAATTTTTCTCCTACTCTCGATTACCACAAATTCTGTGATGTTTTCTCAGCTCCACACAGAATTCAGAATTTACCATAGAAACACACATCAACACGAGGGAGTCCAGCCAGTCCGACATGCCCTCAGGGACTCTGGAGGAGGTCTCGACAATATTTTTGTGAGACGACATGGGTCAACTAAAATCCTACAATAAGAAAAAGAAAAAAGGGGTTACTAATCAAACAGCTTGGGCAAGTTAAAAAGAGCAACTCGGGCATAAAAGAATACAACTCAAACTAAAGCACATAAGTGGCAAGAAGGCAGACAAAAGGAAACCTCAGGACCCACACTAAAGATCCAGGGGTATCCTTTGGAGGCAATTATGGAACAAGAACTCAGAAAAACCTACAAGCCTACATCTCTACACGTCCTTACAGGAAGATAATAATCCTTTTTCAACAAAATCGACACTCCGAGAAGAAATCCACGAGCCACAAATCAAATAAAGTCATCAAAATAACCACCTTCCAAACTTACAGTTTCAGTTTATTAACAAACAGAACTACCAAGCAACAAAACGTATCAAGAAGAAGTCATCAAAGACGCGACCTTTTCCCAGAAACAAACAAAGCCATTATCCCAAAAAGCTACAAGATCAAATAAAAAGGCAACAAACATGCAAAGACCTAAAAAGCCTTAATCATCAAAGAGAAATGCCAAAAAATAGACACAAGAATGTGAAAAGGTTCAAGCTTTCAACGAACATTCAAGCAAGATCAAAACTTTCACCAAGAAATAAGACAAAACAAAGGAAGAAGGACAAAAGTAAGGGAAAAGAATAACCAACCTGGATAAAGGAGAGAAAGATCCGAAGAAGGTTGAAGACAGAACCCAGAATGAGGAAAGCACCAACAGCAAGCGTCGCAGAAAGAAACACGAAAAATGCAAGCCTCGGGTAAAACAGAAAGGCAAGAAAAAAGGGGGAAGTTACAACAAGAAAGGAACGGATTAGAGAAAACCGTTTCTTGTGTATGAAATTCAAAATGAAAGAGGTAAAGAGAAACGGAGCACGAAGGGAATTAATGAGGTTATTAAACCCTCGCACATTCCCAAGACAATAATATAAATGCAAAAGCGCACGCCTCCAAACTAAAGAAAGCGAAGGCAAAACACTTCACATTCAAAAACTTCAGCGGAATCAACCAACGTGCTCGAGCTCGGCCTTTCCAACAAAGGATTAAAGACCTAAAATCTAAAGGACTCGACCTCAAAAAAAGAAGGCCGTACTCAAGCAGGGGCACTGTTCATACCCTGGGTCGAGTTGTCCGACCCGAGCTGTTTAGCGACAAGTCGACCGACCTCTTTAGGTCAGGACTATCCGACCTCTTCTCAGAGAGCTCGGCCAAATCACCAGAAAAGCCCAAATAGGGCCCAAATAGAGGAACGCGACCCGAATCCAAAGGCAGCCCAAGCCTACAGAGATAAAGGCGGTTCCCTTGAAGATAAGATGACCTCACTCAAAGATAAGATAAGATAAGATAACTATCTTATCTCCAGAAAGGTCACTCCACACCATTATAAATACACTAGAGCACCCAGGTATAACTCATACTCTGATTCTACATATACCTGCTTAATACCCTTGCTAACTTAAGCATCGGAGTCCCTTGCAGGTACCACCACCCTCCGGTGACAAAGGATCAGCACCATCACCAGTCCAGCAAGTCAGACACAGCAGCTCCGGTCGCCATCCACGAGCCGAACACGTCATCCCTGACTAGTACAGAAGATCTCATCCGAGATCAACCTATAGTTTCAGGTAACCCTCGGAACAGCTAGTAAAGAATTTTATAAAAATAATCACATTGTAGGTATAGTTTCTAAACCAACAGAGAATCCTTTCGTACAAAAGTTTTGGTTGTCACTAAAGCAAACCCAATTAAATTGATAACCGAAGTATTTAAACCTCGGGTCGTCTCTCAAGGAATTGCAGGGAAGTATGATTTATTATTAGTTATGGAAAAGTATCTTTTTGGGTTTTTGAAATAGGGAACAAGGAAATAAATTGGCAAGAATGCTAATTAATTATCATGAAAAACTTTTGGCAAGGTATGAGAACTAGGAATCCTATCCTAGTTATCCTTATCAATTGTGGTGAGAATTGTTTATTGCTCCCACAAAGTTAACCCTTACTAAATAAAGGAAAGTCAAGTGGACTAATCAATGGGATTCCTCAAGTCCTAGTCAACTCCTGTGGAAAGACTAGCTTTAGAGGGATCCAAATCAATTAGCAAATTCTAATTTTCAATCAACAAGGAGTTTGATAACTCAAGTGTCACCAATTACTCAACCCAAGCCAAGAGGGGAAAAATCCAAATTATTTATATCATAAATAGAAGAAAGCAATTTGAAGAGAAACTAAATATTAAAAGGGGAGAAATCTAAATATTAAAAGCACTAATTACATAAATTGAAGAAAACAACCATAAATCTGAAATACCTCAATTTGCATTAAATAAAGAAATCAAATCTAACCTGGAGTTCATAAACCAAATTGGAAAATAAACAAACTAAAGTAATAGAATAAATATAAGTAGAAGAGAAACTAAATTAAAGGAACATTGAATATGGAATGGAGAAGAAGTAAACCTAACCTAAGAGAAATCCTAAATCCTAAAACCTAAGAGAGAGGAGAGAGCCTCTCTCAATCTAGAAAACTACATCTAAAACCTAAAATTATGAATTATGAGAAGTGTGATTGATGAATGATTTGATTCCCTCATTCTCCAGCCCCTATTCTGTGTTTCTGGGCTTGGATTTGGGCCAAAAAGGGGCCCAGAAATCGCTGAGGGTGTTTTCTGCAACATTCTGAACGTGGCGTCTGTCACGCGTTCACGTGGGTCACGCGTGCGCGTCATTTGGAGATTTTTCTTGTCACGCGTACGCGTCAGTCACGCGTACGCGTTGCTTGTGTTTTGCTCTTGGCACGCGTCCACGTCGTCCATGCACATGCATCGCTGCCATTTTCTTCAAAACTCCATTTTCGCGCATTCCTTCCACTTTCGCATATTTCCTTTCTGTCCTCTAAGCCATTCCTGTCCTATTAATCCTGAAAAATACTTAACACACAGGTCACAGTATCGAATGGTAACAAAGGATAATCAAAATTAACAGTTTTAAGGCCTATGAAACATGTTTTCACATATATCACAGAATAAGGAAGGAATTGTAAAACCATGCAAATAATGTGAATAAGTGAGCAAAGACTTGAAAAAAACCACTCAATTGAGCACAAGATAAATCATAAAACTGTAGTTTATCAGTAGTCTTTCTCTTCTTCTGTGGCATTTTGTCATAATCGCCAGATGGCAGAAATGGCTGCTTGCTGATGAGGACAGACATCCAGTCTGTCGACCGTCTCTCCACTCCATATAGAGCGGCTAATCTGGTGATCAACGACGGAAAGTGTTCATACCCTGGGTCAAGCAGTCTGACCCAGGATGTTTAACGAGAAGCTGACCGACCTCTTCAGGTCAGACTATCCGACCTCTTCTTAAAGAGCACAGACAAAATGCCACATCAATGGGCCTCATCAATGGCCTGCGAGAGGGACCTTTTAGCCAATCTATATAAAAAAAATACCCCACATCTCTGAACGAAGTGCAAGAACGAGCGGAGAAATACATCAACATGGAGGAAAATTCTCGACTAGGAGGGACCTCAAAATCCGGATTCACCTATCCTTCCCGGGACAAGGATAAAGAGTCCAAAAAGAAGGAAGATCGACATGGGGAAAAATAAAAAATACCACAATTACACCCCTCTTCGGGTGTCCCTTGTGGACGTCTACAGAGAAGTCTGCCACACTGAAAAAGTACCCCAGCTCGACCACTCAAAGGCAAAAAAGGAGGAGGAAATCGGACCGAATATTGTGAATACCATCGAATCCGCAGGTATTCCACCAACGAATATTTTGACTTAAAAAATGTCATAGAAAAACTAGTAAGAGAGGGAAAACTAGATCGGTATCTGGCCACCCGGGACGATGAGAAAAGAAAAAGAAGAAGGGACGAAGATGTCGGACGAACAGAGCGATCACCTCGTACACCAGAAAGTCAACTCCATATAATACACGGTGGATTTGAGGGAGGAGGAATCTCCAAATCATCTCGCAAAAGATACCTTAAAAAAGTGTATCATGTTGAGGGGAAAGAGGAAACAGCCGACATCCCTCCAATTACTTTCACCAAAGAAGATGCATCTGGTATCATCTTAGGACACGACGATCCCATGGTCATCACAATTATACTAGTGAACGCAAATCTCCACTGCACCTTGATAGACGAAGGGAGTTCCACCGACATCTTGTTCAAAACTGCCTTCAACAAGCTCGGCCTGGAAGAAAAAGAACTTAGAGCATATCTGAACAGTCTGTTCGGACAGGGAGACACCCGAGTTCAACCACTTGGATATATATCACTACACACAACCTTCGGGAAAGGGAACCAATCAAAAACACTCAAGATAGACTACAACGTGGTCGACGTGAGCTCAGCCTACAACGCCATAATAGGTCGGACAACATTGAATCAGCTCGGCGTAATAGTCTCGACTCCACATCTGTGCATGAAATTCCCAACTGCAGAAGGAATAGCTACAATAAAAGCATACCAGAAGATGGCGTGCCGCTGTTACAACGAAAGTCTAAACCTCAGAGGCAGAAGAGAAAAATTCCACACAATCAAACTCGGTGGAGTTCAGAGGCTGGAAGAACTCCGCCCACAACCCGAAGGTGAAATAGAAAAAGTCCAGATCGGAGATATCCCGGACAAAACAACCAATATTGGTACGAACCTAAAGGGAGACATAAAAGAATCAATCATACAGTTCTTACGAGATAATGTCGACCTCTTTGCATGGAAGGCTGCAGACATGCCGGGCATAGACTCCAAATTAATGTGCCACAAGTTGGCGGTCTACCCAGGATCTCGGCCAGTACAACAAAGGTGAAGAAAGATCAGGCCAAAACGATCCCAAGCTGTGGAAGAGCAGGTACAAGCTCTACTAGAAGCAGGATTCATAAGAGAAGTCAAGTATCCACTATGGCTAGCTAACATCATCTTGGTGAAAAAATCAAATGGGAAGTAGCGAATATGCACCGACTACACTGATCTCAACAAAGCCTGCCCAAAAGATCCTTGTCCACTCCCAAGTATCGATGCTTTGGTAGATGCCTCCTCCGGATATAAATACCTCTCATTTATGGATGCATATTCGGGATACAACCAAATCCCAATGTATCCACCCGACCAAGAAAAAACTTCATTCTTAACCCCAAAAGCAAACTACTGCTACATCGTCATTCCTTTTGGACTTAAAAACGCAAGAGCTACTTATCAGAGATTAATGAATAAGATCTTTATTGATCACATCGGAAAAATTATGGAAGTCTATGTGGACGACATGTTAATAAAGACACAAAATGAGGAGACGCTATTATCCGACCTGACCCAAGTGTTCGACACTATAAGAAGGCATGGCATGCGACTCAATCCTGCAAAATGCACCTTTGCAGTAGAAGCTGGCAAATTCTTGGGTTTTATGCTTACACAAAGAGAAATAGAGACAAATCCGGATAAATGCCGGGCCATACTCGACATGAAGAGCCCGACTTGTGTCAAAGAGGTACAACAACTCAATGGGAGGTTGGCAGCCTTGTCCAAATTTCTAGCCGGATCGGCAATAAGATCTCTCCCTTTTTTACGCGACTCTAAGGAAGGGAAAGAAGTTTGAATGGACAACGCAGTGCGAGCAAGCCTTCCAAGATTTCAAAAGGTTCCTAGGACAACCACCTATCCTAACTCGGCCACGGGAAGGAGAACCACTCATATTGTACCTCGCAATAGGAAGTCGGGCAGTAGCCTCAGTACTAGTTCGAGAAGATGACATGGGGCAATAACCCATATACTTTATTAGTAAAGCATTACAAGGATCCGAGCTGAACTACCAAAAAATAGAAAAATTTGCATACGCCCTCATACTAACATCTCGACAACTTCGTCAATACTTCCAAGCCCACACTATTAGGGTTCAGACTAACCAGCCTATAAAAGGGATTTTGCAGAAAACAGACCTAGCAGGCAGAATTTTGTAATGGGCAGTTGAGTTGTCCGAATTTGATCTTCAATATGAAACTCGGACAGCCATCAAATCACAATACCTGGCTGACTTCATCGTAGAATTTACAGACACCCCGAAACCCCCCATAGAATGGAGTCTCTACGTGGACGGTTCCTCAAATAAAACTGGAAGCGGCGCAGGTGTGATAATTGAAAGCGACCAAGGAACCCAAATCAAACTCTCCCTCAAATTTGGGTTCCCTATCTCAAACAACCAAGCAGAATATGAGGCACTACTAGCTGGTTTGAAGCTGGCTAGGGAGGTTGGAGCTCAAAAGCTTATCATCTTCAGTGACTCGCAAGTAGTCACTTCACAAATAGCAGGAAGCTACCAAGCCAAAAATCCCACAATGAAAAAATATTTGGAAAAAACCAGGGAACAACTCGGACAACTCAGAGAATATGAAGTCAGTCACATCCCCCGAGAACAGAATGCCCAAGCCGATGCACTCTCAAAACTAGCCAGCACCAAACCAGGGGGCAACAATAGAAGCCTCATCCAAAAAATGCTGTATTTTCCGTCAATCTCGGAAGAAGAAAAAATCCTAGCCATAACAGGTCAAGATCAAGGATGGATGACTCCCATAATTAACTATCTCAAAACAGAAACACTCCCCACAGATGAAAAGGAGGCAAAGAGGTTAAAACGGGTGGCACAATACTACACTATCATAAATAATACTCTATACAAAAGAGGGATTTTAGTACCATTGTTAAAATGTGTGCCGACTTCCAATACAAGGGAAGTTTTAGAAGAAATACACAGTGGCATTGTGGCAACCAACTCGGAACGCAAGCACTTACCAAAAAAGTACTCCGGACAGGATTTTATTGGCCAACTCTACAAAAGGAGGCCGCAGAGTTCATAAAGACATGTCCACCATGTCAAAAAGATGCTAACTTTCACATCGCCCCACCAGAGGAGCTCATCAGCGTGACCTCACCTTGGCCATTCGCAAAATGGGGACTCGACCTTCTCGGACCCTTCCCTCAGGGATCGGGACAAGTTAAATTCCTCATAGTAGGGGTAGACTATTTCACAAAGTGGATCGAGGCAGAACCCCTAGCCAACGCCACTGCTCAAAGAAGTCAAAAATTTCTATATAGGAACATTGTCACAAGGTTCGAGGTTCCATACTCCATCACCACAGACAATGTCACACAATTCACAGATGCAGGCTTCAGAAAGTTAATGGTCAACTTGAACATAAAACACCAGTTCACTTTCATAGAACATCCCCAAGCCAATGGACAAGCCGAAGCTGCCAACAAGGTCATACTGGCCGGACTAAAATGGAGATTACAGGATGCAAAGGGAGCCTGGGCGGAAGAGCTCCCACACGTCCTAGGGGCATATCGAACAACGCCGCATTCCACCACAAAAGAATCACCCTTCCGATTAGCGTACGGAATGGAGGCAATGATCCCAGTAGAAATTGAAGAAGGATCACCTAGAGTGATCCACTATAATGAAGAAGACAACTCCCAACTTCAAAGGGAAGAACTCGACCTACTTCCGGAAGTCCAAGAAAGAGCTCAGATCAGGGAAGAATCACTAAAGTGTCGAATGGCTTCGAGATATAATCAAAAGGTAGTGCCATGAGGTTTCGCTGAGAATGACCTTATCCTAATCTGAAATGATATCAGAACAACTCGACCTGGAGAAGGAAAGCTGACAGCAAACTGGAAAGGACCCTACCGAGTTGTAGAAGTACTTGGAAAGGGCTACTACAGACTGTCCGAACTCGATGTACGAGGGCTTCCCAGGTCGTGGCACGCCTACAACCTTAGAAGGTACTATAGTTAGGGATGATAAAGGATCTTAGCATAAGGCGCACTCTTTTTCCCTGAAAAGGTTTTGTAATGAGGCACCAAGCCAAGACCTACCAATTATCCGACTTAAAGGGATAAAAACTCCTGCATGTATATATTTGCATTTTCTTTTGAATAAAATATGTTTAGATATTCTACAAATTCTCAAGCCGTATTAATGTGAAATATTCATCGTCCGATTATAAAGCAACAGATCGGCAGAAAGTGAAAATCAAATTCACTGCACGATCACGATAAAGACCAACAGAGATGAAAACCAAATTCATCAAAAGGTCGACCAAACGAGGATTGAACTCAATTTCTACAAATCAGCAAAGATGAAAACAGAATAATGTAAGAAGTTATCGAAAGTGATCCAAAGAAAGGACCTGACGAGGTCTTAATAAAATGGATTGCTAGATAATAACTTAAAGACTGGCCGACGTTAAGAAGTCGGACCAGTCGCAATAACCAAAGTTATAAGTAAATCCATGGAAAGAGGTCTGGCCAGCCCTATAAAAGAGGATTACTATAACTTAGAAGGGCCCGACATGACGAAGTCGGCCCAAAACATAAAAGTTATAAAAGTAATCCCTGAAAGAGACCTGAACAAGGTCCAAGAAAGAGGATTACAAAAATAACTCAGAAGGGCCCGACATGACGAAGTCAGCCCAAAACATAAAAGTTATAAAAGTAATTCCTGAAAGAGACCTGAACAAGGTCCAAGAAAGAAGATTACAAAAATAACTCAGAAGGGCCCGACATGACGAAGTCGGCCCAAAACATAAAAGTTATAAAAGTAATCCCTGAAAGAGACCTGAACAAGGTCCAAGAAAGAGGATTACAAAAATAACTCAGAAGGGCCCGACATGACGAAGTCGGCCCAAAACATAAAAGTTATAAAAGTAATCCCTGAAAGAGACCTGAACAAGGTCCAAAAAAGAAGATTACAAAAATAACTTAGAAGGGCCCGACATGACGAAGTCGGCCCAAAACACAAAAGTTATATAAGTAATCCCTAAAAGAGACCTGAACAAGGTACAGGGAAGAGGATTACAAAAATAACTTAGAAGGGCCCGACATGACGAAGTCGGCCCAAAACACAAAAGTTATATAAGTAATCCTTGAAAGAGACCTGAACAAGGTCCAAGGAAGAGGATTACAAAAATAACTCAGAAGGGCCCGACATGATGAAGTCAGCCCAAAACAAGAGATCACAAAAGTAATCCCTGAAAGAGACCTGAACAAGGTCCAACAAAGAGGATTACTAACAACAACTTGGACAAAACCAACATGATGAAATCGGCCTCCCAAAAACCTTGGTGATATACAAAGTAATTCCTAATGAACACATGAGTAAGGTCCAAACAAAGCGAATTACTAGAAATAACATCAGGCCAAGAAATCAAGCCAGAGAAGTCAGACAACGAAAATTCCAAACACCTAGAAAGGTACCGAGACGAGTGCAGACAAACATGTTACGAAAAACACAAGTTATAATAATAACAAGCTCAAGAGGCTACCAAAACTAGCCCCAAGAGCTTGGAAATCACTTTGTTTTTCAAAAGAAAGCTGCTAAACAAGCAACCAGGAATGTAGCAAAGGTCAGAACATAAAGAGTTCAAAAAGCCCACAAACCGGGCTATACACACAAACATATAGAAAATTCATTGAGGATCCAAAGTCTTCTCAGTAGCATGAGGCGAAGGAGGGCAAGTCTGAAGAGGCACTGTATCCACTGTCCTGTCATCTCTGTTCAAGATCTGAAAATCCGGTTCCAATTCAGGATGACCAGTCTCAGACGAAGGAGCCGAAGAAGTCGGCCCAGCTGAAGTCTTAGCGGCAGGCACATGGAGGGTTCAACATCATCGTCATCAGGATCATCAGGGACAATCTTGCCATCCTTTACAACATTGTCCAGACTGAAGAGAGTAAGGTTGGCCTCAGGTGCAAGAACTTGAACCTGCTCCTTCAGGTTCTCATAAGCAGCATTTACGCTGCCTACAAGATGATCCTGGAGCTCGGCATAATCAACCCGGGCAGACTCCAACTCCTCCCTGAGACGCATCACCTCCCTGTAGGCCGTAACATAGCTATCCTTGTGCCTCAAAGCCGTGTCTTTAGCCAACTTTACAGAAGCCGCCAAGGCAATAGAACTAGCCTTCCCACCCTCCAACTCTTTCTCTAGCTTGGTCACCTTCACCTCGAGCTCCTCCTTCAAACCTTTCATCCGATCGAACTCCAATTTGGCCTCCTCCATAAAGGCTTTCGTAGCATGAAGAGAAAGATCTTGGGCAGTCCGATATAAGGATGCCCCCATGTATGCCATCTTGATGCTACTCCGAGTTATAAAGTCTAAATGGTGAAGCAGTGATACATCATCCATAGGGAGGGCACCATAAGGACTGATCTGCTGGTCGACAAACCCAACAGCGTCGAAATCAGGGGCATCCAGATTGAAGGGTTCAACAGTTTGAGGTCTTTTAGAAGGGGGAACGACCGGAGGAGAAGATGCAGCAGCAGCAGAAGACTGCGGAGGATCCACTACACAGACTCAAGGAGTAGGGATCATTCTCCTCGGGCCGGGAGAGCTCAGCACAGATGGTTTCGACGTCACCTGAGAAGACCCTTCCCCATCCATCTTGGCCGAGATGTTCTGAGCGGTAGCAGCCTTTCTCGCCTTCTTGAAAGCTATCATCGCATCATTATTCTTGGCCATCTCTGTAAAATAGAAACCAATAGTTTTACAGACCAGGAAAAAAGAAGAAAGCAAAGTAAAAACAAGAAGCAATATATATCAAGTAATACCCAATGCAGTTCGAACAAAGGAGGGGTCCCCCAAGGATTTTTTAGTATCTAAATGAGGAGGTTCCCCCCAAGGGTCCTCCAAAACTATTACAAAAGCCTGCTCAATCTCGTCAAGCATTTCCCACGTATATCGGGATACTACTACATTCTGCTGCCAATGCAGAGGAAAGGATGGCTCATCATTCGCTTCCAGAAAAAAGGGGCGAGCTCCCTCAACAGCTCGAACCTTGAAGAAATAATTCTTGAAGTCCCTAAAGGACTTGTCATACATGGTAAAAACCTTATGTCCCTGTGCAGATCTAAAAGAAACCCACAAGGCTTTCTTTTTTGAAGAAATTCCAGGCTTAGTTAAAACAAACAAATAAAGGAAAAGAGTTTGAGAGGGGGTAACATCCAATTCTTGGCAAAGAAGCTGAAAAATCTTAATAAAGCCCCAGGAGTTCGGATGAAGCTGGGACGGAGCTACATTACACGACCATAGCAAATCGGTCTTAAAGGAAGTAAAGGGAAAAGTGATGTCCAACTGGCTGAAAAAATAGTCGTAAGCATAAAAGAAAGGGTGCTCCCCTTGGGTCGGGACAGGGAAGCAAACCCTCTCCTCGGAGTCAGGATTGGCTAAAGAAACACACAGCAACACTAGGGAGTCCAACCAATCAGACATCTACTCGGGAACCTTAGAAGACGCCTCGACAATATTTTTGCGAGAAGACATGGCCAACTAGTCCTACAAACAAGAAAGGAAAATTGGATTACAAAAAACATCTCGGACGAAGTCAAAACAACTCTGCCAATATAATCTAGCACAGTACAAGCGATAAAAGGAAACCCCATGACCTACACCAAAAAGATCCAGGGGCATCCTTTGGAGGCAGTCAGGGAACAAGGATTCAGGAAAACCTACAAGACTAACGTCCCAACAAAACTCGCAGCAAAGACAGAGAAAAAACCTTTTTCAAAGATGCAACATCCCCAGAAAGCTATAAATCAAACAGAATCGAAATAGCTACCTTCCAAATTTACAATCTCAGCTTATCAGCAAACAAATAGCAAAACATATCAAGAAGAAAGTCATCAAAGACGCCACCTTTTTCAGAGAAATAAATTCTCCCCAGAAAGGCAAAACAACACGAAGAAAACCAAAACGAGCCATTAGAAAAATCGCTATCTTTTACGAAATTCATCAGCAAAGCTATCAGCATGACGGAAAACATCAAAGGAACAATATTTCGAGAAAAAGCAGAATACAAAGGGACCATTTAAAAAGCAAGAAAAAACTCCAAACAGTAAACAAGCATGCTCACAGTGATACGAAAAGATTTAGATTTTCCAAGAATGCACTTTATAAAAAACCGAAGGCAAAACGACGAAAGAAGTAAAGAAACAGGAAAGTAGAACCAACCTGGAGAAAGATTCTGAAGAAAGTCGAAAACCAGAGCAACAAAGCTTGGAAACCGTCTCGTGAGCAAAGCAACAACAAAGTACCAAGACAAAGCATCACGGAGAAACACAAGCTTCAGGCGAAACAGAAAAACAGAAAGAAAAAAGGGGAAGTTACAGAAAAAAGAAAAAACCATTTCTTGAGTGCAAAATTCAAAATAAAAGAGCCAAGATAAATCGAGCATTAACAATCAATTAATGAGGGTATTAAACCCTCGCACATTCCCAAGGCTACAGCGCTAATGCAAAAGCGCGCGCTTTTAGAAGAAAGGAAAAGAAAACGTTCCACATTCAAAAAGGAGAACGCTACAAAAATAAAGTCAACAAGATGCTCGAGTTCGGCTTCACCAGAGAAGGACCAAAGTCCTAAAAACTAGGACTCGACCTCAAAAAAGAAAGACCGAGCTCGAGCAGGGGCACTGTTCATACCCTGGGTCAAGCTATTCGACCCGAGATGTTTAGCGACAAGCTGACCGACCTCTTCAGGTTAAACTATCCGACCTCTTCTCAAAGAGCTCGGACAAAACGCCATAGAGGCCCAAGAAGGCCCAAACGAAGGAACACAGCCCAATCTAAAGGCAGCCCAAGCCTACAGAGAGAAGGGCGGTTCCCTTGAAGATAAGCTGACCTCACCAAAAGATAAGATAAGATAAGATAAGATAAGATAACTAACTTATCTTATCTAAAAAGGTCACTATCACACCTCTATAAATACGCTGGAGCACCCAAGTATAACTCATACTCTGATTCTACTAAAAACCTGCTTAATACCCTTGCTAACTTAAGCATCGGAGTCCCTTGCAGGTACCCCCACCCTCCGGTGACAAATGATCAGCAGCATAATCATTCCAACAAGTCGGACACAGCCACTCCGGCCGTCATCCACCAACTGGAGACATCAGTTCTGACCAATATAGAAGATCTCATCCGAGATCAACCTACAGTTTCAGGTAACCCCCGGAACAGAAAGGGAATGTTGTACTTCTACTATTGTGTCACCTTCCACATTGAATCTCTGACAAGGGGAAGAACAGAGATTCTCTTCCCCTCCAGAATAGCCCAAAGCAAAATCGCCACACGGACCCTGATGTGTGTGGCATGCGTGCTTAGAAGCATGTAGTCGGTGATGATCTGTTGCCAGATCCTCGCCTCTGGATTGAGATCAGTGCACGCAATGCTCTGTGGGACCGCGTTCTCTCCCCTGCTGTACTCCTGTTCCGAGGGTTACCTGAAACTGTAGGTCGATCTCGGACGAGATCTTCTATACTGGTCGGAGATGACGTGTCCGGCTGGTGGGTGGCGGCCGGAGCTGTCGTGTCCGACTTGTTGGACTGGCTGCATTGCTGATCCTTGGTCACCGGAGGGTGGGGGTACCTGCAAGAGACTCCGATGCTTAAGTTAGCATGGGTATTAAACAGGCTTTTTTGTGGAATCAGAGTATGAGTTATACCTGGGTGCTCCAGTGTATTTATAATAGTGTGGAGTGACCTTCTTTAGATAAGATAAGTTAGTTATTTTATCTTTATCTTATCTTATCTTTGAGTGAGGTCAGCTTATCTTCAAGGAAACCGCCCTTCTCTCTGTAGGCTTGGGATGCCTTTGGATTTGGGTCGTATTCCTTAAGTTGGGCCCCTTTTTGGGCTTTCCTGTCGATTTGACCAAGCTCTTTGAGAAGAGGTCAGATAGCCTGACCTGAAGAGGTTGGTCGCTTTGTTACTGAACATCCCGGATTGGATAGCTCGTCCCAGGGTGTGAACAGTGCCCCTGCTTGAGCTCGGTCTTCTTTTTTGAGGTCGAGTCCTTGACTTCGATCCTTCTCTAGTGAAGCCGAACTCGAGCATTTGTCGATTTCTTTCCTTGTAGAAAAATTTTTTGAATGTGGAACGTTTTCCTCTGAAAGCGCGCGCTTTTATATCAGCGCTCTGTTATTGGGAACGTGCGAGGGTTTAATACCTTCATTAATTGGTTTTAATTGCCCTGTTTCCCTTGGCTTTTCATTTTGAATTTTGCAATCAGAAACGGTTTCTCTTCTTCGTTTTTCTTTGTAACTTCTCCCTTCACTCTCTCGCTTTCTGTTTTCGCCTATACTTTGCCTTTCTTGCGTTGCGGTGTCATTCGGCGATTTTCTGGGCGATTCTGTCTTTCCATTTTCAATCTCCTTCGAAGCTACTTCCTTCGTTCAGGTTGATTTTTTTTTCTTTGTGCTTTTTTCCTTCGGTTCTTGTTAAAGTTTTGTTTTTGAATGTATGTTTGGAAAGTTTGAATCTTTTTGCATTGTCGTGCTCGCTTGTCGCTGTGCTGCATGTTTTTCTAGTTTTTTATGAACCTATTTTACTTTGCCCAGAAGGTTGCTCCTTTTGTTGACTTTCGCTCAGTTGATGTTTTTATTGATGATCCTTTGTAGAAAGTAACAATTTTTCCTCGTGGCTTGTTTGTTTGGGGTGCTTATTTTCTAAAAAGGTTGGCGTCTTTGATGACTTCTTGTTGATACTTTCGTTGCTTGGCAGTTCCGTCTGCGACTGTGAATTTGGGAGGTAGTTATTTTGATGACTTTATTTGATTTGTAGCTCGTGGCTTTCTTCTCAGAGCGTTATCTTCTTGTTAAGATGTATAGAGATGTAGACTTGTAGGTTTCCCTGAGTCCTTGTTCCATAAGTTGCCTCCAAAGGATGCCCCTGGATCTTTAGTGTGCGTCCTGGGGTTTCCTTTTGTTGCTTGTATTGCTCTGGTGTCATGCTTGTCCGAGCTGTTCTGATATGGTTTTTGACTTTATCCAGAATATTTGGGTTAGTAATCCCTTTTCTTCTTTTCTTGCTGTAGGACTAGTTGGCCTCATGTCTTCTCGCAAGAACATTGTTGAAACATCTTCTCAAGTCCCTGAGGGCATGGCTGATTGGGTGGATTCGATGGTTCTTTTATGTGTTTCTTTGGTTGATTCTGAATTTTGTCAGCAGCTTAGGCAATATCATAGGGTTTGTAATAGTGATAGTGAGGAAAAGAATTATGAGCTTGTACCCCCTACTTCTGAAGAGAGAGTTTGTTTCTCTACTCGAGTTACTGGAGACCATCCTTTTTTCTATGCATACGATTTCTTCTTTGGCCAGATGAGCATCACCATTCCTTTTACTCCTTTTGAGACCAATCTGTTGTGGTCTTGCAATGTAGCTCCATCCCAACTTCACCCCAATTCTTGGGGCTTTATAAAGATCTTTCAATTGTTGTGTCGTGAACTTGACGTCCCTGCCTCGCAATCCCTTTTCTTTTATTTGTTTGTCTTGACAAAACCTGGGGTAGTGAAGAAAAAGGCTGCCTGGGTTTCTTTCCGAGCTTCGCAAGGGAAGAAAGTTTTTTCTATGTATGACGAGTCGTTTCGTGATTTTAAGAACTATTTCTTCAAGGTCCGAGCTGTTGAAGGAGCTCGGCCCTTTTTTCTGGATGAGAATGATGAGCCCACTTTTCCTTTAGAGTGGAAAAAGAACGTTGTTGTGTCGAGGTATTCATGGGAGATGTTGGACGAGGTCGAGCAGGCCTTTGTGACTGTGTTGGAGGAGAATTGGGAGGAGCCTCCCTATCTTGATACCAAGAAATTCTTAGGGGACCCCTCACTTCTCCGAGCTGAGCTGGGTAGTGATCGATTTCCTTTCTTTGTCTGTTGATTTTATTTTCTGGAAGCTTTTTTCTGATTTGTAACTTGATTTCTCACTGTTATGTGTTGCTTGCAGATATGATTAAAAATAATGAATCTATGAAGGCCTTCAAGAGGGCCAGGAAGGCTACTGTCGCCCAAAACATCTTGGCCAAAGCGGCCGGAGAGGGATCGTCCCAGGTTCAATCGAAGCCATCCGTGCCGAATTCACCTGGGCCGAGGAGGGTGATCCCTACTCCCCGGGTTCGTCTGACTGACCCTCTGCAAACTTCAGCTGCTGGTGCTGGCACTCCTCCTCCGAAAAAGCAAAAAACATCTGAGCCTTTTAACCTTGATGCCCCTGATTTTGATGCCGTCGAGTTTGTCGACCAACAGATTGCCCCCTATGGAGGTCTTCCAATGGATGATGTATCTATTCTTCATCACCTGGAGTTCATAACTAGAAGTAGTGTGAAGATGGCTCATATGGGTGCGGCTCTTTTTGAACTGCTCAGGGTATCCCGGTTCATGCTACAAAATCTTTCATGCTGGAGGCTAAGGCGGAGTTTGATAGAATAAAAGGTTTGAAGGAGGAGCTGGAGGTAAAGTTTCAAAGGTAGAGAAAGAATTAGAGGGTGAAAAGGCTAATTCTATGGCCTTGGCAGCTTCCGTGAAGTTGGCTGAGGATACGGCATTGAGACACAAGGACAGTTATGTCACATCCTACCGTGAAGTAATGCGTCTCAGAGAAGAGTTGGAGTCTGCCCGGGTTGACTATGCTGAGCTCCAGGGTCACCTTGTGGGCAGCGTAAATGCTGCTTATGAGAACCTGAAGGAGCAAGTTCGAGTTCTTGCTCCTGAGGTCGACCTTACTCTTTTTAGCTTGGACAATGTCGTGAAGGAGGGCAAGATTGTTCCTGACGACCTTGATGACGACGATGTTGAACCTCTGCCTATGCCAGTTGCCAAAGCCACTGTTGTGCCGACTTTTTCAGCTCTTCCTGGCGGGATTAGTCATCCCGAGCCCGAGCCTGATTGTCAGATATTGAATCGAGATGACGGGACGGTGGATGATGTGCCCCTTCAGACTTGTCCTCCTTTGCCCCATGTTGATACTGCTTCTGGGAAACCTCTGGATCCTCTTTAGTTATTTGTGTATGGCCCTGTCTGTGGGCTTTTGAACTGTTTATTTTTTTTTGTAAATGGTATTTTGCTGACTGTTGACACTCTCTTGGTTGCTTGTTTAGCAACTTTATTTTGAAAAACAAAGCAGTTTCCAAGCATTTGAGGCTGATTTTGGTGGCCTCTGAAGTTTGCCATTATTATAGCTAGCAGTTTTTATATAACATCTGTCTGCACTTGTCTTGGTACCTTTCTAGTGTTTGAACTTTTGTTGTATAACGCTGAAGTCGCCGATTTCATTATGTCGGTTTTGTCCGAGCTGTTGTTGATAATCCTCTTTTTTGGACCCCTTTTTAGGTCTCTTTTAAGGATTATTTTTTTAGCTTTATGTTTTGGATCGACCTCTTCGCGTTCGGTTCTTCTAAGTTATTTTGTAATCATCTTTCTTAGACCTTGGTCAAGTCTCTTTCAGGGATTACTTTTATAACTTTTATGTTTTAGGCTGATTCGTCATGTCAGGCCCTTCTAAGTTATTTTTGTGATCCTCTTTCTTGGACCTTGTTCAGGTCTCTTTCAGGGATTACTTTTATAACTTTTATGTTTTGGGCGGATTTCGTCATGTCGGGCCCTTCTAAGTTATTTTTGTAATCCTCTTTCTTGGACCTTGTTCAGGTCTCTTTCAGGGATTACTTTTATAACTTTTATGTTTTGGGCCGACTTCGTCATGTCGGGCCCTTCTAAGTTATTTTTGTAATCCTCTTTCTTGGACCTTGTTCAGGTCTCTTTTAGGGATTACTTTTATAACTTTTGTGTTTTGGACCAACTTCGTCATGTCAAGCCCTTCTAAGTTAAGGTAATCCTCTTTTATAGGGTTGGCCAAACCTCTTTCCAGGGTTTACTTATAACTTGGTTTGACTTGGTCCGACTTCTTAACGTCAGCCAGTCTTTAAGTTATTATTTAGCAATCCATTAAGACCTCGTCAGGTCTTTTCTCCGGATCACTTTCAATAACTTCTTGCTTTATTCTGTTTTCATCTTTGCCGATTTGTAGAAGGTGAATTCAATCCTTGTTTAATCGACCTTGAGATGAATTTGGTTTTCATCTCTGCTGGTCTTTATCGTGATCGTGCAGTGAATTCGATTTTTATTTTCTGCCGATCTGTTGCTTTATAATCGGATGATGAATGTTTCAGATTAATGCGGCTTGAGCATTTGTAGAATATCTAAACATATTTTATTTAAAAGAAAATGCAAATATGTACATGTGGAGTTTTTATCCTTTTGAGTCAGATAATTTGTGGATCTCAACTTAGTGCCTCATTAAAAAACCTTTTCAGGAAAATGAGTACACCCTTTGTTGAGATCCCTTACCATTCCTAGCTATAGTACCTTTTTAGGTTGCAGGCATGCAATGACTTGGGAAGCTCTCACCCCTCGAGTTCGGAAAGTCTGTAGTAGCCCTTCCCAAGTACTTCTATGACTCGGTAGGGTCCTTTCCAGTTTGCTGCCAGCTTTCCTTCTCCGGGTCGAGTTGTTCCGATATCATTTTGGATTAGGATGAGATCATTCTCAGCGAAACCTCTTGGCACTACCTTTTGATTATATCTGGAAGCCATTCGACGTTTTAGTGCTTCTTCCCTGGTCTGAGCTCTTTCTTGGATTTCAGGAAGTAGGTCGAGCTCTTTCCTTTGAAGTTGGGAGTTGGCTTCTTCATTGTAATGAACCACTTTAGGCGACCCTTCCTCGATCTCTACTGGGATCATTGCCTCCGTTCCGTATGCTAACCGGAAGGGTGATTCCTTTGTGGTGGAATGTGGCGTTGTTTGATATGCCCATAGGACTTGTGGGAGTTCTTCGGCCCAAGCTCTCTTTGCGTCTTGTAATCTTCGTTTTAGCCCAGCCAATATGACTTTGTTGGCAGCTTCGGCTTGTCCATTGGCTTGGGGATGTTCGACGGAAGTGAACTAGTGCTTTATGTTTAAGTCGGCTACTAATTTTCTGAAGCCTGCATCTGTGAATTGGGTGCCATTGTCCGTGGTGATGGAGTATGGGACCCCGAACCTTGTGACGATGTTCCTATATAGGAATTTTTGACTTCTTTGAGCAGTAGTGTTAGCTAGGGATTCTTCCTTGATCCATTTTGTGAAATAGTCTACCCCTACTATGAGGAATTTAACTTGTCCCGATCCCTGAGGAAAGGGTCCGAGAAGGTCGAGTCCCCATTTTGCAAATGGCCAAGGTGAGGTTATGCTGATGAGCTCCTCTGGTGGGGCGATGTGAAAGTTGGCATGTTTTTGACATGGTGGACATGTCTTTACGAACTCCGTGGCCTCCTTTTGTAGAGTTGGCCAATAAAATCCTGCCCAGAGTACTTTTTTGCTGAGCGCTTGTGCTCCGAGATGATTGCCACAGATGCCACTGTGTATTTCTTCTAGAACTTCCTTCGTGTTGGAAGTTGGTACACATTTTAACAATGGTATTGAAATTCCTCTTTTGTATAGAGTATTGTTTATGATAGTGTAGTATTGTGCCACCCGTTTTAACCTTTTTGCCTCCTTCTCATCTGTAGGAAGTGTTTCTGTTTTGAGGTAGTTAATTATAGGAGTCATCCATCCTTGATCTAGACCTGTTATGGCTAGGACTTTTTCCTCTTCCGAGATTGACGGGTTCTGTAGTATTTCCTGGATGAGGCTTCTATTGTTGCCTCTTGGATTGACGGGTTCTGTAGTATTTCCTTCTGTTCACGGGGTATGTGGCGGATCTCATATTCCCGGAATTGTCTGAGCTGTTCCCTGGTTTTACCCAGGTACTTTTTCATATTGGGGTCTTTGGCTTGGTAGCTCCTCGTTATTTGTGAAGTGATCACTTGTGAGTCACTGAAGATAATGAGTCTTTGAGCTCCGACCTCTTTAGCCAGCTTTAAACCAGCTAGTAGTGCCTCATATTCCGCTTGGTTGTTTGAGGCAGGGAACCTGAATTTGAGAGAAAGTTTGATTTGGGTTCCTTGATTACTTTCAATTATCACACCTGCGCCGCTTCCTGTCTTATTCGAGGAACCGTCCACATAGAGATTCCATTCTGTGGGGGTTTCCGGGGTGTCTGTAAATTCTGCAATGAAGTTGGCTAAGTACTGTGATTTGATGGCTGTCCGAGCTTCATATTGGAGGTCGAACTCAGATAACTCGACTGCCCATTGTAAAATTCTGCCTGCTAGATCTGTTTTCTGCAATATCCCTTTTATAGGCTGTTTGGTCCGAACCTTAATGGTGTGAGCTTGGAAGTACGGGCGAAGTCGTTGAGATGTGAGTATGAGAGCATAGGCAAACTTTTCTATTTTTTGGTAGTTTAGCTCGGATCCTTGTAATACTTTACTGATGAAGTATACGGGTTGTTGCCCACTGTCCTCTTCTCGAACTAGTGCCAAGGCTACTGCCCGACTCCCTACCGCGAGGTATAATATGAGTGGTTCTCCTTCTCGTGGTCGAGATAGGATAGGTGGCCATCCTAGAAATATTTTGAAATCTTGGAAGGCTTGTTCGCACTCCGTTGTCCATTCGAACTTCTTTCCTTTCCTTAGAGTAGCATAGAAGGGAAGAGATCTTATCGCTGATCCCGCTAGGAATCTGGATAAGGCTGCCAGTCTCCCGTTGAGTTGTTGTACCTCTTTGACACAAGTTGGGCTCTTCATGTTGAGTTTGGCCTGGCATTTATCTGGATTTGCCTCGATTCCTCTTTGTGTGAGCATAAAACCTAAGAACTTGCCTGCTTCTACTGCAAAGGTGCATTTTGCAGGATTGAGTCGCATGCCATGCTTCCTTATAGTGTCGAACACTTGGACCAGGTCGGACAATAATGTCTCTTCACTTTGTGTTTTTATTAACATGTCATCCACGTAGACTTCCATGACTTTTCCGATATAATCTGAAAAGACTTTAATCATTAGCCTTTGATAAGTAGCTCCCGCGTTCTTGAGACCAAAAGGCATCACAATGTAGCAGTAATTTGCTTTTGGTGTTAAAAACGAGGTTTTTTCTTGATCGGGTGGATACATGGGGATTTGATTGTATCCGGAATATGCATCCATAAACGAGAGGTATTTATATCCGGAGGAGGCATCTACCAGAGCGTTAATACTTGGGAGTGGATAGGGATCTTTTGGGCAGGCTTTGTTGAGATCTGTATAGTCGGTGCACATTCGCCACTTCCTGTTTGATTTTTTCACCAAGACGACATTAGCTAATCATAGTGGGTACTTGACTTCTCTTATGAATCCTGCTTCTAATAGAGCTTGTACCTGCTCTTCCATAGCTTGGGATCTTTCGGGTCCGAGCTTTCTACGCCTCTATTGTACTAGCCGAGATCCAGGGTAGACTGCTAGCTTATGACACATTAACTCGGGGTCTATGCCTGGCATGTCTGCAGCCTTCCACGCAAAGAGATCGACGTTGTCTCGTAAGAACTATACGAGTGATTCTTTTATATCTCCTTTTAGAGTCGTGAAGATATTGGTTGTTTTGTCTGGGATGTCTCCGATCTGGACTTTCTCTATTTCGCCTTCAGGTTGTGGACGGAGTTCTCACCTCTGAACTCCACCAAGTTCGATTATGTGGAATTCTTCTCTTCTGCCTCTGAGGTTTAGACTTTCGTTATAACAGCGGTGCGCCATCTTCTGATCTGCTTTTATCGTAGCTATATCTTCTGCAGTTGGGAATTTTATGCATAGATGTTGAGTTGAAACTATTGCGTCGAGTTGATTTAATGTTGTCCGACCTATTAGGGCATTGTAGGCTAAACTCACGTCGACCACGATGTAGTCTATTTTGAGTGTTCTGGATTGGTTTCCTTTTCCAAAGGTTGTGTGTAGCGGGACGTATCCCAGTGGTTGCACTGGAGTGTCTTCCAGTCCGAACACGCTGTTTGGATATGCTTTGAGTTCTTTATCTTTTAGGCCGAGCTTGTCGAAGGCAGTTTTGAATAAGATGTCGGAAGAGCTCCCTTGGTCTATCAGTGTGTGGTGGAGATTTGCATTTGCCAGTATAATGGTGATGACCATGGGATCGTCGTGTCCTGAGATGATGTCGGATGCATCTTCCTTGGTAAACGTAATTGTAGGGATGTCGGGTGCTTCCTCCTTTCCTTCGACATGATATACTTCTTTGAGATATCTTTTGCGAGATGATTTGGAGATTCCTCCTCCTGCGAATCCTCTGTGTATCATATGGACATGTCTTTCTGGTGTACGAGGTGATCGCTCGGTTCTTCCAACCTCCTCGTCTCTTCTCCTTTTTCTTTGCTCATCGTCCCGGGTGGCCAGATACTGATCTAGTTTTTCTTCTCTCACTAACTTTTCTATGACATTTTTTAAGTCAAAGCATTCATTGGTGGAGTGCCCACGGGCTCGATGGTATTCACAATATTCATTCTGGTTTCCTCCTCCTCTTTTGCCTTTGAGTGGTTGAGCTGGGGGTATTTTTTCTGTGTGGCAGACTTCTTTGTAAACATCCACCAGGAACACCCTAAGAGGGGTGTAATTATGATAATTTTTAATTTTTCCCTTGTCGATCTTCCTTCTTTTTGGACTCTTTGTCTTTGTCTCGGTAGGTGAATCCGGATTTTGAGGTTTCTCCTAGTCGAGAATTTTCTTCCATGTTGATGTATTTCTCCGCTCGTTCCTGCATTTCGTCCAAATATGTGGGGTACTTCTTTGATATAGATTGGATAAAAGGTCCCTCTCTTAGGCCATTGATGAGGCCCATGATGGCGGCCTCTGTTGGTAGGCATTGTATGTCTAGGCATGTTTTGTTGAATCTTTCCATGTAGTTGCGAAGGCTTTCCCAATCTCCTTGCTTGATTCCTAATAGGCTGGGGGCGTGCTTAGCCTTATCTTTTTGGATGGAGAATCTGGACAGGAACTTTTTGGCTAAGTTATCAAAGCTTGAGATGGACTTTGGAGGTAGGTTGTCGAACCATCTGATTGCTGTCTTTGTGAGAGTCGTTGGAAAAGCTTTACAGCGAACTGCATCTGAGGCGTCGGTGAGGTACATTCTACTTCTGAAATTGCTGAGGTGATGGTTGGGATTTGTAGTGCCATCGTACAAAGTCATATCCGGAAGTTTGAAGTCCTTAGGGATTTTGGTTTTCATGATTTTCCTAGTGAATGGATCTTGATCCTTGCGAGAGTTATCCTCAGGGGTGGACCGAGTAGCTTTGGCTTTGAGATCGGTTTCGAGTTTTAGAAGTTTATCTTCTAATTCTCGGTGTCGCCTTACCTCTCTTTGTAGATCCTTCCCAATTTCTCGTTGGTGCTGGGTTTCTTTTTCAAGTTTCTTTAAACGATCTTGAAGTGCTTCTATCACTCCCGGATTTGATGACTTTTTGTCCCCGTTAGATTCCGGGGTATCTTTCAGCGTATTGCCCGCATTTTTGTGCGGTGGTCTATCCTCTAGATCTGAATTGTGGTCATTGTCATGGTCGTCCGCCATGGTGATGGGATGACTTCCAAGGTCCCCGGCAATGGCGCCAATGTTCCGAGGGTTACCTGAAACTGTAGGTCGATCTCGGACGAGATCTTCTATACTGGTCAGAGATTACGTGTCCGACTGGTGGGTGGCGGCCGGAGCTGTCGTGTCCAACTTGTTGGACTAGCTGCACTGCTGATCCTTGGTCACCAGAGGGTGGGGGGTACCTGCAAGAGACTCCGATGCTTAAGTTAGCATGCGTATTAAACAGTCTTTTTTGTGGAATCAGAGTATGAGTTATACCTGGGTGCTCTAGTGTATTTATAATAGAGTGGAGTGACCTTCTTTAGATAAGATAAGTTAGTTATTTTATCTTTATCTTATCTTTGAGTGAGGTCAACTTATCTTCAAGGGAACCGCCCTTCTCTCTGTAGGCTTGGGATGCCTTTGGATTTGGGTCGTATTCCTTAAGTTGGGCCCCTTTTTGGGCTTTCCTGTCGATTTGACTGAGCTCTTTGAGAAGAGGTCGGATAGCCTGACCTGAAGAGGTCGATCACTTTGTTACTGAACATCCCGAATCGGATAGTTCGACCCAGGGTGTGAGCAACTCCTATCTGGCATCAGGTGTGCCAATATTTTTTCAGGACGACATCCAATGATAGCTTGCACGATAACAATTCCTTCACTATCTGAAGGTAAGCATCACGAGCCGGAGGAATATGTGGAATGTCCAAGAGGGCCTCTAAAGTAGTTTCAGAGGTGTCCAGTGTGACACCTCTTAGAAAAATAGTTGGGGTGTCCCTCTTTAGGAGATTTGCATAGAATTCCTTGACCTGGTGTTCATTGACTTCCACCGGATCAAATTCTATGAATTTCCAATGGTAAAAATTTAATCTGTTCAAAACTTGGTCCGCATATTTCTCTGATATGTTCAGCTTTCTCTCGTAGTGGAAGGGCTTTGATTCCACTTTCTTATATTGTTCTTAGGCTTCTGCATTGATGAATGTATCCGGTAAAGTACTTGGAGGCGCAGGAAGAGAGCGAGCCAAAGGATTGGCTTTCTCTTTTCCTTTGCGAGTCAGGAGAAACAGATAAAACTCACGGAATAAAGAGGATATAATCAAGCAATTCAAGTAAGAGCCAATAAGGTAAACAAACACTCAATTTAAGGGAAAACATGTATAAAGCAGTCAAATGCTCAATAAGAGTGCATTTTCCCAAAATCAAGCAACCTAAGTAACATAAGAAGGGATGAGCAACAATTGAAGCAAATAGATGACTTAGGTGTGTTAATGCCAGTGAATTGAGTTGAGAGGAATTGATTATCGCACTTTTGCAATTGAATTGAAAGTGTTAGCAAAAGTTGCATAAAAAGAAATAATCAAAGCCACAGTGAAAGCATGCACGTATTCATGTTGAGAAGATAAAAAATGACCACATATACATAACTTCTTGTCCAAAGCAATACTTGATTGAAAAACAAACTGCATTGCTCAAAAACATAAAGGAACAAGTGGCTATATATGTGGTTGTCCATTTTAACAGCATCAATTCACTAAACGAAATTCAGGTTATCCACTAAAAAGGTACCTGTTCCGAGGGTAATCGAAAACTGTAGACCGATTTCGGATGAGATCTTCTGTACTGGTCAGAGATGACGTGTCCGGCTGGCTGGTGGCGGCCGGAGCTATTGTGTCTGACTTGTTGGACTGGCTGCACTTCTGATCCTTGGTCACCGGAGGGTGGGGGGTACCTGCAAGAGACTCCGATGCTTAAGTTAGCACGGGTATTAAACAGGTTTATTGTAGAATCAGAGTATGAGTTATACCTTGGTGCTCCAGTGTATTTATAGTGGTTGTAGAGTGGCCTTTCTAGATAAGATAAGTTAGTTATCTTATCTTATCTTTATCTTTGAGTTGTGGTCAGCTTATCTTCAAGGGAACCGCCCTTATCTCTATAGGCTTGGACTGCCTTTGGATTTGGGTCATGTTCCTCTATTTGGGCCCTTTACTGGGCTTTTCTGTCGATTTGACCGACTTCTTTTGAGAAGAGGTCGGATAGCCTGACCTGAAGAGGTCGGTCGCTTTATTGCTGATCATCCCGGATCGGATAGTTCGAACCAGGGTGTGAATAGTGCCCCTGCTCGAGCTCGGTTTTCTGCTTTGAGGTCGAGTCCCTGACTTCGATCTTTCTCTAGTGAAGCCAAACTCGAGCATTTTGTCGATTCCTTTCTTTGTAGAACCTTTTTGAAAGTGGAACGCTTTCCCCTAAGAGCTCGCGTTTTTATATCAGCACTTTGGCTTTGGGAATATGCGAAGCGTTAAATACCTTCATTAATTGGTTTTGATTGCCCGTTTCTTTGGCTTTTATTTTCGAAATTCACGATCAAAAATGGTTTCTCTTCTTCGTCTTTCTTTGTAACTTCTCCCTTCACTCTCTCACTTTCTGTTTTCGCCTACATTTTGCCTCAGCATCATTTTGGCGATTCTCTGGGTGATTCCATCTTTCCATCTTCAATCTCCTTTGAAGCTTCTTTCTCTGTTCAGGTTGGTTTTTCTTCCTTTCTCACGTCATTTTCCTGTCTGGTTTTGAGAAAGTTTTGATTTTGTTTGGAGAAAGTTTGGATCTTTTTGCTTTTGCTGTGCCTGATTGCTGTTATAATGTGTGTTCTGGGAGTTTCTTCGCCCTTTTGCATGAACCTTTTCGTCTTTCCTGTTGCGTGATGTTCTTAAGGCTTTTGCATGTTATCACCGTTTCTGTTTGTGTCTTTGATGATGGTTTTGTTTGATTCTGAAAAAAGGTTGTGCCTTTGATGATTTTCGCTTGGCGTGTTTGATGTTGTCGATGCTTTTTGTTGATAGACTGTAAAAACATAGTGGCTTTGATGACATTTTGTGTTTTTACTTTCTGAAATATTTGTGGTTTGACTTTTCTTTATTTGAGAGATGGACGTAAACTGTAGATTTTTCCTGAATTCTTGCTTTGTTATTGCCTCCAAAGGATGCCCCAGGGCTTTGGTTTGAGTCTTGGGGTTTTTCTTTTCTGTTTGTTCTCCTGTATCATATTAGTCGAGTTGTTTTGCCTCTCGTACGAGATGTTTTTTAGTAATCCAATCTTCTTTTCTTATTGTAGGATTAGTTGGCCTCATATCTTCTCGTCATAACATTATAGAGATGTCTTCTAAAGTTCCCGAGGGGATGTCTGATTGGCTAGACTCCCTTGTCTTAATGTGTGTCTCTGTTGTGGATGCTGAGTTTTGTGTAGAGCTGAGAAAAGGTCATAGGGTTTGTGGTGGTGGCGCCCGAGAGAGAGATTATGAGCTTGTGGCGCCCGACTCTGACGAGAGGGTTTGCTTTCCTACTTCTGTCGAGGGGGAGCGTCCCTTTTTCTACGCCTATGAATATTTCTTTAGCCAGTTGGACATTACCTTTCCTTTTACTGCTTACGAGATCGACTTGTTGTGGTCGTGTAATATTGCCCCATCCCAGCTTCATCCGAATTCCTGGGGTTTTATCAAGATTTTTCAGCTGCTTTGCCAAGAGTTAGGCATAACACCTTCTCAGACTCTTTTCCTCTATCTTTTTGTTTCTGCCAAGCCTGGAGGGTCTTCCAAAAAGAAAGCTTCCTGGGTTTCTTTCAGGTCGGCCCAGGGGCATAAAGTTTTTGCCATGTACGATGAATCTTTTAAAGATTTTAAGAATTATTTTTTCCGTGTCCGTGCTGTTGAGGGGGCCCACCCCTTTTTTCTTGATGAAAATGATGAGCCTGCCTTTCCTCTAGAATGGCAAAAGAATGTGAGAGTGTCTCGCTATACATGGGAGATGCTTGACGAGGTTGAGCGGGCTTTTGTAATTGTTCTTGAAGATTTATGGATCTTGATACGAAAATATTTTTGAGTGATCCATCTTTGATTCGAACTGCTTTGGGTACTGTCTGACTTGTTTCTATACTTGCTTTTTAGTTTTGCTTCTTCTTTTTGTGATTTTAAACCATTGCTGTGGTTGATTCTGTATTTTCAGAGATGTCGAAAAACAACGATTCCATGAACTCAAAATATCTCGGCCAAGGTGGCGGGAGAGGGATCTTCCCAAGTTCCGGTGAAGTCGCCCGTGTCGAGTTCTCCTGGTCCGAGGAGGGTAATGCCCACTCCTAGGGTTCGCCTGGCCGAGCCTCCGCATTCTTCCGCTGCTACTTCTGGTGCCCCTCCCAACAAGAAACAAAAAACAATTAAGCCTTTCAACCTTGATGCCCCTGATTTTGACGCGGTCGAGTTCGTAGATCAGCAGATCGGTCCATACGGTGTCCTCCCTATGGATGATGTATCACTTCTTCGTCATTTGGACTTTATAACTCGGAGTAGTGTAAAAATGGCACATATGGGAGCTGCCTTATACCGAACGGCTCAAAATCTTCCTCTCCATGCCACCAAAGCCTTTATGGAGGAGGCAAAACAGGAATTCGACCAGATGAAGGGCTTGAAAGAGGAGCTTGAGGTGAAAGTAGCTAAACTGGAGAAGGATCTGGAGAACGAAAAGGCTAGTTCTCTTGCCCTGGCGGCTTCTGTGAGATTGGCCGAGGACACTGTGTTGAGGCATAAAGATAGTTATGTCACATCTTAACTGGAGGTGATACGTCTGAGGGAGGAGTTAGAGTCTGCCCGAGATGACTATTCCGAGCTCCAAGGTCACCTTGTCAGCAGCGTAAATGCTGCCTATGATAATTTGAAGGAGCAGGTTCAAGTTCTCGCTCTGGAGGTTGATCTTACTCTTTTTAGCTTGGACAACATTGTGAGGGATAGTAAGATTGTCCCTGACGACCAAGATGATGATGATGTCGAACCTCCCTCTGTGCCTGCTGCTAAAGTGTCGACCTCTATAGTTCCTCCTGCTGGGATTGCTCGTCCAGAATTAGATCCTGATTGTCAAATTCTGAATAGGGACGACGGTATGGTGGATGCAGTGCCTCTCCAAGCTCGCCCTCCTTCACCCCAGACTGATGCTACCGAGAAGGCTCCCGATCTTAGCTGATTTTTCTTGGATGTTTATGTAGATAGCCCGACTTGTGGGCTTTTTAAACTTTTTATTCTGTAATTTGAATATTTTACTGACTGTTGATACTCCTTCTGGTTGCTTGTTTAGCAACTTTTTATTTTGAAAAAATAACAAGTAGTTTTCAAGCTTTGGGCCTGATCTTGAAGCTTTGTTTATAATATTGTATTTTATATCATGCTTGTTTGCACTTGTCTTGGCACCTTTCTGGGTTTTGAGAATGCTGAAGCCTTGCTGCTTAGCCTCTTTGGATTGCTTTGTACTTATTGCTTGTAGCTTGGATCCTTTGGGGATGTGTGGATCCAACTCGTGTTTCGGTTTCCTGGCTCTTGTATTTATTTCTGGCCATCCATAACCGATTTCTTTACGTTGGTCCTCTTTCCAGTTATTTTTGTAGTCCTCTTTTTTGGACCTTTGTCAGGTCTCTTTCAGGGACTACTTTTATAACTTGTCTGTTGTAGGAGACCGACTTCTTTGCGTCGTCCTTTTCTAAGTTATTTTTGTAATCCTCTTTTTTGGACCTTTTAAGGTCTCTTTCAGGGACTACTTTTATAACTTGTTTGTTGTAGGAGACCGACTTCTTTATGTCGATCTTTTCTAAGTTATTTTGTAATCCTCTTTCTTGGACATTTGTCAGGTCTCTTTCAGGGATTACTTTTATAACTTGTTTGTTGTAGGAGACCGACTTCTTTATGTTGATCTCTTCTAAGTTATTTTGTAATCCTCTTTCTTGGACCTTGTCAGGTCTATTTCAGGGATTACTTTTATAACTTGTCTGTTGTAGGAGACCGACTTCTTTATGTCAATCTCTTCTAAGTTATTTTGTAATCCTCTTTCTTGGACCTTTGTCAGATTTCTTTCAAGGATTACTTTTATAACTTGTCCGTTGTAGGAGACCGACTTCTTTATGTCGATCTCTTCTAAGTTATTTTGTAGTCCTCTTTCTTGGACCTTTGTCAGGTCTCTTTCAGGGATTACTTTTTATAACTTGTCCATTGTAGGAGACCGACTTCTTTATGTCGATCTCTTCTAAGTTATTTTGTAATCCTCTTTCTTGGACCTTTGTCAGGTCTCTTTCAGGGATTTCTTTTATAACTTGTTTTTCGTAGGAGACTGACTTCGTCATGTCGATCTCTTCTAAGTTATAGCAATTCCTCTTTTATAGGGTTGGCCAGACCTCTTTCCAAGGATTTGCTGATAACTTGGGTTAACTTGGTCCGACTTTTTAACGTCGGCCAGTCTTTAAGTTATTATTTAGCAATCTATAAGACCTCGTCAGGTTCTTTTTCCAGATCACTTTCGATAACTTCTTGCATTATTCTGTGTTCATCTTGCCGATTTGTAGAAGATGGTTTCAATCTTTGTTTGGTCGACCTTTAGATGAATCGCGTTTTCATCTCTATTAGTCTTTATCATGATCGTGCAGTGAATCTGTTTTTCACTTTTCTGCCGATCTGTTGCTTTATAATCGGACGATGAATGCTTCAGATTAATGCATCTTGAAAACTTGTAGAATATCTAAAATATGTTTTATTTAAAAGAAAGTGCAAATATATACATGTGGGAGTTTTTTCATCCTTTTAAGTCGGATAATTTCTGAATCTCAACTTGGTGCCTCATTAAAAAACCTTTCCAGGAAAAAGAGTGCATCCTATGATGAGATCTTTTACCTTCTCTAGCTATAGTACCTTCTTAGGTTGTAGGCGTGCCATGATCTGGGAAGCTCTCGTCCCTCGAGTTCGGACAGTCTGTAGTAGCCCTTCCCAAGTAATTCTATGACTCGGTAGGTTCCTTTCCAGTTTGCTGTCAGCTTTCCTTCTCTGGGTCGAGTTGTTCCAATATCATTTCGGATTAGGATGAGATCATTCTCAGCGAAACCTCTCGGCACTACCTTTTGATTATATCTGGAAGCCATTCGACGTTTTAGTGCTTCTTCCCTGATCCAAGCTTTTTCTTGGATTTCAGGAAGTAGGTCGAGCTCTTCCCTTTGAAGTTGGGAGTTGGCTTCCTCATTATAATGAACCACTCTAGGCGACCTTTCCTCGACCTCTAATGGGATCATTGCCTCCACTCCGTATACTAGTCGAAATGGTGATTCATTTGTGGTGGAATGTGGCGTTGTTCGATATGCCCATAGGACTTGTGGAAGTTCTTCAGCCCAGGCTCCCTTTACATCTTGCAGTCTCCATTTCAGCCCAGCCAATATGATTTTGTTGGCCACTTCGGCTTGTCCATTGGCTTGAGGATGTTCAACGGAGGTGAACTGGTGTTTTATGTTTAAGTCGACTACTAACTTTCTGAAGCCCGCGTCTGTGAATTGGGTACCATTGTCTGTAGTGATGGAGTATGGAACCCCAAACCTTGTGACAATATTCCCATATAGGAATTTCTGGCTCCTTTGAGCCGTGGCGTTGGCTAGGGGCTCTGCCTCGATCCTCTTTGTGAAATAGTCTACCCCGACTATGACGAATTTAACTTGTCCCGATCCCTGGGGAAAGGGTCCGAGAAGATCGAGTCCCCATTTTGCAAATGGCCAAGGCAATGTTACGCTGATGAGCTCTTCTGGTGGGGCGATGTGAAAGTTGGCATGTTTCTGGCATGATGGGCATGTCCTTACAAACTTTGTAGCTTCCTTTTGTAGAGTTGGCCAATAAAATCCCGCCCGGAGTACTTTTTTGGTGAGAGCTTGTGCTCTGAGATGATTACCCCAAATGCCACTGTGTACTTCCTCTAAAACTTCCCTTGTGTTAGAGGTCGGCACACATTTTAGTAGTGGTATTGAAATCCCTCTTTTATATAGGGTGTTGTTTATGATGGTGTAGTACTGAGCCTCCCGTTTTAACCTCTTTGCCTCCTTTTCATTTATGGAGAGTGTTTTTTTTAGGTAATTAATTATGGGGGTCATCCATCCTTGATCCTGACTTGTTATGGCTAGGACTTTTTCCTCTTCCGAGATTGATGGATTTTGCAGCATTTCCTGGATGAGGCTTCTATTGTTGCCCCCTGGTTTGGTGCTGGCTAGTTTTGAGAGTGCATCACCTCGAACATTTTGTTCGCGGGGTATATGGCAGATCTTATATTCCCCGAGTTGTCCGAGCTGTTCCTTGGTTTTATCCAAATACTTTTTCATGGTGGGATCTTTGGCTTGGTAGCTCCCTGTTATTTGTGAGGTGACTACTTGTGAATCGCTGAAGATGTTGAGTTTTTGAGCTCCAACCTCCTTGGCCAGCTTCAAACCAGCTAGTAACGCTTCATATTTCGCTTGGTTGTTTGAGGCTGGGAACCCAAATTTGAGGGAAAGCTCAACTTGGGTTCCTTGGTTGCTTTCTATTATCACACTTGCACCGCTTCCAGTCTTATTTGAAGACCCGTCCACGTAGAGATTCCATTCTGTGGGGTTTTCCAGGGTATCTGTGAATTCTGTAATGAAGTCGGCCAAGTATTGTGATTTGATGGCTGTCCGAGCTTCATATTGGAGGTCGAACTCGGATAACTCGACTGCCCATTGTTAAATTCTGCCTGCTAGATCTGTTTTCTGCAGTATCCCTTTTATGGGCTAGTCGGTCCGAACCTTAATCGTGTGAGCCTGAAAGTACGGGCGAAGTCGTCGAGATGTCAGTATGAGAGTGTAGGCGAACTTTTCTATTTTTTGGTAGTTCAGCTTGAATCCCTGCAGTTCTTTACTAATGAAGTATACAGGTTGTTGCCCTTTGTCGTCCTCTCGAACCAGTGCTGAGGCTACTGCCTGACTTCCTACCGCAACGTATAATACGAGTGGTTCTTCCTCTCGTGGTTGAGTTAGGATAGGTGGTCGTCCTAGGAAATTTTTGAAATACTGGAAGGCTTGCTCGCATTCTATTGTCCATTCGAACTTCTTTCCTTTCCTTAAAGTGGCATAGAAGGGGAGAGATCTTATCGCTGATCCCGCTAAGAATCTGGATAAGGCTGCTAATCTCCCGTTGAGTTGTTGTACCTCTCTGACATAAGTTGGGCTCTTCATGTTGAGTATGGCCTGGCATTTGTCCGGATTTGCTTCAATTCCTCTTTGTGTGAGCATGAAACCTAAGAATTTACCCGCTTCTACTGCAAAGGTGCATTTTGCGGGATTGAGTCGCATGTCATGCTTCCTTATAGTGTCGAACACTTGAGCCAAGTCGGACAGTAATGTCTCTTTGCTTTGTGTCTTTATTAACATGTCGTCCACGTAGACTTCCATGATTTTTCCGATATGATCTGAAAAGACTTTATTCATTAGCCTTTGATATGTAGCTCCCGCGTTCTTGAGACCGAAAGGGATCACGATGTAGCAGTAATTTTCTTTTGGCGTAAAAAATGAGGTCTTTTCTTGATCGGGTGGATACATGGGGATTTGGTTGTATCCGGAATATGCATCCATAAACGAGAGGTATCTATATCCGGATGAAGCATCTACCAGAGCGTCGATACTTGGGAGTGGGTAAGGATCTTTTGCGCAGGCTTTGTTGATATCGGTGTAGTCGGTGCACATTCGCCATTTCCCATTTGATTTTTTCACCAAGACGACGTTAGCTAGCCATAGTGGGTACTTGACTTCTCTTATGAATCCTGTCTCCAGTAGTGCTTGTACCTGTTCTTCTACAGCTTGGGATCGTTCTGACCAAGTTTTCTTTGTCTCTGCTGTATAGGCCGAGATCCTGGATAGACCGCCAACTTGTGATTCATTAGCTTGGGGTCTATGCCTGGCATGTCTGCAGCTTTCCATGCGAAGAGATTGACATTATCTTGTAAGAACTGTACTAGTAATTCTTTTGCGTCTCCCTTCAGGATCGTGCCAATGTTAGTTGTTTTGTCCGAGGTATCTCCGATCTGAACTTTTTCTATTTCTTCTTTGGGCTGTGGACGGAGTTCTTCTCGTCTCTGAACTCTACCAAGCTCAATTGTATGGAACTCTTCTCCTCTGCCTCTGAGGTTTAGACTTTCGTTATAACAGCGGCGTGCCATTTTTTGATTTGCTTTTATTGTAGCTATCCCTTCTGTAGTTGGGAATTTCATGCATAGATGTGGAGTTGAGACTATTGCGCCGAGTTAATTTAGTGTTGTCCGACATATCAGGGCATTGTAGGCTGAACTTACGTCGACCACGATGTAGTCTATCTTGAGTGTTCTGGATTGGCTCCCTTTTCCAAAGGTTGTATGTAGTGACACGTATCCCAGCGGTTGTACTGGGGTATCTCCCAGTCCGAACAGGCTGTTAGGGTATGCTCTAAGCTCCTTCTCTTCTAAGCCGAGCTTGTCGAAGGCAGTTTTGAATAACATGTCGGCGGAGCTCCCTTGGTCTATTAATATGCGGTGGAGATTGGCGTTTGCCAGTATGATGGTGATGACCATGGGGTCGTCGTGTCCTGAGATGATACCGGATGCATCTTCTTTGGTGAATGTGATTGAAGGGATGTCGGGAGCTTCCTCCTTTCCTTCGACATGATATACTTCTTTGTGATATCTTTTGCGGGATGATTTGGAGATTCCTCCTCCTGCAAATCCTCCGTGTATCATATGGACATGTCTTTCTGGCGTACGAGGTGATCACTCGACTCGTCCGACATCTTCATCCCTTCTTCTCTTTCTTTGATCATCATCTCGGTGATATTCACAGTATTCGTTCCGATTTCCTCCTCCTCTTTTACCTTTGAGTGGTCGAGCTGGGGGTATCTTTTCCGTATGGCAGACTTCTTTGTAGACATCCACCAGGGATACCCTAAGAGGGGGTGTAATTATGATATTTTTTAATTTTCTCCCCTTGTCGATCTTCCTTCTTTTTGGATTCTTTATCTTTGTCTCGATAGGAGAATCCGAATTTTGAGGTTTCTCCCAACCGAGCATTTTCTTCCATGTTGATATATTTTTCCGCTCGCTCCTGCACCTCATCCAGAGATGTGGGATATTTCTTCGATATAGATTGGCTGAAAGGTCCCTCTCGTAGGCCATTGATGATGCCCATGATGGCGGCCTCTGTTGGCAAGCTTTGTATGTCTAGGCATGTTTTGTTGAATCTCTCCATGTAGTTGCAAAGACTTTCCCGATCTCCTTGACTGATTCCTAATAGACTAGGGGCGTGCTTGGCCTTGTCATTTTTGATGGAGAATCTGGCCAGGAATTTTTTGGCTAGGTCGTTAAAGCTTGATATGGACTTAGGAGGTAAGTTGTCGAACCATCTAATTGCTGTCTTCGTGAGGGTCGTTGGAAAAGCTTTGTAGCGAACAGCGTTCGAGGCGTCGGTGAGGTACATTCTGCTTCTGAAGTTGCTAAGGTGATGGTTGGGATCTGTAGTGCCATCATACAGAGTCATATCCGGGAGTTTGAAGTCCTTAGAAATTTTAGTTTTCATGATGTCCCTAGTGAATGGATCTTGATCTTTGCGTGAATTGTCCTTAGGGGTGGTCCGGGTAGCCTTTGCTTTGAGTTCAGCTTCGAGTTATAGGATTTTATCTTCTAGCTATCGACGTCACCTTACCTCTCTTTGTAGATTCTTGCCAACTTCTCGTTGATGCTGGCTTTCTTTTTCAAGTTGCTTTAAACGATTTTGAAGTGCTTCTATTACTCCTGGATTTGATGAGTTTTTGTCTCCGTTAGATTCTGGAGTATCCTTTGGTGTAGCGTCCGCGTTTTTGTGCGGCGTTCAGTCCTCTAGATCTGGATCGTGGTCGTTGTCATGATCGTCTGCCATGGGGATGGGATGACTTCTAGGTTCCCCGGCAACGGCGCCAATGTTCCGAGGGTAACCTAAAACTATAGACCGATCTCGGATGAGATCTTCTGTACTGGTCAGAGATGACGTGTCCGGCTGGCTGGTGGCGGCCAGAGTTGTTGTGTCTGACTTGTTGGACTGGCTGCACTTCTGATCCTTGGTCACCGGAGGGTGGGGGGTACCTGCAAGAGACTCCGATGCTTAAGTTAGCATGGGTATTAAACAGGTTTATTGTAGAATCAGAGTATGAGTTATACCTGGGTGCTCCAGTGTATTTATAGTGGTTGTAGAGTGACCTTTCTAGATAAGATAAGTTAGTTATCTTATCTTATCTTTATCTTTGAGTTGTGGTCAACTTATCTTCAAGGGAACCGCCCTTATCTCTATAGGCTTGGACTGCCTTTGGATTTGGGTCGTGTTCCTCTATTTGGGCCCTTTATTGGGCTTTTCTGTCGATTTGACTGACTTCTTTTGAGAAGAGGCCAGATAGCCTGACCTAAAGAGGTCGGTCGCTTTATTGCTGATCATCCCGGATCGGATAGTTCGAACCAGGGTGTGAACAGTACCAAATGGAATGATCAAAGCTGTAAATTTCAACCTAATTTGGTTTTAAAAACAAAATCAGCAATTAAATACACAATTGCCAGGTTATCCATTAAGGGGTACACAAATCATCCCAGGCAGCATCTATATTTAACAGAAAATTTACACAAGTATGAAATTAACAATACAAAATGGGAATAAAATTCAAACCCTATGTTGATCAGACAAGGAATTGAACCAAAAATTCCATTCGAGCATTTCAGCAAGCATGATATGTGCAGAAATTAGAGGCAACATTTACAGTTCAATCACAGCAGCATTCACAGTTCAGCATACATCAACAGTCAGTATAGAAAAATCCAAAATATTCAGCCAGGCAACAACATTCAATCCAGAAAATATAAGTCATCTAGCCTATAACCTCCTAATCACTAGACAAAAATCACAAACGGAATTGAAAAGCAAGTAAATTAAATAGAAACGGTGGAGACACAGGTTACAGAGAGGGAGAATAGAACCTGTGTTGACGGGAGGAAGAAGGAATGGGGAGGGGAGGGTGGTGGCGCGCGGTCGCAGCGGCACAGAAACTCGCTGCCGCTGGTAGCTGGTCGCCGAAATGGAAAGGCGTGGCTAGGGCTGTCGTGGGAAGGTGCAGGGAAGAGATAGGGAAGAGAGAGAAGGGGGAAATGTAGAAGAGAGAAGAGAGAGAGAGAGAGAGAGAGAGAGAGAGAGAGAGAGAGAGAGAGTGACGGCGATAGTGGTGGTCGACGGTGGTGGCGTGAGGTGGACGGAGGTGGTGGGATGAGGAGGAGCACCCAACCTCCCTACTATCACTTTCACTAAAGAGGATGCAATTGGCGTCATCTCGGGACATGATGATCCCATGGTCATCACTATCATATTGGCCAATGCTAATTTCCACCCCCACACTGGTAGACCAGGGAAGCTTGGCTGACATATTGTTCAAAACTGCCTTCGACAAACTCGGCCTAGAGGAAAAAAAACTCAGAGCATATCCAAACAGCTTATTCGGGCTAGGAGATACTCCAATCCAACCACTTGGATACATCTCACTGCACATGACCTTTGGAAAAGGAAACCGATCAAGGACGCTCAATATAGACTACATCGTGGTCGACGTAAGTACAGCCTACAACGCCCTGATAGGTTAGAGAACGCTAAATCAGCTCGACGTAGTAGTCTCGACTCCACATCTGTGCATGAAGTTCCCAACCACAGAAAGGATCGCTACGATAAAAGCAGACCAGAAGACAGCGCGCCGCTATTACAACGAAAGTATGAACCTCAGAGGTAAAGGAGAAGAAATCCACACCATCGAACTCGGGAGAGTTCGACGACGGGAAGAACTTTGTCTACAACCTGAAGGCGAGACAGAAAAAGTCCAGATCAGAGATGTCCCAGATAAAACAACCAATATTGGCACAATCCTAAAAGGAGACGTAAAGGAGTCCCTCATACAGTTCTTAAAAGATAATGTGAACCTCTTCACATGGAAGGCTGCAGACATACCGGGCATAGACCCCAAGCTAATGTGCCACAAGCTGGCAGTATACCCAGGATCTCGGCCAGCACAGCAGAGACGTAAAATGCTCGGGCCAGAATGATCCCAAGCTGTGGAAGAGTAGGTACAAGCCCTGCTAGAGGTAGGATTCATAAGAGAAGTCAAGTACCCACTATGGCTAGCTAACGTCGTCTTGGTGAAAAAATCAAATGGGAAGTGGCGGATGTGCACTAACTACACTGATCTCAACAAAGCTTGCCCAAAAGATCCTTATCCACTCCCCAGTATCGACGCTCTGGTGGATACCTCCTCTGGATACAAATACCTCTCGTTTATGGACGCCTATTCGGGATACAATCAAATCCCAATGTACCCACCTAATCAAGAAAAAACCTCATTCTTAACCCCAAAAGCAAACTACTGCTACATCGTCATGCCATTGGGACTCAAAAACACAAGAGCCACTTATCAAAGATTAATGAATAAAGTCTTCACAGGCCATATCGGGAAAGTCATGGAGGTATACGTAGATGACATGTTAGTAAAGACACAAAGCGAGGAGTCATTATTGTCCGACCTCACCCAAGTATTCGATACTATAAGAAGGCATGGCATGCAACTTAACCCTATAAAATGCACCTTCGCAGTAGAAGCTGGCAAATTCTTAGGTTTCATGCTCACACAAAGAGGAATCAAGGCAAATCTGGATAAATGCTGGGCTATACTCGACAAGAAGAGTCCGACCTGTGTCAAAGAAGTATAATAACTCAATAAAAGATTGGCGGCCTTGTCCAGATTTCTAGCCGGATCAGCAATAAGATCTCTCCCCTTCTACACCACTCTAAGGAAGGGAAAGAGGTTTGAATGGACAACGAAGTGCGAACAGGCTTTCCAGGATTTCAAAAGGTTCCTGGGACAACCACCTATTTTAACTCGGCCCCGGGAAGGAGAACCATTTGTATTGTACCTCGCAGTAGGAAATCAGGCAGTAGCCTCAGCACTGGTCAGAGAGGACGAAAGTGGACAACAACCTATATACTTCATCAGCAAAGCACTACAAGGGTCTGAATTGAACTACCAAAAAATTGAAAAATTCGCCTATGCTCTCATACTAACATCTCGACGAATTCGCCCATATTTCCAAGCCCACATCATCAAGGTTCGGACCAACCAGCCCATAAAAGGCATTTTGCAGAAAATGGATTTAGCAGGAAGAATCTTACAGTGGGCAATCAAGTTATCCAAATTCGACCTTCAATACAAAGCTCGGACAGCCATCAAATCACAGTATCTGGCCAACTTCATTGCAGAGTTTACTGACACCCCATAAATCCCCACAGAATGGAATCTCTACGTAGACAGCTCCTCAAATAAAACCGGAAGTGGCACAGGTGTAATAATAGAAAGCGACCAGGGAACCCAAATCGAACTTTCCCTCAAATTCGGGTTCCCTGCTTCAAACAACCCAGCCGAATATGAGGCATTACTAGCTGGTTTGAAGTTGGCTAAGGAAGTTGGAGCTCAAAAACTTATCATCTTCAGCGACTCACAAGTAGTCACCTCGCAAATAGCAAGAAGCTACCAAGCCAAGGATCCCACCATGAAAAAGTACTTGGACAAAACTAGGGAACAGCTCCGACAAATCAAGGAATATGAGGTCCGCCACATACCTCGGGAACAGAATGCTCGAGTTGATGCACTCTCAAAACTAGCCAGTACCAAACCAGGGGGCAATAATAAAAGCCTCATCCAGGAGATACTACAGAACCCGTCAATCTCGGAAGAAGAAAATGTCCTAGCCATAACAGGTTTGGATCAAGGATGGATGACACCTATAATCAGCTACCTCAAAACAGAAATACTCCCCACAAATAAGAAGGAGGCGAAGAGGTTAAAACGGGAGGCACAATACTACACCATCATAAACAATACTCTATACAAGAGAGGGATTTCAACACCCCTGTTAAAATGTGTGCCGACTTCCAACACAAAGGAAGTTTTAGAAGAAACACACAGTGGCATCTGTGGCAACCATCTCGGAGCACAAGCTCTCACCAAAAAAGTACTCCGAGACGGATTCTATTGGCTAACTTTACAAAAAGAAGCAGCAGAATTCGTAAAGACATGTCCACCATGTAAGAAACATGCTAATTTTCACATCGCCCCACCAGAGGAGCTCATCAGCGTAACCTCACCCTGGCCATTTGCAAAATGGGGACTCGACCTCTTTGGGCCCTTCCCTCAAGGATCAGGACAGGTCAAGTTCTTCATCGTCGGGGTAGACTATTTTACAAAATGGATTGAGGCAGAACCCCTAGCTAACGCCACTGCTCAAAGAAGTTGAAAATTCCTATATATAAATATTGTCACAAGGTTTGGGATTCCATACTCCATTACCACAGACAATGGCACTCAATTTACAGACGCATGCTTCAGAAAATTGGTGGCCGACTTGAAAATAAAGCACCAATTCACGTCCGTAGAACACCCCCAGGATAATGGACAGGCAGAAGCCACCAATAAGGTTATATTAACCGGACTAAAACGGAGACTACAGGATGCAAAGGGAGCCTGGGCTGAAGAGCTCCCACAAGTCCTATGGGCATATCGGACAACTCTGCACTCCACGACAAGGGAGTCACCTTTCCGACTAGCCTACGGAATAGAGGCAATGATCCCAGTAGAAGTCGAAGAAGGGTCCCCCAGAACGATCTTCTATAGTAAAGAGGCCAATTCCCAACATTAAAAAGAAGAGCTTGACTTAATTTTTGAAATACGGGAAAGAGCTCGGATCAGGGAAGAGGCGCTAAAACGCCGAATGGCCTTAAGATACAATCAAAAGGTAGTACAGCGAAGCTTCGCCAACAATGATCTCATTCTAATCCAAAATGATATCGGAACAAGTCGACCTGGAGAAGGAAAACTGGCGGCAAACTGGAAGGGACCCTACCGAGTCATAGAGGTACTCGAAAAGGGCTACTATAGGCTATCCGAACTCAAGGGGCGAGAGCTACCAAGGTTATGGCACACCTACAACCTAAGAAGGTATTATAGTTAGGAGGTAATAAAGATCTTAGGATAAGGTGCACTCTTTTTTCCTGAAAAGGTTTTTTAACGAGGCGCCAAACCAAGATCTATGAACTTCCTGACTTACAAGGGTGAGCACCCACATGTATATATTTGCATATTTTCTATTTTGAATAAAGTTTTTTCAGATTTTCTACAAATCCTCTTTATCAAGACACATTAATCTGAAATGCAAAAATTTATCACCCGATTATAAAGCTACAGATCGGCAAAAGTGAAAACCAAACTCACTGCTCGATCATGATAAGGTCGGCGAAGATGAAAACCGAATTCATCAAAGGTCAGGTGATGATTAGATTCTTAACGGTTTAGAATTCTACTAATGAATTCTCGTTGTAAAGTATAGTTTCTAAACCAACAATAATCCTTTCATACAAAAGATTATTTGTCACAAGTAACAAACCCCTAAATTTATAAACCAAAGTATTGAAACCTTGGGTCGTTCTCCCTAGGAATTGCAACAAAGTGTCTTGTTATTGGTTATGAGATATTTTGGGATAAGAGGTATAAAATGTAAATGGCAATGAAAATAAACTAACAGCTAAAAAGGTCTTGGCAAAGGTTGGTGGTCAAGGATCTCTATCCTAATCAATAACCACAACATGAGAATTGGAAAGGATCAATCCCACTAAGTTAACCCCTAACTAATAGTAGAGGGAAGTCAAGTGAGCTATATCAATCCAAGTCCATAAGTCCTAGTTCTCTACCAAGTCAATTAGCGAGATCTAGCGTTAATGGCTCCCAATCGTCAATTACTTGGACAATAGTAACTCAAGAGTTCCTAAGTTATCTTCCCAAGCCAAGAGCATAAAATTCTACTCTAAAATCCAACCAAGCATTTTACCAAACACTTGGAAGGCACAAAAGGAAAGCATAGTAAAATTGTAAGGTATGTAAATCTACACTACTCAATTGCAAAGAATTAGACAACTACAAATCAAATGAACAATAAAGGAACATGAATCATAAAATGCATTAAAAGAAAAGGGAAGAACAAAGTGCATGAACATAAAAGTAAAGGATTACAAGAATTAAAAGCAAAACTAGAGAGAGGAAATGTAGAAGAAGAAGAATTACAAAAGGAAAAGTAAATCGAAGCATGAATTAAACCTAGATCTAAGAAATTCTAATCCTAATTCTAGAGAGAAGAGGGAGCTTCTCTCTCTAGAAACTACTCTACATGATGCTAAAACTTCAAAACAAATGCTCCTCATTTGCTTGTACTTCAATTCTGCATGAAATACACTCAGAAATAAGTTGGATTTGGGCCTGGGCAGCTCATAAATCGCACCCAGTGTTTTGCCTTTAAGTGGCTCACGTGAGAGTATCGGCGCGTACGCGCCATGTACGCGTGCGCGTGCCTATGCGAAACCACTTTTGCGCGTGCGCGCCTTGTACGCATTCGCGCCCATTGATGCATTCTCAATCTTTGTTTCTTCATTCATTCTCCTCTTTGTATACTTTTCTCCTCATTTCTTCCATCTAATACTTGCCTTATGAACCTGAAATCACTCAACAAACACATCAAGGCATCGAATGGAATTTAAGTGAATCAAAATTACTAATTTAAGGGCCTAAAAAGCATGTTTTTACACTTAAGCACAATTCAAGGGAGAATTACAAAACCATGCTATTTCATTGAATAAATGTGGGAAAAGGTGGTAAAACCCCCTAAAATAAGCACAAGATAAACCATGAAATCGGGATTTATCAAATCTCCCCACACTTAAACTAAGCATGTCCTCATGCTAAAATTAAGAAAGAAGCAAAGGGATATCAACATTTATTCAATGAAATCTAACTAAATGCATCCTACCTATATGCAACTATCTACATGAATGCAATTGCTTGATCAAAATAAACCAATTCCCAAGAATACATATATAAGAACAAGGGCCAAAGGTATTAACAACCATGCCAAACCACAATCGAATTGAGCTATTAAATATTTTTATAAACTTGCATGAAGATTGATGATCATAGGTGGAAACATGTGATTGAGCATCAAACCCTCACCGGATGTATTTGCACTCTATTCGCTCAAGTGTTTTAGGGTTGATTCACTCAATTCCCCCCTAATCATGCTTTCCAAGATTTGTTTTTCATCTAACAATCAACAATTATTTTATGCATGCATACAAATATCATGAGATCTTTTCATTGGTTGTAATGGGGCTAGGGTCAAGGTAGGATGCATATTTGGTTAAGTGAGCTTGAAATTTGAATCTTTGATAAGCTTAAACTTCCCACCTAACCTATGACATCCTATACAATTCAAAACTAACCTAGCTACCCATTTTTCACATTTTCTTCTCATACTCATGCATTTTCTTTTCATTTCATAACTCATATGCATTGATTTTATTGAGCTTCGCTTTGCTTTGGGGCATTTTGTCCCCTTTTTATTTATTTCTTTTTCTTCTTTTTTCTTATTTTTTTTTTGTTTTTCTCATTTTTCTTTCTTTTTCTTTTGCCTTGTAATATATACAAAAATATCCATGCATAAGGTTTTACATTTAATCAATGCATGAGCATGTACTAAATTCCGAATAATTTCAATAAGAATACAAAACTACCCTTTTATTTACCCAATGTCCCAAGGTTTCCCACACTTAAATGACACACACACACACACACTAGCCTAAGCTAATCAAAGATCCAAATAAGGACTTTATTTATTGTTTTCCACTTTAAGGCTTGTAATGTGCTAAACTAAAGAACAAAGTGGGTTAATCGTAGGCTCAAATCGGCTAACAATGGAAGATCAAAAGTAAGGCTATTTGGGTGAGTGAGCTAAATGAAACAATGGCCTCAATCATATAAGTGCATGAATACACAAAATAATGGACATAAAGAATCAAACAAATCAAAGATTACAATCATAGAAAGAGAATAATGCACACAAGAAGGAAAATAGGTGGTTATAAGATGTAACCATACCACTAGGCTCAAATCTCACTTGCTTGTGTTCTTAGCTCAAAAATCATGTTCCACAATATATATATAGAAAAGTTTTATGAAGCAAGTTTTATGAAAAGTTTTCACTCAAATCAATTGATGGCCTATAGATAGAAATCTTGAAAAATTTCATCATTTTGACTAAGCTTATTGTATATATATATGCAAAAATAAGAAAATGCAACAAAAATCCTAAAAACCTAAAATGAAATGCAAAAGTATTGGAATTAGAAATTTGTCACCCAAAATCACCGATCGGTCGGATGACCTCCCCACACTTAAAAGTTTGCACCGTCTTCGGTGCATGCAAAGATGAGCAAGGGGGTACGGCGACTCTCCGGATTGCTACCTTCAGCTGGTAGGTCAACCGGTTGCTGCGTGTTCTTTGTCTTGCTTCCGTTTTTGCTTGTGGTGCATTGTTCATGAAAAAAATAGAAAATAACACCATAAGATAAGAAAATACAAAAGCAAGGAAGCATACATTGCTGGAATGAGGTAATAATCACTAGAATTGAGTGAGTGAATTAGTGTGACAGTAATGACAAATGAGTGTGTGAATTCTAAATTAGGTGCCTTTTAGAATACACACTAGCACAAAAGGCGATGTCACAAAAGAAGCATGCACTTCACTTATCCTAGTGTGCTTGAGATGCTTTAAGTAAACTTGTAAAGTAAAACAAGCATTAAAGAAGCATGAAAGTATTCAAGCTAAAAGCATATGGATGCGTATGATCAATAAGCACAATGCACTGAAGTAAATGCACAACATCCATCAAAAAATTGCCTAATCGAAGAAAATGATTGAAATTACATGTTGGCCAAATCATGCAATTCAAAGGGATTTAAAAGCTTGAAGGCAATGTCAAGTACTTGGTATCCACAAAAGTGAAGCATGAAAAACTCAAAATCAAGTAGCAAAATATAACCTCAAAAAATATAATCCAACAAAGATTATAGACATAATGATGTTGAGATAACATCCCGTTTAGTACTCAACAATAATTAATGGTAAACAAGATTAACAATCTAACACTTACAATGAAAAAGAGAAAATGAAATAAAAACTAAACTGAAACCAGCTAACTAACTAATTAACTAACTAAAATAAATGGTTATCAATGGTGTTTGGAAGTGTTGGATGAGGGCTAGAAGGAGGGAAGAAGAAAGGAGAAGGAAAGAAATGGAAAGAGGAGAAGAAAAGAAATGTATTGAAGGAAGGACTTCCGCGCGTACACTGCGCGTTCGCGTCGATGGCTTATTTCGAGAGTGTCGCGGACGCGTCATGTACGCGCGCGCGCAAGTTGGTTTGTGCCCCAGGCATAGTGCTGGCACAGCGTAGGCACAACTCTCAGGTCAATGTATGGAAAAATGAAATCTTGCAATCCATGCGTACGCGTACAAGGTGCGTCCGCGTGGAAGGTTGAAAATGCTCAATGTATGCGTACGCGTGCAGTACGCGCACGCGTGGATGGTGCTCTGTTTTGTTTTCAAAAATTTTCCATGTTTTTGCACCAATCCAAGCATTCTAAACCTCCAAGCAGCTACCAAAACACCATAAAACCTTATTTAACATACTAAACTATCAAATAAACTCAACAAACCAACAAAAGCATGAATTTTAAACTAATTACCAATATGTTCAAAAAGGAAAAATGAAAAGAAGTTACCATGGTGGGATGTCTCCCACCTAGCACTTTTGTTTATTGTCCTTAAGTTGGACTTATGGGGAGCTCCATCAAGGTGGCTTGCACTTGAAGCCATCCTTGAACATCCACCAATGCTTGTATTTCCAATGAGCTCCATTCTTCAAGTTCAATTCTCCCAAGCTTTGATGGGGTTCTTCATAGACTATGGGCTCCCAAAGTTGATCCTCATGTATGCCGAGATCCCATATCTTGTTCTACACCCATCTTTGATTTGATTATCATTATTCCATTTGGGTGGCATACTCTTGAAATTCTCGTTTAAGCAACCAAACAACGTCCTAGACCCAAGCAATCTAGTTCTACACCAACAGTTGCTATTAAGCTTTGAACGTGTAGCCATCATGAACATAGAATGATATTTCCAACCACTAGCCATCTCCCTTTTACTCTTAAAGCCACAAATATATCTAAGTTGACCTTCCGTCTCAAGCAAACCATATTCAAGGGGAATAATAAATCTTAAGTATAAGGAATTTACCCACTTGAATGAAAGAATGGATGGTGATGGCTTGGGGAGAGGTATCACCAATGTTCTTACAAGCTCTACTCCTTCGTGATCTTCCTTGTCAACCTTCACCCCTTCACAAACTTCTTCACTTTCAATCCTTTCTTCATCATTTTTATTTAATTCTTTTCCATCACTCAAATCATAAATGGGAGGAAGAGAGAAATCTACCTCCACATCACCTTCTATCTCATTGGGAGAAGATTTTTCATATTCAAAGGATTCACTACCAAGAAGCTTGGATGCATGATCTTCATCACCAAGGGGACTCAATTCTTGCTCCATTCCTTCCAAGTCTTCATTCAATAATTGTTTTGGAGGTTGTTCACTTTCCTCCTCAACATTAAATTCAATCTTCTTGGAGGGTTCTTTTCAACTCTAGGTTCCCAAGGAGGTTCTGCATCTCCTAAATCTTCAACCACTTCTTCCTTTTCTTCAATGATCATAGGCTCCTCCAATTGTTCTAACACAAAGTGGTATTCCTCCTTCTCCACCGGTGTTTCCAATCTCCCCTTCATGCTTTGTTCCCCAATTGACTTTTCACATGTGACCATGGGAGTGGTTTGAGTGCTCAAATATTGGGAGGCTAATCGGCATACTACCTTGGTCAAAGTAGCCATAAATTCTAGTGTCTCCCTTTGCATTTCTCCTTGCCCTTGAAGTATAAGGCTAAGGATTTCGTCCATTAAGGATTGGGGTGGATAAGAGGGTTCATTATCTCAGAAAGGGGGTTCGTGATAGAAAAGTGGTTCTTCTTGGTAAGGGTGTGGTAGTGTATATTGAGGTGGTTCTTGGGAGTAGTAATCTTGGAATGGTGGTTCCATGTATGGTTTATATGGTTCAAAAGGAGGTTGGTATGGTGGATATGGATCATGGTCACATAGAGGTGTTTAGTGAAAAGAGGCTTGTGAGTATGGTCGAGGGTTATGTTGAGGATATGGCTCATAGGCATATGTTGGTGGTTGTTGAAAGTCACAAGGAGATTCACCATAGCCATTGGATTGGTATGCATCATAGAATGGCTCTTCTTCATAGTGCATTGGTGGAGGTTGTTGCCATGAAGATTGATCATATGCATATGGCTCCTTCCACCTTTGGTTATCCCATTCTTGATACACATTCTCATTATAGTCCTTATTTCCTACAACATAGTTGTAATCAAACTCATAGCCAAAGTGAGAATTCATGATAGCAAGAGAAAATGAAAATAAAATCAAAAAAGAAACAAAGAAAACCAAATCCTAAAAACTAGCAAGAGCTAACAAAAGCAAACATATTCACACTATTCACATATATACAATAACCAATAACGTAACACCATTGCAACTCCCCGGCAACAGAGCCATTTTTGATGATTGGATTCTTGACGGTTTAGAATTCCACTAATGAATTCTCGTTGTAAAGTATAGTTTCTAAACCAACAATAATCCTTTCATACAAAAGATTGTTTGTCACAAGTAACAAACCCCTAAATTTATAAACCGAAGTATTGAAACCTCGGGTCGTTCTCCCTAGGAATTGCAACAAAGTGTCTTGTTATTGGTTATGAGATATTTTGGGGTTTTTGGGTTAAGAGGTATAAAATGTAAATGGCAATGAAAATAAACTAACAGCTAAAAAGGTCTTGGTAAAGGTTGGTGGTCAAGGATCTCTATCCTAATCAATAACCACAACATGAGAAATGGCAAGGATCAATCCCACTAAGTTAACACCTAACTAATAGTAGAGAAAAGTCAAGTGAGCAATATCAATCTAAGTCCATAAGTCCTAGTTCTCTACCAAGTCAATTAGCGAGATCTAGCGTTAATGGCTCCCAATCGTCAATTACTTGGACAATAGTAACTCAAGAGTTCCTAAGTTACCTTCCCAAGCCAAGAGCATAAAATTCTACTCTAAAATCCAACCAAGCATTTTACCAAACACTTGGAAGGCACAAAAGGAAAGCATAGTAAAATTGTAAGGTATGTAAATCTACACTACTCAATTGCAAGGAATTAGACAACAACAAATCAAATGAACAATAAAGGAACATGAATCATAAAATGCATTAAAAGAAAATGGAAGAACAAAGTGCATGAACATAAAAGTATAGGATTACAAGAATTAAAAGCAAAACTAGAGAGAGGAAATGTAGAAGAAGAAGAATTACAAAAGGAAAAGTAAATCGAAGCATGAATTAAACCTAGATCTAAGAAATTATAATCTTAATTCTAGAGAGAAGAGGGAGCTTCTCTCTCTAGAAACTACTCTACATGATGCTAACACTTCAAAACAATTGCTCCCCCTTTGCTTGGACTTCAATTCTGCATGAAATACACTCAGAAACAAGTTGGATTTGGGCCTAGGCAGCTCAGAAATTGCCCCCAGCGTTTTTCCTTTAAGTGGGTCACGTGAGAGTATCGGCACGTACGCGCCATGTGCGCATGCACGTCGGTTGGCTAATTCTTCATCCGCGCGGACGTGTCATGTACGCGTGCGCGTGCCTATGCGAAACCACTTTTGCGCATGCGCGCCCATTGATGCATTCCCAATCTTTGTTTCTTCATGCATTCTCCTCTTTGTATGCTTTTCTCCTCATTCCTTCCATCCAATACTTGTCTTATGAACCTAAAATCACTCAACAAACACATCAAGGCATCAAATGGAATTTAAGTGAATCAAAATTACTAATTTAAGGGCCTAAAAAGCATGTTTTTACGCTTAAGCACAATTCAAGGGAAAATTACAAAACCATACCAATTTATTGAATAAATATGGGAAAGGGTGGTAAAATCCCCTAAAATAAGCACAAGATAAACCATGAAATCGGGGTTTATCATCAGGCCAAACGAGAATCAAAATCGGCAAGATGAGAAGCGACAAAAACAGAATAATGCAAGAAGTTATAAAAAGCGATCCATGAATAGAGACCTGACGAGGTCTGAAACAAAAAATAGATTGCTAGAAATAACTTAGAATGGACCGACATAAAAGAAGTCAGACTAGATCAAAGCGACAAAAAGTTATAAAAAGTAACCCATAGAAAAGAGGCCTGGCCAGCCCTGAAAATGGATTGCTAGAAATAACTTAGAAGGGACCAACATGATAAAGTCGGCCCAACAAAACTACAAAAAATTATAAAAGGTAATCATAAAAAGAGACCTGACAAGGTCCAAATAAAATAGATTACTAGAAATAACTTAGAAAAGACCGACATGAAGAAGTCAGCCTAAACCAACTAAAGCTGTAAAAAGGTAATCCATAAAGAGAGACCTGGCAAGGTCCAACTAAAAATGGATTACCAGAAATAGCTTAGAAGGGACCGACATGAAGAAGTCAGACCAAAGTAACAGAGCTATAAATAGTAAATCCCAAGGGATTACTAAAAATGATTCGCAAAGAAATCGACCAACAGAAGGCGTGTGCTATAAGGGACTCAAGCCGGACCCAGAAAGCAATGACCTCAATCTACAAGTACTATATCAAAAAATGCGAAAAAGAACAAGTCGAACAAAGCTAGCCTCAAAGGCTATTTTGACTAAAAAGCAGAAACCAAAATAAAAGTATATCAAAAGAGGTCGAGCATCAAGATGCCAATACTCTAAAAGATGCCTGGAAGTGCTGAACAAAGCTACATGCAAAGCATATCACAAAAGAACAAAGCTGGCATAACAAAAGGCTCAAGAGGCCACCCAAAAAAGCTGACCTCAAGTGCTTAAAGAAACCACTTTGTTTTTCTACATAAAGTTGCTATAGAAAAGCAACCAAAATATCCAAGTCAAGCAGACCACAAGATACAGAAATAAGAGTTTAAAAGCCCACAGACCGGGCTGTACACAATATATAAAAGAAAATTATAAGGGATTCAAAGACTCCCCAGTAGCAGTATCTCGGGGTGAAGGAGGACGAGTCTGAAGGTGTATCGCATCAACAGTCCCATCATCCCAGTTCAAGATCTGGACATTAGGATCGGACTCGGGCTAGCCAACCTCAGTAGTAGGAGTTGAAGAAACCGGGGTAGTGAAGGCTTTGGCAGATGGCATAGGAGGAGCATTTACATTTACATCATCATCATCCGAGCCATCAGGGACAATCTTACCATCTACTACAATGTTGTCCAAGCTGAATAGGGAGAGGTCGAGCTCGGGCACAAGAACTCGAACCTCAGCCTTCAAATTCTCATCAGCAGCATTCACGCTACCTACAAGATGACCCTGGAGCTCGGTGTAGTCAGCCTGAACAGAGTCCAACCTCCCTCTGAGCTCTACCATCTCACCATAAGTTAAGACATAGCTCTCCTTAGTGCCATCTCCTCAGCCAAGTTCGCAGAAGCCATTGCAGCAGTAGCCCAAGCTTTCTCACCTTCCAACTCTTTTTCCAGCTTCGCCACCTTCACTTCAAGCTCCTCCTTCAACCCCTTGATCCTTTCGAACTCCGATTTGGCCTCCTCCATAAAAGCCTTTGTTGCATGAATGGGGAGATCCTGGGCAGTTCGGTATAAAGCTGCTCCTATATGTGCCATCTTAATACTGCTCCGGGTAATAAAATCTAAATGACGAAGGAGGGAGACATCATCAGTAGGAACAACACCATAAGGAGCAATTTGTTGATCAACAAACCCAACGGCATTAAAGTCAAGGGCGTCCAAATTAAAAGGCTCAACAGCCCTCTGCCTTTTTGGAGAAGGACCAACAGTAGGAGAAGAAGTAGCAGCAGAAGTCTAGAGAGGATTCAACCAAATGGACCTGAGGAGTGGGAATCATCCTCCTCGGCCCAGCAGAGCTCAAGATTGGCTTCTTAGGAGGAACTTGAGAAGATCCCTCTCCTACAGCTTTAGCCGAGATATTCTGGGCAGCGGTAGCCTTCCTTGCCTACTTAAAAGCTTTCATGGAATTATTAGTATTTCCCATCTCTGAAAAAATAAATCAACCAAAAAACAAGTCACTAATTGGAAGAAAAAGAAGCAAAGGCAAGTAAAACAGAGCAAGGGAAGTTGGTCACTACCCAGCTCAACTCGAATAAGAGAGGGGTCCCCCAAACATCTCTCTGTATCGAGATGGGGAGGTTGCCCCCAAATATCTTCTAGCACATTCACAAAAGCTTGCTCGACCTCATCAAGCATCTCCCACGAGTATCGAGACACCACAACATTCTTTTGCCAACACAAGGGGAAGGCAGGTTCACCATTCGACTCTAAGAAAAATGGTCGAGCTCCCTCAACAGCTCAGACCTTAAAAAAGTAGTTCTTAAAATCCCTAAAAGACTCATCATACATAGAAAACACTTTGTGCCCTTGGGCAGACCTGAAAGAAACCCAAGAAGCTTTCTTTTTGGTAGTCCCAGGCTTGGTCAAAACAAAGAGATATAGAAAAAGAGTTTGAGAAGGTGTGACATCCAACTCTTGGCAAAGTAACTGAAAGATCTTAATAAAGCCCCAAGAATTCAGATGGAGCTAGGATGGAGTTACATTACATGACCACAACAAGTCAGTCTCAAAGGAGGTAAAAGGAAAAGTAATATTCAGCTGGCTGAAAAAATAGTCATAGGCATAGAAGAAGGAACGTTTCCCCTAGGTTAGAGAAGGAAAGCAAACCCTTTCATCAGAGTTAGGCGCTACCAATTCATAGTTTTTCTCCTGATTCCTACGACTACAGATCCGGTGATGTTTTCTAAGTTCCACAATGTACTCAGAATTAACTACCGAAACACACATCAGGACGAGGGAGTCCAGCCAATCAGACATGCCCTCGGGGACTTTGGAGGAGGTCTTGACAATATTTTTGCGAGAAGACATGGTCAACTAGTCCTACAGCAAAGACACAGAAAGAGAGATTACTAAATAAACAGCTCGGGCATAACAAAGAAAGCAGATCGAACAAAAACAGTTATAACTCGACCTAAGGCACACATGGCAAAAGGAAACCCCAGGACACAACCCAAGGTCCAGGGGCATCCTTTGGAGGCAGTAACAAAGCATGGACTTAGAAAAAACTACAAAGTTATCTCAACAAGGAAAATAAACCCTCTTTCAAAGTCAAAAACACTCCGAGAAGAAAGTGACAAATCAAAAAGTCATCAAAAGTAGCCAGCAAAAGAAATGGTCAACATCAAAACACGTCAAAATCATTAAAGGCACAAGCAGTTCATAAGCCACAAAAAGTACGATCAGAAGCAGAAGCAGTGACAACATGCAAAACCCTAAAAGTATCAAACTATCAGGGAATTCACTTAGGAGCATATATAAGTCGAAGGAACACCAGAAAACATGCATCACAGCAACAATTAAGCACGACGATACGAAAAAGGTTCAAGCTTTCTAACGTAAATTCAAGTAAAATCAAAACTTTGCCAAAAAATAGAACAATGAAAACACAAAGGAGAACGGTGAAAAAAGTAAAAGAAAGAAACAGAAAGAAAACCAACCTGCAAAAGGAGGGAGACGATGAATGCAGGGAGGTTGAAGACAGGAAACGAGACCAAGAATCACTTTTCAAACAAGCGAAGCACCATCAACCACCAATAGCGCCACAGAGAGAAGTGTGAAAATGTAAAAACAAAAGTCCCAAGCGAGCCAGAAAAAACCGAAGGGAAATGATGGAGTTACAGTAAGCAAAGAGAAGAAGAAACGGAAGCAAAATCTTTTGGAAGTTCAATTCAAAAGGAAAAAGAGGGAAAAACGGAAAAAAGAAAAGTTAATAGTGTAACGACCCAATTTCTGGTACGTCATGACCATACTAGAAACTGAGCGCTACTAACTTGTCTTCCTAAATATTATCTATTATTTATTATATGAGCCTGATTCGTTGTTAAAAGCGTAGTTATTTTACGAGGTACCTTTTTTTTTTTAAAACATTTGGACTAATAAACGAAATCATTCACAATCAATTCTCAAATAATAACAGAAACAACAGTTATAAACAACCACACTTGTACACATTTCAAACAATTAACAACATTCAGTTATCCAACCTTCATTAGAGTAAAGATCTTTAGTTAGAACACCCCTAGATATAGCTAGATAATACTATATACATATATATACATACAACATCCCAGGCCCTGACCTGTTCAAGAAGTCCCTAAGCTGGCACCCAGGCTAGCCTAGACTTTTCACTCACCTAGTCCCTCTAAACTACTAATGTGAGGAAAAGTACATTCTAGGTCTTCAAAACTCAAGTCAGGTGGTACGTCATCAGCGAACTATGGAATGGTACTCATGCTTCCATCTGAAGGGAGAAGGGAGAGAGAAGGGGTAAGAATTGGGGAGTTCTTAGCAAGGTCGGGGTTATTAGTTAAGTTCATTTATAATGGCCTTTTTCAAGAGAGAGAGATTATGATGTTGTGGCACCCAACTCTGACGAGAGGGTTTGCTTTCCTACTTCTGTCGAGGGGGAGCGTCCCTTTTTCTACGCCTATGAATATTTCTTCAGCCAGTTGGACATTACCTTTCCTTTTACTACTTTCGAGATCGACTTGTTGTGGTCGTGTAATATTGCCCCATCCCAGCTTCATCCGAATTCCTGGGGTTTTATCAATATTTTTCAGCTGCTTTGCCAAGAGTTAGGCATAACACCTTCTCAGACTCTTTTCCTCTATTTTTTTGTTTATGCCAAGCCTGGAGTGTCTTCCAAAAAGAAAGCTTCCTGGGTTTCTTTCAGGTCGGCCTAGGGGCATAAAGTTTTTGCCATGTACGATGAATCTTTTAAAGATTTTAAGAATTATTTCTTCCGAGTCCGTGCTGTTGAGGGGGCCCACCCCTTTTTTCTTGATGAAAATGATGAGCCTGCCTTTCCTCTAGAATGGCAAAAGAATGTGAGAGTGTCTCGCTATACATGGGAGATGCTTGACGAGGTTGAGCGGGCTTTTGTAATTGTTCTTGAAGATTTATGGATCTTGATACGAAAATATTTTTGAGTGATCCATCTTTGATTCGAACTGTTTTGGGTACTATCTGATTTGTTTCTATACTTGCTTTTTAGTTTTGCTTCTTCTTTTTGTGATTGTAACCCATTGCTGTGGTTGATTCTGTATTTTCAGAGATGTTGAAAAACAACAATTCCATGAAGGCCTACAAGAAAGCAAAGAAGGCTGCAGCTGCTCAAAATATCTCGGCCAAGGTGGCGGGAGAGGGATCTTCCCAAGTTTCGGTGAAGTCGCCAGTGCCGAGTTCTCCTGGCCCGATGAGGGTAATTCCCAATCCTAGGGTTCGCCTGGCCGAGCCTCCACATTCTTCCGCTGCTACTTCTGGTGCTCCTCCCAACAAGAAACAAAAAACAATTAAGCCTTTCAACCTTGATGCCCCTGATTTTGACGCGGCCGAGTTCGTAGATCAGCAGATCGGTCCATACGGTGTCCTCCCTATGGATGATGTATCACTTCTTCGTCATTTGGACTTTATAACTCGGAGTAGTGTAAAAATGGCACATATGGGAGCTGCCTTATACCGAACGGCTCAAAATCTTCCTCTCCATGCCACCAAAGCCTTTATGGAGGAGGCAAAACAGGAATTCGATCGGATGAAGGGCTTGAAAGAGGAGCTTGAGGTAAAAGTAGCCAAACTGGAGAAGGATCTGGAGAACGAAAAGTCTAGTTCTCTTGCCCTGGCGGCTTCTGTGAGATTGGCCGAGGACACTGTGTTGAGGCATAAAGATAGTTATGTCACATCTTATCGGGAGGTGATACGTCTGAGGGAGGAGTTAGAGTCTGCCCGAGTTGACTATTCCGAGCTCCAAGGTCACCTTGTCGGCAGCGTAAACACTGCCTATGATAATTTGAAGGAGCAGGTTCATGTTCTCGCTCTGGAGGTTGATCTTACTCTTTTTAGCTTGGACAACATTGTGAGGGATGGTAAGATTGTCCCCGACGACCAAGATGATGATGATGTCGAACCTCCCTCTGCGCCTGCTGCTAAAGTGTCGACCTCTATAGTTCCTCCTATTGGGATTGCTCGTCCAGAATTAGATCTTGATTGTCAAATTCTAAATAGGGACGACGGTACGGTGGATGTAGTGCCTCTCCAAGCTTGCCCTCCTTCACCCCAGACTGATGCTACCGAGAAGGCTCCCGATCTTAGCTGATTTTTCTTGGATGTTTGTGTAGATAGCCCGACTTGTGGGCTTTTTAAACTTTTTATTCTGTAATTTGAATATTTTGCTAACTGTTGATACTCCTTCTGGTTGCTTGTTTAGCAACTTTTTATTTTGAAAAAATAACAAATAGTTTTCAAGCTTTGGGCCTGATCCTGAAGCTTTGTTTATAATATTGTATTTTATATCATGCTTGTTTGCACTTGTCTTGGCACCTTTCTGTGTTTTGAGAATTATGAAGCCTTGCTGCTCGGCCTCTTTGGATTGCTTTGTACTTATTGCTTGTAGCTTGGATCCTTTGGGAATGTGTGGATCCAACTCGTGTTTCGGTTTCCTGGCTCTTGTATTTATTTCTGGCCATCCATAACCGATTTCTTTACATTGGTCCTCTTTCCAGTTATTTTTGTAGTCCTCTTTTTTGGACCTTTGTCAGGTCTCTTTCAGGGACTACTTTTATAACTTGTCTGTTGTAGGAGACCGACTTCTTTGCGTCGTCCTTTTCTAAGTTATTTTTGTAATCCTCTTTTTTGGACCTTGTCAGGTCTCTTTCCGGGACTACTTTTATAACTTGTTTGTTGTAGGAGACCGACTTCTTTATGTCGATCTTTTCTAAGTTATTTTATAATCCTCTTTCTTGGACATTTGTCAGGTCTCTTTCAGGGATTACTTTTATAACTTGTTTGTTGTAGGAGACCGACTTCTTTATGTTGATCTCTTCTAAGTTATTTTGTAATCCTCTTTCTTGGACCTTGTCAGGTCTCTTTCAGGGATTACTTTTATAACTTGTCTGTTGTAGGAGACCGACTTCTTTATGTCAATCTCTTCTAAGTTATTTTGTAATCCTCTTTCTTGGACCTTTGTCAGATCTCTTTCAAGGATTACTTTTATAACTTGTCCGTTGTAGGAGACCGACTTCTTTATGTCGATCTCTTCTAAGTTATTTTGTAGTCCTCTTTCTTGGACCTTTGTCAGGTCTCTTTCAGGGATTACTTTTTATAACTTGTCCATTGTAGGAGACCGACTTCTTTATGTCGATCTCTTCTAAGTTATTTTGTAATCCTCTTTCTTGGACCTTTGTCAGGTTTCTTTCAGGGATTTCTTTTATAACTTGTTTTTCGTAGGAGACTGACTTCGTCATGTCGATCTCTTCTAAGTTATAGCAATTCCTCTTTTATAGGGTTGGCCAGACCTCTTTCCAAGGATTTGCTGATAACTTGGGTTGACTTGGTCCGACTTTTTAACGTCGGCCAGTCTTTAAGTTATTATTTAGCAATCTATAAGACCTCGTCAGGTTCTTTTTCCAGATCACTTTCGATAACTTCTTGCATTATTCTGTGTTCATCTTGCCGATTTGTAGAAGATGGTTTCAATCTTTGTTTGGTCGACCTTTAGATGAATCGCGTTTTCATCTCTATTAGTCTTTATCGTGATCGTGCAGTGAATCTGTTTTTCACTTTTCTGCCGATCTGTTGCTTTATAATCGGATGATGAATGCTTCAGATTAATGCATCTTGAAAACTTGTAGAATATCTAAAATATGTTTTATTTAAAAGAAAGTGCAAATATATACATGTGGGAGTTTTTTCATCCTTTTAAGTCGGATAATTTCTGAATCTCAACTTGGTGCCTCATTAAAAAACCTTTCCAGGAAAAAGAGTGCATCCTATGATGAGATCTTTTACCTTCCCTAGCTATAGTACCTTCTTAGGTTGCAGGCGTGCCATGATCTGGGAAGCTCTCTTCCCTCGAGTTTGGACAGTCTGTAGTAGCCCTTCCCAAGTACTTCTATGACTCGGTAGGTTCCTTTCCAGTTTGCTGTCAGCTTTCCTTCTCCGGGTCGAGTTGTTCCAATATCATTTTGGATTAGGATGAGATCATTCTCAGCGAAACCTCTCGGCACTACCTTCTGATTATATCTGGAAGCCATTCGACGTTTTAGTGCTTCTTCCCTGATCCGAGCTTTTTCTTGGATTTCAGGAAGTAGGTCGAGCTCTTCCCTTTGAAGTTGGGAGTTGGCTTCCTCATTATAATGAACCACTCTAGGTGACCTTTCTTCGACCTCTACTGGGATCATTGCCTCCACTCCGTATGCTAGTCGAAATGGTGATTCGTTTGTGGTGGAATGTGGCGTTGTTCGATATGCCCATAGGACTTGTGGAAGTTCTTCGGCCCAGGCTCTCTTTGCATCTTGCAGTCTCTGTTTCAGCCCAGCCAATATGACTTTGTTGGCCACTTCGGCTTGTCCATTGGCTTGAGGATGTTCAACGGAGGTGAACTGGTGTTTTATGTTTAAGTCGGCTACTAACTTTCTGAAGCCCGCGTCTGTGAATTAGGTACCATTATCTGTAGTGATGGAGTATGGAACCCCAAACCTTGTGACAATATTCCCATATAGGAATTTCTGGCTCCTTTGAGCCGTGGCGTTGGCTAAGGGCTCTGCCTCGATCCTCTTTGTGCAATAGTCTACCCCGACTATGAGGAATTTAACTTGTCCCGATCCATGGGAAAAGGGTCCGAGAAGATCGAGTCCCCATTTTGCAAATGGCCAAGGCAATGTTACGCTGATGAGCTCTTCTGGCGGGGCGATGTGAAAGTTGGCATGTTTCTGGCATGATGGGCATGTCCTTACAAACTCTGTAGCTTCCTTTTGTAGAGTTGGCCAATAAAATCCCGCCCGAAGTACTTTTTTGGTGAGAGCTTGTGCTCTGAGATGATTACCCCAAATGCCACTGTGTACTTCCTCTAAAACTTCCCTTGTGTTAGAAGTCGGCACACATTTTAGTAGTGGTATCGAAATCCCTCTTTTATATAGGGTGTTGTTTATGATGGTGTAGTATTGAGCCTCCCGTTTTAACCTCTTTGCCTCCTTCTCATTTGTGGGGAGTGTTTCTTTTTTGAGGTAATTAATTATGGGGGTCATCCATCCTTGATCTTGACTTGTTACGGATAGGACTTTTTCCTCTTCCGAGATTGATGGATTTTGCAGCATTTCCTAGATGAGGATTCTATTGTTGCCCCCTGATTTGGTGCTGGCTAGTTTTGAGAGTGCATCACCTCGGGCATTTTGTTCGCGGGGTATATGGCAGATCTTATATTCCCCGAGTTATCCGAGCTGTTCCTTGGTTTTATCCAAATATTTTTTCATGGTGGGATCTTTGGCTTGGTAGCTCCCTGTTATTTGTGATGTGACTACTTGTGAATCGCTGAAGATGTTGAGTTTTTGAGCTCCAACCTCCTTAGCCAGCTTCAAACCAGCTAGTAATGCTTCATATTTCGCCTGTTTGTTTGAGGCCGGGAACCCAAATTTGAGGGAAAGCTCAACTTGGGTTCCTTGGTTGCTTTCTGTTATCACACTTGCGCCGCTTCCAGTCTTATTTGAAGACCCGTCCACGTAGAGATTCCATTCTGTGGGGGTTTCCAGTGTATCTGTGAATTCTGCAATGAAGTCGGCCAAGTATTGTCATTTGATGGCTGTCCGAGCTTCATATTGGAGGTCGAACTCGGATAACTTGACTGCCCATTGTAAAATTCTGCCTGCTAGATCTGTTTTCTGTAGTATCCCTTTTATGGGCTAGTCGGTCCGAACCTTAATCGTGTGAGCCTGAAAGTACGGGCGAAGTCGTCGAGATGTCAGTATGAGAGTGTAGGCGAACTTTTCTATTTTTTGGTAGTTCAGCTCGGATCCTTGCAGCACTTTACTAATGAAGTATACAGGTTGTTGCCCTTTGTCGTCCTCTCGAACCAATGCTGAGGCTACTTCCTGACTTCCTACCGCAACGTATAATACGAGTGGTTCTTCCTCTCGTGGTCGAGTTAGGATAGGTGGTCGTCCCAGGAAATTTTTGAAATCCTAGAAGGCTTGCGCGCATTCTATTGTCCATTCGAACTTCTTTCCTTTCCTTAAATTGGCATAGAAGGGGAGAGATCTTATCGCTGATCCTGCTAAGAATCTGGATAAGGCTGCTAATCTCCTGTTGAGTTGTTGTACCTCTCTGACATAAGTTGGGCTCTTCATGTTGAGTATGGCCTGGCATTTGTCCGAATTTGCTTCAATTCCTCTTTGTGTGAGCATGAAACCTAAGAATTTTCCCGCTTCTACTGCAAAGGTGCATTTTGCGGGATTGAGTCGCATGTCATGCTTCCTTATAGTGTCGAACACTTGAGCCAGGTCGGATAGTAATGTCTCTTTGCTTTGTGTCTTTATTAACATGTCGTCCACGTAGACTTCCATGATTTTTCCGATATCATCTAAAAAGACTTTATTCATTAGCCTTTGATACGTAGCTCCCGCGTTCTTGAGACCGAAAGGCATCACGATGTAGCAGTAATTTGCTTTTGGCATAAAAAACGAGGTCTTTTCTTGATCTGGTGGATACATGGGGATTTGGTTGTATCCGGAATATGCATCCATAAACGAGAGGTATCTATATCCGGATGAAGCATCTACCAGAGCGTCGATACTTGGGAGTGGGTAAGGATCTTTTGCGTAGGCTTTGTTGATATCGGTGTAGTCGGTGCACATTCGCCATTTTCCATTTGATTTTTTCACCAAGACGACGTTAGCTAGCCATAGTGGGTACTTGACTTCTCTTATGAATCCTGTCTCCAGTAGTGCTTGTACCTGTTCTTCTATAGCTTGGGATCGTTTTGACCAAGTTTTCTTCGTCTCTGCTGTATCGGCCGAGATCCTGGATAGACCGCCAACTTGTGATTCATTAGCTTGGGGTCTATGCCTGGCATGTCTGCAGCTTTCCATGCGAAGAGATCGACATTATCTCGTAAGAACTGTACTAGTAATTCTTTTGCGTCTCCCTTCAGGATCGTGCCAATGTTAGTTGTTTTGTCCGAGGTATCTCCGATCTGAACTTTTTCTATTTCTCCTTCAGGCTGTGGACGGAGTTCTTCTCGTCTCTGAACTCCACCAAGCTCAATTGTATGGAACTCTTCTCCTCTGCCTCTGAGGTTTAGACTTTCATTATAACAGCGGCGTTCCATTTTTTGATCTGCTTTTATTATAGCTATCCCTTCTGTAGTTGGAAATTTTATGCATAGATGTGGAGTTGAGACTATTGCGCCGAGTTAATTTAGTGTTGTCCGACCTATCAGGGCATTGTAGGCTGAACTTATGTCGACCACGATGTAGTCTATCTTGAGTGTTCTGGATTGGCTCCCTTTTCCAAAGGTTGTATGTAGTGACACGTATCCCAGCGGTTGTACTGGGGTATCTCCCAGTCCGAACAGGCTGTTAGGGTATACTCTAAGCTCCTTCTCTTCTAAGCTGAGCTTGTCGAAGGCAGTTTTGAATAAGATGTCGACGGAGCTCCCTTAGTCTATTAATGTGCGGTGGATATTGGCGTTTGCCAGTATGATGGTGATGACCATGGGGTCGTCGTGTCCTGAGATGATACCGGATGCATCTTCTTTGGTGAATGTGATTGCAGGGATGTCGGGAGCTTACTCCTTTCCTTCGACATGATATACTTCTTTGAGATATCTTTTGCGGGATGATTTGGAGATTCCTCCTCCTGCAAATCCTCCGTGTATCATATGGACATGTCTTTCTGGCGTACGAGGTGATCACTCGACTCGTCCGACATCTTCATCCCTTCTTCTCTTTCTTTGATCATCATCTCGGGTGGCCAGAAACCGATCTAGTTTTCCTTCTCTTACTAATTTTTTTGTGATATTTTTTAAGTCGAAGCATTCGTTGGTGGAATACCCTCGAACTCGATGATATTCACAGTATTCATTCCGATTTCCTCCTCCTCTTTTACCTTTGAGTGGTCGAGCTGGGGGTATCTTTTCCGTATGGCAGACTTCTTTGTAGACATCCACCAGGGATACCCTAAGAAGGGTGTAATTATGATATTTTTTAATTTTCTCCCCTTGTCGATCTTCCTTCTTTTTGGATTCTTTATCTTTGTCTCAGTAGGAGAATCCAGATTTTGAGGTTTCTCCCAACCGAGCATTTTCTTCCATGTTGATATATTTTTCCGCTCGCTCCTGCACCTCATCCAGAGATGTGGGATATTTCTTCGATATAGATTGGCTGAAAGGTCCCTCTCGTAGGCCATTGATGAGGCCCATGATGGCGGCCTCTGTTGGCAAGCTTTGTATGTCTAGGCATGTTTTATTGAATCTCTCCATGTAGTTGCGAAGACTTTTCTGATCTCCTTGCCTGATTTCTAGTAGACTGGGGGCGTGCTTGGCCTTGTCTTTTTGGATGGAGAATCTGGCCAGAAATTTTTTGGCTAGGTCGTTAAAGCTTGATATGGACTTAGGAGGTAAGTTGTCGAACCATCTAATTGCTGTCTTTGTGAGGGTCGTTGGAAAAGCTTTGCAGCGAACAGCGTTCGAGGTGTCGGTGAGGTACATTCTGCTTCTGAAGTTGCTGAGGTGATGGTTGGGATCTGTAGTGCCATCATACAGAGTCATATCCGGGAGTTTGAAGTCCTTAGAAATTTTAGTTTTCATGATGTCCCTAGTGAATGGATCTTGATCTTTGCGTGAATTGTCCTCAGGGGTGGTCCGGGTAGCCTTTGCATTGAGATCAGCTTCGAGTTGTAGGATTTTATCTTCTAGCTCTCGACGTCGCCTTACCTCTATTTGTAGATCCTTGCCAACTTCTCGTTGATGCTGGCTTTCTTTTTTAAGTTGCTTTAAACGATTTTGAAGTGCTCCTATTACTCCTGGATTTGATGAGTTTTTGTCTCTGTTAGATTCTAGAGTATCCTTTGGGGTAGCGTCCACGTTTTTGTGCGGCGTTCGGTCCTCTAGATCTGTATCGTGGTCGTTGTCATGATCATCCGCCATGGGGATGGGATGACTTCCAGTTCCCCGGCAATGGCGCCAATGTTCCGAGGGTAACCTGAAACTGTAGACCGATCTCGGATGAGATCTTCTGTACTGGTCAGAGATGACGTGTCCGGCTGGCTGGTGGCGACCAGAGCTGTTGTGTCCGACTTGTTGGACTGGCTGCACTTCTGATCCTTGGTCACCGGAGGGTGGGGGGTACCTGCAAGAGACTCCGATGCTTAAGTTAACATGGGTATTAAACAGGTTTATTGTAGAATCAGAGTATGAGTTATACCTGGGTGCTCCAGTGTATTTATAGTGGTTGTAGAGTGACCTTTCTAGATAAGATAAGTTAGTTATCTTATCTTATCTTTATCTTTGAGTTGTGGTCAACTTATCTTCAAGGGAACCGCCTTATCTCTATAGGCTTGGACTGCCTTTGGATTTGGGTCGTGTTCCTTTATTTGGCCCTTTACTGGGCTTTTCTGTCGATTTGACCGACTTCTTTTGAGAAGAGGTCGGATAGCCTGACCTGAAGAGGTCGGTCGTTTTATTGCTGATAATCCTGGATCGGATAGTTCAAACCATGGTGTGAACAGTACCAAATGGAATGATCAAAGTTGTAAATTTCAACCTAATTTGGTCTTAAAAACAAAATCAGCAATTAAGTACACAATTGCCAGGTTATCCATTAAAGGGTACACAAATCATCCCAGGCAGCATCTATATTTAACAGAAAATTTGCACAAGTATGAAATTAACAACGCAAAATGGGAATAAAATTCAAACCCTATGCTGATCAGACAAAGGAATTGAACCAAAAATTCCATTCGAGTATTTCAGCAAGCATGATATGTGCAGAAATTAGAGGCAACATTTACAGTTCAATCACAGCAGCATTCACAGTTCAGCATACATCAACAGTCAGTATAGAAAAATCCAAAATATTCAGCCAAGCAACAACATTCAATCCAGAAAATATAAGTCATCTAGCCTATAACCTCCTAATCACTAGACAAAAATCACAAACAGAACTGAAAAGCAAGTAAATTAAATAGAAACGGTGGAGACACAGGTTAGAAGAGGGAGAATAGAACCTGTGTTGACGGGAGGAAGAAGGAATGGGGAGGGCAGGGTGGTGGCTCGCGGTCGCGGTGGCACAGAAACTCGCCGCCGCTGGTAGCTGGTCACCGAAATGGAAAGGCGTGGCTAGGGCTGTCGTGGAAAGGTGCAGGGAAGAGATAGGGAAGAGAGAGAAGGGGGAAATGTAGAAGAGAGAAGAGAGAGAGTGTGACGGCGATAGTGGTGGTCGACGGTGGTGGCGTGAGGTGGACGGAGGTGGTGGGATGAGGGGTGGAGGTGATGGCAGTGTGGTTCAGAGAAGAGAAAGGGTGAGAAGGGGGTGGGGTTTGGGTGAGCTAAAGCGCGAGCGTCCTTCTTTTCGAATTAACGTTTGAAAAGTGACCTGTGCAGATGCACAAGGTGTGTGCAGACGCACAAAAGGAAAAAGGAAGGGTATGAGTGCACAGCAGTGTGTGGGCGCTGCGAACAGAAGGTGTATCGCCTCCTGTGCGGACGCACAAAGGCATGTGCGTGTGCGCAGAGGGGAAAAAGGGTGGTGTTCACACACACAAGCTGTGCGTGCACTGCGACCAGGGGGGCTTGTCCAAGGTTGTGCGTGCGCTCAGTGCTATGCACACGCACAAAGGTTTTTTTTTTCAGAAAGGGGAAGTGTGCGGTCGCACGCATGATTTGCGAACGCTCAGATGGATTAGAGGGTAGTGTTCCCACGCACAAGTTGTGTGCGTGCTGGGAACAGAGGGAGTGTCTAGGGGTGTGCGTGCACACGTTGCTGTGCGTTCACACAGGAACTAGAAAACAGGGGAATTGTGCGGACGCACAAGGCTGTGCACACGCACAGGTCTCTGTTCCTGCAACAAAAATTATGCCTCCAAGGCATCAAACTTGACATCCACAACAGGTTTTCAAGTCCCAAAACATCATAAAACTCCCAAAAATACATTATTTCACTAAAATTACCCAACAAACATCAAAATAAATATAACCAACCAAGCAATATAGCCAATTATTCATGAAACAAAAGGTAAAAGAGAGAAAGCTAGAAGGATATTACCATGGTGGGGTGTCTCCCACATAGCACTTTGGTTTAAAGTCCTAAGTTGGATTTCGTGAGGAGATCCTTGTTAGGGTGGCTTATGTTTCCACTCCTCCTTGAATGTCCAACCAAGTTTGCTCTTGATTTGACCTCCGGGGTCTTAAATAGACTGCATCAAACTCATGAGAGACTTCAAGCTAGCAACTAGGACCGAACTTTGTTGATTCTTGAAATTGATGCCCGGATCCCATACTCGAGTGTTTTGTTCATCTTCTTCTTGATTTTTACTCATGCACTTGGATGAACAATGCCTTATATCACCATTAGAACACTTGTGCACTCCCCGAAATCCACTAAATTGACTCTTGCACCATAATTGAACTCTAAATGTTGGATTGGCTCCTTTGATGAACTTTCCATTTCTTTGCCAATTAACACTCTTCCGTCTACCATCCACTACTCCAAGAAAGGTTTGAAGTTGACAATCCGTTTCCAAGACGGCATATTGATGTGGGGCTAGAAAGCTTGTTGAAGAAATCTTCACCCACTCAATTCGTTTTTGCTCAAATACCTTCACTTCTTGGTAACTAAAATCTTCCTCATCCTCTTTTGAATCTTCCTCATCATCACTCAAGTAAAAAATTGGAGGTTGCGTGAAGTCCACATCAACATATCTTTCCAAATCAAACAATGGAGGTTCATGAAGGTCATTGAAGGAATTACCCAAGTAGGACAAAAAATCTTGAATGATGAAATCCTCTTGATCAATTCCCACCAACTCTTCATTTATCTCCTTTTGCACTTCATGTTGTGACTTGACATCTTCTTGATCTTGCAATTCTTCTTTCACTCCACACTTTTCACTTGGTTCCACACATTCATCCACTAGAATTTCTTGCTTGTGGCATGAACGCAATGAAGCTAAACGATCCAAAGCTTTCGCTATGGTAGACATGACTTGCTCTTACTTCTTCCAGAACTCTTGTTGTTCTTGAATGAGCATGAAAAGTACTTCTTGTGTGGCATGATCCATATATGAAGATGAAAATTGAGGTGATGAAGGTTGACAATCAAACTCATGAGGGTAAGGGTTTTAGTTTTGTATGTAGTGAGGTGATGGTGTATAGGATTGGTAATAAAATAGGTAAGTGGTTGGGTTCCATTGGGGTGCATTATGGTGATGGTGTGAAAAAGTCATAGAGAAAGGATAAACAAAAACCTACTAACAAAGGCAAACAAACAACCAAAAGATATAACACCAATTGCATCCTCGGCAATGGCGCCAAAAACTTGATGCGAGCGAAACCGTTGGTTAAGAATCTCTTCTCGGTGAAAGAGAAATAACCTCGTTGCAAGTATAGATCTCAACCAACAAGTGATGCTCGATCAAAGTTTACAATTTCTAATATAAACCTCGGATTCTACACAAATACCGGCTTAATACCCTTGCTAACTTAAGCATCGGAGTCCCTTGCAGGTACCACCACTCTTTGGTGACAAAGGATAAGCAACGTTGCCAGTCCAACAAGTCGGACGCGACAGCTCTGGCCACCTCCCACCAGCCGGACACGTAATCTCCGACCCGCACAGAAGATCTCGTCCGAGATCGACCTACAGTTTCAGGTAACCCTCGGAACATTGGTGCCGTTGCCGGGGACCTAGAAGTCATCCCATCATCATCGCGGACAACCTTGACAACGACCACAATTCTGATTTGGAGAATAGAACGCCACATAAGAACGTGGATGTCACACTAGACGATACTTCTCAGCCTAACAAAGACAAAAATTTGCCAAGCACAGGAGTCATGGAGGCACTCCAAGATCGCCTAAAACAACTCGAGAAAGAGGTCGAATATCAACAGGAAGCCGAGAGAGACCTACGAAGGGAAGCTAGGCGACACCGAGAATTAGAAGACAAGCTCCTAAAGCTTGAAACCGATCTCAAAGCTAAAATTACTCAATCCAGCCACGAAGATAGCCCCTGCAAGGACCAAGACCCATTCACCAAAGAGATCATAAAGGCCAAGATCCCAAAAGACTTCAAACCGCCTGACATGACCCCATACGACGGCACATCAGATCCCAACCATCATCTCAGTAATTTCAGAAGTAGAATGTATCTCACCGACGCCTCAGATGCAGTCCGATGCAAAGCCTTCCCGACTACCTTGACAAAGACTGCAATTAAATGGTTCGACAATCTACCCCCTAGGTCCATCTCAAGCTTTGACGACTTAGCCAAGAAGTTTCTAGCCAGATTCTCCATCCAGCAGGACAAAACTAAACACGCCCCAAGTCTATTAGGGATCAAGCAAGGAGATCGGGAAAGTCTTCGCAGCTACATGGAAAGATTCAACAAAGCATGTATGGACATACAAAGTCTTCCAAAGGAAGCAGCCATTATGGGTCTCATCAATGGCTTAAGAGAGGGAACTTTTAGTCACTCCATATCGAAAAAATATTCCACATCTCTGAATGAAGTGTAAGAACGAGCAGAGAAATACATCAACATGGAGGAAAACTCCCGACTAGGAGAAACCTCAAATCCAGATTCTCCTATTCCTCTCGAGATAAGGATAAAGAGTCCAAGAAAAAAGAAGATCAGCATGGAGAAAAGATAAAAAATACCACAATTACACCCCTCTTCGGGTGTCCCTTGTAGATGTTTATCGAGAAGTATGCCATACTGAAAAGATACCCCCACCTCGCCCACTCAAAAGCAATAAAGGAGGAGGAAATCGGATAGAATACTATGAATACCATCGAACCTATGGACATCCCACCAATGAGTGCTTTGATTTGAAAAATGTCATAAAAAAATTGGTAAGAGAGGGGAGACTAGATCGGTACTTAGCTAGCAAAACAGATGAGCCAAGAAAAAGAAGAAGGGACGAAGAGGTCGAACGAACTGAACGACCACCTCGTACCCCAGAAAGACATGTCCACATGATACACGGAGGATTTGCGGGAGGAGAAATCTCCAAATCATCTCGCAAAAGACATCTAAAAGAAGTATATCATGTCGAAAGAGGAGAAGGAGCACCCAACCTCCCTACTATCACTTTCACTAAAGAGGATGCAGCTGGCGTCATCTCGGGACATAATGATCCCATGGTCATCACTATCATATTGGCCAACGCTAATTTCCACCCCACACTGGTGGACCAGGGAAGCTTGGCTGACATATTGTTCAAAACTGCCTTCGACAAACTCGGCCTAGAGGAAAAAGAACTCAGAGCATATCTGAACAGCTTATTCGGGCTAGGAGATACTCCAATCCAATCACTTGGATACATCTCACTGCACATGACCTTTGGAAAAGGAAACCGATCAAGGATGCTCAACATAGACTACATCGTGGTCGACGTAAGTACAGCCTACAACGCCCTGATAGGTTAGACAACGCTAAATCAGCTCGACGCAGTAGTCTCGACTCCACATCTGTGCATGAAGTTCCTAACCACAGAAGGGATCGCTACGATAAAAGCAGACAAGAAGACAGCACGCCGCTGTTACAACGAAAGTCTGAACCTCAGAGGCAAAGGAGAAGAAATCCACACCATCGAACTCGGGAGAGTTCGAGGACAGGAAGAACTTTGTCCACAACCTGAAGGCGAGACAGAAAAAGTCCAGATCAGAGATGTCCCAGATAAAGCAACCAATATTGGTACAATCCTAAAAGGAGACATAAAGGAGTCCCTCATACAGTTCTTAAAAGATAATGTCAACCTCTTCACATGGAAGGCCGCAGACATACCGGACATAGACCCCAAGCTAATGTGCCACAAGCTGGCAGTATACCTAGAATCTCAGCCAGTACAGCAGAGACGTAAAAAGCTCGGGCTAGAACGATCCCAAGCTGTGGAAGAGTAGGTACAACCCCTGCTAGAGGTAGGATTCATAAGAGAAGTCAAGTACCCACTATGGCTAGCTAACATCGTCTTGGTGAAAAAATCAAATGGGAAGTGGCGGATGTGCACTAACTACACTGATCTCAACAAAGCTTGCCCAAAAGATCCTTATCCACTCCCAAGTATCGACGCTCTGGTGGATACCTCCTCTGGATACAAATACCTCTCGTTTATGGACTCCTATTCGGGATACAATCAAATCCCAATGTACCCACCTAATCAAGAAAAAACCTCATTCTTAACCCCAAAAGCAAACTACTGCTACATCGTCATGCCATTGGGACTCAAAAACACAAGAGCCAGTTATCAAAGATTAATGAATAAAGTCTTCACATGCCATATCGGGAAAGTCATGGAGGTATACGTGGATGACATGTTAGTAAAGACACAAAGCGAGGAGTCATTACTGTCCGACCTCACCCAAGTATTCGATACTATAAGAAGGCATGGCATGCGACTTAACCCTACAAAATGCACCTTCGCAGTAGAAGCTGGCAAATTCTTAGGTTTTATGCTCACACAAAGAGGAATCAAGGCAAATCTGGATAAATGTCGGGCTATACTCGACAAGAAGAGTCCGACCTGTGTCAAAGAAGTACAACAACTCAATGAAAGATTGGCGGCCTTGTCCAGATTTCTAGCCGGATCAGCAATAAGATCTCTCCCCTTCTACGCCACTCTAAGGAAGAGAAAGAGGTTTAAATGGACAACGGAGTGCGAACAGGCTTTCTAGGATTTCAAAAGGTTCCAGGGACAACCACCTATTTTAACTCGGCCACGGGAAGGAGAACCACTTGTATTGTACCTCGTAGTTGGAAATCAGGCAGTAGCCTCAGCACTGGTCAGAGAGGACGAAAGTGGACAACAACCTATATACTTCATCAGCAAAGCACTACAAGGGTCCGAATTGAACTACCAAAAAATTGAAAAATTTGCCTATGCTCTCATACTAACGTCTCGACAAATTCGCCCATATTTCCAAGCCCACATCATCAAGGTTCGGACCAAGCAGCCCATAAAAGGCATTTTGCAGAAAATGGATTTAGCAGGAAGAATCTTACAGTGGGCAATCGAGTTATCCAAATTTGACCTTCAATACGAAGCTCGGACAGCCATCAAATCACAGTATCTGGCCGACTTCATTGCAGAGTTTACTGACACCCCAGAAATCCCCACAGAATGGAATCTCTACGTAGACGGCTCCTCAAATAAAACAGGAAGTGGCACAGGTGTAATAATAGAAAGCGACCAGGGAACCCAAATCGAACTTTCCCTCAAATTCGTGTTCCCTGCTTCAAACAACCAAGCCGAATATGAGGCATTACTAGCTGGTTTGAAGCTAGCTAAGGAAGTTGGAGCTCAAAAACTTATCATCTTCAGCGGCTCACAAGTAGTCACCTCGCAAATAGTAGGAAGCTACCAAGCCAAGGATCCCACCATGAAAAAGTACTTGGACGAAATCAGAGAACAGCTTGGACAAATCAAGGAATATGAGGTCCGCCACATACCTTGGGAACAGAATGCTCGAGTTGATGCACTCTCAAGGATGGATGACACCTATAATCAACTACCTCAAAACAGAAACACTCCCCACAGATAAGAAGGAGGCGAAGAGGTTAAAACGGGAGGCACAATACTACACCATCATAAACAATACTCTATACAAGAGAGGGATTTCAACACCCCTGTTAAAATGTGGGGACTCTATCAGCGTAACCTCACCCTGGCCATTTGCAAAATGGGGACTCGACCTCTTTGGGCCCTTCCCTCAAGGATCAGGACAGGTCAAGTTCCTCATCGTCGGGGTAGACTATTTTACAAAATGGATTGAGGCAGAACCCCTAGCTAACGCCACTTCTCAAAGAAGTTGAAAATTCCTATATAGAAATATTGTCACAAGGTTTGGGATTCCATACTCCATTACCACAGACAATGGCACTCAATTCACAGACGCATGCTTCAGAAAATTGGTGGCCGACTTGAAAATAAAGCACCAATTCACGTCCGTAGAACACCCCCAGGATAATGGACAGGCAGAAGCCACCAATAAGGTTATATTAACCGGACTAAAACGGAGACTACAGGATGCAAAGGGAGCCTGAGCTGAAGAGCTCCCACAAGTCCTATGGGCATATCGGACAACTCTGCACTCCACGACAAGAGAGTCACCCTTCCAACTAGCCTACGGAATAGAGGCAATGATCCCAGTAGAAGTCAAAGAAGGGTCCCCCAGAACGATCTTCTACAGTAAAGAGGCCAATTTCCAACTTTAAAAAGAAGAGCTTGACTTCATTTTTGAAATACAGGAAAGAGCTAGGATCAGGGAAGAGGCGTTAAAACGCCGAATGGCCTCAAGATACAATCAAAAGGTAGTACAGCGAAGCTTCGTCAACAATGACCTCATTCTAATCCGAAATGATATCAGAACAAGTCGACCTGGAGAAGGAAAACTGGCGGCAAACTGGAAGGGACCCTACCGAGTCATAGAGGTACTCGGAAAGGGCTACTACAGGCTGTCCGAACTCGAGGGGCGAGAGCTACCAAGGTCATGGCACACCTACAACCTAAGAAGGTATTATAGTTAGGTGGTAATAAAGATCTTAGGATAAGGTGCACTCTTTTTCCTGAAAAGGTTTTTTAACGAGGCGCCAAACCAAGATCTATGAACTTCCTGACTTACAAGGGTGAGCACCCACATATATATATTTGCATATTTTCTATTTTGAATAAAGTTTTTTCAGATTTTCTACAAATCCTCTTTATCAAGACACATTAATCTGAAATGCAAAAATTTATCACCCGATTATAAAGCTACAGATCGGCAAAAGTGAAAACCAAACTCACTGCTCGATCATGATAAGGTCGGCAAAGATGAAAACCGAATTCATCAAAGGTCAGGTGATGATTAGATTCTTAACGGTTTAGAATTCTACTAATGAATTCTCATTGTAAAGTATAGTTTCTAAACCAACAATAATCCTTTCATACAAAAGATTATTTGTCACAAGTAACAAACCCCTAAATTTATAAACCGAAGTATTGAAACCTCGGGTCGTTCTCCCTAGGAATTACAACAAAGTGTCTTGTTATTGGTTATGAGATATTTTGGGGTTTTTGGGATAAGAGGTATAAAATGTAAATGGCAATGAAAATAAACTAACAGCTAAAAAGGTCTTGGCAAAGGTTGGTGGTCAAGGATATCTATCCTAATTAATAACCACAACATGAGAATTGGAAAGGATCAATCCCACTAAGTTAACCCCTAACTAATAGTAGAGGGAAGTCAAGTGAGCTATATCAATCCAAGTCCATAAGTCCTAGTTCTCTACCAAGTCAATTAGCGAGATCTAGCATTAATGGCTCCCAATCATCAATTACTTGGACATTAGTAACTCAAGAGTTCCTAAGTTACCTTCCCAAGCCAAGAGCATAAAATTCTACTCTAAAATCCAACCAAGCATTTTACCAAACACTTGGAAGGAACAAAAGGAAAGCATAGTAAAATTGCAAGGTATGTAAATCTACACTACTCAATTGCAAAGAATTAGACAACAACAAATCAAATGAACAATAAAGGAACATGAATCATAAAATGCATTAAAAGAAAAGGGAAGAACAAAGTGCATGAACATAAAAGTAAAGGATTACAAGAATTAAAAGCAAAACTAGAGAGAGGAAATGTAGAAGAAGAAGAATTACAAAAGGAAAAGTAAATCGAAGCATGAATTAAACCTAGATCTAAGAAATTATAATCCTAATTCTAGAGAGAAGAGGGAGCTTTTCTCTCTAGAAACTACTCTACATGATGCTAAAACTTCAAAACAAATGCTCCTCCTTTGCTTGGACTTCAATTCTGCATGAAATACACTCAGAAATAAGTTGGATTTGGGCCTGGGCTGCTCAGAAATCGCCCCAGTGTTTTGCCTTTAAGTGGGTCACGTGAGAGTATCGGCGCGTACGCGCCATGTACGCGTGCACGTTGATTGGCTAATTCTTCATCCGCGCAGACGCGTCATGTACGCGTGCGCGTGCCTATGCGAAACCACTTTTGTGCGTGCGCGCCCGTTGATGCATTCCCAATCTTTGTTTCTTCATGCATTCTCCTCTTTGTATGCTTTTCTCCTCATTCCTTTCATCCAATACTTGCCTTATGAACCTAAAATCACTCAAAAAACACATCAAGGCATCGAATGGAATTTAAGTGAATCAAAATTACTAATTTAAGGGCCTAAATAGCATGTTTTTACACTTAAGCACAATTCAAGGGAGAATTAAAAAACCATGCCAATTCATTGAATAAATATGGGAAAGGGTGGTAAAATCCCCTAAAATAAGCACAAAATAAACCATGAAATCGGGGTTTATCATCAGGCCAAACGAGAATCAAAATCGGCAAGATGAAAAGCGACAAAAACAGAATAATGCAAGAAGTTATAAAAAGCGATCCATCAATAGAGACCTGACGAGGTCTGAAACAAAAAATGGATTGCTAGAAATAACTTAGAATGGACCGACATAAAAGAAGTCAGACTAGATCAAAGCGACAAAAAGTTATAAAAAGTAACCCATAGAAAAGAGGCCTGGTCAGCCCTGAAAATGGATTGCTAGAAATAACTTAGAAGGGACCGACATGATGAAGTCGGCCCAACAAAACTACAAAAAGTTATAAAAAGTAATCATAAAAAGAGACCTGACAAGGTCCAAATAAAATAGATTACTAGAAATAACTTAGAAAAGACCGACATGAAGAAGTCAGCCCAAACCAACTAAAGCTGTAAAAAGGTAATCCATAAAGAGAGACCTGGCAAGGTCCAACTAAAAATGGATTACCAGAAATAGCTTAGCAGGGACCGACATTAAGAAGTCAGACCAAAGTAACAGAGCTATAAAAAGTAAATCCCAAGGGATTACTAAAAATGATTCGCAAAGAAATCGACCAACAGAAGGCGTGTGCTATAAAGGACTCAAGCCGGACCCAGAAAGCAATGACCTCAATCTACAAGTACTATATCAAAAAATGCGAAAAAGAACAAGTCGAACAAAGCTAGCCTCAAAGGCCATTTTGACTAAAAAGCAGAAACCAAAATAAAAGTATATCAAAAGAGGTCGAGCATCAAGATGCCAACACTCTAAAAGATGCCTGGAAGTGCTGAACAAAGCTACATGCAAAGCATATCACAAAAGAACAAAGCTGCCATAACAAAAGGCTCAAGAGGCCACCCAAAAAAGCCGACCTCAAGTGCTTAAAGAAACCACTTTGTTTTTCTACATAAAGTTGCTATAGAAAAGCAACCGAAATATCTAAGTCAAGCAGACCACAAGATACAGAAATAAGAGTTTAAAAGCCCACAGACCGGGCTGTACACAATATATAAAAGAAAATTATAAGGGATTCAAAGACTCCCCAGTAGCAGTATCTCGGGGTGAAGGAGGACGAGTCTGAAGGTGTATCGCATCAACAGTCCCATCATCCCAGTTCAAGATCTGGACATTAGGATCGGACTCGGGCTAGCCAACCTCAGTAGTAGGAGTTGAAGAAACCGGGGCAGTGAAAGCTTTGGCAGATGGCATAGGAGGAGCATTTACATTTACATCATCATCATCCGAGCCATCAGGGACAATCTTACCATGTACTACAATGTCGTCCAAGCTGAATAGGGAGAGGTCGAGCTCAGGCACAAGAACTTGAACCTCAGCCTTCAAATTCTCATAAGCAGCATTCACGCTACCTACAAGATGACCCTGGAGCTCGGTGTAGTCAACCTGAACAGAGTCCAACCTCCCTCTGAGCTCTACCATCTCACCATAAGTTAAGACATAGCTCTCCTTAGTGCCATCTCCTCAGCCAAGTTCGCAGAAGCCATTGCAGCAGTAGCCCGAGCCTTCTCACCTTCCAACTCTTTTTCCAGCTTCCCCACCTTTACCTCAAGCTCCTCCTTCAACCCCTTGATCCTGTCGAACTCCGATTTGACCTCCTCCATAAAAGCCTTTGTTGCATGAATGGGGAGATCCTGGGCAGTTCGGTATAAAGCTGCTCCTATATGTTCCATCTTAATACTGCTCCGGGTAATAAAATCTAAATGACGAAGGAGGGAGACATCATCAGTAGGAACAATACCATAAGGAGCAATTTGTTGATCAACAAACCCAACGTCATCAAAGTCAAGGGCGTCCAAATTAAAAAGCTCAACAGCCCTCTGCCTTTTTGGAGGAGGGCCAACAGTAGGAGAAGAAGTAGCAGCAGAAGTCTAGAGAGGATCAACCAAATGGACCTGAGGAGTGGGAATCATCCTCCTCGGCCCAGCAGAGCTCAAGATTGGCTTCTTAGGAGGAACTTGAGAAGATCCCTCCCCTACAGCTTTAGCCGAGATATTCTGGGCAACGGTAGCCTTCCTCGCTTTCTTAAAAGCTTTCATGGAATCATTGGTAATTGCCATCTCTGAAAAATAAATCAACCAAAAAAAAAGTCACAAATTGGAAGAAAAAGAACCAAAGGCAAGTAAAACAGAGCAAGGGAAGTCGGTCACTACCCAGCTCAGCTCGAAAAAAAGAGGGGTCCCCCAAAAATCTCTCTGTATCGAGATGGGGAGGTTGCCCCCAAATATCTTCTAGCACATTCACAAAAGCCTGCTCGACCTCATCAAGCATCTCCAACGAGTATCGAGACACCACAACATTCTTTTGCCAATACAAGGGGAAGGTAGGTTCACCATTCGACTCTAAGAAAAATGGTCGAGCTCCCTCAACAGCTCAGACCTTAAAAAAGTAGTTCTTAAAATCCCTAAAAGACTCATCATACATAGAAAACACTTTGTGCCCTTGGGCAGACCTGAAAGAAACCCAAGAAGCTTTCTTTTTGGTAGTCCCAGGCTTGGTCAAAACAAAGAGATATAGAAAAAGAGTTTGAGAAGGTGTGACATCCAACTCTTGGCAAAGTAACTGAAAGATCTTAATAAAGCCCCAAGAATTCGGATGGAGCTAGGATGGAGCTACATTACATGACCACAACAAGTCAGTCTCAAAGGAGGTAAAAGGAAAAGTAATATTCAGCTGGCTGAAAAAATAGTCATAGGCATAGAAGAAGGGACGTTCCCCCTAGGTCAGAGAAGGAAAGCAAACCCTTTCATCAGAGTTAGGCGCTACCAATTCATAGTTTTTCTCCTGATTCCTACGACTACAGATCCGGTGATGTTTTCTAAGTTCCACAATGTACTCATAATTAACTACCGAAACACGCATCAGGACGAGGGAGTCCAGCCAATCAGACATGCCCTCGGGGACTTTGGAGGAGGTCTCGACAATATTTTTGCGAGAAGACATGGTCAACTAGTCCTACAGCAAAGACAAAGAAATAGGGATTACTAAATAAACAGCTCGGGCATAACAAAGAAAGCAGCTCAGACAAAAACAGATATAACTCGACCTAAGGCACACATGGTAAAAGGAAACCCCAGCACACAACCCAAGGTCCAGGGGCATCCTTTGGAGGCAGTAACAAAGCATGGACTTAGAAAAAACTACAAAGTTATCTCAGCAAGGAAAATAAACCCTCTTTCAAAGTCAAAAACACTCCGAGAAGAAAGTGACAAATCAAAAAGTCATCAAAAGTAGCCAGAAAAGAAATGGTCAACATCAAAACACGTCAAAATCATTAAAGGCACAAGTAGTTCATAAGCCACAAAAAGTACGATCAGAAGCAGAAGCAGTGACAACATGCAAAACCCTAAAAGTATCAAACTATCAGGGAATTCACTTAGGAGCATATATAAGTCGAAGGAACACCAGAAAACATGCATCACAGCAACAATTAAGCACGACGATACGAAAAAGGTTCAAGCTTTCCAACGTAAATTCAAGCAAAATCAAAACTTTGCCAAAAAATAGAACAATGCAAACACAAAGGAGAACGGTGAAAAAAGTAAAAGAAAGAAACAGAAAGAAAACCAACCTGCAAAAGGAGGGAGACGATGAATGCAGGGAGGTTGAAGACAGGAAACGAGACCAAGAATCACCCTTCAAACAAGCGAAGCACCAACAACCACCAATAGCGCCACAGAGAGAAGCGTGAAAATGTAAAAACAAAAGTCCCAGGCGAGCCAGAAAAAACCAAAGGGAAAGGATGGAGTTACAGTAAGCAAAGAGAATAAGAAACTGAAGCAAAATCTTTTGGAAGTTCAATTCAAAATGGAAAAGAGGGAAAAACGGAAAAAAGAAGAGTTAACAGTGTAACAACCCAATTTCTGGTACGTCATGATCATACTAGAAACTGAGCGCTACTAACTTGTCTTCCTAAATATTATCTATTATTTATTATATGAGCCTGATTCATTGTTAAAAGCGTAGTTATTTTACGAGGTACCTTTTTTTTTTTAAAACATTTGGACTAATAAACGAAATCATTCACAATCAATTCTCAAATAATAACAGAAACAACAGTTATAAACAACCACACTTGTACACATTTCAAACAATTAACAACATTCAGTTATCCAACCTTCATTAGAGTAAAGATCTTTAGTTAGAACACCCCTAGATATAGCTAGATAATACTATATACATATATATACATACAACATCCAAGGCCCTGACCTGTTCAAGAAGTCCCTAAGCTGGCACCCAAGCTAGCCTAGACTCTTTACTCACCTAGTCCCTCTAAACTACTAATATGAGGAAAAGTACATTCTAGGTCTTCAAAACTCAAGTCAGGTGATACGTCATCAGCGAACTACGGAATGGTACTCATGCTTCCATCGGGGTTATTAGTTAAGTTCATTTATAATGGCCTTTTTCAAAAGAGAGAGATTATGAGCTTGTGGCGCTCGACTCTGACGAGAGGGTTTGCTTTCCTACTTCTGTCGAGGGAGAGCGTCCCTTTTTCTACACCTATGAATATTTCTTCAGCCAGTTGGACATTACCTTTCCTTTTACTGCTTTCGAGATCGACTTGTTGTGGTCGTGTAATATTGCCCCATCCCAGCTTCATCCGAATTCCTGGGGTTTTATCAAGATTTTTCAGCTGCTTTGCCAAGAGTTAGGCATAACACCTTCTCAGACTCTTTTCCTCTATCTTTTTGTTTCTGCCAAGCCTGGAGGGTCTTCCAAAAAGAAAGCTTCCTGGGTTTTTTTCAGGTCGGCCCAGGGGCATAAAGTTTTTGCCATGTACGATGAATCTTTTAAAGATTTTAAGAATTATTTCTTCCGAGTCCGTGCTGTTGAGGGGGCCCACCCCTTTTTCTTGATGAAAATGATGAGCGTGCCTTTCTTCTAGAATGGCAAAAGAATGTGAGAGTGTCTCGCTATACATGGGAGATGCTTGACGAGGTTGAGCAGGCTTTTGTAATTGTTCTTGAAGATTTATGGATCTTGATACGAAAATATTTTTGAGTGATCCATCTTTGATTCGAACTGCTTTGGGTACTGTCTGACTTGTTTCTATACTTGCTTTTTAGTTTTGCTTCTTCTTTTTGTGATTGTAACCCATTGCTGTGGTTGATTCTGTATTTTCAGAGATGTCGAAAAACAACGATCCCATGAAGGCCTACAAGAAAGCAAAGAAGGCTGCAGCTGCTCAAAATATCTCGGCCAAGGTGGCGGGAGAGGGATCTTCCCAAGTTCCGGTGAAGTCGCCCGTGCCGAGTTCTCCTGGCCCGAGGAGGGTAATTCCCACTCCTAGGGTTCGCCTGGCCGAGCCTCCGCATTCTTCCGCTGCTACTTCTGGTGCTCCTCCCAACAAGAAACAAAAAACAATTAAGCCTTTCAACCTTGATGCCCCTGATTTTGACGTGGTCGAGTTCGTAGATCAGCAGATCGGTCCATACGTTGTCCTCCCTATGGATGATGTATCACTTCTTCGTCATTTGGACTTTATAACTCGGAGTAGTGTAAAAATGGCACATATGGGAGCTGCCTTATACCGAACGGCTCAAAATCTTCCTCTCCATGCCACCAAAGCCTTTATGGAGGAGGCAAAATAGGAATTCGACCGGATGAAGGGCTTGAAAGAGGAGCTTGAGGTGAAAGTAGCCAAACTGGAGAAGGATCTGGAGAACGAAAAGGCTAGTTCTCTTGCCCTGGCGGCTTCTGTGAGATTGGCCGAGGACACTGTGTTGAGGCATAAAGATAGTTATGTCACATCTTATCGGGAGGTGATACGTCTAAGGGAGGAGTTAGAGTCTGCCCGAGTTGACTATTCCGAGCTCCAAGGTCACCTTGTTGGCAGCGTAAACGCTGCCTATGATCATTTGAAGGAGCAGGTTCAAGTTCTTGCTCTGGAGGTTGATCTTACTCTTTTTAGCTTGGACAACATTGTGAGGGATGGTAAGATTGTCCCCGACGACCAAGATGATGATGATGTCGAACCTCCCTCTGTGCCTGCTGCTAAAGTGTCGACCTCTATAGTTCCTCCTGCTGGGATTGCTCGTCCAGAATTAGATCCTGATTGTCAAATTCTGAATAGGGACGACGGTACAGTGGATGCAGTGCCTCTCCAAGCTCGCCCTCCTTCACCCCAGACTGATACTACCGAGAAGGCTCCCGATCTTAGCTGATTTTTCTTGGATGTTTGTGTAGATAGCCCAACTTGTGGGCTTTTTAAACTTTTTATTCTGTAATTTGAATATTTTGCTGACTGTTGATACTCCTTCTGGTTGCTTGTTTAGAAACTTTTTATTTTGAAAAAACAACAAGTAGTTTTCAAGCTTTGGGCCTGATCCTGAAGCTTTGTTTATAATATTGTATTTTATATCATGCCTATTTGCACTTGTCTTGGCACCTTTCTGGGTTTTGAGAATGCTGAAGCCTTGCTACTCGGCCTCTTTGGATTGCTTTGTACTTATTGCTTGTAGCTTGGATCCTTTAGGGATGTGTGGATCCAACTCGTGTTTCGGTTTCCTGGCTCTTGTATTTATTTCTGGCCATCCATAACCGATTTCTTTACGTTGGTCCTCTTTCCAGTTATTTTTGTAGTCCTCTTTTTTGGACCTTTGTCAGGTCTCTTTCAGGGACTACTTTTATAACTTGTCTGTTGTAGGAGACCGACTTCTTTGCGTCGTCCTTTTCTAAGTTATTTTTGTAATCCTCTTTTTTGGACCTTGTCAGGTCTCTTTCAGGGACTACTTTTATAACTTGTTTGTTGTAGGAGACCGACTTCTTTTTGTCGATCTTTTCTACGTTATTTTGTAATCCTCTTTCTTGGACATTTGTCAGGTCTCTTTCAGGGATTACTTTTATAACTTGTCTGTTGTAGGAGACCAACTTCTTTATGTCGATCTCTTCTAAGTTATTTTGTAATCCTCTTTCTTGGACATTTGTCAGGTCTCTTTCAGGGATTACTTTTATAACTTGTCTGTTGTAGGAGACCGACTTCTTTATGTCAATCTCTTCTAAGTTATTTTGTAATCCTCTTTCTTGGACCTTTGTCAGGTCTCTTTCAGGGATTACTTTTATAACTTGTCCGTTGTAGGAGACCGACTTCTTTATGTCGATCTCTTCTAAGTTATTTTGTAATCCTCTTTCTTGGACCTTTGTCAGGTCTTTTTCAGGGATTACTTTTATAACTTGTCCGTTGTAGGAGACCGACTTCTTTATGTCGATCTCTTCTAAGTTATTTTGTAATCCTCTTTCTTGGACCTTTGTCAGGTTTCTTTCAGGGATTACTTTTTATAACTTGTCCGTTGTAGGAGACCGACTTCTTTATGTCGATCTCTTCTAAGTTATTTTGTAATCCTCTTTCTTGGACCTTTGTCAGGTCTCTTTCAGGGATTACTTTTATAACTTATTTTTCGTAGGAGACTAACTTCGTCATGTCGATCTTATCTAAGTTATAGCAATTCCTCTTTTATAGGGTTGGCCAGACCTCTTTCCAGGGATTTGCTGATAACTTGGGTTGACTTGGTCCGACTTTTTAACGTCGGCCAGTCTTTAAGTTATTATTTAGCAATCTATAAGACCTCGTCAGGTTCTTTTTCCAGATCACTTTCGATAACTTCTTGCATTATTCTGTGTTCATCTTGCTGATTTGTAGAAGGTAGTTTCAATCTTTGTTTGGTCGACCTTTAGATGAATTGCGTTTTCATCTCTATTGGTCTTTATCGTGATCGTGCAGTGAATCTGTTTTTCACTTTTCTGCCGATCTATTGCTTTATAATCGGACGATGAATGCTTCAGATTAATGTATCTTGAAAACTTGTAGAATATCTAAAATATGTTTTATTTAAAAGAAAGTGCAAATATATACATGTGGGAGTTTTTTCATCCTTTTAAGTCGGATAATTTCTGAATCTCAACTTGGCGCCTGATTAAAAAACCTTTCCAGGAAAAAGAGTGCATCCTATGATGAGATCTTTTACCTTCTCTAGGTATAGTACCTTCTTAGGTTGCAGGCGTGCCATGATCTGGGAAGCTCTCATCCCTCGAGTTCGGACAGTCTGTAGTAGCCCTTCCCAAGTACTTCTATGACTTGGTAGGTTCCTTTCCAGTTTGCTGTCAGCTTTCCTTCTCCGGGTCGAGTTGTTCCAATATCATTTCGGATTAGGATGAGATCATTCTCAGCGAAACCTCTCGGCACTACCTTCTGATTATATCTGGAAGCCATTCGACGTTTTAGTGCTTCTTCCCTGATCCGAGCTTTTTCTTGGATTTCAGGAAGTAGGTCGAGCTCTTCCCTTTGAAGTTGGGAGTTGGCTTCCTCATTATAATGAACCATTCTAGGCGACCTTTCCTCGACCTCTACTGGGATCATTGCCTCCACTCCGTATGCTAGTCAAAATGGTGATTCGTTTGTGGTGGAATGTGGCGTTGTTCGATATGCCCATAGGACTTGTGGAAGTTCTTCGGCCCATGCTCCCTTTGAATCTTGCAGTCTCCATTTCAGCCTAGCCAATATGACTTTGTAGGCCATTTCGGCTTGTCCATTGGCTTGAGGATGTTCAACGGAGGTGAACTGGTGTTTTATGTTTAAGTCGGCTACTAACTTTCTGAAGCCCGCGTCTGTGAATTGGGTACCATTGTCTGTAGTGATGGAGTATGAAACCCCAAACCTTGTGACAATATTCCCATATAGGAATTTCTGGCTCCTTTGAGCCGTGGCGTTGGCTAGGGGCTCTGCCTCGATCATCTTTGTGAAATAGTCTACCCCGACTATGAGGAATTTAACTTGTCCCGATTCCTAGGGAAAGGGTCCGAGAAGATCGAGTCCCCATTTTGTAAATGGCCAAGGCAATGTTACGCTGATGAGCTCTTTTGGCGGGGCGATGTGAAAGTTGGCATGTTTCTGGCATGATGGGCATGTCCTTACAAACTCTGTAGCTTCCTTTTGTAGAGTTGGCCAATAAAATCCCGCCCGAATTACTTTTTTGGTGAGAGCTTGTGCTCTGAGATGATTACCGCAAATGCCACTGTGTACTTCCTCTAAAACTTCCCTTGTGTTAGAGGTTGGCACACATTTTAGTAGTGGTATTGAAATCCCTCTTTTATATAAGGTGTTGTTTATGATGGTGTAGTACTGAGCCTCCCGTTTTAACCTCTTTGCCTCCTTCTCATTTGTGGAGAGTGTTTCTTTTTTGAGGTAATTAATTATGGGGGTCATCCATCCTTGATCCTGACTTGTTATGGCTAGGACTTTTTCCTCTTCCGAGATTGATGGATTTTGCAGCATTTCCTGGATGAGGCTTCTATTGTTTCCCCCTGGTTTGGTGCTGGATAGTTTTGAGAGTGCATCACCTCGGGCATTTTGTTTGCGGGGTATATGGCAGATCTTATATTCCCCGAGTTGTCCGAGCTGTTCCTTGGTTTTATCCAAATACTTTTTCATGGTGGAATCTTTGGCTTGGTAGCTCCCTGTTATTTGTGAGGTGACTACTTGTGAATCGCTGAAGATGTTGAGTTTTTGAGCTCCAACCTCCTTAGCCAGCTTCAAACCAGCTAGTAACGCTTCATATTTCGCCTGGTTGTTTGAGGCCGAGAACACAAATTTGAGGGAAAGCTCAACTTGGGTTCCTTGGTTGCTTTCTATTATCACACTTGCGCCGCTTCCAGTCTTATTTGAAGACCCGTCCACGTAGAGATTCCATTCTGTGGGGGTTTCCAGGGTATCTATGAATTCTGCAATGAAGTCGGCCAAGTATTGTGATTTGATGGCTGTCCGAGCTTCATATTGGAGGTCGAACTCGGATAACTCGACTGCCTATTGTAAAATTCTACCTGCTATATCTGTTTTCTGTAGTATCTCTTTTATGGGCTAGTCAGTCCAAACCTTAATCGTGTGAGCCTGAAAGTACGGGCGAAGTCGTCGAGATGTCAGTATGAGAGTGTAGGCGAAATTTTCTATTTTTTGGTAGTTCATCTCGGATCCCTGCAGCACTTTACTAATGAAGTATACAGGTTGTTGCCCTTTGTCGTCCTCTCGAACCAGTGCTGAGGCTACTGCCTGACTTCCTACCGCAACGTATAATACGAGTGGTTCTTCCTCTCGTGGTCGAGTTAGGATAGGTGGTTGTCCCAGGAAATTTTTGAAATCCTGGAAGGCTTGCTCGCATTCTATTGTCCATTTGAACTTCTTTCCTTTCCTTAAAGTGGCATAGAAGGGGAGAGATCTTATCGCTGATCCCGCTAAGAATCTGGATAAGGCTGCTAATCTCCCGTTGAGCTGTTGTACCTCTCTGACATAAGTTGGGCTCTTCATGTTGAGTATGGCCTGGCATTTGTCCGGATTTGCTTCAATTCCTCTTTGTGTGAGCATGAAACCTAAGAATTTTCCCGCTTCTACTGCAAAGGTGCATTTTGCGGGATTGAGTCGCATGTCATGCTTCCTTATAGTGTCGAACACTTGAGCCAGGTCGGACAGTAATGTCTCTTTGCTTTGTATCTTTATTAACATGTCGTCCACGTAGACTTCCATGATTTTTCCGATATGATCTGAAAAGACTTTATTCATTAGCCTGTGATACGTAGCTCCCGCGTTCTTGAGACCGAAAGGCATCACGATGTAGCAGTAATTTACTTTTGGCGTAAAAAACGAGGTCTTTTCTTGATCTGGTGGATACATGGGGATTTGGTTGTATCCGGAATATGCATCCATAAACAAGAGGTATCTATATCCGGATGAAGCATCTACCAGAGCGTCGATACTTGGGAGTGGGTAAGGATCTTTTGCGCAGGCTTTGTTGATATCGGTGGAGTCGGTGCACATTCGCCATTTCCCATTTGATTTTTTCACCAAGATGACGTTAGCTAGCCATAGTGGGTACTTGACTTCTCTTATGAATCCTGTCTCCAGTAGTGCTTGTACCTGTTCTTCTACAGCTTGGGATCATTCTGACCAAGTTTTCTTCGTCTCTGCTGTATTGGCCGAGATCCTGGATAGACCGCCAACTTGTGATTCATTAGCTTGGGGTCTATGCCTGGCATGTCTGCAGCTTTCCATGCGAAGAGATAGACATTATCTCGTAAGAACTGTACTAGTAATTCTTTTGCGTCTCCCTTCAGGATCGTGCCAATGTTAGTTGTTTTGTCCGAGGTATCTCCGATCTGAACTTTTTCTATTTCTCCTTCGGGCTGTGGACGGAGTTCTTCTCGTCTCTGAACTCCACCAAGCTCAATTGTATGGAACTCTTCTCCTCTGCCTCTGAGGTTTAGACTTTCGTTATAATAGCGGCGTGCCATCTTTTGATTTGCTTTTATTGTAGCTATCCCTTCTGTAGTTGGGAATTTCATGCATAGATGTGGAGTTGAGACTATTGCGCCGAGTTAATTTAGTGTTGTCCGACATATCAGGGCATTGTAGGCTGAACTTACGTCGACCACGATGTAGTCTATCTTGAGTGTTCTGGATTGGCTCCCTTTTCCAAAGGTTGTATGTAGTGACACGTATCCCAGCGGTTGTACTGGGGTATCTCCCAGTCTGAACAGGCTGTTAGGGTATGCTCTAAGCTCCTTCTCTTCTAAGCTGAGCTTGTCGAAAGCAGTTTTGAATAAGATGTCGGCGGAGCTCCCTTGGTCTATTAATGTGCGGTGGAGATTGGCGTTTGCCAGTATGATGGTGATGACCATGGGGTCGTCGTGTCCTGAGATGATACCGGATGCATCTTCTTTGGTGAATGTGATTGCAGGGATGTTGGGAGCTTCCTCCTTTCCTTCGACATTGTATACTTCTTTGAGATATCTTTTGCGGGATGATTTGGAGATTCCTCCTCCTGCAAATCCTCCGTGTATCATATGGACATGTCTTTCTGGCGTACGAGGTGATCACTCGACTCGTCCGACATCTTCATCCCTTCTTCTCTTTCTTTGATCATCATCTCGGGTGGCCAGAAACCGATCTAGTTTTCCTTCTCTTACTAATTTTTCTGTGATGTTTTTTAAGTCGAAGCATTCGTTGGTGGAATGCCCTCGGACTCGGTGATATTCACAATATTCGTTCCGATTTCCTCCTCCTCTTTTACCTTTGAGTGGTCGAGGTGGGGGTATATTTTCTGTATGGCAGACTTCTTTGTAGACATCCACCAGGGATACTCTAAGAGGGGTGTAATTATGATATTTTTTAATTTTCTCCCCTTGTCGATCTTCCTTCTTTTTGGATTCTTTATCTTTGTCTCGGTAGGAGAATCCGGATTTTGAGGTTTCTCCCAACCGAGCATTTTCTTCCATGTTGATATATTTTTTCGCTCGCTCCTGCACCTCATCCAGAGATGTGGGATATTTCTTCGATATAGATTGGCTGAAAGGTCCCTCTCGTAGGCCATTGATGAGGCCCATGATGGCGGCCTCTGTTGGCAAGCTTTGTATGTCTAGTCATGTTTTGTTGAATCTCTCCATGTAGTTGCGAAGACTTTCCCGATCTCCTTGCCTGATTCCTAGTAGACTGGGGGCGTGCTTGGCCTTGTCTTTTTGGATGGAGAATCTGGCCAGGAATTTTTTGGCTAGGTCATTAAAGCTTGATATGGACTTAGGAGGTAAGTTGTCGAACCATCTATTGCTGTCTTCGTGAGGGTCGTTGGAAAAGCTTTGCAGCGAACAGCGTTTGAGGCGTCGGTGAGGTACATTCTGCTTCTGAAGTTGCTGAGGTGATGGTTGGGATATGTAGTGCCATCATACAGAATCATATCCGGGAGTTTGAAGTCCTTAGGAATTTTAGTTTTCATGATGTCCCTAGTGAATGGATCTTGATCTTTGCGTGAATTGTCCTCAGGGGTGGTCCGGGTAGCCTTTGCTTTGAGATCAGCTTCGAGTTGTAGGATTTTATCTTCTAGCTCTCGACGTCGCCTTACCTCTCTTTGTAGATCTTTGCCAACTTCTCGTTGATGCTGGCTTTCTTTTTTAAGTTGCTTTAAACGATTTTGAAGTGCTTCTATTACTCCTGGATTTGATGAGTTTTTGTCTCCGTTAGATTCTGGAGTATCCTTTGGTGTAGCGTCCGTGTTTTTGTCCGGTGTTCGGTCCTCTAGATCTGGATCGTGGTCGTTGTCATGATCGTCCGCCATGGGGATGGGATGACTTCCAGGTTCCCCGGCAACGGCGCCAATGTTCCGAAGGTAACTTGAAACTGTAGACCGATCTCGGATGAGATCTTCTGTACTGGTCAGAGATGAAGTGTCCGGCTGGCTGGTGGTGGCCGGAGCTGTTGTGTCTGACTTGTTGGACTGGCTACACTTCTGATCCTTGGTCACCGGAGGGTGGGGGGTACCTGCAAGAGACTCTGATGCTTAAGTTAGCACGGGTATTAAACAGGTTTATTATAGAATCAGAGTATGAGTTATACCTGGGTGCTCCAGTGTATTTATAGTGGTTGTAGAGTGACCTTTCTAGATAAGATAAGTTAGTTATCTTATCTTATCTTTATCTTTGAGTTGTGGTCAACTTATCTTCAAGGGAACCACCCTTATCTCTATAGGCTTGGACTGCCTTTGGATTTGGGTCGTGTTCCTCTATTTGGGCCCTTTACTGGGCTTTTCTGTCGATTTGACCAACTTCTTTTGAGAAGAGGTCGGATAGCCTAACCTGAAGAGGTCGGTCGCTTTATTGCTGATCATCCCGGATCGGATAGTTCGAACCAGGGTGTGAACAGTACCAAATGGAATTATCAAAGCTGTAAATTTCAACCTAATTTGGTCTTAAAAACAAAATCAGCAATTAAGTACACAATTGCCAGGTTATCCATTAAGGGGTACACAAATCATCCCAGGCAGCATCTATATTTAACAGAAAATTTGCACAAGTATGAAATTAACAATGCAAAATGGGAATAAAATTCAAACCCTATGCTGATCAGACAAAGGAATTGAACCAAAAATTCCATTCGAGAATTTCAGCAAGCATGATATGTGCAGAAATTAGAGGCAACATTTACAGTTCAATCACAGCAGCATTCACAGTTCAGCATACATTAACAGTCAGTATAGAAAAATCCAAAATATTCAGCCAGGCAACAACATTCAATCCAGAAAATATAATTCATCTAGCCTATAACCTCCTAATCACTAGACAAAAATCACAAACGGAATTGAAAAGTAAGTAAATTAAATAGAAACGGTGGAGACACAGGTTACAGAGAGGGAGAATAGAACCTGTGTTGACGGGAGGAAGAAGGAATGGGGAGGGGAGGGTGGTGGCGCGCGGTCGCGGCAGCACAGAAACTCGCCGCCGCTGGTAGCTGGTCACCGAAATGGAAAGGCGTGGCTAGGGCTGTCGTGGGAAGGTGCAGGGGAAGAGATAGGGAAGAGAGAGAATGGGGAAATGTAGAAGAGAGAAGAGAGAGAGAGAGTGACGGCGATAGTGGTGGTCGACGGTGGTGGCGTGAGGTGGACGGAGGTGGTGGGATGAGGGGTGGAGGTGATGGCTGTGTGGTTCAGAGAAGAGAAAGGGTGAGAAGGGGGTGGGATTTGGGTGAGCTAAAGCGCGAGCATCCTTATTTTCAAATTAGCGTTTGAAAAGTGACATGTGCGGACGCACAAGGTGTGTGCAGACGCACACAAGGAAAAAGGAAGGGTATGAGCGCACAGCAGTGTGTGGGCACTGCGAACAGAAGGTATATCGCCTCTTGTGCGGACACACAAAGGCATGTGCGCGTGCGCAGAGGGGAAAAAGGGTGGTGTTCACACGCACAAGCTGTGCGTGCGCTGCGACCAGGGGGCTTGTCCAAGGTTGTGCATGCGCTCAGTGCTATGCACACGCACAAAGGTTTTTTTTCAGAAAGGGGAAGTGTGTGGTTGCACACATGATGTGCGAACGCTCAGATGGATTAGAGGGTAGTGTTCCCACGCACAAGCTGTGCGTGTGCTGGGAACAGAGGGAGTGTCTAGGGGTGTGCGTGCACACGTTGCTGTACGTTCACACAGGAACTAGAAAACAGGGAAACTGTGCGGACGCACAAGGCTGTGAACACGCACAGGTCTCTGTTCTTGCAACAAAAATTATGCCTCCAAGGCATCAAACTTGACATCCACAACAGGTTTTCAAGTCCCAAAACATCATAAAACTCCCAAAAACACATTATTTCACTAAAATTACCCAACAAACATCAAAATAAATCTAACCAACCAAGCAATATAGCCAATTATTCATGAAACAAAAGGTAAAAGAGAGAAAGCTAGAAGGATATTACCATGGTGGGGTGTCTCCCACATAGCACTTTGGTTTAAAGTCCTAAGTTGGACTTGGTGAGGAGATTCTTGTTAAGGTGGCTTATGTTTCCACTCCTCCTTGAATGTCCAACCAAGTTTGCTCTTGATTTGACCTCCGGGGTCCTAAATAGACTGCATCAAACTCATGAGAGACTTCAAGCTAGCAATTAGGACCCAACTTTGTTGATTCTTGAAATTGATGCCCGAATCCCATACTTGAGTGTTTTGTTCATCTTATTCTTGATCTTTACTCATGCACTTGGATGAACAATGCCTTAGATTACCATTAGAACACTTGTGCACTCCCCGAAATCCACTAAATTGACTCTTGCACCATAATTGAACTCTAAATGTTGGATTGGCTCCTTTGATGAACTTTCCATTTCTTTGCCAATTAACACTCTTCCGTCTACCATCCACTACTCCAAGAAAGGTTTGAAGTTGACAATCCGTTTCCAAGACGGCATATTGATGTGGGGCTAGAAAGCTTGTTGAAGAAATCTTCACCCACTCAATTCATTTTTGCTCAAATACCTTCACTTCTTGGTAACTAAAATCTTCCTCATCCTCTTTTGAATCTTCCTCATCATCACTCAAGTAAAAAATTGGAGGTTGCGTGAAGCCCACATCAACATATCTTTCCAAATCAAACAATGGAGGTTCATGAAGGTCGTTGAAGGAATTACCCAAGTAGGACAAAAAATCTTGAATGATGAAATCCTCTTGATCAATTCCCACCAACTCTTCATTTATCTCCTTTTGCACTTCATGTTGTGACTTGACATCTTCTTGATCTTGCAATTCTTCTTTCACTCCATATTTTTCACTTGGTTCCACACATTCATCCACTAGAATTTCTTGCTTGTGGCATGAACGCAATGAAGCTAAACGATCCAAAGCTTCCGCTACGGTAGACATGACTTGCTCTTGCTTCTTCCGGAACTCTTGTTGTTCTTGAATGAGCATGAAAAGTACTTCTTGTGTGGCTTGATCCATATATGTAGATGAAAATTGAGGTGATGAAGGTTGACAATCAAACTCATGAGGGTAAGGGTTTTAGTTTTGTATGTAGTGAGGTGATGGTATATAGGATTGGTAATAAAAAAGGTAAGTGGTTGGGTTCCATTGGGGTGCATTATGGTGATGGTTTGAAAAAGTCATAGAGAAAGGATAAACAAAAACCTACTAACAAAGGCAAACAAACAACCAAAAGATATAACACCAATTGCATCCTCGGCAATGGCGCCAAAAACTTGATGCGAGCGAAACCGTCGGTTAAGAATCTCTTCTCGATGAAAGAGAAATAACCTCGTTGCAAGTATAGATCTCAACCAACAAGTGATGCTCGATCAAAGTTTACAATTTCTAATATAAACCAAGATCAAGAGTAGTTAAACCTCGGGTCGTTCTCCCTTGGAATGCAATCGAGATGTTGCTCTTTCGGTTGATAGGAAAAAAAGGGGGGTTTGTGAAATCAAGGAACAAAACATTAAAAGAACTAAAGAATGCTCAAAATTAGAAATTAATGCAAGTAAAAGGGAACAAGCTCAAAACTAGTGAAAATGCTATAAGTGCATGAAGAAGCCTTGACGTGAGAATTGAGGATCCAAGAAATCCTATCATTTCCATTACCACAACTATGGTGATTATCATGAGTTAGTCTCGCTTAGTTAACCCCAACCATCGAGGAGTAAGTCAAGCAAGCATAATTGGCCTTAATCCATAGGTCCTAACCAACTTACCAAACTAGTTGATAAAAGGCTAGCGTTAATGGAAACAAGAGTCAACTAACTCCACAAGAATCACCACTAAATGTCAGACATTATGACTCTAGTATCCTAGGAACTCGAATCTCAAACCAAGGTGTGAAAATCTATTCAAAAGCTAGAGTTGGAATTTTCACAAACACCTTGTGCGCATAAAAGTAAGACATGGAAAATTGCAAGGAAAATTATAAAACTATAACCAACTATCAACAAAACCAAACATAAACGAGCAATCAAACATAAAGGAAGCATGAAACATAAAATTCATTGATCAAAACTTTAAGAAACACAAAATTGCAATATGAACAAACTAACCTGAACCAAGGAAAATGAAAGTGCTTTAATTAAAAGGAAATTGAAAGTACTTACAATTAAAGAAGCAAAATCCAAAATCAAAGCTTGCTATAAAATGCTACAAGAAAACTACATAAACCCTAGGAGAGCTCTCTACTCTACACTACTCTTACTCCTACTTACTATCTAAAACTATGCCGTAAGTGCTCCAATGTGTCCCCCCTTTTGATAAGTGACGAATTCTCCTTCATATAGTACTCCAAAACAGCATTCCAGCCTTCCAAAATGGGCCAAGAGGCCTTAGAAATTGCGAAGCATGTGTTTCATTAATGCAATCACGTGCAGGGACCTGTGCGGACGCACAGACGTGTGCGTCCCCACACTTGGCTGAAAGTTGACCTGTGCGTACGCACAGGTGCTTGTGCGCACGCACACATGGAAATTCATTCTTGTGCGCACGCACAGACGCTTGTGTGCATGCACACTTCGCTGTGTGCGCTTTTCCTTGTTTTCTTCATGTTTTCTCCCTTGTACATGCTTCCTTCCACTATTAGCCATCCATTCTTGCCTAAATGACCTGAAATCACTCAACAAATATATCACGGCATCGAATGACATAAAAGTGGAATTAAAATCACTAATCTAAGCATTAAAATGCATGCTTTCACATTTAGGTTCAAATTAGGGATCAAACACAAAAGTATGCTGTTTTGGTGATTAAGTGTGAGTTCATGTGCTAGAATCCATTCAAATCAAGCCAAAATATATCAGAAAATATTGACTCATCAACGGTATAATCTGCCATTGCGTGTCTGAGGAAGAAAAGCAGCAAATTCTTTGGCATTGCCATGGTTCAGATTATGGAGGTCATCTCAGAGGTGAGCGCACAGCCACCAAAGTCCTTCAAAGCGGCTTCTACTGGCCAACACTTTTGAAGGACTCCTGAGAATTTGTCCACAACTATGACGATTGTCAACAAGCTGGAAATCTACCCCATAATCACGAAATGGCTCAACAAGGGATCTTAGAGATTGAGCTGTTTGATGTATGGGGAATAGATTTCATGGGCCCTTTTCCTTCCTCATATTCAAACACAAACATCCTTGTGGCTGTGGATTATGTGTATAAATGGGTTGAGGCAATCGCCTCACGCACTAATGATACTCGAGTGGTAATGAAATTCCTCCATACATATATTTTCAGTAGATTTGATGTTCCAAGGACACTAATCAGTGATGGAGGCACTCATTTCTGTAACAGACAACTTGACTCAATTTTGCAACGATATGGTGTTTTCCACAGAGTGGAAACCCCTTATCATCCGCAGACAAATGGGCAAGCCGAGGTCTCCAATAGAGAGCTCAAAAAAATCTTGGAAAGAACAGTAAGAACCTCCAGGAAAGACTGGGCACGAAAGCTTGATGATGCCCTATCAGCTTTCAAGAGCCCTATTGGGATGTCACCCTACTAGCTGGTCTGTGGGAAGGCATGTCATTTACCAGTGGAACTGGAACACAAAGCCTACTGGACAACCAGGTTCCTTAATTTTGATGCCAAGGTTGCAGGAGACAAAAGATTACTCTAGTTAAATGAGTTGGGTGAATTCCGACAAGCTGCATTTAACAATGCAAAAATTTACAAGGAAAGAGCCAAGAAATGACATGATCAAAAGATCATCTTTAGAGTCTTTGAGCCAGGACAGAAGGTTTTACTCTTCAACTCCAGACTCAAGCTTTTTCTTGGGAAGCACAAGTCAAGGTGGACAGGACCTTTTATAGTCACTAATGTCTCACCCTATGGTCATATAGAACTCCAAGATAGACACTCTAAAAAAAGATTTACAGTGAATGGACCGAGGGTCAAGCATTATCTAGGGGATACTCTGGACCAAGATAGCTCCACACTGCTGCTAACATAACAGCAGGAACGTCAAGCTAGTGACGATAAAGAAGCACTTGTTGGGAGGCAACCTAACTATACGTAGCATATTACTGTTTTAGTTCTTTTTTCAGTTCTTAGTTTTATTCAATTTTAGTTCATTCCCTATTAATTTTCATGGTTTTCCCTTGCTGTTTGACGTTTGTGATCATGCGCAGCACCTAGATTAAAAACAGAGACGTTTAGAATTAAATTCAAAACACCCTAGGCAGGACTCCTTGCTCGCGTTGAATGCCAGACAAGGAGAAGGCTGGGCGTTCAACGCCCAAGAAGGACAGAAAGGTTGGCGTTGAATGCCACAAGGGGGCTGCATGGGCGTTCAACGCCCAAAATGGAGAAAGGCTTGGTGTAGAATGCCACAAGGGGGGCTGTTTGGGCATCCAACACCCATTGAGGGATGATGAGCTGGCGTTGAACGCCACAAAGGGGGTTCCATGGGCGTTCAACGCCCACATGAGGGCAAACCTAGGACCAATCTTGGTCCCCTAGGGGCGTTCAACGCCCATTCTCGGCATTGAACGCCCACAAGGAGGTAAGCCAGCCATTCGAATTTCCAAGGAAGGGAAGGAGGGGTTGACTTGGTCAAACCATATTGTTCATACCCTGGGTCGAGCTGTTCGACCCGGGCTGATTGACGATAAGTCGACTGACCTGTTCAGACCTGGATTATCCGACCTCTTTGTAAAAGAGGTCAGCCAAATCACTACAGAGGCCCAAGAAGGCCCAGATAAAGGGAATACAGCCCAAATCTAAAGGCAGCCAAAGCCTAGAAAAATAAGGACGGTTCCCCTAAAGATAAAATGAGTTCACTCAAAGATAAGATAAGATAACTATCTTATCTCCAGAAAAGATCACCCATACCATTATAAATATACTAGAGTACCCAGGTATAACTCATACTCGGATTCTACACAAATACCGGCTTAATACCCTTGCTAACTTAAGCATCGGAGTTCCTTGCAGGTACCACCACTCTTTGGTGACAAAGGATCAGCAACGTTGCAGTCCAACAAGTCGGACGCGACAGCTCTGGCCACCTCCCACCAGCCGGACACGTAATCTCCGACCTGCACAGAAGATCTTGTCCGAGATCGACCTACAGTTTCAGGTAACCTTTGGAACATTGGCGCCGTTGCCGGCAACAACGAAGTCATCCCATCATCATGGCGGACAACCTTGACAACTACCACAATTCTGATTTGGAGAACAGAACGCCACATAAGAACGTGGATGTCACACTAGACGATACTTCTCAGCCTAAAAAAGACAAAAATTTGCCAAGCACAGGAATCATGGAGGCACTCCAAGATCGCCTAAAACAACTCGAAAAAGAGGTCGAATATCAACAGGAAGCCGAGAGAGACCTACGAAGGGAAGCTAGGCGACACCGAGAATTAGAAGACAAGCTCCTAAAGCTTGAAACCGATCTCAAAGCTAAAACTACTCAATCCAGCCACGAAGATAGCCCCTGCAAGGACCAAGACCCATTCACCAAAGAGATCATAAAGGCCAAGATCCCAAAAGACTTCAAACCGCCTGACATGACCCCATACGACGGCACATCAGATCCCAACCATCATCTCAGTAATTTCAGAAGTAGAATGTATCTCACCGACGCCTCAGATGCAGTCCGATGCAAAGCCTTCCCGACTACCTTGACAAAGACTGCAATTAAATGGTTCGACAATCTGCCCCCTAGGTCCATCTCAAGCTTTGACGACTTAGCCAAGAAGTTTCTAGCCAGATTCTCCATCCAGAAGGACAAAACTAAACACGCCCCAAGTCTATTAGGGATCAAGCAAGGAAATCGGGAAAGTCTTCACAGCTACATGGAAAGATTCAACAAAGCATGTCTGGACATACAAATTCTGCCAAAGGAAGTAGCCATTATGAGTCTCATCAATGGCTTAAGAGAGGGACCTTTTAGTCACTCCATATCAAGAAAACATCCCACATCTTTGAATGAAGTGTAAGAACGAGCAGAGAAATACATCAACATGGAGGAAAATTCCCGACTAGGAGAAACCTCAAATCCGGATTCTCCTATTCCTCCCGAGATAAGGATAAAGAGTCCAAGAAAAAAGAAGATCAGCATGGAGAAAAGATCAAAAAATACCATAATTATACCCCTCTTCGGGTGTCCCTTGTAGATGTTTATCGAGAAGTATGTCATACTGAAAAGATACCCCCACCTCGCCCACTCAAAAGCAATAAAGGAGGAGAAAATCGGATAGAATACTGTGAATACCATCGAACCTATGGACATCCCACCAATGAGTGCTTTGATTTGAAAAATGTCATAAAAAAATTGGTAAGAGAGGGGAGACTAGATTGGTACTTAGCTAGCAAAACAGATGAGCCAAGAAAAAGAAGAAGGGACGAAGAGGTCGAACGAACTGAACGACCACCTCGTACCCCAGAAAGACATGTCCACATGATACACGGAGGATTTGAGGGAGGAGGAATCTCCAAATCGTCTCGCAAAAGACATCTTAAAGAAGTATATCATGTCGAAGGAGGAGAAGGAGCACCCAACCTCCCTACTATCACTTTCATTAAAGAGGATGCAGCTGGCGTCATCTCGGGACATGATGATCCCATGGTCATCACTATCATATTGGCCAACGGTAATTTCCACCCCACACTGGTGGACCAGGGAAGCTTGGCTGACATATTGTTCAAAACTGCCTTCGACAAATTCGGCCTAGAGGAAAAAGAACTCAGAGCATATCCGAACAGCTTATTCGGGCTAGGAGATACTACAATCCAACCACTTGGATACATTTCACTGCACATGACCTTTGGAAAAGGAAACCGATCAAGGACGCTCAACATAGACTACATCGTGGTCTACGTAAGTACAGCCTACATCGCCCTGATAGGTTAGACAACGCTAAATCAGCTCGACGCAGTAGTCTCGACTCCATATCTGTGCATGAAGTTCCCAACCACAGAAGGGATCGCTACGATAAAAGCAGACCAGAAGACAGCGCGCCGCTGTTACAACGAAAGTCTGAACCTCAGAGGCAAAGGAGAAGAAATCCACACCATCGAACTTTGTCCACAACCTGAAGGCGAGACAGAAAAAGTCCAGATCGGAGATGTCCCAGATAAAACAACCAATATTGGCACAATCCTAAAAGGAGACGTAAAGGAGTCCCTCATACAGTTCTTAAAAGATAATGTCAACCTCTTCACATGGAAGGCCGCAGACATACCGGGCATAGACCCCAAGCTAATGTGCCACAAGCTGGCAGTATACCCAGGATCTAGGTCAGTACAGCAGAGACGTAAAAAGCTCGGGCCAGAACGATCCCAAGCTGTGGAAGAGTAAGTACAAGCCCTGCTAGAGGTAGGATTCATAAGAGAAGTCAAGTACCCACTATGGCTAGCTAATGTCGTCTTGGTGAAAAAATCAAATGGGAAGTGGCGGATGTGCACTAACTACACTGATCTCAACAAATCTTACCCAAAAGATCCTTATCCACTCCCAAGTATCGACGCTCTGGTGGATACCTCCTCTGGATACAAATACCTCTCGTTTATGGACGCCTATTCGGGATACAATCAAATCCCAATGTACCCACCTAATCAAGAAAAAACCTCATTCTTAACCCCAAAAGCAAACTACTGCTACATCGTCATGCCATTGGGACTCAAAAACACAAGAGCCACTTATCAAAGATTAATGAATAAAGTCTTCACAGGCCATATCAGAAAAGTCATGGAGGTATACGTAGATGACATGTTAGTAAAGACACAAAGCGAGGAGTCATTACTGTCCGACCTCACCCAAGTATTCGATACTATAAGAAGGCATGGCATGCGACTTAACCCTACAAAATGCACCTTCGCAGTAGAAGCTGGCAAATTCTTAGGTTTCATGCTCACACAAAGAGGAATCAAGGCAAATCTGGATAAATGCTGGGCTATATTCAACAAGAAGAGTCCGACCTTTGTCAAAGAAGTACAACAACTCAATGAAAGATTGGCGGCCTTGTCCAAATTTCTAGCCGGATCAACAATAAGATCTCTCCCCTTCTACGTCACTCTAAGGAAGGGAAAGAGGTTTGAATGGACAACGGAGTGCGAACAGGCTTTCCAGGATTTCAAAAGGTTCCTGGGACAACCACCTATTTTAACTCGGGCACGGGAAGGAGAACCACTTGTATTGTACCTCGCAGTAGGAAATCAGGCAGTAGCCTCAGCACTGGTCAGAGAGGACGAAAGTGGACAACAACCTATATACTTCATCAGCAAAGCACTACAAGGGTCTGAATTGAACTACCAAAAAATTGAAAAATTCGCCTATGCTCTCATACTAACGTCTCGACGAATTCGCCCATATTTCTAAGCCCACATCATCAAGGTTCGGACCAACCAGCCCATAAAAGGTATTTTGCAGAAAATGGATTTAGCAGGAAGAATCTTACAGTGGGCAATCGAGTTATCCAAATTCGACCTTCAATACGAAGCTCGGACAGCCATCAAATCACAGTATCTGGCCGACTTCATTGCAGAGTTTACTGACACCCCAGAAATCCCCACAGAATGGAATCTCTACGTAGACGGCTCCTCAAATAAAACCGGAAGTGGCGCAGGTGTAATAATAGAAAGCGACCAGGGAACCCAAATCGAACTTTTCCTCAAATTCGGGTTCCCTGCTTCAAACAACCAAGCCGAATATGAGGCATTACTAGCTGGTTTGAAGCTGGCTAAGGAAGTTAGAGCTCAAAAACTTAATATCTTCAGCGACTCACAAGTAGTCACCTCGCAAATAGCAGGAAGCTACCAAGCCAAGGATCCCACCATGAAAAAGTACTTGGACAAAACCAGGGAACAGCTCGGACAAATCACGGAATATGAGGTCCGCCACATACCTCGGAAACAGAATGCTCGAGTTGATGCACTCTCAAAACTAGCCAGCACCAAACCAGGGGGCAATAATAAAAGCCTCATCCAGGAGATACTACAGAACCCGTCAATCTCGGAAGAAGAAAATGTCCTAGCCATAACAGGTCTAGATCCAGGATGGATGACACCCCACAGATAAGAAGGAGGCGAAGAGGTTAAAACGGGAGGCACAATACTATACCATCATAAACAATACTCTATACAAGAAAGGGATTTCAACACCCCTTTTAAAATGTTTGCCGATTTCCAACACAAAGGAAGTTTTAAAAGAAATACACAGTGGCATCTGTGGAAACCATCTCAGAGCACAAGCTCTCACCAAAAAAGTACTCCGAGACGGATTCTATTGGCTAACTTTACAAAAAGAAAAGGCAGAATTCGTAAAGACATGTCCCCATGTAAGAAACATGCTAATTTTCACATCGCCCCACCAGAGGAGCTCATCAGCGTAACCTCACCCTGGCCATTTGCAAAATAGGGACTCGACCTCTTTAGGCCCTTCCCTCAAGGATCAGGATAGGTCAAGTTCCTCATCGTCGGGGTAGACTATTTTACAAAATGGATTGAGGCAGAACCCCTAGCTAACGCCACTGCTCAAAGAAGTTAAAAATTTCTATATAGAAATATTGTCACAAGGTTTGGGATTCCATACTCCATTACCACAGACAATGGCACTCAATTCACAGACGCATGCTTCAGAAAATTGGTGGCCGACTTGAAAATAAAGCACCAATTCACGTCCGTAGAACACCCCCAGGATAATGGACAGGCAGAAGCCACCAATAAGGTAATATTAACCGGACTAAAATGGAGACTACAGGATGCAAAGGGAGCCTGGGCTGAAGAGCTCCCACAAGTCCTATGGGCATATCGGACAACTCTGCACTCCACGACAAGAGAGTCACCCTTCCGACTAGCCTATGGAATAGAGGCAATGATCCCAGTAGAAGTCGAAGAAGGGTCCCCCAGAACGATCTTCTACAGTAAAGAGGCCAATTCCCAACTTTAAAAAGAAGAGCTTGACTTAATTTTTGAAATACAGGAAAGAGCTCGTATCAGGGAAGAGGCGCTAAAATGCCGAATGGCCTCAAGATACAATCAAAAGGTAGTACAGTGAAGCTTCGCCAACAATGACCTCATTCTAATCCGAAATGATATCGGAACAAGTCGACCTGGAGAAGGAAAACTGGCGGCAAACTGGAAGGGACCCTACCGAGTCATAGAGGTACTCGGAAAGGGGTACTACAGGCTGTCCGAACTCGAGGGGCGAGAGCTACCAAGGTCATGGCACACCTACAACCTAAGAAGGTATTATAGTTAGGAGGTAATAAAGATCTTAAGATAAGGTGCATTCTTTTTCCTGAAAAAGATTTTTTAACGAGGTGCCAAACCAAGATCTATGAACTTCCTAACTTACAAGGGTGAGCACCCACATGTATATATTTGCATATTTTTTATTTTGAATAAAGTTTTTTCAGATTTTCTACAAATTCTCTTTATCAAGACACATTAATCTGAAATGCAAAAATTCATCACCCGATTATAAAGCTACAGATCGGCAAAAGTGAAAACCAAACTCACTGCTCGATCATGATAAGGTCGGCGAAGATGAAAACCGAATTCATCAAAGGTCAGGTGATGATTAGATTCTTAACGGTTTAGAATTCCCTAAATTTATAAACTGAAGTATTGAAACCTCGTGTTGTTCTCCCTAGGAATTGCAACAAAGTGTCTTGTTATTGGTTATGAGATATTTTGGGGTTTTTGGGATAAGAGGTATAAAATGTAAATGGCAATAAAAATAAACTAACAGCTAAAAAGGTCTTGGCAAAGGTTGGTGGTCAAGGATCTCTATCCTAATCAATAACCACAACATGAGAATTGGAAAGGATCAATCCCACTAAGTTAACCCCTAACTAATAGTAGAGGGAAGTCAAGTGAGCTATATCAATCCAACTCCATAAGTCCTAGTTCTCTACCAAGTCAATTAGTGAGATCTAGCGTTAATGGCTCCCAATCGTCAATTACTTGGACATTAGTAACTCAAGAGTTCCTAAGTTACCTTCCCAAGCCAAGAGCATAAAATTCTACTCTAAGATCGAACCAAGCATTTTACCAAACACTTGGAAGGCACAAAAAGAAAGCATAGTAAAATTGCAAGGTATGTAAATCTACACTACTCAATTGCAAAGAATTAGACAACAACAAATCAAATGAACAATAAAGGAACATGAATCATAAAATGCATTAAAAGAAAAGGGAAGAACAAAGTGCATGAACATAAAAGTAAAGGATTACAAGAATTAAAAGCAAAACTAGAGAGAGAAAATGTAAAAGAAGAAGAATTACAAAAAGAAAAGTAAATCGAAGCATGAATTAAACCTAGATCTAAGAAATTATAATCCTAATTCTAGAGAGAAGAGGGAGCTTCTCTCTCTAGAAACTACTCTACATGATGCTAAAACTTCAAAACAAATGCTCCTCCTTTGCTTGGACTTCAATTCTGCATGAAATACACTCAGAAACAAGTTGGATTTGGGCCTAGGCAGCTCAGAAATCGCCCCCAGTGTTTTGCCTTTAAGTGGGTCACGTGAGAGTATCGGCGCATACGCGCCATGTACGCGTGCGTGTGCCTATGCGAAACCACTTTTGTGCGTGCGCGCCTTGTACGCATGCGCGCCCATTGATGCATTCTCAATCTTTGTTTCTTCATGCATTCTCCTCTTTGTATACTTTTCTCCTCATTTCTTCCATCCAATACTTGCCTTATGAACCTGAAATCACTCAACAAACACATCAAGGCATCGAATGGAATTTAAGTGAATCAAAATTACTAATTTAAGGGCCTAAAAAGCATGTTTTTACACTTAAGCACAATTCAAAGGAGAATTACAAAACCATGCCATTTCATTGAATAAATGTGGGAAAAGGTGGTAAAACCCCCTAAAATAAGCACAAGATAAACCATGAAATCGGGATTTATCAAATCTCCCCACACTTAAACTAAGCATGTCCTCATGCTAAAATTAAGAAAGAAGCAAAGGGATATCAGCATTTATTCAATAAAATCTAACTAAATGCATCCTACCTATATACAACTATCTACATGAATGCAATTGCTTGATCAAAATAAATCAATTCCCAAGAATACATGTATAAGAACAAGGGCCAAAGGTATTAACAACCATGCCAAACCACAATCGAATTGAGCTATTAAATATTTTTATAAACTTGCATGAAGAATGATGATCATAGGTGGAAACATGTGATTGAGCATCAAACCCTCACCGGATGTGTTTGCACTCTATTCGCTCAAGTGTTTTAGGGTTGATTCACTCAATTCCCCCATAATCATGCTTTCCAAGATTTGTTTTTCATCTAACAATCAACAATTATTTCATGCATGAATACAAATATCATGAGGTCTTTTCATTGGTTGTAATGGGGCTAGGGTCAAGGTAGGATGCATATTTGGTTAAGTGAGCTTGAAATTTGAATCTTTGATAAGCTTAAACTTCCCACCTAACCTATGCCATCCTATACAATTCAAAACTAACCTAGCTACCCATTTTTCACTTTTTCTTCTCATACTCATGCATTTTCTTTTCATTTCATAACTCATATGCATTGATTTTATTGAGCTTCGCTTTGCTTTGGGGCCTTTTGTCCCCTTTTTATTTCTTTCTTTTTCTTCTTTTTTCTTCTTTTTTTGTTTTTCTCATTTTTCTTTCTTTTTTTTTTGCCTTGTAATATATACAAAAATATCCATGCATAAGGTTTTACATTTAATCAATGCATGAGCATGTACCAAATTCCGAATAATTTCAATAAGAATACAAAACTACCCTTTTATTTACCCAATGTCCCAAGGTTTCCCACACTTAAATGACACACACACACACACACACTAGCCTAAGCTAATCAAAGATCCAAATAAGGACTTTATTTATTGTTTTCCACTTTAAGGCTTGTAATGTACTAAATTAAAGAACAAAGTGGGTTAATCGTAGGCTCAAATCGGCTAACAATGGAAGATCAAAGGTAAGGCTATTTGGGTGAGTGAGCTAAATGAAACAATGGCCTCAATCATATAAGTGCATGAATACACAAAATAATGGACATAAAGAATCAAACAAATCAAAGATTACAATCATAGAAAGAGAATAATGCACATAAGAAGGAAAATAGGTGGTTATAAGATGTAACCATACCACTAGGCTCAAATCTCACTTGCTTGTGTTCTTAGCTCAAAAATCAAGTTTTATGAAAAGTTTTCACTCAAATCAATTGATGGCCTATAGATAGAAATCTTGAAAAATTTCATCATTTTGACTAAGCTTATTGTATATATATATGCAAAAATAAGAAAATTCAACAAAAATCCTAAAAACCTAAAATGAAATGCAAAAGTGTTGGAATTAGAAATTTGTCACCCAAAATCACCGATCGGTCAGACGACCTCCCCACACTTAAAAGTTTGCACCGTCTTCGGTGCATGCAAAGATGAGCAAGGGGGTACGGCGACTCTCTGGATTGCTACCTTCAGCTGGTAGGTCAACCGGTTGCTGCGTGTTCTTTGTCTTGCTTCCGGTTTTGCTTGTGGTGCATCGTTCATGAAAAAAATAGAAAATAACACCATAAGATAAGAAAATACAAAAGCAAGGAAGCATACATTGGTGGAATGAGGTAATAATCACTAGAATTGAGTGAGTGAATTAGTGTGACAGTAATGACAAATGAGTGTGTGAATTCTAAATTAGGTGCCTTTTAGAATACACACTAGCACAAAAGGCGATGTCACAAAAGAAGCATGCACTTCACTTATCCTAGTGTGCTTGAGATGCTTTAAGTAAACTTGTAAGGTAAAACAAGCATTAAAGAAGCATGAAAGCATTCATGCTAAAAGCATATGGATGCGTATGATCAATAAGCACAATGCACTGAAGTAAATGCACAACGTCCATCAAAAAATTGCCTAATCGAAGAAAATAATTGAAATTACATGTTGGCCAAATCATGCAATTCAAAGGGATTTAAAAGCTTGAAGGCAATGTCATGTACTTCGTATCCACAAAAGTGAAGCATGAAAAACTCAAAATCAAGTAGCAAAATATAACCTCAAAAAATATAATCCAACAAAGATTATAGACATAATGATGTTGAGATAACATCCCGTTTAGTACTCAACAAAAATTAATGGTAAACAAGATTAACAATCCAACATTTACAATGAAAAAGAGAAAATGAAATGAAAACTAAATTGAAACCAGCTAACTAACTAATTAACTAACTAAAATAAATGGTTATCAATGGTATTTGGAAGTGGTGGATGAGGGCTAGAAGGAGGGAAGAAGAAAGAAGAAGGAAAGAAATGGAAAGAGGAGAAGAAAAGAAATGTATTGAAGGAAGGACTTCCGTGCGTACACTGCGCGTTCGCGTCGATGGCTTATTTCGAGAGTGTCGCGCACGCGTCATGTACGCGCGCGCGCAAGTTGGTTTGTGCCCCAGGCATAGTGCTGGCACAGCGTAGGCACAACTCTCGGGTCAATGTATGGAAAAATGAAATCTTGCAATCCACACGTACGCGTACAAGGCGCGTCAGCGTGGAAGGTTGAAAATGCTCAATGTATGTGTACGCGTGCAGTGCGCGTACGCGTGGATGGTGCTCTGTTTTGTTTTCAAAAATTTTCCATGTTTTTGCACCAATCCAAGCATTCTAAACCTCCAAGCAGCTACCAAAACACCATAAAACCTTATTTAACATATTAAACTATCAAATAAACTCAACAAACCAACAAAAGCATGAAATTTAAACTAATTACCAATATGTTCAAAAAGGAAAAATGAAAAGAAGTTACCATGGTGGGATGTCTCCCACCTAGCACTTTTGTTTATTGTCCTTAAGTTAGACTTATGGGGAGCTCCATCAAGGTGGCTTGCGCTTGAAGCCATCCTTGAACATCCACCAACGCTTGCATTTCCAATGAGCTCCATTCTTCAAGTTCAATTCTCCCAAGCTTTGATGGGGTTCTTCATAGACTATGGGCTCCCAAAGTTGATCCTCATGTATGCCGGGATCCCATATCTTGTTCTACACCCATCTTTGATTTGATTATCATTATTCCATTTGGGTGGCATACTCTTGGAATTCTCATTTAAGCAACCAAACAATGTCCTAGACCCAAGCAATCTAGTTCTACACCAACCGTTGCTATTAAGCTTTGAATGTATAGCCATCATGAACCTAGAATGATATTTTCAACCACTAGCCATCTCCCTTTTGCTCTTAAAGCCACAAATATATCTAAGTTGACCATCCGTCTCAAGCAAACCATATTCAAGGGGAATAATAAATCTTAAGTATAAGGAATTTACCCACTTGAATGAAAGAATGGATGGTGATGGCTTGGAGAGAGGTATCGCCAATGTCCTTACAAGCTCTACTCCCTCGTGATCTTCCTTGTCAACCTTCACCCCTTCACAAACTTCTTCACTTTCAATCCTTTGTTCATCATTTTCATTTAATTCTTTTCCATCACTCAAATCATAAATGGGAGGAAGAGAGAAATCTACCTCCACATCACCTTCTATCTCATTGGGAGAAGATTCTTCATATTCAAAGGATTCACTACCAAGAAGCTTGGATGCATGATCTTCATCACCAAGGGGACTCAATTCTTGCTCCATTCCTTCCAAGTCTTCATTCAATAATTGTTTTGGAGGTTGTGCAGTTTCCTCCTCAACATCAAATTCAATCTTCTTGGAGGGTTCTCTTCAACTCTAGGATCCCAAGGAGGTTCCGCATCTCCTAAATCTTCAACCATTGCTTCCTTTTCTTCAATGATCATAGGCTCCTCCAATTGTTCTAACACAAAGTGGTATTCCTCCTTCTCCACCAGTGTTTCCAATCTCCTCTTCATGCTTTGTTCCCCAATTGACTCTCCACATGTGACCATGGGAGTGGTTTGAGTGCTCAAATATTGGGAGGCTAACTGGCATACTACCTTGGTCAAAGTAGCCATAAATTCTAGTGTCTCCCTTTGCATTTCTCCTTGCCCTTGAAGTATAAGGCTAAGGATTTCATACATTAAGGATTGGGGTGGATAAGAGGGTTCATTGTCTCAGAAAGATGGTTCGTGATAGAAAAGTGGTTCTTCTTGGTAAGGGTGTGGTAGTGTATATTGAGGTGGTTCTTGGGAGTAGTAATCTTGGAATGGTGGTTCCATGTATGGTTCATATGGTTCAAAAGGAGGTTGGTATGGTGGATATGGATCATGGTCACATAGAGGTGTTTAGTGAAAAGAGGCTTGTGAGTATGGTCGAGGGTTATGTTGAGGATATGGCTCATAGGCATATGTTGGTGGTTGTTGAAAGTCACAAGGAGATTCACCATAGCCATTGGATTGGTATGCATCATAGAATGGCTCTTCTTCATAGTGCATTGGTGGAGGTTGTTGCCATGAAGATTGATCATATGCATATGGCTCCTCCCACCTTTGGTTATCCCATTCTTGATACACATTCTCATTATAGTCCTTATTTCCTACAACATAGTTGTAATCACACTCATAGCCAAAGTGAGAATTCATGATACCAAGAGAAAATAAAAATAAAATCAAATAAGAAACAAAGAAAATCAAATCATAAAAACTAGCAAGAGCTAACAAAAGCAAACATATTCACACTATTCACATATGTACAATAACCAATAACGTAACACCATTGCAACTCCCCGGCAACGGAGCCATTTTTGATGATTGGATTCTTGACGGTTTAGAATTCCACTAATGAATTCTCATTGTAAAGTATAGTTTCTAAACCAACAATAATTCTTTCGTACAAAAGATTGTTTGTCACAAGTAACAAACCCCTAAATTTATAAACCGAAGTATTGAAACCTCGGGTCGTTCTCCCAAGGAATTGCAACAAAGTGTCTTGTTATTGGTTATGAGATATTTTGGGATTTTTGGGATAAGAGGTATAAAATGTAAATGGCAATGAAAATAAACTAACAGCTAAAAAGGTCTTGGTAAAGGTTGGTGGTCAAGGATCTCTATCTTAATCAATAACCACAACATGAGAAATGGCAAGGATCAATCCCACTAAGTTAACCCCTAACTAATAGTAGAGAAAAGTCAAGTGAGCAATATCAATCTAAGTCCATAAGTCCTAGTTCTCTACCAAGTCAATTAGCGAGATCTAGCGTTAATGGCTCCCAATCGTCAATTACTTGGACAATAGTAACTCAAGAGTTCCTAAGTTACCTTCCCAAGCCAAGAGCATAAAATTCTACTCTAAAATCCAACCAAGCATTTTACCAAACACTTGGAAGGCACAAAAGGAAAGCATAGTAAAATTGCAAGGTATGTAAATCTACACTACTCAATTACAAGGAATTAGACAACAACAAATCAAATGAACAATAAAGGAACATGAATCATAAAATGCATTAAAAGAAAATGGAAGAACAAAGTGCATGAACATAAAAGTAAAGAATTACAAGAATTAAAAGCAAAACTAGAGAGAGGAAATGTAGAAGAAGAAGAATTACAAAAGGAAAAGTAAATCGAAGCATGAATTAAACCTAGATCTAAGAAATTATAATCCTAATTCTAGAGAGAAGAGGGAGCTTCTCTCTCTAGAAACTACTCTACATGATGCTAACACTTCAAAACAATTGCTCCCCCTTTGCTTGGAATTCAATTCTGCATGAAATACACTCAGAAACAAGTTGGATTTGGGCCTAGACAGCTCAAAAATTGCCCCCAGCGTTTTTCCTTTAAGTGGGTCACGTGAGAGTATCGGCGCGTACGCGCCATGTGCGCGTGCACATCGATTGGCTAATTCTTCATCCGCGCAGACGCGTCATGTACGCGTGCACGTGCCTATGCGAAACCACTTTTCCGCGTGCGCGCCCATTGATGCATTCCCAATCTTTGTTTCTTCATGCATTCTCCTCTTTGTATGCTTTTCTCCTCATTCCTTCCATCCAATACTTGCCTTATGAACCTAAAATCATTCAACAAACACATCAAGGCATCAAATGGAATTTAAGTGAATCAAAATTACTAATTTAAGGGCCTAAAAAGCATATTTTTACACTTAAGCACAATTCAAGGGAGAATTACAAAACCATACCAATTCATTGAATAAATATGGGAAAGGGTGGTAAAATCCTCTAAAATAAGCACAAGATAAACCATGAAATCGGGGTTTATCATCAGGCCAAACGAGAATCAAAATCGGCAAGATGAAAAGCGACAAAAACAGAATAATGCAAGAAGTTATAAAAAGCGATCCATGAATAGAGACCTGACGAGGTCTGAAACAAAAAATGGATTGCTAGAAATAACTTAGAATGGACCGACATAAAAGAAGTCAGACTAGATCAAAGCGACAAAAAGTTATAAAAAGTAACCCATAGAAAAGAGGCCTGGCCAGCCCTGAAAATGGATTGCTAGAAATAACTTAGAAGGGACCGACATGATGAAGTCGGCCCAACAAAACTACAAAAAGTTATAAAAAGTAATCATAAAAAGAGACCTGACAAGGTTCAAATAAAATAGATTACTAGAAATAACTTAGAAAAGACCGACATGAAGAAGTCAGCCCAAACCAACTAAAGCTGTAAAAAGGTAATCCATAAAGAGAGACCTGGCAAGGTACAACTAAAAATGGATTACCAGAAATAGCTTAGAAGGGACCGACATGAAGAAGTCAGACCAAAGTAACAGAGCTATAAAAAGTAAATCCCAAGGGATTACTAAAAATGATTCGCAAAGAAATCGACCAACAAAAGGCGTGTGCTATAAGGGACTCAAGCCGGACCCAGAAAGCAATGACCTCAATCTACAAGTACTATATCAAAAAATGCAAAAAAGAACAAGTCGAACAAAGCTAGCCTCAAAGGCCATTTTGACTAAAAAGCAGAAACCAAAATAAAAGTATATCAAAAGAGGTCGAGCATCAAGATGCCAACACTCTAAAAGATGCTTGGAAGTGCTGAACAAAGCTACATGCAAAGCATATCACAAAAGAACAAAGCTGGCATAACAAAAGGCTCAAGAGGCCACCCAAAAAAGCCGACCTCAAGTGCTTAAAGAAACCACTTTGTTTTTCTACATAAAGTTGCTATAGAAAAGCAACCAAAATATCCAAGTCAAGCAGACCACAAGATACAGAAATAAGAGTTTAAAAGCCCACAGACCGGGCTGTACACAATATATAAAAGAAAATTATAAGGGATTCAAAGACTCCCCAGTAGCAGTATCTCGGGGTGAAGGAGGATGAGTCTGAAGGTGTATCGCATCAACAGTCCCATCATCCCAGTTCAAGATCTGGACATTAGGATCGGACTCGGGCTGGCCGACCTCAGTAGTAGGAGTTGAAGAAACCGGGGCAGCGAAGGCTTTGGCAGATGGCATAGGAGGAGCATTTACATCTACATCATCATCATCTGAGCCATCAGGGACAATCTTACCATCTACTACAATGTTGTCCAAGCTGAATAGGGAGAGGTCGAGCTCGGGCACAAGAACTCGAACCTCAGCCTTCAAATTCTTATAAGCAGCATTCACGCTACCTACAAGATGACCCTGGCGCTCGGTGTAGTCAGCCTGAACAGAGTCCAACCTCCCTCTGAGCTCTACCATCTCACCATAAGTTAAGACATAGCTCTCCTTAGTGCCATCTCCTCCGCCAAGTTCACAGAAGCCATTGCAGCAGTAGCCCGAGCCTTCTCACCTTCCAACTCTTTTTCCAGCTTCGCCACCTTCACCTCAAGCTCCTCCTTCAACCCCTTGATCCTGTCGAACTCCGATTTGGCCTCCTCCATAAAAGCCTTTGTTGCATGAATGGAGAGATCCTGGGCAGTTCGGTATAAAGCTGCTCCTATATGTGCCATCTTAATACTGCTCCGGATAATAAAATCTAAATGACGAAGGAGGGAGATATAATCAGTAGGAACAACACCATAAGGAGCAATTTATTGATCAACAAACCCAACGGTATCAAAGTCAAGGGCGTCTAAATTAAAAGGCTCAACAGCCCTCTGCCTTTTTGGAGGAGGGCCAACAGTAGGAAAAGAAGTAGCAGCAGAAGTCTAGAGAGGATTCAACCAAATGGACCTGAGGAGTGAGAATCATCCTCCTCGGCCCAGCAGAGCTTAAGATTGGCTTCTTAGGAGGAACTTGAGAAGATCCCTCTCCTACAGCTTTAGCCGAGATATTCTGGGCAGCGGTAGCCTTCCTCGCCTTCTTAAAAGCTTTCATGGAATCATTGGTATTTACCATCTCTGAAAAAATAAATCAACCAAAAAACAAGTCACAAATTGGAAGAAAAAGAAGCAAAGGCAAGTAAAACAGAGCAAGGGAAGTCGGTCACTACCCATCTCAGCTCGAATAAGAGAGGGGTCCCCTAAAAATCTCTCTGTATCGAGATGGGGAGGTTGCCCCCAAATATCTTCTAGCACATTCACAAAAGCTTGCTCGACCTCATCAAGCATCTCCCACGAGTATCGAGAGACCACAACATTCTTTTGCCAACACAAGGGGAAGGCAGGTTCACCATTCGACTCTAAGAAAAATGGTTGAGCTCCCTCAACAGCTCAAACCTTAAAAAAGTAGTTCTTAAAATCCCTTAAAGACTCATCATACATAGAAAACACTTTGTGCCCTTGGACAGACCTGAAAGAAACCCAAGAAGCTTTCTTTTTGGTAGTCCCAGGCTTGGTTAAAACAAAGAGATATAGAAAAAGAGTTTGAGAAGGTGTGACATCCAACTCTTGGCAAAGTAATTGAAAGATCTTAATAAAGCCCCAAGAATTCGGATGGAGCTAGGAAGGAGCTACATTACATGACCACAATAAGTTAGTCTCAAAGGAGGTAAAAGGAAAAGTAATATTCAGCTGGCTGAAAAAATAGTCATAGGCATAGAAGAAGGGACATTCCCCCTAGGTCAGAGAAGGAAAGCAAACCCTTTCATCAGAGTTAGGCGCTACCAATTCATAGTTTTTCTCCTGATTCCTACGACTACAGATCCGGTGATGTTTTCTAAGTTCCACAATGTACTCAAAATTAACTACCGAAACACACATCAGGACGAGGGAGTCCAGCCAATCAGACATGCCCTCGGGGACTTTGGAGGAGGTCTCGACAATATTTTTGCGAGAAGATATGGTCAACTAGTCCTACAGCAAAGACAAAGAAAGAGGGATTACTAAATAAACAGCTCGGGCATAACAAAGAAAGCAGCTCGGACAAAAACAGATATAACTCGACCTAAGGCACACATGGCAAAAGGAAACCCCAGGACACAATCCAAGGTCCAGGGGCATCCTTTGGAGGCAGTAACAAAGCATGGACTTAGAAAAAACTACAAAGTTATCTCAGCAAGGAAAATAAACCCTCTTTCAAAGTCAAAAACACTCCGAGAAGAAAGTGACAAATCAAAAAGTCATCAAAAGTAGCCAACAAAAGAAATGGTCAACATCAAAACACGTCAAAATCATTAAAGGCACAAGCAGTTCATAAGCCACAAAAAGTACGATCAGAAGCAGAAGCAGTGACAACATGCAAAACCCTAAAAGTATCAAACTATCAGGGAATTCACTTAGGAGCATATATAAGTCGAAGGAACACCAGAAAACATTCATCACAGCAACAATTAAGCACGACGATACGAAAAAGGTTCAAGCTTTCCAACGTAAATTCAAGCAAAATCAAAACTTTTCCAAAAAATAGAACAATGCAAACACAAAGGAGAACGGTGAAAAAAGTAAAAGAAAGAAACAGAAAGAAAACCAACCTGCAAAAGGAGGGAGACGATGAATGCAGGGAGGTTGAAGACAGGAAACGAGACCAAGAATCACCTTTTAAACAAGCGAAGCACCAACAACCACCAATAGCGCCACAGAGAGAAGTGTGAAAATGTAAAAACAAAAGTCCCAGGCGAGCTAGAAAAAACCGAAGGGAAAGGATGGAGTTACAGTTAGCAAAGAGAAGAAGAAACGGAAGCAAAATCTTTTGGAAGTTCAATTCAAAATGAAAAAGAGGGAAAAACGGAAAAAAAGAAGAGTTAATAGTGTAACGACCCAATTTCTGGTACGTCATGATCATACTAGAAACTGAGCGCTACTAACTTGCCTTCCTAAATATTATCAATTATTTATTATATGAGCCTGATTTGTTGTTAAAAGCGTAGTTATTTTACGAGGTACCTTTTTTCTTGAAAACATTTGGACTAATAAACGAAATCATTCACAATCAATTCTCAAATAATAACAGAAACAACAGTTATAAAAACCACACTTGTACACATTTCAAACAATTAACAACATTAAGTTATCCAGCCTTCATTAGAGTAAAGATCTTTAGTTAGAACACCCCTAGATATAGCTAGATAATACTATATACATATATATACATACAACATCCCAAGCCCTGACCTATTCAAGAAGTCCCTAAGCTGGCACCCAGGCTAGCCTAGACTCTTCACTCACCTAGTCCCTCTAAACTACTAATGTGAGGAAAAGTACATTCTAGGTCTTCAAAACTCAAGTCAGGTGGTACGTCATCAGCGAACTACGGAATGGTACTCATGCTTCCATCTGAAGGGAGAAGGGAGAGAGAAGGGGTAAGAATTGGGGAGTTCTTAGCAAGGTCGGGGTTATTAGTTAAGTTCATTTATAATGGCCTTTTTCAAGTTTCTAAATCTATTGCAAATCGATGATTTTATAATCAAATATTCAAAACCTTTTTTAAAAGAAATCAGTTAATTAACTGGAAATCTAAACTCCCTTTTCGGATAAAAGAATCTTGAGAGTTTCCTAAAGGTATGAATGACCAACCTATTCCAAACATAGGTTCATTAAGTCTATGCTGAACCAGCTTGATATTTCATACCTCATTAAACCACAACTCAAGTCAATCATGGCCTCTGGCCCATCATATAATCAATCATGGCTTCAGGCCAAAACAGCTCATTCACAACCAATACACTACAACCCAACCAATTTCAGTCACAATCACAAGTAATGAGGTTCAAGCACAATCAAGAGCAGTTACATCAGGTATAGCAATTAGCAAGTAAATAGAATTATTCACATAGGAAAACCAATTACAATATGCACAAGCAAGTATGATGCATGTCTAGTCCTACTGCAGGTAATGAGCTCATTTGTCGGTTACATACCCGCTCCCGACGTTCCCAGAGTCTTTTGACTAGGTAAGGCTTCCCTATTGGCAATACCCAATGCAAGAGTCCTTTGACTTGCGAGGCAAACCACTGCAAGAGTCCTTTGACTTGCAGGGTGGAGCTAGTTAGCTTATATATGTCCAACACACTCACTGTAAGAGTCCTTTGACTTATAGGAGCACACACACACACACTCACTATAAGAGTCCTTTGACTTAATGGAGCGTATGCTAGTTGTGTTTTCTAGATACCTCTGTAAGAGTCTTCTGACTTACAGAATAGCACTATAGCTAAGTATCCCAGGAAAGCATTCTCAGTGGTCGCACCACCATCTATCTGACTGCCTCTCTGCAGCAGATTCTTACATAACCGTTCTCAAGCATCGCTCGAAGGCTCATAAGTCACATATAACCATACTTTCCATCACATAGAAATCATCTTTTTCATCTTTCCACAATCATAGGTCAAGCATCGCAGTGATCTCATTTCACATTTCTCTGTATTACAACATCACAACAGCACACTACTATATTATTTTTAACTCCCTTTCTTTCTAACATGTTTGCAAGTTTTTAGAACTTGTTTCATTACCATACATTCTTCGATATCTTATCTTATACCTTCACTTAGGGGTTTAATAAAGAGAATTAAGGAGTTATGGACTCAAAACTGCCATCCTGAGACTTTTAGGAAAAACTGTCTTTTTATCAATATTTTATTATTATTAATAAAATAATATATTAATATTTTAATATTAAAATAATATTATTGTATTCAACTTTCAAAAATTGCATTTTGACCCCCGAACTTTTTAGAAATTGCATTTCGACCCCGTAACTTTTAATATTTGTAGTTTAACCCCTCAACTTTTCATTAATAAACTTTCAACCCCAAACTTTTTAATAATTGTATTTTGACCCCAAAATCATCAAAACCAAATGTTTTCACATTCTTCAAAAACCAAAAACACTTTTCTGAAAGTTCATCAAATTTCCACTTGATTTTCAGCTAGTTTTTCAATCTTTTTGGTAACCGATTTTTACCTGATTTTTATCAAACCAAAGAGCAATGTTTCAGCCATCAAATATACATCAAATAAGCATCAAATATCAGGAATTTCATGGCTGGAAAGCCATGTTTTCCAGCAGCAACAATAGAAACTTCAAAACCATCACAAACTTGATTTTCAAGCATTAAACAACAAGATTTCATGATCAAACCACCACACAAACACTCAAAATCAAGTCTCAAGAAACAAGATCTGATTTAGCACTCCAAGAACACAATCAATCATTGATTAATTTACCAAACTTTACCTCCTTTGCTGCTGCCAAAAGTTGAGCCAAAAATAAGCTTCCAAAAGCACTTTTACGCCTATTTTAACATAAAAAACAACTTTAGAACCATATGAGCCATGAAGGATGAAGGTTCATGATGGTGAAAAGAAGGTTTTTCTCACCTCAAGGCAGCTAAAAATCACGTTTTCTTAAAGCCTGTGGTGATTGAACAAGAGATCCTAAGAGAAAACATGAAGAAAACATCATCAGCTTGAGTTTCCACCGTGGCTGAAACTTCAAGGAGGAGGAGCAGCCATCATGCCTTGATTTACTCCATGAAAATTGATATAGAAATGAAGAGGAGGAATAGGTGTTCATTTTGGTTAGATTAGACTTTTGATAGGGGTTTTAGTTTGAGAAAGAACGGAGAAAGAAGCTTGAAGCTTTCATGGAAGTTCTCTTGGTTTCCTTCATGGAATTTTCAAATTTTGGCTTGTCTTGGAAGAAAAGGTGATGGTAATGATGAGTCTTGGGACCCATGGGGTTAAGATAAGCATTATCCTAAAGTTTGGTGTAAAAATATCTCAAGAAAGGATAATTACTGAAGCTAGATGTATTAGAATACAAGTGTTTCTTACTTTTCCCTTAAGAAAGCTTTGCTTGGAGAGCAAGAAAGGAAACATGTGATGGCTAACTCTGGGAGAGCCACGTGTCACAGGGTGCTTGATAAACTACTATTTTATAGTTTATCTTGTTGTACGCCTACATAACTTACCTCCCAGATCAAGGAAGGAAAGTCTCAGATCTATGTAGTTCTCGACCCCTTTTTTTTACACGGTTCCTGTACTCTTGTTGACTGAAGTAAAGTAATCCGGTGGACGGGACCCTTTTCTTTTCCCACACTTCAGAATAGTAGAAAGGAGTGTAAGATTGGTATTGGATGTATCGTTAGGCTGTGCCGAGCTCCGTTTTTTTTAGTGCAGGATTATAGGGAGGTTATATTAGCCTCCCAAGGTACTTACTGCCTGAATTGAGTGGATTTTATCAATCTTTACCCACTTATTCATACTATTTGCATGGTTTTACATTTGCCTTCCTAATTATGTGCTTTGATTGAAAACATGCTTCTTTGGCCTTAAGTTCCCTATGTTTAATCCTCTCTTATTACCATTAGATGCCTTGATATGTGTGTTAAGTGATTTCAGAGATTACAGGGCAGGAATGGCTCAGAGGATGGAAAGGAAGCATGCAAAAGTTGAAGGAAAACAAGAAGTTGGAGAAATTGCTAAGCTATCCAGCCTGACTTCTTCGCACTCAAACAACTATAACTTTAGCTACAGAGGTCCAAATGAGGTGGTTTCAGTTGCGTTGGAAAGCTAACGTCTGGGGCTTCGATTTGATATATAATACACCATAGTTTCCTGACGCTAGGCGACGCGAACTCGCGCTCCACACAGACGCGTCGTAGTGACGAAAATCAGCGTGGCAGATTTCTTCTCCAGCGATTTCTGGGCTGTTTTCGACCCAATTTTCGGCCCAGAAAACACATATTATAGGCTATAAAGTGGGGAATCCATTCATTCATAATCATCAGCTCATAATACACAATTTTTAGTTTTAGATGTATCTCTTTTAGGTTTTAGGATTAGGATTCCTCTTAAGGATTTAGAATTTCAACTCTTCATCAGGTTCAATATTTCTTTTACTTTATATTTCTCTTTTACTTTCAGACACTTTAATGCTCTCATTTAATTACTTATGTTGCCAGATTGGCTTATGAACTCTTTATGTTTAAATTGATTTTCTCTTATTAATGCAATTGAGGTATTTCAGATCATTGATTCTTATTTAGCTTTTTATGTTGTTGGCTTCAATTGAATAACTGGAAGCTCTTGAGTTATCAACTATCCGTGATTGGTTGTTATGTCGGCTAAATTGACTAGTATTCCACTAACTCTAGTCTTTCCTTAGGAGTTGGCTAGGACTTGGGAATCTAACTAATTAGTTCACTTGACTTTCCCTTGCTTTCATAAGGGTTAACTAAGTGGGATTAACTTCCATTCTCATAAGAGTAACTAGGATAGGACTTCCGAATTTTCATAGCTTGCCAAGAGTTTATTTTATAGTTATTTATTTATTTTATTTGTCATTTAAATTACTTGTTCCTTACGTTCAAAACCCTCAATTTACAAAACTCATAACCAATAATAAGAACATCTCCCTGCAGTTCCTTGAGAAGACGACCCGAGGTTTAAATACTTCGGTTATCAATTTTAAAGGGGTTTGTTACTTGTGACAACCAAAATATTTGTTCGAAAGGATTTTCTATTGGTTTAGAAGCTATACTTACAACGCGATCATATTTTTATATTTCTTTACCGATAGAAAAACCGATCGTCAAAATGGCGCCGTTGCCGGGGAATTGCAAATGTGTGCCTTATTATTGGTTATTGTAAATATTTACTTTTTGCTTGTTTATTTGTTTTTATTTTTGCTTTTTCATAAATTAAGAGGTTATTGGTTTTTATTTAGTTATTAAAAATTTTTCAAAAATTTGTTCTTGGTGTTCATCTTGATCTTTAAGTTGTTCTTCGTGTTCATCTTGACCTTCAAGTTGTTCTTAGTTGTTTTCTTCGTTTTGATCTAAAAATTTTAAGTTTGGTGTCATTTTATTATTTTTCTCTTTCCTCATTTAATTCAAAAATATCTTATCTCTTTATTTTAATTGAATTTTCGAAATTTGCATAAAAAAAATTCAGATTTTATTATAAAATTTTTTATTATCTTATCTTACTTTTAAATTTTAAAATTTAAATCTTTTTCAAAAATCATATCTTTTTCAAAATCTTATCTTATCTTATTTCAAAATCAAATTTCAAATTTCCAAAATTAAAAATTCAAATTTCAAAATTTAAATTTAAAAATTTTAAAAATCAAATCTTTTCAAAATTTAAATCTTTTTCAAACCTTTATCTTATATTATTGACTTTTTCAAAATTCAGAATTCAAAATTTAAAATTCAAAATTCAAATTTCAAAATTCAAAAATCAAAATTCAAATTTTTAAAATTCAAATTTCAAATTTCAAAATTTTAAATTTAAAAATTCAAATTTCAAAATTTAAAAATTCAAAATTCAAAATTTAATTTTCAAATTCAGAATTTAAATTTCAATAACCTTTTAATTTAAAATTGTTTTTATTTTTTTTTTAATTTTTATTTGTTACTATGAACTCTCACCCCTTTGGCTATGAGTCTGGTTACAATTATGTTACAGGAAGAGGAAATTACAATGAGAACAGGCATCAAGGTTGGAATAATCAAAGATGGGAGGAGCCACAAGGATTTGATCAACCCTCTTGGCAACAACCCCCTCCAATGCACTATAACCAACAACCATTTTGTGATGCGTACCAAGATGATGACTATAGTGGACCCCCTTTTAGTTACCAGCAAGCTCCATCATATGCCAATGAACCACCTCCTCAAAATAGCTTTGGATCACCATACTCACAAGCCCCTTTCCACCATTCACCTCCATATGACCCTAACCTGTCTCCACCATACCAACCACCTTATGAGCCAAATGAACCATACACAGAACCACCCCCATTCCAACACAACTACTCTCATGAACCACCACCTCAATATACACCATCTCCTTATCATTATCAAGATGAACCACCTTCTTACCATGAACCCTTTCTCCCAACAAATGAACCCTCCTATCCACCCCAAACCTCCATGGAAAAAGCACTTACCGATCTAAACTCTACTATACAAGCTCTCGTCGCCCAAATCAGACCACCAAATACCTTCAACAATCAACCCTCCAGCTCTAGTGCGCTTTCTTTTCAACCACAGAATGATCTCTCCATCCCATCACCACCATCCATGGAAGAGCACCCACATCCATCAATCCAAGAGAAGCATGATCCCAATGATGCTATTGACATGGAACAAGAGAGAAGGGATCATCTTCGCAAATCCATACTTCATAAGGAGCTAGAGGAGGCCCTAAAGGTGAAGGTAGTAAAGACCCTTGAAGTCAAAGAAGTGGTTGAAGAATTAGTGAAGGAAGACATCAAGGAGGAGTCTGATTTTGTCTTAGAGCAAGAGGAGGCCCAAAATGTAGAGATAGGAGGTTGAAAGGAGTTGTCATGGAAAGAAAATCATCGGGGATGAGTACGATTTTATATTAAAACTACTGGACAAAGCAGTAATTATTAAAGAGGAAGAAGTGGTTGAAAACTTGGGAGATGCTGAACCTCCATGGGAAAGTCAAGACATAGAGCCTCCTTCCAAGATGGTTGCATTTGATGTTGAGGAGGGTGTACAACCTCCAAGGCATGTCATGGTTAAGGACTTGGAAGAGGTCGATCAAGAGATGGAGATTCAAGAAAAAGAAGCACAACCTTCCATGCCCTTGGAAAGCAGTGAAGAGGAGATTGAATTGGAAGAAAGCTACCAAGAGGAAGAGGTTGAAAGTGAAGAAGCTTGCAAAGAGGTGGAAGTTATCAGAGAAGAGCACAAGGAAGTAAAGCCTGCAACTACCTTGCCAAAGTTGTTGGAGACCCCTCCCCCTAAGTTGCCATCATCCTTCACAACATTCAAGTGGGTAAAATTCATATCCCTTAGCTCTAATTCCACTTGAATATGGGCTACTGGAGACAGATGGTCAACTTAGAGCTCTTTGTGGCATTAAGAGTAAGAGGAAGATGGTCAGTGGTAAGAATTGTCCTGCAAGGTTCATTATGGTTGGAAGCTTTAAGTTTAAATGCAAGGGTTGGTGTAGAGCTCAATTAAATGGGTCTAGGAAGTTGTTTGGATGCTTCAGTGAGAATTCTAAAGCTGAACCACCCAGATGGAATCATGATAATCAACTTGAAGACGGGTGTAGAAACAAGATTTTGGATCCAGAAATATATGAGGATTAACGTTGGGAGCTCAAAGCTTGTGAAGAACCCCATCAAAGCTTAAGGAATTTACTTGGTATTGATAGAGCTTATTGGAAGTCCAAGCATTGGTGGAAATTTCAAGACGAGTTCAAGCACAAGCCACCATGACAAGGAGCTCAGCATATGTCCAACTTAAGGACTTTAACTAAAAGTGCTAGGTGGGAGACAACCCACCATGGTATGATCGTCCCTTTTTCAGTTTTAATTCTAGTCTGTTTTGTTTGTTTTTGAGTTTTGATTCGACTTGGAATCATGCATAACATTCATATTAGCATTGCATTCTGCATACTGCATTATTATAAAAAAAAAAAAGAAGAAGAAGAGAAAAGCACGCACACGACGTGACAGTGTCACTGACGCGTCCACGTCACCAGTGCGTTTTGAAGAAAAGAGAATTGGATAGAGAGTCACGCGAGAGCGTGGCTGGAGGCATGCCTTTGGCACAAATTGATCCACACGACCGCGTCGCTGATGCGTCCGCGTCATGTGGGAAAAATGCCACCCACGCGTCCGCGTCACCCCGCGAACGCGTGGCTCTGTAAAATCGACGTAAAGGGGTGTATGGTAGTATGTTGGGCTGGAATGGGGCTGGAACCATGCTAGAAGCACAAGCCCTACCACGTGAACGCGTTTCCCACGCGGCCGCGTCGTTTTCCAAAAATGGCCATCCACGCGATCGCGTCAACCACGCGACCGCGTCACCCCAAAATTTGGCAAAGAGAGTTTTGAACAGAGAGTTGCGCGAACGCGAGGCTTCCCTCGCGCTAATAGCACAAATCACTCCACGCGAACGCGTGACCCACGCGTCCGCGTCACTTCATAAAAGCGCTATCTGCGCGAACGCGTAACCCACGTGTCCGCGTCGCCTCCGCCGCACAGCTTATCCAAATCAGCGCCAAAAATCTTATCTTTTCTTCCTCAATCCTAATTTTTCCTCCCTCCTTTCTTACTTACTTCTTCTTCTGTTCTTTCCCTTCTCATTCTTCTTATCTTTCATTTTATTTTACTTAATTTATTTGCATATTTCATTCATTGCATCTTAATTTTGTGCATATTTTTTTTTCTTTTCTAAATTCATTATTTTTCCTTTGGTGTTAAAATTTTCTTATTTAACTGTTGCATCTTCTCTTGAATTTTTTTTGGTGCTTAGTGACTTGTGTTATTCTCGTTAGGTAATAATATTTAAATCAATGCCAATCTTTTATACTTGTATTTTTTTTGCATTGACATGAATTTATATTATCTTTCCTTACCCACTCTCTTCCCCATTGTTGCAAATTTTTTCACTCTTGATTTGCCATGTACTTCTACTATTCTCTCACTTGCATGTTGTGGCTACCATGTAATTGAGACCCTTATTATCTGGCATTAACACCCATATTTTATTTATTTTCTATCTTTATTTTGGGTTACTTTTCTTCTTTTCCCTCTTCTTTCAGGATGGCCACCACAAAGGGAGAGGAAAAGCCTCTTAATGGGAAGACAAACAAATCCACCTGCACAATCTTTGGAGAAAAGTATCAGTTGAAGCAACCCGTCCACTTGTACATCTTAGCATGCACCGAGGACGGTGCAATCTTTAAGTGTGGGGAGGTCGATACCGATCTCCATGGGTTAGTTACTCTTTAGTTAGTTGTTGCATTTGCATGTTTGATTGCATATTTATTTAATTTTGTGCATATTTTACCACCACTTGGTTAAAGTAATATTTTCTTTTTCAAGAAACTTTTTAGAGTATTTCACTAATTTGATTAAAATTTTTTGTTAAACTTGTTTGAAGAAATATTATACTGGAACATGGTTTAGAGTTCGAACACACAAAACCTGTGAGATTTTTGAGCTTATTTGATTGGTTGCATTTTATCAACCAATATTTTATTGATGTGTATTTTCTCTCTAAAATTGTGATCTTTGTCTTGCTTGATTCTATATTTCCATGGTTTGATGTATGCATGCACTTATATGATTGAGGCCTTTGTTTCACTGAGCTTACATACCCATATGGCCTTAACCTTTCATTATCCCTTGCAAACCAATTTTGAGCCGATTATACCCCTTTTGTTCTTTACTTTAGCACATCATTAACTCTAAGAAAAATACAATAATGCCCTTAATTTGAATCCTTGGTTAGCTTAGACTAGTGAGAGTGCTTATGATTTAAGTGTGGAGAAATTGGCTTTGGAAATATTTGGTTTGAGAATTGAGTATGTTAGAATTTTCTGAAAATGAAAAAAAAATGTTTAGGACATATTCATGCATTCAATAATTTAATCATATGCATTGAGAAAAACAAAAGAAAAAAATAATAATAAAATAAAATAAAATAGGAAAAAAAAAGAAAAGAGAGAAAAAGAAAAGAAAAAAGAGCAAATAAATAAAAGGAGACAAAATGCTCCAAAGTAAATGATGAAAGCAATGTATATGTACTGTACTTGAAATTAGAATGCATGAATATGTGTAAAACATGGTTAATGGATAGTTAGATGTGTTATTATGATTACATGGATTGTCTAAAGTTAGGTGGAAAGTTTAAGTTAATTAAGGATTCAGATTTTAGTCCACTTGCCCAAATACAATCCTACCTTGACCCTAACCCTATTACAACCCTTAAAAGACCTCTTGATATGTGTATCTGTACATTAAATTTTTGTTGATTGTTAGATGAAGAGCAAGCCTTAGAAAGCAAGATTAGTAGAAAATTGAGAGATCGAACCTTAAACACTTGAGCGATTAGAGTGTATACACTTTCGGTGAGGGTTCGATGCTCGATTCTTTGTTCCCGGCTTTCCTGAGCTATTTTCTTCTGCAAGTCTATTTGTACTTCATTTTTTTTTATTTGAATTAGTGAAATCCAGTTCATATTTGTTCTTAAAAGATTTGTTTACTTTTAACCAAGTAGGTAGAAACATTCTGCATATAGTTGCATTCATACAGATAGGTTGCATTTCATACATTCTATCATTCCTCTTCATTCTTTATAGCTTCTCTTGAGCTTAGCATGAGGACATGTTAATGTTTAAGTGTGGAGAGGTTGATAAACCACTATTTTATGGTTTATCTTGTGCTTAATTGAGTGGATTTTATCAATCTTTACCCACTTATTCATACTATTTGCATGGTTTTACATTTGCCTTCCTAATTATGTGCTTTGATTGAAAACATGCTTCTTTGGCCTTAAGTTCCGTATGTTTAATCCTCTCTTATTACCATTAGATGTCTTGATATATGTGTTAAGTGATTTCAGAGATTACAGGAGAAAGAGATGATCATTTTGGTCGGATTAGATTTTTGATAGGGGTTTTAGTTTGAGAAAGAACAGAGAAAGAAGCTTGAAGCTTTCATGGAAGTTCTCTTGGTTTCCCTCATGGAATTTTTGAATTTTGGCTTGTCTTGGAAGAAAAGGTGATGGTAATGATGAGTCTTGGGACCTATGGGGTTAGGATAAGCATTATCCTAAAGTTTGGTGAAAAAATATCTCAAGAAAGGATAATTACTGAACCTAGATGTATTAGAATACAAGTGTTTCTTACTTTTCCCTTAAGAAAGCTTTGCATGGAGAGCAAGAAAGGAAACATATGGTGGCTAACTCTGGGAGAGCCACGTGTCACAGGGTTCTTGATAAACCACTATTTTATGGTTTATCTTGTACTCAATTGAGTGGATTTTATCAATCTTTACCCACTTATTCATACTATTTGCATGGTTTTATATTTGCCTTCCTAATTATGTGCTTTGATTGGAAACATGCTTCTTTGGCCTTAAGTTCCCTATGTTTAATCCTCTCTTATTACCATTAGATGCCTTGATATGTGTGTTAAGTGATTTCAGAGATTACAGGGCAGAAATGGCTCAGAGGATGAAAAGAAAGCATGCAAAAGTGGAAGGAATACAAGAAGTTGGAGAAATTGCTAAGCTGTCCAGCCTGACCTCTTCGCACTCAAACGGCTATAACTTTAGCTACAGAGGTCCAAATGACGCGGTTCCAGTTGCGTTAAAAAGCTAACATTCAGGGCTTAGATTTGATATATAATATTCCATAGTTGCTCTAATGCTAGGCAACACAAACGCGCGCTCCACGCGGATGCGTCGCAGTGACAAAAATCAGCGTGGCAGATTTCTTCTCCATCGATTTCTGGGCTGTTTTCGACCCAGTTTTTCACCCAGAAAACACATATTAGAGGCTATAAAGTGGGGGAATCCATTCATTCATAATCATCAGCTCATAATACACAATTTTTTGTTCTAGATGTAGTTTTTAGAGAGAGAGGTTCTCTCCTCTCTCTTAGGTTTTAGGATTAGTATTCCTCTTAAGGATTTAGAATTTCAACTCTTCATCAGGTTCAATATTTCTTTTACTTTATATTTCTCTTTTACTTTCAGACACTTTAATGCTCTCATTTAATTACTTATGTTGCCAGATTGGCTTATGAACTCTTTATGTTTAAATTGATTTTCTCTTATTAATGCAATTGAGGTATTTCAGATCATTGATTCTTATTTAGCTTTTTATGTTATTGGCTTTAATTGATTAACTGGAAGCTCTTGAGTTATCAACTATCCGTGATTGGTTGTTATGTCGGCTAAATTGACTAGTATTCCACTAACTCTAGTCTTTCCTTAGGAGTTGGCTAGGACTTGGAAATCTAACTAATTAGTTCACTTGACTTTCCCTTGCTTCCATAAGGGTTAACTAAGTGGGATTAACTTCCATTCTCATAGGAGTAACTAGGATAAGACTTCCAAATTTTCATACCTTGCCAAGAGTTTATTTTATAGTTATTTATTTATTTTATTTGTCATTTAAATTACTTGTTCCTTACTTTCAAAACCCCCAATTTACAAAACTCATAACCAATAATACGAACATCTCCCTGCAGTTCCTTGGGAAGACGACCCGAGGTTTAAATACTTCGTTTATCAATTTTAAAGGGGTTTTTTACTTGTAACAACCAAAACGTTTGTACGAAAGGATTTTCTGTTGGTTTAGAAGCTATACTTACAACGCGATCATATTTTTATATTTCTTTACCGATAGAAAAACCGATCGTCAGTGCTGACTCATCAGATTTTAATAATAAAATATCAGTTTGAAGATAATTACTAAAACTAGATACATCAGATTACACTACTAAAGGATAAGCATGAGCGTTAATAGTATAAATGATACTAGTAACATGATAATCATGAGAATAAAAGATATATGATGAAGCATTAGCATTGCTAAGTTCATCTAAGAATGCCGGTATTATCCATTACCGGTAGATTTCTAGCTCTGTTATTATATTACTAAACATAGATCAACATTAACCACAACAGAGGAAATAATAATATAATATTCCAAATAAAATAATAATATATGAATATTATATTAATATAATTTTTCTCTCAAAATTCGAGACCAGCTCGTCACAATGAGACTAACCACGAAAATCAGAATTTTGAAATTCGGACCCGAAGTGGTTCAAAAATGCAACTTTTTGCGACGTGCCTGCTTAGATTAGGAGAGGTGTCTGGTGCAGTCAAGCTGCTGACTCAGCAGCTTGATGACACAGCACCTGTGCAGCAGAGGTGCTTACATGCACTAAAATTCCTAAAAATTCCTTAAAAATTCTGTTTGATCCCGAAAAAGCGCCGTTTCTTCGAGGCTAGGCCGTTACAAATAGGGTATTAAAAACCCTCGCACATTCCCAAGGCAAAGAAACGCGCGTTTCCAAAAAGAAAAGAAAGACGTTCCACATTCAGAGGGAAACTCTACAAGAAGAAATTGACAATGCTTGAGCTCGGCTTCTCTAAAAAAGGGTTGAAGTCCAAAGCCAGGATTCGACCTCAAAAGGAAGACCACGCTCGAGCAGGGGCACTGTTCATACCCTGGGTCGAGCTGTACGACCCGGGCTGACTGACAACAAGTCGACCAACCTGTTCGGACCTGAATTATCCGACCTCTTTGTAAAAGAGGTCGGCCAAATCACTACAGAGGCCCAAGAAGGACCAGACAAAGGGAACACGACCTAAATGTAAAGGTAGCCAAAGCCTAGAAAGATAAGGACGGTTCCCCTAAAGATAAGATGACTTCACTCAAAGATAAGATAAGATAACTATCTTATCTCTAGAAAAGATCACCCCACACCATTATAAATACACTGGAGCACCCAGGCATAACTCATACTCTGATTCTACATAAATACCTGCTTAATACCCTTGCTAACTTAAGCATCAGAGTCCCTTGCAGGTACCACCACCCTCCGGTGACAAAGGAAATGTTGCCAGTCCAACAAGTCGGACGCGACAGCTCCGGCCACCTCCCACCAGCCGGATACGTCATCTTCGACCCGTACAGAAGATCTCGTCCGAGATCGACCTACAGTTTCAGGTAACCCTCGGAACACGTATCTTTTCAAAACCATATCTTTTCATCAATCTTCTCTTCAAATTACTATCTTTTTTCTAATTTAAATTAAATTTAAACCATATCCCTTTCAACAACTTCATTTCAAATCTCATCTTTTCAAATCAAATCTCTTTCAATTCAATTCTTTTCAAATCTTTTTCCATCTATATCTTATCTTTCATATCTTTTCTTTATGAATACCATCTCTTTTCACAATCTTTTTCAAATCTTTTTTCATTCCATTTAATTTTCGATAATATCTTGTTATCATATCCTTAAAATTCAAATTGATTATCCTTCCCCTTTTATAAAGACCCATCCTCCCTCCCTCTTTCTCCACATTTAAACTCTCCCTTCTCCTTCACGCCTCTCTTCGCCTCTCCTACGCCTCTTTTCCTCTCCCTTTTGCTCGGGATGAGCAAACTTTTTAAGTTTGGTCTGGAAAATGCTTTGCTTTTTCAACTATTCTAATTCCATGGCTCCAAGAAATGGAAGATCTAAACCAAGAAATAAGAAAGAAGACACTCCATCAACACCTGTATTTAAACCTTATAGGTTCTACTCCAAGCTACATGAAGAACATTACTATGAAGTAATGTGCAAAAAGACTGTGATTTTGGAAGTCAAGTTTGACTTAAAAGAAGATGAATACTTGAAAATCCAAGAACAAATTCAAAAGATGGGTTGGGAAGTTCTGGCCAACCACGTAACCAATGTTGGAATAGTAGGCATCCGTGAGTATTTTTGCAAACCCGTGGATGACAGATAAACAAAATAAAGGGGGACAAGGATTCCATACATGGCGTACCATGGTCCAAGGAAAGACTCTGCATTTTGATCTGGATAAGGTGAAGGAAATTTTCAAATTACCCCCACAAAAGGATGACCCTGACTCCTTTAATAGGAGGGTACTAGCCAAACCAAGGCTAGATCAAGTCCTTGAGGACATATGTTTGCCAGGATCCAAGTGGATCAATGATAAAAAAAGCAAACCAAACCAATTGAGGAGAATAGATCTCAAGCCAGTTCCTAGAGGATGGCTGGAGTTCATTCGACGTTCCATACTTCCCACTAGCAAATGTTCTGAAGTTACTTTAAGGAGAGCTATGATGATCCATTGCATCATGTTGGGCAATGAGGTGGAAGTTCACCAAATAATCCCCTGTGAGCTATACAAGTTAGCAAACAAGACCTTAACCCAAGCCAAGCTTGCTTTCCCAACAAACCTTGTCTCTCACTTGTGTAATGAGGCAGGAGTCCTGATTGATAGAGACACTGGTATTCCAGAAGACAATTGATGCGTGTGCATCATGTTGTATTTTTCTATACCAAAAAATCAATTCATAATGCTTAATTATAGGAGTGTTTTGGTGATTAAATTGAATATTACTTTGATTGCTTGAGTTAATGAATTTTATAGGAAATGACAGAAAAAGAAGCAATAAAAGCACTAATAGAGGAAGCACACTCCCAAGGTGGCAAAAGAGTTGGAAACAAACTCAAAGAGAGGCAAAGAGGATTTGAAACCCTGATCTCTTCACACTCCAACAAAAATAACTCGAGCTACAAAGCTCCAAATGAGGCTATCTTAGTGCCATTAGAAAGTAGACTTCCAGAGCTTTCCAACCATATATAACACTTTATAATGGACACTAGATTTGAGGGTACAAATCGCTATTCTTTCATTACTACGTACTAGGCGTGCGGCTAGGCATGCCTAGGTGTGACACGCTGGGCCAAATTTCCTGCGAGCATGCCAGAATGACCTCTACACCTTCGAAAGATCATAACATGGGCTAGAGAGGTCCAAATGACATGCTTCTAGTGGCGTTAGAAAGCTGATTTTCAGAGCTTTCCAATGATATATAATAATTTATGGGGGACATGAAGTTTGGAGCCAAGAATGACCCATCTTTCAACGTTGAAAGATTGCCAAAGCCCAAATTGTCACCAAAGTGCCAGTTCAATAACACTCCACATTCGGCCACTTCTAATACTCCAATTCCTTCATTTATTCTTCAATGTTTCAAGCCTCTAAGAAGAGAATTTAAATTTCACAAGCCCAAGTCAAGCCACAATTAACAATCAATCAAGGCCACAAGAATCATCTAGAAGTAATTAGGAAATTTGCATTTGATTATAATTTCATTTGAATTTGTAATTTAGGTAGCTTATAAATAGGACTTTAGGTTCATCATTTTACACACACCATGGAGGGGTGGAGGTGACTCTACTCCCCTTTCACTCTCATTCTCTTCTCTTCTACCATTTCTTTTATATACACTTTTGTAAATATTTAGTTATGAGCTTCTAATTTCCAACATTGGAAAAGAGAGCTCTATTGCTATTTGATGGATTAATTTGTTTTTATTCTTCTTATTCTCTTCATCTCTCCTTGATTTACTAGAAAGAATTTCGTTCTTCATTTTATCATTCAATCATCTTGTCAAAGAGATTGAATGAACTTGGGTTTTATACGAACCTTGGAAGAGGAATCATAAAACTATGCTTGAAATCCTTTCTCACATTGAGTGGATTTGGGTTTTGGGATTAGATAATTGTGACGCTAGATCTACCCATTACTTGGATCCATGAGGATGTGTGGTATAATTAGGGACCATTCTTCATCTCTTTTCATGAGCAATTAGACCAAGAGATTAGCTATTGATCAATTAGAGAGATTAAATCACCAAGGAATCGGGATTTGATCAGTCATGATTGCCAAAAGGTCAATGAGTTGCATGATTGAAGAGGAGATGAAAACTACTGATCTTGAGAATGCAATATCTCTTGATGCCAATGTTAATTTCATTCTTAATTCTTGTTATTTACTTCTTGTCTTTAATCCTTGTCATTTACTTATGCACATTTATGTCTTTATTTACTTTTGCGCATTTATGCCTTCCAAGTGTTTGTAGAAATGCTTCACTTGGTTTTACTTTCTATTTATTTACTTTCTTGCACTTTACTTTCTTGTACTTTCCATTCCTTGCAATTTACATTCTTGCACTTTAATTTTCAGCACTTTACATTCTTGTCATTTATTTGTTCTTTATTGCTTTCATTTAATTTCAAGTCATTTAAATTTCTTGTTGCTTATCATCACAATTATGACCGTCTAACTAGAATAATTAATCAACTATTGCTTGCTTAATCCGTTAATCCTCGTGGGATTGACCTCACTTGTAACAACCCCGATTTTCGAGTACGTGAGATCTTTTCTGAAAGTACGGATTTCTCCGGAAGATCATTAAGGGGAGAACCTATGCTATATCATCAAGCATCTCAATTCTCATTGTCATTATATTATCGTTAATTCAGGAGATAAGCCCAACAATGCAATTGCAAAGAACCTAATTTTTGAACCGTATCAGTTATGAGTTTTGATTCTAGTTTTCGTAAATAGTCTCTGTTTGACAAATAGGACTCGATTCATGAGAGGAGAGAGATAATAGTATAATATTATCATTATATTAGTATTAGAAAATTCTTGAATGATATTATAAGGTTACCTGGTCTGTTTTAGTTAAAAACAGAAAATCGGTTTAACCGGGTGTACGGTTTACTGGTGCAGCTTAGCACCAGCACTCTCTGATGACTTTAGCAATGATAAGTCCTCATCATACATAGTCTATTATCATAATAAACATGTTACTAGTGTCATTTATGCTAGTAGCTCAGAAAATAATTTTTAGAGATGTTTTTACAAGTGTTCCGATACACCTAGTTTTAGTAGTTATACACCTGAGATATTTTAATATTATTTTAATCCACCTCCAAGCCAACCAATCACAACTCACCTTACACCCCTAAGACACTCCAAGGCTGGTCATTTACTCCCTTTTGGCCGAAAATAACAAGAGAGAAAAGAGAGAAACTTTCATGAACACTTAATCTTCAAAGCTTGATTTCTTCTGAACTAAAACTCAAATCAAAACTCCGATTTCACCAAAATGATCCTCTCTTCTTCCTCTACATAACCATGTGACTTATCAAGGCTAGAAATAAGATGAGATGGCTGTCTCCCTCCCTCTTCAATTTGGTTTTCAAGGAAACATGCTTAAACAAGTGTTTTCTTGATGTTCTTCCTTAGATCTCTTGCTTAGCTTGACTTGTGGGCCAAAGATCTTTGATTTCCTGCACGTTTAAGGTGAGGATAACCTTCCTAAGATGCTGCTGAAGTTCGTTTGGTTGATGGTTTAGAGTTTTAAAGTTGTTCTTGATGTGTTTTAGGAGGAAAAAAATTGCTTTAAGAACACTTCAAAGAGTAACCGGATTTGGAGCAGCAAATCAAGGTAGGGTTTGACGAATTTAATCTTGATTGATTGTGTTTGATTTGTGTGATTATGATATGGTTTGACTGTGCTTGAAATTGATTGTTTGTATGAGTAATTCTTGTTGAAATTTTGGTGAAAATTTGATGAAATTTGATGAAATTCAAGCTATGAATATGTGTTCTTGTGGCTGCTGGAAAACGAAACCCTAGAGCTTAAATTGGGGTTCAATTTATGTTAAAATAATGTAGAAAAGATTGGGTTTTAGTGGCTGGGAATTTATTTTGAATTTTGGTAAAAATCGGTTGCTGAAAAGACTGAAAAACGGGTAAAACCAGAGAAAGAATCTGAAGAATATACGAAGAACATGAAGATCACTTAGAGTGTGGTAAAGAACATTGAAGAACACCTTTTAGATCTTAGAAAGGGCAAGGAAGTAAATATTTTGGTGTTTGACGGGTTGTAATTTCTGAAAGTTAGGGTGGTTAAAGTTGAAATATTAAAAGTTACGGGTGGTAAAAAGTGAATTTATAAAGTAAAAGGTTAAAGGAAGGTCATTTTCGAAAATATATTAATAAAATAATAAATAATAATAAAATATTAAGTAATAATATTTAATTAAAAATAATATTTTAATAAAAATAATAAAATAATACGAAAAAGGCAGTTTTCTATAAAAGCTTTAGAAAGACAGCTTTAAGTGCAGAATCTCATAATTACCTTCATAAAACACTTAAGAAGTGGTAATAACATGATAGTGAGGCAAAGATAAAGGAAAGATAAGAAGTTAAAGAAAAGATAAAAACCAAAGAAAATTCTGTAAAGTTTTAATGACAGAAAAACAGACAGAAATTAGTGAACGAACTAGGGCAACATAGTTAGTCCTTGAGTTGCGACTAGGGTTAGGTATAATATGAAAAGTTAAATTGTTTCAGTATAGACTTAATGAACCTATACTTGGGATAGACTAACTATTCATACCGAAATTTACATAAGCTTTAAATACATACGTTAAACAGAGAAATTAGAGCAGAGTAGAGAAAACACAGAGAACAGAGTAACCAAAGAAAAGTAAATTGATACAGAGAAAAGAGTAACTAGAGTAGAATAAAGGGATACAGAGAAAAGAGTAATCTGATAAAAAGAAATAGTTTGAGTTAAGATGCATAAGAATGTGAAAGTGATGATGAATAATGAGAATGATAAAGAATGATGATAATGAGAAAAGAGTAATATAACAAAGAGAATAGAGGAGAAGAGTATAAAAATAAAGTGTTAAGCCTTGTGGCATAATATTCTATTATATGTTCATCTGATGCTTTTCTATTGGCCCTAAAGGTCCTGTAGGCCCAAGTTCACCTACAGTGAGTTGTTATTCCTGTAGGCCGAAGTTCACCTGCAGTGAATATCAATTGTGTATCTCAGGGTGTTGCTACTGTAGGCCGAAGTTCACCTACAGAGAGTTGTGATACTTGTAAGCCGAAGTTCACTTACAGGGGCACAATTTCTGTAAGCCAAAGTTCACTTACAGAGGTTCCATTTCTATAGGCCGAAGTTCACCTATAGAAAGTTGTTGTGTTGTGATTGAACTATTCCTGTAAGCCGAAGTTCACTTACAGGAGTGCTATTTCTGTAGGCTGAAGTTCACCTACAGAGATAAAGCCATATCTAGGACTAGTTCCTAGGTAATGTCGGGCTGCAGGGTGTAAACTGACACGTGAGCTCATGGCCTGCATAGGACAGACATGCATCATACTTGGTTGTGCATTTCCTCTGTTATGATTATTGAATGAATGTATGCTCTGTTTGTTTGTATTCTATTCTTTGTATTTGCATTTTATTTTCTTGTATTCTTTTGTTTGTGTTCTGCTTTCTGTTTTTTCTATTTTCTCTATTTATCTGTATTTTCTGTTTACTACATCTCTATATTTTGCAATTTATCTGCTAAATAACACGGAATTAATGAACTTAACTAATAACCCCGACCCTACTAAGAACTCCCCAGTTCTTACCCCTTCTCTCTCCCTTCCCCCTTCAGATGGAAGCATGAGTACTCTTCCGTAGTTCACTGACAACCGTTCACAAAAAGGATTCCGCTCTAGGTAGTCTTTTGAGTCTAGGGTGAATCTCGTTCTCTGTTTATCTGTATATACTGTGAGACCAGCCAACGTCTGCACCCCGTTTGTATGCGCACTTTAGCCTAAATCCTGTGTACGAGACTCCTGTTGTGTCGCTACTTGATGGAGTACCAGTAGGACGTCATATGGAAATGTATGATCGTGCAGAGGATTAGTAGACGACCTTCCACCTTTTGATGAAATTCGACTTGACTCGAGTTTTGAAGACCTAGAATGTACTTTCCCTCGCTTTAGTAGTTTAGAAGGACTAGGTGAGTATAGAGTCTAGGCTAGCCTAGGTGCCAGCTTAGGGACCTCTTGAACAGTTAAGGACCTGGGATGTTGTATGTATGTATATGTATATAGTTATTATCTAGCTATATCTACGGGTGTTCTAACTAAAGGTCTATACTCTAACAAAGGCTGGATCATTAAATGTTGCTAGCTACTTGTGATGTATTTATGTGTGGTTGTTTATAATTGTTTTATCTGTTATCACTTGTGAATTGATTATGAGTGATTCCGTCTATTAATCCAAACGTTTTCAAAAAAAAATACACCTCGCAAATTAACTACGCTTTTAACAACGAATTAGGCTCATATGATAAATAATAGATAATAATTAGGAAGACAAATTGGTAGCGCTCAGTTTCTAGTATGATTTAGACATATTGAAAATTGGGTCGTTACAATTTGGTATCAGAGCAATTCGTTCCCAGTAGAGCCTAGGGAGTGGACTGACTATGCTTTACTGCATACTCTGTTTATGTGTCTCATGCTATTAGGGTATCTTTAAGATACATTTGGCATGAATGTCTATGAGTGCTCATTTTGGGAATGTTCGTGCTTAACTTGAGACATTAAGATTGATCACCTTAATGTTGATTGTTTGGTGCGGATAAGACCTCAATGACTATGAATAGGCATGGTTTACTCGAGCTCGGAACGATGAATCAACGTGAGCCACAGCTATCTTTATAGCTGTTATGATCTTCATGGCTATGGTTATGTGAGATTTGGATGCTGTAAGGAACGAACTAATATCTTTGTCAGGATGGCTTGAAGGAAATAGACTGCTTGAAGATGGATTCTGCATGTGGCTGAAATTTTGAGGGCAAAATTTTCTTTTAGGAGGGTAGAATGTAACAACCCCGATTTTCGAGTACGTGAGATCTTTTCTGAAAGTACGGATTTCTCCGGAAGATCATTAAGGGGAGAACCTATGCTATATCATCAAGAATCTCAATCCTCATTGTCATTATATTATCTTAAATTCAGGAGATAAGCCCGACAATGCAATTGTAAAAAACCTAATTTTTGAACCGTATCAGTTATGAGTTTTGATTCTAGTTTTCATAAATAGTCTCTGTTTGACAAACAGGACTCGATTCTTGAGAGGAGAGAGATAATAGTATAATATTATCATTATATTAGTATTAGAAAATGCTTGAATGATATTATAAGGTTACCTGGTCTGTTTTAGTTAAAAACAGAAAATCGGTTTAACCGGGTTTACGGTTTACTGGTGCAGCTTAGCACCAGCACTCTCTGATGACTTTAGCAATGCTAAGGCCTCATCATACATGTTCTATTCTCATAATAAATATGTTACTTGTGTCATTTATGCTAGTAGCTCAGAAAATAATTTTTAGAGATGTTTTTACAAGTGTTCCGATACACCTAGTTTTAGTAGTTATACACCTGAGATATTTTAATATTATTTTAATCCACCTCTAAGCCAACCAATCACAACTCACCTTACACCCCTAAGACACTCCAAGTCTGGTCATTTACCCCCCTTTTGGCCGAAAATAACAAGAGAGAAAAGAGAGAAACTTTCATGAACACTTAATCTTCAAAGCTTGATTTCTTCTGAACTAAAACTCAAATCAAAACTCCAATTTTACCAAAATGATCCTCTCTTCTTCCTCTACATAACCATGTGACTTATCAAGGCTGGAAATAAGATGAGATGGCTGTCTCCCTCCTCCCTCTTCAATTCGGTTTTCAAGGAAACATGCTTAAACAAGTGTTTTCTTGATGTTCTTCCTTAGATCTCTTGCTTAGCTTGACTTGTGGGCCAAAGATCTTTGATTTCCTGCATGTTTAAGGTGAGGATAACCTTCCTAAGATGCTGTTGAAGTTCGTTTAGTTGATGGTTTAGAGTTTTAAAGTTTTTCTGGATGTGTTTTAGGAGGAAAAAGTGCTTTAAGAACACTTCAAAGAGTAACCGGATTTGGAGCAGCAAATCAAGGTAGGGTTTGACGAATTTAATCTTGATTGATTGTGTTTGAGTTGTGTGATTATGATATGGTTTGACTGTGCCTGAAATTGATTGTTTGTATGAGTAATTCTTGTTGAAATTTTGGTGAAAATTTGATGAAATTTGATGAAATTCAAGCTATGAATGTGTGTTTTTGTGGCTGCTGGAAAATGAAACCCTAGAGCCTAAATTGGGGTTCAATTTGTGTTAAAATCATGTAGAAAAGATGGGGTTTTAGTGGCTGGGGAATTTATTTTGAATTTTGGTAAAAATCGGTTGCTGAAAAGACTGAAAAACGGGTAAAAACAGAGAAAGAATCTGAAGAATATACGAAGAACATGAAGAACACTTTGAGTGTGGTGAAGAACATTGAAGAACACCTTTTAGATCTTAGAAAGGGCAAGGAAGTAAATATTTTGGTGTTTGAGGGGTTATTTTGTAATTTCTGAAAGTTAGGGTGGTTAAAGTAGAAATATTAAAAGTTACGGGTGGTAAAAAGTGAATTTATAAAGTAAAAGGTTAAGGGAAGGTAATTTTCGAATATATATTAATAAAATAATAAATAATGATAAAATATTAAATAATAATATTTAATTAAAAATAATATTTTAATAAAAATAATAAAATAATACAGAAAAGGCAGTTTTCTGTAAAAGCTTTAGAAAGACAACGTTAAATGCAGAATCTCATAATTACCTTCATAAAACACTTAAGAAGTGGTAATAACATGATAGTGAGACAAAGATAAAGGAAAGATAAGAAGTTAAAGAAAAGATAAAAACCAAAGAAAATTCTGTAAAGTTTTAATGACAGAAAAACAGACAGAAATTAGTGAACGAACTAGGGCAACATAGTTAGTCCTTGAGTTGCGACTAGGGTTAGGTATAATATGAAAAGTTAAATTGTTTCAGTATAGACTTAATGAACCTATACTTGGGACAGACTAACTATTCATACCGAAATTTACATAAGCTTTAGATACATACGTTAAACAGAGAAATTAGAGCAGAGTAGAGAAAACACAGAGAACAGAGTAACCAGAGAAAAGTAAATTGATACAGAGAAAAGAGTAACTAGAGTAGAATAAAGGAATACAGAGAAAAGAGTAATCTGATAAAGAGAAATGGTTTGAGTTAAGATGTTGTAAAAGTAAAAGCTGTAAAGTTTGTATAGTATGATTGAACAGAGAAAGAAAGAAGTACTGCATAAGAATGTGAAAGTGATGATGAATAATGAGAATGATAATGAATGGTGATAATGTGAAAAGAGTAATATAACAAAGAGAATAGAGGAGAAGAGTATAAAAATAAAGAGTTAAGCCTTGTGGCATGTTATTCTATTATATGTTCATCTGATGCTTTTCTATTGGCTCTAGAGGTCTTGTAGGCCCAAGTTCACCTACAGTGAGTTGTTATTCCTGTAGACCGAAGTTCACCTGTAGTGAATATCAATTGTGTATCTCAGGGTGTTGCTACTATAGGCCGAAGTTCACCTACAGAGAGTTGTGATACCTATGAGCCGAAGTTCACTTACAGGGGCGCTATTTCTGTAAGCCGAAGTTCACTTACAGAGGTTCCATTTCTATTGGCCGAAATTCACCTATAGAAAGTTGTTGTGTTGTGATTGAACTATTCCTGTAAGCTGAATTTCACTTACAGGAGTGCTATTTCTGTAGGCCGAAGTTCACCTACAGATATAAAGCCATATCTAGGACTAGTTCCTAGGAAATGTCGGGCTGCAGGGCGTAAACCGACACGTGAGCTCATGGCCTGCATAGGACAGACATGCATCATACTTGGTTGTGCATTTCCTCTATTATGATTATTGAATGAATGTATTCTCTGTTTGTTTGTATTCTATTCTTTGTATTTGCATTTTATTTTCTTGTATTCTTTTGTTTGTGTTCTGCTTTCTATTTTTTCTATTTTTTCTATTTATTTGCAATTTATCTGCTAAACAACATGGAATTAATGAATTTAACTAATAACCCCGACCCTACTAAGAACTCTCCAGTTCTTACCCTTTCTCTCTCCCTTCCCCCTTCAGATGGAAGCATGAGTACTCTTCCGTAGTTCACTGACAACCGTTCGCAAAAAGGATTCTACTCTAGGTAGTTGACGAAAGGAACTTTTGCGTGGTCTAGAAATTTGCGGATAAATCCTCGTTGCAAGTATAGCTTCTAAACCAACAAAAGTCCTTTCATACAAACGTTTTGGGTGTCACAAGTAACAAACCCCTTTAAAAATTGTTAACCAAGTATTCAAACCTCGGATCATCTTCTCAAGAAACTGCGAGGAAGTATGTTCTTATTATTGGCTATAAAGGTTGTAATCGGGGTTTAGAAGATGAGAAGCAAGTAATTTGAATGACAGGTAAAGTAAATGGCAATTAAAAATAAATAAATACTGTAAAGCAAACTTTTGGCAAGGTAAGAGAAGTTGGAGGTCCAACGTAGTTATCTCTCTCAACTATAATGAAAGTTGAATCTAAACTCCACTTGATCAACCTGTACTAGGGCAAAGAAAAGTCAAGGGACTAATTAAATTGACCTTTGAATCCTATTTATTTCCTAAGAAAAGGTTGGGATTACTTAAGTTCAACTCAATTAGCAAGATAACGATTATCAATTATGTTGAGTTTAATAACTGTTGAGTTACTGAATTCTTAACCAGGACCAAAAAAGGAAAAAGTAAAATTGCTGGAATAATAAAAATATCCTTAGATGGGAAGCAATGGTAACTTAAATCAAAGAGAACAATCATAAACTGAAAATACCTTAATTATCATTAATTCAAATAACAGTCTGCAACATGGGAGAAATTCATAAATTCAAATATAAAGGTAAATAGCCAACTCAGATACTGGAATAAATAAATAAAGTGAAAGAGAAGTTTAAAACAAAGAAATATAAAACCTGGATTGAGAGTCACTCTTAAAATAAGAAGAAATCCTAAATCCTAAGAGAGAGAGAGAAGATCTCCCTCTCAACTAAATCTAAATCATTGAAAAGTAAAATATGCGAGCTCTCTTTGAATGGGTGCATTCCCACACTTTATAACCTCTGGTCTATGCTGTCTGTACTTGGATCTGGGCCAAAAAGGGCTTCAGAATTCGCTGGGGGCGTATTCTATAAATTCTGATACGTGGCCTCTGTCACGCATCCGCGTGGGTCACGCGGTCGCGTCATTCGGAGCTTTTCCTTGCCACGCGGTCGCGTCAGTCATACGGCCGCGTCGCTGCTGATTCGTGCTTGGCACGCGATCGCGTCATCCATGCGATCGCGTGGATATCAGTTTCCTTGAAGCTCCGTTTTGCTTTCTCCTTCCATTTTAGTATGTTTCCTTTTCCATCCTTTAAGTCATTATGCCTTAGAAAATCTGAAACTACTCAACACATTGATCACGGCATCGAATGGAAATAAAGGTAATTAAAATAATTAATTTTTAAAGCTTAGGAAACATGTTTTTCTCAATATGACATAATAAGGAAGGGAAAGTAAAACCATGCAATTAATGTGAATAAGCAGGTGGAGGATTGAATGAATCACTCAAATTAAGCACAAATGAACTCATGAAATATGGGTTTATCAACCTCCCCACACTTAAACACTAGCATGTCCTCATGCTAAATCCAAGGTAAATAATTAAGGTTAAAGTGATAGAATGTCATGCAATGCAACCTAATTTAAATGCAACTACCTAAATGAATGATGCATCATGCAACTCTAATTTATTCACTCATATATAAAGCTTACATGTAGTCAAGTTAATTCACATTCTCAAGGAGTCATGTATATATATAGCCAACCCTTAAATAATAAAGCATTTTAGCAAATGATATGGGAAAGAAAACATTGTACAAACTTGCAAAACAATTAGTAAATTTAAGCATAGATATATGTTGATGAGTTATTGAACCCTCACTGGACTTTGTGTTTACTCTCTAGTCACTCAGTGTTTATTGGGTTTATTCACTCTATTTTTCTTTTTATTCTTAATTTCTATAGCTTTGTTTTTCATCTAACCAATCAATAATTATAGAATATAGTCATACCAAAAAGTCATGAGGTCTTTAATTGAGGTTGTAATGGGGTCAAGGTAAAGGTAATGATTTATGTATAGGGTCAAGTGAGCTAATAAGTGAATCCTTAATTAGACTAAGATCTCACCTAACATACATATTTAGCAAGATAAAACTTCTTTACCTATTCTCCCATATTATCCAACTTATTGTTACATGTTCATGTTTCACTTTTATTTTTTTATTATTTTTTTATTCTATGTGCATTGCTTTTATTTTGCATTTGGAAATTTCTTTTGTATCTCCTTTTATTATATATATATATATATATATATATATATTTTTTTTTTTTCAAGGCACATGGCAATTAAATCACTTTGATTTTCTCACGAGCATGCTTCCCAAATTTATTTTATTTCTTTTAACTTCTCTACCCTTTTGTTTCTATCATCCATGTTCCCAAAAGGTTTCCCACATTTAACTCTATTCATGATTTTCTATCTTAAGCTAACCAAGGATTCACTTGGGATTTTCTTTTGTTTTTCTGCTTAAGGCTAGTAATTTGGCTAAATAGAATAAAGGGGTTTTAAAAGGCTCAAGGGGGCTAACAAGGGTGATGTAAAAGGTAGGCTAATTTGGGGTAAGTGAGCTAAAATCAAATGATGGCCTCAATCATTCTTTTGGTATGTATCTATTCTATATTCTATAATTGGACATATAGATTAAAGCAAAGTAAAGAACATCAGAATAAAAAGAAATGAAACACACAGAAATGAAATTATGGTTTGAATACAACCATACAATTTAAGCTCAAGACTCACAGGCTGTGTGTTCTCTAACTCAAGCATCATATATCATTTATATATTGTATGCAGGTTTAGTTAAAAGTTCCCATTATTCTCATAAAAAAAATTATTTAGGGTAGCTTTTAAAGTTTTAATGTTCCTCCTTGATGAAATGTTGTCAGCTTAACTACATCATGTAATGCTATATACAAGGTTTATGGATTTAAATCTGATATATTCAATTTCCTAGCTTACTTCCTTTTTATATTTTTCAATTTTAAACTATACTATCTTTTGCTAAAAAGGGTAAACTATACTAATTAATCCACTAATAAATCAGAATTACAAACTAAACTAAATAACTAAAATAAACTAAATGGCTAAAATATGAACTAAAGATGCAAAATACAGAAAATAGAATAAAAATACATAAAAGCAATGTATAAGTACTCAGAAAATAACAGTAAAAAGAAAAATACAGAAAAATATCCAAAATAAAAGAAAAAGTATGTAGTGGTTCACCAAAATAAACGCCAGAGATGGCGACCTCCCCACACTAAAAAGGAAGCATCGTCCCCGATGCTCAATCAAGCCGGGTGTGAAGGAGTGTTATCACTAGGAGGGATGGTAGCTGGAGTCTCAGTGGTGGTGGTGGGCTGAGGGTCTGGCTGCTGTGGAGGAGGTGCTGACTGGATCGGGATCTCAAGATCTGCAGCCTCAATCTGATGTGGGATCTCTGCCTGTGGTGCGGCTGGTGCTGCCTCCTGGGGATGGGTGTCTGCCTCGGGCGCATCCGCCTCCTCCTCAGATGCCTCGGACGGTGTGTCGGGCTCGGAGGGGATGTCACCAGATCGTATCATCAGCTTTAGGTGCTCATAGCGCCGCTTGTTGCGACGCTCTATCTGGTCAAGTCGTCGGAACAAGCGGTGCACCAGATGATAGATGGGCTCTGTGGCAGGTGGAGGTGCAGTGGTGGTAGCAGGGGTAGGTGGTGCAGCAGTGGAGGAAGAGGGTCCAGCAGACGGTGGGGCTGACTCATCAGTAGCAGTGAATGGTGGTGGTCTGTGGCCCAAGGCTAAGAAGTTCCGGTTGTGCGGAATGATCTTCCTGCAATCCGCCACTGGTGGTCTCTCATCGGCAGCCTCCTATGGCATGTCAGCTCGACGGCCAAGCTGAGTAACTAGATATGGAAAGGGGAGGGTGCCTCGTACGTGGACCCTGGCCATATAATGCCGAATGAAACGTGGCAGATAAAGGTCCTTACCCTCCAGCACACACCAAAGGAGGGTGATCATAGCAGCCGGGATCTCCGTCTCGTGAGTACTCAGCATCACATAATTACTCAAGATCTGATGCCATAACCGAGCCTTATCGTTTAAGTATGCTCTCTTGATCCCTCTAGGCATGGTAGTGTCCTAACCCATCTCCCAAGGGACTATCGGGTCGAGAGCTATCCGTGCCTTTACAGCATCCCAATCAAACTGCATCTGACGCATGTCCTCCTCAGCCTTTGAATAACCATCAGGCTGATCGGACTTAGCTGGGAGCCGGAGAATGTCCTCTAAGGCCTCTTCAGTGACCAGAATTTATTTTCCTCTCAGGTTCACTGCATCTAGGGTAGTGAGATAGTAGTTGCAGTAGAATTCCCGTACCCAAGATGAATTGATCTCTGTCAGTGTTCTTTCCAGAAAGAACCAGCCCCTTTGCTTGATTTGCTCAGTGGTGTACTGCTGGAGTGCTTCTGGAATCTTCAGAGTTCGCTCCATGTATAGATTTCTGGAGTTTGCAAAAGCCGGGTACTTCAGCTCACAGTACCAGTTTGCAAATTTTATAGGGTCATTCGCAGGGAACAGCTGGTCAGCTTTTTCCTGCTGTGTGAAGTTCTTCTCCCGCCATGAAGAATCGTGCATTAGAGCAATGATGGACTGGGAGGAATCTCCTCTCTTGCGCTTGCCAGTAGCCTTGCTTTTTCCTTTCCTTTGTGAGGCAGACATCCTGAAAAACAGAAAACCAGGATATGGATAAAATAGGAAAGCAAATAGGCAATTAAATAAAGCAAACTCAAAGCGGCAAGGGAGAAATAGAATAAGGAAAATGAGTAAATGAAATGTGATTGAATTTATGTTAAATGGAAAAATAACAATATGCCATGGTTAGAAAGTTAGAGGAAAGTGAAAATAAACAGAAAAGAGATCAAAAAGGTTAGTATGATTAGAATTTGAAAAAGAAATTAGTAAATTAAAATTAGTGAGTTAGTAAAGTGCGGGTTAAAGTAAGTGGCATAGAAAAATTCCATATAACAAGGATTCACAGGTAAGAATAGAAGTACTCATAATCGAACAAGGAAAACAGGGTGATGCTGATTCGAATAAAAATAAAGAAAGCAAAAATTGGAATCAGTGAATCACAAATGCAATTTATGAACCAGGAAATCAAAGAGGATAAGAAAGTCTGCCATAACATTAATGAAATGGTTTGGGTAAGGCAGAGTAAAACCGACTTTAGAAAAGCCAAACCAAACAAGAATGAAAATAATTTACAAAAAATTTGGGCAGCATTCCAACTAAAATTAGATTATCCCGGAAAATAAACAGCAATCATAGCAGCTCATATGAATTAAAAACTTGCTGCAGTTACCAATAATGAATAGAAACAGGAAAATTTAGAGTAACAAACAGCAATTGCAAGAAATCATAGCATATGAACGAGGTCACAGGAACAGCAGAGTTGCAGTTATGATAAAACATAAACAGGAACAGTGCAAGTAAACAGACCTAGATCCACTAACCAGAGCCTAAGCTACCTAACAACCTAAAAATCTACTACAGCATGCGTATCTATCTATCCTAATAATGAACAGAAACGGAAAAAAATTACAGAAAAATGACGAACGGATAAAAGGGGATTGCGTTTTGCGGAACCTGGTAGGCGGGAGGGTGGAATGGGGAAGAAGGTGGCTGCGGCGGCGTCCGGCGTGGTGACGGGGCACGGTGTCGCGGTGGCGGCTGAGGGGGCAGTGGCAGAGGGAGGGTTTAGGGTTAGTGATAGGAGAAGGGGGGTTTGCAGGTGGGTGGCGGAGAGAGGGGAGGCGCTGCTGGATGGCTGGCGGTGGGGGGCGGTGGTCGCGGAGGACAGTGGTGGAGAGGGGAGGAGAAGGGATGAAGGGAGAAGAAGGGAGGGGAGGGGGTTGCGGCGGCGGCGTCTGCGTGGTGGCGCAGTGGCGGCTGGATGGTGTTGGGTGGTGATTGGAGGGAGAGGGAGCAGAGAGGGAGAAAAGGGTTGGGAGTGGGAGCTGTGCGACTGATAGGGTTCGCGTGGCTGGGGGGGTTATACTTTCGAATCCACGCGGTCGCGTGGTTGGGGTGAAAATGGGAGTGATGTGATCGCGTGGGCGGCGCGATCGCATGAGAGGGGGGAAAGAGGGGTGACGCGATCGCGTGGGTTGCGCGATCGCGTCGCTGGAATTCGTGCGAAACGCACGACTCCAACGCCATTTTAGCGCAACTCTCTGTCTCCTTTTGGGGTGATGTGCAATCCATGCGACGCGATCGCGTCGCTCACGCGGTCACGTGGGATTGGTATTGTGTAAGTGACGCGATCGCCTGGGGCATGCGATCGCGTGGGCCAATTTGTGCGAAACGCACAAGGGCCGCACGATTCCAACCTAACTTTCTGTTCGCTGGATCCTTACGCTGATATATATATCACGCGGCTGCGTGGGTCACGCGGTCGCGCGGGTGGTGTTTTTTCGCAACATGAAGCGATCGCATGGGGCATGCGGTCGCGTCGTGCACCTTTTTATATATATATGCATGAAAAATGTAGAATGCAATGATTAACATGAATGCTATGCATGATTCCAGGTTTAATAAATTAAAATGAAAAAGGAAAAAATGAGAGCAATTAATAAGAAATAAATTGAAAAAGAAGCGACCATACCATGGTGGGTTGTCTCCCACCTAGCACTTTTAGTTAAAGTCCTTAAGTTGGACATTGGAGGAGTATCCTGTTATGGTGGCTTATGTTTAAATTCGTCTAAAAATCTCCACCAGTGTTTGGAATGCCAATAGCCTCCGGGGTCCCAAACCAAGCATGCAAAGCTTCTGAGCAGCTCCAAACAGATTTTCAGGCTCCCGGGACTACGAATGTCAGAATAGAGTCCAGGATTTCAAGCCTTGCTTTTAAATCCGCCTCCCTCTTGATCTGCATGTTTCCATTCGGGCGGGTTAAAAAGTAGAATCTCACCTTGGTGACCAAACGTTTTCCGTGATCCATGTAATTGAGCATGATACCAATCTGTGTACTTTAAGGTGAAGCGTGGAACCTTATTGAACCTTGTGGACCAGCTCTGAGTATGAGCCATTTCCCTCTTACTCTTAAAGCCGCAGAGAGCTCTAAGCTGGCCATCTGTTTCAAGCAAACCATATTCAAGTGAATAAGTAAAATTATAAGTTAAGGATTGTACCCACTTGAAGCTTGTATTAGGTGGTAATGGCCTTGGGATAGGTGTTTTTGGTGGTTCTGCAAGTTCCGTTTCCTTGTGCTCTTCTGTGAATTCCTCCACTTCTTTGCAAAGATCTTCAATTGTATCTGTGTCCTGGTCAAAGTCTTCTGTGTCTTCCTCATCACTTGAGTCATAGATTGGAGGTTGAGAGAAATCTACCTCAGCATCATCTTCATATTCACTTGGGGAAGATTCTTCGATCTCAGAGAATTCACTTGCGGATGCAAGTTCATCACTAAGAGAGCTAGACTTGTGACTATCATCATCAAGGGAATTTGTTTCTTGGATTATTCCGTCTGATTCTTCATAAACGATTTTCCTTGGAGATTGTACAGTATCCTCCTTAGCATCAACTGTAGCATCCTGGACGGAGTTTTCCTCACTTCTGGATTCCCATGGAAGTTCAGCATCTCCTAGGTCTTCAACCAACTCTTCTTCTTGAACAATGACAGCTTCTTCTAATTGTTCTAGTACAAATTCATGCTCTGTCTTGTCCACTGGAGTTTCTGGCATTTCCTTCATGCTCTGCTCTTCATTGGGCTGTCCACATGGAGCTGTGGTTGATCCTTGTGTATTTGAGCGCCTAGAAGCCCATTGAATTAGTGCTTGCACCAGTTGTTGAATGGTTGTTTGAAATTTAATTACTGTTTCTCTTAGGCGATCCTCTGCTTCTTGGGTTGTTGGACTTGGACATGATACAAAGGAAAGTGGTGGTGATTGGGAGCGATTGGATTGGTATTGGGGTAAGGAAGGATCATATGGTGGCGAATGGTGAAGAGAAGCTTGTGAGTGTGGTGGTTCGAGGTTATATTGAAAGGATGGTTTACATGCACGGGGTGGGGCTTGTTGGTAGTTACAAGGTTGTCCACCATGTCTTTCAGCTGGGTATGCAATGTAGAATGGTCTTTGTCCAGGATATCTCGGAGGGTGTTGCTGCCAAAAGGGTTGATTAGATCCTCTTGGTTTCATCCATCCTTGATTGGTCTGACCTTGATGCACATTCCTGCTGTAACTTCTATTTCCCTTAACAACATTAGAACCAAACTCAAAGCGAGAGGGGTGAGAGTTCATAGTAGCAAATAAAGATAAAAGGGAAAAACAAAAATAAATAAGCAAGCAAAAGAAAAAATATTTACAATAACCAATAATAAGGCACACATTAGCAGTTCCCCGGCAACGGCGCCATTTTGACGAGAGAAACTTTTGCGTGGTCTAGAAATTTGCGGATAAATCCTCGTTGCAAGTATAGCTTCTAAACCAACAAAAGTCCTTTCATACAAACATTTTGGGTGTCACAAGTAACAAACTCCTTTAAAAATTGTTAACCGAGTATTCAAACCTCAGATCGTCTTCTCAAGGAACTGCGAGGAAGTATGTTCTTATTATTGGCTATAAAGGTTGTAATCGGGGTTTAGAAGATGAGAAGCAAGTAATCTGAATGACAGGTAAAGTAAATGGCAATTAAAAATAAATAAATACTGTAAAGCAAACTTTTGGCAAGGTAAGAGAAGTTGGAGGTCCAACGTAGTTATCTCTCTCAACTATAATGAAAGTTGAATCTAAACTCCACTTGATCAACCTGTACTAGGGCAAAAGAAAGTCAAGGGACTAATTAAATTGACCTTTGAATCCTATTTATTTCCTAAGAAAAGGTTGGGATTACTTAAGTTCAGCTCAATTAGCAAGATAACGATTATCAATTATGTTGAGTTTAATAACTGTTGAGATACTGAATTCTTAACCAGGACCAAAAGGGGAAAAAGTAAAATTGCTGGAATAATAAAAATATCCTTAGATGGGAAGCAATGGTAACTTAAATCAAAGAGAACAATCATAAACTGAAAATACCTCAATTATCATTAATTCAAATAACAGTCTGCAACATGGGAGAAATTCATAAATTCAAATATAAAGGAAAATAGCCAACTCAGACACTGGAATAAATAAATAAAGTGAAAGAGAAGTTTAAAATAAAGAAATATAAAACCTGGATTGAGAGTCACTCTTAAAATAAGAAGAAATCCTAAATCCTAAGAGAGAGAGAGAGAGAAGATCTCCCTCTCAACTAAATCTAAATCATTGAAAAGTAAAATATGCGAGCTCTCTTTGAATGGGTGCATTCCCACACTTTATAACCTCTGGTCTATGCTGTTTGTACTTGGATCTGGGCCAAAAAGGGCTTCAGAATTCGCTGGGGGCGTATTCTGTAAATTCTGATACGTGGCCTCTATCACGCGTCCGCGTGGGTCACGCGGTCGCGTCATTCGGAGCTTTTCCTTGCCACGCGGTCGCGTCAGTCATGCGACCGCATCATGTGCGTTTGCTTAAGGCGCGCGGTCACGTCAGTCATGCGGCCGCGTCGCTGCTGATTCATGCTTGGCACGCGATCGCGTCATCCATGCGATCACGTGGATATCAGTTTCCTTAAAGCTCCTTTTTGCTTTCTCCTTCCATTTTAGTATGTTTCCTTTTCCATCCTTTAAGTCATTCTGCCTTAGAAAATCTGAAACTACTCAACACACTGATCACGGCATCGAATGGAAATAAATGTAATTAAAATAATTAATTTTTAAAGCTTAGGAAACATGTTTTTCTCAATATGACATAATAAAGAAGGGAAAGTAAAACCATGCAATTAATGTGAATAAGCAGGTGGAGGATTGAATGAATCACTCAAATTAAGCACAAATGAACTCATGAAATATGGGTTTATCAGTAGTCTTCTGAGTCTAGGGTGAATCTCGTTCTCTATTTATCTATATATACTGTGAGACCAGCCAACGTCTGCACCCCGTTTGTATGCGCACTTTAGCCTAAATCCTGTGTACGAGACTCCTGTTGTGTCGCTACTTGATGGAGTACCAGTAGGACGTCATATGGAAATGTATGATCGTGCAGAGGAGTAGTAGACAACCTTCCATCTTTTGATAAAATTCGACTTGACTCGAGTTTTGAAGACCTAGAATGTACTTTCCCTCGCTTTAGTAGTTTAGAAGGACTAGGTGAGTATAGAGTCTAGGCTAGCCTAGGTGCCAGCTTAGGGACCTCTTGAACAGGTCAGGACCTGGGATGTTGTATGTATGTATATGTATATAGTTATTATCTAGCTATATCTAGGGGTGTTCTAACTAAAGGTCTATACTCTAACAAAGGCTGGATCACTGATGAGCGGATAATTTATACGCTTTTTGGCATTGTTTTTAGGTAGTTTTTAATATGTTTTAGTCACTTTTTATTATATTTTTTATTAGTTTTTAAATAAAAATTATATTTCTGGACTTTACTATGAGTTTGTGTGTTTTTCTATGATTTCAGATAATTTCTGGCTGAAATTGAGGGAGTTGAGTAAAAAATCTGATTCAGGCTGAAATAGGACTGCTGATGCTGTTGGATTCTGACCTCCCTGCACGCAAAATGGATTTTCTGGAGATACAGAAGTTTAAATGGCGCGCTCTTAATTGCGTTTGAAAGTAGACATCCAGGGCTTTCCAGCAATATATAATAGTCCATATTTTGCTCAAGGATAAACGATGTAAACTGGCGTTCAACGCCAGTTCCATGTTGTATTCTGGCGTTAAACGCCAGAAACAGGTTACAAGTTGGAGTTAAACGCCAGAAACAGGTTACAACCTGGCGTTTAACTCTGGAAACAGCCTAGGCACGTGTAAAGCTCAAGTCTCAGTCCCAGCACACACCAAGTGGGCCCCAGAAGTGGATTTCTGTACTATCTATCTTAGTTTACTCATTTTCTGTAAACCTAGGTTACTAGTTTAGTATTTAAACAACTTTTAGAGATTTATTTTGTACCTCATGACATTTTTAGATATGAACTTTGTACTCTTTGACGGCATGAGTCTCTAAACTCCATTGTTGGGGGTGAGGAGCTCTGCTGTGTCCCGATGAATTAATGTAATTAGTTCTATTTTCTATTCAAACACGCTTGTTTCTATCTAAGATGTTCATTCACACTTCAATATGATGGATGTGATGATCCGTGACACTCATCACCATTCTCATCCTATGAACGCGTGCCTAATAACCACTTCCGTTCTACCTTCGATTGAATGAGTATCTCTTGGATTCCTTAATCAGAATCTTCGTGGTATAAGCTAGAATCCATTGACAGCATTCTTGAGAATCTGGAAAGTCTAAACCTTGTCTGTGGTATTCCGAGTAGGATTCAGGGATTGAATGAATGTGACGAGCTTCAAACTAACAAGGGTTGGGCGTAGTGACAGACGCAAAAGGATCAATGGATCCTATTCCAGCATGAGTGAGAACCGACAGATGATTAGCCGTGCGGTGACAGCGCACCTGGACCATTTTCACTGAGAGGACGGATGGTAGCCATTGACAACGGTGATCCACCAACACACAGCTTGCCATAGGAGGAACCTTGCATGCGTGAAGAAGAAGACAGGGGGAAAGCAGACATTCATAAGACAAAGCATCTCCAAAACTCCAACATATTCTCCATTACTGCATAACAAGTATTTATTTCATGCTCTTTTATTTTTCGCAATTCAGACTGATAATCATAATTAATCTCCTGACTAAGATTTACAAGATAACCATAGATTGCTTCAAGCCAACAATCTCCGTGGGATCGACCCTTACTCACGTAAGGTATTACTTGGACGACCCAGTGCACTTGCTGGTTAGTGGTACGGAGTTGTGAAAAGTGTGAATCACAATTTCGTGCACCAAGTTTTTGGCGCCGTTGCAGGGGATTGTTCGAGTTTGGACAACTGACGGTTTATTTTGTTGCTTAGATTAGGAAAAATTTATCTTTTTAGTTTAGAGTCACTAAAATTGCGTCTTCTATTATTGTTTTTGGTTGAAATTTTCTTTTTAATCCTTATTTTCTCTTTTTTAATTTTTCGAAAATTTTTATAAACTAATAATTGAGTTTTTTCTGTTTGAGTTTAGTTTCTTATTTTAAGTTTGGTGTCAATTGCATGTTTTTATTTTCTTTTAAATTTTCGAATTTGTGTTCATTGTTCTTTCTTAATCTTCAAGTTGTTCTTGCTATTTTTCTTGTTTGATCTTTAGTTTTTCCTGTTCTGTCTATTTTCTTGTTTTTCTTGTGCTTTTTTCAAAATATCAGTTTTCAAAAATTTTTATTTATTAAATACCTTGTTAAAACACGTTAAATTTATAGCTCAATTGGCTAGAGTGTTGTGCTTATGTTCTTGGTAATTGGCTATCTCCCTTTTAAAATCTTTTTTTCAAAAATAATTTTTCTTTGATTAAATCGTGTGCCAAACTTTAAGTTTGGTGTTTTCTTGTTAATTTTTCTTTGGTTTTCGAAAATTTTATTTTGATTTTCTAAAAATTTTAAGTTTGGTGTTCTATCTTCATGTTCTTGTTATTCTTGTGAGTCTTCAAAGTGTTCTTGAGTCTTTCTTGTGTTTTGATCTTAAAATTTTTAAGTTTGGTGTTCCTTGGTGTTTTTCCTCAAAATTTTCGAAAATAAGGAGCATTAGATCTAAAAAATTTTTAAGTTTTGTGTCTTTTTATTGTTTTTCTCTTTCTTCATTAAATTCAAAAATATTTTCCCTTTTTATTCTAATTGATTTTTGAAATTTTCCTTTAAAAATTCAGATTTTTATTTTAAAATTTCTATTTTATCTTATCTTAGTTTTAAAAATTTCAAAATTCAAATTTTTTTTCAAAAAAATCATATCTTTTTCAAAATTTTATCTTATCTTATTTCAAATTTCAAATTTCAACTTTCAAAATTTCAAAATTCAAATTTCAAAATTTAAAATTCAAAATCTAATTTTCAAATTTAAAAATCAAATCTTTTCAAAATTTAAATCTTTTTCAAATCCTTATCTTATATTGTTGACTTTTTCGAAAATTCAAATTCAATTTTCAAATTTCAACTTTCAAATTTCGAAATTTTTTAATTTAAATTTCTTATCTTCTCTTACCTAGCTTATCTTATCTTTTCTAATCTCAAATCTTAAAATCAAATCTTTTTCACATCTTTTCTTTTTATTTATTTTATTTTATTTTCTTACAAGTATCTTTAATTTTAAGACATATCTTTTTCAAAACATCCTAACGAATTTCTCTCTCTTCAATTTTTTTTTTGAAAATCCTCACCTACATCTTTTTTCAAATCTTTTTAATTAATTGATTTAGTTTTCAATTTTCTTTTATTTCTTTTTCTTCAAATTTTCGAAATTATAGTCAATTTTTCATTTATTTTATTTTATTTTAATTTCGGTTTTCAAAAAAAAAAATTATTTGCAATCCGCATCATCTCCCTTTCTCCATCATGGATCTAAGTAGAAATGAACAGTCCAGAAGGACTCTGGGATCATATGCTAATCCCACTACTGCTGCATATGGGAGTAGTATCTGTATACCTCCCATCAAAGCAGGCAGCTTTGAGCTGAATCCTCAGCTCATTGTCATGGTGCAGCAAAATTGCCAGTATTCCGGTCATCCACAGGAAGAACCTACTGAGTTTCTGGCACAATTCTTACAAATTGCTGACACAGTACGTGACAAGGAGGTAGATCAGGATGTATACAGACTATTACTATTTCCGTTTGCTGTAAAAGATCAAGCTAAAAGGTGGTTAAATAACCAACCCTCAGTAAGCATAAGGACGTGGAAACAGTTATCAGACAAATTCCTAAATCAATATTTCCCTCCAAAAAGGATGACACAGCTAAGGCTAGACATCCAAGGCTTTAAACAAGAGGATGATGAATCCCTTTATAATGCCTGGGAGAGGTACAAAGGGATGCTAAGGAAATGCCCCTCTGAAATATTTTCGGAGTGGGTGCAATTAGACATCTTCTACTATGGGCTTTGGGCTTACAGAAGGAGCTCAGATGTCCTTAGACCACTCAGCTGGTGGATCTATACACATGAGAAAAACTATTGAAGAGGCTCAAGAGCTTATTGATATAGTTGCCAGAAACCAGCATCTGTACATAAGTAATGGGTCCTCCATAAAAGAAGAAGCCAAAGCAGTGTCTACTGAACTTGGTCCTCCAGAACAAGTTGCTGAACTCAATCAACAATTTTGATTTCTAACAAAACAGCTAGCAAAATTCAAGGAGATGCTACAAGACACTAAAAATGCTAATAAAAATATGGAGGCACAATTGAATCAGACAAAACAGCAGTTATCAAAGCGGATAACAGAAGAGTGCCAGGCAGTTCAATTAAGAAGTGGGAAAACATTAAATACCTTGCTTCAGAGCAGCAGAAAGCCAAGGAAAGAACAACTGACAGAGGATGAGCAAAATATCATCCAAAATCCCTCTGAGGACAGTAAGAGCCTAGAGAGGAATGATTCTGGCGTTCAAACGCCAGAAACAGGCAAGGAGCTGGCGTTAAACGCCCAATGGAAGTTCAGTTCTGGTGTTCAAACGCCAGGAACAGGTAACAAGCTAGCGTCCAACGCCAATCAAGCTTCTAACCCTGGCATCCAAACGCCAGTGAAGGATCAGACACACACAAGTGCTGATAGCAACCCTTCTAAAAAGGCTCCTCCAACCACCTCTGTAGGAAATAAACCTGCAGCAACTAAGGTTGAGGAATACAAAGCCAAGATACCTTATCCTCAAAAACTCTGCCAGAAGGAGCAGGATAAGCAATTTGCCCGTTTTGCAGACTATCTCAGGACTCTTGAAATAAAGATTCCGTTTGCAGAGGCACTTGAGCAAATACCTTCTTATGCCAAGTTCATGAAAGAGATCTTGAGTCATAAGAAGGATTGGAGAGAAACTGAAAGAGTTCTCCTCACTGAAGAATGCAGTGCAGTCATTCTGAAAAGCTTCCCAGAAAAGCTTAAAGATCCCGGGAGCTTTATGATACCATGCATATTGGAGGGTGATTGCACCAAGACAGCTTTATGTGATCTTGGGGCAAGCATCAACCTAATACCTGCATCCACTATCAGAAAGCTTGGATTAACTGAAGAAGTTAAACCAACCCGGATATGTCTCCAACTTGCTGATGGCTCCATTAAATACCCATCAGGCGTGATTGAAGACATGATTGTCAGGGTTGGGCCATTCGCCTTCCCCACTGACTTTGTAGTGCTGGAAATGGAGGAGCACAAGAGTGCTACTCTCATCCTAGGAAGACCTTTCCTAGCAACTAGATGAACTCTCATTGACGTCCAAAACGGGGAAGTAACCCTGAGAGTCAATGAGGATGAGTTTAAGTTGAATGCTGTCAAGGCCATGCAACATCCAAACACACCCAAAGACTGCATGAAAGTTGATCTTATTGACTCTTTGGTAGAGGAGATCAGCATGGCTGAGAGTCTCGAATCAGAGCTGGAAGACATCTTTAAAGATGTTCAGCCTGATCTGGAGGATTCAGAGGAATTGAAAGAGCCTCTGAAACTTCCTCAAGAAGAGGAAAAACCTCCTAAACCCGAGCTCAAACCATTACCACCATCCCTGAAATATGTATTTCTGGGAGAAGGTGACACTTTTCCAGTGATCATAAGCTCTGCTTTGAATTCACAGGAAGAGGAAGCACTACTTCAAGTGCTAAGGACACACAAGACAGCTCTTGGGTGGTCCATAAGTGACCTTAAGGGCATAAGCCCAGCTAGATGCATGCACAAGATCCTATTGGAGGATGATGCTAAGCCAGTGGTTCAACCACAGAGGCGGTTAAATCCAGCCATGAAGGAAGTGGTGCAAAAAGAGGTCACCAAGTTACTGGAGGCTGGGATTATTTATCCTATTTCTGATAGCCCCTGGGTGAGCCCTGTTCAAGTTGTCCCCAAAAAGGGAGGCATGACAGTGGTTCATAATGAAAAAAATGAACTGGTTCCTACAAGAATAGTTACAGGGTGGCGCATGTGTATTGACTACAGAAGGCTCAATACAGCCACCAGAAAGGATCATTTTCCTTTACCATTCATAGACCAGATGCTAGAGAGACTAGCAGGTCATGATTTTTACTACTTTTTGGATGGCTATTCAGGTTACAACCAAATTGCAGTAGATTCCTAGGATCAAGAGAAAACTGCATTTACATGTCCATCTGGAGTATTTGCCTATAGAAGGATGCCATTTGGACTGTGTAATGCGCTTGCAACCTTTCAGAGACGCATGCTCTCTATTTTCTCTGATATGGTGGAAAAATTTCTGGAAGTCTTCATGGATGACTTCTCAGTATATGGAGACTCATTCAGCTCCTGTCTTGATCACCTGACACTGGTTCTGAAAAGATGCCAAGAGACTAACCTGGTTTTAAACTGGGAAAAATGTCACTTTATGGTGACTGAAGAGATTGTCCTTGGGCATAAAATTCAAACAAGGGAATAGAGGTAGATCAAGCTAAAGTGGAAGTAATTGAAAAATTACCACCACCTGCCAATGTTAAGGCAATCAGAAGCTTTCTGGGGCATGCAGGATTCTATAGGAGGTTTATAAAGAATTTTTCAAAAATCGCAAAACCTCTGAGCAATCTGCTAGCTGCTGACATGCCATTTGTGTTTGACACAGAGTGTCTGCAGGCGTTTGAAACCCTGAAAGCTAAGCTAGTCACAGCACCAATTATTTCTGCACCAGACTGGATATTACTATTCGAATTAATGTGTGATGCCAGTGACCATGCCATTGGTGCAGTATTGGGGTAGAGGTACGACAAGCTCCTGCATATCATTTATTATGCTAGCCATATTTTAAATGATGCCCAGAAAAATTACACAACTACAGAAAAGGAATTGCTTGCAGTGGTTTATGCCATTGACAAGTTTAGATCATACTTAGTAGGATCAAAAGTGATTGTGTACACTGACCATGCTGCTCTTAAATATCTACTTACAAAGCAGGATTTAAAACCCAGGCTCATAAGATGGGTGTTGCTTCTGCAAGAGTTTGATATAGAAATAAGAGATAGAAAAGGGACAGAAAACCAAGTGGCTGATCATCTGTCCCGGATAGAGCCAGTAGAAGGGGCGTCCTTTCTCTCTAATGAGATCTCTGAAACCTTTCCGGATGAGCATTTTTTCGCCATTCAGGAAACACCATGGTTTGTAGACATTGCAAACTATAAAGCTGCAAGGTTCATACCCAAGGAGTACAGCAGGCAACAAAAGAAAAAATTAATTACTGATGCAAAGTACTACTTGTGGGATGAACCCTATCTCTTTAAGAGATGTGCAGACGGAATAATCCGAAGGTGTGTGCCTAGAGAAGAAGCACATAAGATCTTATGGCATTGCCATGGGTCACAATATGGAGGCCACTTCGGAGGTGAGCGAACAGCCACCAAGGTCCTCCAATGTGGCTTCTACTGGCCTACCCTTTATAGAGACTCCCGAGAGTTTGTACGTAACTGTGACAGTTGCCAAAGAGCTGGTAATCTGCCTCATGGTTATGCCATGCCTCAACAAGGGATCTTAGAGATTGAGTTGTTTGATGTATGGGGTATTGACTTCATGGGGCCTTTCCTACCATCATACTCAAACACTTATATTCTGGTTGAAGTGGACTATGTATCCAAATGGGTAAAGGCCATTGCCACACCCACTAATGATACTAAGACAGTGCTGAAGTTCCTCTAGAAATATATCTTCAGCAGGTTTGGTGTCCCTAGAGTACTAATCAGTGATGGGGGCACCCACTTCTACAACAAACAGCTTTACTCTGCGATGGTCCAGTATGGAATTAGCCACAAGGTGGCAACTCTATATCATCCACAGACAAATGGGCAAGCTGAAGTCTCTAACAGAGAATTAAAAAGAATCCTGGAACAGACTGTAAGTACCCGTAGAAAGGATTGGGCAAGAAGCTTGGATGATGCTCTGTGGGCTTACAGAACAGCATTCAAGATTCCTATAGGGACCTCTCCATACCAGCTTGTGTATGGTAAGGCCTGTCATCTGCCCATGGAACTGGAGCACAAAGCCTACTGGGCAACCAGATTCCTAAACTTTGATACCAAATTAGCTGGAGAAAAAAGATTGTTCCAGCTGAATGAGCTAGAGGAATTCAGACTCACTGCTTTCGAAAACGCCAAGCTTTACAAAGAGAAAGCAAAAAGGTGGCATGACAGAAAGCTGTTATCTAGAGTCTTTGAACCAGGACAGAAGGTTCTGCTGTTTAACTCTAGGCTCAGGCTATTCCTCGGGAAACTAAAATCCCGGTGGAGGGGACCATATGTGATTACAAGTGTGTCACCATATGGCTATGTGGAGCTTCAAGACATTGATTCTAATAAGAATTTCATTGTTAATGGACAGAGAATCAAGCATTATCTTGAAGGCAATGTTGAGCAAGAATGCTCAAGGCTGAGGCTAGATTAAAAGCTCAGCAAGGTCCAGCTAAAGACATTAAAGAAGCACTTGTTGGGAGGCAACCCAATGTTATTTAATTATATTATTTATTTTCAATTGCTATTTTATGTTTTCTTTAGGTTGATGATCATGTGAAGTCACAAAAACTACTGAAAAATCAAAAACAGAATAAAAAACAGCACACCCTGGAGGAGGAGCACTCTGGCGTTTAAATGCCAAAAACAAGCATTTGTCTGGCATTTAACGCCAGAAACAAGCACCAAGCTGGCGTTTAACGCCAGAAACAAGCATCAACCTGGCGTTAAATGCCAGAAACAGGCTACATTTGGGCGTTTAACGCCAAAAACAAGCAGTAAGCTGGCGTTTAACGCCAGAAATGCATGCTAATGGAATTTTACACGCCTAATTGGAGCAGGGATGTTAAGTCCTTGACCCCACTGGATTTGTGGACCCCACAGGATCCCCACCTACTCCACCTCTTCTTCTCTACTCTTCCCACCTTTTCATAACACTCTTCCCCAAATACCCTTCACCAATCACCTCCATTACTCCTCCAAAACCATCATATAACCCACCTACACCTACCCACTCAAATTCAAACCATTCACACACCTCCATCTCCTCTATTTTCTTCTTCTTCAACTCACTTCTTTCTTCTTTTGCTCAAGGACGAGCAAACCTTCTAAGTTTGGTATGGTAAAAGCATTGCTTTTTGTTTTCCATAACCATTTATGGCACCTAAGGCCAGAGAAACCTCTAGAAAGAGGAAAGGGAAGACAAAAGCTTCCACCTCTGAGTCATGGGAGATGGAAAGATTCATCTCAAGGGTCCATAGCTCAGTAGTAAAGCATTTGACTGCACAACAAGAGAGCCCACTCATGGACCTCAACAAGAGCATGAGGAATTCCCTCACCAAGAAATCCCTGAGATGCTTCAAGGGATACATTTTTCTTCACACAACTATTGGGAGCAACTAAGGATAGGAGCACCAAGATCACTAGGGATGAAGCAACAAAGGCAAGGAAGAGACATAGAGGAGCTCAAGAGCACCATTGGTTCTTCAAGAAGAGGAAGACACCAACCTCACTAAGGTGGACCCGTTCCTTAATCTCTTTGTCTATTTATTTTTCTTTGTTTCTCGTTTACTATGCTTTATGTTTACGTTTGTGTCTTATTACAGGATCATTAGTATTTAAGTGTCTATGTTTTAAAGTTATGAATGTCCTATGAATCCATCACCTTTCTTAAATGAAAAATGTTTTCTGAAAAAGAAAAAGAAGTACATGAATTTCGAATTTTAAAATAGTTTAATTATTTTGATGTGGTGGCAATACTTTTTGTTTTCTGAATGAATGCTTGAACAGTGCATATGTCTTTTGAATTTGTTGTTTATGAATGTTAAAATTGTTGGCTCTTGAAAGAATGATGAAAAAGGAGAAATGTTATTTGATAATCTGAAAAATCATAAAAATGATTCTTGAAGCAAGAAAAAGCAGTGAAGAACAAAGCTTGCAAAAAAAAAAAGATGCGAAAAAAAAAGAAAAAAAAAAAGAGAGCAAGAAAAAGAAAAAGCAAGCAGAAAAAGCCAAAAGCTCTTTAAACCAAAAGGCAAGAGCAAAAAGCCAATAGCCCTTAAAATCAAAAGGCAAGGGTAATAAAAAGGATCCAAGGCTTTGAGCATCAGTGGATAGGAGGGCCTAAAAGAATAAAATCCTGGCTTAAGTGGCTAAACCAAGCTGTCCCTAACCATGTGCTTGTGGCGTGAAGGTGTTAAGTGAAAACTTGAGACTGAGCGGTTAAAGTCGAGGTCCAAAGCAAAAACAGAGTGTGCTTAAGAACCCTGGACACCTCTAATTGGGGACTTTAGCAAAGCTGAGTCACAATCTGAAAAGGTTCACCCAGTTATGTGTCTGTGCCATGTATGTATCCGGTGGTAATACTGGAAAACGGAGTGCTTAGGACCACGGCCAAGACTCATAAAGTAGCTATGTTCAAGAATCAACATACTGAACTAGGAGAATCAATAACACTATCTGAATTCTGAGTTCTTATAGATACCAATCATTCTGAACTTCAAAGGATAAAGTGAGATGCCAAAATTGTTCAGAAGCAAAAAGCTAATAGCCCCGCTCATCTAATTAAGATTGATCTTCATAGATGTTTTTGGAATTCATTGTATATTCTCTTCTTTTTATCCTACTTTGTTTTTAGTTTCTTGGGGACAAGCAACAATTTAAGTTTGGTGTTGTGATGAGCGGATAATTTATACGCTTTTTGGCATTGTTTTTAGGTAATTTTTAATATATTTTAGTCACTTTTTATTTTTTTATTAGTTTTTAAATAAAAATTATATTTCTGGACTTTACTATGAGTTTGTGTGTTTTTCTGTGATTTCAAGTAATTTCTGGCTGAAATTGAGGGAGCTGAGCAAAAAATCTGATTCAGGCTGAAAAAGGACAGCTGATGCTGTTGGATTCTGACCTCTCTGCACTCAAAATAGATTTTCTGGAGCTACAAGGGTCCAAATAGCGCTCTCTCGATTGCGTTGGAAGGTAGACATACAGGGCTTTCCAGCAATATATAATAGTCCACACTTTGCTCAAGGATAAACGATGTAAACTGGCGTTCAACGCCAGTTCCATGTTGCATTCTGGCGTTAAACGCCAGAAACAGGTTACAAGTTGGAGTTAAACGCCAGAAACAGGTTACGACCTGGCGTTTAACTCTGGAAACAGCCTAGGCACGTGTAAAGCTCAAGTCTCAGCCCCAGCACACACCAAGTGGGCCCCAGAAGTGGATTTCTGCACTATCTATCTTAGTTTACTCATTTTCTGTAAACCTAGGTTACTAGTTTAGTATTTAAACAACTTTTAGAGATTTATTTTGTACCTCATGACATTTTTAGATTTGAACTTTGTACTCTTTGATGGCATGAGTCTCTAAACTCCATTGTTGGGGGTGAGGAGCTCTGCTGTGTCCTGATGAATTAATGCAATTAGTTCTGTTTTCTATTCAAACACCCTTGTTTCTATCTAAGATGTTCATTCGCACTTCAATATGATGGATGTGATGATCCATGACACTCATCACCATTCTCAACCTATGAACGCATGCCTGACAACCACCTCCGTTCTACCTTCGATTGAATGAGTATCTCTTGGATTCTTTAATCAGAATCTTCGTGGTATAAGCTAGAATCCATTGGCAGCATTCTTGAGAATCTGGAAAGTCTAAACCTTGTCTGTGGTATTTCGAGTAGGATTCAGGGATTGAATGACTGTGACAAGCTTCAAACTCACAAGAGTTGGGCGTAGTGACAGACGCAAAAGGATCAATGGATCCTATTCCAGCATGAGTGAGAACCGACAGATGATTAGCCGTGCGGTGACAGCGCACCTGGACCATTTTCACTGAGAGGACGGATGGTAGCCATTGACAACAGTGATCCACCAACACACAGCTTGCCATAGGAGGAACCTTGCGTGCGTAAAGAAGAAGACAGGGGAAAAGCAGACATTCATAAGACAAAGCATCTCCAAGACTCCAACATATTCTCCATTACTGCATGACAAGTATTTATTTCATGCTCTTTTATTTTTCGCAATTCAGACTGATAATAATAATTAATCTCCTGACTAAGATTTACAAGATAACCATAGATTGCTTCAAGCCAACAATCTCCATGGGATTGACCCTTACTCACATAAGGTATTACTTGGACGACCCAGTGCACTTGCTGGTTAGTGGTACGAAGTTGTGAAAAGTGTGAATCACAATTTTGTGCACCAATCACTAAATGTTGCTAGCTACTTGTGATGTATTTATGTGTGGTTGTTTATAATTGTTTTATCTGTTATCACTTGTGAATTGATTATGAGTGATTCCGTCTATTAATCCAAACGTTTTCAAAAAAAAATACACCTCGCAAATTAACTACGCTTTTAACAACGAATCAGGCTCATATGATAAATAATAGATAATAATTAGGAAGACAAATTGGTAGCGCTCAGTTTCCAGTATGATCTAGACATATTGAAAATTGGGTCTTTACATCACTCTTGTGAGTTTTATTACTTGATACGACCTAGTGCACTTGCCGGTAGTTATTAACGAAGAAGAAATTTGTTTCGTTATTGAGTTTTTGGCGCCGTTGCCGGGGATTAATTGTGATTAACAAACTACCGGTTGATTGATTATCTAGATTAGGAATTTTTTTTTGTTTTTGTCATTTACTTTATATTTTTTATTTCTCTTTTCTTATTGCAAGTGTTTGTGTTATTGCCTCACTAAGAATTCCTTATTTGTGACATAAGAAATTTCAATTTCTCTTGGTAATTGTGATGTTTGATACAAGAGCATTTTCAAATTAAAATGCAGTTTACCTCACATTTTGATCAATCATATTATATGGGATATCTCCCACCACCACAAAATGATTCATGTCATTATCCTTATGGGGTTGGGGACGAGATTTTTATGCTCCATACCCCATTCATCAAGAACCATCATCCCTTAATTGTCCAACCTATGCACTTCCACAAAATCCTCAAAAAACTTTTCTAGCATTTAGAATAGAGGAACTCTCCAAGAGATATTTCTTCATTGCCCAACTCTGTGAGTTCTTAAGGCAAAATGTGAGAGAGGTGATTAAAGATATGGAAGCCTTAATGAGGAGTCAAGAAGAACAAATGAGACAATTGGCACAATATTTTGTGGATGAACCAACCAATATCTTGTCTAAATATGAGGAATTGGTAGAGCAAGAGAAAGAGACCTTTGTACCAAGTGAGCCATCATTCCAAGAAGTTTTTGATGAAGAGGACACTCCAACCATCACACAATACCCAAGTTTTGAAAACAAGGAAGTGAAGGCAATCAATGAAAACACTCAAAGAAGGATTGTGACCAAGAAACCAAAGATAACATCAATAAAAAAGAGAAGGTCAACAAAAAGCAATCCAAACCCCACCCCAACAAGCAACTAATAAAAACAAAAGAAGGCTTGTTAGGAGGCAACCAAATCTAGGGGCATCAATTTTCTCTTCTTCTCCCTCGAAGTCATTTCTCTTAACCAATTGGAAGAAGAGGAAGAAAATTCACGAACCAACATGTCAAGCTAATGACACTAAAAGAGCGCTTGTTGGGAGGCAACCCAACTTTTGGTAAGAATTTCTTGCTTTACTTAGTTTTAATTTCAGATAAATTGGCATGAGATTGCATAGAATAAGTTTGGTGTTGTCATGCAATAATTTGATTTTCAATCTTTACTAGGTACTTGCATCAATTTAAAACGAAAGTATCACATTAAGTTTGGTGTGGCCACTTACCTTTCATGTAATGTACCATGCACAACCCACTTATTAATGCAATCACATTGTCTCTTTTCTTTGTGCCTTGATTATTATCTTTAATTTTGCGTGCTTAAACACATGCATTAATTACATCTCTTCTTGAAGACATTCATGATTAATCATAAATTCCATCACTACTATTTTACTTGTTGCTTGAGGACAAGCAATCATTCTAAGTTTGGTGTTGGGGAAGGAAGGAATAGGAGGAAAATGACATCAACAAAGATGAAGATCTACAAGGTGGTTAAGTTTCTTTTTCACTTATTTATTTTCTATACTTTCAATTGCATGATTGTCTTCCATTTTTTTTATATGCATGTGTATTCTTGTGAATAAGCATAGCTTGATATTTGAATTGTAACATGTTGCTATGATATTATAACTACCATCTTAAATTTTGTGAGTCAAAGTAATTAAGTATCATGATCATAAACAAACAAGGTAATTAAAGAAGAACCTAGCATGAGCATATAAGTATTGGAAGGCTAGCATGACTATTACTGCTCAATTGCATTTGAATTTGTTTAATTGAAGTTTTCATCTAGGACATTTTATGAAATTTTTGAAATCATGAAAATCTTGAAGAAGCAAATGCAAATAAGGCAATAAAAGAAAAGGGAAAGAATGAGAAAGATGAAGGCTCTGAGTACCAATGACAATTCATTTGTTAAGTAATTGTGGTGTTTATGTATCAAGCAAAAATCTTGAAAACAAAACACTTAGAGTCAAGGCTAGGCTCAAGTGCAAAGCACTCCCTCAAAGCTCAAGGCTCTGAGCATCAATGATTAGATAGTAAAGAAAAGAAATAAATGAGCTAAAAGAGTCCTCTAATTAAATGCTTGTGGTGCTTATGTATCAAGTGATAATACTTGAAAATAAAGCATTTAGAGTCAAAGCTTTCAACAAATGGTGCAAAGCACCCAAGAAGCTAAGAAAAGAAAAAAATGAAAAGCTTGTTTCAAGGAAGGAATATAAAGAAAAGATTTCATAAAATGAGCTAGATAGAAGCATCAATCATTTGAATTTCTTTTGTGATTGTAGCATGCATAAGAAACTAGCCAACCATGAACATAAAAATTACTACTCTTCTCACCTTGGTTTGTCAAAATGTATTGCATGATTCTTTGTTTGCTTGAGGACAAGCAAAGTTTAAGTTTGGTGTTGTGATGCATGTGCATCATGTTATGTTTTTCTATGCTTTTTCATATAAAAAATCAATTATTAATTGTAGGAGTGTTTTGGTGATTAAATTGAATATTGCTTTAATTGCTTGAGTTAATGAATTTTGTAGGAAATGATAGAAAAAGAAGCAATAAAAGCACTAATAGAGGAAGCACACTCCCAAGGTGGCAAAAGAGTTGGAAACAAACTCAAAGAGAAGCAAAGAGGATTTGCAACCCTGACCTCTTCACACTCCAACATAAATAACTCGAGCTACAAAGATCCAAATGCAGTGATCTCAGTGCCATTGGAAAGTAGACTACCAAAGCCTTCCAACCATATATAAAACTTTGTAGTGGACACTGGATTTGAGGGTACAAATTGCTATTCTTTCAGCACTACATACTCGGTGTGCGGCTAGGCGTGCCTGGGCGTGGCACGCTGGGCCAAATTTCCTGCAATCACGCTAGAATGACCTCTGCACCTTCGAAAGATCATAACCTGGGCTAGAGAGGTCCAAATGACATGCTTCTAGCATTTCTAGAAAGCTAATTTCCAGAGCTTTCCAATGATATATAATAGTTTATGATGGACATGCAGTTTGGAGCCACGAATGATCCCTCTTTCAACATTGCAAGATTGCCAAAGCCCAAATTGTCACCAAAGTGCCACTTCAATAACACTCCACATTGGGCCACTTTTAATACTCCAATTTCTTCATTTATTCTTCAATGTTTCAAGCCTCTAAGAAGAGAATTTAAATTTCACAAGCCCAAGTCAAGCCACAATTAACAATCAATCAAGTCCACAAGAATCATCTAGAAGTAGTTAGGAAATTTGCATTTGATTGTAATTTCATTTGAATTTGTAATTTAGGTAGCTTATAAATAGGACCTTAGATTCATCATTTTACACACACCATGGAGGGTTGGAGGTGACTCCACTCCCCTTTCACTCTCATTCTTTTCTCTTTTTCCATTTTTTTTATATACACTTTTGTAAATATTTAGTTTTGAGCTTCTAATTTCTAACATTGGAAAATAGAGCTCTATTGCTATTTGATGGATTAGTTTGTTTTTATTCTTCTTCTTCTCTTCATCTCTCTTTGATTTACTAGAAAGAATTTCGTTCTTCATTCTATCATTCAATCATCTTGGGAAAGAGATTGAATGAACTTCGGTTTTAAGTGAACCTTGGAAGAGGAATCATAAAACTATGCTTAAAATTCTTTCTCACATTGAGTGGATTTGGGTTTTGGAATTAGATAATTGTGACGCTAGATCTACCCATTACTTAGATCCATGAGGATGTGTGGTATAATTAGGGACCATTCTTCATCTCTTTTCATGAGCGATTAGACCAAGGAATTGGCTATTGATCATTTTGGAGAGATTAAATCACCAAGGAATTGGGATTTGATCACTCATAATTTCCAAGAGGTTAATGAGTTGCATGATTGAAGAGGAGATGAAAAATAATAATCTTGAGAATGCAATATCTCTTGATCCCAATATTAATTTCATTCTTAATTCTTGTTATTTACTTCTTGTCTTTAATTCTTGTCATTTACTTATGCACATTTATAGTTTTATTTACTTTTGTACATTTATGCCTTCCAAATGTTTGTAGAAATGCTTCATTTGGTTTTACTTTCTTACACTTTATTTTCTTGTACTTTCCATTCCTTGCAATTTACATTCTTGCACTTTAATTTTCAGCACTTTACATTCTTATCATTTACTTTCTTGTTCTTTATTGCTTTCATTTAATTTCAAGTCATTTAAATTTCTTGTTGCTTATTATCACAATTATGACTGTCTAACTAGAATAATTAATCAACTATTACTTGCTTAATCTGTTAATCCTCGTGGGATCGACCTCACTCTTGTGAGTTTTATTACTTGATATGACCTAGTGCACTTACCGGTAATTATTAACGAAGAAGAAGTTTTTTTCGTTATCAACAATCCAATCACCAAGGAGAGTATGGAGAGCACCAGGGGACCAGGACCTGACAAGACTCAGCAACCAGTCGACCCTCCTAAGAGGAAGACGCATGAGCCACCTCAAGAGCAGAGCACCCCTCCAATTGAATATTGGACTAAACTGGCAGCATCCATCAAACAGTTGCAATCCACTATGGATCGGTTAAGAAAGGAACAAAAGAACCAGTCTTGTATGCTACAGAAGCTAGTGGAAGAACATGAGAGGCAGGTGCAAGCATTAGAAGAGCAGAAGTGCCAGAAAGTAGTTTCTGAAGAAGGCAAGAACCACCATGATTAAGGTGGTTGAGTTTCATCCCTATCATGTGCCTATTTTAATTCCTATTTCTAATATCTAAGATCACATGATCACTAGGAGGATTTTTATTTTTCATTTTTAGTTTATTTTCCAGTAATTAATTTTTAATTTCCATCAAGTAAGTATGAGATATTCCACTTGTCATTTCATTAAATTTAAATAAAATTTTGTTTCCTTTTAAGAAGCGGTAAAATACAAAATTTCTTGAGTTGATTATACAACATTCATTATAATCCAAAAGTGGTGGCATTGCATTTACTCTCTGAATATATGAATTAATTGTGCATAATGGTCTTGAAGTTGAGAGCATTAGCTCTTGGAGGAATAGTGAATCTAGAAAAATATTATTGGTTATCAGAAAAATTCAAATTATTTATATTCTTGAAGCAAGAGGAACAACATTCCTAAAAAAAAGGAAGAAGAAGAAGAAAAAAAAAAGGGATCCAAGGCTTTGAGTATCAATGATTAGGAGGGTTAAAAAGTATCCTAAAAAGCACAAATGAGCTGCTATCCCTAACTAAATGCTTGTGGTGTGAAGGTATCAGTGTCATGTGGAAAGCTTGAGACTGAGCAGTTAAAGTTCCGATCCAAAGCAAAAGAGTACGCTTAAGAACTCTGGGCACCACTGTTTGGGAATTTAAGAAAAGCTAAGTTCGAATCCTAACGATTCCCCAGTCAAGTGCCTATGGCGGTTATGTATCCTGTGGTAATACGGGAAAACATAATACTTAGAGTCACGGTTAGGCTAAAAAAGGTGCAAAGCACCAAAAAGGAAGCTGTGTTTAAGAATAAGGAAGGGCTTAAAGAAGAGAACCAATAATATCATCCAGATTTCAATCCTGAGAGATGCCAATGCCTCTGAACTTCAAAGAAAAGTGAGATGCCAAAACTGTTTAGAAGTAAAGAACTATTAGCTCCACTCAGAAATTGGAACTGAGCTTCATTAAAAACTTTGAGACTTGTTGTATTCTTCCCTCCTTTTTAGTCCTACCTATTTTTGGTTGCTTGAGGACAAGCAACAATTTAAGTTTGGTGTTCTAATGAGCGGATATTTTGTACGCTTTTTGATGTTATTTTCATAGTGTTTTTAGTATGTTTTGTTAAGTTTTACTATGTTTTAATAGGTTTTAATGAAAAAATCACTTTTTGGATTCTGCTTTAAGCTTTTATGTTTTTCTATGATTTTAGGTGAATTTTGAGTGAATTTGGCAGAGTAGGCAAGGAAAGCATAGCAGATGCTGTCAGAGTCTGACCTCCGTGCATTCAAACGAGCATTTCTGGAGCTACAGAGGTCCAAATAACGCATTCTCAATGGAATTGGAAAGCTAACTTCCAGGGCTTTCCAGGGCGTTGAACACCTAAACTACTCCCTAGTGGGTGTTCAACACCCCAAGAGGACCAAGGCTGGCGATGAAATCTAAAACCTGGCATTCAACACCACAAAGGGGGCAAGGACGCAGCACACTCACCCCCTAGTGGGCGTTTAACACCCAATTCTTCAAGTTAGACGCCAAGCTCAACTCAAACACTCACCAAGTGGGCCCAGAACTGGATTTTTGCACCTTTAGCTTAGCTTATTTCATTTTTGTAATTTCCAATTATTATTAATGTCTCTTTAGGCTTAGGTTAATATATATAGAAAGAAGATCACTCTTGATAAGGATCTTCACCACCACTTTCGAACATTACATATTATTCTCTGTATAGTATGAGCAACTAAACCTCCTAAGTTAGGGTTAGGAGCTCTGCTGATTTCTATAGATTAATGAAATTACTTTTCTACTTCAATCTATGTTTGATTCTATTCTATGATCCATTGTCATTCTTCATCCTTATGAATGTCGATTCTACATGAGTTCCTTACGAGTCCTGACCTGGATAGTATTGAGCTATAGCTTGAGGATGCATCATGGGTTCCAACAAGTTATCTGGGTTAATTGAGGTATGTGACATAAAACCTCGTTAGTCAAGGGTAATTGAGGTTCTTGTGGGTCTAAGGGTTAGAACCATAAGAGCATCAGTCTCTGATCTGGAAGATCCGACCTTGTCTGTGGCATTTTGAGTAGGATCAAAAAAGAGATTGAATTGCACGTGCTTCACCCTCTCCCAGATTGATCTACTTCGTTCGGATGTTTGGTTTGGACCTGAGGAGATTAATGACCACCATCAATAGCTTAATCACTTACAACCTTGCCATTGAAGGAATCTTTCATTATTAAAGCTGTGAGTATGACGTGTTAATCCAGAAGAAGAAGCATCTCCGAAGCCTTAACTATTGCTAATTACTGTCTCTACGTTCTATTATTGCTGCTTGTTTATGTGCCTACAACAAACAACAACTATCCTTTTATTCGCCTGACTAAGATCTATAGGATAACCACAACTTGCTCAATCCTGTAATTCTCGTGGGATTCGGCCCTCACTCACTTGAAGTATTACTTGGACGACCCGGTGCACTTATTGGTTCAGTTGTGCAAGTCACAAATTCGCGCACCAAGGCATCCTCCGGGGTGTTCTGTTTCTCTTCTATGCGTTCCTGTTTCTGTTCTAATGGCTATACATGATCACAAACGTTAGAAAAACAAAGAAAACTATAAAAACAAGAAAATAAAATAATAAGAAATCAAACTAAAATAATAGAAAGAAACTAGAAAAGAAGAACATACTCTGGGATACTTAGGGTTGGGTTGCCTCCCAACAAGCGCTTCTTTACCGTCACTAGCTTGACCTCGCTGTTGTCATGTTAGCAACAGTGTAGAGCTATCTTGCTCAATATTATCCCCTAGGTAGTGCTTGACCCTCTATCTATTAACTGTGAATCTTTCATCAGAATGTCTACTTTGGAGTTCTACATGTCCATATGGTGATACTCCTATGACCACAAACGGTCCCGTCCACCGCAACTTGAGCTTCCAAGGGAAGAGCTTGAGTTTAGAATTGAAGAGTAAAACCTTCTGGCCAGGCTTAAAGACTCCGGAAGATATCTTTTTATCATGCCATTTCTTGGCCCTTTTCTTGTAAATTTTAGCATTCTCAAATGTAGCATGTCGGAATTCATCCAACTCATTCAGCTGGAGCAACCTTTTTTCTCCTACATCTTTGGCATCAAAGTTGAGGAATCTGGTTGCCCAATAGGCACTATGTTCCAGTTCACTGGTAAATGACATGCTTTGCTATAGACCAGCTGGTAAGGTGACATTCCAATAAGGGTCTTGAAAGCTGTTCTATATGCCCAGAGGGCATCATCAAGTTTCCTTGCCCAATCCTTCCTAGAGGTGCTCACTGTTCTCTTCAGGATTCTTTTGATCTCCCTGTTAGAGACCTCGGCTTGCCCATTTTTTTGCGGATGGTAAGGAGTTACCACTCTATGGCAAATGCCATAACTGTGCTGAATGGAGTTGAGCTGTCTATTACAGAAGTGGCTGCCTCCATCATTAATCAGTGTCCTTGGGACACCGAATCTGCTGAAAATGTATTTTTGGAGGAATTTCATCACTACTTGGGTATCATTAGTGGGTGATGCAATTGCCTCAACCCATTTAGACCCATAGTCTATAGCCACAAGGATGTATATGTTCTCATAGGAGGGTGGAAAGGGGCCCAAGAAGTCTATGCCCCATACATCAAACAGCTCAATTTCCAGGATTTCTTGTTGTGGCAACTCGTAATTATGAGGGAGATTTCCAGCACGTTGACAACTATCACAATTGCGGACAAACTCCCGGGAGTCCTTGAAGAGCGTTGGCTAGTAGAAGCCGCACTGAAGAACCTTGGTGGCTGTTCGCTCACTACCAAAATGACCTCCATACTCTGAGACATGACAGTGCCAGAGAATTTGCTGCGTTTCTTCCATTGACACACAACGGTGGATGATACCATCCGAGCATCTTTTGAAAAGATAAGTTTCGTCCCATAAGTAGTACTTAGCATCATGTTCGAGTTTTCGAACTTGCTGTTTATTGTATTTCTTGGGGATAAACCTTATAGCCTTGTAATTTGTAATGTCAGCAAACCAAGGTACTTTGCATATTGCAAAGAGTTGCTCATCAGGAAAGGTCTCGGATACCTCAGTAGTGGGAGGGGGCATCCCTACTGCAGGTTCAATCCGGGACAAATGGTCAGCTACCTGATTTTCTGATCCTTTTCTGTCCCTGATCTCTATGTCAAATTCTTGCAGGAGTAGTACCCATCTTATCAATCTTAGTTTAGAATTCTGCTTGGATAGAAGGTATTTGAGAACAGCATAGTCAGTATAGGTAATGACTTTAAAGCCTATTAAATAGGATCTGAACTTGTCAATGGCATAGACGACTGCAAGTAATTCCTTCTCTGTGGTGGTGTAGTTCCTTTGTGTATCATATAAAAAACGACTGACATAATAAATGACGTGCAAAAACTTATCATGTCGCTGTCCTAAAACTGCACCAATGGCATAATCACTGGCATCACACATCAGTTCAAATGGTAGGTCCCAGTTAGGTGCAGAGATGACAGGTGCAGAGATAAGCTTTGCTTTTAGAATTTCGAAAGCATGCAGATAGTCTTTTTAAAAAACAAAGGGAGTTTTAGTGGCTAGAAGATTGCACAGGAGTTTTGCAATTTTAGAGAAGTCTTTTATGAACCTCCTATAGAATCCTGCATGTCCCAAGAAACTTCTGATTGCCTTAACATTAGTAGGTGGTGGTAATCGTTCAATTACTTCTACCTTAGCTCGATCAACCTCTATTGCCTTGTTTGAAATCTGATGTCCAAGAACAATTCCTTCAGTCACCATGAAATGACATTTTTCCCAGTTTAAAACCAGATTTGTTTCTTGGCATCGTTTCAAAACCAAGGCGAGATGGTTAAGGTGGGAATCACAAGAATCACCAAAGACAGAGAAGTCATCCATGAATACTTCAAGGAATTTCTCAACCATGTTTAAGAAAATGGAAAGCATACACCTTTGAAAAATTGTAGGTGCATTACAGAGGCCGAACGGCATTCTTCTGTAAGCAAACACTCCGTTTGGGCATGTGAATGCTGTCTTCTCTTGATCCTGAGGATCTACTGCAATTTGATTGTAGCCTAAATAACCATCTAGGAAGCAGTAGAATGCATGCCCAGCCAGTCGCCCCAACATCTAGTTTATGAATGGCAGGGAGAAATGATCCTTTCTTGTGGCATTGTTGAGTCTCCTATAATTAATACACATACGCCATCCTGTAACTGTTCTTGTGGGAATTAGTTCATTCTTCTCATTGTGGATCACTGTCATCCCCCCTTTCTTGGGTACAACTTGTACAGGGCTTACCCAGGGACTATCTGAAATGGGGTAGATGATCCCAGCCTCCCACAGTTTTGTGACTTCCTTTTGGACTACTTCCTTCATAGTTGGATTCAGTCGCCTCTGTGGTTGCACCACTAGTTTAGCGTCTTCTTCGAGCCTGATATTATGCATACACCGAGTTGGACTAATTCCCTTTAAGTCACTCATGGTCCACCCAAGAGCTATTTTGTGTGTCTTCAGCACTTGGATAAGTTCTTTTTCTTCCTGTGGCTTTAAGGCAGAGCTTATGATTACAGGATAGATGTCTCCATCCCCTAGAAATACGTATTTTAAGGAGGATGGCAGTGGCTTGAGCTCAAGTTTTGGGGGGTCGTCCTCCACATTAGGAGCTTTTAAAGTCTTCTCCAGCCTTTCTGGTGCCTCCATGTCAGGTCTGGCATCTTTAAGGATGTCATTCAACTCCTCCTCGAGTCTCTCAATTGCATGTACCTCTTCCATTAGGGAATCAATGATATCAATCCTTATGCATTCCTCTGGGGTGTCAGGGTACTGCATGGCCTTGGTAGCGTTCAGTACGAACTTGTCCTCATTAACTCTCAGAGTCACTTCCCCTATTTCCACATCAATGAAGGTCCTTCCTGTAGCCAGAAAAGGTCTACCTAAAATGATGGATGCATTCTTATGTTCTTCCATATCCAATACCACGAAGCCTGTGGAAAAGGCAAAGGGTCTAACCTTCACAATCAAGTCTTCAACCACTCCTGATGGAAACTTGAGGGAGCCATCAGCAAGTTGAAGGCATATATGTTAGTGCGCTTGACTTCTTGGATCCCAAGTTTCTCTATCAATAATGAGGGCATTAGGTTGATGCTCGCTCCAAGATCATATAGGGCTATCCTTGTGCAACCGTTTCCGAGGGTGCAGAGTATCACAAAACTTCCAGGGTCCTAAAGTTTCTCCGATAGTGTCCTCTGGATGACTGCACTATATTCTGTAGTGAGGAAGATTGTCTCAACCTCCCTCCACTCCTTCTAGTGGCTTAATATGTCCTTCATAAACTTGGCATATAAGGGTATTTGTTCAAGGGCTTATGCAAATGGGATTTTGATCTCCAGTGTCCTGAGGTAGTCTGCAAACTGAGCAAACTGCTTATCTTTTTCTGCTTGACAGAGCTTCTGAGAAAAAGGCATCTTGGTCTTATACTCCTACATTTTGAGTGGCGCAGGGTGAGTGTCCATAGTACCAGGAGAAGGGTTACTAGCTTGCTTAGGAGAGGTGTTCCCTGAACTTGCACCTGCATGGCCTCCCCAACTAGGCGTTCAACACCACTGCTAGTCCCTTCCTGGCGTTGAACGCCAGCACTGCCCCCTCCTGGGCATTGGACGCCAATGTTACCCCCTTGTGGGTGTTGGACGCCCTTGGTGACCCCTGTTGGGGTTGAACGCCAGTGCTGCTCCCCTCTGGGCGTTCAGTGCCCTTGGTAGTGCCCTCGGTTGCTGTGTTTCCCCTTCTGCCGTTTCCTCTCTCCCCTGCTTCTCATTGTTCTGAGACTGGGTGTTCAGGGTCCTTCCACTTCTCAATTGGATGGCTTGACACTCTTCTCTTATCCGTTCAGACAAATGCTGTTCAGCCTGGTTCAACCGTGCCTCTATATTCTTGTTGGAGGCACGGGTTTCTTGCAACACTTCTTGTAGACTTAGCAACTATTGTGTGAGGGAGTATAGCTGCTGGGTCAATAATTCACTTTGTTTTGGAAGGCCTGATTCAGTGGACACTGCCTTGACCTGTCCTTTCATTGCAATCTCACCAGATGAGTATAAATGCTGGTTGCTGGCGACTACTCAATAAGTTCTTGAGCTTCTTCGATTGTCTTTCTCATGTGTATTGAACCACTTGTAGAATGATCTAGAGACATTTTAGCTCTATCTGTGAGTCCATAATAGAAGATGTCCAGCTTTACCCATTTTGAAAATATTTTCGTGGGATATTTCTGCAACATCATTCTTTATCTCCCACAAGCATCATGAAGAAACTCATTCTCTTCTTGTCTGAAGCCTTGAATGTCCAGCCTTAGGTGGGTTAGCTTCCTTGGGGGGAAGTATTGGTTCAAGAATTTTTCCACCAACTTATCCCATGAGTTTAGGCTTGATAAACCCCATTTTTAGGGTTTATCTTGTGCTTAATTTAGTAGATTTTATCCATTATTCTTACAGTTATTCATATAATTCGTATGTTTTACATTTCCCTTCCTAGTTTTATACTATAATTGAAAACATGCTTTTTTAGCCTTAAATTTACTAATTTTAATCCCCTCTTATTACCATTCGATCCCGTGATATGTTTGCTGAGTGTTTTCAGGGTTTATAGGGTAGGAATGGCTTAGAGGATGGAAAGGAAGCATGCAAAGGTGGAAGAAACACAAGAAATTTAGGATTTCAGAAATTGGTCATGACGTGCACGCATGGACGATGCGTTCGCGTGACTATGCAGCAGACAAGCGACGCGTATGCGTGGATGACGCGTACGCGTGGCCAAAGAATTGTCAAAGTGACGCGTACGCGTGACAAAGCGTCACGTGCTACAGATATCAGAATTCGCTAGGGACAATTTCTGGGCTCCTTTTTGACACAGTTTCAGGCCCAAAAATCTAGATTAGAGGCTACAGAGTGGAGCAGAATCGGGGATGAATCATTCACTTCTCATCCACATATTAGTTAGGTTTAGATGTAGTTTTCTAGAAAGAGATGTTCTCTCCTCTCTCTAGGTTTTAGGTTTTTAGGTTTATTTCTCCTCAAATTCAGAATTCTATATTGCTTTAATTTAGTTTTCTTCTACTTTTGGTTGTTCTAGTACTTTGGTTTATTTATTTCTCTTGTTGATTTCTGTATGTTACAAATTTAGTCTATAAATTCTTCTTGTTTCTTTCAATCCATATTAATGCAATTTATGTTTTCTATGCTTATTGTTGCTCTCTTTAATTACTAGTCATTGATGCTTGCAATTGGTTATTTAGATTTAATATCCCTTGTTAATTTTCTATGTTTTTATTTTGTGCCTTCCAAGTGTTTGATAAAATGCTTGGGAGGATTTTAATTTAGATTTTTATGTTCTTGACTTGGATTGATTATTTAGAGACTCTTGAGTTATCAAAAGTCTTTTGTTGATTGGTGATTGAAAATTGCTAGTTGGCTTAGGCTTTACTAAATCTAGTCTTTGATTAAAACTTGTGAACTTAAGTTGATTTTGCTCACTTGACTTTCCTTCAGTGTTAGAGGTTAACTAAGTGAAAGCAAAAGGCAATTACCATCATAATTGATGATGATAATTAGGATAGGAATTCCAATTCTCAATCCTTGTTAGGACTTTTCTTAGTTGTTATTTTATTTTCTTGTTATTTACATTACTTGTTCCTTATTTCAAAACCCAAAAATATACTTTTCCATAGCTAATAATAACTACACTTCCCTGTAATTCCTTGAGAGACGACCCGAGATTTAAATACTTCAGTTTATTTTATTGGGTTTGCCTAAGTGACAAACAATTTAAACTTGATTGAGGTTTATTTGTCGGTTTTGAACTTTACTTGCAACGCGATTATTTTTTGTGAAATTCTTTACCGACGATTTTTTCTCCATCAAGGCTTACTTTGGACTGAGCATCCAGCCACCTTTTTTCTTGGCCTTTTACAGCAAATGAAAAGAGCAGTAGCCTGTAGACATCCTGGTCTACCCTGCTAGTTCTTACTGTGTCAAATATCTGCAAGAATTCAGCAAGGAATTCTGTGGGTTCTTCTTACAGAAGTCTATGAAACTACTAGTTTTGCTGCACTAGAGCGATTAGCTGCGGGTTGAGCTCAAAATTGTCTGCTCTAATAGGGGGCACACAAATGCTCCTTCCATAGAAGTCAGGAGTGGGAGCTGTGTAAGACCCCAAAGTTCTTCTGGGTTGTGCTTCTCCCTCAGGATTCCTAGTGCTCCTAGTGCTTCTATATACACAAAAAGAGGCAAAGAAAAATGGGAGTCTCTATGTCAAAGTCTAGAGAGCTCCCAGTGAGATATCTAAAAGAAACAAGATTTTTCTTTTTGAAAAAATTCGAAAATAATTAAAAAATTAGAAAAAAAATAATTAAAAATTTTGAAAAATTAAAAAAATAGAAAGAAAGGGGTTTAAAAATTTTTAAAATTCAAAAAGAAAGAAAGAAAGAAAAACTAGACAAACTCTAATCTTTAAAATTCAGACAAGATAAAGCAAATAATTAATTAAAAAGATTTGAAGATAAAGATAGAAGATTTGGTTTTAAATTTTTTTTGAAATTTAAAAAGAAAGAGTCAATCAAAGATTTGAAAATTTAAATTTGGAAAGAAAAAGTTAAACAAGATAAGATAAGATTTTAAAAATTAAGATAGGAGATTTGATTTTTAAAAATTTTGAAATTTAAAAAGAGAAAGTCAACGAAAGATTTTAAAATTCAAATTTTAAAGAAAGAAAAACTAACCAAATACTAAACTTTTAAAATTTGAATTTAAAAGTAAGATAAGATAACAAAATTTTAAAATCAAAGAAAAAGATAAGCTAAAGATCAAAGAAAAAAGGATAAGCAAGAAAATTAAATTTAAATAAAAAGATTACTAACAGGACACTAAACTTTAAAATTTTAAAAGAAAATAAAGAGAAAATATCAAACTTAAAATTTTGAAATTAAAAATAAGATAACTAAAGTGAGAATTAAAAATCAAAAAATAAACAACATAAAGATCAAGAATCAAGAAAGATAAGATATGATTTGAAAATTTAAAAATCACTAACAAGAAACACCAAACTTTTTTTTAAATTTTGAAAAAGAAAGAAAAAACACTAATGGAACACCACACTTAAAAATTTTGAAATCAAATGACACCAAATTCGAAAAAATTGAGAGAAAAATACTAAAAGACACCAAACTTAAAAATTTTGAAATCAAACACGAGAAAATACTCAAAAATATTCGAACAAAAAGAGAGTAAACAAGAACAATTTTCGAAAAATCAAGAAGAAGAAAAATAATTAACCAAAACTATTAAGAGACACCAAACTTAAAATTTTGCAAATAAGAGAAAATTAATAATGAAAATTTTCGAAAAAATAGAGAAATAAGTAAGACTCAAAATTGGAAAATCAAAAGGAAATAAATGGTCAAAACTGATAAAAACACCTGATCTAAGGAACAAGATAACCGGTAGTTTGTCAATCATAAACAATCCCCGACAATGGCACCAAAAACTTGGTGCGCGAAATTAGAACTCGCACAATTGAACCGGTAAGTGCACCGTGTCGTCCAAGTAATACCTCAGGTAAGTGAGGGTCGATCCCACGAGGATTATCGGATTGAGCAAGCAGTGGTTATCTTGCTGGACTTAGCAGGTGAATAGAAAAGGTAGTTGTTGTTGTAAATGCATAAAACAGAATAATAAAGAAAGCAATACCAAACTGGTGTAGAAACAATGATAGGAAATCAGTTAAGGCCTTGGAGATGCTTATCCTTTCGGATTAATACTTCTTACTGACTATTTTAACAATGAGTGATTCATTCAATGGCATGGCTGTAAGTGATTAAAGTTGGGGCTAGTGGTCATTAATCTCCTCTGATCCAGATCAAATGCTGGTGCTAATGGTCATCCAATCTGAACGAGGGTGAAGCGCACGCAATTCAATCTCTGATGATCCTACTCAAAACGACACAGACAAGGTCAGATCTTCCGAATCGGAGAATGAAACTCTATGATTCTAGCCTTAGCACTGCAGAGACCTAAATTACCCATGAATAACAAATTTTATGTCACGTATCCCAATTAGCCCAGATACTCTCTTGGAACCTATGATGTATTCTCAAGCTGCAGCTCAATACTGTCCGACTAAGAATCTGGAAGAGCCTATGTAGAATAAGGGATCATACTCTCATTCCATCCCAGATTCATAAAGATGAAGAACAAAAATACATCATATAACGGAATTAAACATGTATTAAAGTAGAAAAGCAATAATATTAATCAATGGGGATGAGCAGAGCTCCTATCCTTAACTTAGGAGGTTTAGTTGCTCATACTTTACAAAAATAATATGAAAAATGTGTATAGTGTCAAAAGGTTCTGAACAAGGGTGATCTTTATACTAATCTAATATTAAAAATTATAAAAATGAGATAAACCAAGCTAAGGGTGCGAAAATCTACTTCTGGGCCCACTTGGTGAGTGTTTGGGCTGAGCTTGGCATCCAACTTGAGGAATGGGTGTTGAACGCCCATTAGGGGGGTGTCCACGCTACCTTGTACTCCCTTGGGGCGTTGAACGCCAGTTTTGGGCATTCAAACTCAAGGGGTTCACTTGTGGATGCAAATTTATTACTAGGAAGACTTGAATCATGATCCTCATCACCAAGGGAACTTCCTTCTTGATCTATTCCGTCCAATTCTTCATAGTGAACATGCCTTGGAGGTTGTGCACTACCCTCCTTAACATTAGTTTCAAGCTTCTTGGCGGAATACTCTACAACTCTAGATTTCCATGGAGGTTCAGCATCTCCTAAGTCTTCGACCACTTCTTCCTCTTCAACAGTTACAGCTTCCTCCAATTATTCTAATACAAGGCCACATTCCTCACTTTCCACCAGAGTTCCTAGTCTCTCTTTCATGCTACGCTCCTCATTAGATTCTCCACATGCGGCCATGGGGGTACTTTGAGTGTCGAACAGCAGGGAAGTTAAATTATCTACTACCTCGGTCAAGGTAGCTATGAACTCTAGTGTCGTCCTTTGCATCTCTCTTTGCTCTTGAAGAAGAACACCAAGAGTGTCATCCATTGGAGATTCGGGTGGATATGAAGGTTCATTTCTTGGGAGGAAAGGTGCATAATAGGAAGGTGGTTCATCATGATAAGGATGAGGCAGTTCAACACTCTCCATCTTTTTCACTTGTTGCACAACACACTCCAGTCCCTTGTTCTCAAGTTGAGATTTGTTAGCCATGAGAGCTTCGTGTGCCTTTCGGCTTTCCTCTCGCTCCATTTGATGGATAGGTGCTTGAAGTCGATCCATTACTTCCTTAAAATGATCATTGGGCTTTTGTTCCGATTAGCTAACATAATTAGGATCATTTTGTGGTTGAAAGTTCGCATACATTGGAGGTGGTGTATATTGAGGTGGCGGTTCTTGGGAGTAATTGGGTTGTGGTGATTCTATCTATGGTTCATATGGCTCATAAGGTGGTTGGTATGGTGGGTAAGAATTAGGATTATATTTGGTAAAACGGGGCTTGTGAGTACGGTGGTTGAGGGCTATATTGAGGAGGGGGTTCATAGGTATATGGTGGTAGTTGTTGATTATCACGAAGAGGACCACCATAACCGTTGTCTTGGTATGCATCATGGAATGGTTGTTGCTCATAGTACATTTGAGGGGGTTGTTGCCAAGAGGGTTGATCAAATCCTTGAGGCTCTTCCCATCTTTGATTTTCCCATCCTTGATGCAAGCCTTCATTGTAACCTCCATTCTCTACAACATAATTGTAGCCAAACTCATAGCCAAAGGGGTGAGAATTCGTGGTAACAAAAGAAAATAAAAACTAAGACTAATAAGAAATAATGAAAATAAACTCCTAAAACTAGAAACAACTAACAAAGAAACAAAAGGCACACATAATCACAGTATTCATAATAACCAATAATAAGACACACATTTTCAATTCCCCAGCAATGACACCAAAAATTTGACGGGAAAAAATTGTCGGTAAAGAATTTCACAAAAATAAGCGCGTTGCAAGTATAGTTCTAAACCGACAATTAAAGCTCAATCAGTATTTAAATTGTTTGTCACAGATACAAACTCGATAAAACTAACCGAAGTATTTAAACCTAGGGTCGTCTCTCAAGGAATTGCAGAAAAGTGTATGTATTTTTGGGTTTTAAGTTTAATAAGCAAGGAATGTAAGTAACAAGAAAATGAACAAATAACTAAGAAAGCTCTTAGCAAGGAAAAAGAATTAGACATCCTATCCTCATTATCATTGTCAATTGTGATGGTAAATGTGAATTGCCTTCACTTAGTTAACCTCTAACCAATGGAGGAAGGTCAAGTGCATACAATCAACTTGAGTTCACAAGTCCTAGTCAACTCAAAGTGAGAGACTAGCTTTGGTGAAGTTCAAGCTAACCGACAATCTTCAATTACCAATCAACAAAAGAGTTTTGATAACTCAAGAGTCTCTAATTGATCAATCCAAGTTAAGAACATAAAAATCTAATTTAAAATCCATCCAAGCATTTCATCAAACACTTGGAAGGCACAAAGTAAAAATATAGAAAATTGACAAGGAATATTAAATCCAAACAACCAATTGCAAACATCAATGACCAACAATTATAGAAAGCAACAATAAACGTGGAAAACATAAATTCCATTAAAAGAGATCAAACGTAACAAGAGAAGAAGATGAACTAAAGTGCTTAAACAAATAAAAATAAGAGAACTAAATTAAAGGAAGATTGAACTTGAATTTGAGAAGAACTAAAACTAAAACTAAAAGAAACCCTAAACCTAGAGAGAGGAGAGAGCCTCTCTCTCTAGAATTCTACATCTAAACCTAAAATTGTGTGAATGAAAGTTAGTGATTGATTCATCCCTCCAGCCTCACTCTGCAGCCTCTAATCAGTATTTTCGGGCCTGAAACTAGGTCAAAAGCAGCCCAAAAATTGCCCCCAGCATTTTCTGTAAATTGCAGCATGTGACACTCGTTACACGTACGCATCGCTAAACGAAATCCTGGCCAAGCGTAGGCGTCGGCCACGCATGCGCGTCGTATGTCTGCTGTACCAGTCACGCGTTCGCGTCATCCACGCGTGCGCGTCGCTACCAGATTCTGAAATACTTGATTTTTTGTGTTCCTTCCACTTTTGCATGTTTCCTTTCCATCCTCTAAGTCATTCCTGCCCTATAAACCCTGAAAACACTCAGCAAACATGTCACGGCATCGAATGGTAATAAGAGAGGAGTAAAATTAGCAAATTTAAGGCCAAAGAAGCAGGTTTTTCAATCATAGTACAAAATTAGGAAGGAAAATGTAAAACATGCGAATTGTATGAATAAGTGTGAGAATAATGGATAAAATCTACTAAATTAAAAACAAGATAAACCCTAAAAATGGGGTTTATCAGTAGGTCACCTGACCTCCCCACTATCTCTTTCACCAAGGAGGACGCCGCTAGCATCAGCCCAGGGTATGACGACTCTGTGGTAATCACTATCAAACCAACATCTCGGATACGTCTCGCTATACACCACCTTCAGGAAAGGAACCCGGTACAAGACACTACGCATAGATTACATAGTCGTCGACGTAAGTTCAGCATACAACGCCCTCATAGGCCGGACGACCCTAAACCAGCTTGCTGTGGTAGTCTCCACTCCACACTTGTGCATGAAGTTCCCAACCCCGAAAGGCATAGCTACCATTAAAGGAGACCAAAGGCTCGCACGACGATGCTACAATGAAAACCTGAACCTTAAAAGCGACCCCAGCAAGAAAGAGGCTAACTCCATCGAACTCGGAGGCACCCGAGTTTGCGAAGAACTCTGCCCCAACCAGAAGGCGAGACAGAAGAGGTTCAGATCAGAGACACCCCAGAGAAAGCAACAAGTATAGGAGCAAACCTAAGAGAATACCTAAAGGATCTGCTAGACAAGCTCTGAAAGGAAAACTCCGACCTCTTCGTATGGAAGGCTGCGGATATGCCTGGCATAGATCCCGGCTTAATGTGCCACAAGTTGGCAGTGTACCCCGGATCTCGACCAATACAACAAAAGCGCAGAAAGCTTGGCCCGAAGAGATCGCAAGTCGTGGAGGAACAGGTGCAAGCCTTGCTAGAGGCAGGGTTCATAAGGGAGGTTAAGTACCCATTGTAGCTGGCCAATGTCATATTGGTAAAAAAAGACAAATGGTAAATGGTGGATGTGTGTAGATTACACCGACCCCAATAAAGCCTACCTAAAAGACCCCTATCCCCTCCCGAACATCGACACCCTGGTCGACGCGTCGTCGGGATACAAATACCTTTCCTTCATGGACGCCTAATCAGGGTACAACCAGATCCCAATGCATATGCCGGACCAAGAAAAAACCTCGTTCCTAACCCCGAAAGCAAACTACTGTTATGTAGTAATGCCGTTCGAACTAAAGAACGTGGGAGCCACATATCAGAGGTTAATGAACAAAGTATTTGCCGACCACATCGGAAAGTTGGTAGAGGTCTATGTGGACGACATGCTAGTAAAAACCCAAAAAGAAGAAACACTGCTACCTGACCTGACCAAAGTATTCGACACCATAAGAAAGCACGGGATGAGGCTAAACCCCACAAAATGTACCTTCGCAGTAGAAGCTGGGAAATTCCTAAGGTACATGCTTACCCAGAGAGGCATCGAAGCAAACCCAGACAAGTGTCAAGCTATACTCGACATGAAAAGCCCGACCTGTGTAAAAGAGGTACAACAACTGAATGGAAGGCTAGCGGCCCTGTCGAGGTTTCTAGCTGGATCGGCCCTAAAGTCTCTCCCCTTCTACGCGATACTAAGAAAAGGAAAAAGGTTCGAGTAGACTTTAGAATGTGAGAAAGCCTTTCAGGACCTCAAGTCATTCCTGAAACAACCATCCATCCTGACCCGACGTCAAGAAGGAGAAGAACTGATACTATACCTCACCGTCGGAAGTCAAGTGATAGCACCAGCCTTGGTCCGAAAAGATGACAATGAATAACAACCCATCTACTTCATCAGCAAGGCCTTATAGGGGGCCGAACTAAACTATCAGAAGATAGAAAAATTCACTTACACCCTAATACTCACCTCCCGGCGACTCCGACCATATTTTCAAGCCCACACCATCAAAATATGGACAAATCAACCCATGAAAGGCATCTTGCAGAAAATAGACTTAGCTGGAAGCATCCTACAATGGGCAGTCGAGTTGTCCAAGTTTGACCTGAAATATGAAGCTTGCACTGCCATCAAATCCCAATACCTGGCCGACTTTGTCGCAGAGTACACGAATACCCCTGGGACTCCCATAGAATGGAACCTCTATGTCGACGGCTCATTGATACGTGGTTTTATATCGGTTAGGAATTTCACACAAATAATTCCGTTGATAGTATAGTCCAAACCGATAGTCAATCCTCGCAATCAAATTTTAAAAGATTGGTTGTCACATGTACAAACCCCAATAAGAATTAACCGAAGTATTTAAACCTCGGGTCGTCTCACAAGGAATTCCAATGAAGTGTTCAATTATTGGCTATGAAAGAAACAAGGGGGTTTGATTTGTAATTGGCAAGAAAATATGAAAGCAAGAAAGTAAATAACAAGAACTAATACAAGAAAGGAAAAGAACTCTTGGCTAAGACATGGGAAATTGAGATCACCATCCTTGTTTACAAACCATATATTAAAAATCATGAGGGACTAACCCATTAAGTCTACTTCTAAGCTTTAAGTACGTACAATATCTACTCCTAAGCTTGAAGTACGTCAAATAGGCTTGATCAACATCAACCCATAAGTCCCAACCTACCTACCAATCAGCTTAGTAGTAGGTTGGCATCAATGGGTATCAAATTGACCACCAAGGGTTCTCAAATCACCAATTCATTGAGACCCAATGACTCAAGGTCACTCAATTCCCTTAACCTAGGCCAAGAGTAAAGAAAACTACTCTAAAACTATTGAAAACATTTTATCAAACACCTAGAGTACAATAAAAGTAAACATCATAAAATGCAAGAATTAACAAAACCCATAACTATCATAAGCAAGAAATCAATAATAGCAATGAAGATAAACATAAAAGATGACATGGAAAGATAAAATTGCATTAGAAGAAATCAAGATCCAACAATGGTTCATCAACATAAAAGAGAACAAAATAAGAAATTAACAAGAGAAGTGACTAAACTAAAATGCTAGAACAAATAAAAGTAAAGGAAAACTAAAATGAAACAAGATTAAAATCTAGATAAAAAAGGAAATGGAAATAAGAACCCTAAATCTAGAGAGAGGAGAGAGCTTCTCTCTCTAGAGTTATACCCTAAAACATGACATGGAAACTCCACTATGACTACTTGGTTCATTCCCCCTTCAATCCCTGGTTCAATAGCATCAGAAATGGGTTGGATTGGGCCCAAAATGCTTCAGAAATCGTTGGTCACGTGTTGCCTTTAAGTGAGTCACGCTGATCCTGCGATGTGCACGCATAGGCAACGTGTGCGCGTCACTTAAATGCAAGGAAATTATATTAAATTGCATATCATTTTGAAACCCCAGATGTTAGCTTTCCAACGCAACTAAAACCGCCTCATTTGGACCTCTATAGCTCAAGTTATGATCGATTTAGTACGAAGAGGTCAGGATTGACAACTTAGCAATTCCTTCTTTTCTTCATGAGTTCTCCATTTTTGCATGCTTTTTCTTCATTCCTTCAACCCAATCTTTACCTTCTAATCCTGAAATCACTTAACAAACATATCAAGGCATCGAATGGAATTAAAGTGAAATAAAATTAGTGATTTAAAGGCCTAAAAAGCATGCATTTACTCTTAAGCACAACTTAGGAGAAATTCACAAAACCATGCTATTTCATTGAATAAATGTGAGAAAAGTTGATAAAATCCCCTAAAATCAACACAAGATAAAGCACAAAATTGGGGTTTATCAAACATCCCCACACTTAAACTAAGCATGTCCTCATGCTAAACCAAGAAAGACAAGAAAAGGGTTATGAACTTTTATTCAATGCAAATAGACTATATGCACCTATCCACATGCATGCAACTAAATGCAAGATGCTTCTACCTACTTGGTTAAAAGTAAATCAATTCTTCAAGAGCATGTATATGAACATGTAGGGCTAAGTAGTATGACGATTCATGAATTCTACCAATTCAAATATCAAAATGAAGTTCAAATAGACTTGCAAGAAGAAAGCTTGTGAAAGCCGGGAACAAGGAATTGAGCATCGAACCCTCACCGGAAGTGTATCCACTCTAGTCACTCAAGTGTATAGGGTTGATTCACTCAATTCTCTTCTAATCATGCTTTCCAAGATTTGTTTTTCATCTAACAATCAACAATTATTCAATGCAGGCATACATTTATCATGAGGGCTTTATTCATAGGTTGTAATGGGGCTAGGGTAAAGGTAGGGATGCATATGGTCAAGTGAGCTTGAAATTTGAATCTTTGATTAACCTAAGCTCTCATCAAACACATATAACAACCTATAAAATTCTAATACAATACCTAGCTACCCATGATTCCCACTTTTTCACATACTCATGCACTCTCTTGAATTCACATTCCATATGCATTGTTATTATTACTTTACTTTGGAGCATTTTTGTCTCATTTTTATTGCTTCCTTTTTCTATCTATTTTTCTTTCTTTTATTTTTATATTTTTTTTCACATTTTTTTCACAACAAAGTACATACAAACGTATCAATGCATATGGTTTTACATATTTAATGCATAAGCACATACCTAATCCCGTGATTTTCAACAAAAATACAAAATACACTTTTACCTCAACCAATGTCCCAAGTTTCCCATACCCAAATGATACACACCCTCACTAGCTTAAGCTAATCAAACGGGTAAAAACAGAGAAAGAATCTGAAGAATACACGAAGAACACGAAGAACACTTTGAGTGTGATGAAGAACATTGAATAACACCTTTTAGATCTTAAAAAGGGCAAGGTTGTAATTATTTTGGTGTTTAGGGGGTTATTTTGTAATTTTTGAAAGTTAGGGTGGTTAAAGTAGAAATATTAAAAGTTACGGGTGGTAAAAAGTGAATTTATAAAGTAAAAGGTTAAAGGAAGGTAATTTTCGAAAATTTAATAATAAAATAATAAATAATAATAAAATATTAAACAATAATATTTAATTAAAAATAATATTTTAATAAAAATAATAAAATAATACGGAAAAGGTAGTTTTCTGTAAAAGCTTTAGAAAGACAACTTTAAGTGCAGAATCTCATAATTATCTTCATAAAACACTTAGGGAGTGGTAATAACATGTTAGTGAGGCAAAGATAAAAGAAAGATAAAAAGTTAAAGAAAAGATAAAAGTCGAAGAAAAAGTCTGTAAAGTTTTAATGACAGAAAAACAGACAGAGACTAGCGAACAAATTAGGGCAACATATTTAGTCCTTGAGTTGCGATTAGGGTTAGGTATTATATGAAAAGTTAAAATGTTTCAGTATAGACTTAATGAACCTATACTTGGGACAGGCTAACTATTCATATCGAATTTTACATAAGCTTCAAATACATATGTTAAACAGAGTAATCAGAGTAGAGTAAAGAAAACACAGAGAACAGAGTAACCAGAGAAAAGTAAAGAGATACAGAGAAAAGAATAATCAGAGTAGAGTAAAAAGACAAAGTGAAAAGAGTAATATGATAAAGAGAATAGAGAACAAGCAGAGGGGACTGTTTAAAGGTCATTTGTTGCGTTAAGGGAACTCCAGAGATATTTGTATATTCATTTGCTGCTTTTCTATTGGCCCTAGAGGTCCTGTAGGCCCAAGTTCACCTACAGTGAGTTGTTATTCCTGTAGGCCGAAGTTCACCTACAGTGAATATCAATTGTGTATCTCAGGGTGTTGCTCTTGTAGGCCGAAGTTCACCTATAGAGAGTTGCCATTTCTGTAAGCCGAAGTTCACTTACAGAGGTGTTATTTCTGTAGGCAGAAGTTCACCTACAGAAAGTTGTTGTGTTGTGTTTAGACTATTCCTGTAAGCCGAAGTTCACTTACAGGAGTGCTATTTCTGTAGGCCGAAGTTCACCTACAGAAAATAAGCCATATCTAGGACTAGTTCCTAGGTAATGTCAGGCTGCAGGGTGTAAACCGACACGTGAGCTCATGGCCTGCATAGGACAGACATGCATCATACTTGGTTGCGTATTTCCTCTGTTATGATTGTTGTTTGAATGTATGCTTTCTTTGTTTTCATTCTATTCTTTGTGTCTGTGTTTTGTTTTCTTGTATTCTTTTGTTTGTGTTTTGCTTTTTATTTTCTGTATTTATCTGTTTCTTCAGTCTACTGCTTCTCGGTATTCTGCTATTTATTTGCTAAACAACACAGAATTAATGAACTTAACTAATAACCCCGGCCCTACTAAGAACTCCCTAGTTCTTACCCCTTCTCTCTCCCTTTCCCCTTCAGATGGAAGCATGAGTTCCCTTCCGTAATTCGCTGACGATCGTATGCAAAAGAGGATTCCGCTCTAGGTAGTCTTCTGAGTCTAGAGTGAACTCCGTTTCTGTTTATATGTATATACTGTGAGACCAGCCAACGTCTGCACCCCGTTCGTATGCGCACTTTAGCCTAAATCCTGTGTACGAGACTCCTGTTGTGTGGCTAGTTGATGAGGTACCAGAGAGACGTTATTTGGCAATGTCTGATCGTGCAAAAGAGTAGTAGATGATGTTCTACCTTTTGCTGATGTTCCACCTGACTTGATTTTTGAAGACTTAGAATGTACTTTCCCTCGCTTTAGTAGTTTAGAGGGACTAGGTGAGTATAGAGTCTAGGCTAGCCTGGGCGCCAGCTTAGGGACTTCTTGAACATGTCAGGGCCTAGGATGTTGTATGTATATATATGTATATAGTTATTATCTAGCTATATCTAGGGGTGTTCTAACTAAAAGTCTATACTTAAATAAAAGTTGGACTACTGAATGTTGTTGACTGCTTGTGATGTATTTATGTGTGGTTGTTTATAACTGTTTTATCTGTTATCAGTTGTGAATTGATTATGAATGATTCCGTCTATTAATCCAAATGTTTTCAAAAAAAATACCCCGCAAATTAACTACGTTTTTAACAACGAATCAGACTCATATGATAAATAATAGATAATAATTAGGAAGACAAATTGGTAGCGCTCAGTTTCTGGTATGATCTAGACATATTGAAAATTGGGTCGTTACATTGAGAGGCAACCCAACCTGAGGTAGTTTTCTTTTCATAGCTATTTCAATAAAAATTCAAGAGTTCCCCTGTATTGCAAGGAATTAAGTTTGGTGTTGCACACCAAAAGGAGTATAAAAAGGGTGAATGTGTGATTTTAATTTTGGTGTCCCACCTAAATCTGATGAAAAGACACTATAACCCTTTGAAGAACATCAGGAGTCATAAATTCCAAAGCAATCAGGGAAATCTCTTGACAGTTGCTTGATATTTTTACTGGTTTACTTAATAAAAGCACAAGGTATCATGCATATGATCAATCTTACTATGGACAGTAGCAAGGGACTAAGTTTGGTGTTCCCACACCAAAGTAAGTTCAAGAACCTACAACTATTCATGCATGCTAACCATTTTCTTAAGTGCATGGGAACAAGAAACTTCCAACGATTATGCAGGAAAGCATTCAGCCTCTTGAAAGAATTATACATCATCACCAAAAGAGATACAAAAGTTATAGATGATGATGACAAAAGGGAAGCTGGGAGACACTCCCAAGAGGTTGTATTGTCACTTAATTTCTTTTTCTTTGAAATGTTCTAAATTGGAAGTTTCTATGTACCCTGCTGATTAGTTTAATTAGTGCAAATTTTGATGTCTGCCAAGTGTTCTGGTTTAAGTGCTTGTTTTCATCTTCATCCACTTAAATGATATGTCTTGTCCCTTTGCCTTTTGATTCAATAAGATAAAATGATTGAAACAAAAAGTAATTGTCCAATATGGTAGAAATAAGAATGAGGATCAATGGTGGTAATTGCTTGACTAGATTAGCAAGTTCAAGAATAAAGCTGCAGGATAGAATGTTTCTTTTTATTGTAAACTTAAGTGCTGTTGTGAATCTTTGATAAATAATTATCCTTGGAAGAGAAGAAAAAGTAAGAAGGAAAGAAAGAAAAGCCAAGAATTAGCAACAAACAAATGAAAGAAACAAAGAATAAAAGCAAGACACCAATAGCTTGGACCTTAAGACACATGCCTGTGGTGTCTTTGTACTAGGATTTGCTTGGATGATTAGGTTCTAAGGAGTGTTTCAACACTCGGTAACTTGGGTTAACTAACCCGGGATTATCAACCAAAAGTCCACTATCAAGAGCAACCTAGTTACAAGACATTTAGTAACCCAAAGAGGTGCTGGGCATCAATGTTCTTAAGAAGAGTTGTGAGCCAAGTGTCTATAGTGAAGATGTGTTGAATGAAAATTAAGCTAAAAAGCTGCTACAACACATGACACTGAGCTACAATTGAAAAATAAGTTTTTGAAGCAAAAAGAAGAAAAGAAAAATCTAACAAGGATCAATAAACAATAAGGTTCACATCAGTAACTCTAGTTAGCATTGAAAGAGACAATTCACATCTGGAAGTTGATAATAATTGAGCAGCATTCTGTCTGCATAAAACCCCATGATCCAAATTTAATTACTTGCTAATAAGGACATATATGCTTATTTGTCTTCATTCCTTTTTCTCATGTTTTAGTGCTTGCTTGGGGACAAGCAAGATTTAAGTTTAGTGTTGTGATGACAAGTCATCTTATGCTAGTTTTACATGCATTTTTCATTAGTTTTCATTAGGTTTTATGCACTTTCTTAAGCAAGAAGTAAGCAACTGGATTGAAAATTCATGCATCTCCTAAGTCAAGTAAACATGGTTGTTTATGTGCTTTTTCATGAGGTTTTGTGCTACTTTTAATAGATGTTATGAATGATGCAATTTCCTTATGATTATAGCAAACTTTAAGGTCATTTGTTTGATTGATTGTAGGTGAAAATGAAGCAAGAAAAGCAGAGGAAGAAGCAAAGCAGAGGAAGCAACGTTGGTGGCCAAGTTGGTCCACCAATGTTACCTCAAATGTTGGAGGCAAATGCAGAAGCTGGTGCCTACGTTGGAGGGAATATTGGCAAGCCAACATTACCTCCAACGTTCTTGATATAGTATGCTTTCTGGAATAAGGAAAAATATGGTGACGCGTACGTGTGCTATGCGCACACGTGGATAGAGCAACGTTTGAGGGAATGTTGCCAGTCCAACGCTGATGCCAACGTGCACGATCTAAATTCCAAAATCTAAATTTTGAAAAAGTGTATCGACGCGCGCACACATGCAACGCGTATGCATAAGCCAATATTTTGACAATCCACGCGCACGGGTAGGTGACGCGCACGCGTGGATAGAGCAACGTTTGAGGGAACGTTGCCACTCAAACGCTGGGTCCAACGTCTTCGCAAGGCTTTCAAAACTAGAATTGGGGGATTACATCCACGCGCACACGTAGGTTACGCGCACACGTGGATGAGCATTCTGATCCCAAACGCGCAAAAGGGCAGGGGACGCTTACGCGTAAAGTGGTAAATTACACCATCCACACATATGCGTGAGCCGCACGTATGCATGGATAGGCAAACATTGGCCCTCCAACGTTGAGTCAAACATTGATGACAGCAACCAGAATTGATTTTTCCAAGAGGACGTTTATCTCAACGTTGGCCCAAAAATGTTGACTCCAACTTTAACTCCAGAAATGCATAATTGGCACACTTCTCTTCCAAGCTACATTGGGAGCTAATTCAAGCAACCCCAATAAAGATCAAGAGGCCCAATCCAAGAACCGAAAAAGGCTGAATTAGAAAGTGTATAAATAGAGAAGAATTTGATTTAGAAGAGTGGAGTCAAGAGGGGAATTACATAGAGAGTTAGTTACAGATCTAAAATTTTATTTTCCTTCTGCATTTTCCTTTGGCATTTTTCTGTGATTTTCTAATTTCTGGTTTTACTTGAGCTATGATGAACTAAACCCCAACTTCATTAGGGGGAGGAGCTCTATGTAATTCCAATGAGTCAATAAAATTCTACTTCTTCTCAATTCAGTTGTGTAGCTATTGGGTATCTTCTGTTTTGATTGTGAATTATCTTCTCCGGAAGGGGATTTAATTCAGTGAATGCTTGTGTGAGCCTCAGAAGGGGAATCACTTGCATTAGAATTGGAGCTCTATCCTGCACTAATTGAGGTCTTAAGAATTAGTGTGGCTTATGGATGAGAGAAATATGCTCTAACTCTTCTCATGACAATTAGATCAAGGAATTGGCAAGATTGATTGTGATTAGAGAGATTGGATTGCCAAGGAATTGGGATCCAATCAATTTCAATTCGCCATAGATCTACTCATATGATTGAGAAAGGAGTTGAGACTCAATTGATTCATGATGGATTATGGTATCTCCAATCCCTGATGAATCACTTTCTTTAATTTTCTTCATTATAAACTTCTCTGATTTCATTTTTCATTTGATTTGTCTTGCTGTTTGATTTCCTGCACCCAAATCCCATTACAGTTCCTGCAATTCTAGTTTCTCTTCAATTTAGATTCTGCAGCTTTTACTTTCTTGCACTTTAAGATTCAGTCATTTAAGTTTCTATCCATTTAAGTTTCATCTCTTTTAGATTTCTTGCACTTTAATTTTTAGCAATTTTCCTTTCTTGTCATTTAAGTTTATGCTAATTTACTTCTAGCATCTAAATTTCTTGCTATTTACCTTTTGTTTAACAAGTTTCACTCAAATCATCACTTGTTAGCTTGACTAAATTCATCACCATACTAAAATTACTTAATCCTTCAATCCATATGGGATCGACCTCACTCCTGTGAGTTATTACTACTTGATGCGACCTGGTTCACTTGCCGGTTAGTATGTGCGGAATTCATTTTTTGCCCATCACAAGGTTATTAGATACGTTAGGAAAGCCCGACCAGAACCACACGTGCAAGTTTCCATGCTTGTGACTCATCCGTGATAACTAATTCGGACTTGCACGAACTAGCGGACCGATCACTAAGTGGGGATGCTCCCTCCAGCATGAGCGAACCTTTTCGAAACTGGTTAGGAATGGGCGTCACTATCCCAGCTCGGATCCAGCCAGGTTCTATTGATCATGTCTCCTTCCCCCTTCATGCGTACGCAAAACATGGCGAATTCCCAAAGCATGCGTACGTGCAAGGCATGCGTACGCATGACCATGAAATGCTCCAAACTTCATTTCTTCTTGAATTCTCCACTTTTACATGCTTTTTCTTCACTTCTTCAATCCATCCTTACCATGTAAGCTTGGAATCACTCAACAAACACGTCAAGGCATCAATGGGTTAAAGTGAATTAACTCTAGCAATTTAAGGGCCTAAAAAATATGTTTTTACTCTTAAGCACAATTTAGGAAGAAATCACAAAACCATGCTATTTCAATAAAAAAATACAAGATAAATTGATAAAATTTACTCATTTTAATACAAGATAAACAATAAAATTATGGTTTATCAGAGCAATATACATGTATTTTTTGTTTGAATACTTACAATGGAGGGGATATATAGAATGAAATATTACCTTGCGAAAATTCCTGGACAAATTAAAGTTTGTAATAAAGTGTCTGAAGATATTGAACTTTAATTCAAAAGGCTTTTAGAGGAAAACAAAAAAAGTAAAGTAGAAAAAAGAAATTTTGCAAGTGATTGTTATAATGTGGAAACACAAGCACAAGAAGAGTTTGAATCGCCTAATCCTGTACAACCTCCAGCTCTTGCAACAATAGGAGACAAAGAAAAAAGAAGAGCTATTGCTGATACTCCAATTGAAAGTTATTTTAAGGGAAGGACTATGCCAGGCTCTCAACTGACTTTGAAAAGTGTCTTGGCCAGTAAACAAGTTGTGCACAAGGTTAAGTTGGGGCGTGCAAAATGGATCCTTGATACACGTTTCCATTTAATGCAATTTAATCACCTTACTTTCAACTTGCTTTAGACGGTATTGTTGCAATTGGAACTAGTTTCAAGGGACCATCATATGATGAAATGAGAGTTCATTTGTTGACCGATCTTAAGAAAGAGTGTCAGTTGCTTGTTGAAAGCTATAGGAGCTCATGAAAAAGCACCAGTTGTACACTGATGGCAGATGTTTGAACAGATCAAAGACAACGTGTGTTAAATAATTTTCTAGTTTATTGTCCTGCTGGTATGTCATTTGTTAAGTCTGTTGATGCTTTTGATATGATAAAAACTATCGATACCTTGTTTAAATTATTTGCTGAGGTTATTGAGTGGGTTGGGTCTAGTAACATTATGAATCTGGTTACTGATAATGCTGCGAATTATGTAACTGCTGGAAAACTCATTTATGAAAAGTATCCAAATATTTTTTGGTTTTCTTGTGCTGCTCATTGCATCAATCTTATTTTAAAAGACATAGCAAGTATTCCTCACATAGCTGACATTGCCTCTCGTGCTTCAAAAGTGATTGTGTTTGTTTACAATCATATAATTTTCTTATCTTGGCTTAGAAAAAGACAAAGTGGAAAGAAATTGTTCGACCAGGAATCACACGTTTCGCCACTTCAAGGAAGATTTGCAGGCATTAATGGTGGATAAATATTTCACTTCTTGTAAATTAGCCAAGAGTGCCAATGGGAAGATGGTTAGCTCAATTATCTTGTATAGTAAGTTTTGGCAAGATTGAGTTGCTACTGTGAAAATTATTAGTCCTCTTTTTAAGTTGATGAGGATTGTTAATGCTGATGAGAAACCCTCTTTGGGATACATGTATGAAGGCATGCAAAGAGACAAAAATGCTATCAAGACAATATTTAGAAATAGAAAAGATGCGTACACGCCTTATACAAATATCTTGAAAATGAAGTGGGATAACCATTTGAAGAGTTATCGCCATGCAGCAGCTCACTTTTTGTATCCAGCTTTCTTCTATAGTGAGGGTTTTGTTGAGAAGGCACATATCTTAAGATATTTACTTGATTTACTTGATATTGACACACTTTCTGATGACTCAGTTACTGCAATGTAAGAGATACAATTGTATCGAGATCAAAAAGAAAGTTTTGGGAGGGAAAGTGCTTTGCGAGTGACAAAGAGACTCGAACCTGGTAAGTTATTTTATTTCTATGTTCAGTTTACTTTGAAAGCTTTTTAAATATTGTGTGATAATCAATATTTGACTGTTATATCGATGTAGGTGAATGGTGGAGGCTACACAGTGGGAGTGCTCCTAATTTGCAAAAAATAGTGATTGTCTTCTTTATCAAACATCTTTTTTATCTGCATGTGAGAGGAACTGGAGCCTTTTTTAACAAATCCATTCAAAGAGGAGTAACCAATTAGAGCATCAAAGGCTAAGTGACATTGTTTATGTGACTTATAATCTACGCCTTCAATCTAGGTTACATCACAAGAAGACGAATTATGATCCAATTGATATTTAAAGCATTGACACGGTAGATTTTTGGATAATGGCGGATGAAGATGATCCTGAGTTTACTAACGGAGACATTGAAGGCATTGAAAGTTTAATTTACACTGATAATGCTATACCTTCATATCCTAAAGGTGAGTGAAATAGCAAAACTTATTTCATTAACTAAGGATATATGTTGTTAAGTGTTAATTTTGGTTTCTTCTTATTTTTTATTCTATTTTATTAGATGGAGGAGATGTAAATATGCCTAATGTTGTGATTGATTCTTCAAATACAGCTTTTTTTGGGGATACTTCTAAAGATGGTGGCTTTGAATTACATGTTTATGATGGAGTTATTACAACACTTAAAGATGATTATAATTTGTAATGAGTTGTGCCTTTTATTAGTTAAAAAATTGTTTGTTAATGTTTCTTTTGATAGTAGAACATTACATGTTTGTCACTATGTGTGTTTTGGTTATTTTTAGTTATGAACTTTGATGTTTGAAGTTGTTTGTGAATTTCTAATATTAAATTATGGATAATTTATTATGTAAAATTGTAAAATTTTGAATTTTATTAAGTTAGAAATATTGAATTTATATATTTAAAATTATATATAAATTTTTTAATAATTTTATTTAATATTTAATCAAACCAGTTGAACTAATAAATTGCAGAACCAATAACTTTACTAATTCATTGACCGGTCTGATTTTCGCAATCTTGGATATAATGATGATAATGATGCAAAATTAAAAAGGATAGAGCTGATAAAAAAAATTTGATTTAACAAACTGAAAGGATAAAATTAAAACTTAATTAAAATAATTTAATAAAATTAAATCAAATTAAAATTTGATGGGGTATTTTTAAAATATTTCAAAAATTTTGAGGATAAAAAATAACTTTTACCCTTTTCAAAAATTATAAATAGAATCCATGTAATTTTAGTATTCTTTCATTTTTCACTTCAAATCAATGTTCTGAATCGGACTGAATTGACCGATCAAACCGGTCATATCGTGAACTGAGTAGTTATACAGTTCGATTCATACATCATAACTGTTAATATAAAATCTATATTTAAACTACTAAACCGATGAAACTAGTCGGTCAAACTGAATCGGAAATATCGAATTTTAAAAAAGAGTAAAAACCCTTTCCGGCCCCTGTCCTTTTTAAAATTTGACTACCCGACCCCTAACGTTTATAAAATATCAGATCGGCACTGTCCATCTATTCCGTGAGACCAATAAGCCCCTCCGTTGGTTTCTCCATTTAGAGTCGTCAGAAAAAGCTGAGGTGTAACCTGCAGCCTGTGACATGGCCTTGGGACATCCTACATGGAACGGTATGTGTTCGTTGGGACCATTAAGCCTCTTACAGTCAGCAAAATGACGTCGTTTTGCTTACCTCCCCTTTTGCATGTTATTATGAAATTTCATTCTTCCCCTTGTGCACACTTCAGTAATCATACATCACCCTTATTCTCAACATAAAATTACGAGGAAAACCTAAGAAAGCAAAATGTTTCCATCCAAGGCAAGCTGACAGAGACTTCCAACAGGGAGGTGGTGACGGTGTTGTAGACGGAGCAACTGACGGCGCTACTAAGGTTAGTGCCGCTATCTGATTTTGCAGCTTCGTTAGTTAGTGTTGCTCCAAATTTTTTTCCTTAATGTGGTTTTTGTTAATGATGTTGTCGCTTAGTGATCATCCCATGCATGGTCTAAAAATTATTGTCTTAACGATTGAAAGTTGATTAAAGCAATTATTTAAGTTCTAATTGTTGCACATTGATGTTCTAATAGATGTCGTATGAAATAGTTCCTGCTTTTCACCATAGGAGTTGGTTTGAATGGGATGAAGATGGTGTATTATACTACTATGATGGAAGTGTTCCGATATTTCCTCCATTAGACATAGATTATGTTAATTTCAAGGATTTGGAGGAAATGTTCAAAGGTTTAGGGTATACAAGCTACAAACAGATGTATTGGTATGATGGCAGTGCCCATGATTTAGAGTCTAGGCTACATGTTCTCAAGGGAGATAAGGAGATCAATGAAATGTGCGATAAAAAGATGGAGAATATGGAGTCAGATTTGTTGGTTATTTATTTTGAGCATGATGTTAGTCAACCAGAATATGGTCCATATGTTGTTGAGGTTGATTCTTCTTCTTCCGATGATGGATATGAGACCACTGAATGAGTACATCATCTCTGAGAGTAACAAGTAGATGACAGAGTAGGCTGGGGATGAAGCCAGAGTCTTGTTTGAAGTCTAGAGATACCAAACAAGAGTTATTGTCAATTTTCAAAGACAAACATGTGCTTGCAATGTTTGGCAACTAACAAGTTTAATGATAAACATAGTGTCTGGTATGGTATCTTATGTTGTAGTAATGTGCATTCAGTAAAATTTGATTCATGTATCTTTTCCTGCCAGGGTCGCCATGCAAACATACAGTAGCTGCTATATCAAGACTAAGGAAACAGCAACTTAGGCCAAAGGATTTTGCACACAAATGGCTTACCATGGAAGCTGTAAAATCCGAGAGATTAGTAAATAATTAGCGAATAAATTAATTATTAAACAAAGTAATTAGAAAAGGAAATTTTATAGTTTAAGGAGATAGAGCTAATTAAAATAGGAATTTTGACACCAATTCTAAAGAATTTGGCCCAAGATTGGGCCGAACGGGCCAAAGCGGATGAACCGAGCCTATATTGGGCCCAAGGCCTAACCCAACGTGCTTAAGTACATGAGCTTCAGCTCATTCACTGTCTTCTTCATGCATGTGACGCTGAAATACACACAAGGGAAGGGGAAAAAGAACAAACCCTTGTTCTTACTTCAAATTCAAATAACTTTTGATCCGGAGCTCCAATTGACGAGCCGTCAGTGGCCACGCATTCGTCTCAAAATTCTCTACAAAAAACAATAATTAATTTGGTAAGGGATCCAATTTCCACTTTCAATTTCTTCTCCCCTAATTTCGAAATCCAATAGGTATTATGTTGAACTTTTTGAGTAATTTCGGTATTTAGGTTCAAATTAACCTAAGGGTATTATCGGGTTTAGCTTGTTTGAGCTGTGGGTCAAGTAAGAACCCTCCAACCCTTTGTGAGATGTTGATTTAGTAAACTCTATATTGATTATAGTGATAATCGTGATATTAGATTGAAATTGGTTATCGGTTTGAGTTAATTTGATAAATTATAAGCTAGAGGATTAGCTTTGGAGGCTGGGTATCGTTGGTGAGGGGGCTAGATTTACGGAGCTTGTGGTTTGAGATTGCTTGAGGTGTTTCAAGTTATCAGAAAATCAGCCAAGGTATGATTTTGGTTTCTCGTATTTAATATGTAAGGTTTTGTGAAAATATAGTCTAGTTCACCATAAGTTAGGTTGAAGCATGTATGTATGTTAAGAGTTAGTAATTTTAATGAAATGTCACATTATCTTGAAATTGGGTTGTTGATTGGCAATTATGTTGAGGATTGATGAGAATAACTAATGAAAATTGTGAATTGTGATAGTTGATGAGGATATTGAATGATGATGATGATAGTAAGATGACTTTTGAATTGTGTTGTATTGGTTTGTGAAATTATATATGATAAAAATGCTAGAAATTGGGTATTTACATGTGATAGAAGAGACAGAATAGGTATAAGATTATTTTATACATGATTAGTGCTGATTTGGGGTGTGAGTTATTGGTTTTTGAAAGAAACTTGGTGAAAATAGATGTTTTACATTTGTTGAGAAAAACTGGTTTTTGACCGAGCTTCGGCGAGGCATAACTTGGCTTCCGAACCTTCAAATGGTTTGAAACTTATTTTATATAAAATTGGATCCGTGAAGTTTATGCCATTTGAAGAACGGATGAAAAATATTTTAAAACGAAAGAGTTATGCCAGTCAGAAGTTTAGTGCAAAAATTAAAGGATGGTCTAGAATAACTGAATTGCGATGTTAATGATGAGATTAGGGATGACTGTGTGTGGCCGAAATGGTCAAGAGGGCAAGGTTTTGGAGCGATCCTACTTGTTTATTAACTTGAAAATGTATTCGGATGGCAAGTTAGGGACGGAAGTTCCCTCTCTTGTCATGATGGGGATGTGGGGAAGGTGAAAAGGCATTCTTCTTCATATTGTTTTTCCCACATTCTTCACTCGTTGCAAGGTGGAAAGGCGCTCCTTCGAAGTCGAAAGGCACTCTTCTTCGTATATCCTCCAGGGAAAGGTGGAAAGGCACACTCCATCGATGTGGAAATGCACTCTCCTTAGTTTATGATCCTCCTAGAGATGCGAAACCTAGAGACCAATGTCTGGGTTAGCTACCAGATGTGTCGGGTTCTGGCAAAGTAACCGACACGTGAGCTCACGGCCAGTAGAAAACACATTCATCATATGCATTTGTCTGTTTTGCTTGAGTTTGCATTTCTTTGAATTGCCTAATTGATAGTCTATGCTTACCTGCTATATTTACTACTTGCTGTAATTGTATTCTAATTGTTTGTCTTTGCTTGTATTGTTTGTCTGTGCATTGGTGAATCTAGAGGGTTGGAGGAGGTAGGAGGTGAATTGTAGAGTTAGAATTTCATGAGACATTAAGGGGATTGTAATTTGAGAGATTAAGTTAGGATTGAGTTAGAACCTTAAGAACCTTAGATATCTAGCCCTACTTATGGTTTCTATTTTAGTTCCTTAAGAATTATAATATGAGTGTCGGCATTCTAGGATTGCTTCTAGCTTTTCCGGGACCTTATTTATTATATATGTAGGCACCTTAACCATACTGAGAGCCCCTAGTTCTCACCCCATACATATTTTGTGGTTTTTCAGATGCGGTTGAGAAGCACCACTCTGTATTCTGGAGACTCTAATGAAGCAAAGAACTCTTGGGACTCAAGGATGTATTTTGTTTATATTTATATATGTATATAGATTCTCCACCTTGTATTTTATGTTTGTCCCTCTTAGAGGTTGAGTCGGAGAAACAGGCTGTCATTTTTCTTTTTTGGGTCATTTTGGGATTCTCTTATATATATATATATATATATATATATATATATATATATATATATATATATATATATATATATATATATATATATATATATATATATATATATATATATATATACTTGCATGTTCTGTCCGGGTTATCTTCGCAAACAGAGTCGGAAGCTTTGTTAATTATATCTTTGATACTCCCTCTTTATTGTTCATACACATATATCTTATGCTTCTTCGTACGCAAGTTTCCGTTTACGTGAGTGATACGACTTTTGTTTTAAACTTTCCTTCAAAGGCTCCTAGATATAAAAATTTTTCAATTATATTATATATTTTTTATTTTTAGAGGTTGTAATACTTCACCACCTCATTTTCATAACTTAAGCATAAGACTCTGTGTGGTAAGGTGTTACATTATGGTATCATTTTATTTTTTCCCGTAGAGCCTGGGGAATAGACTGACTATGCTTCTGAGCATACTCTGGCTGTGTGTACTTGCTATTTAGGATGTCTGCTCGATATATATATCATGAAGGTTCATGAGAATTACCTTAGAGATTCAAAGCACTAGACTTTAGATATTAAGACTGATCACCTTAATATCAATTGTTCAGTGTGGACAAGACCCAAATGGCGTCTCATGGGCGCGAATGAGGAAATATCATTGACTCTCTGACTGTTGTTGTGCAAGCTTCTGCTGAAGGGATGGAGCGAACAAATTAGGAATGGTTATAGAGGTGGTAATGGACCTGGTAATGAACTAAACTAAGGGATTATAACTCGTGCAATTGAGAAAAGATCGATAGTTCTAGTTAGAGAGATGAGGGGATTCAATGAGTGTTCTGGCAGAGTAGGGGCATGTTTAAGATCATAGTAGCTTATAATCAGAGTAACACTATGGAAGCGCAGTAAATTTGGTGGCTCTAGAATTAGAGAGACGAGAGAATGGAGACTTGGAATAAGGAATGATTTCGAAGGTTGTTGTAAGGTCAAAGATGCAAAGTGTGAGTGTGTAGTTTATGTTATAGTGGGTTGACTCCAATTAAGGGATTGAGGAATTGATTACTATTTGATATAGTTGAGAAGTAGAGATTAATTTGACTCAGACAGAATTCTTGAAAGGTAAAGAAGTTTGCAGTCATTGAGAAAGAGATAGACGAAAACTAAGAATGAAACAAACAGGTTAAGCTTAGGCTTGAATTGGGAATAGGGTATTAAATTAATGTTGAAGGAAAGGTAGAAAAGTTAAAGATTTTAGATAAGTTTAAGTTTTGGTTAGGTTAGGAATCCTTAGAAGAACCATCTAAAGTTATGGTTTCCATTTTAGTTTTAAAAGCTCTATAATCTGAGTGAGCGTATATGATTTAAGAGCGAATTTTCGAGGGCATAAATTTTTGTTAGAGGGGTAGGATGTAAAACCTGAAAGATTAATAAATAATTAGCGAATAAATTAATTGTTAATCAAAGTAATTAGAAAAGGGAATTTTATAGTTTAAAGAGATAGAGCTAATTAAAATAGGAATTTTGACACCAATTTTAAAGAATTTGGCCCAAGATTGGACCGAACGGACCGAACCAGATGAATCGAGCCTATATTGGGCCCAACTCAACATGCTTAAGTACATGAGCTTCAGCTCATTCACTGTCTTCTTCATGCATGTGACGCTGAAATACACACAAGGGAAGGGGAGAAAAGAACAAACCCTTGTTCTTACTTCAAATCCAAATAACTTTTGATCCGGAGCTCCGATTGACGAGCCGTCAGCGGCCACGCGTTTGTCTCAGAATTCTCTACAAAACCCAGTAACTAATTTGGTAAGGGATCTAATTTCCACTTTCAATTTCTTCTCCCCTAATTTCGAAATCCAATAGTTATTATGTTGAACTTTTGGTGTAATTTTGGTATTTAGGTTCAAATTAACCTACAGATATTGTCGGGTTTAGCTTGTTTGAGCTGTGGGTTAGGTAAGAACCCTCCAACCCTTTGTGAGATGTTGATTTAGTAAACTCTATATTGATTATAGTGATAATTTTGATGTTAGATTGAAATTGGTTATCGGTTGGAGTTAATTTGAGAAATTAGAAGCTAGAGGATTAGCTTTGGAGGCTGGGTATCATTGGTGAGATGGCTAGAGTTGTGGAGCTTGTGGTTCGAGAATGCTTGAGGTGTTCTGGTTTATCGGAAAATTGGCCAAGGTATGATTTTGGTTTCTCGTATTTAATATGTAAAGTTTTGTGAAAACATAGGCTAGTTGACCATAAGTTAGGTTGAAGCATGTATGTATGTTAGGAGTTAGTAATTTTAAGGGTTAAGTACTGAAATCGTCCCTAAGGTAAGGGGTGAAAATCAAATTCGTCCCCGACCTTCTTTTGTTATTAAAATCATCCCGAACGTTCGGAAACACTTTAAAATCGTCCTCAAGTGCATTAAAAAAATTTTAATTCCAAATTTGCCCCTGAGCCCTTTGACGCTTGGTATTTTATTCTCGCAAAACCAATTCATTATGTGAGTAATGTTACACAAACGAACACTGATCCTTCACCTTCAATGATGCCCTAACTAAGTGAGTGCTGGCCTGAGGAGTAGCATCACTGCATTTGCATTGCGTGGGAAAGAGTGGAAGAGGAGCTTGTTCTCGTGGAAGTCATCTCGAATCAGGTATGTGTGCAGCATTTGTTTTGATTTTTGGAGCTTGAACTTAATACAGTGTGAAGGGTATTTAGTGGTTTACGAATGGGAATTGGGTGTGATTTTTGTTTGTAGGTTTTAGGTGATGGGAACCTTTAACCTGACTGTGTACCATGGTGGTAGATTTGGGTATGACAATGGTACATTGGAGTATATAGGGGGAGAAAGGACTGTGATCGAAGATGTTGATATGGATTGCTGGTCTCTTTTTGAGGCATATGCTGAGGTGGGACAGTTTGGGTACACAAAGGAAAAAATCTCAGCTTTCTGGTATAAGGACCCAAGTTCTGAATGGTTGGAGAACGATTTGAAGTTATTTGAGGGAGACAGAGATGCCATTGAGATGTGTAAAATAGCGGAGAAGAGGGGTCATGTCGATCTGTACATGGTCCATAAGATTGAGGTTGATGAAGACTTTCCTGAAGTAGGGTTTCTTGATGTTGGAGGCCCAAGTGAACAAGTTCAGGAAGCAGAGAAGGCCAATGATGAAGAGGTACATAATCAGAAACAGCTGGTGATTTATCAAGGTGATGGGGTTCAGGAGGTGGAAAGGGCCAATGCAGAGGCGGTTAAAGAGGGAGATAAGCTGAACCCGGATGAGCAGGTTAAATCGAATAGTGATGAGGATAGTGATGATGAGGATTTCATTCCATCTGATGGTGAGGTTGACAGTGCAGATGATGTGATGTTTACAGATAGTGAAGAGGAGTATGATGATGAGAGCAGATTTGATGAAGTAAGAGGTGGGACGAATGGTGATCAGGTTGAAAAAGGAAAAGGGGTTGCAGGAGGTGATTTCAGTGATGAGGAAGTGTTCCGAGGGTTACCTAAAACTGTAGGTCGATCTCGAATGAGATCTTCTGTACTGGTCGGAGATGACGTGTCCGGCTGGCTGGTGGCGGCCGGAGCAGTTGTGTCCGACTCGTTGGACTGGCTGCACTTTTGATCCTTAGTCACCAGAGGGTGAGGGGGTACCTGCAAGAGACTCCAACGCTTAAGTTAGCACGGGTATTAAGCAGGTTTATTGTAGAATCAGAGTATGAGTTATACCTGGGTGCTCTAGTGTATTTATAGTAGTGTGGGCTGACCTTTCTGATAAGATAAGTTAGTTATCTTATCTTATCTTATCTTTGGGTGGGGTCAACTTATCTTCAAGGGAACCGCCTTTACCTCTTTAGGCTTGGACTGCCTTTGGATTTGGGTCGTGTTCCTCTATTTGGGCCCTTTATTGGGCTTTCCCGTCGATTTGGCTGACCTCTTTGAGAAGAAGTCGGGTAGCCTGACCTGAAGAAGTCGGTCGCTTTGTCGCCAATCATCCCAGGTCGGATAGCTCGACCCAGGGTGTGAACAGTGCCCCTGCTTGAGCTTGGTCTTTTTTGCTGAGGTCGAGTCCTTGACTTCGGTCCTTCTCTAGTGAAGCCAAACTCAAGCATTTTGTCGATTCCTTTCTTTGTAGAGCCTTTTTTGAATGTGGAACGTTTTCCTTTAAAAGCGTGCTTTTATATCGGCGCTTTGGGAACGTGCGAGGGTTTAATAGCCTCATTAATTGACTTCAAATGCCCCGTTTCCCATGGTTTTTATTTTGAACTTTGCCATCAGAAACGGTTTCTCTTCTTCGTTCCTCTTCGTAACTTCTCCCTTTACTCTCTCATTTTCGGTTTTTCCTAGAGTTTCGCAGTTTCTTCCTGCAACGCCTGCTCTACTACCGCTTTCTGTGGAAAAGGAGTGATTCTGGATTTCACCCTCCGTCTTCTTCCAGCGAGTTTTTTTCCGTTCGAGGTGTGGCTCTATCGCTTCTTGCTTCTTCAGCTTTCTTTCGAGGTTTTCTTCTATTTTCCAGGTTCGATTTTTCCTCCTCTGTCATTTTTTATGTCTGAATTTGATTTTGTTTGGAGAAAGTTTGGATCTTTCTGCTTTTACTGTGCCTGATTGTTGCGTGTTCTGGAGTTTCTTCGTCTTTTGTATGAATTTTTTCGTCTTTCCTGTTGCTTGATGCTTTTAGGGCTTTTGCATGTTATCACCGTTTCTGCTTGTGCTTTCGATGATGGTTTTTTTTTATTCTGGATGAAAGGCTGTGTCTTTGACGATTCTCTGCTTGGCATGTTTGGTGTTGTCGAAGCTTTTTGTAAAAAGATAGTGGCTTTGATGACTTTTTGTATATCTTTTTTGTTTGTTTGTGGGACGCTGAGACGTAAGCTATAGATTTTTCCTGAAAATCTTGCTTTGTCACTGCCTCCAAAGGATGCCCCAGGACTTTAGTTTGAGTGTTGGAATTTTCCTTTTCTGTTTGTTCGTCTGTATCATATTAGTCGAGTTGCTTTTGCCCCTCCTCCGAGATATTTTTTAGTAATCCAATCTTCTTTTCTTTTTGTAGGATTAGTTGGCCTCATGTCTTCTCGCAATAACGTTGTAGAGATGTCTTCCAAAGTTCCCGAGGGGATGTCCGATTGGCTGGACTCCCTTGTCCTAATGTGTATCTCTGTCGTGGATGCTAAATTTTGTGTAGAGCTAAGAAAATGTCATAGGATCTGTGGTAACAGTGCTCGGGAGAGAAATTATGAGCTTGTAGCTCCTGACTCTGATGAGAGGGCTTGTTTTCCTACTTTCGTCGAGGGGGAGCGTCCCTTCTTCTAGGCCGATGAATATTTCTTCAGCCAGTTGGACGTTACTTTTCCTTTTACTGCTTTCGAGACCGACTTGTTGTGGTCATGTAACATTGCTCCATCCCAGCTTCATCCGAATTCCTGGGGTTTTATCAAAATATTTCAACTGCTTTGCCAAGAGTTAGGCATAACACTTTCTCAAACTCATTTTCTCTATCTTTTTGTCTCGGCCAAGCCCGGAGGTTCTTCCAAAAAGAAAGCTTCCTGGGTTTCTTTCAGATCAACCCAGGAACATAAAGTTTTTGCTATGTATGATGAGTCTTTTAAAGATTTTAAGAATTATTTCTTCCGAGTCCGTGCTGTTGAGGGGGTCCGCCCCTTTTTTCTTGATGAGAATGATGAGCCTGCTTTTCCTCTAGAGTGAAAAAAGAATGTGAGAGTGCCACGTTATACATGGGAGATGCTTAATGAGGTTGAGCAGGCTTTTGTAGTTGTTCTTGAAGATTTGTGGGGGGAACCACCCCATCTGGATAAGAAAAGATTCTTGAGCGATCCATCTTTGGTTCGAACTGCTTTGGGTACTGTCTGACTTGTTTCTATACTTGTTTCTGAGTTTTTCTTCTCCTATGTTGTAACTCGTCATTATGGTTGATTCTGTATTTTCAGAGATATCAAAAATCAATGATTCCATGAAGGCCTACAAGAAGGCGAAGAAGGCTGCTGCTGCTCAACACATCTCGGCCAAGGCGGCCGAAGAGGGATCTTCTCAAGTTCCAGTGAAGCTGCCCGTGTCGAGTTCTCCTGGGCCAAGGAAGGTGATCCCCACTCCTCGAGTTCGTCTGACTGATCCTCCACGGACTTCTGCCATTACTTCTGGTGCTCCTCCCAACAAGAAACAAAAAACAATTGAGTCCTTTAACCTTGACACCCCTGATTTTAATGTAATCGAGATCGTAGATCAGCAAATCGGTCCCTATGGTACCCTCCCCATGGATGATGTGTCAATCCTTCGCCATCTGGATTTTATGACCCGAAACAGTGTTAAAATGGCATATATGGGGACTGTCCTGTACCGAACTGCTCAGAATCTTCCTCTCCATGCCACCAAAGAATTTATGGAGGAGGCTAAACAGGAGTTCAACCAGATGAAGGGCCTGAAGGAAGAGCTTGAGGTAATGGTAGCCAAGTTGGAGAAGGATCTAGAGAATGAAAATGTGAGTTCCCTTGCTCTAGCGGCTTCTGTGCGGTTGGCCGAGGACACGGCATTGAGGCATAAGGACAGTTATGTGACATCTTATCGGGAGGTGGTGCGCCTGAGGGAGGAGTTGGAGAATGCCCGAGCTGATTATTCCGAGCTCCAAGGTCATCTTGTTGGCAGCGTAACTGCTGCCTATGAGAACTTGAGGGAGCAGGTTCGGATTATTGCTCCCGAGGCCGACCTTACTCTTTTAAGCCTGGATAATGTTGTGAGGGATGGTAAGATTGTCCCTGATGACCAGGATGATGATGATGATGTTGAACCTCCCCCTGTGTCTTCTGCCAAAGTGTCAACCTCTTCAGTTCCTCCAGTTGTGTCTGATTCGGATTGCCAGATTCTGAACCGGGATGATAGAATCGTGGATGCTGTGCCTATTCAGACTCGCCTTCCTTCTCCTTGTACTGATGTTGTCGAAAAGGCTCTCGATCTTTGCTGATTTCTCTTGGATATTTTTGTGTAAATAGCCCGGCTTGTGGGCTTCTGAACTCTTTTTTTTTTTGTAGTTTGAATATTTTGCTCGACTGTGGATACTCTTTTGGGTTGCTTGTTTAGCAACTTTGTTTTTGAAAAACAACAAGTAGTTTTCAGGCTTTTGGGGCTGACCCTGAAGCTTGTTATAATATTGTATTTTATATCCTGCTCGTTTGCGCTTGTCTTAGCACTTTTTGGAGATGTTGGAGCCTTGCTTCTCGGCCTCTTTGGATCGCTTTGCACCTGTTGCTTGCGGGTTGACTCCTTTGAGGTCGTGAATGGGCGGGTCCAACTTGTTTCTCGATTTTCTTGCTCTTACTTGTATTTCTAGCAACCCATAGTCGATTTCTTTACGTTGGTCCTCGTCTTGGCTACCTTTGTAGTCCTCTTTCTTGGACCTTTGCTAGGTCTCTTTCAAGGACTACTTTATAACTTGTTTGTTGTAGGAGATCGACTTCTTTGCATCGTCTTTTTCTAAGTTATTTTGTAATCCTCTTTTTTGGACTTTTGTCAGGTCTCTTTCAGGGATTACTTATATAACTTTGTTAGTTGTAGGAGATCGACTTCTTTGCGTCGTCCTTTTCTAAGTTATTTTGTAATCCACTTTCTTGGACCTTTGTCAGGTCTCTTTCAGGGATTACTTATATAACTTATTTTGTAGGAGACCGACTTCGTTAGGTCGATCTCTTCTAAGTTATTTTGTAATCCTCTTTCTTGGACCTTTGTCAGGTCTCTTTCAGGGATTACTTATATAAATTTTTTGTAGGAGACCGACTTCGTTAGGTCGATCTCTTCTAGGTTATTTTGTAATCCTCTTTCTTGGACCTTTGTCAGGTCTCTTTCAGGGATTACTTATATAACTTATTTTGTAGGAGACCAAATTCGTTAGGTCGATCTCTTCTAAGTTATAGCAATTCCTCTTTTATAGGGTTGGCCAGACCTCTTTCCAGGAATTTGCTGATAACTTGGGTTGACTTGGTCCGACTTTTCAACGTCGGTCAGTCTTTAAGTTATTATTTAGCAATCCATAAGACCTCGTCAGGTTCTTTTTTCGGATCACTTTTGATAACTTCTTGCATTATTCTGTGTTCATCTTTGCCGATTTGTAGAAGCTGGTTTCTGTCGACCTTTAGATGAATCGCGTTTTCATCTTTATTGGTCTTTTATCGTGATCATGCAGTAAATCTGTTTTTCACTTTCTGCCGATCTGTTGCTTTATAATCGGACGATGAATGCTTCAGATTAATGCGTCTTGAGAATTTGTAGAATATCTAAAATATTTTTTATTCAAAAGAAAGTGCAAATATATACATGTTGGAGTTTTTCATCCTTTTAAGTCGGATAATATCTAGATCTCAACTTGGTGCCTCATTAGAAAACCTTTTCAGAAAAAAGAGTGCATCCTATGATGAGATCTTTTACCTTTTCTAACTATAGTACCTTCTTAGGTTGCAGGCGTGCCACGATCTGGGAAGCTCTCGTCCATCGAGTTCGGACAGTCTGTAGTAGCCCTTCCCAAGTACTTCTATGACTTGGTAGGGTCCTTTCCAGTTTGCTGCCAACTTTCCTCCTCCGGGTCTAGTTGTTCCAATATCATTTCGGATTAGGATGAGATCATTCTCCGCGAAACCTCTTTGCACTACCTTTTGATTATATCTTGAAGCCATTCGGCACTTTAGCGCTTCTTCCCTGATCTGAGCTCTTTCTTGGATTTCCGGAAGTAGGTCGAGTTCTTCTCTTTGAAGTTGCGAGTTGGCTTCTTCATTGTAGTGGACTACTCTAGGCGACTCTTCCTCGACCTTTATTGGGATTATTGCCTCCACTCCGTATTCTAATCGGAACGGTGATTCGTTTGTGGTGGAATGTGGCGTGGTTTGATATGCCCATAGGACCTGTGGAAGTTCTTCAGCCCAAGCTCCCTTCGCATCTTGCAGTCTCCGTTTTAACCCAGCCAATATGACTTTGTTGGCAGCTTCAGCTTGCCCATTGGCTTGATGATGTTCGACGGAGGTGAACTGGTGCTTTATGTTCAAGTCGGCTACTAATTTTCTGAGGCCTGCATCTGTGAATTGAGTGCCATTGTCTGTGGTGATGGAGTATGGAACCCCGAACCTTGTGACAATGTTCCTATATAGGAATTTCCGGCTTCTTTGAGCAGTGGCATTGGCTAGGGGCTCTGCCTCAATCCACTTTGTGAAATAGTCTACTCCGACTATGAGGAATTTGACTTGTCCTGATCCCTGGGGAAAGGGTCCGAGAAGATCGAGTCCCCATTTTGCAAATGGCCAAGGCGAAGTTACGCTGATGAGTTCTTCTGGCGGGGCGATGTGAAAGTTGGCATGTTTTTGGCATGGGGGACATGTCTTTACAAATTCTGTAGCTTCCTTTTGTAGAGTTGGCCAGTAAAATCCCGCCCAAAGTACCTTTTTGGTGAGAGCTTGTGCCCCGAGATGATTGCCACAAATACCGCTGTGTACTTCCTCTAAAACTTCCCTTATGTTAGAGGTTGGCACACATTTTAACAATCGTATTGAAATCCCTCTTTTGTATAGGGTGTTGTTTATGATGGTGTAGTACTGAGCCTCCCATTTTAACCTCTTTGCTTCCTTCTCATTTGTGGGGAGTGTTTCTTTTTTGAGGTAATTAATTATGGGGGTCATCCATCCTTGATCCTGACTTGTTATAGCTAGGACTTTTTCTGCTTCCGAGATTGACGGGTTCTGTAGCATTTCCTGGATGAGGCTTCTATTGTTGCCCCCTGGTTTGGTGCTGGCTAGCTTTGAGTGTGTATCAACTCAGGCATTTTGTTCGTGGGGTATGTGGCAGATCTTATATTCCCCGAGTTGTCCAAGCTGTTCTTTGGTTATATCCAAATACTTTTTCATGGTGGGATCTTTGGCTTGGTAACTCCCTGTTATCTGTGAGGTGACTACTTGTGAGTCGCTGAAGATGTTGAGTTTTTGAGCTCCAACCTCCTTAGCCAGCTTCAAACCAGCTAGTAACGCTTCATATTCTGCCTGGTTGTTTGAGGCCGGGAACCCAAATTTGAGGGAAAGCTAAACTTGGGTTCCTTAGTTGCTTTCTATTATCACACCTGCACTGCTTCCAGTCTTATTTGAAGATCTGTCCACATAGAGATTCCATTCTGTGGGGGGTTTCCAGGGTATCTGTGAATTCTGCTATAAAGTCGGCCAAGTATTGTGATTTGATGGTTGTCCGAGCTTCGTATTGGAGGTCGAACTCGGATAACTCGACTGCCCATTGTAAAATTCTGCCTGTTAGATCTGTTTTCTGCAGTATCCCCTTTATGGGCTGGTCGGTCTGAACCTTAATAGTGTGGGCCTGGAAGTATGGGCGAAGTCGTCGAGATGTTAGTATGAGAGTGTAGGCGAACTTTTCTATTTTTTGGTAGTTCAGCTCGGATCCCTGCCGCGCTTTACTGATGAAATATACAGGCTGTTGCCCTTTGTCGTCCTCTCGAACCAGTGCTGAGGCTACTGTCTGACTTCCTACTGCAAGGTATAATACGAGTGGTTCTTCCTCTCGTGGTCGAGTTATGATAGGCGGTCGTCCTAGGAAGTTTTTGAAATCCTGGAAGGCTTGCTTGCATTCTATTGTCCATTCGAACTTCTTTCCTTTCCTTAAAGTGGAATAGAAGGGGAGAGATCTTATTGCTGATCCTGCTAAGAATCTGGATAAGGCTGCCAATCTCCCGTTGAGTTGTTGTACCTCTCTGACACAAGTCGGGCTCTTCATGTTGAGTATAGCCTGGCATTTGTCTGGATTTGCTTCAATTCCTCTTTGTGTGAGCATGAAACCTAAGAATTTTCCCGCTTTTACTACAAAGGTGCACTTTGTGGGATTGAGTCGTATGTCATGCTTCCTTATAGTGTCGAACACTTGGGCCAGGTCGGACAATAATGTTTCTTCGCTTTGTGTCTTTATTAACATGTCGTCCACGTAGACTTCCATGATTTTTCCGATATGATCTGAAAAGACTTTATTCATTAGCCTTTGATAAGTAGCTCCTACATTCTTGACGCCGAAAGGCATCACAATGTAGCAGTAATTTGCTTTTAGCGTTAAAAACGATGTCTTTTCTTGATCTGGTGGATACATGGGAATTTGGTTGTATCCGGAATATGCATCCATAAACGAGAGGTATCTATATCCAGAGGAAGCATCTACCAGGGCATCGATACTTGGGAGTGGGTAAGGATCTTTTGGGCAGGCTTTGTTGAGGTCGGTGTAGTCGGTGCACATTCGCCACTTCCCATTTGATTTTTTCACCAAGACAACGTTAGTTAGCCATAGTAGGTACTTGACTTCTCTTATGAATCCTGCCTCTAGTAGTGCTTGTACCTGTTCTTCCACAGCTTGGAATCGTTCTGGCCCAAGTTTTCTTCGTCTCTGCTGTACCAGCCAAGATCCTGGATAGACCGCCAACTTGTGACTCATTAGCTTGGGGTCTATGCCTGGCATGTCTGCAGCTTTCCATGCGAAGAGATCGACATTATCTCGTAAGAACTGTACTAGTAATTCTTTTGCGTCTCCCTTCAGGATCGTGCCAATATTAGTTGTTTTGTCCGAGGTATTCCCGATCTGAACTTTCTCTATTTCTCCTTCGGGTTGTGGACGGAGTTATTCACGTCTCTGAACTCCACCAAGCACAATTGTATGGAACTCTTCTCCTCTACCTCTGAGGTTTATACTTTCATTATAACAGCGGCGTGCCATCTTTTGATCTGCTTTTATCGTAGCTATCCCTTCTGTAGTTGGGAATTTCATGCAAAGATGTGGAGTCGAGACTATTGCGCCGAGTTGATTTAGTGTTGTCCGACCTATTAGGGCATTGTAGGCTGAACTCACGTCGACCACAATGTAGTCTATCTTGAGTGTTCTAGATTGGTTCCCTTTTCCGAAGGTTGTGTGTAGCGACATGTATCCCAGTGGTTGAACTGGGGTATCTCCCAGTCCGAACAGGCTGTTCGGGTATGCTCTAAGCTCCTTTTCTTCTAGGCCGAGTTTGTCGAAGGAAGTTTTGAATAAAATATCGGCAGAACTCCCTTGGTCTATTAATGTGCGGTGGAGATTGGCGTTTGCCAGTATGATGGTGATGACCATGGGATCGTCATGTCCTGAGATGACACCGGATGCGTCTTCTTTGGTGAACGTGATTGCAGGGATGTCGGGTGCTTCCTCCTTCCCTTCGACATGATATACTTTTTTGAGGTATCTTTTGCGGGATGATTTGGAGATTCCACCTCCTGCAAATCCTCCATGTATCATATGGACATGTCTTTCTGGCGTACGAGTTGATCGCTCAGCTCGTCCGACGTCTTCATCTCTTCGTCTTTTTCTTTGTTCATCATCTCGGGTGGCTAGATACCGATTTAGTTTTCCTTCCCTTACTAACTTTTCTATGATGTTTTTTAAGTCGAAGCACTCATTGGTGGAATATCCTCGGACCCGATGATATTCACAGTACTCGTTCCGATTTCCTCCTCCTTTTTTGCCTTTGAGTGGTCGAGCTGGGGGTATCTTTTCTGTGTTACAGACTTCTTTGTAAATATCCACAAGGGACACGCGAAGAGGGGTGTAATTATGATACTTTTTGATTCTTTCGCCCGTTCGATCTTCCTTCTTCTTGGATTCTTTATCTTTATCTCGGTAGGTGAAACCGGATTTCGAGGCTTCTCCAAGTCGAGAATTTTCTTCCATGTTGATGTACTTCTCTGCCTGCTCCTGTACCTCATCTAGGGATGTGGGATATTTCTTTGATATAGATTGGCTGAAGGGTCCTTCTCGTAGGCCGTTGATGAGGCCCATGACGGCAGCCTCTATTGGTAAGCTTTGTATGTCTAGGCACGTTTTGTTGAATCTTTCCATGTAGTTACGGAGACTTTCCTGATCTCCTTGCTTGATACCTAGTAGACTGGGGGCGTGCTTAGCCTTGTCTTTTTGGATGGAGAATCTAGCCAAGAATTTTTTGGCCAGGTCGTCAAAGTTGGAGATGGACTTTGGAGGTAGGTTGTCGAACCATCTAATTGCTGTCTTTGTGAGAGTCGTTGGAAAAGCTTTGCAGCGAACGGCGTCTGAGGCGTCGGTGAGGTACATTCTGCTTCTGAAGTTGCTGAGGTGATGGTTGGAATCTGTAGTGCCATTATACAAAGTCATATTCGGAAGTTTGAAGTCTTTAGGGATTTTAGTCTTCATGATTTCCCTAGTGAATGGATCCTGATCTTTGCGAGAGTTGTCTTCAGGGGTGGTCCGGGTAGTCTTTGCTTTGAGATCGGCTTCAAGTTGTAGAAGTTTATCTTCTAATTCTCGACATCGCCTTACCTATCTTTGTAGATCCTTGCCGACTTCTTGCTGGTACTGGCTTTCTTTTTTGAGTTACTTTAGGTGATCTTGAAGGGCTTCTATCACTCCCGGATGTGATGAGTTTTTGTCTCCGTTAGATTTCGGAGTGTCCTTTGGTGTGGCACCAGTGTTTTTGTGCGGCGTTCTGTCCTCTAAATCTGAGTTGTGGTCGTTATCCTGTTCGTCCACCATGGTGATGGGATGACTTCCAGGTTCCCCGGTAACGGCGCCAATGTTCCGAGGGTTACCTGAAACTGTAGGTCGATCACGGATGAGATCTTCTGTACTGGTCGGAGATGACGTGTCCGGCTGGCTGGTGGCGGCCGGAGCTGTTGTGTCCGACTCGTTGGACTAGCTGCACTTCTGATCCTTAGTCATCGGAGGGTGGGGGGTACCTGCAAGAGACTCCGATGCTTAAGTTAGCACGGGTATTAAGCAGGTTTATTGTAGAATCAGAGTATGAGTTATACTTGGGTGCTCCAGTGTATTTATAGTAGTGTGGGCTGACCTTTCTGATAAGATAAGTTAGTTATCTTATCTTATCTTATCTTTGGGTGGGGTCAACTTATCTTCAAGGGAACCGCCTTTACCTCTTTAGGCTTGGACTGCCTTTGGATTTGGGTCGTGTTCCTCTATTTGGGCCCTTTATTGGGCTTTTCCGTCGATTTGGCCGACCTCTTTGAGAAGAGGTCGGGTAGCCTGACCTGAAGAGGTCGGTCGCTTTGTCGCCAATCATCCCAGGTCGGATAGCTCGACCCAAGGTGTGAACAGGAAGGGTTCAATAGTGATGAAGTTGATGTGGATTATGAAGTAGGTGGTGGTTCAGAGAAAGAGGACAGCGAGGATGATGATAACAATGAAGCAATTAGATATCTGATCCATAAAGATGTGAAAGACATGACAAGCTACAAATGGGAAGTTGGAACTGTGTTTGCTTCAAGGGAGGAATTCAAGGACACTGTAATAGCTTATTCAGTGCAAACAAGAAGGGGACTGAGGTATGCGAAACTTGACTTGGTCAGGGTGAGGGCTATTTGTCAAGAGGGTTGCCCGTTTTGGTTATACGCAGCAAAAATGAGTGAGGATGAGACTTGGCAGCTGAGGTCAATGAACCTTAACTATACTTGTGGCCAGTCACATAGGGTAGGGATAATGCATACTGGTTGGCTGAGTAAAGCGTTTAGGAAGAAAGTGGAAAGTAACCCAAAGGTGAAGATAAAGAATCTGGTCAACAAGGCAGAAAAGGAAATGGAATTTGACAGTGACAACTTCAATGGCAACAAGGTCTAGACAAGCTGCATTGGATGAGATTCAGGGAGCTTACCGGAAGCAGTACAAAAGGATTACTGACTACTGCTCCGAGCTGCTACATGCTAATCCAGGGTCCTCAGTGACGCTCAAGGAACAGAGGTCCCCTGATTTCGAGGTTGAGGACCAACACCAGGGGTTAAACAATTACTGCATTTTTCAAAGGGTATATGTGTGCCTAGCTGCTTGCAAGAAGAGCTTCCTGCAGTGTAGAAAGTTTGTTGGATTGGATGGCTGTTTTCTAAAGACACCTTAAGGGGGGCAGTTGTTGACAACGATTGGGTGGGATCCCAATGATCAAATGCTTCCAATTGCTTACGCCGTTGTGGAGGCAGAGACTAAAGACACCTGGAAGTGGTTTCTCTGGCTGCTCATTGACGACTTCGGAGCTGAGGTAATTGGGAAAACAACCTTCATGTCTGATCAGCAGAAGGTAAATGGTTAGGGTTACAATTAAAATCTTACATTTGATAAATTTAAATTCTGGATGTTGAAGCTCTTGTCCTTTATTAATGCAGTAATTGTTATGTAACACAATTTTACCTGCTCTATTAGGGTCTCTTGCCTGCTTTTGATGAAGTTATTCCAGGAGTGGACCATAGGTTCTGTGTCCGCCATCTTTACAGCAACTTTAGGAAAAAATTTCCTGGGTTACACCTGAAGCAGCTGATGTGGAGGTGTGCAAAGGCTACACACTGAAAGGAATGGGAGAAAGAGATGCAAATCATAAGGCAGATCAATGTGGATGCGCACAGACATCTAAACGCTATTCCTCCAAGATTTTGGAGCAGGTCCAGATTTAATTTTCACTCTAAATGTGACACTCTTGTGAACAACATGTGTGAGAGCTTTAATAGTGTAATAGTATACTCTAGGGAGAAACCTATAGCGACAATGTTGGAGGACATTAGGGTTTATTTGATGAGTAGGTGGGCTCTTAATAGGGAAAGAATTAAGAACTTTAATGGGACAGTTTTACCTCGGATTAGGATGAAATTAGAGAGGAGAGACAGATCAGCTGGTGAGTGGAGGCCTTACTGGTCTGCTGCACAAACATATGAGGTTGTTAATGATTTGTCTAAATTTGCTGTTGATCTTTCTGCTCAAAAGTGCTCCTGTAGGAAGTGGCAGCTTAGTGGTATCTCCTGCACCCATGCCATTAGCTGCATCAACTATAAGGGCCTTGACATAGATGGATTTGTTGGAGACTGCTACAAGAAGCCTGCATATGTCGAGTGCTATGATTCAGACATCAATCCTCTGAATGGCCTAGATTTGTGGGAGGATACCAACTTTGATGATGTCATGCCCCCTCCTTATCGAAAGCCCAGCCACAGACCAGTCAAGAAGAGGAAGAGAGGACCTGATGAGCCTCCGGACAGCAGCCAGTCCCACTTGTCTAGGAGGGGACAAATCCAAAGGTGTTCAAACTGTGGTGAATATGGACACAAGAGGGGAGGATGCAAGAAGCCATCCCTGGATGTAAGTGTGTATATATCATCAACTGCATGTATGTTAGGGTTACAGTTTCATTTTTCTATCAACTGAATTCTTTAATGTCTTTCAGGCCCAACAACCAAGGCAAGCTGCTAGCAAAAGGACCAGAGGAGGAAGGAAGCCTTCATCTATCAGACCTAAAACCAGATCTAAGGCTTTATCCCAGCCTGACATGCCATCTGCAAGTGGAGGTTTGAGGAGGTCTACCAGGTCTAGAGCAGCATCTCAGCCCCAACCAGCCACCACCTTTTCTCAGCCCAACTTAACCCATTCCAGGTCCAAGCCAACATCATCCTCTACTAAGCCCAACAGAAAGCCCACTAGAAGCCTTACACAAGAACCACCAGCACCAAAGGAGAAGGGTGCAGCCAACTCCAGCCAACCAGCCAGGCCAGTCTCCTTTAGTCACAGAATTCCACTGCATGTATCTCCTAGAAGGCTGAGGCTCATGGCTAAACTTCCACCAAGACTTTGGAAAAAACTTTAGACTGTTCTGAAAATTTGTCTTTTGTGCTGTAATTAATGTACTGTTGCTTGGTTTGAGACAATGTTTGTGACACTTTTCTTTTGGTTTTTTGAAAACTAGACAACATGGCTTATGATTAATCTTTCTTAGTGAGCAATAGAGTTGCAGTAGGTTTTTTGAGTGTCTTGGACTATTTTTTGTTTAGTCTCCATGTAATGAAATTGATGGTATCCACCATTTGGTGTTATTTTTCTATGCTTATTACTGAATTACACTAGACTGTGTTCTGCCTGATATTATGCTGGTTCTGTTTAATGAATTTCCTTATTTGAGTTGATATGTTACAGAGTTGATTAACAGAAGAGTTCAATCACAATTTCCTTGCTAACAGATTAATTTTCCATTCCAATTAATTGTCAAATTACAAGGAGATCATTACACTCACAAAATTAATCAGCAAAATCCTAAACTAAACCCAGATGTTCATCAAGACCCAGTACATCTCAATTTACATAACTCAAACCCAATCAAAGAAATGCAAACTGAACACTAAATTCTCCCCTAATTTCATCAACCATACTTCAATGGCATCACACACGCTACCCCATCCCTCTGATTGAACCAAATCTGCGACCCGAAGCAAAACAAAACAATCCATCCAGAAATCCCTAACACTGCAGCAAACTTGAACTTCCACTCAATGTCCCTCACTTTTGCTTTCAGAGCAGCAACTTTCCTCTTCATCTTTGCAACATGGGGATCCTCACTCTCTGCTTCTGGGTCTGTCCATCGGAAGAAATCACACTCCTCCTGGATCTGCAGCAACCCATCGGAGTTAGAGCCCAGAACAAACAATACCTTGCCATCACCCACCTACAGAAACTTAAAACCCTAACCTCATAGTAGACACACTCCCAAAATTGTCACCCAGGGTTGTTCCTCGTTCCCGAAATCCTAAGCATGGGTCTCTCTCCATGTCCACACACAAGCTCCCTCTTCTGTGCAGACGACCGACTCCGGCACGACCGTGAGCCCTCGGCAGCCATGGCTCCACTCACCTTCACAAGCCCTTCCTCCTTCTCTTCTTCGTTGGTTAGGGATGACTTCTCTAATTTAATCCTAACCCTTCCCAAATCAGAACTTTATATAAATAAATAAATAAATAAATAAATTAACTTTATTTATTAAAACCTCCAATGGACAGTAACGACTAAAGGGCAAAAGTATCCAAAAATTTTGTTTTCAGGGGAAAAGGACGATTTTAAAGTGTTTCTGAACATTCGGGATGATTTTAATAACAAAAAAAGGTCGGGGATGAATTTGATTTTCACCCCTTACCTTAGGGATGATTTCAGTACTTAACCCTAATTTTAATGAAATGTCGCATTATCTTGAAATTGGGTTGTTGATTGGCAATTATGTTGAGGATTGATGAGAATAACTAATGAAAATTGTGAATTGTGATAGTTGACGAGGATATTGAATGATGATGATGATAGTAAGATGACTTGTGATTTGTGTTGTATTGGTCTGTGAATTTGTGTGTGATAAAAATGCTAGAAATTGGGTATTTACATGTGATGGAAGAGACGGAATAGGTATAAGATTATTTTATACATGATTAGTGCTGATTTGGGGTCTGATTTATTGGTTTTTGAAAGAAACTTGGTGAAAATATTGGTTTTAGATTTGTTGAGAAAAACTAGTTTTTGACCGAACTTCGGCGAGCCATAACTTGGCTTCCGAACCCTCAAATGGTTTCAAACTTGTTTCATATAAAATTGGGTCCGTGAAGTTTATGTCGTTTGAAGAACATATAAAAAATGTTTTAAAACAAAAGAGTTATGTCCGTCGGAAGTTTAGTGCAAAAAGTGAAGGATGGTCTAGAGTAACTGAATTAAGATGTTAATGATGAGATTAAGGATGACTGTGTGTGACCGGAATGGTCGAGAGAGCAAGGTTTGGGTGTGATCTCGCTTGCTTGATAACTTTAAAATTTATTCGGATGGCAAGTTAGGGACGGAAGTTTCCTCTCTTGTCGTGATGGGAATGTGGGAAAGGTGGAAAGACACTCTCCTTCGTATTATTTTTTCCACATTCTTCTCTGGTTGCAAGGTGGAAAGGCATGCTCCTTCGATGTGGAAAGACACTCTCCTTCGATTATGATCCTCCTGGAGATGCGCAACCTAGAGTCCAATGTCTAGGTTAGCTACCAGATGTGTCGGGTTCTGGCAAAGTAACCGACACGTGAGTTCACGGCCAGTAGGAATGGCATTCATCATATGCATTTTGTCTGTTTTGCTTGAGTTTGTGTTTCTTGGGATTGCATAATTGATAATCTATGCTTACCTGCTATATTTACTACCTGCTGTAATTATATTCTAATTGTGTTTGTCTTTGCTTGTATTGTTTGTCTGTGCATTGGTGAATCTAGAGAGGGTTGGAGGAGGTAGGAGGTGAATTGTAGAGTTAGAATTTCATGTAATAGTGAAGGGATTGTAATTTGAGAGATTAAGTTAGGATTGAGTAGATCCTTAAGAACCTTAGATATCTACCCCTGCTTATGGTTTCTATTTTAGTTCCTTAAGAATTATAATATGAGTGTCGGCATGCTAGGATTGCCTCTGGCTTTTTCGGGACCTTATTTATTATATATGTGGGCACCTTAACCATACTGAGAACCCCCGGTTCTTACCCCATACATATTTTGTGGTTTTTCAAATGCAGGTTGAGAAGCACCACTCTGTATTCTGGAGACTCTGATGAAGCGAAGAACTCTTGGGACTCAAGAACGTATTTTGTTTATATTTATATATGTATATAGATTCTCCACCTTGTATTTTATGTTTGTCCCTCTTAGAGGTTGAGACAGAGAAACAGGCTATCATTTCTCTTTTATATATATATATATATATATATACTTGCATGTTCTGGCCGAGTTATCTTCGCGAACCGAGTCGGAAGCTTTGTTAATTAAATCTTTGACACTCTCTTTTTATTATTCATACACATATATCTTACGCTTCTTCGTACGCAAGTTTCCGTTTACGTAAGTGATACGACTTTTGTTTTAAACTTTCCTTCAAAGACTCCTAGATATAAAACTTTTTCAACTATATTATATATATTTTTATTTTTAGAGGTCGTAATACCTCACCACCTCAGTTTTATGACTTAAGCAAAAGACTCTATGTGGTCGGGTGTTACAGAAGCTGTAAGGGCTAGTTTTGCGGACTCAATAAAGCCAGTGAACTCTGAAGAGTTTTGGGAGGAAACCAATAGGCTGTGTCTAGAGGCACCAATAATTAAGAGACTCCCTTTGAGACAAACCAAGAAAAGGGCTGTTTGTGGTGGCTGAGTCTCAAATGCCGCCACAAGGTCACAAGGTGAGGAAGTTATTTCAAGTAACATGCAGTAAATGTGGGTAAAAGGGACACTACCATTGGACTTGCAAAGGCGCACCTGCAAACCCAAATTGGCAGCTAAAACGAAAGAAGAAAAGGCAACAACAAAATGGAAACCAAGAATCACAGACAGATGCAGATTAACCTCCAGCACAGGTTAAAGGGGTTCTACTTGTTTTTGTCAAATTCTAGTTATTGTTATTTGCATAAAATGAGAAGAATAGTTATGTTACCATATGCATGAAAGTAGCTAAGGTTTTAAGTTTTTCATTTACACAGGCCCCGAAAGGAGCTCAACCAAATAACCCCCAGAATGTTATTGCCACACCACTGGACCCAGTGGTAGCCCACTGTCTTACTACCTATAGTTATTTAGTTTTTTTTTTTTTGTTTGGATGAACAACTTTACTTCTGTTGTGTACTTCACAGGCTAAAGTAAAAAGCAAAAGAGAAAGGTTCCAAAGAGATACACCACTATTTCAGTTCAAGAAGAGGCAAGAGTTGATATCCAATCTTCACAGTCTGTCCCAACACCTACAGAAGTAATTTTATTTTTCAGATTGTTGTGTACACTATACCATATTTTAGCCCAAGAGCATAGACCCTGAATTCTGTTGTTTTCCTGAAATTTAGGGTGTGAATTCCAACACTGAGCAATCAAACCCCTACTAACCCAACTACACTCTATCAGGGGCCAAATTTCAGGCCCAAGCAAGCAATAACTAGGCCAGCAGCACCTACACTTCACCACTCTCAACAGCAGGCCACAGCCCCAGTAGCTCAGCACACTCTGTAGTAGGCCACAGCCCCTACACTTCAGCCACCTTTCCAGCAGGCCACAACCCCAACCACACAAACACCAACTCAGCAGGAACACACAACTGATGGAGCAACTAGCTCAGGGACTGCCACAACTCCCTTCAAGTTTATCCCTACACCAGGCCTAAATGCACCCCACAACTTCAAGCAAACATTGGGTTTAGGCCACCAAGACTTCAGAAATGGCATACTTGTAGTCATAGTCTTGGAGACTATGAATATTTTGATGTAAAGTTTTTTGGTTGTCAAGTTACAATATGTAATAGACTTAAGGCTACAATTATGGAATTTGGTAGACTCCTGGAACATGTTTTTTGTTTTGTGAATTCAGACATATGATGATGTTTTTGGCTTTTACATCAACAAACTAATGCAGGCGTTTGTGCTTAGTAGTATGAATATAAATATTATGCTTTTGGCTTATTATACATTATTGTGCAGAATTATCATAGTTTCACACTCAGGATTCTTACAAAAAAAAATTCCCATTCTATTTATATAGAAGCTGCAATTACAGAGCAAATTAACTCATGTCTTAACCTTGTTCATACATCACTTACAGCAACACAATTTACCCTAAAACAGTACATACACAATTGATGTTAACAGAATTAACATTGCCAGCATAACAAATACACTATAGTGATTACTACATTTATTTGATTTTTCTTCATATTCATGCTCAATCTTATATTCCAGTTGCTCCAATCTATTCTCTAGCATTAGCATTCTTCCTTCAACATCATTATCATCTTCATACCCAGAACGTTTAGAAATCATCTCATCCAGCCAAACAAAATAGTTGCAGTGACGTTGCTCCGTCTGCAATTGCCATTATAGTGAATACAACTTGTTAAACCACAGAAAAAGTTGATTACATAAATGGAAGATAGAAGCACACTTACGCGATACTAGGAACAACCGAGGAAGATTCTGTCTGGGTTCTTCGATGTCCCAGATTCTTGCATGATTGTATAAGTTCCACACTTGTATTTAGGGTGCTGGAACTTGGCCTTCTTCCACTCACTTGCATTACTACTCGAACCCACCATAGTCTTCCTCCGAACATGGCGTGTGTGGGAGGTTGAAGATTGCTCTGGATCGCTCATGCTTGAGGCTAGTGTTAGGGTTCAGAAAAGGGGGAGAATGAGATTTCACAATAACACGCAAAAGGGGAGGCAAGCAAAACGACGTCATTTTGCTGACTATACAGAGACTTAATGGTCCCAATAAACACATACCATTCCACGTAAGATGTCCCAAGGTCATATCACAGGCTGCACGTTACACCTCAGCTTTTTCCGATGATTCTGAACGGAGAAACCAACAGAAGAGCTTATTGATCTCACGGAATAGATGGACAGGGGCCAATCTGACACTTTTTAAACATTAGGGGGCGGATAGTCAAATTTTAAAAAGAACAGGGGGCGAAAAGAGTATTTACTCTTTAAAAAAAATCCAAAAGACTATTAAAAAATGGCTTTAAAACACGATGATGAATTATGATGGGGTTGAAATAAACATCATGATGATGATTCAAGGTCTACTAGGATGTCATAATCATAAATATAACAGAAAAAAAAAAAGCAAAAACAACATAAAAAAATTTGCCATTTTTTAAGCACTCCATCGAAGAAGGAAGAAAGAAATTTTGAGAAAAGAAAAAAACAATTCCATTTGTTTAATATCAATAACAGTGTTGTGCCGTATCTGAAGTTTGTTGTTGTTATTGGATATTTGGATCTGAGAAGAGAGGATCAAGATTTAGGAAAAAATCTGAGAAAGAAAGTTTTTATTTTGATTTTGAGGTTTTGACTTGAAGTTGAAATGAGAAAAAAAATTACTCTTCTTGTGGGTAAACGTGCTGTGCGCCAGCACCGCTGTTGCTCATTTGGGGAAGAGATGAGAATTTCATATGTGATTTTGTCATTTAGTTATATATTAGGTTCCGGTTTTCTTTGTCACGATATCAGGATTAGTTTTTTTCTTTGTTGGTTAACAGGGCCTAGGCCTAGATATTAGGATTAGTTTGGTTCTCTTTTTATGTGTACATGGGTTGACTTTATTTTGGCCCGACAAAATTTTCTTATGTTTTTATGGGCTAACTTTATTAGGATTGTTTAGTTTTATTTTTTTTTTCATGGCAAATTACTAATATATAAAACAAAAATTTATTTTTGTTATCAAAATAGTAATACAGCATACCATTACTCTATACTCTATAATCTATACATTCTCAACTTAGCCGAAGCTTCGGCGGAATTCATCAAAATTAATATTTCTTTTTACATTTATTTTATGAATTTTTTAATGAAGAATATAAATGACTAAAGAGTAAAATTTTTTATTAAATTTGTAGAAAATATTTGTATTATACATAATTTTTTTGATAAAATTTTCTACCATAAAAAAATCTTTACTCTTAATTAAAAGATTATAAAATTTTGGTATATATAGTATTTTAAATTTAGATGACATCTTAAGATTTATATTAGACTATAATTATATTTTAGTGTATTTATTTATATTTTATTTATTATTTCACCATTTTAATATAAAATGATTATTCGGTTAAACCAATAAACCAATAAATCAGTAATTAGAACCTTTGATGATCAGTTTGATTTTCAGAACCTTGCTTCAAATTTCTATCTATTTCTAAATTTATTTTTTTAGTCTTCCTGCATTATTTTTATATGATAATGATGAGGACAATTCGTAACAATATAATTTGAAATTAGTTAATAAATGCATAATATGCCATAATATATATACGTGTGTATATATAATAAAAAAATGTAAGTGTTCCGAAAGTTACCTGAAATGGTGATTTGGGTTTGAATGTGAGGTCTAGACTATTTTTGAGGCAGTGTCCGACTTATGCTGGTGCTGAGGTGCCGCCGTCCGAGTTCCTCGTGAGGAGGTGGGGGTGGTACCTACAAGAGACTCCGATACTTAAGGTAGCAAGAGTTTTGAGCAGGTTTTTAGTACATTGAGTTCTGAATATATCTGAGGAGTGTCAGTGTATTTATAGTAGAATAAATAACCACCTTTTTGAGTAATCCCACTTTTATTGGTAGATAACCATTCTCTTTATCTTGGAAATTTGTTGAGATCTCCCTTCTAGATAGAGTAGAGAGATAGTGGGAGATATTTTAGGATTTGGTTACTTATTCAAACGAGCAGAGCCAATCCTACGTCGTCAAACCCGACCTCTTATAAGGTGGTACAGATAGAAAGAGAACACCTTTTTCGGTGGGCCTTTATCTTTTTTGGACCTTACTTTATTTTTTGGGTCAAGGTATGAACAATGCCCTGCTTGAGTCCGAGCTTTTCATGAAGTCGGGCAAAAGCATTTGCAGTTCCAGTTTCCTTTGTCGGGTACACCATCTTTAAGAGGTAGGTACGCGGCAGTTTCCTGAAGACCTGTGCGTGGTATTTAAAGAGGGGTACGAAATATCTTTTTTGCCCCTTGTGATTTATATATAAATGCTTCGCCTCTTCCCTCTTCCTTCTTTTTCCATTTCTGAAAACGTTTGCTTTCAAACTTTCTCTGTCACTTGTCTCCTTTTTGCTCCATCACTCAAGATTTCTCCATCTTGGATCTTTTAAGGTTTTTGTTTGCATTTCGGAGAGGATCATTCATGCTTTTGTAGTGTCGGTGCCCTCCTCATTTTCGTTTCTTTTTTTTTTCAAGGTCGGTACTTTTTCCTTTTTCTCGCTCTCTATTTTATTTCAATTGCTCTGGATAGTACTTGTATTTTCTTTGAGTGATGCTTTGAATGATGATTTGAGATGTTGTTGGTGATGAAGAATTTTACATTTTCATTGAAACTGTCGCTACTTATCACTAATTAAAACCATTGAAATTGTCGCTGCTTGAGATCGTTGCTATGAACTTTGATATAGTGTATTGTCCCCAAATGGTGTCATTTTTGCTAGTAACACCATTTCTATATCTTGAGTTTGTTTGTCAAAAAACCTTTCAAATTTGTATTTTTCTATCTGTTGATGATAACCTTATTTTCTTTGTTCGGTGTCTGAGTTCTTTTGTGATGATTTCTTTGTTTGTTGTATTTGTAGGTATAGCTTTTATGTCTCGATCTGTTATTCACAACATGTCAACCAAAGTTCCGTCCAACCTGACTTGGGTAGATATAACTGTTCTTACTCCCATCCCTATAATTGATAGAGAGTATGCTGAACAATTTCATAGACATCATAGGTTGTGTGTAAACCAGGAGGATGAGATGAATTATGAGATAGTTGTTGCTGATCCTAAGGAGAGGGTATGCTTTCCCCGACATGATAGGTTAGAACTCCCCTTCTTCTATGACTATGATTGCTTCTTTACTAAGCTAGATGTCCGTCTCCTTTTTTTCAATTTTGAGATTGATGTCCTTTGAACTTGTAATATCGCTCCTACCCAACTGCACCCTAATTTTTGGGGTTTTCTGAAGAAATATCATCTTTTGTGTCGGGAGCTTGATGTCTGACCTTCTGTGGAGATCTTTTATCTCTTTGATCTTACCAAAACTAAAAAACTAGACTGTTATCTTTGATGAATCCTTCCATGATTTTAAGAATTATTTTTTCAAAATCTGAGTTGTCGATAATGCCTGACCTTTCTTTTTTTATGAGAACGATGAACCCTGATTTCCTTTATATTGGGAGAGAAATTGGTAATAGTTAAGTACAATTTGGACGATTTAGACGAGCTCGAAGATAGCATAGTTGGCCTGTTCCAAGAGTGTTGCGGTCGTGCTCCTTATTTGGTTACCAAAAGATTTTTAGGGAACCCCATTCAACTCTAATTCGAGCTATAGGTAGCTTTCTTTCTATTTTCTTTTACGGTGTTGTTAATCATACATTTTATATCTGACTTTGTTTTTCTTGATGTTGTATATAGAATATGGCTCCCAACTCAGCCGCAAGGAAAAATTTACGGACTGCGAAGACGAGTGCGGTTGCGTGTAATTTACAACTACAAGAGACCGGTGGGGTGGCCTCGCCTTCCAAATTAGACTCGGGCGCTTCTGCCTCCGTGAAGATTATACCTGATCCAAGTCCTCGGGCAATTTCTTCTGACTCGGGCAAACAAGTACCTCCTCTTTCTAAACAAGTAAACCACCCGCCTCCTCCAAATCCTGAGCCTGTTGCTAAGAAGCATAAGACGTCGAGCTCAGGCATTTAAGAAAAGGGTTTTGATGCCTTAGCCTAGAGAGTGAGAAGCACATCCTTTCTCACAGTATTATAAGTATGGATGATGAAGCTATAGAGTCTTACCTCCAGGTCATGGCCCGAGGAGGGGTTCGAACGGCTGGGCTCTACGCGTGGCCTTGCTTAAAGAGCCGAAGAAGATCCCTTAGGCACCACTTAGAGTACCCTGGTCAAGTTGCAAGCCGAGGTAGAGTCTTTGAGGGAGACGAAGTTGGAATTGGAGTTTGAGAAGGAGACCTTGTAGTCCGATCTATCCAAAGCTCGGGAAAAGGTAAGGCAGTCTGAGGCAGCTTTGGCTATGGCTGAGGGCTTGAAAAAGAAAGCTGAGAAGAGTTACACCAGGGTCTTTAGGGAGAGACTCGAATTGGTGGATGAGTTTTCTAAGGAAAGGGATAATTATAAGGACTTGGAGGATAACGTCACTGAGGGGATAGACGAGCTGATGATGGAGAACTTGAAGGTTCAATTCAGAGTTCTTGCTCCCGAGATTGACCTTTTCCCGATCTCTGTTGATAACATTATGGGTGACGGAAAAATAGTCCCTGCCCCTGAGGAGGACCAGGGTGCTCCTGTTCCTGACCTTAAGATGTCGTGTCCTCAGTCCGAGGTAGCTTCTTAGAGGTTAGTTCAAACAGATGATGAGGCCACCCCATCCCGCCTAAAGAAGAGCCTCCTCCTGGTGGTTCACTCCCGTCCTCTTCTGATCGGCTCGAGGACATTATTACCGAAGAGGAGCCCCATCCCTTGTAATTTTCTTGTATGGCCCGTCTTGTGGGTCTTTTTGTGGACAACTTTTTTGTAATAGCTCGTAGTTGTTTGAACAATTTATCTTGATTTAGTTGTAATTTTTATACAATTTCATTAAAAACCTTTTTTTTCTCATTTTTATAATGATTTTAGGTCTTAAGTTTTTGAATTATACCTTAGCCTATACAGCCGCTTAGTTGGAGATTACACCTCGATAACTTTTAGCGTTGTTTTTTTGCTAAGTTTGATGTCAGCACACGATAGCATTTTTCCTTTGTAAGTCCCAACATCATGTAATCGGTTTTTGTCAAGTTACTTTCACATTTTATTTTTGTTCCAACTTAATTTTAAGGTCGATCTCTCAAATTATTTGTATAACTTCTTACATTAATTTGTATCTCATCGCTTCATCTTGCCGATCATTCTAGGTCGGGCAATCATTTTTACAATTTTTTTAGCTTAAATTAACGCGTTTGTATGGAAACTTTTAAAGAAAAGGTGGATTTATCATTGATAAATAAAAAGTGCCTTACATAAGTTTGCTACTAAGGATTTTTGTCTACCCTTAGCCCTTGTTATGGTGTCTCATTAAAACCCCCAAAAAAAAAATCCTTTTCGGAAAAGATCATAAAATCGGAAAAAAAAAGTACACCAGGGAACAAGGTGCACTTCCTAACTGTAGTACTTTTTCAAATTACACGCGTGCCATGACCTCAGGAGTTCCTTCCCTTGTAAGTCAGACACTATGTAGTAACCTTTCCCTAAGGCTTCACAATCTTCTAGGGTCCTTGACGGAGGAAAAATTGTCGGTAAATATTTCACAAAAATTATCGCGTTACAAGTATAGTTCTAAACCGATAATTAAACCTCAATCAATATTTAAATTGTTTGTAACAGATACAAACCCAATAAAATTAAATGAAGTATTTAAACCTCGGGTCGTCTCTCAAGGAATTGCAGGAAAGTGTACTTACTATTAGTTATGGAAAAACATTTTTGGGGTTTTTGAATTAAGAGACAAGAAAGTAAAAATGACAAGAAAATAAAGTAATAACTACGAAAGCTCTTAGCAAGGATTGAGAATTAGAAGTCCTATCCTCATTATCATTGTCAATTGTGATGGTAAATGTGAATTGCATACAATCAACTTGAGTTCACAAGTCTTAGTCAACTCATAGGGAAAAACTAGAATTAGTGAAGTTCAAGCTAATCGAAAATCTTCAATTACCATTCAACAAAAGAGTTTTGATAACTCAAGAGTCTCTAATTAATCAATCCAAGTTAAGAACATAAAAATCTAATTTAAAATCTAACCAAACATTTTATCAAATACTTGGAAGGCATAAAATAAAACATAGAAAACTAACAAGAGAATGTAAAATCTAAACAACCAATTAAAAGCATTAATGACTAATAAAGAGGGTAACAATAAACATGGAAAGCATAAATTGCATTAAAAGAGATCAAATGTAACAAGAGCTCATAAACATAAAAATGGCGAAAAAGGAAAATTAACAAGAGAAGAAGATGAACTAAAGTCCTTAAACAAATAAATGTAAGAGAACTAAATTAAAGGAAGATTGAACCTGAATTTGAGAAGAACTAAAACTAAAGCTAAAAGAAACCCGAAAACCTAGAGAGAGGAGAGAGCCTCTCTCTCTAGAATTCTACATATAAACCTAAAATTGTGTGAAAGAAAGTTGAATGAATGATTCTTCCAGCTTCACTCTGCAGCCTCTAATCAGTATTTTCGGGCCTAAAACTAGGTCAAAAGCATCCCAGAAATCACCCCCAGCATTTTTTGTAATTGCAGCACGTAACACTCTGTCATGTGTATGTGTCAGCCATGCGTACGCGTCGCTGAACTTTTCACTGGCCATGCGTAGGCGTGAGCCACGCGTGCGCATCATTTGCACATTGGCTCAGTCATGCGTACGCATCGTCTACGCGTGCGCGTCGCTACCAAATTCTGAAATACTTGATTTCTTGTGTTCCTTCCACTTTTGCATGCTTCTTTTCCATCTTCTAAGTCATTCCTGCCCTATAAACCCTGAAAACACTTAACACACATATCACGGCATCAAATGGTAATAAGAGAGGATTAAAATTAGCAAATTTAAGGCCAAAGAAGCATGTTTTCAATCATAGCACAAAATTAGGAAGGAAAATGTAAAACATGTGAATTATATGAATAAGTGTGAGAATAATGGATAAAATCCACTCAATTCAGCACAAGATAAACCCTAAAAATGGGGTTTATCAATCTCTCCACACTTAAACATTAGCATGTCCTCATGCTAAGCTCAAGAGAAGCTATAAAGGAGGTGAACAGGGATGGTAGAATGTATAAAATGCAACCTATCTATATGAATGCAACTAAATGTAAAATGCTTCTACCTACTTGGTTCAAAATAAATCAAATTCTCTAAGAACAAATATGAACTGTATTCCACTAATTCAAATCATAAAATGAAAATAGACTTGCAAAAGAATGCTCGTGAAAGCTGGGAACAAAGAATCAAGCATTGAACCCTCACTGGAAGTGTATACACTCTAATCACTCAAGTGTTTGAGGTTCGATTCTCTCAATTTTCTACTAATCTTGCTTTCTAAGGCTTGCTCTTCATCTAATAATCAACAAAAATTTAATGCAAGAATACACATATCAAGAGGTCTTTTAAGGGTTGTAATGGGGTTCGGGTCAAGGTAGGAATGTATTTGGTTAAGTGTGCTAAAATCTGAATCCTTGATTAACCTAAACTTCCCATCTAACTTAAGACAATCCATGTAATAAAAATACAAAATCTAACTACCCATTAACTATGTTTTGCCACATATTCGTGCATCCCAAATTTGAATACAACTCATATACATTGCTACCACCATTTACTTTGGGGCATTTTGTCCCTTTTTTATTGTTTGCTCTTTTTCTTTTCTTTTCTTTTTCTCATACTTTTTTTTCTTTTTTTTTCATTTCTTTTCTTTTGTTTTTCTCAAGGCATATGATTAAGGTATTGAATGCATGAACATGTCTTCAACATTCTTTTCACATTTTCACAAGAATATACAACAACCAATTCCCAAACCAAATGTTTCCAAACCCAGTTTATCCACACTTAAATCATGAGCACTCTCACTAATCTAAGCTAACCAAGGATTCAAATTAAGGACATTACTATTTTTCGCTTAGAGCTAGTGATGAGCTAAAGTAAAGGACAAATGGGGTAAAATAGGCTCAACATTGGTTTGCAAAGGAAAATGAAAGGGTAAGGTCATATGGGTGTGTAAGCTCAGTGAAACAAAGGCTTCAATCACATAAGTGCATGCATACATCAAACAATGGAAATATAGAATCAAGCAAGACAAAGATTACAATTTTAGAGAGAACAACACACACCAAAACAGAATATTAGTTGATAAAATGCAACCAATCAAATAGGCTCAAAATCTCACTGGTTTTGTGTGTTCGAGGTCTAAAACCATGTTCCAAATTAAATTTCTTCAAACAAGTTTAAAAAAAAATTTAATTCAAATTAGTGAAATGCTCTAAAAAGTTTCTTGAAAAAGAATTCATCATTTCAACCAAGTAAGACATAAATGCATGCAACTAATTACACATGCAATCTATTATGCAATGCAACAACTCAATAACAACGAAAACTATACATTGGTATTGAAAAGAAAGTAACTAACCCACGGAAGTCGGTATCGACCTCCCCACACTTAAAGATTGCACTGTCCTCGGTGCATACAAAGATGTGCAAGTAGACGGGTTGCTACAACTGATGCGCTTCTCTCCAAAGTTTGTGCGGCGGGACTTGTTTGTCGCCTCATTTAGAAGTTTCCGCTTCCCTTCTTGATGGCCATCCTGAAAGAAGAGAAAAAAGAGGAAGAAGAACCCACAAACAAAGATATGTAAACAAATAAAATATGGGTGGGCTAATGCCAAATAAGAATGAGGTTCTCAACTACATGGTAGCTACAACATATGAGTGAGAAAATAATATAGGTGAATGGCATATCAATAGTGCAAGAATTGCAACAATGAGGGAGAGAGTGGGTTGTGAAAGACAACATAAGTTCATATCAATGCAAAATGAATACAAGTGTCATAAAAGATTAGCATTGATCTATAAATAATATTACCCAACAATATAAAACAAGTCAATAAGCGCCAAAACAATGGAAGAAATATTCGACAGATGAATAAGAACATTTAACACCAACGGAAAAATAACAAATATAGAAAAGAAAATAAAAACATGCACAAACATAAAATGCAATGAATGAAAATATGAAAATGCAATAAATAAAAGAGAATGAAAGAGAGTGAGGATGAGAAGGGAGGAGAAATGAAGAAGAATAAAGTAAGAAAGGAAGAAGAAAGAATAAGAAAGGAGAGAGGAAAAAAAGAAAAAAGGATAAGAGGACGCGACACGTACATGCGTGCGCGTGGGTTGCAGGGTGAGGAGGTGACGCGTACGCGTCACTCACGTGTATGTGTAGATGTGAATTGTACTCCTCGCACAGTGGCAGCGCAACTCTCTATTCGCTGTACCATAGATGGCATGAAGAAACTACGCGTAAGCGTCGCCCATGCCCACGCGTGGAATGCCAGAAATATAAATAACGCGTACGTGTCAGCGACGCGCACGCGTGGGTTGGGTTGTGCGCCTGGCACCCCTTCCGCACAGTTTCAGTGTAACTTCCTGTTCATTATACTAGAGAGCAAAATTGGCATCAACGCGTACGCGTCGGTCATGCGCACGTGTGACAGCCCCCCTCCCCCCTCTTTTTTTAAATAAGAAATTACCAAGCTATCAAAGTAATGCCAGACTTTATTAAATAAGTGAAACCACAACTTAAACTAAATAATCCTCACTAAAAATAAAAGTTCAATTTATTACCAAAATAAAAGAGAGAATAGGAAGAATTTACCACGGTGGGGTGTCTCCCACCTAGCACTTTTAGTTAAAGTCTTTAAGTTGGACATTTGGTGAGCTCCTTGTCATAGTGGTTTGTGCTTGAACTCATCTTGAAACTTCCACCAATGCTTGGACTTCCAATAAGCTCCAACATGTCCAAGTGCATTCACCAAGCCTTGATGAAGTTCGTCACAAGCTTTGAGCTTCCAAAGTTGATCCTCTTGTATGCCGGGACCCCAAACTAGGTGCATAAAGCCTTCAATCGAATTAAAGCAAGTGACAAGGCCCCAAGAGTATTGATTGTTTGAGTGAATTCCGGGGTCCCAGACCTTGCTTTTGCACCCATCCTCTTGTTGATCATCATTTTTCCAACCGGGTGGCAAGCAATCCGAATTCTCACTGAGGCATCCAAATAATCTCTTAGACCCAATCAATTGAGAACTACACCAATCCTTGCACTTTAACTTTGAGCATGCAACCATATTAAATCTTGCATGACAACTCCAACCACTAACCATCTCCCTCTTACTCTTAAAGTCACAAAGAGCTCTAAGTTGACAATCCGTCTAAAGCAAACCATATTCAAGTGGGAAGGTAAAGTTCAAGGATAAGAATTTTACCCACTTGAATGTTATGTTGGATGCTAATGGCTTGGGGAGAGGTGCTTTTAGTGATCTTACAAGCTCCACTCCCTTGTGCTCTTTCATGACTACTTCCACCTCTTGGCAAGCTTCTTCAACTGCAACCTCTTCCTCTTCGTAGCTTTGTTCCAATTCAATCTCTTCTTCGTTATTTACCAAGGGTCTTGGAGGTTGTGCACCTTCTTTCTTAACCTCTTCAAAATCTTCAACCATAATATGCTTTGGAGGTTGTATACCCTCCTCAACATCAAATTCAAACTTCTTGGAAGGAGGCTCTATGACTTGAGATTCCCAAGGAGGTTCTGCATCTCCCAAATCTTCAAATACTTCCTCTTCTTCACTAACTTCGGCTTTTTCCACTTGCTTTAGTACAAAATCCAACTCCTCCTTGATGACTTTCACCTCTTGACAGCTTTCTTCAATTCCCACTTTCTTGTTAACTTCTTCCAACTCTTCCTTATTGATCAAGTCATGTATTGGAGGGTGTGTACATTCCTCCTCAACATCGGTTTCACATCCGAATGAAGAAGCTTCAACAAGATCCTTAATGTCACTTGGTAGAGTTGTCTTCAATGATGGAAATTCCCTCTTGTTCAACCTCCCCTAAATCTTCAACTATTCCTTCATCTTTAAGGGTTTCTCCTACCTCTACCTTTTGGGCCTCCTCTTGCTTTTCTTGAAGTATGGATGCGTGAATCTGATCCATTAAGTCCCTAAGACAATCCCTTCTCTCTTGTTCCTTGTCACTAGCATAATTGGGATCATGTTGCTCTTGGATTGATAGATATGGATGTTCTTTCATAGAGGGTGGCGGTGGGATGGAGAGATCATTATGTGGTTGAAAAGCAAGTACACTAGAGCTTGAGGGTTGAGTATTGGAGGTAGAGGGTGGATCCTCCTGGGATATAAGAGCTTGGAGAGTAGAGATGAGACCAGTGAGAGTAGAGGTAAGTTTGGTTTGAAGCTCTCTTTGCCCTTGGTGAATAACACTATAGGTGTCATCTATGGGAGCTTGGGGTGGATAGGAGGGTTCATTTGTTGGGAGAAAGGACTCATAATACGAAGGTGGTTCTTCTTGATAAGGATATGGAGATGGTGAATATTAAGGTGGTGGTTCTTGGGAGTAATTGTGTTGGAATAGGGGTGGTTCTAAGTATGGCTCGTAAGGCTCATAAGGCTCTTGGTATGGTGGGTAAGAATTAGGGTCATATGGGGTGTTTGGTAACATGGGGCTTGTGAGTACGGTGGTTCAAAATTATGTTGTGGAGGGGGTTCATAGGCATATGGTGGGACTTGTTGGTAACTACAAGGGAGTCCACCATATCCATTGTCTTCGTATGCATCATGGAATGGCTCTTGCTCAGAGTACGTTGGTGGAGGTTGTTGCCAAAATGGTTGATCATATGCTTGATGCTCCTCCTATCTTTGATTGTCCCATCCTTGATGCATGTTCTCATTGTAGCTTCCATTCCCTACAGCATAATTTGAACCAAACTCATAGCCAAAGGGTGAGAATTCATAATAGTAAATAAAAACAAAAGCTAATAAAAATAAGCAACTGATGAGCGGATATTTTATACGCTTTTTGGGGATAATTTCATATAGTTTTGAGTATGTTCTAGTTAGTTTTTAGTTTATTTCCAGTAGTTTTTAGGAAAAATTCATATTTCTGGACTTTACTATGAGTTGTGTGTTTTTCTGTAATTTCAGGTATTTTTCTAGCTGAAATTGAAGGAGCTGAGCAAAAATCTGATTCAGGCTGAAAAAGGACTGCCAATGCTATTGGATTCTGACCTCCTTGCACTCAAATTGGATTTTCTGGAGCTACAGAACTCGAAATGGCATGCTTCCAATTGCATTGGAAAGTAGACATCCAGGGCTTTCCAGAAATATATAATAGTCCATACTTTGCACAAGGATAGACGACGTAAACTGGCGTTCAACGCCAGTCCTCTGCCCAATTCTGGCGTCCAGCGCCAGAAACGGATCAAAAACTGGAGTTGAACGCCCAAACTGGCACAAAAACTGGCGTTCAACTCCACAAATGGCCTCTGCACGTGAATTGCTTAAAGTCTCAGCCCCAGCACACACCATGTGGGCCCCAGCACACCAAGTGGGCCCAGAAGTGGATCTCTGCATCATCCATCATAGTCCACTCATATTTTGTAACCCTAGGCTACTGGTTTAGTATTTAAACAACTTTTAGAGACTTATTTTGTATCTCATGACATTTCAGATCTAAACTTTGTATTCTCTGACGGCATGAGTCTCTAAACCCCATTGTTGGGGGGTGAGGAGCTCTGCTGTGTCTCAATGAATTAATGCAAATATTTCTGTTTTCCATTCAAACACGCTTGTTCCTATCTAAGATGTTCATTCGCGCTTAACTATGATGAAGGTGATGACCCGTGACATTCATCACCTTCCTCAAACCATGAACGTGTGCCTGACAACCACCTCCGTTCTGTATCCGACTGAATGAGTATCTCTTAGATTCCTTAAGCAGAATCTCCGTGGTATAAGCTAGAACTGATGGCGGCATTCATGAGAATCCGGAAAGTCTAAACCTTGTCTGTGGTATTCCGAGTAGGATTCAATGATTGAATGACTGTGACGAGCTTCAAACTCCTGAAGGCTGGGCGTTAGTGACAGATGCAAAAGGATAGTAAATCCTATTCCAACCGGATCGAGAACCAACCGGTGATTAGCCGTGCTGTGACAGAGCGCGTGAGCGTAGTTTTCACTGGAAGGATGGAAGGTAGCCATTGACAACGGTGATCCACCAACACACAGCTTGCCATAGGAGGACGTGCGTGCATGAATCAGAAGACAGAGGAAAGCAGAGATTCAGAGGACAAAGCATCTCCAAAACTCCAACATATTCTCCATTACTGCACAACAAGTAACTTTTAATTTATGCTCTACTGGTTATTCACAATTCAACTGATAAACATAATTGACTTCCTGACTAAGATTTACAAGATAACCATAGATTGCTTCAAACCAACAATCTCCGTGGGATTCGACCCTTACTCACGTAAGGTATTACTTGGACGACCCAGTGCACTTGCTGGTTAGTGGTACGCATTGTGAAAAGTGTGATTCACAATTCGTGCACCAAGTTTTTGGCGCCGTTGCCGGGGATTGTTCGTGTTTGAACAACTGACGGATTATTTTGTTGCTTAGATTAGGAAAATTTTTTTTTTTTTGGTTTAGAGTCTTTTATTATTTATCCCTTGTTAAAATACTTTAAACTTATAGCTCAGTTATTTAGAACGTGGTGTTTATGTTCATGATAATTGGCTATCATATTTTTTTTAAAACCTTTTTCAAAAATAATTTTTCTATTAAATCCTGTGCCAAACTTTAAGTTTGGTGTTTTCAAAAATAATCTTTCTTAAAATTTTGGAAGGTCCCATAACTCATTTGGCTAGAGCGTTAATCTGTGTTCTTGGTAATTGGGTTAGAATCTTTTATACTCTTTTCAAAACCTTCTTTTTCAAAAATATTTTTTCTATTAAATCTTGTGCCAAACTTTAAGTTTGGTGTTTTCTTGTTGAGTTCCCTTTGATTTTCGAAAATTTTGGTTTGGTTTTCTAAAAATTTTAAGTTTGGTGTTCTTCCTTCATGTTCTTGTGTTCTTGTGAGTCTTCAAAGTGTTCTTGAGTTTCCTTGTGTCTTGATCTTAAAATTTTTAAGTTTGGTGTTCCTTGGTGTTTTCCCTCCAAAATTTTCAAAAACAAGAAGCATTAGATCTAAAAAATTTTAAATCTTGTACTATCTTATTGTTTTTCTCTCTCCTCACTAAATTCAAAAATATCTTTTCAAAATATCTCTTCTAACTTCCTAACTTCTTATCTTTTCAAAATTTGTTTCAACTAACTAACTAACTTTTTGTTTGTTTCTTAACTTTTTCAAAACTACCTAACTAACTCTCTCTCTCTAATTTTCGAAAATATCTTCCCTCTTTTTCAAAAATTTCCTTTTTTTTAACTAATTTTTTTAATTTTTTTTTTACGAAAAAAAAAATATTTTTAACTTCAAAATTCAAATTCCTTTTTAGTTATTTTATTTTATTTAAGTATTTTACTTCTTATAAAATAAAATAAATAAAAAGGTAAATCAGTCCAAGTTATATCCATAGATCCATCATGGACATAAGTGGAAATGAACAGTCCAGGAGGACTCTGGGGTCATATTCTAACCCCTCTACTGCTTCATATGGGAGTAGCATCTGCATACCCTCCATTGGAGTCAGTAGCTTTGAGTTGAATCCTCAGCTCATTATCATGGTGCAGCAAAGTTGCCAGTATTCCGGTCTTCCACAGGAAGAACCTACAGAGTTTCTGGCACAATTTTTACAAATTGCTGACACAGTACATGATAAGGAAATAGATCAGGATGTCTACAGACTATTACTGTTTCCATTTGCTGTAAAAGATCAAGCTAAGAGGTGGTTAAATAACCAACCTAAGGCCAGCATAAGAACATGGAAACAGCTGACAGAAAAATTCCTGAATCAATATTTCCCTCCAAAAAGGATGACACAGCTAAGGCTGGACATCCAAGGCTTTAAACAAGGAGATAATGAATCTCTTTATGATGCCTGGGAGAGATACAGAGAGATGCTACGAAAATGCCCCTCTGAAATGTTTTCAGAGTGGGTTCAGTTAGACATCTTCTACTATGGGCTTGCAGAAGGAGCTCAGATGTCTTTAGATTACTCAGCTGGTGAATCTATCCATATGAGAAAGACAATTGAAGAAGCTCAAGAGCTCATTGATACAGTTGCCAGGAATCAACATCTGTATCTAAGCAGCAACCCTTCCATGAATGAAGAGGTTAAAACAGTAACTGCTGAATTCAGTACTGTAAAACAAGCTGCTGAATTCAATCAGCAATTAGATTTTCTAACAAAACAGCTAGCTGAATTCAAAGACAGGTTACAGGAGACAAGGATAGCTAATATACATATGGACGAACAGTTTAAGCAAACAAAGCAGCAGCTATCAAAGCAAATAGCAGAAGAATGCCAAGCAGTTCAATTAAGAAGTGGGAAAACATTAAATACCCCACCTCAAGGCATCAAAAATTCAAGAAATGAGCGACCCACCAAAGATTCCCCTGAGGACAGTAAGAGCCCAGGGAAAAATAATTCTGGCACTAAAACGCCAGAAAATGGGTGGAAGGCTGGCGCTGAACGCCCAGACCATGCCCAAAACTGGCGTTCAGCGCCAGAAACAAGGCAGGATTGGCGTTCAACGCCAGAAATGGGCAAGAATCTGGCGTTGAACGCCCAAAGGGGGCATAATCCAGCGTTGAACGCCCAAAATGGGCACATTTCTGGCGTTCAGGTGCCAGGAACAGACAGTGAGTTGGCGTCTAACGTCACTCCAGCTTCTGACTCTGGTACTCAATTGCCAGTGAGGGATCAGACACACACAAGTGCTGATAACAACCCCTCTAAAAAGGCTTCTTTAACCACTAAGGTTGAGGAATATAAAGCCAAGATACCTTATCCTCAAAAACTCCGGAAAGAGGAGCAGGATAAGCAATTTGCTCGCTTTGCAGATTATCTAAGGACTCTTGAAATAAAGATTCCTTTTGCAGAGGCACTTGAGCAAATACCTTCTTATGCCAAGTTCATGAAAGAGATCTTGAGTCATAAAAAGGAGTGGAGAGAAACAGAAAGAGTTCTCCTCACTGAAGAATGCAGTGCAGTCATTCTGAAAAGCTTTCCTGAAAAGCTTAAAGACCCTGGGAGTTTTCTGATACCATGCATATTAGAAGGTGATTGCACCAAGACAGCTTTATGCGATCTTGGGGCAAGCATCAACCTGATACCTGCATCCACTATCAGGAAGCTTGGCTTAACTGAAGAAATTAAACCAACCCGGATATGTCTCCAACTTGCTGATGGTTCCACTAAATACCCATCAGGCGTGATTGAGGACATGATTGTCAGAGTCGGGCCATTCGCCTTTCCCACTGACTTTGTTGTGCTGGAAATGGAGGAGCACAAGAGTGCTACTCTCATTCTAGGAAGGCCCTTCCTAGCAACTGGACGATCCCTCATTGACGTCCAACAGGGGGAAATAACCCTGAGAGTCAACGATGACGAGTTCAAGTTGAACGCTGTCAAAGCCATGCAGCATCCAGACACATCAACAGACTGCATAAAAGTTGACCTTATTGACTCTTTGGTAGAAGAGATCAACATGGCTGAGAGTCTCGAATCAGAGTTGGAAGACATCTTTAAAGATGTTCAGCCTGATTTGGAGGATTCAGGGGACATGAAAGAGCCTCTGAACTTTCTTCTGAAAGAGGAAAAACCTCCTAAACCAGAGCTCAAGCCACTGCCACCATCCTTGAAATATGCATTTCTAGGAGAAGGTGACACTTTTCCAGTGATCATAAGCTCTGCTTTAAATTCACAGGAAGAGGAAGCACTTATTCAAGTGCTAAGGACACACAAGACAGCTCTTGGGTGGTCCATAGGTGACCTTAAAGGCATAAGCCCAGCTAGATGCATGCACAAAATCCTACTGGAGGATAATGCCAAACCAGTGGTTCAACTACAGAGGCGGCTAAATCCAGCCATGAAGGAAGTAGTGCAGAAAGAGGTCACCAAATTACTAGAGGTTGGGATTATTTATCCCATTTCTGATAGCCCCTGGGTGAGCCCTGTTCAAGTCGTCCCAAAAAAGGGAGGCATGACAGTGATTCATAATGAAAAAATGAACTGGTTCCTACAAGAACAGTTACAGGGTGGCGCATGTGTATTGACTACAGAAGGCTCAATACAGCCACCAGAAAGGATCATTTTCCTTTACCATTCATAGACCAGATACTAGAGAGACTAGCAGGTCATGATTATTACTGCTTTTTGGATGGCTACTCAGGCTATAACCAGATTGCAGTAGATCCCCAGGATCAAGAGAAAACAGCATTCACATGTCCATCCGGAGTGTTTGCTTATAGAAGGATGCCCTTTGGGCTATGCAATGCACCTGCAACCTTCCAGAGATGCATGCTCTCTATTTTCTCTGATATGGTGGAAAAATTTCTGGAAGTCTTCATGGATGACTTCTCAGTATATGGAGACTCATTCAGTTCCTGTCTTGATCACCTGAAACTTGTTCTGAAAAGATGCCAAGAAACCAACCTAGTTTTAAACTGGAAAAAGTGTCACTTCATGGTGACTGAAGGAATTGTTCTTGGGCATAAAATCTCAAACAAGGGAATAGAGGTGGATCAAGCAAAAATAGAGGTAATTGAAAAATTACCACCACCTGCCAATGTTAAGGCAATCAGAAGCTTTCTGGGGCATGCAGGATTCTATAGGAGGTTTATAAAGGATTTTTCAAAAATCGCAAAACCTCTAAGAAATCTGCTAGCTGCTGACACGCCATTTGTGTTTGACACAGCATGCCTGCAGGCGTTTGAAACGCTGAAAGCTAAGCTGGTCACAGCACCAGTCATTTCTGCACCAGACTGGACATTGCCATTTGAGTTAATGTGTGATGCCAGTGATCATGCCATTGGTGCAGTATTGGGACAGAGGCATGACAAGCTTCTGCATGTCATTTATTATGCCAGTCGCGTTCTAAATGATGCCCAGAAAAATTACACAACCACAGAAAAAGAACTACTTGCAGTGGTTTACGCCATTGACAAGTTCAGATCATACTTAGTAGGATCAAAAGTGATTGTGTATACTGACCATGCTGCTCTTAAATATCTACTCACAAAGCAGGATTCAAAACCCAGGCTCATCAGATGGGTATTGCTTCTGCAAGAGTTTGATATAGAAATAAGAGACAGAAAAGGGACAGAGAACCAAGTGGCTGATCATCTGTCCCGGATAGAGCCAGTGAAAGGGACGTCCCTCCCCTCTCTTGAGATCTCTGAGACGTTCCCTGATGAGCATCTATTTGCCATTCAGGAAGCACCATGGTTTGCCGATATTGTAAACTATAAAGCTGCAAGGTTCATACCCAAGGAGTACAATAGAATACAAAAGAAGAAATTAGTTACTGATGCAAAGTACTACTTGTGGGATGAACCCTATCTCTTTAAGAGATGTGCAGACGGAATTATCCGTAGGTGTGTCCCCAGAGAGGAAGCACAGAGAATCCTATGGCATTGCCACGGATCTCAATATGGAGGCCATTTCGGAGGTGAGCGAACAGCCACCAAGGTCCTCCAATGTGGCTTCTATTGGCCCACACTCTATAAAGATTCCCGAGAGTTTGTACGTAATTGTGACAGTTGCCAAAGAGCTGGTAATCTGCCTCATGGTTACGCTATGCCTCAACAAGGAATCTTGGAAATAGAGTTGTTTGATGTATGGGGAATTGACTTCATGGGACCTTTCCCACCATCATACTCAAACACTTATATTCTGGTGGCAGTTGACTATGTATCAAAATGGGTTGAGGCTATTGCCACACCCACCAATGATACTAAAACAGTGCTGAAGTTCCTCCAGAAACATATCTTTAGCAGGTTTGGTGTCCCTAGAGTGTTAATCAGTGATGGGGCACTCACTTCTGCAATAAACAGCTTTACTCTGCCATGGTTCGGTATGGAATTCGCCACAAGGTGGCCACTCCATATCATCCACAAACCAATGGGCAGGCTGAAGTCTCTAATAGAGAATTAAAGAGAATCCTGGAACGGACAGTAAATACCCGTAGAAAGGATTGGGCAAGGAGCTTGGATGATGCTCTGTGGGCTTACAGAACAGCATTCAAGACCCCTATAGGGACCTCTCCATACCAACTCGTGTATGGTAAGGCATGCCACTTGCCCGTGGAACTGGAACATAAGGCCTACTGGGCAACCAGATTCCTAAACTTTGATGCCAAATTAGCTGGAGAAAAACGATTGCTCCAGCTAAATGAGCTAGAGGAATTCAGATTCACAGCTTTCGAAAATGCCAAGCTTTATAAAGAAAAACAAAAAAAATGGCATGACAGAAAGCTGTCATCTAGAATCTTTGAACCAGGACAAAAGGTCCTGTTGTTTAACTCTAGACTCAGGCTATTCCCCGGGAAACTGAAATCCCGGTGGAGGGGACCATACGTGATTACAAGTGTGTCACCATATGGTTATGTGGAGCTTCAAGATATTGATTCTGATAAGAAGTTCATTGTCAATGGACAGAGAATCAAGCATTATCTTGAAGGCAACACTGAGCAAGAATGCTCAAGGCTGAAGCTAGATTAAAAGCTCAGCAAGGTCCAGCTAAAGACAATAAAGAAGCGCTTGCTGGGAGGCAACCCAGCCGTGGGCCAACAATCCTCTAAGCATTTTGCCCTATTTCTATCTTTATTTTTTATATAGAGTTCATTGACAACAAGGTAAATAATCATTTACAGAAGACCTCGGCACACAAAACAGAGTAAAAGAGCTCAATGGCAAGAAAACGCCAGTAAAGGGGCATTTTGGGCGTTCAGCGCCCAAAATGGGCATCCACTGGGCGCTGAACGCCAGTAATGGCAGCATTTGGGCGTTCAACGCCAGAAATGGCCACTCACTGGGCGTTGAACGCCAGGAATGGCAGCAACTGGGCGCTGAACGCCCAGGAGATCAGCATTTGGGCGCTGAACGCCCAAAACAGGCAGTGTTTGGGCGTTCAAACGCCAGGAGGACAGGGAGGAGCCAAATCCAGTAATCCCACACGTATTTCCATTCTAATTTATAATTTTATGATTCAATACATGATTTTATTTACATAAACATGTCAAGAACCCTAATTTCTAAAAATCCTACCCTCAAAATATCAAATGTATCTTAATTCATAAGCACACACCCTCTTTGCAAAATCAATCCAACTCTTTTCAAATCTTTTCCAAAAACAAATCTATCTTTTTCACTCTAAAATCTTTTCAATATCTTTTTCATATTATCTTTTTCAAAAACCCAGATTTATCTTTTTCAAAAATCTATCCTATCTTTTCAAAATCAAACTATATCTTCTATCTTATCTTTTTCAACTCAATCTTTTTATCTTATCTCTTCCAATTTTTCGAAAATCCACCCCCCCACCCCTTTAAATTGGGTTCGGCCTCCCCCCTCCTCCATCAACAAGTGCACCTCGATCTCCTTCTATCCCTCTCCTTTCTTTTCTTTTGCTTGAGGACAAGCAAACCTCTAAGTTTAGTGTGTTTATCCGAGATCACTAAGATCATGGCTCCCAAAGGAAAACAATCCACTCCAAGAGGCAAGAAAGAGAGAGTTCCAAAACCACTTTGGAATCAAGGGAAGTTCTTATCTAAAGAACATTCAGACCATTATCTTAAAGTAATGGGTCTGAGATCAGTGATCCCGGAAGTAAGATTCGATCTGAAAGAAGATGAATATCCGGAGATCCAGGAGCAAATTCGAATCAGGAACTGGGAAGTCCTAGCTAATCCTGAAACGAAAGTAGGAAGGAACATGGTCCAGGAGTTCTATGCTAATATGTGGCAGACTGACAAGCAAAGACTATCTGGAACAGCCTGCTACGAATTTCGGACCATGGTCAGGGGAAAGATTGTTCATACCACCCCTGACAAGATCAGAGAGATATTAAAGCTACCGCAGCTAAATGATGATCCAGACTCCTTCAACAGGAGGATGATGAGAGCAGACATTGGGCTGGATAAGATTCTAGAGGACATCTGTATCCCTGAAGCCAGGTGGACCACCAACACAAAGGGCGTCCCAAATCAACTCAAGAGGGAGGATCTCAAACCAGTTGCCAGAGGATGGCTGGACTTCATTGGGCGTTCTCTGTTACCCACCAGCAACCGTTCTGAAGTCACAATTAAAAGAGCAGTGATGATTCATTGCATCATGATGGGAAAGGAAGTGGAGGTTCATCAGCTGATTTCAACAGAGCTCTATAAGATTGCTAACAAAAATTCAAGAGAGGCCAGGTTGGCTTATCCAAGCGTGATTTCTCTGCTCTGCAAGGACGCTGGAGTCAAGATGGGAATAACTGAATATATCCTAATTGAAAAGTCAATCACCAAAGCATCAATGGAGAGACAACAAGCACAGGAGGAACATATCAAGAAGAGAGCACAGGAATTCCTCCCAGAGATTCCTCAAGCGGAATATTGGGAATATCTTGAGACGTCTGTCACCAAGATACAGGAAGCTATGGAGCAAATAATAAAACAACAGAAGGAACATAGTCAAATGCTGACCCATATGCTTAAAGAATAAGAGGAGCAGGGACGTGACTTAAGGGAACTGAAGCGCCAAAAGTCTTCTGTGATACCAAGCCTCCCAAGGATCAGAGGAACTCCTATACCCCCAGAATAAAGGTTGTTAATTTCCAATTTCTGCCTTAACTCTGTGACAGTGTCCTTATAAAAAGTTTACCTTAGAAGTCATATAATAGTAATTAGTATCTATTTGATTTTATCTCCAATTAAGCTATAGTTTATTTTTCTCATCATCATTAAACATGAATAAAATAGTAGATCTTTTGAATAAGAAGCAATAAAATTTCGAGTTTAAATAAAACAAATTCTAATTGGTTAAATGTGGTGGCAATGCTTTTTGTCTTCTGAATGAATGCTTGAACAGTGCATATGTCTTTTGAATTTGTTGTTTAAGACTGTTAAATATGTTGGCTCTTGAAAGAATAATGAACATGAGACATGTTATTGATAATCTGAAAAATCATAAAAATGATTCTTGAAGCAAGAAAAAGCAGCAAAGAACAAAGCTTGCAGAAAAAAAAAAAGAGAAAGAAAAAGCAAGCAGAAAAAGCCAATAACCCTTAAAACCAAAAGGCAAGGGCAATTAAAAAGGATCCCAAGGCTTTGAGCATCAGTGGATAGGAGGGCCTAAAGGACTGAAATCCTGGTCTAAGCGGCTAAACCAAGCTGTCCCTAACCATGTGCTTGTGGCGTGTAGGTGTCAAGTGAAAACTTGAGACTGAGCGGTTAAAGTCAAGGTCCAAAGCAAAAAGAAGAGTGTGCTTAAGAACTCTGGACACCTCTAATTGGGGACTTTAGCAAAGATGAGTCACAATCTGAAAAGGTTCACCCAGTTATGTGTCTCCAAGACTCATAAAGAAGCTGTGTTCAAGAATCATCACACTGAACTAAGAGAATCAATAACACTATCTGAATTTTGAGTTCCTATAGATGCCAATCACTCTGAGCTTCAATGGATAAAGTGAGATGCCAAAACTGTTCAGAAGCAAAAAGCTACTAGTCCCGCTCATCTAATTAGAATCTGAGCTTCAATCAAAAAACTCTGAGATATTATTGCTTCTCAACCTATTAGTCTTCTATTTTATTTGTCTAGCTACTTGAGGACAAGCAACAGTTTAAGTTTGGTGTTGTGATGAGCGGATATTTTATACGCTTTTTGGGGATAATTTCATATAGTTTTGAGTATGTTCTAGTTAGTTTTTAGTTTATTTCCAGTAGTTTTTAGGAAAAATTCATATTTCTGGACTTTACTATGAGTTGTGTGTTTTTCTGTAATTTCAGGTATTTTTCTGGCTGAAATTGAAGGAGCTGAGCAAAAATCTGATTCAGGCTGAAAAAGGACTGCCAATGCTATTGGATTCTGACCTCCTTGCACTCAAATTGGATTTTCTGGAGCTACAGAACTCGAAATGGCATGCTTCTAATTGCATTGGAAAGTAGACATCCAGGGCTTTCCAGCAATATATAATAGTCCATACTTTGCACAAGGATAGACGACGTAAACTGGCGTTCAACGCCAGTCCTCTGCCCAATTCTGGCGTCCAGCGCCAGAAACGGATCAAAAACTGGAGTTGAACGCCCAAACTGGCACAAAAACTGGCGTTCAACTCCACAAATGGCCTCTGCACGTGAATTGCTTAAAGTCTCAGCCCCAGCACACACCAAGTGGGCCCCAGCACACCAAGTGGGCCCCAGAAGTGGATCTCTGCATCATCCATCATAGTCCACTCATATTTTGTAACCCTAGGCTACTGGTTTAGTATTTAAACAACTTTTAGAGACTTATTTTGTATCTCATGACATTTCAGATCTAAACTTTGTATTCTCTGACGGCATGAGTCTCTAAACCCCATTGTTGGGGGTGAGGAGCTCTGCTGTGTCTCAATGAATTAATGCAAGTATTTCTGTTTTCCATTCAAACACGCTTGTTCCTATCTAAGATGTTCATTCGCGCTTAACTATGATGAAGGTGATGACCCGTGACATTCATCACCTTCCTCAAACCATGAACGTGTGCCTGACAACCACCTCCGTTCTGTATCCGACTGAATGAGTATCTCTTAGATTCCTTAAGCAGAATCTCCGTGGTATAAGCTAGAACTGATGGCGGCATTCATGAGAATCCGGAAAGTCTAAACCTTGTCTATGGTATTCCGAGTAGGATTCAATGATTGAATGACTGTGACGAGCTTCAAACTCCTGAAGGCTGGGCGTTAGTGACAGACGCAAAAGGATAGTAAATCCTATTCCAACCGGATCGAGAACCAACCGGTGATTAGCCGTGCTATGACAGAGCGCGTGAGCGTAGTTTTCACTGGAAGGATGGAAGGTAGCCATTGACAATGGTGATCCACCAACACACAGCTTGCCATAGGAGGACGTGCGTGCGTGAATCAGAAGACAGAGGAAAGCAGAGATTCAGAGGACAAAGCATCTCCAAAACTCCAACATATTCTCCATTACTGCACAACAAGTAACTTTTAATTTATGCTCTACTGGTTATTCACAATTCAACTGATAAACATAATTGACTTCCTGACTAAGATTTACAAGATAACCATAGATTGCTTCAAACCAACAATCTCCGTGGGATTCGACCCTTACTCACGTAAGGTATTACTTGGACGACCCAGTGCACTTGCTGGTTAGTGGTACGCGTTGTGAAAAGTGTGATTCACAATTCGTGCACCAGCAACAAAGTCCTAAAACTAACAAAAACTAACAAACAAGCAAAAGGCAAATATATACAATAACCAATAATAAGGCACACGTTTGCAATTCCCCGGCAACGGCGCCAAAAATTGACGGAGGAAAAACTGTCGGTATAGATTTTCACAAAAATTAACTGACAATTAAACCTCAATCAATATTTAAATTATTTGTCACAGATATAAACCCAATAAAATTAACTGAAATATTTAAACCTCGTGTCATCTCTCAAGAAATTGCAGGGAAGTGTACTTACTATTGGTTTTGGAAAAAAGTTTTGGGGTTTTTGAATTAAGAGACAAGAAAGTAAAAATGACAAGAAAATAAAGTAATAACTACAAAAGCTCTTAGCAAGGATTGAAAATTAGAAGCCCTATCCTCATTATCATTGTCAATTGTGATGGTAAATGTGAATTGCCTTCACTTAGTTAACCTCTAACCAATGGAGGAAAGTCAAGTGCATACAATCAACTTGAGTTCACGAGTCTTAGTCAACTCATAGGGAAAGACTAGAATTATTGAAGTTCAAGCTAATCGGCAATCTTCAATTACCATTCAACAAAAGAGTTTTGATAACTCAAGAGTCTCTAATTAATCAATCCAAGTTAAGAACATAAAAATCTAATTTAAAATCCAACCAAGCATTTTATCAAACACTTTGAAGGCATAAAATAAAAATATAGAAAACTAACAAGAGAATGTTAAATCTAAACAACCAATTGCAAGCATCAACGACTAACAATTAAAGAGGGTAACAATAAACATGAAAAGCATAAATTGCATTAAAAGAGATCAAATGTAACAAGAGCTCATAAACATAAAAATGGCGAAAAAAGGAAATTAACAAGAGAAGAAGATGAACTAAAGTGCTTAAACAAATAAATGTAAGAGAACTAAATTAAAGGAAGATTGAACCTGAATTTGAGAAGAACTAAAACTAAAACTAAAAGAAACCCTAAAACCTAGAGAGAGGAGAGAGCCTCTCTCTCTAGAATTCTACATCTAAACCTAAAATTGTGTGAATGAAAGTTGAATGAATGATTCTTCCAGCTTCACTCTGCAGCCTCTAATCAGTATTTTTGGGCCTAAAATTGGGTCAAAAGCAGCCCAGAAATCGACCTCAGTGTTTTCTGTAATTTCAGCACGTGATGCTCTGTCACGCTGGACTTTTCACTGGCCACATGTGCGCGTCATTTGTACATTGGCTCAGTCACGCGTACGCGTCGTCCACGCGTGTGCATCGCTACCAGATTCTGAAATACTTGATTTCTTGTGTTCCTTCCACTTTTGCATGCTTCTTTTCCATCCTCTAAGTCATTCCTGCCCTATAAACCCTAAAAACACTTAACGCACATATCACGGCATCGAATGGTAATAAGAGAGGATTAAAATTAGCAAATTTAAGGCCAAAGAAGCATGTTTTCCATCATAGCACAAAATTAGGAAGGAAAATATAAAACATGCAAATTATATGAATAAGTGTGAGAATAATGGATAAAATTCACTCAATTCAGCACAAGATAAACCCTAAAAATGGGGTTTACCAGTCCTTTCTAGTTTGCAACTAGCCTTTCATCGCCCGACTTCTAAATTTTGATGTCATTTCAGATCAGTATAAGGTCGTTCTAGGTAAAACTTTTTTTAATTACCTTATGATTGTACCTTAGAGCCATCCTTTGCTTTAGTGCTTTTTCTTTGATCCAAACTGGTTCTCGGACTTCGGAGAGGAGATTGAGTTCTTCCTTTTGTGCTCGGATATTGATTCCTTCATTGTAGAATATAACCCTTGGAGATTCTTTAGCGATCTCTATGAGAATCATGGCTTCCAAGCCATAAGCAAGTCAAAAAGGTGACTCTACTGTTGTGGAATGAGGAGTTGTCCGATATGCCCATAACACCTGAGGAAGCTCATCTGCCCACACTTCCTTTACATCTTGTAGTCGGCATTTTAACCCAGTCAGTATAACTTTATTTGTAGCTTCAGCTGGTCCATTGGCCTGAGGTTGTTCTATCGATGTGAATTAGTGTTTTATCTTAAGACTACCAAATTCATGAAGGTCGTATCGGTAAACTAGGTTCCATTGTCTGTGGTGATAGAGTGGAAAACTCCAAACCTTGTAATAATGTTCTAGTCGAGAAACCTCCAAATTCGTTGGGTTGTGATGATCGCTAATGGTTGCGGCTGAATCCATTTAATAAAATAGTCAATTCCAACTATGAGGTATTTTACTTATCCTGGAGCTTGAGGGAATGGTCTGTGAATATCGAGACCCCATTTTGCGAATGGTTATGGTGAGGTGACGCTGATGAGTTATTCGGGAGGAGTGACTTGGAAGTTGGCATACTTCTGGTAAGGTGGGCGTTGTTTGACAAACTTGGCCGCTTCCTTTGGTAAGGTCGGCCAAAAGAGGCCAACTCGAATCACCTTCTTGGCTAGTGATCGGGCTCGTAAGTGGTTTTCACATATGCCACTGTGTACTTCTTCTAGGACCTCTTTGGTGTTAGAGGTCGAGACACACTTTAAGAAAGGTGTTGATATACCTCTTTTGTATAGAACATTGATGGAGGACAAATGTCAGTTAAGAATTTCTCAATAAAATCGCATTGCAAGTATAGTTCTAAATTGACAAATTGTAACACCCTAATTAGCCTAAGCTTTACCTCGCGTCATAAAGCAAAGGTTAATCAGAGATTATGATAGTTCTAAGATCATACATATAATATATAGAAAGAATTAATATAATCTAGAAGCTCGATGAAGGATATAGCTCAAAAATAGGATTTAAAAGTGGAAAACGTATTCGCGAAGCTTCTAACTTGAAGCACAAGAAACAGATATAATATAACAAAAGCTAAGTATATAATAGTATGAGAATCTAGCCACGGCTCGCGGAGTTTAAGCTGGCTAGCTATATACAAACATACAGAAACCTGACAGTAAAAATAGCTTATACAAGTTTTTCTCTCTCAATACAAGCCTCTAGACAAAAGCACAGTACAAAAGTGAGAGAATAAACAAAAGAGATCAAAAGACTTCAAAACAAATAGAGATCCTCCACTCCTGTCACCATCAATATAACTCAGCAAGGTGGGTTGCGACCTGCATCTGAAAAACAACAACAGAAATATGATATAAGAACCAGAGGTTCTCAGTATGGTAACAGTGCCCAGTGATGTAGGATATATAAGACCCCGGGATGCCAAAGACAATCCTAGACTTCATATCCATCACAAGATTAATCTTAAATCATACTAAGACAATAAAGCATAATATAAACCTCAATACAACTTAAAGCTTTAGCAGTATCAAATGGGTAATCTAGCTTAAAGGATTTTCTAATCTAACAGTCTCTGCTATCCCATAGCCTTCACCAACCTATCCTCCATGCGATCCTATCGCCACCGCCTTTCGAGCCTCCTCAACCCAGTAGAAAGCACAAGTAATTTTAATGCAAGTAAAACATAGGTAGAAGCATATAAGGCAAGTAGTTCAAGTAAGCAAATAGGCATGTTATTCAAGTAGGCATACAATTACAAGTCGGCAAAGCAAACAAACAGATAGAAAATACACATGATGAATGCCTGTCCTACTGGATGTGATATCACATTGTCGGTTCAACTACCAGCCCGACACATCTCCATGGAGATGTCGCCCTTCGAAATCATCATTGGGAACCCCCGAGATATGGTGCTCGGATCACCGTCCAGGTTTTTGTGCCTGCACACTCTATTGATCTGAAGGAATGCGAGCGGGATACTCTTGCCACAGACCTCACATCTCAACGTAAGCGGGATTAACCACCGTCCTTACGCCGCCGCTGCTACCTCGACAGGCGGGATTAACCACCGTCCCTGCCAGGCGTATAGTGTCTCATAATCTCAGTATAAAACAGTACTTTAGTGGTTTTCAGAAAACATTTTCAATACATGAATGATTCATCATTGCACACTCGAGTCCTCAACTCATCTCAACCACTATCAAATCAACATTTCCATTACGAGTCCTCGACTCATCTCAACTACTGTCAATTCACATTTCTGTTCCAAGCTCAACAGTTCATCAGTTCTCATTTCATATTCCAATCTACCTTCACATACCATCAAACCCATCCTCAATACACCCGAAACCTAAGCCTTCGTTTTCTAATTTTTCAAAATAATATCAACTAAATCTCTTAAGTTCTTTCCCGTGTCTTAATGCCCAAAATTAAGCCCAAGAGTCTTAGAATGGTGTCACGGAAGCTTACAATCTTGTTGGTAAGATGAAATAGTTGAAAACAAAGTTTAAATTTGAGAAACAGGGCGTGTGCGTACGCACAGGGGTGTGCGCGCGCACGCCCAGGAGAAGTTTTAAATGGTGTGTGTACGCATAGAGGTGTGCGTACGCACAGGTACAAAATTTCATAATGCTGTTCCCTTGCACAAGCTGTGCTAGCACCCTTAACAGACTGTCCTTCCCAACGTGTGCGTGCGCACAGGTTGTAAATCCTCATTGGGTATGTGCGCGCACAAGCTGTGCTTGCGCTCAAAACAGGAAGCCTTCCCCTGCGTGTGCGTACGCACAGGTCTGTGCGTGCGCACAGGTTTAAAATTTCGCAGGGATGTGCGTGCGCACATACCAGAAATCACAAAATTCTGCAGCTTTGCAAATTTTCAGATTTTAACACCAAACTTTGAATGATCATAACTCCCTCTACAAAAATCCAAATTTTACAAACTTTATATCGATTTTAAGAGTTTTCAATGAATTTTAATTCTAAATAAATTTCAACAAATTTTGAAAACTGAGGCATAAGTTATAATCAGACAAAGTTCACCAAAATTCTCTTTTTACCAAAAGTTCACAAATTACCAATTTCCCAATTTTCATAACTCAAACCAACCAAAACCAAATAAAACCATTCCAAACTCCATATTTCATCAAAATCTACCCTTTATAACATATTGCACCATTCTTACTAATTTTTCCTTCACATTTCATCATTCTCAATCTCAACATCAAATGTATCACATTATAAACAATCCTCATTCACATTTTCCAACCACATTATCATTTCATCAATTTCAACATCACATATATCATTACCATTCACTTTTAAATCCACACAATCATTCATCATCATAATTACTCAATTTTATCAACCCATCATAAATCATCATACATCATCATTTAATAACTCAACAACCATGTTAATTCAAACTTATCCTATGAGTCACTAGTTTAAGTGTCCATGAATATTATATACTACATAGAGGAAACCAAAATCATACTTTGGCCATTCCCAATATGCCAAAAATCCCGAATTGAGCACAAGATAAGCTTTCAACCACAAGCAAGCCTCCAATTCCACTCCAACAAGCACCAACAAGATCCAATAATTGCCAATAATCACAACCTCAAGCTATAATACACATAAATCATCACTAATCAACCTAGGACTCAACTTAATCATAATCTCACAAGGTTTCAAGAGCTCTTACCTTTTCCAACAGTTTTGGTAGCCAAAATTCAATGCTAACCAAAGGTTAGAGTGTACCTAAACACCCAAAATCACAAAATTCTACTTAATCAAAAACCCAAAAATTCGAAAATCTTAGGGCAGGAAACTGGACAGAGAATCTCGAGAAACTTAGCACAAGACTTAGATAGAAATGATTGGCTTGGCGAGAGCTTCACGTAGCCACTGACGGCATGCGAATCGGAGCACTGTAGCTCGAGATATCGTGGATTGAAGTAAGAAGTGAATAGTGATTTAATGGAAACCCTCCTCTCTTCTTCAACCCCACTTCAGCTGTGTGTGTGTTGTGTTTAATGAGCTGAAGGGTTCATTTAATGGCTTATATATATGTTGGGCTTGGGCCCAACTTGGGCCCGGTCCTATCCGTTAGTGCTTTTAGCCCGTTTGGCCCAACTTCGGGCCAAACCTTTAAAATTAACGCCCGGTTTTTCATTTCTAATATTTTTCTAAGATTTTTGACTATTTTCACTTTTTCTCGCGCAGTACCGGGTAGACTTGAACCGGTTCGATCGGTTCAATTGTCGGTTTGCAGTTTTTCACGGTTTTTCGCAGAAATACATTTTTTGACTCATAAAAACCTACTGAGTCTAAAAATCATATATAAATCCTCAGATTCTCACTCTAATTTTTCGGAACCTAATTTTGGGCAACATTAATTAACTAATTAGGCGATTAATTAGCCTGGGTTCTTACATTCTCCCAACCAAATAAAAAATTTTGCCCTCAAAATTTAGGAATTACCTGAGAATAGCTCAGGGTAATCCTTTCACATCTCAGACTCCAATTCTCAAGTATGCTCTTCAACTTCTACTCGCTCTCAAGCAACTTTAACCAATGAGACGTCCTTTCCCCACAGTTTCTTCACACTAGTGTCGTCGATACGCATCGGTGTTACTTGAAAAGTCAAGCTCTCCCTCAACTCGACCGACTCAGGTTCTAACACATGGGCCGTATCTGACGTGTACTTACGGAGCTGTGACACGTGGAATATGTCATGTAAGTTAGATAAGTGAGGTGGCAAAGCTACTTGATATGCCACCGGCCCGAATCGCATCAGAATCTCAAACGATCCTATATACCTCGGATTCAATTTCTTTGTTTTAATTGCTCTTCCGATCCCAGTCGTCGGTGTAACCCTCAGACATACATGCTCTCCCACTTCCACTGAGGAATCTCAAGTGGTTGTAGCATTTCTGACAGTTTTTGATGCTCTATCTTTATCTTCTGACACGTCAGGCACTTGGATACCGCTGTAGCTACATCACCTTTCATCCCAGGCTACCAGAACATCTTCTTTAAGTCATAATACATCTTAGCACTTCCGGGATGAATGGAAAATCCACTATTATGATCTTCTAACAACAAGTCTTGTCTCAAACTCTCAACATCCGGTATATAAATTCTCCCTTTATATCTCCACAACCCTTTTATCATCTTTGGTGAATTCTCCAAGCCTCTTCTCACTAACAGGTTGAAATAGTTGCTGAAACTTTTGCTCATCTTGCTGAACCTTCTGAATCTCCGTCTTAAATGTACTTGAAATCTGCAACTGATTCAAACAAGCTCTTCCGGCCACTTCACCAATATCCAGCTTAAGATCTACAAACTTATCCACTAACTCATCTTCCTTGATTCTCATCCAAGCTATTGTATGTTAAGGACTTTCGACTCGATGCATCTGCTACCATATTCGCCTTTCCAGGATGATAACTTATAAACAAAGATGTATTTGAGCAACTCTTATAAACAAAAAAGATGTATATTTAGCAACTCCATCCACCTCCTCTGACGCATATTTAGCTCCTTCTGATCAAAGATGTATTTGAGACTCTTATAAACAAAAAAGACGTTAAACCTCACTCCGTACAAGTGGTGCCTCCAAATCTTCAACGAAAACACAATCGCCGCTAATTCCAAATCATGAGTTGGGTAATTTACCTCATGCGGTCTCAGCTGACGCGATGCGTAATCCACTACATTCCGATGTTGCATCAACACGCAACCTAAACCCTTTAGAGAAGCATCACAGTATAATTCAAACGGTTCATGTGGTTCCGACAAAATCAAAACAGGCGCTGCAGTTAACTTTTGTTTCAGAGTCTGAAAACTCTCTTCACACTCGGACGTCCACACAAACGGCACCACTTTCCTTTTCAATTTAGTCATTGGTAGTGCAATCTGGAAAAATCCTTCAATGAATCTCCAGTAATATCTGGCTAAGCCCAAGAAATTCCTAACTTCTGTCACCGTCGTTGGTCTTTTCCATTCTATCACTACCTCCACTTTCAAAGGATCTACTACTATTCCTCCTTTGCTCACGACGTGACCTAGGAACTTTACTTCCTCTTTCCAGAACTCGTACTTGGACAACTTAGCATAAAACTTTCACTCCTTTAAGATTTGAAACACAATCCTCAAGTGTTCCTCATGCTCTTTCGCCGTCTAAGAATAAACTAAGATGTTGTCTATGAAAACCACGACGAATTTGTCCAAAAAGGGACGAAATACTCTATTCATGTAGTCCATGAACACAGCAGGTGCATTTGTTAACCCAAAGGACATCACCGCAAACTCGCAGTATCCATAGCGTGTCCTAAACGCAGTCTTAGGGATATCATCCTCTTTCACCCTTATCTGATGGTAACCAGATCTCAAATTGATCTTGGAAATCACTCCAGCTCCTTGCAATTGATCCATCAAGTCATCTATCCTTGGCAGCGGATACTTGTTCTTCGCAGTCACTTTGTTCAACTGTCGATAGTCCACACACAGTCGCATTCCTCCATCCTTCTTCTTTACCAATAAAACTGGCGCTCCCCACGGAGAAACACTTGGTGGAATGAACCTCTTGTTTAGAAGCTCTTCTAACTGAGTCCTGCCAGCTCTATCGGAGCCATCCGATATGGTGCAATCGATACTGGCCCGACTCCCGGCACCAGTTCAATCGCAAATTCAATCTCCCTTTGAGGTGGGAACTCAAGGATATCATCCGGGAATACCTCCTGAAAGTCTCTAACTACCGGAATCTGATCTAAGTTTTGGGTATCTCCCAAAGCATTAGCAGTCAACAAGATATAACCCTGGCACTCTTCCTCACTACAGTGCACCATTACAGAGTTCAGGTAATAACCCTTAGCTATCACTGCTCCATATTCTTCTTTCGGCATGAACTGAATTGACTGCTCAAAGCAATCCAACAAAACTCGGTTCTTCAACAACCAATTAAACCCCAAAATCATCTCCAACCTAATCATTGGTAAACAGATCAAATCATGCACAAAGTCTCTACCCTCAAGCCTAAATCCTACTTGTCTACAACCTGACCTAGTCACCACCGTCTGATGCAGAGTGTGTACATGCAATTCAAATGATAACTTTGACACTTTCAGACCTAGTTCCTCAACTTTAGCAAATGAAATAAACGATTGCGAAGCTCCAGTATCATACAATGCAATTAAGGTTTAATCACCAATTAAACATATACCTCTCATCAAAGTATCCGCCTTAGAAGCATCCTTGGCATTCACAGCAAAAACTCGACCTTGATGCTGACTCTGACCCGCATTTGGGTTCTTCCCACGAGTGCAATCCCTCGCAATATGACCAAGCAAGCCACAGTTGAAGTTACCACCTAAACCAATCTTGCAAGAGTCATATAGATGAAAACGCCCACAACGTACACAAGTCAAATCTGGAGAAATCTTACTCTGATTTCCTCTCTCTTTGGCATAATGAAACTGGTTCTGAGCATTCTTTCTGAAACCTCCTTGCCCTTGAGGCGCATATCCTCCTCTCTTGAAACTCTGACCTCTCGGATGAAAATATTTGCCACGCCCCTTACTAGTGTTCCCTCCATGAGTATCCTTGGACGAAGCTACTGTCTTGGCATACTCCTCAACCACCCTCGCCTTGTCCACCAAATCAGATAAAGTATGAATCTCTATAGGAGCCACAGCAGTCATGATGTTGTCCTTCAATCCCCTCTGATACTTGATACATTTCCAGCTTTCATAGGTCTTCGGGACACCTTGACACACCCTATAGAACCTACAAAGCTCCTCAAATTTGCTTGTGTAGTCTGCCATAGACAGGGAACCTTGCTTTAGCTGCATCAGTTCTATATCCTTCGCTTCCCTTGCAGACTTAAGAAAGTACTTCATGTAGAAGGTCGTTTGGAATACGTCCCAAGGAACATCAGCATTCTGAAGCTGGAACAAGCGGCACTCTTCTTGCCACCTGTGCTGAGCCTCTCCCGCAAGATGATATGCGGCAAAATCCACATAGTGGTTATTTGGAACGTGCTGCGCCTGTAAGGCACGCTCCATGGCCTGAAACTAGTTGTCCGCTTCTGTAGGATTGGTTGATCCTCAGAAAATTGGTGGATAAACCTTGAGAAAAGTCGCCAAGGTCATCGGATCACCCCCCTGTTATCTCTATTTCCCACAACATTCTCATTCGCATTTCCTTCGCCATTCCTGTTTCCGTTTCCGGCCGGTTGGCCTAACCTCTGCACAGCTTGCAGAGTCGCAGCAGCATTAGTTTCCATGGTATTCACAAGGTTTGCCATGGCCGCCATGAATTCGGCATGGTTGTCAGCCGGTTGCTCATTCCTACTCTCTCGCGAACGTGCTCGACCTCGTCCGCGAGTGGCCAGTAGGGTTTCTGTCTACACCAAACAATCGATATCAAGGTGATCAGTCTCAATATCAAAAGACTAGTGCTTCAATTATCCCAAACAGGCACTCACAAACAAGCATGCTATGTAATATCAAGTAGATAACCTAATAGCATCAAAGAAAAGACACACAGAGTATGCAATAAAGCACAATCGGTCCATTCCTCAGGCTTACAAGGACGAACCACTCTGATACCGCTAAATGTAACACCATAATTAGCCTAAGCTTTACCTCGCATCGTAAAGCAAAGGTTAATCAGAGAGTACGACAGTTCTAAGATCATACATATAATATATAGAAAGAATTAATAAAATCTAGAAGCCCGATGAAGGATATAGCTCAAAAAAAGGATTTAAAGCGCAAAACATACTCGTGAAGCTTCTAACTTGAAGCACAAGAAACAGATATAATATAACAAAAGCTAAGTATATAATAGTATGAGAATCTAGCCACGGCTCGTGGAGTTTAAGCTGGCTAGCTATATATAGACATACAGAAACCTGACAGTAAAAACAACTTATACAAGTTTTTCTCTCTCAATACAAGCCTCTAGGCAAAAGCAAAGTACAAAAGCAAGAGAATAAACAAAAGAGATCAAAAGACTTCAAAACAGATAGAGATCTTCCACTCCTGTGTCCATCCATGCAACTCACCGAGGTGGGTTGCGACCTGCATCTGAAAAATAACAACAAAAATATGGTATGAGAACCGGAGGTTCTCAGTATGGTAACAGTACCCAGTGATGTAGGATATAAGACCCCGGGATGCCAAAGGCAATCCTAGACTTCATATCCATCACAAGATTAATCTTAAAGCATACTAAGACAATAAAGCATAATTTAAACCTCAATACAACTTAAAGCCTTAGTAGTATCAAATGGGTAATCTAGCTTAAAGGATTCTCTAATCTAATGGTGCAGAATTTAGAGTCCACAAACTAACTGGCAAGTGCACCGGGTCGTACCAAGTAATACCTCAGGTGAGTGAGGGTCGATCCCATGAGGATTGATGGACTAAGCAACAACGGTTGATTAATTTACTTAGTTAGACAAACAAAAAAGAGTGTTTTGGTATTCAAAAGCATTAAACAATAATTCAGAAATTAAAACAGCAAGCAGTAAATTTATGAGAATAATATATGGAGAAACAGTTAAGGCTTCAGAGATATCTATTTTTCGGATTGACTTTTCTTACTAACTATTTTAATCATGCAAGATTCAATTCATGGCAAACTATATATGACTAAGCCCTAATTCCTTAGACCTTATTAGTCCACTCTAACTTTCAGCGACCGCCAATTCCTTGGTTTCTTAGTTCCAATTAGAGGATGAAGTTCAATTCTAGTTTATGTGCCACAGAAACTCTAATTACCCAAATATAAAAGGATTATATGTCACGTATCCCGTTAAGTCTAGATAATTAAAAGTTTAGGAGAAATTGTTTTCAAGCCGTTGTTCAAGTAAAGAGCTTTTCCAAGTTATACAAGAACTCAATTAGAACAAGGGTCATACCTCCGTTCCACCCAAATTCATAAGATAAAGAACGAAAACAATTCTTGAAATAGAAATCAATACATGAATTAAAATAGAAAAATAATAGTATCAATCCATACAATAGATAGAGTTCCTAACCTTAACAATGGAGGTTTAGTTTCTCATGGTTCAGAGAGCAAAACTAGGATTCAGGTAAACTGTAAATTGCGGAATGAGGTAAGAGATGAGAAGAAGCCCGAAGGGCTGATTCTTTTCCCTTTTATATCTAATCCTAATTAATGTAAAATATATTTCCTAAAATCTAAATAATATCTTTTTCTAATTAAAAATAATAATAAAAGTTTAATAAAAAATAAATTAAATTTTGCGTGTAGCCTTTGTTGGAGTGAATTAGATGTTGAGGTCCACGCTGAACTTGGCTTTTCCCAAGTTTAGCGTGGATGATACAGTGGAGTCTTGTGCGCATAGGTTTGAGTCCACACTGAACTTGGCTTTTCCCAAGTTCAGCATGGGATGTAACGCGTGGTTTCCCCCGGAAACTTTCAAGTTCACGCTGAACTTGGCAGGGGCCAAGTTCAACGTGGAGTGGGCAGGGTTTTCTGGAGAAGAAGTGTGCAAATTGAACCACGTCAATTGAACCTCTGTAGCTCAAGTTATTTCTGGTGGAGTGCAAGGAGGTCGGGGTTGATAGCATCATTTGCTTTCTCCCCTTTTTGCTACAAAACTCCGTCAAATCCATCTGAGTGCTACCTGAAATAAACGGAAATGCACACAACTCAAAGTAGCATCTATAGTGGCTAAAAAATATTTAAATCTTTATTAAACTCAACAATTTGAATGCAATTTTACTAGGAAAAGATAGAGAAGATGCTCACGCATCACAACACCAAACTTGAATTGTTGCTTGTCCTCAAGCAACCAAATAAGTACATGATTAAGATGTGAATTTGCATGAGAAGTGAGAGTTTAGTCATGCTCAAGCCTATTCTTAAAAATGGGGTTTATTCATTGTAGCTCTGAATAGTTTTGGCATCTCACTCTCCTTTGAATAAGAGAAATGTCAGTGTCATTCGGAATTTGGAATCCGGATCGTATTATGAATTCTCTTATCCTTATACTCCAGTTTAATCCTTGAACACAGCAGAATTTACTTTAGTTATCTTTTCTTTGGTGCTTTGCACCTTGAGCCTAGCCGTGACTTTAAATGTTTTGTCTCAAACTTTACTTGACACAGAAACACCACAAGAACTTGACTGGGGAACTCTTTCTAAGTTTTGGTTGCTCTTTCAGTGTCTCCCAGACAGTGGTGCTCAAAGCCTTTGGCATACTCAGCTGAATTCATTTGGTCACGACTCTAAATATTCTTTCTCAAAGGTTACTTGGAAGAAGAATACCACAAGCATGTGACTAGGAAAACAACTCTTTGAGCTTTTGATTATTACAGACTCCCTAGTCATTGATGCTCAGAGCCTTGGACCTTGCTTTTATGTTTATTTTGCTGTCTCTTTTGCTTCAAGGATTAAATTTTTGTTTATTTCAGAGAAGTCATAACAATTTTCTAAATCCCTGTTCCTCACACATCAACATCCTTTGATTCAAATTCAAATATGCTCTGTTCATGTCATTCATTCAGAATTACAAATAACACCACCACATTTAAGTAGATATGATTAATCTTAGATATAAACTCACTCTTTTCATGCATTACATCACTTGTTTCTTTTCTTTTGATTTTCAAGCTCAGTGAGCAATACATGAGACATTTTTTTTTCTTTAGCAGAAAAGGAAAATAAAATAATGAAATAGGCAATAAGTTAACTAGACCTAGGAATTGAAATAACCACTGATCATGCAATAACAAAATAAATAGAAAATAGAAACCTAATCATAAAAATAACAGTAAAATGATAATGAGGATGAAAAGGAATTGAGCCACCTCAATCTCCCTGATGGGGATCTCTCTCCTCGGGCTGAGCTCCGTAAGGTCCTCTCAGACGGCTATAATCCTGCCTCAGCTGCTGAATCTTCTGTCGCTGAGAGCGCTGATCCGCTCTAATCTCATCAAGGGATGTACAAAGATGCTCCCATCGGCTACTCTCTATGGCTCTCATCACATCAATAGACGCCATGTACTGCTGCCAGTGGTTGTCATTGGTGACCCTCATCTGCTCCATGGAGGATGTAAGCTGCTGCCAATACTCTTGTGGTGGCTGATCTTGTCCCTGAGGCAGCTCTTCTTCATCTCCTTCCTTAGCCTATTCTATGGGGTGCCTCCAATGTTCCCTTTTCTGTTCCAGCTGTTTCTTTGTGATGGGCTTCTCGGTTGGGATAGGAAGTCATTCTCTATCTGCACTCTATCAGCATCACAGAGGCGGAAGATGAGATGTGGGAAGCCCAATCTAGCATTGTCCTTGGTGTTGGTGACGATGTGGTAAAATTGATCAGCAATAACGTTTGCCACCTCTACTGGCTTTTCCAACAAAATACAGTGGATCATGACTGCTTGATCCGCAGTACACTCGGACTGGTTGCTCGTGGGCATGATGGACCAGCGAATGAAATGGTGCCATCCTCTAGCCAAAGGCGTCAAATCACCTACTCTGATATGGCCGGATTTCCCTTCTGAGTGGTTTTCCACTGCGCACCTGGAATGCAAATGTTGGCGATTACTTGTCCCAGCCGCTGATCTCTGTACATCCTCTCTTTATAGGAATGAAGTGATTATTCGGTCTCTGGTATCTGGAGGGTCTGTCTGATGGTCTCTGGGCTGAAGTCAATGGTTTTTCCCGTTACAAAAGTTTTGTGGTCCCTTTCATTTATGTCAAACACATCCTTGTAGGTAATCCACATATTCCCATAGAATTCTTGAACCATCAACTGTCCCGCCTGTGGTTGTGGATTGCATAGAACTTCTCATCCTCTTCTCCGAATCTCACGAGTAATTTTCGGAAGTTCATCCGGTTGGAGCTTAAACTATACTTTCGGTAGAACCGGCCTCTTGCCAGTGATATCAAAAAAATATTCTTCATGTAACTTAGATTTAAAGCACCTTGCGTCATGAGAACTGGTTGCTGGTTCCTTTCCCTTTCTTTTCTTGGACGGTTGGGTGGTCTTAGGTGCCATAAAGATAAATCAAATAGAACAGTGGAGCGGCAACACCAAAATTAAAACTATTGCTCGTCCCCAAGTAAAATAAGGAAATACAAGGAGGGAGAAGAAAGAGATACAGAAATTGAAATAGCAGAAAATAAAAGACAATGCTAAAAATATTTTTTTGGTTCTAGTTTTTTTTTTTTTTTGAATTGAAAGAAACAAAAGTAAAAAGATCAATAAAGGAGAAGAGGGGGGCAGGACAGGGGCATGGTGAAGGGTTGTGGTTAGTTGGGAATGGTTGAGAGTGGCTGTCAGGAGAGAAGAATAAAAGGGAAAGGGCGTTGGTTTTGTTACGGAGAATTGGGGGTTAGTGGCTTCGAAGTTCAGAGAGAGGGAATGGAGTGTGGTGGATTGTGGTTTGAGGTGAGAAGTAGGAGGCTTTATATAGGCAGGGGTATGGGGTTAGTGGGAATCACAGATAGGCAATGGTGCAGGAGGTGTTATGTTGGGAAGGGTTGGGTCTTGTAACTGTATGTGTGGTCAAGGGGACAAGGAATATTTTGGAAAGGTGAGGTGGAGTTGGTCACGGGTTAATGTTGGAGGGGTATGGCTGAGAAGGAATAAGTGTGGTCAAAGTTGGGAAGAGGGTTGTAGTGTATTGGGATGATGGGGGAATATATGGGGAAGGGGAAGGTTTGTGAAAGACAGGATGGTAAAGGGGCTGTGGTTGCAGATCGCAGGGGATCACGAGAAAGAGAGGGAATCAAGGAGTGTTGGTAATTGATCTGATGGATTTTGGTGGGATTTGAGCATGATTTGGCGTGGGATTCTTGTGCTTGTATGCCAAAATAGCGTGATTCACGCTAAACTTGAAAGATAGGCACGTTCAGCGCTGCATCTCCCGAAAGCTTTTCCACTAGCCCAAGTTCAGCGTGGGCCTTGCGCCTTTTTTCTTTTTTTTTTTATATATTCTTTTTTTTTTGTGATATTCCCACGCTGAACTTGGAGAAGGCCAAGTTCAACGTGGGAATGGCAGTGGCAACTCTCACTTGTACGCATGCATCCACGCTGAACTTGGGAAATTCCAAGTTCAGCGTGGAGTCTGGCCCTGATTCACGTTAGTTGCGTCGTTCTCCATGCTGAACTTGGAATTTTCCAAGTTTAGCGTGGACTTGGCAGTAAGAAATCCCTCTCTGCATGCTTCTAACCACGCTGTAACTTGGAAAATCCCAAGTTCAGCGTGGAACTGGCAGAGACACCTTTCCAAATTTCACGCACGTGCCACGCTGAACTTGGAAAATCCCAAGTTCAGCGTGGAATTGGCAGACTCAACCTTCTCCAGAGTGTTCCAAAATTTTTTCTAAGTGTCCGGTTCCTATTTTAAAAATTCTGCATGATCAAAACACAAGTAAAACAAAGAAAAATGGTAAAAACTCAATAAAAATCAAACAAATAATATAATCAATTCAATGGAAAAATAACCAAGGATATGAAATCATCGGGTTACCTCCCGACAAGTGCTTCTTTAACGTCACTAGCTTGATGGTCAGTTCTGCTAATTCAGCAGATGAGCGGACCTTTGGCGATCAATCATGCCTCCAAGATAGTGCTTTAACCTCTGGCCATTCACTGTAAATTTCCTGTCAAAATTCTCTTCCTGTATTTCCACATGACCATATGGTGAAGCTCTGATAACCACAAATGGTCCTGACCACCGAGATTTTAGCTTCCCAGGAAAGAGTTTGAGCCTTGAATTATACAGAAGCACTCTCTGTTCTGGCTCAAAAACTCTGATGGCAATCCTCTTGTCATGAAATAACTTGGTTTTCTCCTTATAGAGCTTGGCATTATCATAGGCTGAATATCTGAATTCATCAAGCTCATTCAACTGAAGCATTCTCTTAATTCCTGGAGATTCTGAATCAAGATTCAGATACCTGATTGCCTAGTAAGCTTTATGCTCCAGCTGAACTGGTAAGTGACAGGCTTTGCCATAGACCAACTGATAAGGGGACATGCCAATAGGAGTCTTATAAGCTGTCCGGTATGCCCAGAGAGCATCATCAAGCTTCCTAGACCAGTCCTTTCTTGAAACATTGGCGGTCTTTTCTAGAATCCGCTTGAGTTCCCTGTTGGAAACTTCAACCTGTCCACTAGTCTGAGGGTGATAGGGGGTTGCCACTATATGACAAATTCCATATCTCTACAGAAGTGAGTCCAGCTATTTATTACAGAAGTGACTTCCACCATCACTAATGAGTGTCCTTGGGACACCAAACCAGCTAAAAATATATCTCTGAAGAAAGCTCATCACCACCTTGGCATCATTGGTGGGTAGAACCACGGCTTCCACCCACTTGGACACATAATCAACTGCCACTAGAATATAGTTGTTTGAATGTGAGGGTTGAAAAGGTCCCATGAAATCAATACCCCATACATCAAACAACTCAACCTCAAGAATCCCCTACTGTGGCATCTCATGGTTGGCAGGGAGGTTCGTGACTTTTTCACTTCTGTCACAGTGCTTCACAAATTCTCTTGAGTCCTTGAAGAGAGTCGGCCAGTAAAACTCGCTCTGAAGGACCTTTATAGGTGTCCTTTCACCACCAAAGTGTCCTCCATAATCAGAACCATGACAGTGCCAAAGAATCTGCTATTTTTCCTCATCCGGGACACATATCTGGATTATACCATCTGAACACCTTTTAAAAAGGTACGGTTCCTCCCAAATGTAGTACTTTGCATCAGTCAATAGCTTCTTTACTTGTTGCCTACTGTACTCCTTTGGAATAAAATTCATGGCCTTGTAATTTGCAATGTCTTCAAAACATGGAGCCTGCTGAATGAGGAATAATTGCTAATCCGGAAATGTCTCAGTCATAGCTGTGGGTGGTTGCACTCCTTGTTCAGGCTCTATTATGGAAAGATGGTCAGCTACTTGATTTTTTGACCCTTTCCTGTCCTTTATCTCAATGTCAAACTCCTGGAGGAGCAACACCTATCTGATTAATGTTGGTTTAGAGTCCTGTTTGGTTAGAAGGTAATTCAAAGCAGCATGATCAGTATAAACAATAACCTTAGAACTAATTACATATCGCCACGCTTCTAAAGCGTACCAGAAAGTTCACATATCGGTACGCTTTTGAAGCGTGCCCATAGGGTAGAATATGGGTCACTTTTAAAGCGTGCCAATTTCCAGGTTATGGCCACATTTCTTAAGCGTGCATGTTGAAGCCAATAGTAAGATATAGCCACGCTTAAAAAGCGTGGCCATAAATTCGGTCAGAAATTTTTTTTTCATTTATTTTATGCAAAATTCATATATAATTTTAAAATCAAAGACCAATTTTACATTTTCCATATCAACCAATCAAACATATATATAAACTTCCCCATAAAAAAAAGGCCTTATATATAAGCTTGTCACCACAAAAGTAGACTTTGATCACAAAGTACCAAAAATCAAAGTCATAAAAAGAAAATAAAAATTACAATTCAAAGTGTCACATATCTATTTCCTTATCCTTGGTTACAAAATATCAAATTTCATAAGTAGTGTGTTCATCCATTATGAGCTCCATTATTTTTAGCACTGCCCTGCAGAATTTTAAATAATCTGAAGTTAGTGCATGTTATAAAGGCTACTTTAATTAAGGCCAACAAATCCAATTCCAAATCCAAATTGATTAAATATGAAAATGGCAAGGCCACTTTAATTAGGCCCTGCAATAATGCATATTCAGCCATCACATACCTATCCTAATTCAACACAAATCAAAAACAAAAGAAATAGTCCCTATACAAGGTCACAACCATATGCTCCCCTTGGTACTTTTTTATCTAGCACTATCACATACCTATCCTAATTCAACATATACTTTATTTTTGTAGAAACTAAGAAAAATAAAAGGTCAGCTCCTGCAATAATTGAATTAAACACATATACTTATTTCTTTCTATTTATCTATGAAAATTGAAAGAAAAACTCATGACAAAGCAGCAAATTAAGCAATCACCAGTACATATTAAGCCTAAAAGTAGAATGAGGCAGGAAACTTGCCAAGGCCAATAAATAGATGAGAAGATAAAGCATAGAAAAAATTATAGTTAAGCAATCAGCAGTATATATTCAGTCAACAGTACACTACAAGAACAAATTATAGTAAAACAAATTCCACTTGTGATTTTATTTTAGAGGTTCTATTACAGAACAAATAAGTAATAACAACATAACATTCATTAGCTTAGTTGCCTCTATAGAAGCTGTGGGAGTTTTTAAAATTAAACTAAAATAAAGATAGTCACCTAGCACCCAGAAACTAAATTTGTGCCCTAACAGCAACAGCAATACCGCAGCAGAAGCAAACCAAGAGAGGTGGCAGCGGCAACAGCAGCAAAAAGACAAATATTAAAAGCCTAGAATAAAAAAATAGACTTAAATAAATACTAATAAGATTTAGTTCAGGAATAAAACTTATAGCAAGCAAACAAACCCAAGATTCAGTTCAAGCAAACAAATGATATTTATTATGCAAGCACGATAAAGAAAAGAAAAAAAACTTCTAAGAAAAAGAATAATACTTAAAAAGATACTCTCTTTCTCACCTTCAATTCTAAAAAAGTGCAAGCTATATAATGAATGCCAAATTTTCAAAATTAAAATTTGCACTTCCTTCAATTTTAAAATTATTGGAATCCATGGAATAATTAAACTTTATTGTTGTGATATAAGGAGATTCCCAAAATAAACAATTTAGGTTTCTTATAGAATTTTGTAAATTATTTTCGCCTTTAAATTTCATCAAGAAATTTAGTTAATTAAAAAGTTAATTTAAAATGGAAAATGCTAACAATAAAATCTTGTTCCTGTTAAGTGAATTCAACTAAAGTGTGAGACATGAGCTCTTAACGAATGCTAACCGATGATGGATTCTAGAATCTGGCAAATAAACATACAATAAGCACATTTCTTTTGTTATCATTTATGCAAGAAAAGAAGTTGCCTAGTCTAACTTAATCTAATACCGTATACGAGGTAAGACAGCTGATTACCATGTCTTGCATTTTACCATAGAATGAATGCTTGTAGCAACCACACCATCCTCAAAGCTGTGACTTGGTCCAACTACAAATGTTAACACCAGTATACGAACCAATAATTTTATACCTGTACAAATTGGCAGTGAACATCAATAAACTAATATGGATCCATTCTAGTTTGCTTGCTTCCCTAAACCAAAAATTTACAGAAATGAACCAAATGCATGATGTATCACAACATCAATAAACCAAATTAGCCACAGAGCTTTTTACAATCCTCAATCTGATTTGTAAATGTATTTTCCCGAAAACAACGATTTGATATATTTGGTCTATTGAAGACTAAATTGAGACATGCTTAATCTTTCAAGGACTGGTTTAAGTTTTTAACTATTAACCTTAAATTAACATACCTTTTTCTTAAAAAAAATTGCTGTCAGCTCTTGCCTAACACCAAAGCAGGGAAAGTACCATAGGAAAATACTTTTAAGTTTTAACTAGTCAACGGCACTTATAGGTTAAAAGGAAATGCAAATCAAAGATTGTGTAAGGTACAACTTATTGTTATTTCATCACACAAATTCACACACATAAATGATGCACTTCATAAACTACACATACAGAAACATAAGTAGCATACACACAGAGAGGGTTGGGGTTTTTTTCTTTTGCAAGTTTGTGACAATCATGAAATATAATGAACCTTACTGAATATAAGATAATAAAAAAAGAAAAGAAAAAACATAAGATAGTAAAAATAGTAATCATATGATTGAGGCAGCTTAATAATATGAAATTTCTATCCAGTCCAAAATGCCCTTGGTTTTTTTCCCTACAATCCTTTTTTTCCTTTTGCCTTGATTTGCTTACCCAATTTTTTCTATAGAAGCTTTTCAGTTCCATTGACAGTTAGATGACAGAAATGTGATCATTTGTACTGCCCTGGTTCCTGCTTTTGCTTTTCAATGAGATCCCTTGTTGTCAAAGGATAGCATCAGAATGATAATAGTCTATCCCAAGTCCACCACCAATATTTAAGTAGTTAACTTTAAAACCTTGATCTCGGATTTGGTCAATGTAGTTGATCATAATAATAGTAGCATCCCTAAAGATGTCTACCTATAAAAATAAAATAAAATATGCAACGATGTTTTTAACAATTATATCTAAGCAGAGATTAAGAACCATACATGCAAGTGTAGAAGTGTAACTATATCTAGGAAAGCACAATCACATAACAAAGGGAGACAAAACTGGGTAGAGAAAAATACACCCAAAAGTCACAAAGCAGAAGAGGAAGGAACAAGGTTTCAAGATGTTACATATCACGAGCTTATATTATTTGCTCTTTTCTATCACCTTTCAGATCCAGAGAACCAGGACCTTCCCCCTTGTACCTTTCAGAACATAACATGTATCAAGTACAAATTTGAAAATTTTACTCCAAAAACAAGCTGATAGAATCACGAATTGAAAAAGCACATGAATTTCACCAATTGAAACCACAAACACAAATTACTAAAAAGAAGCATTCATCAGAGATACACGCATTCAAATAATAATAGCAAGAAGTGAGATTAGGATAAAGAAAAGAATACCTAACAATATTCCTGTGCTGCATTTCCTTGAGGAGAGAAATCTCGCGAAATACAGTGCTAGGAACGCCTTCATCCTCCTGGTCAAGGCAAATCTTCTTGAGAGCGATGGTCTCATTGGTAACGTGGTCGCAAGCCTTGTAAACGATGCGGTAGGTTCCTTCCCTAATCTTCTCAACCTTCTCGTACTGCAATGAATGAAGCAAGCAAAAAGTGATGAATCGGAATATGAGGAAAAAGAGAGAATCGGTGAATGAAGTGAGGATTAAAACTAAAATGCGTAGAATCAGAAATCGTGAATGAAAATGGAAGAAATTAGGGTTTACATTTCATCTTGCATGCAGTGGGGGAAGCGCAGGCGGAGCAGCGACTCTTCTGGAGGTGAAAGCTGCGGTGGCCGCACCTCACACAGAGAGAGGTGAGTAGCACCACGACCATGGCTGGGTTCGAGAAGATGAGGCTGAGTAGAACCGCGACAGAGAGAGAGGCGAGGAGCACCACGACCCGGGCTGGGTTCGAGAAGATGAGGCTGAGCAGAACCGCGACAGAGAGAGGCGAGGAGCACCACGACCAGGGCTGGGCGAGCAGCACCACGACCAGGGCTGGGTTCTATCGCGAAGATGAAGCTAACGGCGCCTTAGCTTTTAGGGATCGAGAGGGCTCGAGCGAGAAGAAGATGAACGCTGAATTTTTAGGGTTTCATTGTTTTAGTTAGTGTGTAAGTTATAAGTGTGTGTTGTTGGGTAAAATTTGATAACTTAAAAAAAAAGGGTTAAGTGTGGGAAAAATAGGTGGGAAACTAAATTTTAGGGGAGGAAACTCTATCGGTACGTTTTTTTATGGTGCCAAAATACACAAGGTATAGCCACGCTTTTTAAGTGTCCCGGTTTCTTTTTACGGCCACGCTTTTCAAGCGTAACAAAAAAAGCGTGGCCAAATATCAAATCAGTAGCCACTCTCGTAAAAGCGTGCCGATTTCTCTCTATGGGTACGCTTTTCAAGCGTGGCAGTAAGAAAGCGTGGCCAAATTTCAAATAAGTGGCCATCCTTGAAAAAGCGTGCCAATTTTTCTCTATGGCCACGCTTTTCAAGCGTGGCAAAAAAAGCGTGGCCAAATCACAAATCAATGGCCACCCTCGTAAAAGCGTGCCCATAGACCACTTTTCGGCACGCTTTAAAAGCGTCGCAAGAAAAAAGGGTGCCGACAGGCCTTTTTTCTTGTAGTGTCATCTCCCAATTAGAATCTTCTTAGGATTTAGAATTTGCCTACTGAGGTGGTTGTTGTTGATGAGACTGAAATTGGCGGTTATTGTGATTGTTTTGTTGTAAACTGCCCTGAGAATTATTGTTGAAATTCTGAGATCTCTGAGGTTGGTCTCTCCACCCAAAATTTGAGTGATTTCTCCATCCTTGATTATACGTCTTAGAGTACGGATCATTGTTGGAATTTCTAGAAACACTTCCCATGTAATTGACCTGTTCAGAAGAGGGTTGAGCATAATCATAATTATCATTTTGCACAAAATTACCTGTCATGTCATAAGGGACCTCTTGAGGTGCAGTCTGAGTATTGACAGCTAAAACTTGCATTCCACTCATCTGTTGAGTAAGTAGACTTATTTGTTGACACATAAGCTTGTTCTGAGCAAGAAGAGCATTAACATCTTCCACTTCCAACACACCTCTCTTCTGAGAGGTCTCAGAGTGCAAAGGATTCCTGTTGGAGGAATATAAGTATTGGTTGTTAGCAACCAACTCAATAAGCTCAATAGTCTCCTCTGGTGTCTTCTTCATGTACAAAGAACCACCTGTAGAATTATCCAAGCGCATCTTGGACATTTCACATAAGCCCTCATAAAAGATATCCAGCTGAGTCCATCTAGAGAACATGTCTGGAGGGCATTGCTTAGTCAGGAGCTTGAATCTTTCCCAAGCTTCATAAAGGGTCTCACTCTCTTTCTGTCTGAAAGTCTGAACCTCCACCCTTAGCTTAGTAAGCTTTTGAGGTGGAAAAAATTTTGTCAGAAATCCAGTAACAACCTTGTCCCAAGTATCCAGACTCTCCTTGGGTTGAGAATATAACCACAGTTTTGCTCCATCCCTCACAGCAAATGGGAAGAGCATGAGTTTGTACACCTCAAGATTCACTCTATTGGTCTTCACAGTATCATAAATCTGCAGAAAATCAGAGATAAATTAATTTGGGCCTTCATGAGGAAGTCCATGATACTGACAATTTTATTGTACAAGAGTGACAAGCTGAGGCTTCAGTTCAAAATTGTTTGCAGCTATAGGAGGCACCACAATACTTTTTCCATAAAGATCTGCATTGGGAGCAGTGTAAGAGCCAAGCACTCTTCTAGGTTCCTCATTCCCAATTGGATTTGCCACATTGGCATTAGCAGCATGATTATTATGATCCATGTTGGACTCTGCAACCTTATAAAGACTTGCTTGTTGTAAACGTCGCCTAAAAGTCCTTTCAGGTTCAGGATCAAAGTCTAGCAAAGGTTCCTTGTCCCTGTTCCTGCTCATAAACAGACAGAAGACAAGAAAAGATGGGATTCTCTACGTCAGAGTGCAGAGAACTTCCAGTGAGGTAACCTGTGTAAAATAATAAAATAGAAATACTAAATAAATAAAACAGAAAAAATTCGAAAATGATAACTGAAATTAGACAAAAAAATTTCGAAAATTAACAGGGAAAATAAACAAGAAAATTAAAATGAAATTAACTAGGTGACATCAAACTTAATTTCAAAAATTAAGGAAAAATATTAGTGCTAAATATTTATTTAAATTTTTTTTGTAAATACTAAAGCAAAGTTTAAATAAAATTAAAACTAAAGTGCCTAATCTAAGTAATCAAACAACTAGTAGTTGTCAATCACAATCAATCCCCGGCAACGGCGCCAAAAACTTGGTGTGGATTTTATAGTCCATAAACTAACCGGCAAGTGCACCGGGTCATACCAAGTAATACCTCAGGTGAGTGAGGGTCGATCCCACGAGGATTGATGGACTAAGCAATAACGGTTGATTAATTTACTTAGTTAGACAAACAGAAAAGAGTGTTTTAGTATTCAAAAGCATTAAACAATAATTCAAAAATTAAAACAGTAAGCAGTAAATTAATGAGAATAATATATGGAGAAACAGTTAAGGCTTCAGAGATATCTATTTTTTGGATTGACTTTTCTTACTAACTATTTTAATCATGCAAGATTCAATTCATGGCAAACTATATATGACTGAGCCCTAATTCCTTAGACCTTCTTAGTCTACTCTAACTTTCATCAACCGCCAATTCCTTGGTCACTTAGTTCCAATTAGAGGATGAAGTTCAATTCTAGTTTATGTGCCACAGAAACTCTAATTACCCAAATATAAAAGGATTATATGTCACGTATCCCGTTAAGTGCAGATAATTAGAAGTTTAGGAAAAATTATTTTCAAGCTGTTGTTCAAGTAAAGAGCTTTTCCAAATAATACAAGAACTCAATTAGAACAAGGGTCATACTTCCGTTCCACCCAAATTCATGAGATAAAGAACGAAAACAATTCTTGAAATAGAAATCAATACATGAATTAAAATAGAAAAATAATAGTATCAATCCATACAATAGATAGAGCTCCTAACCTTAATAATGGAGGTTTAGTTGCTCATGGTTCAGAGAGTAAAACTAGGATTCAGGTAAACTATGAATTGCGGAATGAGGTAAGAGAAGAGAAGAAGCTCGAAGGGCTGATTCTTTTCTTTTTTATATCTAATCCTAATTAATGTAAAATATATTTCCTAAAAACTAAATAATATCTTTTTCTAATTAAAAAAATAATAAAAGTTTAATCAAAAATAAATTAAATTCTGTGTGTAGCCTTTGTTGGAATGAATGGGGACCACTGGAGATGTTGAGGTCCACGCTGAACTTGGCTTTTCCCAAGTTCAGCGTGGATGATACAGTGGAGTCTTGTGCGCATAGGTTTGAGTCCATGCTGAACTTGGGTTTTTCCAAGTTCAGTGTGGGATGTAACGCATGGTTTCCCCCGGAAGCTTTCAAGTTCACACTGAACTTGGCCCCGGCCAAGTTCAACGCGGAGTGGGCAGGGTTTTCTGGAGAAGAAGTTTGTACAATTATACATCGTTGAGTGCAAGGAGGTCAGGATTGACAGCATCATTCGCTTTCTCCCTTTTTTGCTATAAAACTCCGTCAAATCCATTCGAATGCTACCTGAAATAAACGGAAATGCAAAAAACTCAAAGTAGCATCCATAGTGGCTAAAAAATGTTTAAATCTTGATTAAACTCAACAATTTGAATGCAAATTTACTAGAAGAAGATAGAGAAGATGCTCACGCATCATCTAACAGTCTTCGCTATCCCACAGCCTTCACCAACCTATCCTCCATGCGATCCCATCGCCACTGCCTTCCGAACCTCCTCAATCCTAGCAGAAAGCACAAGTAATTTCAATGCAAGTAAAACACAGGTAGAAGCATATAAGGCAAGTAGTTCAAGTAAGCAAATAGGCATGTTATTCAAGTAGGCATACAATTACAAGTCGGCAAAGCAAACAAACAGATAGAAAATACACATGATGAACGCCTGTCCTACTGGCTGTGATATCACATTGTCGGTTCAATTGCCAACCCGACACATCTCCATGGAGATGTCACCCATCGGAATCATCATTAGGAACCCTGAGATATGGTGTTCGGATCACCATCCAAAGGGATGCGAGCGGGACACTCTTGCCAAAGACCTCACATCTCAATGTAAGCGGGATTACCCACTGTCTTTATGCCGCCACTGCTACCTCGGCAGTCAGGATTAACCATCGTCCCTGCCAGGCGCATAGCGTACCATAATCTCAGTAGCCGCTACCTCGACAGGCAGGATTAACCACCGTCCCTGCCAGGTGTATAGTGTCTCATAATCTCAGTATAAAACAGTACTTCAGTGGTTTTCAAAAAACATTTTCAATACATCAATGATTCATCAATGCACACTCGAGTCCTCAACTCATCTCAACCAGTGGCAAATCAACATTTCCATTCCGAGTCCTCTACTCATCTCAACTACTGTCAATTCACATTTCTATTCCAAACTCAGTAGTTCATCAGTTCTCATTTCATATTCCAATCTACTTTCACATACCATCAAACCCGTCCTCAGTACACCAGAAACCTAAGCCTCCGTTTTCTAATTTTTTAAAATAATATCAACTAAATCTCGTAAGTTCTTTCCCATGTCTTAATGCCCAAAATTAAGCCCAAGAGTCTTAAAATCGTGTCATGGAAGCTTACAATCTTGTTGGGAAGGTGAAATAGTTGATAACAAAGTTTAAATTTGAGAAACAGGACATGTGCGTACGCACAAGTGTGTGCGTGCGCACGCCCAGGAGAAGTTTTAAATGGTGTGCGTACACATAGAGGTGTGCGTATGCACAGGTACAAACTTTAATAATGTTGTCGCTTGCACAAGCTATGCTAGCGCCCTCAACAGACTGCCCTTCCCAACGTATGCGTGTGCACAAGTTGTAAATCCTCATTGGCTATGTGCGCGCACAAGCTGTGCTAGTGCTCAAAACAGGAAGCCTTCCCCTGCGTGTGTGTACGCACAGGTCTGTACGTGCGCACAGGTCTAAAATTTTGCAGGGGTGTGCATGCACACAAGGCTGTACGTGCGCACATACCAGAAATAAAAAAATTCTGCAACTTTGCAGAATTTCAGATTTTAACACCAAACTTTGAATGATCATAACTCCCTCTACAAAAATCTAAATTTTACAAACTTTATATCAATTTGAAAAGTTTTCAATGAATTTTACTTCTAAATAAATTTCAACAAATTTTGAAAACTGAGGCGTAAGTTATAATCAGACAAAGTTCACCAAACTTTCCTTTTTACCAAAAGTTCACAAATTACAATTTCCCAATTTTCATAACTCAAACCAACCAAAACCAAATAAAACCATTCCAAACTCCATCTTTCATTGAAATCTATCTTTTATAATATATTGCACCACTCTTACTAATTTTTCCTTCACATTTCATCATTCTCAACCTGAACATCAAATGTGTCACATTATAAACAATCCTCATTCACATTTTCTAACCATATTACCATTTCATCAAAGGTGGACATTACTCCTGGTCACGCACACGCTTCAGTTACGTATACGCGTCGCTTGTAAAATGGCATGATCACATGTATGCTTCATCCATGCACATGCGTCGGTTCCAACTTCTCAAATCATTAAATTCTTGTGTTCCTTTCACTTTTGCATGCTTCCTCTTCATCCTCCATGCCATTCCTGCCTTATAAACCCTAGAATCACTTAACAAACACATCACGGCATCGAATGGTTATAAAAGAGAATTAAAAATAAGTAATTTTAAGGCCTAGGAAGCATGTTTTTCAATCATAGCACAAAATTAGGAAGGAATCTCAAAAACATGAAATTTACATGGATAAGTGTGAGTAAAGTTGATAAAATCCACTCGATTCGATCCAAAATAAGTCATAAAGTAGTGGCTCAACAAATCTCCCCACACTTAAACGTTAGCATGTCCTCATGCTAAGCTCAAGGGAACCAAAAGAGTGAAGGGAAAATGGTAAGACTTATGTAATGCAACATATCTATATGAATGTAACTACATGCTAAATTCTTCTACCTACTTGGTTAAAAGTAAATCAATCTTCCAAGAGTAAATATGAACTGGATTCCACTAATTCAAATCTCAAAATGAAGTACAAATAGACTTGCAAGAAGAAAGCTCATGAAAGCCGGGAACAAGGAATTGAGCATCAAACCCTCACCGGAAGTGTATCCGCGCTAATCGCTCAAGTGTTTAAGGGTTGATTCTCTCCTAATCTTGCTCTCTAAGGCTTGCTCTTCTTTTACCAATCAACAAAAATTTAATGCATGAATACACATATCAAGAGGTCTTTTCAAGGGTTGTAATGGGGTTAGGGTTAACGTAGGAATGTATTTGGTTAAGTAGACTAAAATCTGAATCCTTGGTTAACCTAAACTTACCATCTAACCTAAGACAATCCATGTAATCAAAACGCAAACCTAACTACCCATTTACAATCTTTTGCCACATATCCATGCATCCCCATTTTGAGCACAATTCATATACATCGCTATCACCACTTACTTTGGAGCATTTTTCCCCTTTTTTATTGTTTTCTTTTTTTTCTTTTGTTTTTCTTCTTTTTTTATTCTTTTTATATACGTAGTGGATCAACGCATGTGATTAAGGTATTGAATGCATGAACATGTGCCCAACTAAATTTTTCACATTTTCACCAAAAATATACAATACCCAATTTTCAACCCAATTTTCTCACACTTAAATCATACACACTCTCACTAGTCTAAGCTAACCAAGGATTCAAATTAAAGACATTCATTATTTTTTGCTTAGAGTTAGTGATGTGCTAAAATAAAGAACAAATGGGGTAAAATAGGCTCAAAATTTGTTTGTAAAGGATGATGAAAGGGTAAGGCCATATGGGTATGTAAGCCTAGTGAAACAAAGGCCTCAATCATATAAGTGTATTCATACATCAAACAATGAAAATATAGAATCAAGCAAGACAAAGATCACAATCTTAGAGAGAACAACACACACTGAATCAAAATATTGGTTGATAAAATGCAACCAATCAATAAGCTCAAAATCTCACTAGGCTTGTGTGTTCTAGCTCTAAAACCATGTTCCAAAATAAATTTCTTCAAGCAAGTTCAAAAGTTTTAATTCAAATTTGTGAAATGCCCTAAAACAGTTTCTTGGAAAAGAAATTATCACTTCAACCAAGTAGTGGTAAAATATGCACAAATTCTAACTAACATCGAATCTATCATGCAATGCAATAACTAAATAACAAAGAAAATTAAGATTTGGTGTTGCGAAAAGGAAGTAGTTATGCACGGAAGTCAGTCTCGACCTCTCCACACTTAAAGATTGCACTATCCACGGTACATGCAAAGATGAGCAAGGTGGATTAAGGTGGGTTGTTATAACTGATGAGCTCTTTCAAAATTTTGTGCAGAGGGACTTGTTGTTCGCCCCATTGAAAAGCTTTTTCTTTTCCTTCTTGGTGGCCGACCTGAAAGGGCAGAAAAAGATGGGCCCAAAAATAAAGCAAATAGAATATAGGTGGGGCTATTGCCAAATAAGAATGCGGTTCTCAACTACATGGTAACCACAACATGTAAGTGACAAAACAATAGACGCAAAGGGCATGTCAAATAACACTTGATGCAAGAGTAAAGTCAAAGTATAAATAAATGGCATAAAGAGAACACTCGGAAGCATCAAGTTCAAACATGAATTGACACAAGTAATACCTTACGTGAGTAAGGGTCGATCCCACGGAGATCGTCGGCTTGAAGCAAGCTATGGTTATCTTGTAACTCTTAGTCAGGATATCAATAATTCTCAGATTTAATTGTAAAAAGTAAAAGAACATGAAATAAATACTTGTTTTGCAGTAATGGAGAACAGGTTGAGGTTTTGGAGATGCTCTATCTTCTGAATCTCTACTTTCCTACTGTCTTCTTCTTCATGCACGCAAGGCTCCTTCCATGGCAAGCTGTATATTGGTGGATCACCGTTGTCAATGGCTACCATCTGTCCTCTCAGTGAAAATGGTCCAAATGCGCTGTCACCGCACGGCTAATCATCTGTCGGTTCTCACTCATGCTGGAATAGGATCCATTGATCCTTTTGCGTCTGTCACTACGCCCAGCACTTGCGAGTTTGAAGCTCGTCATAGTCATCCCTTCCCAGATCCTACTTGGAATACCACAGACAGGGTTTAGACTTTCCAGATCTCAAGAATGGCTGCCAATAATTCTAGCTTATACCACGAAGACTCTGATCTGAATCAGGAGGCTAAGAGATATGCACTCAGTCTAAGGTAGAATGGAAGTGGTTGTCAGGCATGCATTCATAGGTGAGAATGATGATGAGTGTCACAGATCATCACATTCATCAAGTTGAAGAACAAGTGTATATCTTAGAGAAGAGACAAGCGTGATTGAATGGAAAACAGTAGTAATTGCATTAATTCATCAAAACACAGCAAAGCTCTTCACCCCCAACCATGGGGTTTAGAGACTCATGCTGTCAGAAATATAATATGAAATATGTAAAGTGTCATGAGGTACAAGATGAATCACTAAAAGTAGTTTTTATAATAAACTAGTGACCTAGGGTTACAGAAAATGAGTAAGCTAGAATAATTAGTGTAAAAATCCACTTCCGGGGCCCACTTGGTGTGTGCTTGGGCTGAGCATTGAAGCTTTCACGTGTAGAGACCTTTCTTGGAGTTAAATGCCAGCTTTAGTGCCAGTTTGGGCGTTTAACTCTAGTTTTCATGCCAGTTCTGGCGTTTTGACGCCAGAATTTCTATGCTGACTTGAAACGCCGGTTTGGGCCATCAAATCTCAAGAAAAGTATGAACTATTATATATTGCTGAAAAGCCCAGGATGTCTACTTTCCAACGCCATTGAGAGCGCGCCAATTGGGCTTCTGTAGCTCCAGAAAATCCACTTCGAGTACAGGAAGGTCAGAATCCAACAACATCTACAGTCCTTTTTCAGCCTCTGAATCAGATTTTTGCTCAGGTCCCTCAATTTCAGCCAGAAAATACCTGAAATCACAGAAAAACACACAAACTTATAGTAAAGTCCAGAAATATGATTTTTGAATAAAAACTAATAAAAACATAATAAAAACTAACTAAAACATATTGAAAACTACCTAAAAATAATGCCAAAAAGCGTATAAATTATCCGCTCATCACAACACCAAACTTAAATTGTTGCTTGTCCCCAAGAAACTAAAAACAAGATAGGATAAAAAGAAGAGAATATACAATGAATTCCAAAAACATCTATGAAGATCAGTCTTAATTAGATGAGCGGGGCTATTAGCTTTTTGCTTCTGAACAGTTTTGGCATCTCACTTTATCCTTTGAAGTTCAGAATGATTGGCATCTATGGGAACTCAGAATTCAGATAGTGTTATTGATTCTCCTAGTTCAGTATGTTGATTCTTGAACACAACTACTTTATGAGTCTTGGCCGTGACCCTAAGCATTTTGTTTTCCAGTATTACCACCGGATACATAAATGCCACAGACACATAACTGGGTGAACCTTTTCAGATTATGACTCAGCTTTGCTAGAGTCCACAATTAGAGGTGTCCAGAGCTCTTAAGCACACTCTTTTTGATTTGGACCACGACTTTAACCGCTCAGTCTCAAGCTTCTCACTTGACACCTTCACGCCACAAGCACATGGTTAGGGACAGCTTGGTTTAGCCGCTTAGGCCAGGATTTTATTCCTGTAGGCCCTCCTATCCACTAATGCTCAAAGCCTTGGATCCTTTTTATTTTACCCTTGCCTTTTGGTTTAAAGGGCGATTGGCTTTTTCTTCTTGCTTTTTCTTTTTCTCTCTTTTTCCTTCTTTTTTTTTTGCAAGCTTTGTATTCACTGCTTTCTCTTGCTTCAAGAATCATTTTTATGATTTTTCAGATTATCAATAACATTTCTCCTTTTCTATTATTCTTTCAAGAGCCAACAATTTTAACATTCATAAACAACAAATTCAAAAATATGCACTGTTCAAGCATTCATTCAGAAAGACAAAAAGTATTGCCACCACATCAAAATAATTAAACTGTTTTAAAATTCAAAATTCACGTACTTCTTTTTCTTTTTCAGAAAACATTTTTCATTTTAAGAAATGTGATGGATTCATAGGACATTCATAGCTTTAAGTCATAGACACTAAGACACTAATGATCATGTGATAAAGACACAAACATAGATAGAACAAAAGCATAATTTTCAAAAAACAGAAAAATAGGAGCAAGGAGATTAAAGAACGCGTCCACCTTAGTGATGGCGGCTTGTTCTTCCTCTTGAAGATCTTATGAAGTGCTTTAGCTCCTCTATGTCTCTTCCTTGCCTTTGTTACTTCTCTCTCATGGCCTTTTGTTCCTCTCTAATTTCATGGAGGATAGTGGAACGCTCTTGTTGAGGTCCATGAGTGGGCTCTCTTGTTTGCTCCATCCTTTTCTTAGTGATGGGCTTTTGAGATGAATCTCTCAATCTCCCATGACTTGGAGGTGGAAGCTTTTGCCTTCCCTTTCCTCTTTCTAGAGGTTTCTCCAGCCTTAGGTGCCATAAATGGTTATGGAAACACAAAAAAGCAATGTTTTTTCCACACCAAACTTAGAAGGTTTGCTCGTCCTCGAGCAAAAGAAGAAAGAAGGAAGGAGAAGAAGAAGAAAATGGAGGAGATGGAGAGGTGTGAGTGGTTAAGAGGTGATGGGGAAGAGTATTTGGGGAAGGGTGTTATTGGAATGTGTGAAGAAGAAAGAGGTTGAGTTGAGGTAGGTGGGGATCCTGTGGGGTCCACAGATCCTGAGGTGTCAAGGATTTCTCATCCCTGCACCATTCTGGCGTGTAAACGCCCCTTTGAGTGCCAATCCTGGCATTAAACGCCAGGTTGCTGCCCATTTCTAGCGTTAAACGCCAGTCTGGTGCCCTTTTCTGGCGTTTGAACGCCAGTAAGCTCCTCCTCCAGGGTATGCTATTTTTAATGCTATTTTTCATTCTGTTTTTGCTTTTTCAGTTGTTTTTGTGACTCCACATGATCATCAACCTAAAGAAAATATAAAATAACAATGGAAAATAAATATATATAATTAAAGAACATTGGGTTGCCTCCCAATAAGCGCTTCTTTATTGTCTTTAGCTGGACCTTGACTGAGCTTTATTCTAGTCTCAGTTTTGAGCATTCTTGCTCAAAATTGCTTTCAAGATAATGTTTGATTCTCTGTCCATTAACAATGAAATTTTTGTCAAAGTCAATATCCTGAAGTTCAACATATCCATATGGTGACACACTTGTAATCACATATGGTCCCCTCCACCGGGATTTTAATTTCACGGGGAATAATCTGAGCCTAGAGTTAAACAGCAGAACCTTCTGTCCTGGTTCAAAGACTCTAGATGACAGTTTCTTGTCATGCCACCTTTTTGCTTTCTCCTTATAAATTTTTGCATTTTCAAAAGTATTGAGTCTGAATTCCTCTAACTCATTCAGCTGGAGCAATCTTTTCTCTCCAGCTAACTTAGCATCTAGGTTTAGGTATCTGGTTGCCCAGTAGGCTTTATGTTCTAGTTCCACGGGCAGATGACAGGCCTTTCCATATACAAGCTGGTATGGAGAGGTTCCTATAGGAGTCTTGAATGCTGTTCTGTATGCCTACAGAGCATCATCCAAGCTTTTTGCCCAATCCTTTCTACGGGCAATTACAGTCCGTTCCAGGATTCTTTTTAGTTCTCTATTAGAGACTTTAGCCTGCTCATTTGTTTGTGGGTGATATGGAGTTGCTACTTTGTGGCTAATTCCATATCGGACCATAGCAGAGTATAGCTGTTTATTGTAGAAATGAGTGCCCCTGTCACTGATTAGTACTCTGGGGACGCCAAATCTGCTGAAGATATTTTTCTGGAGGAATTTTAGTACGGTCTTAGTATCATTAGTGGGTGTGGCAATTGCTTCTACCCATTTAGATACATAGTCTACTACCACCAGAATGTAAGTGTTTGAGTATGATGGTGGGAAGGGACCCATGAAGTCAATACCCCATACATCAAACAACTTAATCTCTAAGATCCCTTGTTGAGGCATGGCATAACCATGAAGCAAGTTGCCAGTTCTTTGGCAACTGTCACAGTTACGCACAAACTCTCGGGCATCCCTATATAGAGTAGGCCAGTAGAAGCCACATTGGAGGACCTTAGTGGCTGTTCGCTTACCTCCGAAATGTCGTCTATACTGTGATCCGTGGCAGTGCCATAGGATCTTTTGTGCCTCTTCTCTAGGTACGCATCTGCAGATCATTCCATCTGCACATCTCTTAAAGAGATATGGTTCATCCCATAAGTAGTACTTTGCATCGGAAATTAGTTTTTTCGTCTGCACCCTACTGTACTCTTTGGGTATGAACCTCACAGCTTTATAATTTGCAATGTCTGTAAACCATGGTGCTTCCTGAATGGCGAAGAGTTGCTCATCCGGAAAGGTTTCAGAGATCTCAGTAGGAGGGAGGGATGCCCCTGCTACTGGTTCTATCCGGGACAGGTGATCAGCTACCTGGTTCTCTGTCCCTTTTCTGTCTCTTATTTCTATATCAAACTCTTGCAGAAGCAACACCCATCTTATGAGCCTGGGTTTTGAATCCTGCTTTGTGAGTAGGTATTTAAGAGCAGCATGGTCAGTATACACAATCACTTTTGAACCTACTAAATAGGATCTAAACTTGTCAATGGCATAAACCACTGCAAGTAACTCTTTTTCTGTGGCTGTGTAATTCTTATGTGCATCATTTAAAACATGGCTAGCATAATAAATGACGTGCAAAAGCTTGTTATGCCTCTGTCCCAACACTGCACCAATGGTATGGTCACTGGCATCACACATTAGTTCGAATGGTAATGTCCAGTCTGGTGCAGAGATGACTGGTGCTGTGACAAGCTTAGCTTTCAGGGTTTCAAACGCTTGCCGACATTCTGTATCAAACACAAATGGCGTGTCAGCAGCTAGTAGATTGCTCAGAGGTTTTGCAATTTTTGAAAAATCCTTTTATAAACCTCCTGTAGAATCCAGCATGTCCCAGAAAGCTTTTGATTGCCTTTACATTGGCAAGTGGTGGTAATTTTTCAATTACCTCTACCTTAGCTTGATCCACCTCTATTCCTTTGTTCGAAATTTTATGCCCAAGAACAATTCCTTCAGTCACCATAAAGTGACATTTTTCCCAGTTTAAAACCAGGTTAGTCTCTTGGCACCTTTTCAGAACAAATACTAGATGATCAAGACATGAGCTGAATAAGTCTCCAAATACTGAGAAGTCATCCATGAAGACTTCCAGAAAATTTTCCACCATATCAGAGAAAATAGAGAGCATGCATCTCTGAAAGGTTGTAGGTGCATTACACAGACCAAAAGGCATCCTTCTGTATGGGAATACTCCAGATGGACATGTGAATGCTGTTTTTTCTTGATCCTGAGGATCTACTACAATTTGGTTGTAGCCTGAATAGCCATCCAAAAAGCAGTAATAGTCATGACCTGCTAGTCTCTCTAGCATTTGGTCTATGAATGGTAAAGGAAAATGATCCTTTCTGGTGGCTGTAATGAGCCTTCTGTAGTCAATACACATACGCCACCCTGTAACTGTTCTTGTAGGAACCAGTTCATTCTTTTCATTGTGAACCACTGTCATGCCTCCCTTTTTGGGTACAACTTGGACATGACTTACCCAGGGGCTATCAGAAATAGGATAAATAATCACAGCCTCTACTAACTTAGTGACCTCTTTCTGCACCACCTCCTTCATGGCTGGATTTAGCCGCCTCTGTGGTTGAACCACTGGCTTAGCATCATCCTCCAATAGGATCTTGTACATGCATCTTGCTGAGCTAATGCCCTTAATATCACTTATGGACTACCCAAGAGCTGTCTTGTGTGTCCTTAGCACTTGAATTAGTGCTTTCTCTTCCTGTGAATTTAAAGCAGAGCTTATGATCACTGGAAAAGTATCACCTTCTCCTAGAAATGCATATTTCAGGGATGGTGGTAGTGGTTTGAGCTCGGGTTTAGGAGGTTTCTCCTCTTCCTGAGGGATTTTCAGAGGTTCTTTTATTTCCTCTGATTCCTCCAGATCAGGCTGAACATCTTTAAAGATGTCATCTAGCTCTGATTCGAGACTTTCAGTCATATTGATCTCTTCCACCAAAGAGTCAATGATATCAGCGCTCATGCAGTCATTTGATGTGTCTGGATGCTGCATAGCTTTGACAGCATTTAACTTGAACTCATCCCCATTGACTCTCAGGGTCACTTCTCCTTTTTGTACATCAATAAGAGTTCGCCCAGTTGCTAGGAAAGGTCTTCCAAGAATGAGAGTTGCACTCTTGTGCTCCTCCATCTCTAGCACTACAAAGTCAGTGGGAAAGAAAAATGGCCCAACCTTGACAATCATGTCCTTAATTATGCCTGATGGATATTTAATGGATCCATCAGCAAGTTGAAGACATATCCGGGTTGGTTTGACTTCTTCAGTCAAGCCAAGCTTTCTGATAGTGGATGCAGGGATTAGATTGATACTTGCCCCAAGGTCACATAGAGCTGTCTTGGTACAAGCACCTTCTAATGTGCATGGTATCATAAAGCTTTCTGGATCCTCAAGCTTCTCTCGTAAGCTTTTCAGAATGACTGTACTGCATTCTTCAGTGAGAAACACCTTTTCAGTTTCTCTCCACTCCTTCTTATGACTTAAGATCTCTTTCATGAACTTAGCATAAGAGGGTATTTGCTCAAGTGCCTCTACAAACGGGATCTTTATCTCAAGAGTCCTGAGATAGTCTGCAAAGCGGGCAAATTGTTTATCCTGTTTCGCTTGGCGGAGTTTCTGAGGATAAGGCATCTTGGCTTTATATTCTTCAACCTTAGTTGCTGCAGGTTTATTCCCTACAGAGGTGGTTGGAGAAGCCTTCTTAAAGGGGTTACTATCAGCACTTGCAGGTGTCTGATCCCTCATTGGCGTTTGAACGCCAGGATTGGGTGCTGGATGGGCATTGAACGCCAGCTTCCCACCCTTTTCTGGCATTTGAACGCCAGAACTGGGCAAGGAATGGGCGTTCAACGCCAACTTTTCTCCCTTTTCTGGCATTTGATCGCCAAAAGTGAGCATCCATTGGGCGTTTGACACCAATCTTTCACCCTTTTCTGGCGTTTGAATGCCAGAATTATTCCTCTCTGGGCTCTTGCTGTCCTCAGAGGAATTTCGGGCAGCGGTTTGGTCATCCTCTGTCAGTTGTTCCTTTCTTGGCTTTCTGCTACTTTGAGATGATTTATTCAATGTCTTCCCGCTCCTTAGTTGGACAGCTTGGCATTCTTCTGTTATCTGTTTAGATAGCTGCTGTCTTGTCTGATTCAATTGTGCTTCCATATTCTTGTTAGCATTTTTAGTGTCTTGGAGCATCTCTTTAAATTCTGCTAATTGTTTTGTCATAAGGAGTAATTGCTGATTAAGTTCGACAATCTGTTCTTGAGGATTAGGATCAGTAGTTACTGTCCTAGCCTCTTCTTTTAATGAGGACTCACTGCTTGAGTACAGATGTTGATTTCTAGCAACCGTATCTATAAGTTCTTGAGCCGCTTCAATTGTCTTTCTCATGTGTATAGATCCACCAGCTGAGTAGTTAGAGACATTTGAGCTCTTTCTGTAAGCCCATAGTAGAAGATGTCTAACTATACCCACTCTGAAAACATTTCAGAGGGGCATTTCCTTAGCATCCCTCTATACCTTTCCCAAGCATTATAAAGGGATTCATGATCCTCTTGTTTAAAGCCTTGGATGTCCAGCCTTAGCTATGTCATCCTTTTTGGAGGGTAAAATTGATTTAGGAATTTGTCTGATAACTGTCTCCATGTTTTTATGCTTGCTGTGGGTTGGTTATTTAACCACCTCTTAGCTTGATCTTTTACAGCAAATGGAAATAGTAATAATATGTAGACATCCTGATTCACTTCTTTATCACGTACTGTGTCAGCAATTTGTAAGAACTGTGCCAGAAACTCAATAGGTTCTTCCTTTGGAAGACCGGAATACTGGCAATTTTGCTGCACCATGATAATGAGCTGAGGATTTAGCTCAAAACTACTTGCTTTGATGGGAGGTATACATATGCTACTCCCATATGCAGCTGTAATGGGGTTAGCATATGACCCCAGAGTTCTTCTGGACTGTTCATTTCCACTTATGTCCATGATGGAGGAAAGGGAATTAATATGAATTGCAAATAAATTATATTTTTAAAATTTTTTTATTTTATTTAATTAAAAGTAACCGAATAAAATAAAACAAAATAAATGGAAGATAAAATAAAAGTTTCAAAAATTAGAAGAAAATGAAATAAAAGCAAATTGAAAACTAAATTAATTAATTAATTAAAAATATTTTGGAATTAGCAATCAAAAAGATATGATTGAAAATTATTTTGAAAAGATATGATTGAGAAGATATGATTGCAATTTATAAAAAAAAAGGATATGGTTGAAAAGATATGATTGAAGAAATTAAAAAGATTTGATTTTTGAAAAATATTTGAAAAGATCAATTTTTGAAATTAGAATTTTGACTTGACTAAAAAAAAGATATGATTTTGAAAAATCTTTGACTAATTTAATGCAAAATTTCGAAATTTATGAGTAAAATAAGGAAAATATATTTTTTTGATTTTTGAATTTTAATGAAGAAAGAGAAAAACAACAAAATAACACTAAACTTAGAAATTTTAGATCAAAACAAAGAGAACAAACAAGAAAACTTTGAATGTCAAGATGAACACAAAGAACACTTTGAAGATCAAGATGAACACCAAGAACAAATTTTTGAAAAAAAATTAAGTAAATAAAAGCACAAGGGACACCAAACTTAAAATTTTTAGAAAATCAAACACAAATTTTCGAAAATTTAAAGGAAAACACAAAGAAGACACCAAACTTAGAATTTTTAAAGATCAAGAAAGAACTAGGAACATGAAAATTCGAAAAATTGAAAGAAAATAAAAGCATACAATTGACACCAAACTTAAAATATGAAACTAAACTCAAATAAAAGACTCAAATTTAGTGACTCTAAACTAACAAAAATAAATTATTCCTAATCTAAGCAACAAGATAAACCGTCAATTGTCCAAACTCGAACAATCCCCGGCAACGGCGCCAAAAACTTGGTGCACGAAATTACAATCACACTTTTGCAACTCCGCACAACTAACCAGCAAGTGCACTGGGTCGTCCAAGTAATACCTTACGTGAGTAAGGGTCGATCCCACGGAGATTGTTGACTTGAAGCAAGCTATGGTTATCTTGTAACTCTTAGTCAGAATATCAATAATTCTCAGATTTAATTGTAAAAAGTAAAAGAACATGAAATAAACACTTGTTTTGCAGTAATGGAGAACAGGTTGAGGTTTTGGAGATGCTCTATCTTCTGAATCTCTACTTTCCTACTGTCTTCTTCTTCATGCACGCAAGGCTCCTTCCATGGCAAGCTGTATGTTGGTGGATCACCGTTGTCAATGGCTACCATCCGTCCTCTCAGTGAAAATGGTCCAAATGCACTGTCACCGCACAACTAATCATCTGTCGGTTCTCACTCATGCTGGAATAGGATCCATTGATCCTTTTACGTCTATTACTATGCCCAGCACTTGCGAGTTTGAAGCTCATCACAGTCATCCCTTCCCAGATCCTACTCAGAATACCACAGACAAGGTTTAGACTTTTCGGATCTCAAGAATGGCTGCCAATAATTCTAGCTTATACCACGAAGACTCTGATCTGAATCAGGAGGCTAAGAGATATGCACTCAGTCTAAGGTAGAACGGAAGTGGTTGTCAGGCATGCGTTCATAGGTGAGAATGATGATGAGTGTCACGGATCATCACATTCATCAAGTTGAAGAACAAGTGTATATCTTAGAGAAGAGACAAGCGTGATTGAATGGAAAACAGTAGTAATTGCATTAATTCATCAAAACACAGCAGAGCTCCTCACCCCCAACCATGAGGTTTAGAGACTCATGCCGTCAAAAATACAATATGAAACGTGTAAAGTGTCATGAGGTACAAGATGAATCACTAAAAGTAGTTTTTATAATAAACTAGTGACCTGGGTTACAGAAAATGAGTAAGCTAGAATAGTTAGTGTAAAAATCCACTTTCGGGGCCCACTTGGTGTGTACTTGGGCTGAGCATTGAAGCTTTCACGTGTAGAGACCTTTCTTGGAGTTAAACGTCAGCTTTAGTGCCAGTTTGGCCGTTTAACTCCAGTTTTCATGCCAGTTCTGGCGTTTTGACGCCAGAATTTCTATGATGATTTGGAACGCCAGTTTGGGCCATCAAATCTCGGGTAAAGCATAGACTATTATATATTGCTGGAAAGCCCAGGATGTCTACTTTCCAACGCAATTGAGAGTGCGCAAATTGGGCTTCTGTAGCTCTAGAAAATCTACTTCGAGTGCGGGGAGGTCAGAATCTAACAGCATCTGCAGTCCTTTTTCAGCCTCTGAATCAGATTTTTGCTCAGGTCCCTCAATTGTAGCCAGAAAATACCTGAAATCATAGAAAAATACACAAACTCATAGTAAAGTCTAGAAATGTGATTTTTGAATAAAAACTAATAAAAACATAATAAAAACTAACTAAAACATACTAAAAACTACCTAAAAACAATGCCAAAAAGCGTATAAATTATCCGCTCATCAATACCTCAGCAAGGAATCCTAGAAATTGAGTTGTTTGACGTATGGGGTATAGATTTCATGGGACCTTTCCAACCTTCATACTCAAACACCTACATCCTTGTAGCAGTAGACTATGTGTCTAAACGGGTTGAAGCAATAGCATCACCCACTAATGACACCAGAGTAGTAATGAAGTTTCTCCAAAAGTACATCCTCAGGAGATTTGGTGTCCCTAGGACACTAATTAGTGATGGAGGTACCCATTTCTACAACAGACAGTTGGATTCTGTCTTAAGTCGTTACGGTGTTCGCCATAAAGTAGCAACGCCGTATTATCCCCAAATAAATGAGCAAGCAGATCTCTCAAATAGAGAACTAAAGCGAATCCTAGAGAGGACAGTAAGTGCCTCTAGAAAGGATTGGGCTAGAAAGCTTGATGATGCTCTGTGGGCATACAGAACAGCTTTCCAAATCCCCATTGGAACCTCCTCATATCAGCTAGTATATGGGATATCCTGTTATTTGCCAATAGAATTAGAACACAAGGCCTATTGGACTACTAGATTCCTCAATCTTGATGCCAAAGCAGCAAGATAAAAATGGCTACTCCAATTAAGTGAGTTGGACGAATTCCATTTACATGCATTTGAAAATGCAAAGATCTATAAAGAAATGACAAAAAGGTGGCATGACAGGAAGATATCTTCTAGAGTCTTTGAACTAGGGCAAAAGGTCCTGCTCTTCAACTTAAGACTCAAATTATTCCCTGGGAAACTCAAATCCCGTTGGAGGGGACCGTATGTGATTACTAATGTATCACCTTACAGGCACATAGAACTTCAAGGTAAAGATCCTGAAAATAGGTTCACTGTCAATGGACAGAGAGTTAAGAATTACCTTGAAGGAGATATAGATCCAGGAGACTCAACACTGGTACTAAGTTAAGCACAGTGAAGTCCAGCTAAAGACATTAAAAAAGCACTTGTTGGGAGACAACCCAATGATTACTCATATATTATTAATTTTCTAATTATTTTTGTTTTAAAAGGTTGTTCTTTATAATTAGTTTTTAATTAGGTTGATTTTAATGTTAGTGATCATGAACAGTGCTTAAACAAAGACAGAATGATGCAGAATAGTAAACAGAATACCCTAGAGATGGGATCTCCCTGGCATTAAACGCCAGAAAAGAGTGGAAACTGGGCATTCAATGCCCAATGGGGAGCACAAGCTTGGCGTTAAACGCCAGCCAGGGAACCTCACTAAGGTAATGGAGAAGCTAGGGATCATTAAGGTACAAGCTGCAAGAATCTCACTGGAGATGGCAGACAATTCAAAGAAACAGGCTTATGGACTTGTAGAGGATGTCTTGGTAAAAGTTGAAGGCCACTACATCCCTGCTGACTTCATAATCCTAGAGGCTGGGAAGTGTATGGATGAATCCATCATCCTTGGCAGAACCTTCCTAGTCACAGCAAAAGCTGTGATTAATGTTGACAGAGGAGAATTGATCATTCAAGTGAATGAAGACTCTCTTGTGTTTAAAGCTCAAGGATATCTCTCTATCACCATGGAGAGGAAGCATGAAGAGCTTCTCTCAATACAGAGTCAAACAGAGCCCCCACAGTCAACTTCTAAGTTTGGTGTTGGGAGGCCACAACCAAACTTTAAGTTTGGTGTTGAACCCCCACATTCAAACTCTAAGTTTGGTGTTGAGAGGTTCCAACATTGCTCTGAACATCTGTGAGGCTCCATGAGAGTCACTGTCAAGCTATTGACATTAAAGAAGCGCATGTTGGGAGGCAACCCAATTTTTACTTATCTATGTTAAATTTCTATTTTCTTTTGTTATTTTATGTTTTCTGTAGGTTGATGATCATGTGAAGTCACAAAAACAATTGAAAAGTAAAAACAGATGGAAAAAGAGAAGGAAAAACAGAAGGAAAAACAGAACACCCTGGAGGAGAAACTTACTAGCGTTTAAACGCCAGTAAGGGTAGCAGAATGGGCGTTAAACGCCCAGTCTGGCACCATTCTGGGTGTTTAACGCCAGAAATGGGCACCAGACTGGCGTTTAACGCCAGGAATGGGCAAGAAGCTGGTGTTAAATGCCAAAAATGGGTAGCAGCCTGGCGTTTAACGCCAGGATTGGCAGCAAGGGGTGTTTTTGCATGCCACATGGTGCAGGGATGAGAAATCCTTGACACCTCAGGATCTGTGGACCCCATAGGATCCCCACCTACCCTACATCTCTCTCTCTTCTTCACCTATTCACCAATCACCTCAATACCTCTTCCTCAAAAACCCCTCACCTATCAAATCCCACCATTCTCTTTACCACTCACATCCATCCTTCATAAAACCCCACCTACCTCACCATTCAAATTCAAACCACTTTCCTTCCCAAACCCACCCTATATGGCCGAACCCAAAACCCCCTCTCCACTCCTATATAAACCCATCTTCACTCCTTCATTTTCACACAACATACACACCACCTATCCCCCTTGGCCGAAACACATAGCCCCCTCCATCTCCTCTACTTCTTCTTCTTCTACTCTCTTATTTCTTCTTTTGCTCGAGGACGAGTAACCTTCTAAGTTTGGTGTGGTAAAAGCTAAAGCTTTTTGTTTTTCCATAACCATTTATGGCACTAAAGGCCGGAGAAACCTCTAGAAAGAGGAAAGGGAAGGCAAAAGTTTCCACCTCCGAGTCATGGGAAATGGAGAGATTCCTCTCAAGGGTGCATCAAGACCACTTCTATGAAGTTGTGGCCAAGAAGAAGGTGACCTCCGAGGTCCTTTTTAAGCTCAAAAAGGGCGAATATCCGGAGATCCGACATGAGATTTGAAGGAGAGGTTGGGAAGTTCTCACAACCCCATTTAACAAGTCGGAATCTTAATGGTTCAAGAGTTCTATGCCAATGCATGGATCACCAAGAACCATGATCAAAGTGTGAACCCGGATCCTAAGAATTGGCTTACAATGGTCCGAGGGAAGTACTTAGATTTTAGTCCGGAAAATGTAAGGTTGGCGTTCAACTTGCCCATGATGCAAGGAGATGCACACCCATACACTAAAAGGGTCAACTTTGATCAAAGGTTGGACCAAGTCCTCATGGACATCTGTGAAGAGGGCGCTCAATAGAAGAGAGATTCAAGAGGAAAGCCGGTTCAACTAAGAAGGCATGACCTCAAGCCCGTGGCTAGGGGATGGTTGGAGTTCATCCAACGCTCAATCATTCCTACTAGCAACCGATCTGAAGTTACTATAGACCGGGCTATCATGATTCATAGCATCATGATTAGAGAGGAAGTAGAAGTTCATGAGGTTATATCCCAAGAACTCTACAAGGTGGCGGACAAGTCTTCCACTGTGGCAAGGTTAGCCTTCCCTCATCTCATTTGTCACCTCTGCAATTCAGCTAGAATTGATATAGAGGAAGACATCCTCATTGATGAGGACAAGCCCATCACTAAGAAAAGGATGGAGCAAACAAGAGATCCCACTCATGAACACGAGCATGAGGAATTTCCTCATCATGAAATCCCTGAGATGCCTCAAGGGATGCATTTTCCTCCACAAAACTATTGGGAGCAAATCAACACCTCCCTAGGAGAATTAAGTTCCAATATGGGACAACTAAGGGTGGAGCACCAAGAGCATTCCATCCTCCTCCATGAAATTAGAGAAGACCAAAGAACCATGAGAGAGGAGCAACAAAGGCAAGGAAGAGACATTGAGGAGCTCAAGCACTCCATAAGATCTTCAAGAGGAAGAACAAGCCGCCATCACTAAGGTGGACCCGTTCTTTAATTTCCTTGTTCTTTATTTTCCTATTTTTCGAATTTTTATGCTTATGTTTATCTATGTTTATGTCTTTATTACATGATCAGTAGTGTCTTAGTGTCTATGGCTTGAAGCTATGAAAATGAATCCATCACCTTTCTTAAATGAAAAATGTTTTTAATTGAAAAAGAAAAAAAAAAGTGCATGAATTTTGAATTTTAAAATAAATTAATTATTTTGATGTGGTGGCAATACTTTTGTTTTTCTGAATGAATGCTTGAACATTGCATATTTTTTTGAATTTGTTGATTCATGAATGTTAAAATTGTTGGCTCTTGAAAGAATGATGGGAAAAGGAGAAATGTTATCTGATGATCTGAAAAATCATAAAATTGATTCTTGAAGCAAGAAAAAGCAGTAAAAAGCTTGCAGAAAAAAAAAGAGAGAAAAAGAAAAGTAAGCAGAAAAAGCCAAATACCCCTTTAAACCAAAAGGCAAGGGTGATAAAAAGGATCCAAGGCTTTGAGCATCAGTGGATAGGAGGGCCCACAGGAATAAAATACTGGCCTAAGCGGCTCAACCAAGCTGTCCCTAACCATGTGCTTGTGGCGTGAAGGTGTCAAGTGAAAACTTGAGACTGAGCGGTTAAAGTCAAGGTCCAAAGCAAAAAGAAGAGTGTGCTTAAGAACCCTGGACACCTCTAATTGGGGACTCTAGCAAAGCTGAGTCACAATCTGAAAAGGTTCACCAGTTATGTGTCTGTGGCATTTATGTATCCGGTGGTAATACTGGAAAACAAAGTGCTTAGGGCCACGGCCAAGACTCATAAAGTAGCTGTGTTCAAGAATCAACATACTTAACTAGGAGAATCAATAACACTATCTGGATTCTGAGTTCCTATAGATGCCAATCATTCTGAACTTCAAGGAATAAAGTGAGATGCCAAAACTGTTCAGAAGCAAAAACCTAAAAGTCCCGCTCATCTAATTAATACTGATCTTCATAGATATTTTTGGAATTCATTGTATATTCTCTTCTTTTTATCCTATTTGATTTTCAGTTGCTTGGGGACAAGCAACAATTTAAGTTTAGTGTTGTGATGAGCGGATAATTTATACGCTTTTTGGCATTGTTTTTAGTATGTTTTTAGTATATTTTAATTAGTTTTTATTATATTTTTATTAGTTTTTATTTAAAAATCACTCTTCTGGACTTTACTATGAGTTTGTATGTTTTTCTGTGGTTTCAGGTATTTTCTGGCTGAAATTGAGGGACCTGAGCAAAAATCTGATTCAGAGGCTGGAAAAGGACTGCAGAAGCTGTTGGATTCTGACCTCCCTGCACTCAAAGTGAATTTTCTGGAGCTACAGAAGCCCAATTGGTGCGCTCTCAATTGCGTTGAAAAGTAGACATCCTGGGCTTTCCAGCAATATATAATAGTCCATACTTTGCTCGAGATTTGATGGTCCAAACAGGCGTTCCAAGTCAGCTCAAGAATTCTAGCGTTTAACTCCAAAACTGGCACAAAAGCTGGAGTTAAACGCCCAAACTGGCACAAAAGCTGGCGTTTAACTCCAAGAAAAGTCTCTACACATGGAAGCTTCAATTCTCAACCCAAGCACACACCAATTGGGCCCGGAAGAAGATTTCTGCATTAATTACTGATTTCTGTAAACCCTAGGCTGCTAGTTCTCTATAAATAGGACCTTATATTATTGTATTTTGATATCTTTGGATGTTTAGTCCCTAGACCTTGGAGGCTAGCCATTCAGCCATGCTTACACCATTATCACTTATGTATTTTCAACGGTGGAGTTTCTACACACCATAGATTAAGGTGTGGAGCTCTGTTGTTCTTCATGAATTAATACAAAGTACTATTGTTTTTCTATTCAACTCAAGTCTATTTCTTCTCCAAGATATTCATTCGTTCTTTAACTTGATGAATGTGATGATCCGTGACACTCATCATCATTCTCACCTATGAACATGTGCCTGACAACCACCTCTGTTCTACTAGCAATGGCTTGAATGCGTATCTCTTGGGTTTTTAATCTAAGATTTCAACCTTCGTGGTATAGGCTAGAATTATGGCAGCCATTCCTGAGATCCAGAACGTCTAAACCTTGTCTGTGGTATTTTGAGTAGGATCTGGGAAGGGATGACTATGACGAGCTTCAAACTCGCGATTGTGGGACATGTGACAGACGCAAAAGGATCAATGGATCCTATTCCGACATGATCGAGAACCGACAGATGATTAGCCGTGCGGTGACAGTACATTTGGAACATTTTCACTGAGAGGACGGGAAGTAGCCATTGACAATGGTGATGCCCAACATAAAGTTTGCCATGGAAAGGAGTATGAATGATTGGAAGAAGGCAATAGGAAAGCAGAGGTTCAGGAGGAACAAAGCATCTTCATACGCTTATCTGAAATTCCAACCAAAGAATTACATAAGTAATTCTATCTTTATTTTATGTTTTATTCATCTTTTAATTATCAATTCTCCATCACCATCTGAATTCGCCTGACTGAGATTTACAAGGTGACCATAGCTTGCTTCAAGCCGACAGTCTCCGTGGGATCGACCCTTACTCACGTAAGGTTTATTACTTGGACGATCCAGTGCACTTGCTGGTTAGTTGTGTGGAATTGTGACAAAGTGTGATTCACGTTTAAGAGCTCCAAGTCCTTTGGCGCTATTGTTGATGATCACAATTTCGCGCACCAATGACCCAACAGTTGTTTTCAATCCTGTTCGATTTTATACCAAACAACATAAAGAACATTATCACAAGATAATGAGTAAAAGGCCAGTAATCCCTGAGGTGGGATTCAAATTAGAAGAAGAAGAGTGCCCGGAGATTCAAGAGCAGATTCGAAAGAGAGGCTGGGAGATTCTAACTAATCCTGAGATCACTGTTGGATATAACATGATCTAGGAATTCTATGCAAATCTGGATGACAGATAAGCAAAAGAAAGATGAAACAACATTCCATACTTTTCGCACTATGGTCAGGGGGAAGATCATCTATTTTCATCTGGATAGGGTGAGAGAGATCTTTAAATTACCCTTACAGAGGGACGACCCTGAATCCTACAATAGAAGGGTGGTAGCCAACTCAAAGCTGGATCAAGTCCTAGAGGACATATGCCTGCCTGGAACTCAATGGATTGAGGATGCAAAAGGCAAGCCAAACCAGCTGAAAAGGGCGAACCTCAAGCCAATTGCTAAAAGATGGCTAGACTTCATTGGGCATTCCATACTCCCCACAAGTAACTGCTCTGAAGTCACTATTCCGCAAGCTGTGATGATTCACTGCGTCATGATGGGGAATGAAGAAGAAGTCCACCAAATAATCCCCCGTGAGATGTACAAGTTGGCAAACAGGATGTCTACTTATGCCATGTTGGCTTATCCAAATCTTATCTTTCGCCTATGCCAAGAGGCCAAGGTCCTGATCCACGTGGACAACTTTATTCCAGTGGAAAGCCCAATCACTAAACAAGGGATGGAAAACTCTAGGATACCAAAGGATCAGCCCAAAAGGAAGGCACTTGAGCCTCCCTAAGAGATCCCTCCAATTGAGTATTGGGACCAGCTGAAGGCGTCTGTGATGCACTTGCAAACCACCTTAGATCAACTCAGAGAAGAGCAGAAAGATCAGACTAGCATGATTTGCAAACTGATCAAAGAACAAGAGAAGCAGGGGCATAAGATAGAGAACTTGAAGTGCCAGAAGCTCTCCCCTAAAGAGCCCAGCGCCCCTCAAACTAAAGGTTGTTGAGTTTCAACACTGTGACTATTCCAATTCTTGTTACTCATATTTCCATCCTAATTTAGAGTTACATGATTACTAGAGGTATTTAAGTCTTTATTTTTATTTTATGTCTTTTAATTTTTAGAATTACACAAGCATTAGCAGTAATTATTTTTATTTTTCAATTAGCTATAAAATATTCCTCTTGTCATCATTAAAATTGAATAAAAGAGTGATTTTTTAGATGAATTAAAGATACATAAATTTCAAGTTTATAATAAGAATAGTTCAATTATTTTGATATGGTGGCATTGCTTTTATTTTCTGAATGTATGAATAAACAGCGCATATTTGAAGTTAAAATTAAGAATGTTGGCTCTTGAAAGAATGATGAAAAAGAAAAAGTATTATTGGTAATCTGAAAAATCTAAATAAATTGATCCTTGAAGCAAGAAAAAGCAGCAAAAAGAAAAAGAAAAATCATGTTGCAAAAAAAATATATGCATGCGAAAAAAAAAGAAAAAAAAGAGAGAAAAAATCGCAAAATAAATAAATAAATAAAAAGCTGAAAAATCCAATAGCTCTTTAAACCAAAAGGCAAGAGCAAAAAGCCAATAACACTTTAAACTAAAAGACAAGGGTAAAAGGATCCAAAGATCCTAAGAGTGTGCTTAAGAACTTTGGACACCTCTATTTGGGGATTCTAGCAAAGCTGAATCACAATCCGAAAGGGTTCACCCAGTTAAAGTGTCTGTGACATTTATGTATCCGGTGGTAATACTGGAAAAAAAGTGCTTAGGGTCACGGCCAAGTCTCTAAAAGCTGTGTTCAAAAATAAAAAAGAACTGAACTAGGAGAATCAATAATATCATCTAAATTCTAAGTTCCTAAAGAGATCAACATTTCTGAGTTTCAATGGATAGTGAGATGCCAAAACTATTCAGAAGCAAAAAGCTACTTAGTCCTGCTCTTCTAATTAAAACTAAGCTTTATTGGAAACTCTAAGATTTATTGTATCTTACTCTTCTTTTTATCCTATTGTATTTTTAGTTGCTTGGGGACAAGCAACAGTTTAAGTTTGGTGTTGTGATGAGCGGATATTTTATATGCTTTTTGGCATCATTTTCATATAGTTTTAACATGTTTTGTTTAATTTTTATTAAGTTTTCATAGGTTTTAGTGTAAAATTCACATTTTTGGATTCTACTTTGTGTTTGTGTGTTTTTATGCAATTTCAGGTATTTTCTGGCTGAAATTAAGGAGCTGGAGCAAAAGTCTGATTCAGAAACAGAGAAAGCACTGCAGATGCTGTCCCGATTTGACCTCTTTGCACTCAAAAGAGCTTTTTTGGAGCTACAAAAGTCCAAATGGAGCGTTCACAATGTCTATGGAAAGCTGACTTCGAGAGCCTTCTAGCAATGTATAATAGTTTATACTTTGCTTTAGATTAGAAGGCCCAAAACTGGCGTCCAATGCCAGCTTTCTACCCTATTCCAGGCGTCCAGCGCCCAAAGGAGGAGACCAGTGTCCAAACGCCTAGAGATGACCCCCTAGCCAGCGTTCACTGCCCTAAAGGCCTCCTAGCACGTGGATCTCATCAAAGCTCAGCCCAAACACTCACCAAGTGGGCCCGGAAGTGGATTTTAGCACTAAAAAGACTGTTTTACCCTTCTTATGTAATCCTTAGTCATTAGTTTAGTATTTAAGAGATATTTTACATGATCATACAGGGACTTTAGGCCATATTTTTGTTTATCATTGTATTTTCTATCAGTATGAGTTTCTAAACCTCCTAGGTTGAGGGGAGAAGCCCTGCTGAGTTTTATGGATTAATAAAAGTATTACTGTTTCTCTTCAATCCGTGTTTGATTCAATTCTAAGATATATCTTCGTTCTTCAATTTGATGAATGGGATGACCCGTGACAACCATCTTCATTCTTCATACTAAGACCGCGTGTCTGATAACCACCCGTGTTCTTCTTGGGTTCTTGTGAATACGTAATTAGAAAGCATCGAACACCAGCTTGATTATACATCTCTTAGATGGCTAATCCACTACTTCATTAGGGACTTCTCGAGACCCCAGTTCAGCCGAAGAATGGAGAGATTAGGGTCTCTATGGTAGAGGCTAGAACCAAGGCGTAGCATCCTCTTATCCAGAAGATTCGACTTTGTTTGTGGCGTTTTGAGTAGGATCACCAAAGAGAATGAATTGCAGGAGCTTCACCTTCAATCAGACTGGATCCGCACTAACCCTGGGGTTTAGATCTGGAGGAGTATTGACGGCCGCTCAAACCAGCATCAATCACATACAGCCTGCCATAGAAGAAATCATTCACAATTGAAGAAGACAGTAACACCAGAGTTAATTCAGAAGGATAAAGCATCTCCAAGCCTTAACCATCTTTTTATCATTATAAACATGTCAACCTAGTTTAGATCTCACAAATCCAACAACTCTTCTATCCGCCTGACTAAGATCTGCAAGATAACCATAGCTTGCTTCAACCCACAATCCTCATGGGATCGACCCTGACTCGCTCAGGTATTATTTGGACGACCCAGTGCACTTGCTGGTTCAGTTGTACGAAGTGTGGGGATTCATGCACCAACCTCTATTTTATGTCCATTGGGAGAGGATTCCATTGTGGATAAAAATTCTTCAATGATTGAATTCATGTCTTCCAATTCTTCATTCATGACATGCTTTGGAGGTTGCGCACCCTCCTCAACATCAAATTCAAACTTCTTGGAAGAAGGCTCTATGACTTGAGATTCCCGTGGACGTTCTGCATCTCCTAAGTTTTCAACCACTTCTTCTTCTTCGATAATTTCGGCCTTCTCCACTTGCTCTAGTACAAAGTCCAACTCCTCATTCTCCACCAGAGTTTCTAATATCTCTTTCATACTCCGTTCTTCAATTGATTCTCCACATAGAGCCATGGGAGTTTCTTGAGTGTCCAAACATTGGGAAGCTAACCGACTTACTACCTCAATCAAGGTAGCCACAAATTTTAATGCCGTTCCTTGCATCTCTCTTTGCCCTTAAAGAATTAAAATGAGAGTGTCATTCATTGGTGCTTGAGATGAATAGGAGGGTTCATTGTTTGGGAGGAAGGGTTCATGGTAGGAAAGTGGTTTATCTTGATAAGGATATGGAAATAGTGGATATTGAGGTGGTGGTTCTCGGGAGTAAATGTGTTGGAATTGGGGTGGTTCTATGCATGGTTCATATGGCTCATAAGGTGGTTGGTATGGTGGATACTGGTTAGGATCATATGAAGATGTCTGGTGGTATGAGGCTTGTGAGTATGGTTGGGGGATATGTTGTGGAGGAGGTTCATAGGCATATGGTGCAGGTTGCTGATAATCATAAGGAGGTCCACCATAGCCATTGGATTGGTATGTGTCTTAGAATAGCTCTTGCTCATAGCACATTGGAGGAGGTTGTTGCCAAGAGGATTGATCATATGCATATGGCTCCTCCCACCTTTGATTGTTCCATCCTTGTTGCATATCCTCATTGTAGCTTCCATTCCCTACAACATAGTTTGACTAAACTCATAGCCAAAGGGGTGAGAATTCATGGTGAAAAGACAAAATAAAATCAAAAGCTAATAAGAAATAATGAAAACAAACTCCTAAAACTAGCAACAACTAACAAACAAGCAAAAGGTAAATGATGAGCGGATATTTTATACGCTTTTTGGCATCATTTTCATATAGTTTTCAATATGTTTTGTTTAAATTTTTATTATATTTTCATAGGTTTTAGTGAAAAATTCATATTCTTGGATCTACGTTGAGTTGATGTATTTTATGACGATTTTAGATCTTTTTTGGCTGAATTTGAGGAGTTTTGGCAAAGTCTGATTCAGAGACAAAGAAAGGACTACAGATGCTGTTAGGATCTGACCTCTTTGCACTCGAAGGAGCATTTCTGGAGCTATGAAAGTCCAATTGCCTATAGAAAGCTAATATCCAGGGCTTTCCAGAAATATATAATAGTCCATACTTTACTTTGGAAATGAAGGCCCAAAACTGGCGTTCAACGCCAGCCACCATCCCCATTCCTAGCATCCAACACCCATAAGGGAGTAGCTGGCGTCCAACACCAATTCAGGAGTCCAAAGTTGGCATTGGATGCCCAAAAGGGAGCATTAGCTCGTGGCTTCACTCAAGCTCAGCCCAAACACTCACCAAGAGGACTCGAAAAGTAGATTTTTGCACTACAAGACTAGCTTATCTTATTTTCTGTAATTCTTAGTTAGCATACTAGTATATATAGAACAAAGATCACCCTTGTTAGAGATCTTTGCCCATTCAAACCTTACATTTTTTTTTTTTGTACAGTATGAGTCACTAACCTCCTAAGGTTAAGGTTAAGAGCTCTGCTAATTCTTATGAATTAATAATATCACTATTCTACTTCAATCTATGCTTGATTCTATTTTAAGATGTATCTTTGTTCTTCATCCTAACGAATTGGGAGTGTAACTTGATCTTCATCCCTATTCACTGGGTTCTTGTGAGTCCTTGACGGGATAGTACTGAACCACAAGCTTGATTATACATCTCTTAGATGGCTAATCCACGGCTTCATTGGGGACTTCTCGAGACATCAGTTCAGTCGAGGTGCGAGGCGATTAGGGCCTTTGTGGTATAGGCTAGAATCCAAGGAGCAGCATTCTCTAATCTGAAGGATCCGACCTTGTCTTAGGTACTTTGAGTAGGATCACCAAGGGAATAGACTGCTAGAGCTTCACCCCCATTCAAATTGGATGACCGCTAACCCGGCGTTTGATCTGAAGCAGAGGAGATTAATCACCGCTGACCCGGGGTTAATCATATACAGCCTACCATAGAAAGAATCAATCAGAAGGAAGAAGCATCTCTGAAGCCTCAACCATTCTCATACCATTGATTTCACACCTATCTCGTAACGTTTTATTTATTTATCTGTTTTATGCGTTTTCTCATGACGACTATATTTTCTATCCGCCTGACTAAGATATGCAAGATAACCACTGCTTGCTCAAACCATCAATCTCCGTGGGATCGACCCTCACTCACCTGAGGTATTACTTGGACGACCCAGTATACTTGCCGGTCTATCTATGCAAAACGTGCGGAGCCAGTTTTGTGCGCCAAGTTTTTGGCGCTGTTGCCGGAGATTGTTCGGATTTGACAAACTACGAGATTATCATGTTGGTAGTAAAGTCAAATTTCAAATCTTATCTTTTTAAATCTTTTTCAAATATTTTCTTTTAATTTGATTCTTTCTTATCTTATCTTTTTATCTTTCTTTAAAAATAAAAAATCCTATCTTATCTTTTTTTCAAAAATCAAATTTTTTCAAATCTCCTATCTTTTCTCAATTTCAAATCTTTATTAATTAGTTACTTGTTTTCTCTTTCTATCTTTTTCAAAACTTCCTAACTAATTTCTCTCAAAATCACTTATTTAACTTTCAAGTTCTTTTTAATCAATTAGTGATCTTCGTCTTTAATTTTCTTTTCCTTTTTGAATTTAATTAATAAATAAAATAAAATAAAAATATTTTAATTCTAGTTTCCCTTTTTACTTCTTAATATCCAAATTCTTCTACCTTTCTTCACCATGAACCCAAATGGGAATGAACAGTTCAGAAGAACTTTGGGGTCCTACATGACCCCTACTCCTGACTTCAATGGGAGAAGTATCAGTATACCCCATTGGAGCAAGTAATTTTGAGCTAAATCCTCAACTCATTACTCTAGTGCAGCAAAACTGGCAGTACTCTGGACTTCCACATGAAGAGCCTACTGAGTTCCTGGCAAACTTTTTACAAATTTCTAACACAGTACGTAATGAGGGAGTAGATCAGGATATCTACAGACTTAGCCTCTTTTCCTTTGCTGTAAGAGATCAAGCAAAGAGATGGTTAGATAACCAACCCAAATCTAGCTTAAAGACATGGAAGCAGCTAGTAGACAAGTTTCTGAATCAATACTTTCCCCCAAGGAAGTTAACCGAGTTAAGGCTGGACATCCAAGGCTTCAAGTAAGAGAATAATGAATCTCTTCATGATGCATGGGGGAGGTATAGAAGAATGCTACAGAAATGCCACACTGAAATATTTTCAGAATGGGTGCAATTAGACATCTTCTATTACGGCCTAACAGACATGGCTAGGATGTTTCTAGACCACTATGATGGTGGTTTTATACATATGAGGATAACAATTGAAGAGGCTCATGAACTTATTGAGACAGTTGCCATGAATCAGCATCTGTACTCGGCCGATGAAACTTCCATAAAAGGAGAGGTTAAGGCAATATCTACTGAGTCTAACCCTCCAGAACAAAATAGCCCATTGACTCAGCAGCTACATGCCCTTGCACAGCAGTTGCTGGAATTGCAAGAGGCTTTGCGAGAAACTCAGACTTCCAACAGAAATGTAGAAGCACAACTGATTCAAACCACGCAGAAATTATCCAAAAAGATAAAAGAAGAATGTCAGGTGATCCAACTAAGGAGTGGGAAAATATTGAATACCCAACCTCAGAACAACAGGAAACCAGGGGAAGAACAGCTGACAGAGGATAACCAGACTACAGTCCAAGACACCTCTGAGGACATTGCAGGCCCAAAGAGGGATGTCATTGGCGTTCAATGCCAAGAAGGGGTGCCCACTCCTGGCGTTGAATGCCCAAAAGGGGGTAGTTCAACGCCAGGAAGGGGGCAGCAAGGGCGTTGAACACCCAAATAGGGATGGTCAGACACATGCAAGTGCTGATAAGACCCTTCCTAAGCAAGCTACTAACCCCCCTTTCCATTTCAGTAGGCATTCAACCTACATCAACTAAGGTTGATGAGTATAGGGCCAAGATGCCATATCCTCAAAAGCTCTGCCAAGCAGAAAAGGATAAATAGTTTGCCCGCTTTGCGAATTATCTCAAGACACTTGAGATCAAGATCCCTTTTGCAGAGGCTCTTGAGCATATACCTTCTTATGCTAAGTTCATGAAAGACATCTTAAGTCATAAGAAGGATTGGAGAGAGGCACCTCACTAAAGAATGCAGTGCAGTAATCCAAAAGAGCCTACCAGAGAAACTCAAAGATCTTGGGAGCTTTATGATACCATGCACTTTAGGGGATACCTGTACAAAGACAGCCCTATGTGACTCTGTTTAACTTAATACCTGCATCACTAATAAAGAGACTCTATTTAACTCACGAAGTTAAACCTACATGCATATGTCTTCAACTTGCTGATGGCTCTGTTAAGCTTCCATCGGGTGTGCTTGAGGATGTTAGGGTTAGACCCTTTGCTTTTCCCACAGACTTTGTGGTGCTGGAAATGGACGAGCACAAGAGTGCAACCCTCATTCTAGGAAGACCCTTCCTAGCTACAGGATGGACCCTCATTAAGGTTTAGAAAGGAAAAGTAACCCTGAGAGTCAATGAGGATGATTTCGTACTAAATACTGTCAAAGCCATGCAGCATCCAGACACTCCAGAAGAGTGCATGAATATTGATATCATTGATTTCCTGGTGAAAAAAGTGAATATGGCTAAGAGGCTCAGAGATGAGCTAAACAACATCTTTTATGATGCTCATTCTGAGTTAGAGGAGGTAGAGGAAATAAAGGAGCCTCTAAAAACTCCTAAGGAGGAGGACATGCCTCCTTAACTCGAGCTCAAGCCATTACCATCCTCCTTGAAATATGCATTTCTTGGAGATGGGGATACTTATTAATGAATCCACATTTCATGGTATTTATTTGCTCTAATTAGGTGGATTTCATCAACGTTTCTTGCATTTATTCATTGAAATAGCATACTTTTGTGAATTCTTTCCTAATTGTGTTTAATTGTGAAAAACATGCTTTTCATGCTTAAATTGCCAATTTTAATTCACTTTTCTCCCATTCGATGCCTTGATATATTTGTTTGAGTGATTTAAGGTTTTGAAGGCAAGAATGGCTTGAGAAAGTGGAAGGAAAGCATACAAAGTGGAAGAATTCAAGAAATGAAGGATTTGTAAAGCTGTACATCCTGACCTCTCAATACTACATCGATCATAACTTGAGCTGCAGAGATCTAAATGAGGCGGTTCCAACGGCATTGGAAAGATAACGTCCCGGGCTTCAAAATGATATATAATTTGCTATAGTGGACATAAGTCTATGTGTGCATACGCATACAATTTGTGCGATGCACAAGTCGAAATTCAGCATATGTGCGTACGCACACACCTGTTCGTACGCACAAGTCCTGGCACGTGACCTCATTAATTTCAACTCACTGGCAGCAATTTCTAGGCCCCCAAAACCCAATCTAACTCATTTTTAAAGCTATTTCAAGCCAAATTGAAGAAGGATGAAGGGGGAGCACTTAGGTTTAGAATTTTACTTGTTTTAGTTAGTTTTCTAGAGAGAGAAGCTCCCCCTTCTCTCTAGAATTTGGGTTCTTTAGTTTAATTTCTTGTAATTTCTACTTTTAATTCTTGTTTTTATTTACTTTTCCTTGTCATTTATTATTATTGCATCTTTGTTCTTCTTCATTTCTCTTGTTATTTCCTTTGTGTTGTCACTTTTATGTTAATGCACACTCTTGTTAATTTTAACTTTCAATTAATGCAATTTATGTTTTATGTTCATTTATTGCTTTCTCTAGTTGTTCTTGTTATTTTTTTGCCTTGGTAGCTTTAGACTTTATTTTAATGCAATTTAATGTTATTTTATTTTCATGCACACCAAGTGTTTGATAAAATACTTGGCTTAGTTTTTACCTAGTTTTTCTTAACTCTTGGCGGCTTGAAATTGATGACTTTGGTGATCCTTGAGTCATTGATGTCCATTCTTGTTTGATATATTAGAGTAGTTAGTTGATTTAGTTTCCATTGACTCTATGTGACCCTTAGTGTTGACATAGGACTTATGGATTAAAATCAACTATGCCTATTTGACTTATCTTCGATGTAAGGTTGACTAAGTAGGATTAACTCTTCATAATCATCATGTGTTTGTGGTCAATGGCTAGGATAGGTAGCCTTAGCTCTCAATCCATGCCAAGAGGTTTTTTGCATTTGAATTTTCCATGCTTTGACTTTTATTGCTTGTTTGACTTTTATTTCTTACATGTTTGGTTTTCACACTCTTGGTTGAGAAATTGGTTATTTGGGTAGAATTGAGTTGTGGATGTCCATTCCGCATTGTGTGAGGATTGTTAATTGGTTTGGTTTCCCTTGACTCTAAGTGACCCACTAGTGTTGACTTAGGACTTAGGGATTGGAATCAATTATGCTTTTTTGACTAATCCTCAAGTAGGGTTGACTAATTGGGATTAATTCCACACAATTGCCATGTTTGTGGTCCATAACTAGAATAGGAATCCTTAATTCCCCAATTCCCACCAAGAGTCTTCTTGCATGTTCATTTAAATTCTTGCTATTTACATTTTTCGCTTCTTGCATTCATCCAACCCCCATTTCCTCCCATAGTCAGTAATTAATCACTTAATTGCAACTCCTAGGGAAGACAACCCGGGATTTAAAACTCCCGGTTATTTTGTATTAAATTTTAACATTTGATTAAGAGAATTCATTGTTGGTTTGGACTATGCTACCAATGAAGTGATTCTTATTTTAATTGATTCTAGATAAACAATAATTCTCTTATCACTTATCCTGTGATTATAAGCTCTGTCTTAGAACCACATGAAGAAAAAGCACTAATCCAAGTGCTAAAGATACACAAGACAGCTCTTGGGTGGACAATAAGTGACCTAAAGGGCATTATCCTAACCCGATGCATGCACAAGATTCTGCTGGAAGATGACGCTAAACCAGTGGTACAACCACAAAGGCGACTTAATCCAGCCATGAAGGAAGTACTGCAAAAGGAAGTCACCAAATTATGGGAGGCTGGGATTATTTATCCCATATCTGATAGTCCCTGGGTGAGCCCTGTCCAAGTTGTTCCAAGAAGGGAGGCATGACAGAGGTTCATAATGAAAAGAATGAACTAATTCCTACAAGGACAGTTACAGGGTGGTGTATGTGCATTGACTATAGAAGGCTCAATAATGCCACCAGAAAGGATCATTTTCCTTTACCATTTATAGACCAAATATTGGAGAGACTAGCAGGTCATGCATTCTACTGCTTTTTGAATGGCTATTCAGGCTATAATCAAATTGCAGTGGATCCTCAGGACCAAGAAAAGACAGCATTTACATGCCCATATGGCGTGTTTGCTTATAGGCAGATGCCATTTGGCCTGTGCAATGCACCTGCCACCTTTCAAAGGTGTATGCTCTCTATTTTCTCTGATATGGTGGAGAAGTTTCTTGAAGTTTTCATGGACGACTTCTCCATCTTTGAAGACTCATTTGACTCCGGCCTTGACCATCTGGCCCTAGTTTTCAAATGATGCCAAGAGGCAAACCTGGTTTTAAACTGGGAAAAATGCCACTTTATGGTGACTGAAGGGATTGTTCTTAGGCATCAAATTTTGAAAAAGGGAATTGAGGTGGATCAAGTTAAGGTGGAGGTAAATGAGTGATTACCACCACCCATTAATGTCAAAGGAATCAGAAGATTCCTGGGACATGCAGGATTCTACAGGAGATTTATAAAGGATTTTTCTAAAATTGCAAAACCCCTATGCAACTTACTAGTTACCGACACTCCATTTGGCTTTGACCAAGAGTGTCTATAGGCCTTTGACACTCTGAGAGCTAAGCTTTTCACTGCGCCTGTCATCTCTGCACCCAATTGAGACATACCATTCGAACTTATGTGTGACTCCAGTGACCATGCCATTGGCGCAGTTCTAGAGCAGAGGCATGACAAGCTTCTTCGTGTCATTTATTATGCCAGTCGTATTCTAAATGATGCACAGAAGAACTAGACTACCACAAAAAAGCAATTACTTATAGTGGTTTATGCCATTGACAAGTTCAGATCCTATCTAATAGGATCTAAGGTAATTATTTACACTGACCATGCTGCTCTTAAATATCTACTCACCAAGTAGGTTCTAAACCCAGGATGATATATGATGGGTATTACTCCTGCAAGAGTGATGAGTGGATAATTTATACGCTTTTTGGCATTGTTTTTTTGTATGTTTTTAGTAGGATCTAGTTACTTTTAGGGATGTTTTTATTAGTTTTTATGTTAAATTCACATTTCTGGACTTTACTATGAGTTTGTGTATTTTTTTATGATTTCAGGTATTTTCTGGTTGAAATTGAGGGACTTGAGCAAAAATCAGATTTAGAGGTTGAAGAAGGACTGCTGATGCTGTTGGATTCTGACCTCCCTGCACTCAAAGTGGATTTTCTGGAGCTACAGAACTCAAAATGGCGTGCTTCCAACTGCGTTGGAAAGTAGACCTACAGGGATTTCCAGCAATATATAATAGTCCATACTTTGGCCGAGTTTAGATGACATAAAAGGGCTTTAAACACCAGTTTTACGCTGCAGTCTGGAGTTAAACGCCAGAAACACGTTACGAACCAGAGTTGAATGCCAGAAACATGTTGCAACCTGGCGTTCAACTCCAGAAAGAGCCTCTGCACGTGTAACATTCAAGCTCAGCCCAAGCACACACCAAGTGGGCCCCGGAAGTGGATTTATGCATCAATTACTTACTTCTGTAAACCCTAGTAACTAGTTTAGTATAAATAGGACTTTTTACTATTGTATTAGAGATCTTTGGATCATCTTGGAACGTCTGGTTCTTAGATAATGGGGGCTGGCCATTCGGCCATGCCTGAACCTTTCACTTATGTATTTTCAAACGGTAGAGTTTCTGCACTCCATAGATTAAGGTGTGGAGCTCTGCTGTTCCTCATGAATTAATGCAAAGTACTACTGTTTTTCTATTCAATTCAACTTATTCCGCTTCTAAGATATTCATTCGCACTTTAACATGAATGTGATGAACGTGACAATCATCATCATTCCCTATGAATGCGTGCCTGACAACCACTTCCGTTCTACCTTAGATTGAATGAGTATCTCTTGGATCTCTTAATCAGAATCTTCGTGGTATAAGCTAGATTGATGGCGGCATTCATGAGAGTCCGGAAAGTCTAAACCTTGTCTGTGGTATTTCGAGTATGACTCTGGGATTGAATGACTGTGACGAACTTCAAACTCGCGAGTGCTGGGCGTAGTGACAGACGCAAAAGGAGGGTGAATCCTATTCCAGTATGATCGAGAACCTCAGATGATTAGCCGTGCTGTGACAGAGCATTTGAACCATTTTCACAAGAGGATAGGATGCAGTCATTGACCACGGAGATGCCTCCAGATGATTAGCCATGCAGTGACAGCGCATCGGACCATTTTCCAGAGAGGATGAAAAGTAGCCATTGACAATGGTGATGTCCTTACATAAAGCCAGCCATGGAAAGGAGTAGGACTGATTGGATGAAGACAGCAGGAAAGCAGAAGTTCAGAGGGACGAACGCATCTCCATACACTTATCTGAAATTCTCACCAATGATATACATAAGTATTTCTATCTTTATTTTCTATCTATTTATTATTTATTTTCGAAAACTCCATAATCAATTATTATCCGCCTGACTGAGATTTACAAGATGACCATAGCTTGCTTCATACCAACAATCTCCGTGGGATAGACCCTTACTCACGTAAGGTTTTATTACTTGGACGACCCAGTGCACTTGCTGGTTAGTTGTATCGAAGTTGTTAATGAAAAATGATTTATTAAGACGTGCGTACAGAGTTTTTGGCGCCGTTGCCTGAGATCACAATTTCGTGCACCAAGTTTTTGGCGCCGTTGCCGGGGATTGTTTGAGTTTGGACAACTGACGGTTCATCTTGTTGCTCAGATTAGGTAATTTTCTTTTTGTTTTATTTTCAAAAATATTTTCAAAAAAAATATTTTGTGTTTCTTGTTTGAGTCTTGAGTCGATTTCAAGTTTGGTGTCAATTGCATTTTTTTCTAAAAATTCTTGCATAAAATTTTCGAAAAATTCATGCATTCATAGTGTTCTTCATGATCTTCAAGTTGTTATTGGTAAGTCTTCTTGTTTGATGTTGATGTTTTCTTGTTTTGCATCTTTGCTTGTTTTTCATGTGCATTTTTGCATTCATAGTGTCTGAACATGAAAGATTTCTAAGTTTGGTGTCTTGCATGTTTTCTTTGCATCAAAAAATTTTTCAAAAATATGTTCTTAATGTTCATCATGATCTTCAAAGTGTTCATGGTGTTCATCTTGACATTCATAGCATTCTTGCAAGCATTCATTGTTTTGATCTAAAAATTTTCATGCATTGCATCATTTTCATGTTTTTCTCTCTCATCATAAAAAATTTCAAAAAAATCAAAAAAATATCTTTCCCTTTTCCTCTCATAAAATTCGAAAATTTGAGTTGACTTTTTCAAAAATTTTTAAAATCTAGTTGTTTTCTATGAGTCAAATCAAATTTTCAAATTTTATCTTTTTCAAAATCTTTTTCAAAAATCATATCTTTTTCACTTTTCTTATTTATTTTCGAAAATTTTTAAAATATTTTTCAAAAATCTTTTTCTTATCTTTACCACATAATTTTCGAAAATAACATCATCAATTAATGTTTTGATTCAAAAATTTCAAGTTTGTTATATACTTGTTAAGAAAGATTCAAACTTTAAGTTCTAGAATCATATCTTGTGATTTCTTGTGAATCAAGTCATTAATTGTGATTTTAAAAAAATCAAATCTTTTTCAAAACTAATTTCAATCATATCTTTTCAAAAATATCTTTTCATCTTATCTTTTTCAAAATCATATCTTTTTCAAAAATTTGATTTTAAAATATCTTTTCTAACTTCTTATCTTCTTATCTTTTCAAAATTGATTTTCAAATTTGTTTCAACTAACTAACTAACTTTTTGTTTGTTTCTTATCTTTTTCAAAACTACCTAACTAACCATCTCTCTCTAATTTTCGAAAATATCTCCTTTTTTTCAAAAATTCTTTTTAATTAACTAATTATTTTTATTTTTTGATTTTAATTTTATTCCTAATTTTCGAAAATTACTAACCTTTTTCAAAAACTAATTTCGAAAATCACTAACCATTTTTCAAAAATAATTTTCGAAAATTCTCTTTCTCTCTCATCTCCTTCTATTTATTTATTCATCTACTAACACTTCTCTTCATCTCACATCTCTGCTCTCCTCACCCTTGTGTTTCTTTCTTTATATTACATTCTTTTCTTCTTCCACTCACCTAAGAGAACCTCTATACCTGCGCAAAAAGGATCCCTATTATTATTTTTCTGTTCCCTCTTTTTTCATATGAGCAGGAGCAAGGACAAGAATATTCTTGTTGAAGCAGATCCAGAACCTGAAAGGACCCTGAAGAGGAAACTAAGAGAAGCTAAATTACAACAATCCAATAAGCACCTTTCAGAAATTTTTGAACAGGAAGAGGAGATGGCAGCCGAAAATAATAATAATGCAAGGAGAATGCTTGGTGACTTCACTGCACCTAATTCCAATTTACATGGAAGAAGCATCTCAATTCCTGCCATTGGAGCAAACAATTTTGAGCTAAAACCTCAATTAGTTTCTCTAATGCAGCAAAACTGCAAGTTTAATGGACTTCCATATGAAGATCCTTTTTCATTTCTTAACTAAATTCTTGCAGATCTGTGATACTGTTAAGACTAATGGAGTAGATTCTGAAGTCTACAAGCTCATGCTTTTCCCTTTTGCTGTGAGAGACATAGCTAGAATATGGTTGGACTCTCAACCTAAGGATAGCCTGAACTCTTGGGATAAGCTGGTCAAGGCTTTCTTAGCCAAGTTCTTTCCTCCTCAACAGCTGAGTAAGCTTAGAGTGGATGTTCAAACCTTCAGACAGAAAGAAGGTGAATCCCTCTATGAAGCTTGGGAGAGATACAAGGTACTGACCAAAAAGTGTCCTTCTGACATGCTTTCAGAATGGACCATCCTGGATATATTCTATGATGGTCTGTCTGAACTAGCTAAGATGTCATTGGATACTTCTGCAGGTGGATCCATTCACCTAAAGAAAATGCCTGCAGAAGCTCAAGAACTCATTGACATGGTTGCTAATAACCAGTTTATGTACACTTCTGAGAGGAATCCTGTGAGTAATGGGACGGCTCAGAAGAAGGGAGTTCTTGAAATTGATACTCTGAATGCCATATTGGCTCAGAATAAAATATTGACTCAGCAAGTCAATATGATTTCTCAGAGTCTGAATGGAATGCAAGCTGCATCCAACAGTACTCAAGAGGCAGTTTCTGAAGAAGAAGCTTATGATCCTGAGAACCCTGCAATAGCAGAGGTGAATTACATGGGTGAACCATATGGAAACACCTATAACCCCTCATGGAGAAATCATCCAAATCTCTCATAGAAGGATCAAAAGCCTCAACAAGGCTTTAATAATGGTGGAGGAAATAGGTTTAACAATAGTAAACCTTTTCCATCATCCATTCAGCAACAGACGGAGAACTCTGAACAAAATACCTCTAATTTAGCAAACTTAGTCTCTGATCTATCTAAGGCCACTGTGAGTTTTATGAATGAAACAAGGTCCTCCATTAGAAATTTGGAAGCACAAGTGGGCCAGCTGAGTAAAAGGATCACTGAAATCCCTCCTAGTACTCTCCCAAGCAATACAGAAGAAAATCTAAAAGGAGAGTGCAAGGCCATTGAATTGATCACCATGGCCGAACCTGTAAGGGAGGGAGAGGACGTGAATCCCAGTGAGGAAGACCTCCTGAGACGTCTAGTGATCAATAAGGAGTTTCCCTCTGAGGAACCAAAGGAATCTGAGACTCAACTAGAGACCATAGAGATTCCATTAAACCTCCTTATGCCATTCATGAGCTCTGATGAGTATTCCTCTTCTGAAGAGAATGAGGATGTTACTAAGGAGCAAGTTACCAAGTACCTTGGTGCAATCATGAAGCTGAATGCCAAATTATTTGGTATTGAAACTTGGGAAGATGAACCTCCCTTATTCACCAATGAACTAAGTGATCTGGATCAACTGACATTGCCTCAGAAGAAACAGGATCCTGGTAAGTTCTTAATACCTTGTACCATAGGCACCATGATCTTTGAAAAGGCTCTGTGTGACCTTGGTTCAGGGATAAACCTCATGCCCCTCTCTGTAATAGAGAAACTGGGAATTTTTGGGGTGCAAGCTGCTAAAATCTCATTAGAGATGGCAGACAGTTCAAGAAAACAAGCTTATGGACAAGTAGAGGACGTGTTAGTAAAGGTTGAAGGCCTTTACATCCCTGCTGATTTCATAGTCCTAGATACTGGAAAGGATGAGGATGAATCCATCATCCTTGGAAGACCCTTCCTAGCCACAGCAAAAGCTGTGATTGATGTTGACAGAGGCGAATTATTCCTTCAATTGAATGAGGACTCCCTTGTGTTTAAAACTCAATGTCATCCTTCTGTAAACATGGAAAAGAGGCACAGTAAGCTTCTCTCAAAACAGAGTCAACCAGAGCCCCCACAGTCAAACTCTAAGTATGGTGTTGGGAGGCCACAACCAAACTCTAAGTTTGGTGTTGAACTCCCATATCCAAACTCTAAGTTTGGTGTTGGGGAGTCTCAACAATGCTCTGAACATCTGTGAGGCTCCATGAGAGCCCACTGTCAAGCTATTGACATTAAAGAAGCGCTTGTTAGGAGGCAACCCAATTTTTATTTATCTAATTTTATTTTTATTGTTATTTCATGTTTTATTAGGTTCATGATCATGTGGAGTCATAAAATAAATATAAAAATTGAAAACGGAATCAAAAACAGTAGAAGAAAAATCACACCCTAGAGGAGGATCTCACTGGCGTTTAAACGCCAGTAAGGAGCATCTGTCAGGCGTTCAACGCCAGAACAGAGCATGTTTCTGGCGTTCAACGCCAGAAACAAGCAGCATCCTGGCGTTCAGATGCCAGAAATGCACAGTGAAGAAGAGCTGGTGCTAAACGCCAGAAACAAGCATCTGGATGGTGTTCAACGCCAGAAATATGCTGCATCTGAGCGTTAAACGCCCAGAACAAGCATCAATTCGGCGTTTAAACGCCAGAATTGCATGCAAAGGCATTTTACATGCCTAATGGGTGCAGGGATGCAAATCCTTGATACCTCAGGATCTGTGGACCCCACAGGATCAACTCAGCATCTGTGGACCCCACAGGATCCCCACCTACCACCACTCACTCTCTTCCCTCTTCTCAATGTTCATCCTCTCTTCCCAATAAACACTCTTCCCCAAAACTCTTCACCAATCACCTCAATCTCTCTTCCCTATCACCACTTCACCACTCACATCATCCACTCTTCCCCATAAACCTACCTCATAAACTCCACCTACCTTCAAAATTCAAAATCAATTTCCCACCCAAACCCACCCATATGGCCGAACCTTAACCCCCCTCCCTTCCCTATATAAAGCCCTCCATTCTTCTTCATTTTCACACAAAACAACCCTCTCTTCCCCTTCTTGGCCGAAACACATCTCTCTCTCCCTCTCCTCCATTTCTTCTTCTTCATCATCTATTCTTTCTTCTCTTGCTCGAGGGCGAGCAATATTCTAAGTTTGGTGTGGTAAAAGCATAAGCTTTTTGTTTTTCCATTACCATTGATGGCACCCAAGACCGGAGAATCCTCTAGAAAAGGGAAAGGGAAGACAAAAGCTTCCACCTCCGAGTCATGGGAGATGGAAAGATTCATCTCCAAAGCTCATCAAGACCACTTCTATGATGTTGTGGCCAAGAAGAAGGTGATCCCCGAGGTCCCTTTCAAGCTCAAGAGAAATGAGTATCCGGAGATCCGACATGAAATCCAAAGAAGAGGTTGGGAAGTTCTAACAAACCCCATCCAACAAGTCGGCATCCTAATGGTTCAAGAGTTCTATGCCAATGCATGGATCACAAGGAACCATGATCAAAGTAAGAACCCGAACCCAAAGAATTATCTCACCATGGTTCGGGGGAATTACTTAGATTTTAGTCCGGAAAATGTAAGGTTGGCGTTCAACTTGCCAATGATGGAAGAGAACGCACGCCCCTACACAAGGAGAGTCAACTTTGATCAAAGGTTGGACTAAGTCCTCATGGACATATGTGTGGAAGGAGCTCAATGGAAGATTGACTCAAAAGGCAAACCGGTTCAACTGAGAAGACTGGACCTTAAGCCTGTAGCTAGAGGATGGTTGGAGTTCATTCAACGCTCAATCATTCCTACTAGCAACCGGTCTGAAGTTACTATAGACCGGGCCATCATGATCCATAGCATCATCATTGGAGAAGAGGTGGAGGTTTATGAGATTATACCTCAAGAACTCTACAAGGTGGCTGACAAGTCCTCCACTATGGCAAGGTTAGCTTTTCCCTACCTCATTTGCCATCTATGCAACTCAGCTGGGATTGACATAGAAGGAGACATTCCCATTGAGGAAGAGAAGCCCATCACTAAGAAAAAGATGGAGCAAACAAGAGAGCCCATTCATGGAGCTCAAGAGACGCATGAAGCTCATCACCATGAGATCCCAGAGATGCCTCAAATGCATTTTCCTCCACAAAACTATTGGGAGCAAATCAACACCTCCCTAGGAGAATTAAGTTCCAACATGCGACAATTAAGGGTGGAACATCAAGAGCACTCCATCATCCTTCATGAAATTAGAGAAGATCAAAAAGCAATGAGGGAGGAGCAACAAAGACAAGGAAGAGACATAGAAGAGCTCAAGGACATCATTGGTTCCTCAAGAAGGAAATGCCACCATCACTAAGGTGGACTCATTCCTTGTTCTTACATTCTCTGTTTTTCGTTTTCCCTATGTTAAGTGCTTATCCATGTTTTTGTCTTATTACATGATCATTAGTCTTTAGTAACTTTGTCTTAAAGTTATGAATGTCCTATGAATCCATCACCTCTCTTAAATGAAAACTGTTTTAATTCAAAAGAACAAGAAGTACATGAGTTTCGAATTTATCCTTGAACTTAGTTTAATTATATTGATGTGGTGACAATGCTTCTTGTTTTATGAATGAATGCTTGAACAGTGCATATGTCTTTTGAAGTTGTTGTTTAAGAATGTTAAATATGTTGGCGCTTGAAAGAATGATGACAAGGAGACATGTTATTTGATAATCTAAAAAATCATAAAAATGATTCTTGAAGCAAGAAAAAGCAGCAAAGAACAAAGCTTGCAGAAAAAAAAATAGCGAAAAAAATAGAAAAAAAAAAAAAGAGAAAAAGCAAGCAGAAAAAGCCAAAGCTCTTAAAACCAAAAGGCAAGAGCAAAAAGCCAATAGCCCTTAAAACCAAAAGGAAAGGGTAATAAAAAGGATCCCAAGGCTTTGAGCATCAGTGGATAGGAGGGCCTAAAGGAATAAAATCCCGGCCTAGGCGGCTAAACCAAGCTGTCCCTAACCATGTGCTTGTGGCGTGAAGGTGTCAAGTAAAAACTTGAGACTGAGCAGTTAAAGTCAAGGTCCAAAGCAAAAGAAGAGTGTGCTTAAGAACCCTGGACACCTCTAATTGGATACTTTAGCAAAGCTGAGTCACAATCTGAAAAGGTTCACCCAGTTATGTGTCTGTGGCATTTATGTATCATGTGGTAATACTGGAAAATAAAGTGCTTAGGGCCACGGCCAAGACTCATAAAGTAGCTGTGTTCAAGAATCAACATACTGAACTAGGAGAATCAATAACACTATCTGAACTCTGAGTTCCTATAGATGCCAATCATTCTGAACCTCAATGGATAAAGTGAGATGCCAAAACTATTCAAGAGGCAAAAGACTACAAGTTCCGCTCATCTTATTGGAGCTATGTTTCATTGATAGTTTGGAATTTATAGTATATTCTCTTCTTTTTATCCTATTTGATTTTCAGTTGCTTGGGGACAAGCAACAATTTAAGTTTGGTGTTGTGATGAGCGGATAATTGAAATATACTTAATGAAAATAGAAATAACTTTAATTATGGTTAGGTTGACTCTCAACAAGTGCTTCTTTAACGTCACTAGCTTGACGGTACTGCGCTCAAGTCAGCAACAGGGAAGGTTTTTCTTGCTCAACTTCACCACCTAAGTAATGTTTCACTCTGTGGCCATTAACAGTAAATCTTTTGTCAGAGTAATTACTCTGGAGTTCTATATGACCATAGGGTGATACATTAGTGATCAGGAAAGGTCCTGTCCAATGTGACTTAAGCTTTCTAGGGAAGAACTTCAGTCTAGAATTGAAGAAAAAAACTTTCTGTCCAGGTTCAAAGACTCTGGAAGAAATCTTTCTGTCATGCCACTTCTTGGCCCTTTCTTTATAAATATTTGCATTTTCAAATGCAGCAAGTTGGAATTCATCCACTGGCAGGTGGTACGCCTTCCTATACACCAATTGGTAAGGAGACGTTCCGATAGGGGTCTTGAAAGCTGTTCTGTATGCCGATAGAGCAGCATCAAGCTTTTTTGCCCAATCCTTTCTAGAGGTATTCACCGTTCTTTCTAGGATTCTCTTTAGTTCTCTGTTTGAGACTTCAGCTTACCCATTTGTCTGTGGGTGATATGGGGTGGCCACTTTGTGGTGAACTCTATATCGGTTCAGCACAGAGTCAAGCTATTTGTTGCAGAAATGAGTTCCTCCATCACTGATCAGTATCTGAGGGACACCAAACCTACTGAAGATGTTCTTCTAAAGGAACTTCATCACTACTCTAGTGTCATTCATGGGTGATGCGACTGCTTCAACCCATTTAGACACATAATCCACTGCCACAAGGATATAGGTGTTTGAGTATGAAGGTGCAAAAGGACACATAAAGTCTATACCCCATACATCAAACAACACAATCTCTAGGATTCCTTGCTGAGGCATGTGGTGACCATGAGGGAGATTGCCATCCCTTTGGCAACTGTCATAGCGACGGACAAACTCTCGAGAATCCTTAAAGAGCGTGGGTCAGTAGAAACCACTTTGGAGGACTTTAGTGGCTGTTCGCTCTCCTCCAAAGTGTCCTCCATAATCGGAGCCATGGCAGTGCCATAGGATTTAATGTGTCTTTTCTTCAGACACACAACGGCGGATTATTCCATCCAAACATCTCTTAAAGAGATATGGTTCATCCCACAAGTAGTATCTAGCATCATGAATGAGTTTTCGGGCTTGCTGCCTACTGTATTCCTTGGGGATGAATCTTATTGCCTTGTAATTCACAATATCTGCAAACCAAGGTGTCGTCTGGATAGCAAAGAGTTACTCATCCGGAAAGGTTTCAAACACTTCAGTAGAGGGAGGAGATGTCCCTTCTACTGGTTCAATCCGAGACAAGTGCTCGGCCACTTGATTTTCTGACCCTTTTCTGTCTCTGATTTCTATATCAAACTCTTTGGTGCACGAAATTGTGATCTCAGGCAACGGTGCCAAAAACCCTGTACGCACGTCTTAATAAATCATTTTTCATTCACAACTTCGATACAACTAACCAGCAAGTGCACTGGGTCGTCCAAGTAATAAAACCTTACATGAGTAAGGGTCGATCCCACGGAGATTGTTGGTATGAAGCAAGCTATGGTCATCTTGTAAATCTCAGTCAGGCGGATAATAATTGATTATGGAGTTTTCGAAAATAAATAATAAATAGACAGAAAATAAAGATAGAAATACTTATGTATATCATTGGTGAGAATTTCAGATAAGTGTATGGAGATGCGTTCGTCCCTCTGAACTTCTGCTTTCCTGCTGTCTTCATCCAATCAGTCCTACTCCTTTCCATGGCTGGCTTTATGTAAGGACATCACCATTGTCAATGGCTACTTTTCATCCTCTCTGGAAAATGGTCCGATGCGCTGTCACTGCATGGCTAATCATTTGGAGGCATCACCGTGGTCAATAGCTGCATCCTATCCTCTTGTGAAAATGGTCCAAATGCTCTGTCACAGCACGGCTAATCATCTGAGGTTCTTGATCATACTGGAATAGGATTCACCCTCCTTTTGCGTCTGTCAATATGCCCAGCACTCGCGAGTTTGAAGTTCGTCACAGTCATTCAATCCCAGAGTCCTACTCAGAATACCACAGACAAGGTTTAGACTCTCCGGACTCTCATGAATGCCGCCATCAATCTAGCTTATACCACGAAGATTCTGATTAAGAGATCCAAGAGATACTCATTCAATCTAAGGTAGAACGGAAGTGGTTGTTAGGCACGCGTTCATAGGGAATGATGATGATTGTCACGTTCATCACATTCATGTTGAAGTGCGAATGAATATCTTAGAAGCGGAATAAGTTGAATTGAATAGAAAAACAGTAGTACTTTGCATTAATTCATGAGGAACAGCAGAGCTCCACACCTTAATCTATGGAGTGTAGAAACTCTACCGTTTGAAAATACATAAGTGAAAGGTTCAGGCATGGCCGAATGGCCAGCCTCCATGATCTAAGAACCAGACGTCCGAAGATGATCCAAAGATCTCTAATACAATAGTAAAAAGTCCTATTTATACTAAACTAGCTACTAGGGTTTACAGAAGTAAGTAATTGATGCATAAATCCACTTCTGGGGCCTACTTGGTGTGTGCTTGGGCTGAGCTTGAATGTTACACGTGAAGAGGCTCTTTTTGGAGTTGAACGCCAGGTTGCAACGTTTTCTGGCATTCAACTCTGGTTCGTAACGTGTTTCTGGCGTTTAACTCCAGACTGCAGCGTAGAATTGGCGTTCAACGCCCTTTTACATCGTCTAAACTCGGCCAAAGTATGGACTATTATATATTGCTGGAAAGCCCTGGATGTCTACTTTCCAACGCAATTGGAAGCGCGCCATTTTGAGTTCTTTAGCTCCATAAAATCCACTTTGAATGCTGGGAGGTCAGAATCCAACAGCATCAGCAGTCCTTCTTCAACCTCTGAATCTGATTTTTGCTCAAGTCTCTCATTTTCAGCCAGAAAATACCTGAAATCACAGAAAAACACACAAACTCATAGTAAAGTCCAGAAATGTGAATTTAACATAAAAACTAATAAAAACATCCCTAATTGTAACTAGATATCATTAAGGTTCCAGTTTTCCACATCCAATAACCAAGTAGAATATGAAGCCTTGCTTGCTGGCTTGAAACTGACTAAAGAAGTTAGGGCAGAAAGGTTGATAGTGCTTAGCGACTCCCAAGTAGTAACTTCCCAAATCAACGACACTTATCAAGCTAAAGATCCCAACATGAAATAGGTACCTAGAAGAAGCACGAGAACAATTAGCACAGTTCTCGAAAAGAGAGGTCCAACACATAGGTCAGGAATCCAACGCCCGAGCAGATGCCCTCTCCAAGTTAGCTAGCATCAAGCCAGGGGGAAATAATAGAAGTTTCATTCAGAAAACTCTCCACGTAGCATCAGTGTTAAAAAGAGATGACAGCTTGGACATAAAGGACTCATCAAATCAAAAGTTAGGATGGATGACTCCCGTAGTCAACTATCTTAAATTTGATATCATCCCGAAAGATGAAAAAGAGGCACGAAGACTCATAAGGGAAACACAAAATTATACCTTGATTTACAATGTTTGATGAGCCATTATTTTATGACTTATTTTGGATCAAATCGAGTGGATTTTATCAAATTTACTCACACTTATCCATGCAAATTGCATGTTTTTGAGATTCCTTCCTAATTTTGTGCTATGATTAAAAATATTGCTTCCTAGGCCTTAAAATTGCTTATTTTTAATTCTCTTTTATTACTATTCGATGTCGTGATGTGTTTGTTAAGTGATTCCAGGGTTTATAGGATAGGAATGGCATGGAGGATGAAGAGGAAGCATGCAAAAGTGGAAGGAACACAAGAATTTAAAGATTTGAGAAGCTGGAACCGGCGCGTGCGCATGGCTGAAGCGTACACGTGATCATGCCATCTTACAAGCGATGCGTACGCGTGACTGAAGCGTGCGCATGACTAGGAGCAGTGTCCACCTGACGCGTACGCGTGGCTGACGTGTACACGTGGCGAGTGTCACGTGCCTCAGTAAAGGGAATACGCTGTGGCAATTTCTGGGCTACTTTTGACCCTGTTTTAGGCCCGAAAATGAAGACAAGAGGCTGGGGAATGGAGCTGGAAAAATGATTCAATCATTCATTCACACACTTTAGGTTTTAGATGTAGAATTCTAGAGAGAGAGGCTCTCTCCTCTCTCTAGGTTTTAGGGTTTCTTCTTTATTTTCAATTTCATCTAGGTGTAGTTTCTATTTCATATTTTTTATTCAAGTTCCTCTTTTAATTTCTTATTATTACCTCTTTGCTTTCTTAGTTTTATATGTTGTTTTCTTTTCCTTGTTGCTTTATTGTTCTTGACTCCTTATTGATTTCAAATTTCTTTTAATGCATTTTGTGGTATTTTATGGTTATTGTCGCTTTCTTTAATTTGTGTTATTGTTTTCTTACAATTGTTAGACTTAAATTTTACTATTTCTCATTAATTTTTTATGTTTTTATTTTCTGCCTTCCAAGTGTTTGATAAAATGCTTGGTTGGATTTTAAAATAGATTTTTGTGTTCTTGGCTTGGATTGAGTGATTTGGAGACTTTTGAATTGTCAAAGTTTCTTGTTGATTGGTGATTGAAAGTTGCTAGTTGGCTTGAGCTTCACTAAATCTAGTCTTTGACTAGGACTTATGAACTTAGTTGATTTTGCTCACTTGACTTTCCTTCGATTTTTAGGGGTTAACTAAGTGAAAGAAAAAGGCAATTACCATCACAATTGACGATGATAATGACAATAAGAATTCTAATTCTCAACCCTTGCTAGGACTTTTCTTAGTTGTTTGTTTACTTTCTTGTATTTACATTTCTTGTCCTATATTTCAAAACCCCAAAAATATTACCTCATAATCAATAATAAATACACTCCCCTGTAATTCCTTTGAGAGATGACCCGAGGTTTAAATACTTCGGTTATGTTTATTGGGTTTGCTTAAGTGACAAACAATTTAAACGTTGACTGAGGATTATTTGTCAGTTTAAAACTATACTTGCAACGCGATTTTATTGAGAAATTCTTAACCGATATTTATCCTCCGTCAAGTTTTTGGTGCCATTTCTGGGGAATTACAAATGTGTGCCTTATTATTGGTTATTGTATATATTATGAATATGTTTGCTGGTGCACGAAATTGGCTCTGCACGTTTCGGACAGATAGACCAGCAAGTAAACCGGGTCGTCCAAGTAATACCTCAGGTGAGTGAGGGTTGATCCCACGGAGATTGTTGGTTTGAGCAAGCAGTGGTTATCTTGCAGATCTTAGTCAGGCGAATAGAAAATATAGTTGTCACGAGAAAACGCATAAAACGGATAAATAAATAAAACGTTACTAGATAGGTGTAAAATCAATGGTATGAGAACGGTTGAGGCTTCGGAGATGCTTCTTCCTTCTGGATCAACTTTCTCACCATCTACTCCAACTTCTGTTTGATTCTTTTCATGGCAGGCTGTATATGATTAACACCGGGTCAGTAATCATTAATCTTCTCTGCTTCAGATCAAACACCGGGTCAGCGGTCATTCAATCTGAATGGGATGAAGCTCTAGCAGTCCATTCCCTTGGTGATCCTACTCAAAGTGCCACAGACAAGGTCGGATATTCCAGATCAGAGAACACTGCTTCTTGGATTTTAGCCTATACCACAAAGGCCCTAATCGCCCCGCACCTCGGCTGAATTGATGTCTCGAGAAGTCCCCAACAAAGCTGTGGATTAGCCGTCTAAGAGATGTATTATCAAGCTTGTGTTCAGTACTATCCCATCAAGGAATTGTAAGAACCCATGTGAATAGGGATGATGGTCAAGTTACACTTCGAATTTGTTAGGATGAAGAACAAAGATACATCTTAGAATAGAATCAAGCATAGATTAAAGTAGAATAGTGATATTATTAATTCATAAGAATCAGCAGAGCTCCTAAGCTTAACCTTAGGAGGTTAGTGACTCATACTATACAAAGAAATAGTGTAAGGTTTGAATGGTCAAAGATCTCTAACAAGGGTAATCTTTTTTCGATATATACTAGTCTGCTAACTAAGAATTACAGAAAATAAGATAAGCTAGTCTTGTAGTGCGAAAATTCACTTTCCGGGCCCACTTGGTGAGTGTTTGGACTGAGCTTGAGTGAAGCCACGAGCTAATGCTCCCTTTTGGGCATCCAACGCCAACTTTAGACTCTTGAATGGGCATTGGACACCAGCTACTCCCTTCTGGGTGTTGGACGCCAGGAATGGGGCTGGTGGCTGGCATTGAACGCCAGATTTGGGCCTTTATTTCCAATGCAAAGTATGGCCTATTATATATTTCTAGAAAGCCCTAGATGTTAGCTTTCTATAGCCGTTGAGAGCGTGCCAATTGGACTTCTGTAGCTCCATAAATGCTCCTTCGAGTGCACAAAGATTAGATCCTGACAACATCTGCAGTCCTTTCTCTGTCTCTGAAACAGACTTTGCAAAACTCCTCAAATTCAGCCAAAAAATACCTGAAATCATCATAAAACACAATAACTCAAAGTAGATTCAAAAAATATGAATTTTTCACTAAAACCTATGAAAATATAATAAAACTTTAAACAAAACATAATGAAAACTATATGAAAATGATGCCAAAAAGTGTATAAAATATCCGCTCATTAGAACACCAAACTTAAACTATTGCTTGTCCCCAAGCAACAAAAAAAAAATAAAGTAGGATTAAAAAGAAGAGAAGGATGCAATAAGTCTCAGAGTTCTCAATGAAGCTCAGTTTGAATTAGATGAGCGGGACTAGTAGCTTTTTGCTTCTGAATAGTTTTGGCATCCCACTTTCCTTTTAAGTTTAGAATAATTGGCATCTTTAGGGACTCAGAATCCAGATGATATTGTTGAATCTCCTAGTTCAGTTCTTTTTTATTCTTGAACACAGCTTCTTTTGAGTCTTGGCTGTGACTCTAAGCACTTTGTTTCCCACTATTACCACCGGATACATAAACGCCCCAGACACTTAACTGGGTGAACCCTTTAGGATTGTGATTCAGCTTTGCTAGAATCCCTAGCCAGTGGTGACCAGAGTTCTTAAGCACACTCTTATGCTTTGGATCACGACTTTAACTGCTCAGTCTCAGACTTTTCACTTGACACCTTCACACCACAAGCATATAGTTAGGGAAGTAGCTCAATTGAACTGGTTAGGCCAAGATTTTTCTTCTTTTAGGCCCTCCTAACCATTGATGCTCAAAGCCTTGGATCCTTGCTCTTGCCTTTTGGTTTAAAGAGCTATTGGCTTTTTCTGTTTCTTTCTTTTTTTTTACTTGCTCTCTTTTTTTTCTTTTTTTCGCTACTTTTCTTTTTCTTTTCTTTCTTTTTCTTGATTTTTCTTGCTTCAAGAATCAATTTTTGGATTTTTCAGATCATCAATAATACTTCACTTTATCATCATTCTTTCAAGGGCCAACATTATTAACTCCAACATCAAACATGCACTGTTTATTCATGCATTCAGAAAATAAAAGCAATGCCACCACATCAAATAATTGAACTATTCTTAATATATAACTCGAAATCTATGCACCTTTACTGCTTCTAAAAAAATCAAAATTTTATTCAAGTTCAATGGGATGATAAGAGGAACATTTTATAGCTAATTGGAAAAAGAAATATAAATTTGAATCCTAATAATACTCATGCAATTCTGAAATTTAAAAGACAGAAACTTAAATAAAAGCTTAAATGCTACTAGTGATCATGAAAATATAAACATAAGAAATAGGAATTAGAATAGGCACAGGAGTAGGGAGGTGGAACTCAACCACTTTAATCATGGGAGGCGTTAAGCTCTTCAGGGGATAATTTCTGACGCTTCAGTTCTTCTAGCTCATGCCGCTGCTTCTCTTGTTCCTTGACCAGTTTGCAAAGCATGCCAGTCTGGTCTTTTTGCTCCTATCTTAATTGATCCAAGGTGGTTTGCAATTGTGCAACAACTGCTTCCAGATGGGTCCAATATTCAATTGGAGGGATCTCTTGCATCTGAAGAGACTCAGGTGTCTTCCTTTTGGGATGATCATCTGGTATTTTGGAGCTTTCCATCACTTGCTTGGTGATTGGGCTTTCTGTTGGGATAAAGGAGTCTCTATTAATCATGACTCCAGCCTCTTTATACAAGCAAAAGATAAGGTTTGGATAGGCCAATCTAGCTTGAGTTGACATCCTGTTTGCAACCTTGTACAGCTCAAAGGGAATCAGTTGGTGGACTTCCACCTCATTCTCTATCATGATGCAGTGAATCATCACAACCCTTCTGATGGTAACTTCAGAGCGGTTGCTAGTGGGGAGTATGGAACGCCCACTAAAATCCAACCAACCCCTAGCAACTAGTTTGAGATCTATTCTTCTCAGTTGGTTTGGATTTTCTTTTGTGTTATTGATCCACTGAGTTCCAGGCAGACACATGTCTTCCAGAATTTGATCCAACTTTGGATCAGCTACCACCCTCCTACTAAAGAATTATGGATCATCCCTTTGTGGAGGTAACTTAAAGATCTCTCTCACCTTGTCAAGATTGAATTGGAAAGTCTTCTCTCAAACCATGGTGCGAAAAGTATGGAATCCTTGTCCATCTTTCTTTTACTTATCTGTCATCTATAGATTAGCATAGAATTCATGGATCATTGTTATTCCAACATTGATTTCAGGGTCGGCCAGGATCTCCCAGCCTCTCTTTCGAATTTGCTCTTGGATCTCCGAGTACTCATCTTCTTTTAATTCGAATCTGACTTTTGGGATCATTGTCCTCTTGCACATTATTTTGTAATAATTTTCTTCACGCTGCTTTGTGTAGAATCTGAGAGGTTTAAAGACAACTGTTTGGTTGTCTTCTTTCTTGTTTCTTGAAGTGGATTTTCTACTTTTTGGAGCCATAGAATTCGAATGGAGTGGGAAGGAAAGGCTCTTTCCACACCAAACTTAAAAAGTTTGCTCGTCCTTGAGCAAAAGGTCAGCAAGAAGACGAAGAGGAGGAAAGAATTCGAATGGAATGTGGATGATGGAGTTGGTGGGGCAAAAGTTATATATATAGGGAGGGGGGAGGGTTTTTCGAAATTAATTAGATAAAAGATAAAGAAGATATGATTCACACTTTAGTAAAACATAGAAAAAGATTTGAAAAGATTTTTAAAGTTGAATAAAAGATTTGAAAGTAGTTGCAAAAGATATGAAATTTTGAAAAAGATTTGAAAAATAATTGAAAAGGATATGAAAAGATTTTAAATTTGAAAGAAATTTGAAATTAAAAGATGATGGTTGCAAGAATCTTGTTTAGATGATATGATTAAAAAGATAAGATTTGGAAAAGATAAGTTTTGAAAAAGTCAAAAACTTTCCTAACCCTTGTTGGGCATTGAACGCCTAGAATGCCTTGATTCGGGCGTTCAACACCATCCCGGTGCTCCCTCTGGGCGTTGAACGCCCAGCTAGTGCCTCTTGGCTGGCGTTCAACGCCAGCCTGCGACTCTTCTCTGGGCGTTGAACGCCCAGCCAGTGCTCCCTGGCTGGCGTTCAATGCCAGCCTTTCTTCCTCCTTTCAGGGCGTTGGACGCCCAGCCAATGCTCCCTAGCCGGCGTTCAACGCCAGGTCTGCTGCACCTTGAGGGCGTTCAATGCCCAACCAGTATCCCTTAGCTGTCATCGAACGCCAGTCTTGCTGCGTCTTGTTGGCGTTCAACGCCCCTCTTTCCCTCTTATCTAGCATTTTAACCCCAGCAAGGGCTTTTCCCAGGATGCTCTGTTTTTAGCTCTGACTGTCTCTACTTCTGTTGTAACTACTGCACATGATCACAAACCTAAGGAAACAATCCTATCTGAGTTCCTTGCCCATTTTCTAAGATGGTACCCACTCAACTTCCAGCTTTGTTGGATGATCCATCTACAAACAAGCTCCAAGTAGTCAGACTACCTTGGTTTTCAGTGTATTCAGCCACAAAGTCAGTGAGACATTGGACTTGATTCCTGTCTGAGCTTTATATCTCAAAATCAAACTCGGCAGTTCCACAACCCATTGTAGTATCCTTCCTGCTATGTCCATTTTTTGTAGGATGCGCTTCATGGGTTAATTAGTTCGGACCTTTATAATGTGAGCCTAAAAGTAAGGTTGGAGTATTTGGGAGGTGAGAATAAGAGCATATGTGAACTTTTCTACCTTTTGATAGTTTAGCTCTGCTCCTTGTAGCGCTTTGCTTATGAAGTAGATGGTATCCATTTTCATCTTCCTGAACCAGGGCTAAGGCTATAGCTCGGCTTGCCACTGCCAAATAGAGGATGAGCTCTTCTCCCGCGATAGGTTAGGAGAGTATAGGGGGTTGGCCTAAGAATGCTTTAAAATTTTGAAAGGCTTGCTCGCATTCCTGGGTCCATTCAAATTGACTCGCTTTTTTTAATATCTAGTACAATGGTAGAGATTTCAATGCTGATCCTGCTAAGAACCTGGATAATGCTGCCAACCTTTCATTTAGTTGTTGGACTTTTTTGAGACAAGTCGGGCTCTTCATCTCTAATATGGTTGTGTATTTGTTCGGGTTGGCCTTTATGCCTCTTTGGGTGATAATGAAACCAAAGAACTTTAGGCCTCTACTGCAAAGGTGCATTTTGAAGGGTTTAATCTGATTCCATGCTTCCTTATTGTGTAGAATACCTCAGAGAGGTTGGATAAAAGGGTGATGTCGTCCTTGGTTTTGACGAGCATGTCGTCTACATATACTTCCATGAGTTTTCCTAGGTGGAAGGAAAACACTCTATTCACCAGTCATTGGTATATGGCTCTAGCATTTTTTAATCCAAAAGGCATCTCTACGTAACATTAATTAGCCTTGGGAGTGATGAAAAAGTCTTTTCTTGGTCTGGTTTGAACATCGGGATTTGATCTTATCCTGAGTATGCATCCATGAAGGACAAATACCGATATCCTGAGGTCGAATCTACCAAGGCATCAATGCTTGGAAGAAGATATAGATCCTTAGGAGAAGCCTTGTTAAGGTTGGTGAAATCAACACACATCCTCCATTTTCCATTCTACTTTTTTACCAAAACTATGTTAACTAGCCACAATGGATACTTTACCTCCCTTATGAATCTGGCTTCCAATACTCCCTGCACATGTTCTTCCATGACCTGTATCCTTTCGGGACTGAGTTTCCGACGCTTTTGCTGAATAGGTCTGGAACTCGAGTAGATGGCAAGCTTATAAGACATCAGGTTGGGATCTATACCAGGCATATCAGAGGCTTTCCAGGCGAAGAGGTCAGAGCTTCTTCGTAGGAGGTCAACGATTTGTGCTTTCAGACCTTTCGCTAGATTGGCTCTAATAGTTGTTGTCTTTTTAGCGTGGTTCTTGATTCGCACTTTTTCTATCTTTCCTTCAGGTTAGGAACATAGTTCTTTTCGAGTTCGGACACCGCCAAGTTCAATAGTGGTGACCTTTTTCCTGCCTGGGCTGCCTTTTAAATTAAGGCTTTCATTGTAACACTTTTATTCCAACTTTTGGTCTCCCTTTATAATGGCAATTCCTTCTGAAATGGAAAACTTCATAAATAAGTGAGGCATTGTTGGCGTAGAAACAACTGCCGCTAGTTGATTTAAAGTGGCCCGGCCTATTAGGGCATTGTACACTGACATGACGTCGACCACAATATAGTCGACGCTTAACATCCTTAACTTCGTGCCCTTTCCAAAGGTGGTCTATAGAGAGATAAATCCAAGAGATCAGATCGGCGTATCCCCTAGGCCGAAAAGGTTATCTGGGTATGTCTTCAAGTTCTTTTCTTCTAGCTCGAGTTTGTCAAAAGCAGGCTTAAACAGTATATACGTTGAACTTCCTTAGTCCACCAGAGTCCTATGGAGATTTGCATTGGTGAGGATCATTGTTATCACCATTGGATTGTCGTCGTGTAAGAACCGGAATAACTACTTTAATAAAATAATAATTTAATTGTCCAAAATCAGTTCAAAAATATAAAAAATTTCTTTTTAAAATATAAAGGTCAATTTAATTTCAATGAATTTTTCTGAGTTGGAAAATGTATCTTTTGTGAAAGATTTTTGTAACCGGTGCTTAAGCCAACAGTACCGGCTCTAGTATGTCCAGTACCATGTTTTGAGAAAAATAAGATTTTAAAAATTGAATTTAATATTTTGAAAGGATAAAAATAATTTAGAATAAAAAACGGGCCACTAATCTTAAAGGTTTTGGCCCAAAGTGGGTCAAACGGACAAAAAAGCTAACAGATTGGACCGAGCCCAAACCGGGCCCAAGGCCCAACATATATATACTCTATTGATGAGCAATTCAGCTCATTTTAACCCACAAGCAAGAAGGGAGGCGCTGAGATAGAGAAGGGAGAAGAGAGGAGAAGTTACTATTCACTTTCTCACTCTTTTGCTCATAACTTGAGCTATGGAGCTCCGATTGACGAGTCGTTTGTGGCCACGAGAAGCTCTTGTCGAGCTCTTGATTTGCAGCTAAGATTTATTGGTAAAAAATTGAAACTCAAGCTCCATCTTCCAGCCCTAAAAATTCTGCATTTTTGGGTTTGGTTTTTGAGTAAATTTTATGATTTTGGTTGTTTATGGGTGATCTAGCATTGAAATATTGTTGATTTTTCCCCTAATCTTGTGGGTAAACTAAGATTTTACTAAACCCTTGTGTTTAGTTATTTTGTGAACCTTAGGTTTGATGTTAGTATATTTTTTCATGTTAGATTGAGTTTTAGTGTTTGTTGGAGTTGGTTTGACGATTTAGATTTAGCTCGGTGGCTTCATTTTGGTTTTTGGTGTATTTTGGAAATCGACCAAGGTATGATTTTGGTTTACTTTATGTAATATGTAATGTTTCGTGAACCTTAGGCTAGTTGACCTTAAGATAGGATTGAATTGAATGTATATGTTTATTGAATATGAATTATGATTTAGTGGTTGATATAATATTGTATGGAGTGGATATGGTTCCGGAGTGATATTATATCTTGATGATTGTTGATCAATGATGTTGATGATCGATGTTGTAGTGGTGTTGTGTGGAATGAATGGAAACTTGTGGAATTGGGATAATGATGATAATTGTATAATTTGAGGATGAATGTGGAGAATTATTATGGCTAATGAGAGTTGTTGGTATTGTTTGATGATTGATGATGATTAATAGAAATATTATTGATAAATGAGGAGAACTATGTGTGTTTATGATGATTTTGGATGTTGATGAATAATAATTTTTATGGTGTAGAATGGTGTAATTGGGATATTATTGATGGTTGAGTTGAGAGAGGATTGGTATGAACTTTTTAGTGTTGTTTTAGTATTGTTGGGTTGTGAATAATTTGGTTTTGAATTGAAAGTTTTGGTAAAATTGAGTTTTTAAGGTTTTTGGTAAAAACGGATTTTAGGCCAACTTTGGCGAATCATATCTTGATCTATAGTCCTTGAAATTGATTGAATTTTATATCAAGTTAAAGATAATTCAAGGAGCTTTATAACGGTATAGATTTTGTGAAAATTGGAATTTTGTAGAAAACGATATGATCATTGGAAGTTGGTGTTGAAAACCTGAAATTCTATAATGTTGCAGAAATTGAGTTCTGGTTTGTGTACGTACACACACTGTTGTGCGCGTGCTCTGAGCAGGGGCCATGTTTTCACTTGTGTGTATGCACACCTTTGTATGCACGCACACCCTGTAAATTTTAAGAAACGTGCATACGCACACTCTGGTGTACACGCACACACAGGGATATGCCTGCTGTTAAGAGCGTTCTCACACTCTGGTGTGCACACACATTCTGTGAAAGTTGCAAGTTATGCGTACGCACCACATCATACATACGCAAAAGCTGGAAAACTCTTCTGGCCGTGCGTACGCACAACCCTATGCGTATGCACACTGCCCTATTTTTCAAAGAAAACCTTGTTTTTAACTATTTTATCTTCCCAGCAAGCTTGCAAACTTCCGTAATATTTATTTAAAACTTTTTTATACCAGTTTTAGGGTCTTGAATCAAGGGATAAAATAATAAGTGTACAAAAAGGGGTATTTTAGTTGAGTTTAGAAGACGGTGATTTAGGATTGGGAAGTTCTGTCGATGGATTAGTTGGAGTGTTTGGGCAGAGTGTTGAAGTGATCCTGGCTTGAGAAACATGAATGATTATGGTTAATGAAATGAGTATGAACGGAAGTGTGCTATGAGCAGTGGCCTCTGAAAAGGATTATGTGATTATGATATTCTTTATTCTCCGTCATAGGGGATGTGGCAGTCTCCCGCCTACGTTCGGATGTGAGGGTTGAAGCTGGGTTCCCATTCACATTTTTAACTCATGGAGAAGGTGGTAGGGCACTCATCCCTCAGAATTATTCCTCCTGAGTATGCATTTGTCTCTGGTTGCAAGGTGGTAGTGCACTAACCCACGGAATCATGGGGCATCCAAATAAAGGTGGTAGGGCACTCATCCCTCGAAATTATTCCTCCTGAGTATGCGCAACAGAGGGACTAATCCAGGAGTTGCCGACCGGATTTTGTGTCGGGTTTGGCACTATAACCGATATATGATATCACAACAAATAGGACATGCATTTATCGTATGCATCTCTTATGTGCTTGGTTGCTTTGGTTACTGGTAATTTGCCTAAATGTATAATATGCATAATTGCTTCTTGAATTACTTGTTATACATGAATAATACATGTGTATTACTTATGATTGTCTGGTGTTGAGGCGGTTAGGTAGGCGGTGGCGATGGGGTCGCATGGGGGTAGGTTGGTGAAGGCTGTGGGATACAGCGGTGTGACTAGTTTTAGTTAGAAATCCCCTAAGTTTTGATAACCCTACTTATGGTTTATAGTTTAATTTATTTCTTTTGTTAAGGCTTGAAAATTTGTTAGGTGTGAAGTTATAGGATTGCCTTCGGTGTCCCAGAACCTTACATCTTATATATTGGGCACTGTTACCATACTGAGAACCTCCGGTTCTCAAACCATATGTTGTTGTTGTTTTTCAAATGCAGGTCGCAACCCACCACGGTGAGTTTGCGGATGTGGTGACAAAGTGGAGTATGATCTTCCTTAAGTTTTATTCACTTTACTTTTGTATTAGCACTCTCACCTTTTTTATATTTAACATTTTTGCCTTAGAGGCTTTATTTCTGAAAAACTTTTAGAGATAGGTTGTTGCTGTTTTAAACTTCAAAATTCTGTTGTATTCAGTTTGATTAGCTGGCCTAAACTCCGCAGGCTGGGACTAGTCCTCTTTTTGGTATTTCACATATATATATATATATATACATATTGTTTACTTAAATTATTACCTTGTGTATCCTGGAGCTATCTACAAGGTTCTATATATATTATTATGTCTTGTTCTTTCGTGCCTAAGCATTTTAGTTTTCGTGTGTGAACGTTTCGCGTTTCATAATTTCACTTTATGAAATTTGAGCTTTTATTCTTTCATCGGACTTCTAGTATTACTCTTTCTTTCTACATATATAATATTTTATGAGCCTTAGAATTGTCGTGACACTTTGTTATCCTTCGCTTTACGGCGCGAGGTAAGGCTTAGGATAATGGGATATTACATTTAGTCGTATCAGATCAATTTGTTCTCGTGAGCATGAGGATGGACTGATTGTGCTTCATTGTATACTCTATGTCTTTTTCTTTCATGCTATTTAGGTTATCTGCTTGATATATGTATAGCATGCTTGTTTGTGAGTGTCTTTTTGGGATAATTAAAGCACTAGGCTTTTAATATTGAGACTGATCACTTTGATATCGACTGTTTGGTGTGGACAGGAATCCTAATGGCTACTCGCGGATGAGGTCGTACGCGTATACGGAGAGAAACTGGGAATGACTGACCGGCCGATAACCATGCCGAGTTTATGGCGGCAATGACTAATCTAGCTAACACCATGCAAACAAATGCTATTGTGACTGCTCAGGCTATGGAGAAAATGAGACATGGGAATGGTAACAGCAATAGAACTGGAGAAGGTACGCGAAACGGTTTAGGTGGTGGTGTTTCGATGACGTTAGCGACCTTTTTGAAGGTCAACCCGCCAAGTTTTAAAGGATCAACGGACCCTACTGAAGCAGATAACTGGTTTCAAGCCATGGAGTGTGCGTTGCAAGCTCAACATGCTCCGGAGAATCAGTTCGTGGAGTTTACAGCCTATCAGTTGTTGGAGGAGGCTCAACACTGGTGGTAAGGGGAATGCCGACTGATGCAACTACAAAATGGGACATTCTATGGGAACTGTTTCAGACTTTGTTCTATAGGAAGTACTTTCCTGAGTCAGTGAGGGAGGCTAAAGAGTTGGAGCTTGTGCAGCTGAAGCAAGGCTCATTGTCAGTAGCAGAGTATACAAGTAAGTTTAAGGAACTCTGTAGGTTCTCTAGAATTTGTCAGGGTGCTCCTGAGTCACGAAAGTTGGAAATACATCAAGTATCAAGGAGGATTCAAGGATGACATCATGACGCCTGTGGCTCCTTTGGAGATAAGAAGGTTCTCGAAGCTAGCAAACAAATCTCGAGTAGTGGAAGAATGTGCTAGGAAGGTGGCTATGGCGAGGGATGACCGCCGAGGATCCTGTGGAGAGGGTCGCGATAAAGACTTTGCACCAAAAGGGCGAGACTTCAAGAGAAATGGTGAAGGGAAGCGGTTAAGAGCTTACTCCCTTGATTTGAGGTGTCAGAGGTGTGGGAACTACCATCCGAATAAGCCATGTCGGTTAGGTATGAAGCTATGCTACAAGTGTGGTGCCCCAGAACATTTGGTTAGAGATTTTCCATGCTGAGGAACATAGGAGGCAGGACAATCGTAACAACAGAGTTGAGGTAATTATGAAGCCAGTAACCAAACCTTAACATATTTTCATAAGTATAGAATATCGTCATTTCTGATATTAGAACTTAAGGTTACGTCGAAGGAAGCGAAGGTGAAAAGGAAGATTCTTTTAGATGTAGTTGAAAAATCAGATCCTAGATAAAGAGTAATCAGAGTGACGCATTCGAAGACGAGAGGGAACATCGACACGGTAGAACGCTTCGAGGAGGATATATCGCGTAATTCGAATTTTTGAGGGCAAAAATTTTATTAGGAAGGGAGAATGTAAGAACCGGAATAACTGCTTTAATAAAATAATAATTTAATTGCCCAAAATCAGTTCAAAAATATAAAAATATTCTTTTTAAAATATAAAGGTGAAATTTAATTTCAATAAATTTTTCTGAGTTGGAAAATGTATCTTTGCGAAAGATTTTTCTAAAAATGTGTACCGGTGCTCAAGCCGGCAGTACCTGCTCTAGTCTGTCCACTACCATGTTTTGAGAAAAATAATATTTTGAAAATTGAATTATTATTTTGAAAGGACAAAAATAATTTAGAATCGAAAATCGGGTGCTAATCTTAAAGGTTTTAGCCCAAAGTGGGCCAAACGGACCAAAAATGCTAACAGGTTGGACCGGACCCAAACCGGGCCCAAGGCCCAACATATATATATATATACTCTATTAATGTGCAATTCAGCTCATTTTCACCCACAAGCAAGAAGGGAGGCGCTGAGAGAGGGAAGGGAGAAGTGAGGAGAAGTTACTAATTCACTTTCTCACTCTTTTGCTCATAACTTGAGCTACGGAGCTCCGATTGAGGAGCCGTTTATGGCCACATGAAGCTCTCATCGAGCTCTTTATTTCTAGCTAAGCTTTGTTGGTAAGAAATCGAAACTCAAGCTCTAGTTTCCAGCCCTAATAACTCTGCATTTTTGGGTTTGGTTTTTGAGTAAGTTTTGTAATTTTGGTTGTTTAGGGGTGATGCATTGGAATATTATTAGGTTTTGCCCCTAATTTTATGGGTAAGGTAAGGTTTCACTAAACCCTTGTGTTTAGTTATTTCGTGAAGCTTAGGTTTGATGTTAGTATATTTTATGATGTTAGATTGAGTTTTGGTGTTTGTTGGAGTTGGTTTGAGGCTTTGAGTCGAGCATGGTGGCTTCATTTTGGTGTTTGGTGCATTTTGAGAATCGGCCAAGGTATGGTTTCGGTTTTCTTTATGTAATATGTAATGTTTCGTGAATCTTAGGCTAGTTGACCTTATGATAGGATTGAATTGAATGTATATGTTAATTGAATGTGAATTGTGATTTAGTGGTTGATATAATGTTGTATGGAGTGGATATGGTTGAGGAGTAATATTATATCTTGATGGTTGTTGATGAATGATGTTGATGATCGATGTTGTAGTAGTGTTGTGTGGAATGAATAAAAACTTGTGGAATTGGGATAATGATGATGATAATTGTATAATTTGAGGATGAATGTGAAGATTTATTATGGCTAATGAGAGTTGTTGGTATTGTTGATGATTGATGATGATTAATGGAAATATTATTGATGAATAAGGAGAACTATGAGTGTTTATGATGATTTTGGATGTTGATGAATAATGATTTTGATGGTGTGAAATGATGTAATTGGGATATTATTGATGGTTGAGTTGAGAGAGGATTGGTATGAACTTTTTAGTGTTGTTTTGGCATTGTTGGGTTGTGAATAATTTGGTTTTAAATTGACAGTTTTGGTAAATATGAGTTTTTAAGGTTTTTGGTAAAAACAGATTTTAGGCCAACTTTGGCAGATCATATCTTGAGCTAAAGACTTTGAAATTGATTGAATTTTGTATCAAGTTAAAGATAATTCAAGGATCTTTAAAACGGTATAGATTTTGTAAAAATCAGAATTTTGTAGAAAAAGATATGATCAGTGGAAGTTGGTGTTAAAAATCTGAAACTCTGTGATATTGTAGAAATTGTGCATTCTGGTTTGTGTGCGTACGCACACTGTTGTGCGCGTGTTCTGAGCAGGCGCCATGTTTTCACTTGTGAGTATGCACACCGTTGTGTGCATGCACACCCTGTAAATTTTAAGAAAACGTGCGTACGTACACGCTGGTGCTCACGCACACACAGGGATATGCCTACTATTGAGAGCGTTCTCACACTAAGTTCTCACACAGGGATATAACCAGTTGTCTGCTTCCATGGGGTTGGTTGAACCTCGAAAACTCGGCGGATGAACGTTGAGAAAAGTAGCCAAGGTCATCGGAGCACCTCCCATATTATCACCATTTCCTTCAGCATTATCATTCACATTTTCCTCACTATTTCTATTTCCATTCCTAGCCGGTTGGCCTAACCTCTGCACAGCTTGCAGAGTCGCAGCAGCATTAGCCTCCATGGTGTTTGCTAGATTCGCCATCGCCGCCAAGAATTTGGCATGGTTATCGGCCGGTTGCTCATTCCTACTCTCGGCTCGTGAACATGTACGACCTCGTCTGCGAGTGGCAACTAGGGTTCCTTTCTACACCAAACAATCGATATCAACGCGATCAATCTCAATATCAAAAGCTTAGTACTTCAATTATCCCAAACAGGCACTCACAAACAAGCATGCTATGCAATATCAAGTAGATAACCTAATAGCATCAAAGAAAAATACATACAGAGTATGCAATGAAGCACAATTGGTCCATCCCTCAGGATCATGAGGACGAATCGCTCTGATACCACTAAATGTAACATCCTAATTAGCCTAAGCCTTACCTCGCGTCATAAAGCAAAGGTTAATCAAAGGTTACGATAGTTCTATGCTCATACATATAATATACAGAAGAATTAATATAATCTAGAAGCCCAATGAAAGATATACAGCTCAAAAACAGGACTTAAAAAGTGCAAAACATACACACGAAAGCTACTAACTTAAAGTACAAGATATAGACATAATATAACAAAATAATGGAGTATAATAGTGTAAAGATCTAGCCTCGGCTCGCGGAGTTTAAGCCGGCTAGCAATATACAGACCATACATAAATCTGACAGTTAAAAACAGCTTATACAAGTTTTTCTCTCTCAAAATAAGCCTCTAGGCAAAAGCAAAATACAAAAGTGAGAATATATATATATATATATATATATATATATATATATATATATATATATATATACAAAATAATCAAATGACTTCAAAACAGAACCAGGATCCTCCGCTTCTGTCACCATCAAAGCAACTCACCGAGGTGGGTTGCTACCTGCATCTGAAAAATAACAACAGAATATGGTATGAGAACCGGAGGTTCTCAGTATGGTAACAGTGCCAAGTGATGTAAGATATAAGACCCCAGTTCGCCAGAGGCAATCCTGGAACTTCATATCCATCACAAGATTCATCTTAAAGCATAACTAAACTGTAAAGCATAAATAAACCTCAACATAATAAAAAGGGTAATCTAACTTAAGGATTTTCTAATCTACATTTCTCCGCTGTCCCACAGCCTTTACCAACCTATCCTCCATGCGATCCCATCACCACCGCCTTCCGAACCTCCTCAATCCTAGTAGAAAGCACAATTAATTACAATGCAAGTAATACACAAGTATCGGCATAAATGGCAAGTAATTCAGGTAGACAATTAGACATGTTATACAATTAGGAAAGCAATTACAAGTCAGAAAAGCAAACAAATAGATAAAAAATGCACATGATGAATGCCTATCCTAATAGGCTGTGATATCACATTGTCAGTTCAACTACCAACCTGATACATCTCCATGGAGATGTCACCCTTCGGAATCATCATTGGGAACCCCCGAGATATGATGCACGGAACACCATCCAGGATTTTGTGCCTGCACACTCTAGTGATCCGAAGGGATGCGAGCAGGATACTCTTGCCACGGACCTCAAATCTCAACGCAAGTGGGACGAACCACCGCCTTTACACCGCCGCCGCTACCACGATAGGCAGGATCCAACCGTCGTCTATGCCAGGCGCATAGTGTCTTATCAATCTCAATATAAAATGATACATCAGTGGTTTTCAGAAAATATTTTTCAGTATAGCATGGATCCATCATTTCATTCTGAGTCCTCGACTCATCTCAACCACTGTCAAATCAACATTTCTATTCTGAACTCATCAGTTCATCAATTCTCAATTCATATACCAATCTTCCTTCACACTTCACAAACCCATCCTCAATACACCCGAAACCGAAGCCTCCATTCTCTAACTTTTCCAAAAAATATCAAACTAAATCTCTTAGGTTCTTTCCCATGTTTTAATGCTCGAAAATAAGCCCAAGAGTCTTAGAATGGTGTCATAGAAGCTTACAAGCTCGTTGGGAAGGTGAAATGGTTAAAAACAAAGTTTAAGTTTGCAAAGCAGGGCATGTGCGTACGCACAGGGGTGTACGTGCGCATGCCCAGGAGAAGTTTTAAAAAGTGTCCGTACGCATAGAGGTGTGCGTACGCACAAGTGCAAAATTTCACAATTCTGTTCGGTCGCACACGGCGTGCTAGCTCCCTCAACAGAACGCACCTTCCAACGTGTGCGTGCGCACAGGTTGTAATACTTCATTGGTTATGTGCGCGCACAGGTTGTGATGGCGCTGTAAACAGAAGGCCTTCCCCTGTGTATGCGTACGCACAAGGCTGTGCGTGCACACACAAACCAGAAATTACAAATTCTGCAACATTGCAGAAATTCAAATTTTGACACCAACTTTCCACAATCATATCTTCCTCTACCAAAATCGGATTTCCACAAAACTTGAACCATTTTAAAGCTTGTTCAATCATCTTTCATTTGGTATAAAAATCATTGAATTTGAAGCAAGGTAGCTCAAGATATGATTCATGGAAGTTCACTAAAATTTCAGTTTTACCCAAAAGTTCACAAAGTTTCAATTTTCCACAATCCTCAACCAAAATCAAACCAAAAAGCCTTCCAAACCCCAATTTACATCAAAATCCACCCTTTGTATCACCTTCCACCATTCATACCACATTTTTCACCCATATTACCATATCATCAACCTCAACATCACATATATCATACTAAACCATTTTTCAATCCACACAATCATCCATCATCATTATATCATTAACAATCATCATAATTAAACTCATTCAACCTCAATCCCATTCTTCAACATCATTTTATCATCATTAACAATCACATTTCATCAAAATAGCCAAAGCTCATCAATTCATCATGCATCATACCTCAACAATTCCAACAACTAATTTAATTCAATCCTATCCTATGGGTCACTAGCCTAAGTGTCTAGAAATATTATATACTATATAGAGAAAACTGAAATCATACCTTATCCAATTTTCAATATGTACTAAAATCCCAAATTGGGCTCAAGATAAGCTTTCAACCAAAATCCAAGCCACCAATTACTCCAACAAGCATTAACAATCACCAACAAGCTCCAATATTCAAGCTAACATCACACATTTCATATAAATCAAAATCTAATACTCACCATAAATCAATTTACAAGGGTTCAAGAGAAACTCACCTTACCCAACAGTTTTGAAAGCCAAACCCAATAGGAATAAAAGGCTAGAGTGCACCTAAACACCCAAAATCACAAAACTTCACTTAATCAAAAACCCTAGGATTCGAAATTTTGGAAAGAAGAATTGAGATGGATTTGTGATTTTCTTACCAGTTTCTTGGGTGGTTTGTAGAGCTCTTCGCATGGATCGCGTGACTGCAAACGGTACGGCGATCGGAGCTCCGTAGCTCAAGATATGAGCTTGAGAAGTTGAAGGTGAATAGTAACAATAGGGTTTCTTCTTCCTTCTCTTCTCAGCTGTGTGAGTGTGTTTATGAGAGTGGAATGCTGAATGGGTTCATTAATGAACGTATATATATGTTGGGCTTGGGCCCAACTTGGGCCCGGTTCAACTCGTTAGCGTTTTTAGCCTGTTTGGCCCAACTTTGGGCCAAACCTTTAAAATTAACGTCCGGTTTTCCATTTCTAATATTTTTCTAAGGTTTTTGACAGTTTTAATTTTTCTTGCATAGTACCGGACAGACTTAAACCGGTTCAACCGGTTCGGCTGCCGATTTACGGTTTTTCTCAATTTTTGGGCAATATTAATTATTTAATTAGACAGTTAATTAGTCGCAGTTCTTACACGTTGCTTATTCAAATGAGCAAATCCGATCCTACATCATCGTACCCGACTTCTTATGAGGTCGGGCAAGTAAAAAGGGACCACCTTTTTTGGTGGGTCTTTATCTTTATTGGGCCTTACTTTATGTTTTGAATCAGAGTATGAATAGTAAGATTTATTGTTAATTAGTATTTAAAAATTACTGATATCATAGAATTATCTCCAATATTAAATCTAATTTCCATTTTAATTTGGGTCTTATAGGATTTGAAATAGTGATTTGAAATTAAAAGTGAAATTAAAGTAAAATTTGCTTCTCCAATTCTTAGTCTTAGTTTAGTTAGAATTTTATATTATTTTTAATTATTTCATCAATATAATTTTATGTGTGGAAAAATTTTATTTATTTTTCATCAAGGTGATACCGGTTTTATTTCGTCAATCAACTCCAATACAGATTTTAATTCTAATCAGTTCATTTTTTAAAATTGTCAAAAATGATACTCTAAAAACAATTCATTAGAGATGTTCTTAGGATAAGATATGTGAATTGATTGCAAAATTTATATCCTAGTTCCTAAATTATTTTTTGAAAAGAAAATATAGTATTTCGGTAAATGAGAATACTATACAGGGACTTTTCCAAAGCTTTAAAATGAGAATTTGTTAAGAGACCATTTTTAAAAAAAAAAAGTGTAAGTTTTATATCAAGTTTTTATTAATTAAAATATATTACTTTTCTAACATCTTTTGTATATTTTTATATGTATAATTGTATATTAAATGAAACTAATTTTCTCCAGGAGAATTTTGACAACTAAAGATTTGTGACCAAAACATGAAGATGCAGCTTTCACAATTAGAATATATTGGGAAGATGTGAGGATTTAAAATAAAATGTATTGTAGTTTTTTTTTTTTTTTTAAATATACATATATAAGGATATCTGATAGCAATACCAAGTTTGACTGATTTGTAATATATATATATATATATATATATATATATATATATATATATATATATATATATATATATATATATATAATTCTAGCTTGTGTGTGTTTTTTTTATCAAATAGATTAAACAATCTCTAATTCTACATATCACAACACACTTACATTATACACTTATTCACACAACACTAAAAGATTTATTTTCAATATTTGATACATTTATCAAAATTTAAAATTCGAATATACCATATTAAGAGATATATGAATTACCACCCGAACTAAGACCTCAACTGCAGCCTGTGTGTTTAAATAAGTGAACAAATTATATATCAAGTATATATGAGTCTTCAAAATGGAAGTCCATTTTATTTAAGGAAAGTCCGATAGGTTAAAGGGTCAACATGTTTAGTTTTTTTTTTTTTATCTGAATATGTAATTTTGTTGTTTTTAAAAAAAAATTATATTTTGGACTATAATATCAATTTTGGACTAAACTTTGCCCTTTTAATAGGTTATTTAGAATTTGAAATATTTTATTACTACTTAAGATATTTAGACTGGATTGTTAAAAAATTGCTAAAAAAATTAAAAATTAGAAAAAAATAATAGGAAAAATTTTAAACGGCTTAAACAGGTTGCTCATTTAATCAAGAGTTAATGAGGCTAAAGCCGTTAAATGTCTTATTTTAACAGGCCTATTTTTATAGAGTAATACCTGCCTATTTAAGGTTATTAAACGAGTAAATAGTTAAATTAGTCTCTCAAAGATCATACGATCTCTAATTTGGTCTCCGAAAGATTTTTTTAGTCAAACTCATCCTCAAAATATTTTAATTTAGTCACGTTAATCCTTTCGTCACTTTCTACGTTAACAGCGTTAACAGAAAGTGACATGGCACGTTAAGTTACTTGACAGCACATCCTCTACATCCTAATTGACAGTCAATACAATATCTTTATAAAATTTGGTCAACTCAGTCTCTAAATAACAAACCCTAATTCCAAAATGTTACATATATATCCCTTTCCTATACAGTATAATTGTAGCATTTCAGATGGTAAAATTTGAGGTCGTCGGTATGATGATTCATGAAAATGGAGGTTGCGGTGGTGGAACTAATCAACTTTTAGCTATTGAAAATGTTTAAGCAACTAAAATAAAACCCTAATCCCTAAAATGATTTTGAATTTCAGCCAAGAAACACCAACAAAAAATAGAATTTAATAATGACACAATCTTAAAAAGAAGTTCAGTAACAGAAAAAATAAATAAAAAAATTTTCCTTCCACAAAATTGAATTCCGCAAAGAAAATGCGATCCCCAATACCAAACAACAAAACAAACACTAAACATAAACAATGATAAGAGAAATTGGTAACTAGTGCTCTTTTAATATTCAGAAGAACAGAATTCTTGATCAATTTTCATGAATCAACAAAGAGCAAAATCCTAACCCCACAATTGATTTCCAATTCCAACAAAAAATACTAACAAGAAATAAATTTTCTCAACGGCACAATTCTAAAAACAAGTTTAGTAACCATAACAAAATAAAACCTTAAACAACGACAAAAATGACCGTCGGTCACGTCTTCAATCGCTGTGAAGCCACTCCTCAACGGCGAACTTGCGAACACGATGCGCCGGATATTTCAATCGGCGACGATGATGAAGGCTTCTTCGTCTTCTCCTCAGCGATGTCGAAAATGAAATGAGAGGGAGAGTCTTGTGAGAGAAAACATGGACATCGCACCAGATGCTTCAATCGGCAACGATGGTGAAGACTTCTTCGTCTTCTCCTCAGCGACGTCGAAAAGGAAGTGAAAGGGAGAGTCTTGTGAGAGAAACAGGGACGCCACACCGAATGCTTCAATCGGCGACAAGGATGAAAATTTCTTCATCTTCTTATTGTCGTGGAAAAGGGAGGAGAGGAAGACTCTTCGGCTTGTGTGTTATTGTGACTTTTGAGTGAATGTAAGTGAGAGAGATCAAAATGACGTAGTTTCAATCACTGCCACTCACCCTTAAAAACGACGGCGTTTTAATGTTGATCTATCTCTTAACGTGCCACGTCACTTTCTATTAACACCGTTAACGTAGAAAGTGACTGAAGGACTAACATGACTAAACTAAAATCTTTTAGGGATGAATTTGACTAAAAAAAATTTTCGGAGACTAAATTGAAAATTGCGTGATTTTTCAGAGACCAATTTAACTATTTACTCGTTATTAAACGGATTAGCATAAAAAATTAGGTCTATTTTAGTAGTCTTAATTGAAATATCGTAATGTCATTATTATTTGAAAAAGCAAAAATAGAGAGAATAAATTTAGCTTTAACTAGAAAAAATCTTTCAATGTGTAAAATAAAGAAAAGAAATTTGTGTGTTTTTAAGATATTTTCCATGGAAAATCAAGTCATGGAAGTGGTTTTATTCATGATAGGAGAGAAGAAGTGACTTGAAATTTAAGTGCAATATAGTTTTATTTTAATGAACAGAAAAATGTTGTTTTGTAACATATCTAAATATATATGATTTTTTGTGCTTAGTATGTATTTAGATCAAGGTTGGGTACTTTTAAGCTGCGTTTATTTGCAGAGACAAGAATATGGAGACATAAAATCGTATTTGATAGAGGAGATATGGATAGAGACAATGTGTTCAGGGATACTGAATTAGTGTATTTTGTGTCCATCTTAACAGGAAGGACACGGAGACACTAACAAGGGACACAGCTTATTTTTTATTTTTTCTTTTATTATTCTTGTTAATTTTTTATAATTATATTTTTTATTATTATATTTTTCGTCTCAAATTTTTTGAATGAAAAAAATGAGAATAAATTAAATTTTTATAATTTGTTCTAATTTATCACCAAACAGGATATAAAAACACAATTTTATGTCTCTATCCTTTATGTCTTATTCTCAGTGTCTTATCTTATCCTATCTTAGAAACAAACACAACCTTAGGAAACAAACATCTATTATTAATGACTATCTTATTCATTAGCATTATTCTTATTATTATGGGTGATATTACGAAAAAAGAAAAAAAAAATTGCAAATATAATTTTTACATATTTTAATTGAATTTGTTACAACCACAATTTGTGGAAATCCTAGATTAATAAACTATGGAATGTCTAAGGATTATGTTATCGATATTTGTTCCAAAAACATGTGTCACTTGATAAAGTTTTGGATAGTGTTGTCCAAAAGTGATCTATGTGATACTCGAGTAATAAGTGATTGTGGGTTTAGGGTTTATAGTTATCTAATTTTTCTATTGTTTGTTATAAAGTTACTTGACGGGAAGTCTTGAAGCAATAGTTGAGTGGTTTTGGTGTGACTTCAAAGTTACATGTTCAAACCATGTAAACAACCACCGATATAATTATCAAGTTAGGCGGTAAGATTTGTAACTAATCACTACTTTATTTCTTATTTTGTCATAAATCGCAAGATAATGCAAACAAAAAAAAAACAAAAAAATAACACACGATAATGCATAGAGTAGTAATAAGTTTTGCATCTAAATATTATATTGTATTTAATTTGTTTTATTTTGTTAATTTGTGGGTATCGACAAGATACAACAACTTGAATTTGGAGAAACTTTCTTGACCTACAGACTTCTTCGGTCCGTGCAACGCACGAGCTTTCTGCTAATTTATTGTCAAAGGCACTGCATTGGCGTAATACTTGCCTAATAACCCCAAAAAAAAAAAAGGTTGCAATAAATTACAGAAAAGGAAATTGTACTAGGCAGACCACGGAATTTCTGGTTAGGTTATCATCCTTTGGCGGCATAAAACAAACTAACAGCCACTTTACAGAAGCTGTGTACATCCCAATATCAGCGGCTATAGGGAGGGGAAAAGCGAAAAGAAACGATATATGCTTTGGACAAATTCAATTTAAATATGCAAGTTCTTCGTATGATTCATGTTTCTAAATCCTATGGATTGACCTGTACATTTCTAACCATCTTTTGATTTTCCTTGACCGTGGGAGATTCCATTTCGAACACCTGCCTCTGGACATTTATGATAAAATTTACACTAAACTGAATAAACTTCGTCTGCCAAACTACAAAACTGGGCCTTATCAAATATGTAATAATTACAGGCAAAAACATACATCCGCGGCACCTTATCAATTTTTCGAGCTTCTAAACAGAAAAGCAACCTGCGATCCTTTAAATATCTTCATCAGAAATCCTATTGGACCACATAACCTCAATTTCAAGAGTTCGGGATGAACCGTCTTTATTGCCATCATGATGATTAAGACTGAATATTCCGCTATAAACTCCTTCAGTCACAACTTTATCGATTTGGATAGTGACTCTTCCGAGAGTTGTCTGGGGAGAAAGGCACAAGAGTTTAAGTCAGAAATTAAAGCAGAAGGTTTAGGTGTTTGAATGGTCGAGTACTTGAGTAAGCAGGAAGGTTCGAGAAAGAGCTAAGGGATCATTATATTTTCTACCATGTCAAATTAGTTAAGACATACTAGTGTGTGATTGGTTTATCTATTTTCTGTTTTCAATGTGAAAACATGTTTGGTTCATTTTATTTTAAAACAATTTTAGAAAATGTTTCCGGGAAAAATAGAAAATTTTGAAAAGGTCAAATTCATGTTTTTCATTGTTTTCCATACCCATTACTGAACTGAAAACACGGTGGCAGTTTAGAAATATTATTTCAACATGATTGTTTTTCTTTTCTGCGGTTCATCTTCCTCCTCCTCCCTCTTTCACCATCACTGAGCCTCATCTTCCCTCTTCAGCTGCTGCTAACCGCAACTTCAATAGCTTCCTTCTTTTGCAACCCTAATCCTCCAATCCGATTGTGCAGGCGCTTCCGCGGTCACATCCGTATCACCTTCAACAGACAACAGCGACAAAGCTCTGTCCTCGTCCTCCGACGACGCCATTGAAACTGTTTCATACAACTATGCTTGTTGATGTCGAATTATTGGAGGGTGGTCAGTGGAAGATGATTGGTCGACGAGAACCTGAATTTAGTTCTTAAAAACCATCACCATTCCCCATCCAAGACTTGCTCTGTTTCTTGCCATTCGTTGATGTCCTCTGAATCTCTGTTATCCACGCTATGAGGAGTTCAATTTTGTGCAAAGCTTCAACCACTGCTTGTTATTAGAGCTAAAACTGGATAGAAAGATCTACTCCACCATTGTTGATCTACCTCTAATTTTTTGCCCCTTTTTTTAATGAAATTTTTGGGAATTTTATGTTGATTGTCTCGCTCTATCTTGAGAAAATAGCATACCAATCATAATTTTCAATATTTTCATTTTTTAGAAATAGAAAAAACAACAAAACAAACATGTTTCTTAAAAATTAAAAAAGCAAGCTATTTTGGAAAATGAAAAGTGAAAATGAAAATTGAAATGTTTTCTTAAACCAAACACATTTTCAACCAACATAGAACAATTTTGTCACCCTCTGGTCACACAGAACAAGGAAGTGCAGTTAGTAGTAATCCTTGTGGCAGTCAACAACACAATTAGGGCTGGAAGTGAGTCAATCCAGCTCATGAGCCAGCTTAAACTCGACTCGTTAATAGCTTAATAAGCTAAACTCGTGAACTGGCTCGATTTTATATATATAGGTTTAATTACTTTGTTAGTCCTTATAGTTTCACAAAATTTTTAATTAGGTCCCTATACTTTTTTTCCTTTTAATTGAGTTCTTGCACCAAAATTTTTTTTTAATTGGATCCCTATACTTTTTTTTTCCTTTTAATTGAGTCCCTGCACCAATTTTTTTTTTAATTGAATCCCTATACAATTAAGTCAATTACTGTCAAGAGGGACCTAATTGAAAAAAAAATTGGTACAGGGACCCAATTAAAAGGAACACCTAATTGAAAAAAAAAATTGGTACAGGGACCCAATTAAAAGGAAAAAAAGTATAAGGACCTAATTAAAAATTTTGCGAAACTATAGAGACAAACAGAGTAATTATATATATATATATATATATATATATATATATATATATTAATACACATATCTTATACGCATTTAATCTATACTTTTAATATTATATATACCTATGAAATAGTAATATATAATTCTATATATACTAATGATCTTAATTATTTAAAATTTTATATTTATTTTTATATATAATTTTGATGTAGGACAAATAAAAAATTTATAATTTATTGATATAGAATTATAGATTATATTCCTATTATTTGAACCAACTCGTGAGCTTGAACTAGCTCGTAAGTTTTCGGTGAGCCGAGCTTGAACTTAAGAAATAAGCTCGATTGTTAATGAGTCAAGCTCGGCTCACTTCCAGCCCTAAACACAATATTAGTCAAGATATAAGGACATAAATTAGCGAAATTTATCCTTTCCAACATCAAACTGGTAAGACTCAATGCATGAAAATAGAGAATGAGTAATCATTAGCAGAATAAATATCCAGTTACCTTCCCAAAAGTATTCTTGCTTTTGCATACAATATGAAGTTTTTGGCCCTTTGGAGGCACATCAAATGCCCACGTGAATCCTTCTTTCCATTCTGGAGAAGTACCATGAACCATCTAAGAAGCAAACACAACACGATAAAAATAAATGCTCTTCCACATAAAAAACTGGACCGAGTCAAAAGTAGATCATATCTGAAATAAATTTTGGCAGAATTATACAATCAAAACTAAAACTTTTTGGGCTAGGAAATTTGAGAAGAGCAAACAAAAGTTTGTTGGACAGAATTTTAACCTGTGTCCATGAATATTTTAAAAAGAAAAAGAAAATAAAAAAGAACAAAGGACTAACATTTCAGGTCCAAATGAAAATTAATAAACAGCAAAATGTACAAGCTTAGATATAAAATTGGTGCTCTTGCATGATGGAGCAAATTGATTATTCTTAGGAAAGAATACCTTGGTTTGGTTTGGAGGACCATTGCCTATTGTCAACCTGCAAAATGCACATGTACCTCCCATAGTTTGCTTGAGGTTATTTCCACGCTTAATGATGACAGTCAAACAACCTGGTAAGCAGTGCAGAAGAGAATCTGCCCTCTCATGGAAGCTTGGTGGGCAGGTTTTCATGAGCATTTGCAAGATGGGGATCGCTTCAGCAGCAACTATAGCCTGAGACTTTGCAATATCTATTGGCATAGTTGACCAAGATTGTTTCAGCAAGCAAAAGGTATCAAGTACGGAGTCCTGAGCTGCTTCACCGCCAGATTTAAGAGCTCCTACCAAATGAGGAATACAAACTGTTGCAGCTTCGGACACATGGAGCTTAGGGAAGTTCATGAATATCACATGCAGTGTTTTCAAAACCTCTTCATTGATTGTGGCAGTTGACCACAACTCTCTTTCCAATGAAGCTATATATATATAACAAACCAACTAAACTTATAAGTAATATATTTGGTATTTATCTAACAGACAAGGAAAAGAAACTTATTATACTAGCTGCCATGCAGCAGAAAATCCTTCATACACCATCCCCTTATGCTAAAATGAAACTACAAAGAGAAATGTATATAATAAACTTAGTATTTTTCGTATTTAGTTGCAGCACAATGCACGCTGCTTCAATGACAACTCTTCTGACAAGCAAGTTTTATAGGATAGGATTAGACATGTGCCATCTATTTTGTGTAAAGCTCATGATATTTATAGAACACTTTTCCTCGGACAGTTTGAGAGACTGGAAAGCTATGCTTCATAGATAACTCTTTTGGCTGTTTTTTGCTCATGTATGGAGGAACTCTTATCCTCTATATTGTATTATTCTTCTCTTCATCTTAATAGAATTCTTCTCTTACGAATAAACAGCGAAATTAGGATTTACAATTGGAAATGAAGAGAATGGACGGAGATCAACTTATTTATATACCTTGACATTTCCAATTACACAAAAACACGTCTAGTATGGAAAGGCAACAACTTGTTGATTAAAACTCAGTTTTCTAATTTCAGAAAGTCTAAAACCAGATATAGGCTGAAGCACAAGTCCTATGTGTACAAATTCAAATTTGTACAAATTCAAATCTGTACAAATTCAAATCATACTGGCTCAAACAAAAAGCGGCATTTCAAATAACAATCATTCCTCACATATGACTACACTTCTTGCTTAAAACTATATCTCTGTAAAACATTAAATTAAAACTTTTATACTACAAATCGGAATACATACAGAAAACATCGTTGGAAGCCCCCTCCTGTCACCATAATAAGTCCACAAGGACCCCGAGAAAAGGCTCAAAATATAACTTAATCGCCGCAGCTCTAGTGTAATTCTTTCTTTGAAGTTTGAAAATTTAAAACTAGTACATCAAAATTCGACATCTGTACTCACAAATATTATAGTTTAATAATGCCCATCAAAGCATCCCATACAATTTTGTAGTCAAGTCATAGAATAGATTGTGTTGACAAAAGCAAAGTAAATGATAGTATGACAGGTTTTGAAGCTTGAAAATGTGTGCTATTGAACGAATTTCTGGGGACTACATTAAACCAAAGAGAGAACTAAGCAGAAATAGGCTTACTACAACGATGATAGATGATAGTATGATATGATGCAATGGCTCTGTTTGATCCCCATTGTTGTTATTGTCGTACATTAAACCAAAGATATGAACAGGAATTAACTTGCATCTCAAGTAAAGAACAAATCAGGTAATATCAAACAGACATGATTACTAACAAAAATGCCAAATGTAGTTGGGGATTGAATAGTGCAAGTCTAGATTGGACAACACATAAACAGAAGTAGCATTTAAAATATACCTGTCAAAGACCTTATTAGCTCATTTGACACATATTCTTGTAGAGTGTGGGTAGAGAACAAAAATTTGATCAGCAATGCTGCTTGTGCAGCAACTTCTGTATTTGGAGACAGCAGCAATTCCTGAATCACCAATATGCCCCCAGCTTCTGCAACAGCTCTTCTGTTGGTCCTGCTGTTCATGACGAAGTTCTGCAATGCACATATAGCCACCATCTTCATTTCTTCAGTTGGCTGATCTTCAAGTAAACTTATCAATGCACGGCATGCAGAAACTGAGTCACTAGCTCTAGCATGTCCCTCGTACTGTGAAAGATCTCCTAGAGCTAAAGCAGCAAGAAGCTTGCCAGGCTCTGATTTGGTACGCGGATCTAATAGATACTGTGATAATGGTGCTATAGCATACCTCGACATCTTCATCTCTCGTACATTCACATTGTTGAATAAAGCTTCGAGTAATCTACCAGATGCTTCTTCACAATTATGAGATCTTAGAAGGTCCAGCAGAGCATCTATAGCTCCAGCTTCCACCATCTGTTCAGCACTTGAAGCATCACTTGTGTCATGAACTACTAATGCGTTAAGGGCTATGCTAACTGTATTCTCAACTTTTGAGTTTAACAGTTTTACAAGAACCGCCACAGGAACTTTGAAATAGTAATCCGCATCAGAATATAATATATTAGAGAGAACTAAAGCAGCTGATTCCCAGAGTGCATGTGGCGGTTGAGGATCATCTTGAATAATAACCTTTGCAAGCTCAAAAATACCTCCGGCATCAGCAACTGCCTTTGGCCAGGTTTTAGAAAGTTTTTCCAATGCTTTTATTGCTGTTTGTTGCAAGTTCAATATTCCAATTCCTGCAAGCTGTACAAGAGGTGGAACTGCATTTTTTGTTGAAATATCCTGTTGAAAATGCTCCTGTGCAAGAATATGAGCTAAGAGTTCTGTGCCAAGTTGCTGAATAGCTTGGGATGGGGATTCCAGAAAAGAAATCAAGGGTTCAATAACTTCACTAGGTGTAAGCTTTAAAGTTGCAAGACTTTGTGGCTTTTCCAATATGTTTACAAGTGCTTGTAAGGCACTATGCTGTCCCCATAAGTTGAAATCTCGACATAGCAAAACATGGAAAAGGGGTTCTACAATTTTTGCAGCCTCTGAACTTCTGGCAATTGCATTACTATTTGTTAAGATGCGAAACAGCTCAGCTATAGTAGAGCATAATGAGCTAGGTGCTAATGGTAGTAGCTTGAGACAGTTATTAATAATTCCAGATTTGACCATGTCTAATTTGGTTGGAGTCCTATCTTTGCCCAATCTGAGGAGAACAGATATGGTTGCCTCAATAAGCTGATAGTTTGTACCAGAAACCAAGCTGACAAGGAAATCCACGATGTTACAGGCTGCTGCAAGCTCTACCTGATGTTCATCTTCTAACAATCTGTCAAAAGCACAAACCCCAGACTCTATTGCACTCTCAGAATCAGACTGCATCAGTGATATAAGGGGTTCTATGCATTCTGAGGCAATTCGTTCTGCTCTGATCTTACTATTACCAAACAGTACAAAGCAGAGTTGCGCAGCATAATTCTTCAACTCCAAGGATGAAGCGGAGGACAATATTTTGTGTAAACTTTCAAGTGGGTTGCCTTCCACATCTGTAAACAGAGATGCTTTTGAAGAATTTCCTGACATTAACTTGACCAAGGCCATTAAAGCAGCCTCCTGCTCACTTCCTGATGTATTATTCAGCATGTCAACCAATGGATGAACGGCCTGTTTAGCTAATTCTGAGTCTCTAATATTCAGAGAATCAAAGAGTTCATGGAGTGCTCTAGCTGCACTATATCTAGAATTTCTTGAACCAAGACGCAAAACAGCTATGAGTTGGTTCAGTGAATTTGTCGATGCTTCATGATTAATTAGGTCAGAATTGCAATATAATATTCTCAGTAAGTCAGAAATAGTAGCCTCAGTAGTGTCTTGAGGGCTCAAGGACAGGTATTTGTTCAAAGCCTCCAGAGCTCCAGCTTCAGCAAGGATTAATTTATTTGTATCACTCCCATCTGCAAGGGAAATCAAGAGTCTAAGGGCAGCTGCTGGAGCACCAGGCCTTTCTGGTATTGGTTTCAAGAGATCTACTAAAAGAGGTATAGATTTCCGTGCAACAGATCCCAGTCTTACATCCTCAATTTCAAATAGATGATCCAAAACAACTTGATCTGGAGTTCGCACCAAGGAAAACTCATCTGATAAAGCCATGAGATTTGGCATATCTGTTTCTATATGCCCAATCATAGTTATCAATCCTGGGACAGCACCAGAATTTGCAATGGCAAGACCTATTCCCTTATCACCATTTTGAACAAGACTTGCCATAGCTTGGGCAGCAAAATATTTGTCAATTACTTCCTCAGATGTTAGAAGTAGACTCAGAGAAGGTACAGTGCACATTGTTGCAGGAGATTGAATGACCTTTGTATCTTGAAATAAAATGGCCAAGAGTAATGCGCTGATCCATATTTCTTCAGTATCCTCATATTGTGCCTGTCAATAGGGAGAAATGAAGTAGTCTATCAGATTCAGCAATGATGATTTTTTCCACAATCTAACAGACAAATAAATCTTTGAACCAGAAATGCTCAATACCAATCATCAACCATGTATACTAAATATAGTATTTTAAGGGGCAATTGATTAATACTACAATTTATATTTCTTGCTTCAGACAAATTCAGGCCCAGGCAACCTTACACGGAAAAAAAATTATCACAGTGTACTTTTAAAAAAAAAGTAGGGTAAAAAAAAAGTAGGGCTTTAGACCAACAAGCGTGTTAAATTAAAATTGTATGAGAGGAGTTCAAAGTTTTGTATAAAAAGAAACAAATTATAGAATAATTTTAAAATCGGAACACATTTTGGCAGGCTGCACTTAGCCTGGATTTTCACCCACATCTTTCCCAAAGTACATCCTGAACTCAGTTCCTAGCTGAACACCAATAAATCTCTGATTCTCATTATTCCTTCTTCAATAGAAACTTTCCAAACCATTCTCTTTTCAGAAAAATGTTAAGAACAGCTTTGCAAATCCATTGAATTCGAATACATCATAGATCTAAAATGAAAGACAATTTTTGTTGCTCTCCTCTTTCTTTTGCAAATTCTATATAGAGGCTCCCAAGTTATTGTTGTATGTCTGATTGTAAAAGGATATTTTCAAGCCAGTTTAAAACAGTAAATACCTACGTAGGTGGCAGGTAGAAACTAGTGCTGTTGCACAGCCTTTGATTGCAAATTAGGCATTTTATATTCCAGTGTACATGGATATCAGCAAATGAGCTATCACATTAGTTAGATATGATGTCATTCATGTGGCACTACTTAAGGTTGTAAACTTCATCGACAAGTATCAAAATCTCTAGAACGCAAGGTCTAGAGTCCAACCATTGTAAATAACAATTAAAATTTCAACAAACGGTAAAGTAGACCTATGTGTTGTCCATGTAAGAAGTGCAATGGACCATTGCAAGAAGAGGCTCTGTTAGATATAAATTTAATTATGTATATACCTAATAGTTTAAATATTGGAAACAAGGATTCACTAAAAATTGGCTACCAAAGAGACAACACAATGAAAGTGGGTTAAATTGGTATACCTGTGGATTTGAGACATGTCTTGCAAGTTTCTCAGAGAGAATTTCCAGTCCACCAGCTTCCAAAATTATTAATTTGTTTGTTACCTGAACAGAAGCAATAATTGAGAGTAACCACAAGGCAACAGTACCACCCAAGACTGTGGCTGCATCAGGAATTTCTGACTCATCAACTTCTGGAAATGCATTCTTCTCCATAAAACCTCTAGGGGTGCAAACTTCGATTTCTAACAATGAACAATTAGAACTTTGCTTCATCATGTCAACTAAGGAGTAAATCAATGGTTTTTGATATCCAGAAGTGTCAAGCAAATCCATTGAGAGCTCTTTCTTATCCTTTGCAGCGCAAATTAGTAAGGCAGCTGCTCCAACTTTTACTTCTAAACTAGCAGAGTTAATTATTCTATGAGCTAATGATCCAGTGCATCTGGAACTAGAAGACAACAAGTCACCAAGAACAACTGGCTGATCTCCACAAAGTCTGGACAAAATTTCAATTGCCTTGTCTTGCACAATGGGTGGACCATCAGCAAGGCAGCAGACAAGGGGTTCTAAGCAAGATTTATCAGCCAGAACCAACAATGGAGGATAAGTGAGGCTGACATCATGTTTTGTCCTAGCTAGCAATGCAATCACATCTAAAGCATCTGCAGCTTCAGTCTCATCTATATGCATAGATCTTAACGAATCAACAAGGGCTAGCAAAGTTAAACGGCACTGTTCGTCTCCCTTAAGAAGATCTCCTACTGAAAAATGCTTCAATAATTCATGAAGAGCTCGTGATGCATTTTGTTTACCTTCCAAGGTTCCTTTCTCCAGAATTCTTGTTAAAGCTGGAACAACATCTTCAGCCAGGGCCTCGGCAGCAATATAAGGATCAAAAAGAAGGTTGGCCAATGCAGCAACAGCGGATTCAGAAGCAGCAACAGAAGTTTCTGCAGCATCCACACAGCATGTTTTAGCCAACTTAATTAGTGGCTGAACATCTCCTTCAAGTACTATATAAGACAACTTATTTGCAGCTTTGCTATTGGTTGGACGTGATAGAGAACTTAATGCTCGAGCTGATTGAATGGCCACACCTTGATTTTTGTTAGTCAGAAGCTTCATTAAAGGAAGCACAAGGTCTTCATTTACTAGACCATCACAAATGTCTTGTCTTGTGGTAAATAAATTAGCTATCGCTGAAGTTGCAAATTCTTGGGTTTCCTCATTTGATGCATTGATAACCTGAACAAGACATCTTAGGCCTTTATTTGCTGCACATCCCTTTTCCACAAGATCTTTCTGTGAAACCACAGTAAGTACATGACCTAAAACTTGGATTATATGGCCCTTTGAGGTTGGAGAATCTCCTAGGAGCATTGCTAATAGCTGATTTATCGTTGCAGAATCAGCAACTCTGACAAGCTTCATCAGTGCCAAAGCAGAAGCTTCTTGTCCTTTTGGCCCACCACTCTTAAGAAGCCACAGAAATGCTGGAATGGCCCCAGCAATTTCAACGCAAGCACGGATGTCTTCACTGTGACAACACAAACTCCAAAGAACATGAGCTGCTTCCTCTCTTGCTTTTTGTGATCCTGTCTCCAGCAACTGCACCAATGGTGGAATCCCTCCAGCAGCAGTGATTGCCCACTTGCTGTCCTCAACTTGGTCAGTTAAGATTGCTAGCAGTTCAACCGAGTACTCTTGATGCTGCTCACTAGATAATCCCAGCATAGATATAAGTAACTGAATGCCTTCTCTTTTTTTTATCGCCTCCCATATTCCTACCCTGTCACAGCACAAGCTTGTCAGTGAACGTATCAAATATCCTTGCACATCAATGGCAGCCATAGTTATAAGCCCAACGAGAACCTTCTTTGAATCTGCTTGATTGAGAAACTTCGAGAGATAGACATTACCATATAGGCTAGCCATGGCCTCAAGGACACGCTCTTGAATAAGCTTGTTATCTCGAGGCTTTAAAAGAGTTACTAAAGTATCCTCTATCTTAGTTGCATCAAAATGATCCTGATCATCATCAACTTTTTCCTCAAAGACCATAAGGGTGTAAGCAAGAGCGCCTATTATATCACCAACTGGAGCTGTCAAACGAGGAGAACAGGAAAGTTCTGCAAGATATATTATTAATGCAGGCATGCCACCACATAAATTGGCTAGAGCTCGTGTTGCATGCCCTTGAAGAGCCTGGCCACCATCAGATTGCATACATTCTTTTGAAGGAGCAACTATGGCTCCAATAAGGATTTGAACACCATCAGAATCAACAATAGCTTTCTTCGCATTGGTTGACTTTGAAGAAAGGGCCTCTAGAGCATCAGCAGCACCAGCTCGAACAGAAATATTGTTTTCCTCCCCTACAAGTCGAACTAAAGCTTTAACTGCTCCAGAGTCTATTACTTTTGGGATGCTACCACTGAAAGCCGACATTAGACGAGCCAACAGAGAAGCTGCATTTGACTGAGAAACAGCATTGTCTGAAGACAAGAGATCCACAATGATTTCAATACCTCCAGCTTCTAATGTTGCATTCCAGTAGCCATCCTTATCACCACACAAATTTCTTAATGCTCCAGTAATAAAACCCTCAACAATTTTGTCTTGCTTGTTCTTAGGACTTAGTAGATTCCACAACGTTGGAACTACATCTTCTGTAACAAAAATTTTCATACCAACATTATCTTCTGACAGACCTCCAATGGAAACTTGATATATTGCTTCAGCTGCCGCCTTTCTTGCATCAGTTGATTCATATTTTAAAATTGACAGCAATGGTGGGACACAACCACCAAGAAGAACTTTTAACCTCAAGTCTTCATCTTTGCACAGTACACTGAGAATAGTAGCAACATTAACTTTCGCAAGAGAGGTTCCATTTCTAAGAATGTTTATGAACAATGGCATCGCTTGAGAATGAGTGCCAATAAGTGCCCTGCCATCCTTTCTTCTCCTGGCAATACCTAGCAATCGTGTTGTGATAAGTTCCTTCTCTTGTGCTGATGACAACTTGGCATGCAGTTGCTCCACAAGCTTAGCAACTGTTGACATAGTAGACTCGGGATCCTCTATTTCTGTAGCCATAATAAACTCCCTGTATATTTTTGGGTAATTATTCAGCAGCAACTTGTCAGTATTTACACAATTACAAGTGAAGGTCATGTAAAGCTCAGCTGAATCATAGACATCCATCACTTGTACATTGAATTTCAACCAAGTCCACAGCACTCATTTACAACATTTGTCTGGTTTATAAAGTAAGATTCTATGAATAGTAAGTTCCTATTGATTACGAAACAGAAGTACTGACCTAGGCTCAGAAGAAGAATAAACGGACTGGTGCTTCTCAGGAGAGGGAGACTTTGACATTTGCACACAAAACGCCAGTATATGCTACTGGCAGGATGCCTGAAAATTTAAGCATTCTGAAATTTAGGCATTCATAAAGTTCATCTCTTATTAGCAATTTGGTAGGCCAAAAAAAAATGTTGGGGGTGGGGGAGAATATTGACATGCACTTGCATCAGTATGTACTCTGCTTTCATTAGATCACAAGACCAATTTCTAAGCAAAGACAGCCCTCAGATCATTGCTCTAGTTTTCTATCAGACACAGAATGAATCTGCTTAATCAATACAAGCCAGTCAGCCATAAAATCCAGGGCACAGTCTACCAATTGCAATGCAAAAAAACCTACTAGCAACAGAATAAAATACAACGGATTAACTGGAATCACGCAGAAAATGGTAAATTTGAAAGAAATGAGCGTAACTATCAATTTTACACTGACTCAACAAAAAGTGACAGTGACAAGCAGGTTAATTTCTAAATTACTGCAGAGTATCATCAGTAAAATCTCATCATTACCAAAACGACACAATGTGGAAGAAGCAGTTTCGTATTGTCGTTTCAACCACTAAATAAAAAAATAATAATAAAAAAAGGAAGACAAAAACAACAGGGGAACTGAGAGTGAGAAATTGACAAAAATTTCAAAACCCAAAAATAAAAAAAAAAAAACTACCTCTTGGAAGATTGAAATGCAAATGTCGCAGTTACTCCTCCCTCCATCCAGCTACACCCAACACCCCAACCACATCCTCCTCAATTCACACCCAATTCTACTCTGCAAAATGTATATAACCAAACTTAGCCCGAAACGGATCAAATGTGGAACCGAATTTCAGATCTCTGCGAATAATAAACAATTAAAGGAAGAAAAAACACAGAAACTAGGGGAAATCCGGATATTAAAATGGTTAAAACGAACAAAGATCAGATCGAAGAGGTGCATGGATCGTTTGAACAATGATAATACAAAACAAAATCGCGAGAAAGAGGAAGAGAAACCCAGAGAATTCTCGAATCTCGCATCCAAGGAAGAATAACGGAGGGAGGTATTGTGTGCGCTTACTATTTTTTTACATGTAACTCGAAATTCAGAAGCCTGAGAAGGACTTGAATGAGAGCAACGTGAAGAGAATGGAGCCACAACAAAGGACACAGAAACAGAGACTGAAATGGAGAGAAAGAGAAAGAGAAAGAGAAAGAGTGTGTTCTTCATCTTTTCCTTGCTTCCATGTGTGCGCTGTTTTGTTTTCTTCCTTTTTTGGTGGAATTACTATTTTGTTTGGATAGTCTGAAAATTCAAATACGAATCATTTCTTTTCAGGTATTATTCGTCAATAAATTTTATCCTCATGGAATATGAGTTATTATTTTTATTTATAAAAATTTTAAATATTAATAAATCTGATTATGAATAAAATTAAATTCAATTTTTTTATCATATAAAAATTATTTTTTATAGGTCTAATTATAAATAAAATTAATATTTAAATATTTTTATCTATAATGATATTTTTTATAAATATAAAATTATTTTTTAATAGAAATAATTTATTTATATAAAACAAATATCAACTTTGTCTTTTTTTTTTTTTTGGTTCATAAACGTCGTCTCTTGTTTCGAGGTAGGTTATGTGAAACGAAAATATGGGTTGGACCTGGAACACTAGTCAAAGCATTTTGTGTCAGCTCTTTTGTGTAATTTTATGGTGGCTAGGAATACTTTGTATAAAATTTCGCTGTCAAAGTCAATAGATATTTTAGTATAGTAGAGTTAGAATAGGATTTACCCAATGTATGTAATTCAAGATTTTTTTGTAAAATTTAGAATTTCTTATTTTTTTCTTTATTAAGAGATTAAATAAATTCACATGAAATTTTTTAGTTAGATCCTAAAACAAAAGTAAAAATAAATAAAAAATAACTCTCGTTAAGAATTTATCAATATTTATCAATACGCTTTAGAGCTAAAATACAAATTTGTTAGATTATTTTCTAAGATAAATATTTTTTATACTTTCAAATTTTTTTGTACATAAACCAATGACATTACTTCTATACGGGAGATTGAATACTGAATTTTTGTATTTTTTTTAGTTTTGACTTTTGCTTTTAAGCTGTTTTAGAGGTTATGTCATGTGTCTTGACGATTTGACTTTATAGATTAGAATTACATATTATCAACGATGATTATTCAAGGTAGAACTGTGTATTGTAAATAATGGCTCTTTAAGATAGAAATAGAGTTGTGTACTGATGATAATGGCTCACTTAAGTAGGGACGTATATTGAAAATGTTGGCTCTACGAAATAAAGCTATATATTTGTAAATGTTAGTTTTCTAAAATAGAGTTGTATCTTTGAAAATGTTGACTCCTAAAAATAAAGCCATGTATATGTAAATGTTGGCTTCTAGAAAAAAAATCATATATTGATAATGATGGCTCTTTAAAGTAGAACTATGTATTATTAATGATGGCGATTCTTTGAGGTAGAACTGTGTATTTAAAGTTAGTTTACGGAGTGTTTTGATCTAACTTTTTATGGTAAAAGTTGGCTTCTCATGAAGTAAAATAGGGTAATCATAGTCTTATCTATGATTACAATTTTAAAATAAGGTGACTGTAGCTATGGTGACCGTAGCTATGGTCACGCTAAAACTATAATCATAAATAAACTTGTAATCATGATTTTTACATATAACCATAGAGTAACCTATAGTTAAGGTAAAAAAAACGTAACCTAAAATATCAGAATTTAAAAATTGCTACCGAAACCATAGATAAAAAAATCGTGACTATAAACCTAAGGTCATAGTAAAATAGGCCACAGTACAAAAATTGTGACAGATAAAAAATCGTGATTATAGATCTATAGTCACCTTTTTTACTAGCTACTATAGAACATTTTTCTTTTGTAGTAATTGTGGTTTTTAGGCTTAGAAAACTCATTTTTTTTTTTTTTTTTACTTTTTTGCTTGTTAGTTTCATCTATTTTATTCTATTTACAGAATTGGACCTATTTGAATCAAACCCCTTCCTCTTTTTGATATTGAATTGGGCCTTTCTCTTTTTTTTATCTTTTTTTTTTTAAGGTAGATTGAGCTTCTCCTTTTTTTTTTTTTGCCAAATTATGAAAGTGAGTTTTTCTCTTTTTATTATGAGAGAGTGTCATAACTAGATGTGTTATCATTATTATCATCGGACTCTTCAACATCCTCATTTTGTTGGCACTTTGTTGCAATGAAAAAATTTTGATAAAGTGTCCTAAAATGGAGATTTTTCCACACTTTTAATCTTTAACTTAGTATAAATTTTTTAAAATAATTTAGCAAAGTCTTTTCATACAAATATGATACTTCAGAGTCTAAATTTCATTTTACATAAAAATCTCAATTTTAATTTTATAAATTACATTAAGCATTATAAATTATAGAAATATCATACAATTTATACCAATACTTGTGTTAATCCTAATCATTCTAATCACCTTATTTCCTATATTAAGAACAGAGCAAACACAAACTACAATAATCTAGTTTTTCAATATACTGACTTTTCAAACTTTATGCATTTAGAATTTATAAAATCTGCGTGACATGGTTCACCTCAAATTAATGAACTACATCTGAATCTACAATAAAAAAATATAATAATATAATAATAAAATATTATTAAAAGTCAAGAAATATGTCAAAAAATCAAAGATAAAATTATTTTAATCATATAATTACTAGATCCAAAATTCAACCAGTAAAAATTTTTATTGGTATTCTTTGATCAGCTTAATTGTACCAAAATATTTTAGTAATATTTTAGAGTTAAAATCATTTAAGATATCATTGTCATGAACATTGATATATGAGTCAAGTGATCAGATAAAGCGAAGACTTGTACTTGGATGATCATGGCTCTTAATAATTATCTTTTAGGAGATATTAGAGTTAAACTTTATCTTGTTTTCTTATTAAATTCATGCACCTACTTAGCTTTGTTTCTTATCCAAATTCATTTTTGTCATTATTTTAAGCAATAAGAGAGAGAAAAAGAGAGAGAAAAGAAAACTGCATTGTTGGTCATCTTTCAAATTTGATTCATGATACTTTGAAGGTCTAAATTAAAATTCCACTCCTGTTAATCAATTTCTCTCTTCCTCCCCAAAAACATCCATATAAATTTCACCAAGGTTAGTCAAAAAATCATCTCCCTCTTACTCTTCACAAATTCGGCCATGAGAAGAAGTTGTATAGATGATCTATTGTTGATCATCTCTTGTTTAGAAATTATGTTCTAGTACCTCTTAAAAGTAAGAATCACAAGTTTTCAAATTCAAAAGGTGAAAAAAAATTCCCTCTCTTCTCTCTACACAATTTGGTCATGATGGTTATCAAAAAGTGATCTATTATAATTTTTCTATCTTCATGAATCATGATTTAGCAGCCTCAAAGAGTCCATAATAATAAGTTTCAAGTTTTAAGGGTGATAAAATTATAAAAGAATAAGAAAAGAAAAGAATGTAAACTTTTATTAATTGTTAATTGATTGAATTGAATTGAAATATATTATGAAGGTAAAACTAAATATATATAGAGTATTGGCCTAAGAAAGATGAAAGCAAATAAAGATAAGAAAAGATAAGAACAACTAAAGATAAGATAAGATAAAATCATAAAAACTAAAATTGTAACTGAATTTATGTATTTTGTTGGGCTGAATTTGTGGGCCACAAAACTTCTTTATTGTTGTCATGGGTTAAGTTGGAAGAATAGTTTAATATGTCCCCGCAAGCTCGTGGATGGAAGATGTCAATAATCCACAGTTTTGGATAAGTTCTGATGAAATTGTTGAGGAAGACCCGCCCGACGTGGTGACGCAGAGGGAGATGCGTGTGGCAGAGCTACAGCTGCCAACGGCAAAAATATAAAAGGAGATACTGTACTTGAGCAGCGATCTAAAAAAAGAAAAAAAAAAGAAAAAATAAGCGCGTAGAGCACAATGAGATTGGTGTTCAGAGGGCACGTATGGCGCAATAAGATTGGTCTTCAAAGGGTGCATAGAGCGCAATAAAAGAGGGTGCGTGGAGCGCAATAAAAGTGCATATGGAACTACTAAAACAGATGTAGATTGAACTTGCTGAAATAGAATGCAGACATGACTGCTGAAACAAAATGCAGACGAAACTCTCAGAAGAAGAAGGTGCAGATGGAACTGCCGGAAGAAGGCGCAGCCAGGCCATAGTGACTATTCCATGAATGATAGTTGTTTCTTGTTAGAACAGGTGTAACCAAGACTGATGTTGGACTTTTACTTAGACGGATGTAATATAGATTGGTTGCTGAGCTAAATTAAAAGATTGATTATTCATCGTGGGAGGAGGTTGAAAAAGAAGTAGGGTGATTTCTCACCAGAAAGATGATAGCTTGTGTATCCTCTTCAAGGGGGATACCTGATACCATGATAAAATTATGAAAGAATAACAAAAAAAAAGAATGTGAACTTTTATTAATTGTTGATTGATTGAATTGAATTGAAATGTATTATGAAAGTAAAACTAAATATATATTGAGTATTGGCCTAAAAAAGATAAAAGCAAATAAAGATAAGATAAGAACAACCGGTGACGGATCTAGAAAATTTTGGTAGTGGGGACAAAATTTATATAACATGATAATAATTTTTATAATAAAAATAATATGTGTATATAAAAAATTAAATATTAAATTATTTATTAACCACTATGTATCTCTATATAAATACATGTATTATTTAACTTATTTTCAATTTGTATTTTATATTTTAATATGTATTTTATATAGATAATTATTTTTTATGTACATATAGCATAATTATTGTTATGATTATATTTGTTATTGTAAAATATGATTAGCCTTCAAAATATCTAATATACAAATTAAAACACTAAAATAGTAATTTAAATAATTATATATAATTTAAAATTCTATTCATTTTAGGTTTTATATTTTTAAAAAATTAAGTAATTTGTCTCTTAACACTACCATCAAAATTTCTCTCTTTCCATATATATTATTAAATAATTATTTAAAAATTCACTTCCCAACACAATTAGAAGCCGACTCTTATTGATATTCATAGTTAAAAAAGTTCTTTCAATTAATATAGTTGCTACGCAAAAATTAAAGCTAATTTGAAAAGAAGATAAATAATATTCTTTTGAGTTGATTTTTAAAAAAAAAAACACTAATTTCGTTTAAATATGAGAAAATTGATCATTCTAATGAATATCTAATATAAAATTTTTAAATTGACGATTAAGTACCAAAAGTTGAATAAAAAATTATTATGGGTGAAATTTAATAATCTAATGGGGGCAAATAAATATTATTATCATATACTACTCAAAAAAATTCTAAATTGTAGTGGGGGCGCTTGTCCCCACACCACCGCACTTGGATCCGTCCTTGAGAACAACTAAAGATAAGATAAAATAAAATAAGATTAAAATTGTAACTGAATTTATGTATTTATTGGGTTGAATTTGTGGGTTACGAGACTTCTTTATTGTTGTCATGGGTTAAGGTGGAAGAGTAGTTTAATAAAAGGTGAATAAAACTTTTTTTTTTCTTTTTTTATGATTCGATCATAATAGCTTCAATGTCTTAAAATGTTGCGTTGATTAAAATATAGGAAAGAATTGGTACTAAAAAGTTTTTAAGAGGAGGTTAAAAGACTTAAAATTGAGATAAGGGTGTGATTAGCCTAAAAGACCTCATATATGCTCTAATGGACAAATGCTGCTAATGATTGATGAAATTGAGTGCAATATTTGAATGATATTTTGAATGCTTAAATTGAATGTGAATGCATGGCTAAACGTATATATTAATGTGACATCATGTTTAAGCTTATGCTTATTGAGGGTTTAATTGTAACTTGAAAAAGAATCAATGTAAGGATGATAAATCTTAAATGTTATAAAAGAAACCCCTAAGTGTATGTTAGTAAGGTAAAAGATTGAGAAAAAGATCAAAAGATATCAAGAGAAAAGGTTAAAAGATTCAAGAGTGTAACCTAAAGGTAAACGAGTCATTAAAAAATATGAAAACACAAAAAATGCATCTAAAGTGAAAGAGTGATAAAAAATAAAAGTGAGGAGAGCGTAAAAGTCAAATAAGTTATATAATAAAAATTAGCATGAAAATATGAACAAAGAAGGTCTAGGGCAAAAATATAAATTTATAAAATAAAAAAAAATATAATCAGAATAAGATTTAAGAGTAAAACAGTTATTTCGTAAAAGATTGAGGATAAGAAGGTAATTTAAAATCATAAAAAGTAAAATAATGTTTTTTTGTAAAAGATTGGAGTTAAAATGATAACTTGGAGACATAAAGGGTAAAATAGTTATTAATAAATATGAGCGGTAAAATGATAATTGGGGTCATCATAAGGTCATAATGATAATTTTGTGAAAGTTTACGGACATAGTGATAATTTTATAAAAGTTTAAGAACAAAATGGTAATTTGAACAATGAAAGATAAAATGGTCATTTAACATAAAACCTAGGGGTAAAATAGTAATTTACACTATAAGGGTAAAAATGTTATTAGATAAAAAGACAAGGGTAAAATAGTAATTCTGAAGTCATGGATAGTATAAATGTCATTTTAAAGAAAAATGAGGATAATATAGTAATTAAGAGGTCTAAGGTCATAAAGGTCATTTTATAAGAGTAAGTAAGGATAAAAGTGTAATTTTGTAAGAAAAGACATAACGGTCATTTCTTAAAAGATTGAAGTTAGAATAATAATTAAGAGGTTAAGGGATATACTTGTGACTTTGATAAAGGATTGAGGACATAATAATAACTTTAAATTAAGTATAAATACTATTTATTAAAAGATTGAGGTTAAAACAGTAATATAGAAAAGAAAATGGCGTAAAGAAAAAATTTTTAAGAATAGAAACAAAGGAAATCCTTAAAAGAAAGAGATAGAATAAGACTGAATGAGATAAATAGAAATAAAATAAAATATACTGAAATAAAGTAAAATAGAATAAGTTAAACTGAAACATGATAGGACAGAATGAGACAAATTGGGATGAACTAAGAACAGGATGAGATAGACTGAAAATAAAATGAGGAAGGCTGAGACAAAATGAGCCAGAATCTGACAAACTAAAAAAAAATGCTTACTAATGAATATTCTTAAAAGCTTTATAGCAAAATGATAAATAAATGTCACAAGCCTGATGAATGATTAAAGGTTCATCAGGTAAAGTCAAGAGTTTCATCCCGCTTGCTTAGTGCATGGACTATTTAAGTGTTTGAATGCAAGGATTACAATTTTACCCACCTATGAACTATTGACTATTTGAATGCAGGGACGCCCATGAACCGCTAATTACTATTTCCCATTGTGCGTATATTATGGTGTCAAACTCTGCAATGATTGCCAATTGTCATCGACTAGTGTATTCTTAACAACTCAACACATACATGGGCTGGCAATGAAAAGCTATATTTGGGGCTTGCTCCCAGGTAATGTCGGATTGCAAGTAGCCAATCGACATGTGAGCTCTTAACTTGTGTAGGATAGACATGCATCATAATTGTTTGTAGCATATCTCCTGTGGTCCTATGTTGTGCTTTATTATCTACTATGTGTTGTATGACTTGTCTATGATTGTCTACTGTCAGTAATTAACTTTTATGAGGTTAACTGTAACACCCTACCACACAGAGATTTACGCTTAAGTTGTAAATCAAAGGTGGTTAGGCATTACAACACCTAAAAGAATATATATATATATAAGAATAACATCATAACTAGGAGCCTGTGAAGAAATTAAAACTTTGAACGACCGATGCTTACACACTGAAAACGTTAACACGATTGAACGTCGTATGCCAAAGCAGAAAATATATATACATAGGTTTCAAAATAGATACATAATAATCATTGTCTCGACCGGCGAAGACAAGGCCGACTAGAATATTACAAAATCAGAAGTACAAAATACATCCTGTTTCTCCAAAATATAAACCTCTAAGAGAAATACACAATAATATATTCAAAAGAGAAGAAAAATGCTAAGAACAAAATAAACTTCAAAAGTAAAGTCTTCTTCACTTCATCAATAAGTCTAGCACTCTTAGCGAGATGTGTCACGTCCTGTATCTGAAAAACAACAATTTCCACAACGGGTGAGAACCTGAAGGTTCTCAATAGGATAATAGAGACTATATAGTCATGCTAGGCAATCCTAGTCTCCAAACTCACAAGGTTCAAACCTAGGGTTCTTTATATAATGCAAACAGGGTTAAGTTACTAAATCTCAGTTCCATATCTACCTCTAATTTCAATCATTTCCAATATATCACTATCCAAATTCCAATACCACAATTGTTCGGTTTAGCATTCAGTTTAGTAATTTAATCACAAACTACAGGGTTAATTCACTATGCTTAGCATTTTATGAACTATTACCGATCTCATTCATTCCCATAGTTATAATCATCATTAATCCCAAGTTTCATGTCTCAATAGTGAAATCATATACAAACAGTAAGCAATACAAAGCAAACACAAGTAGAGAACAAGTACAACAAGTATTTCAATTAGTAATTAAACAAAAATATACAGTTAGGCAAACTCAAATAAATATGCACACTCAAACAATAACAAACAAATGCGCATGATGCATGCCTTTGAAGTACATATGGAGAAATAGTTAAGGCTTCAGAGATATCTATCTTTCGGATTGACTTTTCTTACTAACTATTTTAATCATGCAAGATTCAATTCATGGCAAATTATATGTGACTAAACCCTAATTTCTTAGACCTTTTTAGTCTCCTCTAACCTTCATCGACCGCCAATTCCTTGGTCACTTAATTCCAATTAGAGGGTAAAGTTTAATTATAGTTTATATGCCACAGAAATCCTAATTACCCAAATATAAGAGGATTATATGTCACGTATCTCGTTAAGTCCAGATAATTAGAAATTTAGGAGAAATTATTTTCAAGCTATTGTTCAAGTATACAAGAACTCAATTGGAACAAGGGTCATACTTCCGTTCCACCCAGATTCATAAGATAAAGACCGAAAAAAATTCTTGAAATAGAAATCAATACATGAATTAAAATAGAAAAATAATAGTATCAATCCATACAATAGACAGAGCTCCTAACCTTAACAGAGGAAGTTTAGTTGCTCATGGTTTAGAGAGAAAACAAGTATTCTGAAAAACTGTAAAGTGCGGAATGAGGTAGAAGAGAAGAGATGAGATCAGCCCGAAGGGCTGATTCTTTTTCTTTTTATATCTAATCCTAACTAATGTAAAATATATTTTCTAGAACTAAATAATATCTTTTCCTATTTTAAATAAAATAAAGTTTTAATCAAAATTAATTAATTACATCTCGTGCTGCTCCTTGGACAATTGGGGACCACCAATTTCACTAAAGGTGGCACCAAACTTGGGCTGGGCCAAGTTTGGCACCACCATCCCCAAATATATCTTCAATATTATGCACCCTTGGCTCCAAACTTGAGAAATCTCAAGTTTGGCTTTGGTTCGACGCCAAGCATTCCTAGAGGTAGGTGAGTGTGGCGCCAAACTTAAAGAATCCCAAGTTTGGCGCCATTGAGGCCGAACGAAATGGAGGAAAAGAGTATACTATTTTATATCATTGGAAACCTCTAGAAGTTAGATTTCCAATGTCACTAGAATCACGTCAATTGAACCTCTGTAGCTCAAGTTATGTCCGTTAGAGTGCAAGGAGGCCAGGGTTGATAGCATCATCCACTTTCTTTCTCTTCTTCTATAAAACTCCGTCAAATCCATCCGAATGCTACCTGAAATAAATAGAATTACACACAACTCAAAGTAGCATTCATAGTGGCTAAAAAGTTTTTAAATTTTGATTAAACTTAACAATTCAAATGCAAATTCACTAGGAAAAGATAGGATAGATGCTCACGCATCACCGATCCTATTAGCCATGAGCTTACGTGTCAGTTAAACTGCCAGAACCCAACACACCTAGTAACTAACCCAGATGTGATGTTTGAGCATCTTTCCTATCTTTTTCTAGTGAATTTGCATTTAATTTGTTAAGTTTTATGAAGAATTTATTATCTTTTAGCCACTATAGATGCTACTTTGAGTCTTGTGCAATTTTATTTATTTTAGGTAGCATTCGGATGGATTTGATGGAGTTTCTACAGAGAAAGAGAAGAAACCAAGGAGCTGATCAGCAAGGAGCGATGCGTACGCGTGCCTGACACGTATGCGTGCCTGACGTGTACGCGTGAATTAGAGCTTTCCAAGGCGACGCGTGTGCGTACCTGACGCATACGCGTGACACGCGAAAAAGACTATCGACGCGTATGCGTGACTGACGCGTATGCATGACGTGCGCGACATGCAGAATTCGCAGAAAATGCTGGGGGCGATTTCAGGCTGAGTTTTGACCCAGTTTTCGGCCCAGAAACACAGACTAGAGCCAGGGGATAGCAGAGACTCAAGGGAGATTCACATGAGAATAGTTATGCCGACTCCAAGTTAGGCGTGGACCCTACGAAGCAAGTGGTCCCCATCCATCAATTGAAGACATGCTGATTGCTTTAATTAATTCTGATTTAAACTTTAATTTTTATTAGAAAATAGGAAAAGATATTATTTTAGTTTTAGAAGATAGATTTTAAATTAATTAGGATTATATATAAAAGGGAATTCCAATAGGGGGATTCCAACACAACATTATTCCATTCAAAACTACCAAAATATATTTTATCAGAATCCTTATTTTTCTCTCTGAACCATGAGCAACTAAACCCCCACTGTGAAGGTTAGGAGCTCTGTCTATTGTACGGATTGATAATATTATTTTCTATTTTAATTCATGTTTTGATTTATATTTCAAGAATTGTTTTCGTTCTTTATTTTATGAATTTGGGTGGAACGGAAGTATGACCCTCTTTCTAATTGCGTTCTTGTATAACTTGGAAAAGCTCTTTACTTGAACAACAGCTTGAAAACATGTTCTCCTAAATTTTAATTATCTGGATTTAACGGGATACGTGACATATAATCCTCTTATATTTGGGTAATTAGGATTTCTGTGGCATATAACTAGAATTGAACTTCACCCCCTAATTGGAATTAATTGACCAAGGAATTGGCTATTGATGAAAGTTTGAGGAGACTAGAAAGGTCTAAGGAATTAGGGTCTAGTCAAATATAGTTGCCATGAATTAAATCTTACATGATTAAAATTAGTTAATAAGAAAAGTCAATCCAGAAAATAGATAACTCTGAAGCCTTAACTGTTTCTCCATACTTTATTCCCAACGTATTTATTTGCCTTTCTTTAATATTCTTTATATTGTCTAATGGCTTTGAACTCTCAACTCTATTTTCTGTTTGCCTAACTAAGTAAATTAATCAACCATTGTTGCTTAGTGCTTCAATCCTCGTGGGATCGATCCTCACTCACCTGAGGTATTACTTGGTTTGACCCGGTGCACTTGCCGGTTAGTTTGTGGTTGTAAACACCGCACCAAGTTTTTGGCGCCGTTGCCGGGGATTGACTGTGATTGACAACTATCAGTTGTTTGATTACTTAGATTAGGCATTTTAGTTTTAATTTTTCTTTAATTTTTGCTTAGTATTTTCGAAAAAATTTCTTTAAATAAATAGCACTAATATTTTTCCTTAATTTCTGAAATTAAGTTTGGTGTCACCTAGTTAATTTTATTTTAATTTTCTTGTTTATTTTTTCTGTTAATTTTCGAAAATTTCTGTCTAATTTCAATTATCATTTTCAAAAATTTATTTATTTATTTTAATTAGTATTTTTATTTTATTATTTTACATAGGATACCTCACTGGAACTTCTCTGCACTCTGACGTAGAGAATCCCATCTTTTCTTGTTTTCTGTTTGTTTATGCACAGGAACAGAGAGAAGGAACCTCTTTTAGACTTTGATCCTGAACCTGAAAGGACTTGTAGACGACGTTTACAACAAGCAAGACTTTGCAAGCCTGCAGAATCCACTATGGATCACAATAATGCTGTTAATGCCAATGTGGCAAATCTGAATGGGAATGAAGAACAAAGGAGAGTGCTTGGCTCATACTCTGCTCCTACTGCAGATCTTTATGGTAAAAGCATTGTGGTTCCTCCTATAACTGCGAACAACTTTGAGTTGAAGCCACAATTGGTCACCCTGGTGCAACAAAATTGCCAGTATCATGGTCTTCCCCATGAAGACCCAAATCAATTTATTTCTAACTTTCTGCAGATTTGTGATACTATGAAGATAAATGGAGTGAACCCAGAGGTGTACAAACTCATGCTCTTCCCGTTTGCTCTAAGGGATGGAGCAAAGCTATCGCTAGATTCCCAACCCAAGGAGAGTTTGAATACTTGGGACAAGGTTGTTATTGAGTTTCTTACTAAATTTTTCCCACCAAAAAAGCTGACTAAGCTAAGGGTGGACGTTCAGACCTTCAGACAGAGGGATGGTGAAACTCTTTATGAAGCTTGGGAGAGATACAAGCTATTGATTAGGCAATGCCCTCTAGACATGTTCTCTAAATGGACCCAACTAGACATCTTTTATGAAGACTTGGGTGAAATGTCCAAGATGTGCTTAGATAATTCTGCAGGTGGTTCATTGCACAAGAAGAAGACACGGGAGGAGACTATTGAGCTGATTGAATTGGTTGCTAGCAACCAATATTTATACTCATCTAACAGGAATCCTGTGAACTCTGAGGCTCCTCAGAAGAAGGGTGTTATGGAAGTAGAAGCTCTTAATGTTCTTCTTGCTCAGAATAAGCTGATGTCTCAGCAAATAAGTCTACTTACTCAACAGATGGGTGGCATACAAGTCTCAGCTATCAACACCCAAAACTCACCTCAAGAAGTCCCTTATGACATGACAGGTAATTTTGTGCAAAATGATAATTATGACTATGCTCAATGCTCTTCTGAATAGGTCAATTACATGGGGAGTGGTCCTAGAAATCCCAACAATGATCTATACTCTAAGACATACAATCATGGGTGGAGAAATCACCCAAATTTTGGGTGGAGGGACCAACCTTAGAGACCTCAGAATTTCAACAATAATTCTCAGGGCGACTTCCAACATAACAATCACAATAACCGCCAATTTCAGTCTCAGCAGCAATAACCACCTCAGCAGGCAAACTCTAAACCCCAAGAAGATTCTAACTGGGAGATGATGAGGAGTTTTATGCAGGAAACCAGAGCCTTCATTAGAAACTTTGAGGTGTAAATGGGCCAATTGAGCAAGTAAATACCTGAGAGGTCTGCAAGTACATTTTCAGGTGATACAGTGGTGAACCCAAGAGAAGATTGCAAGGTTATTCAATTGAGAATGGTAAAACAGCTGGCTCTGAGACAAGGGTCAATGAAGAGCTAGTTGAAAAGAAAGCTCCAGAGGAGAAGAAGGAAGAAGAGGAGCACGCCCCTCCAAAGCGTGCAGACAACCCGTTCCCTGACTCTCTTGACACGTATCCTATATTACCAAAGGCTCCTGAATACAAGCCAAAAATGCCATATCCTTACAGGCTTCAGAAGGCTTCCAAAGAAAAGCAGTTCTCTAAATTTTTAGATGTCTTCAAGAAGCTACAGATCAACATTCCTTTTGCAGAGGCTTTTGAGCAAATGCCTCTTTATGCTAAATTTATGAAAGAATTGTTGACTAACAAGAGGAATTGGAAGGAGCAAGAAACCGTGGTGTTAACCAAGGAATGTAGTGCTATTATTCAACATAAACTTCCTGAGAAAATGCAAGATCCAGGAAGTTTTGTGATTCATTGCAAGATGTCACCATTCGGAGAGCTTTGTGTGATTTTGGAGCTAGCATCAATCTCACGCCACTTTCAGTGATGAAAAAGCTTCAAATTGAGGAGGTAAAACCCACCTGTATTTCTCTTCAACTTGCTGATCTTTCTATTAAATTACCTGTGAGTGTTGTTGAGGATTTACTTGTGAAAGTAGGACCCTTTATTTTTCCTGTTGATTTTGTTATATTAGACATGGAAGAGGATGTAAAATCCTCTATTATTCTTGGTAGACCCTTTTTAGCTACAAGTAGAGCTCTGGTTGATGTGCAAAAGGGTGAATTAACCCTGAGGGTCAATGAAGAATAGGTGGTCCTTAATGTTTTTGAAGCTCTCAAGCACCCTAATGATTCTGAAGGGTGTATAAGAATTGATGTTGTTGAACCACTTGTTCAAGAAGTACTGGAAGCTGAGGTACTTGATGACATTCTGGATCTTATTTCTGAGTATGAGCTAGTTGAAGTTGATGATTCACCACCCCAGAAGGCACTAGTTCACACGCCTAAAGCAGAGGAGGAAGCCCCCAAGCTTGAGCTCAAAGATTTACCTTATTCTCTGAAATATGTGTTCTTGGGTGAAAATGGTTTCTATCCAGTGATTATTAGCTCTTCCCTGAAGCCTGAAGAGGAAGAGGCGCTTATTTCAGTGCTCAGGACCCATAAAACAGCTCTTGGGTGGACCATTAGTGACTTGAAGGGGATAAGTCCAACCAAGTGTATGCACAAGATCCTCCTTGAAGATGATGCTAAACCAGTTGTGCAACCACAAAGGAGACTCAATCCAACTATGAAAGAGGTGGTCCAAAAAGAGGTAATGAAACTATGGGAAGCAGATATTATTTACCCTATTTCTGACAGTTCTTGGGTAAGTCATGTGCAGGTAGTTCCCAAGAAAGGAGGGATGAAAGTGATCAAGAATGAAGAGAATGAGCTTATTCCTAGAAGAACACTCACAGGTTGGAGAATGTGTATAGACTACAGGAGGCTCAACACTGCTACCAAGAAGGATCACTTCCCCCTGCCTTTCATTGATCAGATGCTTGAGAGATTAGCTGGTCATGCTTTCTACTATTTTCTAGATGGATATTCTGGATATAATCAAATTGCAGTGGACCCTCAAGATCAAGAGAAGACAACATTCACATGCCCCTTTGGAGTATTTGCCTACAAAAGAATGCCTTTTGGACTTTGCAATGCTCCAGCAACCTTTCAAAGGTGTATGCTTTCAATTTTTTCTGATATGGTTGAAAAGTTCATTGAGGTATTTATGGATGACTTTTTTGTTTTTGGTAATTCTTTTGAATCTTGCCTTAAGCATTTATCTCTTGTCTTGAAACGGTGTCAAGAATTAAACCTTATTTTAAATTGGAAAAAATGTCATTTTATGGTTACAGAAGGTATTGTTCTTGGACACCGGATTTCAAGTAAGGGAATTGAGGTTGATAGTGCAAAGGTGGAGGTAATTGAAAAATTACCACCACCAGCTAATGTTAAGTCAGTCAGGAGTTTCTTAGGTCATGCAGGATTTTATAGAAGATTTATAAAGGATTTTTCTAAAATTGCTAAACCTTTAAGCAACCTGTTAGTTGCTGATGTTCCTTTTGTCTTTGATTCTGATTGTCTGCATGCTTTTGAAACTCTGAAAGCAAACCTTACCTCTGCTCCCATTATAGTTCCCCCTGACTGGAATTTACAATTTGAATTGATGTGTGATGCCAGTGACTTTGCTATAGGAGCTATTTTAGGACAGAGACATGGTAAGCTTGTACACGTCATTTACTATGTCAGTCGTGTGTTAAATGATGCCCAAAAGAATTACACAACTACAGAAAAGGAATTATTAGCTGTTGTGTATGCTGTTGATAAGTTTAGGTCCTATTTACTTGGTTCTAAGGTTATTGTTTATACTGATCATGCTACTTTGAAGTACCTTCTAACCAAGCAGGATTCTAAACCAAGATTAATCAGATGGGTGCTGCTCCTTCAGGAGTTTGATATTGAGATAAAAGACAGGAAAGGGTCAGAAAATCAAGTAGCTGACCATCTCTCCAGAATTGAGCCTAAAGCAGGAGTACAACTACCCACAACTGTGACTGAGACGTTTCCAGATGAGCAATTATTCCTCATTCAGCAGGCTCCATGGTTTGCAGACATTGCAAATTATAAGGCCATGAATTTTATTCCAAGGGAGTACATTAGGCAAAAAGTGAAGAAGTTATTGACTGATGCAAAGTACTACATTTGGGAGGAACCATTCCTTTTTCAAAGGTGTTCAGATGGTATCATCTGGAGATGTGTCTCAGATGAAGAAAAATAGCAGATTCTTTGGTACTGTCATGGTTCTGAGTATGGAGGCCACTTTGGTGGTGAAAGGACAGCTACAAAGGTCCTTCAGAGCAGGTTTTACTGGCCGACTCTCTTTAGAGACTCAAGAGCATTTGTAAAGCACTGTGACAGATGTGAAAAAGCCACAAATCTCCCTGCCAACCATGAAATGTCACAGCAGGGGATTCTTGAGGTTGAGTTGTTTGATGTGTGGGGTATTGATTTCATGGGACCTTTCCCACCCTCACATTCAAACAACTATGTTCTAGGGACAGTTGATTATGTGTCCAAGTGGGTGGAAGCTGTGGCTCTGCCTACCAATGATGCCAAGGTGGTAATGAGTTTTCTTCAGAGATATATCTTTAGCCGTTTTGGTGTTCCAAGGACACTCATTAGTGATGGAGGAAGTCACTTCTGTAACAGACAACTGGACTCTCTTCTGCAGAGATATAGAGTCCGTCATAAAGTGGCAACCCCTTATCACTCTCAGACAAGTGGACAGGTTGAAGTTTCTAACAGGAAACTTAAGAGGATTCTAGAGAAAACCGTCAGTGTCTCAAGAAAGGACTGGTCTAGGAAGCTTGATGATGCTCTCTGGGCATATCGGACAGCTTACAAGACTCCTATTGGAATGTCCCCTTATTAGTTTGTCTATGGCAAAGCCTGTCACTTGCTTGTTGAGCTGGAGCATGAAGCTTACTGGGCAATCCGATATCTGAATCTTGATTCAGAAGCTGCAGGAATCAAGCGAATGCTTTAGCTGAATAAGCTTGATGAATTCAGATATTCAGCCTATGAGAATGCTAAGCTCTATAAAGAGAGAACCAAGTTACTGCATGACAAGAAGATTGCCATCAGAGTCTTTGAGCCAGGACAGAGAGTGCTTCTGTATAATTCAAGGCTCAAACTCTTTCCCGGGAAGCTGAAATCTCGGTGGTCAGGACCGTTTGTAGTTACCAGAGCTTCACCATATGGTTATGTGGAAATACAGGAAGAGAATTCTGACAGGAAATTTACAGTAAATGGCTAGAGGTTGAAGCACTATCTTGGAGGCGACATCGATCGCCAGAGGTCCGCTCATTTGCTGACTTAGCAGAACTGACCGTCAAGCTAGTGACGTTAAAGAAGCACTTGTCGGGAGGCAACCCGATAATTTCGTATCCTTAGTTATTTTTCATAGTAGTAGTTTTCTTACTTTTTTTATTTTTATTGAGTTTTTACTGCTTTTCTGATCATGCCGCTATTTGATAACAGGAACTGAACACTTCAGGCGACACACGAAAAAAAAAAGAGAGCACACGACGCGCAAGCGTCGCTGACGCGTACGCGTCATGTGTGTGCGCGTGAAAAATAAAATTGGAACCATGCTGGGCGCATAAGCCGCATCACGCATACGCGTCTCTGACGCGCGCGCGTCGTTTGCGCAATTGGCCACCCACGCATACGCATCCCTTATGCGTACGCGTGACCCTGAAAAACGGCATCAATGAGTGTTTGGGCAGAGAGTTGTGATGGCTTGGGGGTGGAAGTGTGCTAGAGGCACAAATTTGATCACGCGTACGCATCCCTGACGCGTATGCGTCCCTTCCCCAAATGGCTATCCACGCGTGCACGTGCATGACGCGCACACGTCATCTGAAGGTTTTGATTCCCAGACCATGCAAGAAGAGAGTTGTACGTGCGCGCGGCCACCTTCGCGTGATTTGCACAAACCAAGTCCACGCATACGCGTCCCTAACGCGTACGTATCGCTTGAAATTAGCGCGATCCACGCGTATGCGTGCCTTATGCGTCCGCGTCGCATGCGATGCCCAAATTAAACCCCCCAATCCCAATTCTCTCTTGTTCTTTTATCCTTTTATCATTCTTTCATCTTACTATTTGTTTTTTTCAGTTCTTCTTTGCTTGAGAACAAGCAAAACTTTAAGTTTGGTGTGGTCGCTACGCTTATGGCTTCTCTGTTTATTTTTAAAGCACCAAAGGAAGATGAATGTTCTTCATGGAGGAATGAGATGGCCACCAGCATAACTGAGGTGGTTGAGTTTCTTTCATTCTATTTCTCTTCCGTTCTTATTTTATTGTTTTTCGTTTTCTGTTGTTTTGATTGCCTGCATGATCATTAGTACTTTCAGTTCTTAGAATTAGTTTCATTCTGTTATATGTCTTATGTACCGCTCACTAAACTTGAATCTAAAAAGAAAAAGAAAAAAGTGATATATTGCATGAGAAATTGAGGTTATATTGAAGAGTAGTATTATTCACTTACATGTGGTGGTATTTTCTGTAATTCTGAATGCATGACATGAACAATGCATATTTAAATTTGAATGAAAGAATGTTGATGTACAAGGAACAGAGATTTAGAGAATTATTATGACTTCTCTGAAATAAACAGAAATTTAATCCTTGAAGCAAAAGAGACAGCGAAAAAAAAAAGAAAAAAAGAGAAGAGAGAAGCAAGGTCCAACGCTCTGAGCATCAATGACTAGGGAGGTCAGACATGATTAAAAGCTCAAAGAGTTGTTTCTCTAGTTATATGCTTGTGGTGTTCTTGTGTCAAGTAATCCTTGAGACAAAATATTTAGAGTCGAGATCAATTGCAATTAGCAGAGTATGCCAAAGGTTTTGAGCACCATTGTCTGGGAGTAACTGAAAGAAAAATCAAAACTTAAAGAGAATTCCCCAGTTAAGTGCTTGTGGTGTTTCTGTGTCAAGTGAAGCTTGAGACAAAATATTTAAAGTCACGGCTAGGCTCAAGGTGCAAATCACCAAATAAAAGAAAAAAATTGTTGTGTTCAAGGGTTAAATTGAGTTACAAAAGATCAGAGAATTCATAATATTATCCGAATTCTAATTCCGAATGACACTGACATCCTTCTGATTCAAAGGAGAGTGAAATGCCAAAACTATTCAGAATTGCAGTTGTAAACCCCACTATAAGAAGAGACATGAGCTTAATCGAACTCTCATCTCATGCAAATTCACATTCTAAGCCTATACTATTTTGGTTGCTTGAGGACAAGCAACAATTCAAATTTGGTATTATGATGCGTGAGCATCTTTCCTATCTTTTTCTAGTGAATTTGCATTTAATTTGTTATGTTTTATCAAGAATTTATAATCTTTTAGCCACTATGGATGCTACTTTGAGTCTTGTGCAATTTTATTTATTTTAGGTAGCGTTCGGATGGATTTGATGGAGTTTCTACAGAGAAAGAGAAGAAACCAAGGAGCTGACTAGCGAGGAGCGACGCGTACGTATGCCTGACGCGTACGTGTGAATTGGAGCTTTCCAAGGCGATGCGTGCACGTACCTGATGCGTACGCGTGACACGCGAAAAAGACCATCAACGCGTACGCGTGACTGACGCGTACGCGTGACATGCGCGACATGCAGAATTCGCAGAAAATGCTGGGGCTATTTCAGGACGAGTTTCGACCCAGTTTTCGGCCCAGAAACACAGACTAGAGCCAGGGGATAGCAGATACTCAAGGGAGATTCACATAAGAATAGTTATGCCCACTCCAAGTTAGGCGTGGACCCTACGAAGCAAGTGGTTCCCATCCATCAATTGAAGACATGCTGATTGCTTTAATTAATTCTAATTTAAACTTTAATTTTTATTAGAAAATAGGAAAAGATATTATTTTAGTTTTAGAAGATAGAATTTAAATTAATTAGGATTAGATATAAAAGGAAATTCCAACAGGGGGATTCCAACACAACATTATTCCATTCAAAACTACCAAAATATATTTTATCAGAATCCTTATTTTTCTCTCTGAACCATGAGCAACTAAACCTCCACTGTTAAGGTTAGGAGCTCTGTCTATTGTACGGATTGATAATATTATTTTCTATTTTAATTCATGTTTTGATTTATATTTCAAGAATTGTTTTCGTTCTTTATTTTATGAATTTGGGTGGAACGGAAGTATGACCCTCTTTCTAATTGCGTTCTTGTATAACTTGGAAAAGCTCTTTACTTGAACAACAGCTTGAAAACATGTTCTCCTAAATTTTAATTATCTGGATTTAACGGGATACGTGACATATAATCCTCTTATATTTGGGTAATTAGGATTTCTGTGGCATATAACTAGAATTGAACTTCACCCCCTAATTGGAATTAATTGACCAAGGAATTGGCTATTGATGAAAGTTTGAGGAGACTAGAAAGGTCTACGGAATTAGGGTCTAGTCAAATATAGTTGCCATGAATTAAATCTTACATGATTAAAATTAGTTAATAAGAAAAGTCAATCCAGAAAATAGATAACTCTGAAGCCTTAACTGTTTCTCTATACTTTATTCCCAACGTATTTATTTGCCTTCCTTTAATATTCTTTATATTGTTTAATGTCTTTGAACTCTCAACATTATTTTCTGTTTGCCTAACTAAGTAAATTAATCAACCATTGTTGCTTAGTCCTTCAATCCTCGTGGGATCAACCCTCACTCACCTGAGGTATTACTTGGTTCGACCCGGAGCACTTGCCGGTTAGTTTGTGGTTTTAAACACCGGACCAATATCGTCTCTCTATTGCGCATCCATAGAAAGTAGATAATTGAGGGAGTGTGCTTGACGAGAGAACTTTTGTGTGGTCTAGAAATTCACAGATAAATCCTCGTTGCAGGTATAGCTTTTAAACCAACAAAAGTCCTTTTTTACAAATATTTTGGTTGTCACAAGTAACAAACCCCTAAATAAATTGATAACTGAAGTATTTAAACCTCGGGTCATGTTCTCAAGGAATTGCAGGGAGGTGTTCTTATTATTGGTTATGAGTCTTGTAAATTGGGGGTTTTGAAAGTAAGAAAGAAGTATGACAAGTAAAATAAACAAATAACTATAAAATAAAACTCTTGGCAAGGTATAAAAATTTGGAATTTCTATCCTAGTTATCCTTATCAGGTGTGATGAGAATTAGATTTTAATCCCACTTAGTTAAGTCAAGTGGACTAATTAGCTTGATCCTCAAGTCCTAGTCAATCCCTGTGGGAAGACTAGCTTTAGAGCAATCTAGATCAATTAGGAATCTGCCAATTTCAACCACTACTGAGTTTGATAACTCAAGTGTTACCAATTACTTAACCAAAGCCAAAAGGAAGAAAATATCTAAATTAAATTAAAAGCATTCATAAATAGAATAAAATAATCATAAACTGAAATACCTCAAAATATATTAAATAGAACATTCAAATCTTAACATGGGAAGGTTCATAAGCTAAATTGGAACATTAACAAGTAAGAGAATTGGAATAATTAAAAATAAAAGAGAGACATTAATTAAAGGAAAATATTGGACCTGGTATTGAAGCAATAAAATTAAAAGGAATCCTAATCCTAAATCCTAAGAGAGAGGAGAGAGCCTCTCTCTCTAAAAACTACATCTAAAAACCTAAAATTATGAATATGAAAGCATGATTGTGAATGGATACATTCTTCCACTTTATAGCCTCTAGTCTGTGTTTTCTGGGCCAAGAACTGGGTTAGAAACAACTCAGAATTCGTTGGTTTCAAATTCAAACACGCTGGTTTTTTCGCTACTGCAACGTGTCCGGGTAGATCACGCGTTCGCGTCACTTATATTCAGGGAAACTATGACAAATTATATATCAAATCGAAGCTCCAGATGTTAGCTTTCCAACACAACTGGAACCGTATCATTTGGACCTCTGTAGCTAAAGTTATAGCCCTTTGAGTGCGAAGAGGTCAGGCTGACAGCTTTGTAGTTCCTTCAACTTCTTGTATTCCTTCCATTTTTGCATGCTTCCTTTCCATCCTCTAAGCCATTCCTACCCTATAAACTCTGAAATCACTTAACACACATATCAAGGCATCTAATGGTAATAAGAGAGGATTAAACATAGGGAACTTAAGGCTAAAGAAGTATGTTTTCAATCAAAGCACATAATTAGGAAGGCAAATGTAAAACCATGCAAATAGTATGAATAAGTAGGTAAAGAGTTGATAAAAACCTCTCAATTGAGCACAAGATAAACCATGAAATAGTGATTTATCAACCTCCCCACACTTAAATATTAGCATGTCCTCATGCTAAGCTCAAGAGAAGCTATAAAGGAGTGAAGAGGAATGGTAAAATGTATGAAATGCAACCTATGTATATGAATGCAACTACATGCAAAATGTTTTTACCTACTTGGTTAAGAGTAAACAAATCCTTCAAGAACAAATACGAACTGGATTTCACTAATTCAAATCATGAAAATGAAGTACAATTAGACTTGCAAGAAGAAAATAGCTCGTGAAAGCCGGGAACAAAGAATCGAGCATCGAACCCTCACTGGAAGTGTATGCACTCTAATCGCTCAGGTGTTTAAGGTTCAATTCTCTCAATTCTCTACTAACCATGCTTTCTAAGGCTTGCTCTTCATCTAACAATCAACATAAATTTAATGCACAAAATACACATATCAAGAGGTCTTTTAAGGGTTGTAATGGGGTTAGGGTCAAGGTAGGATTGTATTTGGCCAAGTGGACTAAAATCTGAATCCTTAATTAATTTAAACTTTTCACCTAACTTAAGACAATCCATGTAATTACAATGCAAAATCTAACTATCCATTAACCATGTTTTCCACATATTCATGCATTCTAATTTCAAGTACAACTTATATGCATTGCTACCAACATTTATTTTGGGACATTTTGTCCCCTTTTACTTATTTGCTCTTTTTCTTTTCTTTCTCTCTCTCTCTCTCTCTCTCTCTCTCTCTCTCTTTTATATATATATATTTTTTTTCTTTTTCTTTTGTTTTTTTTCTCAATGCATATGATTAAATTATTGGATGCATGAATCATGTCCTAAACATTTCTTTCACATTCTAATATACTCAATTCTCAAACCAAATGTTTCCAAATTCGACTTCCCCACACTTAATTCATGAGCACTCTCACTAGTCTAAGCTAACCAAGGATTCAAATTAAGGACATTATTGTTTTCTGCTTAGAGTTAATGATGTGCTAAAGTAAAGAACAAATGGGTAAAATAGGCTCAAAATTGGTTCGCAATGGTAATGAAAAGGTTAAGGCCATATGGGTATGTAAGCTCAGTGAAACAAAGGCCTTAATCATATAAGTGCATGCATACATTAAACCATAGAAATATAGAATTAATCAAGACAAAGATCACAATTTTAGAGAGAACAACACACACCAAAAATAAAATTATTGGTTGATAAGATGCAACCAATCAAATAGGCTCAGAATCTCACTGGTTTTGTGTGTTCGAGCTCCAAAACCATGTTCCAATATAATATTTCTTCAAACAAGTGTAACATTAAATTTTATTCAAATTAGTGAAATGCTCTAAAAGTTTTTTTGAAAAAGAAAATATTTCTTCAACCAAGTGGTAAAATATGCACAAAATCAAATAAATATGCAATCAAACATGTAAATGCAACAACTAACAAGGAAAATAAACCATTGGTGTTGAGATAGAAGAGTAACTAACCCATGGAGATCGATATCGACCTCCCCACACTTAAAGATTGCACCGTCCTCGGTGCATGCTAAGATGTGCAAGTGGACGGGTTGCTTCAACTGACACTTTTCTCCAAAGATTGTGCAGGTGGACTTGTTTGTCTTCCCATTAAGAAGCTTTTCCTCTCCCTTGTGGTGGCCATCCTGAAAGAAGAGGGAAAAGAAGAAAAGTAACCCAAAATAAAGATAGAAAATAAATAAAATATGGGTGTTAATGCCAGATAATAAGGGTCTCAATTACATGGTAGCTACAACATGCAAGTGAGAGAATAGTAGAAGTACATGGCATACTAGTGGTGCAAGATTTGAAACATAGGGGATGAGTGTGGGTAATGGAAGTATCAATACAAGATAATTAATATTATCCCACAGTGTAAAACAAGTTACTAAGCACCAAAGTAAATTCAAGAAAAGATGCAACAGTTGAATAAGAAATTTTTTAACACCAATGAAAAAATAATAAATTTAGAAAAGAAAATAAAAATATGCACAAGATTAAAATGCAATGAATGAAAGTATGCAAATAAATTAAATTAAAGAGATGAAGAAGAAGTAAGTAAGAAAGAAAGAAGAAAGAAGAAAAGATAGAAGAAATTAGGATTAGAAAAGAAAAGATAAGATAATTGGCGCTGATCTGGATAAGTTGTGCGGCGCAGGCGACGCGGACGCATGAGTGACACGGTCGTGTGGTGCGCGATAAGGTCAGGTGACGCGGACGCGTGGGTCATGTGATCGCGTGATCTGATTTGTGCGATTGGTGCGAGTGCAATCTCGCGGTCACGCAACTCCCTCTGTTTGAAATTCATTTTGCCAAAATTTTGGGTGATGTGATCGCATGGGTGACGCGATCGCGTGAATGGCTACACTTCCAAAAGGACGCGGACGCGTGGGTGATGCGTTCGCGTGGTGGGGCTTGTGCTGCTAGCACCATTCCAGTCCCACTCCATCATAACTCTCTACCATACACCCTTTTTACGTCGATTTGTTAGGGCACGCGTTCACGTGGGTGACGCGGACGCGTGGGAGGCATTTTTCGCAAATAACGCGGGCGCGTTAGCGACGCGGTCGCGTGGATCAATTTGTGCCAAAGGCACGCCTCCAGCCACGCTTTCGCGTGACTTTCTGTTTACTTTCTTTTCTTCATAATGCACTGGTGACGCGGATGCGCGGCGACGCTGTCACATCGCGTGCCATTTTTTTATGCAAAATACAGAATGCAGTATGCAGATGCTGATGCAGATGTTATGAATAATTCCAGGTTCAATAAAATAAAATAAAAACTCAAAAACAAACAAAACAGACTAGAATTAAAACTGAAAAAGGGACGATGATACCATGGTGGGTTGTCTTCCACCTATCACTTTTAGTTAAAGTCCTTAAGTTGGACATTTGGTGAGCTTCTTGTCATGGCGGCTTGTGCTTGTATTCATCCAAAAATCTCCACCAATGTTTGGAATTCCAATGGCCTCCGGGATCCCAAACTAGGCGCAGAAAGCCTTCAAGTAAGTTAAAGCAAGTGACAATGCCCCAAGAGTGTTGATTGCCAGAATGAATTCTGGGGTCCCAAATCTTGCTTTTGCACCCGTCTTCCTGTTGATCATTATGATTCCATCCGGGTAGCAAGCAATCTGAATTCTCACTAAAGCGGCCAAACAACTTCCTAGACCCATTCAGTTGAGCTATACACTAACCTTTGCATTTAAACTTTAAGTTTTCCACCATATTGAATCTTGCATGACGACTCCTATCACTAACCATCTCTCTCTTACTCTTAAAGCCACAAAGAGCTCTAAGTTGACCATCCGTCTCCAGTAGCCCATATTCAAGTGGAATTAGAAAGCTAAGGGATATGAATTTTACCCACTTGAATGTTGTGAAGGATGATGGCAACTTAGGGGGAGGGATCTCCAACAACTTTGTCAAGGTAATTGCAGGCTTTACTCCCGTGAGTGCTTTCTTGACACTTTCCATCTTTTTGCAAGTTTCTTCAATATCAACCTCTTCTTCTTGGTAGCTTTCTTCCAAGTTAATCTCTTCTTCATTGCTTACCAAGGGCATGGAAGGCTGTGTTTCTGCTTCTTTAGTCTCCATCTCTTGATCAACCTCTTCCAAGTCTTCAACCATGATATGCCTTGGAGGTTGTACACCCTCCTCAACATCAAATGCAACCGTCTTGGAAGGAGGCTCCATGTCTTGACTTTCCCATGGAGGTTCAGCATCTCCCAGGTCTTCAACCACTTTTTCCTCTTCAATAATTACTGCTTTGTCCAGTAGTTTTAATATAAAATCGTACTCATCCTTGATGATTTTCTTTCCATGACAACTCCTTTCAACTATTCTTTCATCTTCAAGGGTCTTTACTTCCTTCACCTTTAGGGCCTCTTTTAGCTCCTTATGAAGTATGGATTCGCGAAGATGATCCCTTCTCTCTTGTTCCATGTCAATAGCATCATTGGGATCATGTTGCTGTTGGATTGATGGATGTGGGTGCTCTTCCATGGATGGTGGTGATGGGATAGAGAGATCATTCTGTGGTTGAAAAGAAAGTGCACTAGAGCTTGAGGGTTGATTGTTGAAGGTATTTGGTGGTCTGATTTGGGCGACGAGAGCTTGTATAGTAGAGTTTAGATCGGTAAGTACTTTCTCCATGGAGGTTTGGTGTAACGACCCAATTTTCAGTACGCCTAGGACATACCAGAAACTGAGTGCTACCAATTTTTCATCCTAATTATTATCTATTATTTATTATATGAGCTTGATTCGTTGTTAAAAGAGTAGTTAGTTAGCGAGGTACTTTTTTTTTGACAACATTTGAATTAATAAATAGAATCATTCATAATCAATTCACAGATAATAATAGGTAAAACAGTTATAAACAACCACACATAAATACATCACAAGTAGTTGACAGCATTCGGTGATTCAGCCTTTATTAGAGTAAAGATCTTTAGTTAGAACACCCCTAGATATAGCTAGATAATAACTATATACTTATATATACATACAACATCCCAGGTCCTGACCTGTTCAAGAAGTCCCTAAGCTGGCACCCAGGCTAGCCTAGACTCTATCCTCACCTAGTCCCTCTAAACTACTAAAGCGAGGGAAAGTACGTTCTAAGTCTTCAAAACTCAAGTCAGGTGGAACGTCACTAAAAGATGGAACATCATCTACTATTCCTCTGCACGATCAGACGTTGCCATATGACGTCTCTCTGGTACCTCATCAGCTAGCCACACAACAGGAGTCTCGTACATAGGATTTAGGCTAAAGTGCGCATATGAACGGGGTGCAGACATTGGCTGGTCTCACAGTATATACATATAAATAGAGAACGGGATTCACCCTAGACTCAGAAGACTACCAAGAGAGGAATCCTCTTTGCAGAATAGTCATCAGCAAACTACGGAAGGGTACTCATGCTTCCATCTGAAGGGGGAAGGGAGAGAGAAGGGGTAAGAACTGGGGAGTTCTTAGTAGGGCCAGGGTTATTAGTTAAGTTCATTAATTATATGTTATTTTGCAAACGAATGGCAAAATACAGAACGCAGTAAATAGAAGATGAAGATAAATAGAGGAAATAGAGAAATAGAAAACAGAACACAAACAGAAGGATACAAGAAAATACAAAGCAGACACAGAGAATAGAATACAAACAAGGAAAGCATACATTCATACCACAATCATAACAAAGGAAATGCACAACCAAGTATGATGCATGTCTAGCCCTAGCGCATGTAATGAGCTCATCTGTCGGTTACATACCCGCTCCCGACGTTACCCAGCAACCTCTGTCTGGATAAGGCTTTCCTGTTGGCAATATCCACTGCAAGTAACCTTTGTCTTGCAGGGCGGCACTTATTAGCCGATATACGCCCAACACACTCACTGTAAGCAACCTCTGTCTTACAGGAGCAACAACACACTCACTGTAAGCAACCTTTGTCTTACAGGAGCACACTAATCTCGATACCTCTGTAAGCAACCTCTGTCTTACAGCAAAGCATTATAGCAAGGTATCCTAGGAAAGCGTTCTCAGTGGTCGTACCACCATCTATCTGACTGCCTCTCTGCAGCATATTCCTACATATTCATTCTCATTATCATCATTCATTAACATTCTCATTATTCATCATCACTTTCACATTCTTATGCAATACTTCTTTCTTTCTCTGTTCAATCATGCTATACAAACTCTATAGCTTTTACTTTTACAACATCTTAATTCAAACCATTTCTCTTTATCACATTGCTCTTTTCTTTTTGTCTTTTTACTTTGCTCTGATTACTCTTTTCTCTGTATCCCTTTATTCTGCTCTGGTTACTCTATTCTCTGTGTTTCTTTACTCTGCTCTGATTTCTCGATTTAACGTATGTATTTAAAGCTTATGTAAATTTCGGTATGAATAGTTAGTCTGTCCCAAGTATAGGTTCATTAAGTCTATACTGAAACAGTTTAACTTTTCATATAATACCTAACCTTATTCGCAATTCCAGGACTAACTATGTTGCCCTAGTTCGTTCACTAGTCTCTGTCTGTTTTTCTGTCATTAAAACTTTACAGACTTTTTCTTCGATTTTTATCTTTTCTTCAACTTTTTATCTTTTATTTATCTTTGCCTCACTAATATATTTTTACCACTCCCTAAGTGTTTTATGAAAGTAATTATGAGATTCTGTGCTTAAAGTTGTCATTCTAAAGCTTTTACAGAAAACTGCCCTTTCTGCATTATTTTTATTATTTTTATTAAAATATTATTTTTAATTAAATATTATTATTTAATATTTTATTATTTTTTTATTATTTTATCATTAAATTTTCGAAAATTAACTTACTTTTACTTTTAACCTTTAAAATTCACTTTTTACCACCCGTAACTTTTAATATTTCTACTTTTACCATCCTAACTTTCAGAAATTACCAAATAACCTCCCAAACACTAAATTAATTACTTCCTTGCCCTTTTATGAATCAAAAAGGTGTTCTTCATTGTTCTTCACCACACTCAAAGTGTTCTTCGTGTTCTTCGTATATTCTTCAAATTCTTTCTCTGTTTTCACCCGTTTTTTAGTCTTTTCAGCAACCGATTTTTTTCATAATTCATAATAAATTAGCAGCCACTAAAACCCCATCTTTTCTACATAATTTCAACACAAATTGAACCTCAATTTAATCTTAGGGTTTCGTTTTTCTAGCTGCCCAAGAACATGAACTTTAAAGCTTGAATTTCATCAAATTTCATCAAAATTTCACCAAATTTTCACCAAGAATCAATCATATATGCAACAAATTTTTAGCACAGCCAATTTATACAACATTCACACAACTCAAACACAAATAATCAAGATTAATTTCGTGACATCCTACCTTGTTTTGCTGCTCCTAATTCAATTAAACTTTCAGGTGGTCCTTAAGCACTTTTTCCTCCTAAATCACATCAAGAAAACACATATTTAAGCATGTTTCCTTGAAATCGAATCAAAAGAGAGATGGTGCAGCCAAATCACCTTGATCCCAGCCTTGATAAGTCATATGATCATGTAGAGAAAGAAGAGATGATCATTTTGGTCGGATTGGAATTTTAATTTGAGTTTTAGTTCAGCAGAAATCAAGCTTTGAAGATTTGGAACTAAGAACTTTTTCTCTCTTTTTCTCTCTACCTATTTTCGGCCACAAAGTGAAAATGAGCCAGCCTTGAGGGTTTTGGGGGTGTAGGGTGAGTTGTGATTGGTTAGCTTGGAGGTGGATTAAAATAATATTAAAATATCTCAGGTGTATAACTACTAAAACTAGATGTATCGGAACACTTGCAAAAACATCTCTAAAAATTATTTTATGAGCTACTAGCATAAATGACACTAGTAACATATTTATTATGATAATAAAACATGAATAATGAGGCCTTAGCATTACTAAAGTCATCAGAGAGTGCTGGTGCTAAGCTGCACCAGTAAACCGTAAACCCGGTTAAACCGATTTTCCTGTTTTTAACTAAAACAGACCAGGTAACCTTATAATATCATTCAAGCATTTTATAATACTAATATAATGATAATATTATACTATTATCTCTCTTCTCTCATGAATCAAGTCCGGTTCGTCAAACAGAGACTATTTACAAAAATCAGAATCAAAACTGCCAACTGATACAGTTCAAAAACTAGGTTCTTCGTGACCGCGTTATCGAGCTTGCCTTAGAAAAGGTTCTAGCTTAAGGATGACATAATGACAATGAGTATCGAGATACTTGTTGATATAGAAGAGGTGTTCTCTTTACTGATCTTCCAGAGAAATTCGTGCCTTTAGAAAAGATCTCGTGTACTCAAAAATCAGGGTTGTTACATTTGGGGTGGATAGGAGGGTTCATTTGGCTCATAAGGTGGTTGGTATGGTGGATACGGGTTAGGGTCATTTGGTGGTGTTTGGTGGTAAGGGGCTTGTGAGCATGGTGGTCCAAAGTTGTGTTGAGGAGATAGTTCATAAGCATATGGCGGGGCTTGTTGGTAGTCCATTGGAGGTGGTTGTTTCCATGAGGGTTGATCAAATCCTTGTGGCTCCTCCCATCTTTGATTGTTTCAACCTTGATGCCTGTTCTCATTGTAATTTCCTCTTCCTGCAACATAATTGTAACTAGACTCATAGCCAAAGGGGTGAGAGTTCATAGTAGCAAATAAAAATTAAAAACGAAAAAAAAAACAAATTTAAATTAAAAGGTTATTGAAATTTAAATTTTGAATTTGAAAATTAAATTTTGAAGTTTGGATTTTAAATTTTGAAATTTGATTTTTGAAATAAGATAAGGCAAGATTTTGAAAAAGATATGATTTTTGAATAAGATTTGAATTTTGAAATTTAAATTTTGAAATTTTAAATTTTGAAATTTGAAATTTGAATTTTAAATTTTTTTTTTAATTTTGAATTTTGAAAATTGAAATTTGAAATTTGAAATTTGAGTTTTAAATTTTGAATTTTTGAATTTAATGAGGAAAGAGAAAAATAATAAAATGACACCAAACTTAAAATTTTTAGATCAAAACAAAGAAAACAATTAAGAACAACTTGAAGGTCAAGATGAACACGAAGAACAACTTGAAGATCAAGATGAACACCAAGAACAAATTTTTTGAAAAAATTTTTTAATAACTAAATAAAAACCAATAACCTCTTAATTTACGAAAGAGCAAAAATAAAAGTAAAAAACAAAAATAAAAACAAATAAACAAGCAAAAACCAAATATTTACAATAACCAATAATAAGGCACATGTTTGCAATTCCCTGGCAACGGCGCTATTTTGACGAGAGAACTTTTGCGTGGTCTAGAAATTCGCAGATAAATCCTCGTTGCAGGTATAGCTTCTAAACCAACAAAAGTCATTTCTTACAAACGTTTTGGTTGTCACAAGTAACAAACCCCTAAATAAATTGATAACTAAAGTATTTAAACCTCGGGTCGTCTTCTCAAGGAATTGCAGGGAGGTGTTCTTATTATTGGTTATGAGTATTGTAAATTGGGGGTTTTGAAAGTAAGAAAGAAGTATGACAAGTAAAATAAACAAATAACTATAAAATAAAACTCTTGGCAAGGTATAAGAATTTGGAATTTCCATCCTAGTTATCCTTATCAGGTGTGATGAGAATTGGATTTTAATCCCACTTAGTTAAGTCAAGTGGACTAATTAGCTTGATCCTCAAGTCCTAGTCAATCCCTGTGGGAAGACTAGCTTTAGAGCAATCTAGATCAATTAGGAATCTGCCAATTTCAACCACTGCTGAGTTTGACAACTCAAGTGTTACCAATTACTTAACCAAAGCCAAAAGGAAGAAAATATCTAAATTAAATTAAAAGCATTCATAAATAGAATAAAACAATCATAAACTGAAATACCTCAAAATATATTAAATAGAATATTCAAATCTTAACATGGGAAGGTTCATAAGCTAAATTGGAACATTAACAAGTAAGAAAATTGGAATAATTAAAAATAGAAGAGAGACATTAATTAAAGGAAAATATTGGACCTGGTATTGAAGCAATAAAATTAAAAGGAATCCTAATCCTAAATCCTAAGAGAGAAGAGAGAGCCTCTCTCTCTAAAAACTACATCTAAAAACCTAAAATTGTGAATATGAAAGCATGATTGTGAATGGATGCATTCTTCCACTTTATAGCCTTTAGTCTGTGTTTTCTGGGCCAAGAACTGGGTTAGAAACAACCCAGAATTCGCTGGTTTCGAATTCAAACACGCTGTTTTTTTCACCACTGCAACGCGTCCGCGTAGATCACGCGTTCGGGTCACTTATCGTCAGGAAAACTTTGGGAAATTATATATCAAATCGAAGCCCCGGATGTTAGCTTTCCAACGCAACTGGAACCGCATCATTTGGATCTCTGTAGCTAAAGTTATAGCCCTTTGAGTGCGAAGAGGTCAGGCTGACAACTTTGCAGTTCCTTCAACTTCTTGTATTCCTTCCATTTTTGCATGCTTCCTTTCCATTCTCTAAGCCATTCTTGCCCTATAAAATCTGAAATCACTTAACACACATATCAAGACATCTAATGGTAATAAGAGAGGATTAAACATAGGGAACTTAAGGCCAAAGAAGCATGTTTTCAATCAAAGCACATAATTAGGAAGGCAAATGTAAAACCATGCAAATAGTATGAATAAGTGGGTAAAGAGTTGATAAAAATCTCTCAATTGAGCACAAGATAAACCATGAAATAGTGGTTTATCAGTGCTCTACTACCTTCTCCTAGAGGCAGCCATAAGGGGGAATGAATCGAGGAAGAGTGCCCTACCACCTTCTCCTGTGAGGTCGTGCCATACAGAGCGAGGGATTAGTGCCCGATAATGAGTCTACATTTATGATAATTTTTGACTTGAATTGAGTGGATTTTATCACATAAACTTGTATTTATTCACTTGAATAGCATGCTTTTATGAATTCTCTCTAAATTGCACCTAATTATTGAAAACATGCTTTTTGTACTATAAATAGTCAATTTAATCCACTTTTATTCCATTTGATGCTGTGATATATTTTGCTGAGTGAATTCAGGACCAATAGGCAAGGACGGCTTTAGGAAAGTTCAAGAAAAGTATACAAGGTAGAAGAATTCATGAAGAAACAAAGGAGAAGAGCACTCTGGTACGTGCGTACATACACCTACTCGTGCGTACGCACAAGTGAAATTTCAGAAAGTGTGCGTACGCACACATGGCTGTGTGTGCGCAAAAGTACGAGCACGTGCCTCATTTGGAAAGTCACGTGGCTCACATTTTTGGGTCCTCTTTGGCTCAAATATGAAGTTCTGAAGCTCTATCAAAGGGGAACAACATTACAACACATACATACATCATATTAGCAAGTTTTAGTAGGTTTTTAGTTAGTTTTTCTTAGGGAACACTCTCAATTCTCATTAGGGTTTTATTAGGGTCTTCGGGTGGAAACAGACCAGGTTAGGCCAGGCTTTGCTCTTAACAGGTCTGGCCTGTCATATAGTTAATTGGCCTGAGCCTAGCCTGCAGCCTGTTATAGGCTCTTTATAAAGTACTAGGCCTGGCATGTTATTCAGCCTGGTGATAAACCACTATTTTATGGTTTATCTTGTCTTTAATTGAGTGGTTTCATCAAGTCTTCACCCACTTATTCATACTAATTGTATGGTTTTATATTTTCCTTCCTAGTTTCACTCTATGGTTGAAAACTTGCTTCCTAGAGATCTTTAATTTGTGTATTTTAATTCTCCTTTATACCATTCGATGCCGTGATCCGTGTGTTAAGTGTTTCAGGCTTCATAGGGTAGGAATGGCTTAGAAATGGGAGAGGAAGCTTGCAAAAATGGAAGGAACATAAGAAACTAAGGAGATGACCAGCGAGCATCGACGCGCATGCATGGCTCACGCGTGCGCGCGACATGGAGAAAATTGCAGCGACGTGTGCGCGTGCCTGACACGTACGCGTGGATTGGAGTCTGCATAAAAGACGCGCACGCGTGGATGATGCGTACGTGTGACAAGAAAATTCACCAAATGACGTGCACGCGTGACTGACGCGTATGCGTGACCTGCGCGATCTGCAAAATTAATAGAAAATGCTCGGGGCGATTTCGGACCGCGTTTTAATCCAGTTTTCGGCCTAAAAACACAGAATAAAGCCAGGGAACATGCAGAAACTCAACACAGATACATACACACATTCTCATTAGGATAGTTTTTAGGTTTTAGATTTGAATCTAGAGAGAATTACTTTTCCTCTAGGTTCTCTTTACATTTATAGTTTATTAGTTTATTGCTTTTGCTTTTGGATATTGAAGAGTCATCACCTCCGTTGAAGATACTATTCTAGTTTGTTTCCTAACTTGCTCTTTTATTTATTCCATATTCTTAATTCTTCTTTAGTGTGGTAATTGGATTATTTTCATGGATTGTTACTGCAAAGAATTACTTTTATTTTTAATTAATTTTCAATCCCTATTTAATTTAATTTATCATGTCGTCTTCTTATATTTTTATGAACGTTATATCCATGTCAATAGAGTAGATTCCCTACTTGACATGGGGGTTGATTAAGAGGAGACACTTGAGTTGGAATCTCAAGTGGTTAGTTAAATTGGAAGTTGTTGGCTAATTCTGTATTTACTAACGCTAGACCTTCCTAAGGGAGAGGACTAGGATTTGCGAATAAGAGTTAGCTCAATCACTTGACTTTCCTTTATTTAGTAAGGGTTAACTAAGTGAAAATAACAACCTCTTTATACTACACTTGAGAGAATTCCAACAAGGACAGAACTTCCAATTAATCATTCCACCAGTCAAGGCTTTTTAATTTGAATCATATAAATTCCTTTTTATTTTCATTGCACTAAATTATAATTGTTTATTTTCTGTTAATTAAGCTCTCAAAATTCTCAGAAAACTCTTGATTAATAACTTAGCACCCTTTCTAGCAACTCGTTGGGAGACGACCTAGGACTCATACTCCCAGTATTTTTATTTAAAACTTTTGTGACAACCTTTCTAAATTAATGCGGCGGATTTTTGCTGGTTAAGAGCTATACTCGCAATGCTGCTTTTATATTACAATCTCTTAATTGGTCTAACTTTTGCCACGTACCAATTTTTGGCGCCGTTGCCGTGGAGTTGTAATTGTATGCTAAATTATTAATTAGTATACATACTTTATTTTTATTTTTATTTTCATATTTTATTTTATTTCGTTACCATGAGCTATATGTTTCTCTCATTGAATGATGCGTTCACTGCCTGATCCGAGCTTAGCCGCATTTGATCCTGAAATTGAAAGAACTATTTCACGTATTAGGCGAGCTCGACGTCGGTTAGCCTCTGAGGGTGGTGAAGTGATTGTTATCGATTCACCAGTCTCATCTGAGGGAGAATCTGAACCGCCATCTGAGAGCGAAACAAGCTCCTTTACTACTGATTCAGTTGATTCACGTGCAGATAACATGGCAGCACGTAGGAGGATTACTCTCTAGGAAGCTGGAGCCCCAGATTTTACACTACAGCCGTATCAAGTGCATCATCCAACTCTGGCTGCATATTTTAAACTGAAGAGTGCACTAATCAACTTGATGCCCAAGTTTCATGGCTTACCTGCTCAAGAGCCTATCAAGCACCTCAGGGATTTTCAGACAGCCTGTTCTACTGTTAGGCATCATGGTGCAAATAAAACTTCTATTCTGTTAACCGCCTTCCCGTTTTCTCTTGAGGGAAAGGCAAGAGAGTGGTACTACTCCCAACCTGAAGCAACTGTTACCAACTGGGATACGCAAAGGAGAGAATTCTTGAAAAAATACTTTCCGGCTGAAGCCACAGATAGATTGAGGAAAGAGATCTCCTGCATTATTCAAGGTGAATCAGAAACTCTCTATGAATACTGGGAGCACTTTAAGAACCTTCTAGACGCATACCCCCATCACATGATTGACAGGCTAGTGTTAATCAGTTACTTCACTCAAGGCATGAAGCCTCGGGATAAAACTACACTGGATGGTGCTAGTAATGGTTCTCTAAATAAGTACAAGACCACATATGAAGCATGGCAACTGATCAGCGACTTAGCTGAGTCCACCAGGAATCACAGGCACAGAAGCAGCCACTCAAAAGCTATAAGCAGAAGTTTCCTCTAGCACTGAAACTTCTGCTCTTACACAGAGTATATGTGAAATGACCAACCTATTGAAGCAAATGCAGTTGAACCAACAACAACAAGCTCAGCTTTCCCCACCACAGCCAACAGTTAGTTCCCCAAAGAGTATGCAGAATATGTGCTGATTATAGTCATTATACTGATGAATGCCTGCAGCTCCAACAAGAAGACAACACTGTGGCAGCTACTCATAATTTCTATGACCGCCCGAATCAAGGATACAATCAACAAGGCGACAACTACAACCAAGGTGGGAACTATAACCAAGGATGGCAGGACAACTCCAACCAAGGTTGGAGAGATAATTCCAACCATGGCCAGAGGGACAACTACAACATAGGAGGCAGAGACAACAATGGAAATCAGAGGTGGAATAACAACAACAGACAGCAGAATCAGAGCCAACCTTACAGAGCTCCTCACCTAAGGCAATCACAAGGACCCCAGCATAACCAACAACAAGTCCTTTAGATCACTTATCCTACTTCCTCATCAAATGAAAAAATGCTTCATTCTCTTGCACAAGGACAACAAGACATGCAGACTACACTGAACTCTACTTTAAATGGTCTGAATATCACTTTACAAGCTCTCGCCGCCCGGATAGATTCATTACCTACTTCCACCAACCAACCTTTAAGATCCAGTGGAATTCCTTCTCAACCCTTACCTAACCCCAAGGGTGGCATCAATGCCATCATCTTGAGGTCTGGAACCACATTACAAGAGAGGAACCAAGAGGAGCCAAGCCCACAGGTACACGCCTAAGATGAAGACATAGTAGAAGTGGAAGATGCTGAAGAGGAAGAGGAAGTACAAGACAAGGTTGAAGAAGAAGTAGCTCAACAAGGGAATAGAGCACCAAAGGATGCAGAAGCTGTAAGTGGCGCCATTCCTATCCCATTTCCACACCTTGCAAGGAAGACCAGAAAGCAGATAGAACTTGATCCCAAAATGGTAGAAATTTTTAAAAAGGTTGAGGTAACTATTCCCCTTTTTGATGTTATTCAGCAAGTACCTAAATATGCAAAGTTTCTGAAGGATTTATGCATACATAAAGACAAAATTAATGAACTAGAAACTATTCCTTTAGGTAGTTCTATATCTGCTTTAATGGGGGGTATACCTGAAAAATGTAGTGATCCAGGTCCATGTATGGTAAACTGTACCATTGGAGGTGTAATATTTTTTGATTGCATGTGCGATTTAGGAGCGTGTGTTAGTATCATGCTATTGTCTATATATGATACCTTGAGGCTCCCTCCCTTAAAAAGGTCGGCAGCTCATTTTGTGTTAGCAGATAAAAGCATTATTACAGTAGTTGGAATTGCTGAAGATATATTAGTGAGCATTAAGGGGCTCACATTTCCCATTGACTTCTATATCCTGGAAATGCCCCCTAATGACTCAGGAAGACCATCATCAATCCTGCTTGGAAGACCATTCCTGAAGACTTCAAAATTCAAGATGGATGCATTCTCAGGAACTTACTCCTTTGAGATAGATGGTAGAACAGTGAGTTTTAGTTTAAATGAAGCTATGAAGCACCCTCCGGAAGATCATTCTATCTTCTAGTGCGACATCATTGATGAAACTGTAGCTGAAGTTCACCAAGAAGAAGTAGAAGAGAAGCACATGGAGCAAGGTCCAAGTGTGGGGACACCCTCTGAATATAATGAAGACCCTTTACCATTATCACTAGCCCCGGATGATCCAGAGCCTAGCCAAGAGCAGAAATTGGAATTGAAGCCCCTTCCTCCACACCTCAAGTATGCTTACCTTGAGGATAATCAGAAGTTCCCAGTTATCATTGCAAGGGAACTCACTTCTCAACAAGAGGAGCAACTGCTTAGCGTACTGAGAAAACATAAGAAAGCAATTGGGTGGAGCTTGGCGGATATAGTAGGCATCAGCCCTCAAGTTTGTGAGCACAGAATATATTTAGAAGAGGAATCAAAGCCCGTCTATCAACTCCAAAGAAGATTGAATCCCACCATCTTAGAAGTTGTCAAGAAAGAAGTGACCAGGCTACTTGAAGCAGATATCATTTACCCCATCTCAGACAGTGAGTGGGTCAGTCCAGTACAAGTGGTGCCCAAGAAGTCTGGAGTCACAACAGTCAAGAATAAGCATGGAGAGATCCTGACTACTAGAGTGCAGAATTCATGGAGGGTTTGCATTGACTATAGGCGTCTCAATCAAGCTACTCGTAAGAATCACTACCCCTTGCCATTTATTGATCAGATGCTTAATCGCCTGTCAAGTAAATCCCATTATTACTTTTTGGATGGTTATACAGGCTATTTTCAAATTCATATAGCTCCTAAAGATCAGGAGAAGACTACTTTTACATGTCCATTTGGAACGTATGCATACAAAAGGATGTCTTTTGGCTTATGTAATGCACCGGCTACTTTTCAAAGATGCATGATGAGTATCTTTTCAGATATTATTGAGAACTGTATGGAATTATTTATGGATGATTTTAGCGTTTATGGTGATTCGTTTAACCTTTGCTTAGATAGCTTAGCTAGAGTATTAGACAGGTGTGTTAGTTCAAACCTTGTATTGAATTTTGAAAAGTGTCATTTTATGGTAAAACAAGGGATTGTTCTAAGACATGTTGTCTCTAATACTGGTATTTCTGTAGATCCAGCAAAGGTAGATGTCATTTCTAGTTTACCTTACCCCTCCTCTGTGAGGGAAGTCCGTTCGTTCCTAGGCCATGCAGGTTTCTACAGGAGATTCATTAAGAACTTCAGTAAGGTAGCATTACCTTTATCCAGACTGCTGCAGAAGGATATGAGTTCGAGTTCAGTGAGGATTGCATGCAAGCATTTGATAAGCTGTAGATCACCCTGACTCAAGCTCCAATTGTGAGAGGACCAGACTAGAGCCAGCCATTTGAGATTATGTGCGATGCCTCCAACCATGCAGTAGGAGCGGCGCTGGCTCAGCGCGAAGGTAAGGACCCCTTTGTAATTGCTTATGCGTCTAAGACCTTAGACGCTGCTCAGTCTAATTACACTACTACTGAAAAAGAGCTTCTTGCTATTGTTTTTGCTCTGGATAAATTCCAAGCTTATTTACTTGGTACTAAGGTAGTAGTATACTCAGATCATGTAGCTTTAAAATATTTGTTAGCTAAAAAAGAGTCCAAACCAAGGTTGATACGTTGGATACTGCTGCTGCAAGAATTTGATTTAGAAATTAAAGATAGGAGTGGTAACTAGAATTTAGTGGCATACCACTTGAGTCGCCTTGAGCACATTAAGGATGACTCCACTCCTATAAATGATGCTTTTCCATTTGATAGCTTGTATGCAGTATCTGAAGTAGTTCCTTGGTATGCACCTGTAGCTAATTATCTAGTTAGCCATACTTTCCCTCCCAATTTTACTAAGCATCAAAGGGACAAGCTGAAAAGCGAGTCTAAATATTATATATTTGATGACCCATACTTATGGAGGTGTGGTGCTAACCAGGTAATTAGAAAGTGTGTGCCTCAATCAGAATTCCAGTCCATTTTAGAGGCTTGCCACTCTTCTGAGAGTGGAGGACATTTTGGCCCTCAAAGAATAGCTAGAAAAATTTTAGATTGTGGATTCTGGTGGCCTACTCTTTTTAAAGATGCTGCTGAATTTTGTAAATCTTGTTCCCCATGCCAAAGGTTTGGCAATATATCCAAGAGGGATGAGATGCCTCAACAAATTATGCTTTTCTGTGAAATTTTTTATGTTTGGGGCATTGACTTCATGGGTCCATTTCCAAACTCTAATGGTTACCTTTATATACTATTAGCTGTAGATTATGTTTCTAAATGGGTGGAAACAATTCCTACCCGTACTGATGATGCTAACACTGTTGTTTCCTTTATTAAAAACCATATTATTTGTCGCTTTGGATCACCACGAGCAATCGTGAGTGATCAAGGCACTCACTTTTGTAACAGGAGACTAACAGGATTGCTGAAGAAGCATGGGATTGTTCATAAGGTAGCAACAGCCTATCATCCCCAGACCAATGGACAAGTAGAAGTGTCTAACAGAGAGATTAAACGTATTCTGGAGAAGATAGTAAAGCCTCATAGGAAAGACTGGAGTGCCAGGCTACAAGATGCACTCTGGGCATATAGAACAGCGTACAAGACACCCATCCGGATGAGCCCCTTTTGCTTAGTATACGGAAAGGCTTGCCACCTTTCAGTAGAGGTGGAACACAAAGCTTTCTGGGCTGTAAGGGAATGCAATATGAATTTTGAAGAAGCTGGTGCTGAAAGAAAGCTGCAACTAGCAAAATTGGAGAATCTTCGCCTAGAAGCATATGACAACTCCAGGCGATACAAAGAGAAGATGAAGGCAATCCATGACAAGCACATAAAAAAGGAGAGAGTTCAGACCAGGGGAGTTTGTTCTTCTTTATAACTCCAGACTGAGGCTTATGCCAGGCAAACTAAGATCAAGATGGGAAGGTCCCTACAGAGTAGAGAAGGCAGAGCCATATGGAGTTTTTCACCTGCGTCATCCTTCTAGCTCCAAATTCATGAAGGTCAATGGACATCGCCTAAAGCTTTATAATGGTGAGAAGTTGAAGGATCACAAAGAACTCGAGATCTTCCTCTCGGAAGACCCACCAACAGAAGCAGAACAAGCTTGAAGACCGTCCAACTTAAGGACGTAAAAGCAAAGTGCTAGGTGGGAGACAACCCACCATGGTATGATCGTTCCGTTTTAGTCTTAGTTTTGTTTTATTTTATTCTACTTTATTTTTCTTAGTGACTCTTCTCATAATCTCTGCATATAGTCTGCATCTGCATTTGCATTTGCATTCTGCATGATTTAAAAAAAAGAAAAAATGCACGCGACACGCAACTGTCACTGACGCGTCCGCGTCATAAGTGCTTTCGAAACAAGAAGAAAAGAAGCAGAGAGTCACGCGGGAGCATGGCTGGAGGCGTGCCTTAGGCACAAGCATGCCCACGCGAACGCGTTAGAGATGCCTTCGCATCATTTGAAAAATAGCCTCCCATGCGTGCGCGTCACCCATGCGCACGCGTGACCCTGCAAAATCGACGTAAATGGGTATATGGCAGAGAGTTATGATGGAGTGAGGCTGAAATGGTGCTGGAAGCACAAACCCTATCACACAAATGCGTGCCCCACGCGTCCGCGACATTTTTCAAAAAGAGGCCATTCACGCGTGCGCGTCACCCACGTGCACGCGTCACCCAAAACTTTGGCAATATGCGTATAAAATAGAGAGTTGTGCGTGCGTGCGGCTGCACTCGCGCTAATAGCATAAATCAGGTCACGCTTCCGCGTCACCCATGTGAACGCATCACCTGAAAATATCACAACCCACGCGAACGCGTGCCCCACGCGCACGCGTCGCATGCGACGCACAGTTTAACTATACCTGTGCCAGGTATCTTATCTTTTCTTCCCCAATCCTAATCTTTTCTTTTCCTTCTTATTTCTTTCTTCTTCCTTCTTTCTTCTTTATTCCTTCTTACTTTTTATCTTTTTCTCCCCTATTTTTCACATTCATCATCAAGGTTATTTTCTTTTCTTCTCCTCTTTTTACTTTTCCATTATTATTTTTATTTATGTTTTCTTTTTCTTTTTCTTTTTACTTTCATTACCTATGTTTTCTTTTTCTTTCTTTTTCTTTTTACATTCTTTTAATTGGTGTTAGAAACTTAATTGGGTGATTATTTTCTTCTATAATTGCTTGTGGATTATTTAGAATTGTTTGACAATTAATATTACTTCTTAAAGGGTTGCTTGCATGTTTAATTTAATACTTTCAATAACATATTTGTCATGCATGCTAAGTATTTGTGAAAAAGCCAGTATGGCATTGTGTATTATTATTTTAAATTATTCTATTTCTACAACTCTAAATGTCTATTTTTTACAAAACTCCTTTTTATATTTTATTAATTGAAAATAATTGTCAATACAAACAGATTGTTCGTTTGAACGACTTGATAATCAAATTGGGCATTTAATGCTTGATCTATGCTACTCATGCCTTTGTCGGCATGCCAATAAACATCTTGCATCTACTTGCCATAACTTGCACTTGCTATATTTCCAGTGATGAACTGATCACATGTAGTCATGACCATGTGATACAAGTCATCCTTCTTTACCTTGGCATTGATTATCACTTGTCCTGTTCTCTTCCTTGCTCTAACCTTTAGCTTCACATGTACTTACCTTTTCCCTTTTCAGGATGGCCACCAAGAAGGGTAAAGAGAAAGCTACTCCCAAACAACCGGCAAGGAAAGGAACAAAACAAACACTAGTGGCAGAGCCATCTTTAACAGCAGTAAAGCCCTCAACAAAGCGAATCAAGAGGATCATCAAGGTCGATGAAAAAGAGAAAGCCTTCCCAGCAAAGGACACTGCGCGGTTCACTAACCGCTACTGTGAGCAGATGTTCCCATCATGGCTGAGCGAAACTATAACAATGAGTACCTTCTCATCCTCCCAACCCATATTATTGAATTTGTTGAGCCCCGTATTGAGCGAAGACAATGGGATTCCTACGGAGACAGCCACAGCAGGTTAACCTTTCATGGGTAGTTGAATTCTACTCCAATTTTCACATGCCAATCATGCAGTCTGTCTATGTCCGTCAGAAGCAAGTCCCCATTGCTGAAGAGGTCATTCAACGAGCTTTAGATCTTCCCCCTACTCCAGAAGGATTGGACGCATTCCAAGAAGCCTCATTCAAACGCCAGATATACCAATTTGATTGGGACGCCGTTCTCAGAGTTATAGCACAACCTGGCAGTAGATGGATCTATGGATACCATCGATCTCGACCTAAGAGCATATTGGCTTCAGCACTCACCTTGGAGGCTCGAGTATGGGCACAGATTATGTCCCATTATGTCTTTCCAAGCACTCACGAGTCCTCCTTCACTGCAGACATGGCTATTCTACTCTGGTGTATCCTTACAGACCAGCACCTCAATTTATCAAGACACATTCGGCATGCTATGGGACACATACAGATTGCGGGCAACCTACCTTTTCCCGCCTTGGTTTCAGATCTAGTCTCAGCAGCCGGAGTCTCCTACAGAGCTGGGGACACCAAGGCCATGATTACACGGGATGATCAGATCGTCCCTAACGGGAGGTATATCAGACCTCTAGCAGCCACTACCAATCGAAGCACAGAACCAGCAGAAGATATCCCTTCTCCTTCTGCATCCCAAGCCACTTCAACAAACCAACTGCTTCATCAGATACTTGAGAGGTTGGACCGGCTTGACCGGAAAGGAAAGCAAAGGGAGCACCGTAACAAGTGCCGATTTACATACCTCAAGGAGATGCTTGTTGGTAACTACCCACCTGAAGAAGAACCAGACACCCCGGACTCCACTTCATTTACCAGCACAGGGAGCCATGACGGTCCCGATTGTGGAGATGCTGCTACCAGCCCCCTTTGTTCCTGACTGATGGCACCGAGGACGGTGCCAAGCTTTAAGTGTGGGGAGGTCGGTCAGTACCTGACTTCTGGAGGTAATTTCTCTTTCTTAAAACCAATATAATAGGATATTTATTTATTTTTCTTTTGTTTAGGATAGGATAGATTGCATAGTAATAGGTTATTTGCATGCATGTTCTAATTGGTTGAAAAATAATAAGTTTCTTTTTAAGACCCTATTTTTGAAAAAATTTCACTAATCTAAATCAAAATTTTTGTGTTAAACTTGTTTGAAGATTGTAATTTGGAACATAGTTTAAAGCTAAGAACACACAACCTGTGAGATTTGAGCTTAATTACATGGTTACATTATTTAACCATAATATTTTATTCTTGTGTGTTTGCTTCTTTATGCTTGTAATCTATATTTTGTTCCATCCTATATGTCCAATGTTTAATGTGTTATATGCATGCATATGATTGAGGCCATTATTTGATTATCAACTCACTTATCTCAAATAGCCTACCCTTCCATTCACCTTTATTAGCCACTTTGAGCCTTTTTATCCCATTTGTTCTATATTTTACCACATCACTAGCCTTAAGCGGAAAAATAAATTAATTATCCCACCTTGAGCAGAACGCAAACGACGCGTACGCGTGATCGACGCATACGCGTGACAAGGAAAACTCCCAGATGACGCGAACGCGTGACAGACGCCACGTACAAGAATCTGCAGAAAATGCCCCCAGCGATTTTTGGACCCTTTTTCGGCCCAAATCCAAGTCAGAAACACGGAATATAAGCCAGAGAATGGAGAAATCAAATAACAACTGAATGATAGATACAATATTCACAATTTTAGGTTTAGATGTAGTTTTAGAGAGAGAGATTCTCTCCTCTCTTTTAGGATTATGATTTAGAATTTCTATTATGTTTAAGCTATGATCCCTTCAATCACAGGTTCAATATTCTTTTAGTTTATTTTCTCTTCTACTATTATTTATTGTATTACTTGAATTGATATTTATCTTTTCGCTTCGATTTATGAATTTTTCCATGTTAGGATTTTCTTAACTAATATAAATTGAGGTATTTTTAGATTTAATTTTGCTTTATTTTATTTATGAATGCTTTTAATTTAATTTAAGTTATTTTCCCCTTTTGGCTTTGGTTAAGTAATTAGTAACACTTGAGTTATCAAACTCAGCTGTTGATTGAAATTGAAATTCTTTGCTGGTTAATTTGTACTCCAATAACTCTAGTCTTTCCATAGGAGTTGACCAGGACTTGAGGATCAAATTAATTAGTCCACTTGACTTTCCTTTGTTTAGCAAGGGTTAATTAAAGTGGGAGCACAATCCAATTCTCATCACACCTGATAAGGATAACTAGGATAGGACCTCAATTTCTCATACCTTGCCAAGAGATTTTATTATTATTAATTTATTTTTCTTATCATTTAAATTACTTGTTCTCTATTTCAAAAATCCAAAAATACACTTTTACTCATAACCAATAATAAATCATACTTCCCTGTAATTCCTTGAGAAGATGACCCGAGGTTTAAATACTTCGGTTATAAATTTACTTGGATTTTGTTACTTGTGACAACCAAACTTTTGTACGAAAGGATTCTCTGTTGGTTTAGAAACTATACTCACAACGTGATAACATTTTTTATTAAATTCTATACTAGCGAAAATCGGATCGTCAAAAAATGGCGCCGTTGCCGGGGATTTGCAAACGTGTGCCTTATTATTGGTTATTGTAAATATTTTATTTTGCTTGTTTATTTGTTTTTATTTTTGTTTTTAACTTTTAATTGTTACTATGAATTCTCACCACCGTCGCTTTGAGTTTGGTTCTAATGCTGTTGAAAGGAATAGAAGCTATAACAGGAACATGCATCAAGGTCAGAACAATCAGAGATGGATGGAGCCACGAGGATTTGATCAACCTTTTTGGAAACAACACCCTCCAAACTACCATGGGCAACGACCATTTAACAATGCATGTTGAGACAATAGTTATAGTGGACCCCCTTGTAATTACCGACAAGCCCCGCCATATGCCTATGAACTACCTTCTCAACACAGATTTGAACCACCATACTCACAAGTCCCCTACCACCATTCACCTCCATATAACCCTAACCATTATCCACACCAATTCCGATCCAATTACCCCCAAGAACCATGATGACAAGTCATTTTATGCTAGTTTTTCAAGCAATTTTCACTTGTTTTATAGATTTTATGCACTTTCTTGAGTTACAAGTAAGCCATTTGGGTAGAAATTCATGTGTACTTGGATTCAATCAACCATGAGTAAATTGATGCATTTTCATGAGGTTTTGTGCTATAATTGCTTATATGTCAAGGACAAGAAGAAGTCTCATGATTTTAGCGTAGCTTTGATGCATTTGTTGATTGATGATAGGTGACCAAAAGACTTGAAGGAAGGTTGAAGAAAGGGGATGGCAGGAATGAAAATGAAGGCAGCATTGAGAATATCATGTTTGAGTTCACGTTTGCCTCAAACGTGAACTCAAACGTGGATAACAGCACAACCTGAAGGGGTATACTTCCAACAAGAATAACTTGAGCTACAGAACTCCAAATGAGGTGATTCAAAAAGCAATGGAAAGTAGGGATTAAGAGCATTTCAAGAATATATGGCACTACATGGTGAACACTAACATTGAGGGAGAGAACTATCTTGAAAAGTGCATAAACGAACATGGCACCAACCTGTAGTAAGGCCAGCTGATCTCTGCATTTTTGACGGAGCATAACTCGAGCTGTGGAGCTCCAAATGATGCGCTTCCAACGGCATTGGAAAGTAGACATACAGAGCTTTCCAACAATATATAATAGTATGGGGGTGGACAGCACGTTTGAGCTTCTGAATCTAGCAATGTACTCAACGTTTGCGCCAACATTTGCCTCAAACGTGAGGTCAAACGTTGGCTTAAAAGAAGCACCTGGGAGGACTCAACGTTTGTGCCAACGTTTGCCTCAAACGTGAGGTCAAACGTTGGCTTAAAGGAATACCCTGGAGGACTCAATGTTTGCGCCAACGTTTGCCTCAAACGTGAGGTCAAACGTTGGCTTAAAGGAATACCCTGGAGGACTCAATGTTTGCGCCAACATTTGCCTCAAATGTGAGGTCAAACGTTGGCTTAATAATATAGCCTGGAGGACTCAAAGTTTGCACTAATGTTTGCCTCAAACGTGAGGTCAAACATTGGCTGAAAATTACCTTGGGGAGAATCACGTTTGAGCTCACGTTTGACCTCAAACGTGAACTCAAACGTGAGTTGCAGCAAACCCCCATTCTGCATGATGCCATTACAAGACGTTTGAGTCAACATTTTCCTCAAACGTTGACTCAAACATAAATGATCCTAAAGTCCATAGTACAAACGAATTTCTTCTCAAGACCAAAAACAATCAACAGAGGCTATCTTCAACCCAATTCCATCAAGGCCAAGGGCCCAAATTCAAGGCTTAATGATAATTAGAAGGAAGTGTATAAATAGAAGCTAGTTTGATTTAGGAAAGGACCTTTTTCTTCTTTTAGAATTTTCACTTGTAATTTTGAGAGTTTTTACTTTGATCTTAGAGAATTGGAAGGAGAATTGAGTTCTCTTCCTCTGGGTTTTCTTGTTTTATTTTCTGTAAAGCTTTGTTTGAGTCTTAAGTGTGAAGAATTGAGGAAATTTTGTCTCACTCTCCTCTTAAGATCTCTTTGTTCAATTTACTGCACAATTCAAGAATTTGTGTTCTTCTTTACTGATTTTCATCTTCAATTCTCTTTAAATTATCTTCTAGATTGGATCAAGGAAGGCAGTGAGATCTAGACTTAGTTTTCTGGTCTCTTGACCCTTGAAATCTTGCATTTCCATTTAATTTATCTGCTGAATGTTTATACAAGCAAATTTACCTTTCTGTTTGAGATCTACTTCAATTCAATTCATCTTCTACTCTTCTGCTTGTTGCAATTTACTTGTGATTGTTTAATTTCAGCACTCCCAATCCCCAAATCCTTTTATTGTTCAAGCCATTTACATTTCGTGCATTTTAAGTTTCAGTTATTTACATTTCTTGCAATTTAAGTTTCTGCAATTTACATTACTTGCACTTTAAGATTTAGCTCTTTTAATTTTTTTGCACTTTAAATTCTTGTCAATTATCCCTCTCCCTTTAAATTTTATGCAATTTAGCTTCTGTTGGATACAAATCACTCAAATCAACTCTTGTTTGCTTGACTAAATCAACCACCTAACTAAAATTGCTCAATCCTTCAATCCCTGTGGGATCGACCTCACTCACGTGAGTTATTATTACTTGATGCGACCCGGTACACTTGCCAGTGAGTTTTGTGTTGGATCGCTTTTCACACATCAAGTTTTTGGCGCCGTTGCCGGGGATTGATTAGATTGACAATGATTAAGTAAGGTGGTGGTCTTGATTAAGCATTTTTTTTCTTTTTCTTTTTACTAAGCATACTAACTGTTTGAATTTTTGCTTAAGCTAACACTAACTTCACTCTAGCAATAGAGTGTTTAATTCTGGTTTCTGGTTCTGTGTTTATGTCAGGAGGAAGAAACAATAAATCCACACCTTTTGATCTTGAAACACTTTGGAGGTTGAGAGGAGAACCAAGAAATGGAGGAAAATTCAACAAATCTACCAGTGGGAGTGAGCAACAATGCTTAACCTGCAAGGAGAGTCTTGGCTTCTTACACGTTTGCTAATCCTAGGCATTGTGGGAGTAGCATCCTTATCCCAAATGTCAATGCAAACAACTTCGAATTGAAACCTCAACTCACCTTGGTGCAGAATAACTGTTCTTATGGAGGAGGCCCCTTGGAAGATCCAAACCAGCACCTATCCACCTTTCTAACGATATGTGACACAGTAAAGATCAATGGTGTGCATCCCGACACTTACAAATTGCTGTTATTTCCATTTTTCCTGAGAGACAAAGCTACCCAATGATTGGAGGCATTTCCAAGAGAAAGCATCAATAATTGGGAGGATCTAGTGAACAAGTTCCTAGCTAAGTTCTATCCTCCCCAAAGGATCATCAAGCTAAAAACAGAAGTGCAAACATTCATTCAATTGGATGGAGAGTCACTGTATGATACTTGGGAGAGATACAAAGCTTTAATTAGGAAGTGCCCACCAGAAATGTTTAGTGAATGGGATAGACTCCAAAACTTCTATGAAGGATTGACACAAAGAGCTCAAGAAGCTTTAGATTATTCAGCAGGAGGTTCATTACAACTTATGAAGACAGCTGAAGAAGCCCAAAACCTCATAGACACAGTGGCAAACAATCAATATTTCTATGCTCATCAAAGACAACGCCAACCATCTCAAAGGAAAGGAGTATTAGAATTTGAAGGTGTTGACACTATCTTGGCACAAAACAAACAGATGCACCAATAACTTCAGCAACAAATGGAGATTATGGCCAAGAAAATTGATGGACTGCAAAGTGTTGCAGTAAACACACAAAGCCAACCTCAAACCGCACATAGGTGGAAGCAATCTGAAGAAAGTTTTGGGGCATTCAATTATGAGCAACAAAGCCCTGAGAAGGTGCAATGCATGAATAACACTTCAAGTTCATTTCAACACAATTTTCATGGTGATGCACACAAGACACCCTGGAAGACTCATTCTAATTCAAGGTGGGGTGAGCATCAGAATCAAGGACAAATGGACTTCAACTCTGGCAGCCTTAGCAACACAAACAACCATAAACATTCATCCAATAATACTAACCAATTCAAAAATTCACAAAACACATGTCACCAACCCCATAACGACTCACAAAACCACCAGAATAACTTGTCTACATCCACATTCCACCCACAAAACACCCTCGCAAATGGTTCAAACAATTTCCAGCAACAACCATCTCATTTTACACAACCACAACCAAATCCAGACTCTCAAAGAATCTCTAGTTTGGAGATGATGATGGAGAAACTCATGAAAAATCAAGAGATGGCAAGCAAAAACCAAGAAGCGTCAATCAGAAACCTTGAGAGGCATATGGAGCAAATGGCTAAGCAAATTTCAGAAATGGGTGAGAAGAGAGCAATTACCTTCCCCAATGTCACTGATAGAGACAAAGAAAAAGCTACAAAGTGGGAGGAGTGCAAAGCAATCATAGTGAAAAGTGAGGAGACTAGGGAGAAGGAAGCCATTAATCAAGAAGAACACAACAGAGAAGTTCCACAAGAAGAGACAGAAGAGAAAAGTGAAGAGGATAGAAAGACCAAGAATGCAAAATGCTCAAAGAGAGACAAAAACATCCTTGAGCCACAGCTACAAGAGAAGAAGGAAGGGGTGAAGTCATATGTCCCTAAACTTCCATACCCTCAAAGGTTTCGGAGAGAAAACGAGGATAAACAATACTCAAAATTCCTGGATATATTCAAGACCCTCAGCATCAATATTCCTTTTTTAGAAGCACTTGAATAGATGCCATTATATGCCAAATTTATGAAAAAAGTACTCACAAAGAAAATATCCCTGAAGGAAGGACGGATTGTTGAGATGACAAAGGAATGTAGTGCTACCCTCCAAAGAGAGTTGCCAGAGAAGAAAGATGATCCTAGGAGTTTTTACATACCTTGCACCATAGGAAACATAACAATTGAGAAGTCATTCTGTGACCTCGGTGCAAGCATAAACTTGATGCCTTTGTCTCTAATGAGGAAACTTCAAATTTCTGAGCTGAAATCCACACGAATACTCCTGCAAATGGCTGACAAATCCATCCAGCAAGCACTTGGAGTTGTAGAGAATGTACTGGTAAAAGTAGGAAAATTCTTTCTCCCAGCTAATTTTGTCATCCTGGATATGGAGGAGGACCCTAACACTCCCATCATTCTGGGGAGGCCTTTCCTGGCTACGGGCAGAGCATTGATAGACGTTGAAAAAGGGAAATTGTTGCTGAGAGTACATGATGAGCACCTACCATTCCATGTTTTTAAAACCCTGCATGAGCCCACTCAAGAAGAAGATTGTATGAAGGATAAGGCCAGAGATCAAAGCTTGAAGGAGACAGTCAATGAGTTAACTCCAAGACTTCTAAATCCATGCTTGAAAAAAGTAGAAATGGTACAACAGACCAAAGAAATCAAGGAGGAACTAGATCCAAAACCCCCAGATGAGAAACTTAACACCTCAGATAAAGAGCCACCAAGGCATGAATTATCTTCTGAGAAAGTAAAGAAGAAGAGGCCAAAAGGGTGGAGAAACAAGAATATCCCCACTGAAGGCTTCTCACCAGGGGATAAAGTGATGTTAAACACCCAACCAATAAAGGTGTTTCCACAATTATCTGAGTGCTATACTGTGAACCGGATCCTTTCACTTGAATACCTAGAGATCATCAAAGAGCAGACTGGTAGGAAGTTCACAGTAAGAGGAGAAAAGCTGAGGCACTATGATTTTCAACCCCCATGATCAAAGGATGAGATGTCAAGCTAGTGACAATAAAGAAGCGCTTGTTGGGAGGCAACCCAACCTGAGGTAGTTCACTCTTCATAGCTATTTCAATAAAAGGGTTAATTAGACTTATCTATATTGCAAAGAGCTAAGTTTGGTGTTGCACACCAAAATAAATTAAGGGAGAATGAAGGATTCTAAGTTTGGTATTCCACCAAAATCTCATTTAAAAGCACATTCTCACTTTCTGCATACATGGCTGCTAGCTCCAAGCAATCAGATAAACCGATTAACCAATTGTTTACTTTTTAGTTTTTCTAGTTTTTATTGCCTTTAACAAAGATAAAAGGATTTCACATATGGTTAACCTGTTGCATTAGAGGCATTGGCAAGAAATTAAGTTTGGTGTTTCCATACCAAAATAAGTTTGAAAGCCGCCTTAAATTCATGCATATTAACCATCTACTTAAGGGCTTGAGAAGCAAGCCACTTTTGAGAATTATGCAGGAAAGAAGCCAACATTTGGAGACAGTCTGTATTATGACTCAAAAGGGATACAACAGGAGGAAGAATGAAAAGCTGCAACCCGAAAGGTTGTGTCTACACTTAATCCTTGTTGTTGAAGAAGTACTTTAAATTGGGAATTCTTGTATGTCTTACTAAAGTGTTCAATTGGTTGCAAGTGGAATTGTTTGTCAAGAATACTGATCTGCATAATGCTTGTTGCCCATTACTTAGCTTGAGTTTTGTTTTGTTCTCATACACTTGAATAAAAGAGAAATGTTTGAATTAGGAAGTAAATATCCAATGTTGCATAAGTTAGAATAAAAGTTAGTGGTGGTATTTGTTGATTTAATGCATGGCTCATAAAATAAATGCTACATAATGATATGTTCTTTGAAGAAGGAACTAGTTTACTGTTAGAAATGCTTGTATCATTAAAGATTCCTTGAGAATGAAATAAAACAAAAATAAAAAGAAAAAGAAAAAGGCAAGAATGGCAAAGAAATCAAATAATAAGGCTAGGCACCAATAGCTTGGACCCTAGGACACATGTCTGTGGTGTTTTTGTGGTAGGATATGCTTGGACAAGTAAGTTCTAAGGAGTATTTCAAAACTTTGCCACTTAGATCAACTTATTTGGGATTGCCAACTGAAAGTCCACAATAAAGACCAACCTAGCTACAAAACACTTAGTTATCCAAAGAGATGCTGGGCATCAATGATCCTAGGAAGAAAAGGGTGAGCCATGTGTCTGTGGTGAAGGAATGTTGAGCAAAATTAAGCCAAAGACTACTGCAACATTTGCCACCAAGCCTTCAAAGAACAATAAGCTCTCTGAGCAAAACAGAGAAGGAAAAGTTAGTAAGGGAACAAGCAAAAGTAAAGCCTTATAGCAGCAAACTTAGTGATCCTTTGAGGAAGCATCTCCTATGTAACAGCAAGCAATAAATGAGCCACCATTGTCTGCATAAAAACCCCATGAACCAAGTTCAACTATATGCTCAATAAGGATATGCATACTTCTCTGTTTCATTTCATTCCCTCTTATGTTTGATGCTTGCTTGGGGACAAGCAAGGTTTAAGTTTGGTGTTGTGATGACAAGTCATCTTATGCTAGTTTTTCAAGCAATTTTTCACTTGTTTTAAAGATTTTATACACTTTCTTGAGTTACAAGTAAGTCATTTAGGTAGAAATTCATGTGTACTTGGATTCAATCAATCATGAGTAAATTGATGCATTTTCATGAGGTTTTGTGCTATAATTGCTTATATGTCAAGGACAAGAAGAAGTCTCATGATTTTAGTGTAGCTTTGATGCATTTGTTGATTGATGATAGGTGACCAAAAAGCTTGGAGGAAGGTTGAAGAAAGGGGATGGTAGGAATGGAAATGAAGGCAGCATTGAGAAGATCACGTTTGAGTTCTCGTTTGCCTCAAACATGAACTCAAACGTGGATAACAGCACAACCTGAAGGGGTATACTTCCAACAAGAATAACTTGAGCTACAGAACTCCAAATGAGGTGATTCAAAAAGAAATGGAAAGTAGGGATTGAGATATTTCCAAGAATATATGGCACTACATGGTGGACACTAACATTGAGGGAGAAAACTGCCTCGAAAAGTGCATAAACGAACATGGCACCAACCTATAGTAAGGCCAGCTGACCTCTGCACCTTCGACGGAGCATAACTCGAGCTGTGGAGCTCCAAATGATGCGATTCCAATGGCATTGGAAAGTAGACATTCAGGGCTTTCCAAAAATATATAATAGTATGGGGTAGACAGCACGTTTGAGCTTCCGATTCTGGCAATGTACTCAACATTTGCGCCAACGTTTGCCTCAAACGTGAGGTCAAATGTTGGCTTAAAAGAAGCACCTGGGAGGACTCAACGTTTGTGCCAACGTTTGCCTCAAACGTGAGGTCAAACGTTGGCTTAAAGGAAAACCCTAGAGGACTCAACATTTGTGCCAACGTTTGCCTCAAACGTGAGGTCAAACGTTGGCTTAAAGGAATACCCTGGAGGACTCAACGTTTGCGCCAATGTTTGCCTCAAACGTGAGGTCAAATGTTGGCTGAAAATTACCTTGGGGAGAATCACGTTTGAGCTCACGTTTGACCTCAAACGTGAGTGACAACAAACCCCCATTCTGCATGATGCCATTACAAGACGTTTGAGTCAACGTTTTCCTCAAACGTTGACTCAAACGTAAATGATCCCAAAGTCCATAGTGCAAACGGATTTCTTCTCAAGACCAAGAACAATAAACAGAGGCTATCTTCAACCCAATTCCATCAAGGCCAAGGGCCCAAATTCAAGGCTTAATGATCATTAGAAGGAAGTGTATAAATAGAAGCTAGTTTGATTTAGGGAAGGACCTTTTTCTTCTTTTAGAATTTTCACTTGTAATTTTGAGAGTTTTTACTTTGATCTTAGAGAATTGGGAGGAGAATTGAGTTCTCTTCCTCTGGGTTTTCTTATTTTATTTTCTACAAAGCTTTGTTTGAGTCTTAAGTGTGAAGAATTGAGGAAATTCTGTCTCACTCTCCTCTTAAGATCTCTTTGTTCAATTTACTGCACAATTCAAGAATTTGTGTTCTTCTTTACTGATTTTCATCTTCAATTATCTTTAAATTGTCTTCTAGATTGGATCAAGGAAGGTAGTGAGATCTAGACTTGGTTTTCTAGTCTCTTGACCCCTGAGATCTTGCATTTCCATTTAGTTTATCTGCTGAATGTTTATACAAGCAAATTTACCTTTCTGTTTGAGATCTACTTCAATTCAATTCATCTTCTACTCTTCTGCTTGTTGCAATTTACTTGTGATTGTTTAATTTCTGCACTCACAGTCCCCAAATCCTTTTATTGTTCAAGCCATTTACATTTCGTGCATTTTAAGTTTCAGTTATTTATATTTCTTCCAATTTAAGTTTCTGCAATTTACATTACTTGCACTTTAAGATTTAGCTCTTTTAATTTTTCTGCACTTTAAATTCTTGTTAATTATCCCTCTCCATTTAAATTTCATGCAATTTAGCTTCTGTTGGATACAAATCACTCAAATCAACTCTTGTTCGCTTGACTAAATCAACCACCTAACTAAAATTGCTCAATCCTTTAATTCCTATGGGATCGACCTCACTCACGTGAGTTATTATTACTTGATGCGACCCGGTATACTTGCCGGTGAGTTTTGTGTTGGATCGCTTTCCACACATCAAACCACCACTTCCCTATGCACCATATCCATATTCATCAACCCAAGAGTCAATTGGGGAACATCTCAAGGAAACAGTGAATAAATTTCACGCAACCCTTCACCAATTGGATCAAGCGATAAATCGATTACCTCCCCGACGTTTGGACACTCAAGGAACCCCCATGGCTTTATGTGGACAATATAATGAAGAACGTAGCATAAAAGAGATACTAGAAACTCCAGTAGACAGTACAGAGCATGACTTTGTACTGGAACAAGTGGAGGAAGCTGTAATTATCGAAGAAGAAGAATTGGTTGAAGACTTAGGAGATGCTGAATCTCCATGAGAATCCAGAACTGAAGAGAACTCCATCAAGAATTTTGCAACTAATGCTAAGGAGGACAGTGCACAACCCCCAAGGCAGGTATCTTATGAAGAACTGGACGGAACAACTCAATAAACGAGCTTCCCTGGTGATGAAAATCACAGGTCAAGTTCTCCTAATAATGAGCTTGCATCCGCAAGTGAATTCTTTGAGATTGAAGAACCTTCCCCAAGTGAGTATGAAGATGATGCGGAGGTAGACTTTTCTCAACCTCCAAATTATGACTCGAGTGATGAGAAAGATATTGAAGACTTTGCTCAAGACATGGTTGCAGCTGAAGAAAATTACAAAGAAGTGGAAGAATTCACAGAAGAATACAAGGGATTAGAGCTTGCAAAACCACTGGAAACACCTATCCCAAGGCCATTACCGCCCAATACAAACTTCAAGTGGGTAAAATCCTAAGCTTTTATCTTTACTTTTCCACTTGAATATGGTTTGCTTGAAACAAATGGCCATCTTAGAGCTCTTTGCGGCTTTAAGAGTAAAAGGGAACTGGTTCGTACTCAGAGCTGGTATGCAAGATTCAATAAGGTTCCACACTTCAATTTGAAGTGCAAGGAATGGTATCAAGTTAGATTGAATGGGTCTCGGAGAATGTTTGGTTACACTGTGAGAATACAACTTCCAAACCGCACGGCTGAAAAAAATATAGATCAAGAAAAAGGCGGATGCAAAAGTAAGGTTTGGGATCTAGGAATATATTCTGACATTCAACACCCCAGAAGCCAGAGAACCTGTTTGAAACTGCTCAAAGGCTTCACAAGCCACGCGTGGGCGTCGATTGAAAATCGGCGTAAAGATCCAACACCCAGAAAGTTGGGCTGGAATTGTGCGGCTGGTGTGCTTTTAGCACAAATTGGCCCACGCGCTCGCGTCCCTAACGCGAACGCGTCACTTGTACCACACACACACCCCACGCGAAAGCGTGAGCGATGCGTACACGTCGCATGGATTTTAGGAAATCTATTGGAAACAGAGAGTTGCACCAAAATGATGCTGGAATCGTGCGTTTAGCACAATTCTGAGCGACGCATACGCGTGCCCCACGCGTACACATCACTTTCATTATCCCACAATCATGTGATCGCATCAATAATGCGTCTGCGTCAGAGCCCTTTTCGTCCCAGTCACGCGATCGCGTGCTCCATGCGTTCGCGTGAATTCAAAATCACTAACCCCAACCCACGCGAAACCTACCCTTTTTGCATCACCAAAACCCCCTCCCCCTCTGCACTCTCCCGTTCCCCATCCCCCAACCACCACCACTCCCAACCAACCAGCTCCGACCACCGCGCTACCATCCCGACCGCCGCACCACCCTCGCCGAATCCCCTCCCTTCTTCTTCTCCCCCTTCCCTTCTTTCCCCTTTCCTCCTCCCTCCACGCCCCTACCCCACTGCCGCCACCCCGTTCCAAGCTGCCCAGCGCCGCCGCCACCTCCCAGACCTCCAGCCAACCACCCACCAGCCACCACAACCCCCAACCCCCTCCTCACCTCTTCTCCTCAACCCTCATCCACCCAAACCCACCACACAGCCCCCTGCCCCACCACAGAGCACCGCCGCGGCGCCACCCATCACCGCTGTGTCACCAACACCACCACCACATTCCCACCATCTCTCTGATCCGTACATTTATTCCTCTCAGCACCAGGTTCCACCGAACACTGAACCCTGTTTCCCGTTAATTAGTTAGTTAGTTTTTCAATTTTTTTTCAAAATTAGGATAGTTAGAGATGCATGATCATAGTGGATTTTAGGTGGTTAGGTAACTAGGATGTGGTTAGTGGATTTAGGCCTGATAATTGTGCCGTTCTTGTTACCTGTTTTTATCAGATTCGCAATTCTGAATTTGCTGTGATGATGTGCTGTTCATATGTTGTTCTTTCATGTTTGATGCTGCTGTACACTGTTCTCTCATGTTCTTGCTATTTGTTAATCTTTTCAGCACTATTTACTGTCATATGAACTGATTTGCTTGCTGTTTTTACCCGGGAACATCTAATTTTAGCCGGAATGCTGCCCAAATTTTTTTTAAACTGTTTCACCCAACTCTCATTCATGAACTGGTTTTAGCGAATTCAAGTTTTGTGCTATTTAATTTCAAGATAACCAATTAATGACTGAATGGGCCTGCATTCTCACTCTTTCTGGTTCCTGAATTACTAAAGTGAATTATTGATGATTTCCTTCTCCTTATGTAATATTATAAATTATCATCAATACACTGCAAATCTTTGCTTGAATATGAGTTGATTGTTCTTCAGGTTTGTGAATTTACTGTTAACTAGGAAACCCATTATCATGCCACTTGCTTTAACTTTCTAACTTTCTTTTTACTTACTAACCGCTTTAGCTTGCTAACTTTTCTCTTTACTTAACTACTTTAACTTTCTAACTCAAAGGCATGATTACTATTTCTCCTAATTAACATGATTTCCACATATCATTTATTTTGGATTGTGATTTTTACTCTCAGACTTTTCACTTGCATACAGTCCAAAATTTACTTTTATTTATTCATTTCATGTTTTTATTGCTCTATTGCCTTTATGCTTATATTGATAAATCCTATTTGCTTACCTGTTTTCTTGCTTTAGTTCTTAACTGGTATCCTGTAATTTCTGCTTTTCAGGATGTCTGACCCCAAAAGTAAAGGAAAAGGCAAAGCAATCATTGGCAAAAGGAAAAAAGGAGAATCCTCTACCTCTATTTTGGATATCCTCCACGACGATTCCTGGTGGAAAAAGAATTTCACCCCGCAGGAAAAGGCTGATCAATTGGTGCCTGCCACTGACCCAGAAAAATTTACAAACAAATACTGTGAGCTGAAATACCCAGTTTTTGCCACTTCTAGGAACCTATACTTAGAAAGGACCTTCAAAATTTCAGAAGAACTCAAACAATACACTTCAGACCAAATTAAACAGAGAGGCTGGTTCTTCTTGGAAAGGAACTTGACTGAAGTTAACTCATCATGGGTCAGAGAATTCTACTGTAACTATTTCAAAACGACCTTGGATGCAGTCCAACTCAGAGGGAAGCAAATTCTGGTTACTGAGGAAGCCATTGAAGAAATCCTTCACCTCCTGCCTAAATCAGATCAACCGGATGGGTACCAAAAGGCTGAAGAGGATATGAGATTCATGCAATTTGATTGGGATGCAGTGAAGCAGAGAATCACCATTGATCCTACTGTCCCATGGGTCATGGGCAAGAACACTGTTACTCCAAAAGGAATCAAGCTCATCTATCTGAATGATGAGGCTCGGCTTTGGCATCAAATTTTGAGAAACTACGTGATGTCGAGCACTCATGAGACAGAGCTGCCAGCTGCTATGATTACCCTCATCTGGTGTGTGATGGAGGGAAAAGACTTATATCTACCCCGCTTTATCCAGTATTACATGGCCAGAGTCCATAGCAGAGGCACCCTTCCTTTTCCATACCTGATCACTCAGCTTGGCTGCCAAGCTGAGGTGGCCTGGGAGCTAGCAGATGAGAAGCCTACCGCCGCGGACTGCAAGAAGATTATTCCTCACAGCAGGAAGTTTCAGGTTTTGGACTACAGACCTCCATTCCTCACTGCCTCTGGCGACGCAGCCACATCTTCTGCCACCCCTTCTACATCCACTGCCCCACCAGCCACCGCTGCCCCCTCACCTGCTTTAGAGCCCATCTACCACCTCGTGCATTGACTATGTGACCGGTTGGACCAGATGGAGCGCCGCAACCAGCGGCGATATGAGAGATCTGAGCGTCGTAGCAAGCGATGCTATGAGCACCTAAAGTTGATGATCCGATCTGGCCACCATGACATCCCCTCCGAGCCTGACACCCCTTCAGAGACATCTAATGCGGAGGCGGACGATCACGAGGAGGAGGTCCGTGCAGCAGCTGAGCAGGCAGGACCTAAGCAGGTTGCGCCACACCATGAGGAGCCCCATCAGATACAGACCGCAGACCCAGAGATCCCTCTACAGGCAGAGCCCCCACTGCAGTAGTCAGACCCTCCGACACTCATCCAGACTACAGAGCCTCAGACCACCATAGAGACACCCACTGCCCATCCTTCCGGAGATGACACTTCTCACACCCAGCTTGAGTGAGCATTAAGGATGATGCTATTATTTAAGTGTGGGGAGGTCGCCATCTCTGGCGTACTTTATTTTGGTGAACCACTTTTCAGACTCTTTTTATCCTATTTTGCTTATTTTTCTATATTTTTATTTTTATTTTTATCTTTCAGTACTTACGCATTTCTCTTTTGCTGTATTTTTACTTTATTTCTGCATTTTACACTTGGGTTTATATATTTATCTTAGATATTTAGTTTAGTCTAGTTTGCACTTTTAGCTTATTAAGTTGTGATATAGAAAATATGGATTATTTAGTTTAGTTTACCCTTTTTAGCACATGATAATTTGGATTAATTGAAAATAAAAAGAGTAAACTAGAAACTTTAGTTTAACAGAATCACAACAATCCACACACTGTATATATATAGCAATAAATGTTGGTTAATTTAAACAACATTTCTTCAAGGAAGAACACTAAGATTTTAAGAGCCACCCTAAGATTCACATTGAGCATAATGGGAACTCTTGATTTCTACTTGCATGACATACATAACTTATATATGGTTTTTAAGCCAAAGAACACACAGCCTGTGAGTTTTTGAGCTTAATTGTATGGTTACATTATTTAACCATAATTATTTCATTCTTGTGTGTTCGCCCTTCTTTTTTATTCTGGTGATCTTTACTTTGTTTCAGTCTATATGTCCAATATAGAATGTAGATACATACCAATATATGATTGAGGCCATTATTTAAATTTTTGCTCACTTATCCAAAATAAGCCTACCTCCTACATCACCTTTGTTAGCCCCCTTGAGCTTTTAATCCCCTCTTGTTCTATAACCACATTACTAGCCTTAAGCAGAAAAACAAATTAAAAAAAATCCCAAGTTGAATCCTTGGTTAGCTTAAGATAGAAATTGTGATACACACTAAGTGTGGGGAAACATGGGAACATGGGTTGATAGGAAAGGATTAAATCAATAAAATAATAAGGATTTTTGGTAGCATGCTCATGTGAAACAAATTTAAACTAAAATGCCATGTGCATTGATATATGTTATGTTTATGTATCAAAAAAAATCTTTCCTTTTTAATTAAATAAATAAGGGGACAAAATTACCCCAATAATAAGTTTAGTGAAGAAATCAATGCACATAAGGAAAATATCAAAATGAAATTGGTACATGAGTATGTATTAAGAAAGTGGAAAATTGGGAACCCCAAGAAAGTTATAAATTATATAAGGTATGTATATGTTAGGTGAGATCTTAGACTAATTAAGGATTCAACTTATAGCTCACTTAGCCTTATATATATACCCTTACCTTTGCCTTGGCCCCATTACAACCTTGAAAAAGACCTCATGATGTTTGTATGTATACATTATATATTTGTTGATTGGTTAGATGAAGAACAAAGTTTTAGAAAGCATGAATAGAAAAGAATAGAGTGATTAACCCCAAACACTGAGTGACTAGAGAGTAAACACAAAATCCAGTGAGGGTTCAACAGCTCATCACCATATATCTCTGCTTAATTGTTAATTGTCTTGCAAGTTTGTGAAATATTTTTACCCAACTCAATTGTGAAAGTGCTTTAACATGATCTAGGTTTGGCTATGCATATATGATTCCTTGAAAATATGAAACAAATTAACCACATGTAAGTTATATATATATATATATATATATATATATATATATATATATATATATATATATATATATATATATATATAGGTAGATAATAATTAGAATTGTATGATTCATGTAGGTAGTTTGCATTTAGAATAAATTGCATTGCATAAGATTCCGCCATTCTAACTTTACCCTTTCTCTTGGATTTAGCATGAGGACATGCTATTGTTTAAGTGTGGGGAGGTTGATAAACCCATATTTTATGATGTATTTTGTGCTCAATTTAAGTGATTTATTCAATCCTTCACCCACTTATTCATGTAAATTGCATGGTTTTACTTTTCCTTCCTTATTATGTGATATATGTGAAAAACATGTTTCCTATGCTTTAAACATATTAATTTTAATTACCCTTTATTACCATTCGATGCCGTGATTTGTGTGTTAAGTATTTTCAGGTCTCATAAGGCAGGAATGGCTTAGAGGACAGAAAGAAAATATACAAAAATGGAAGGAAAGCACAAAAATGGAGTTTTGAAGAAAACGCAGCGACGCGAATGCATGAACGACGCGAACGCGTGCCTAGCGCGAAAATGCAGCGACGCGAACGCGTGGACGACGCGGACGCGTGCCTTGAGCAGAACGCAAATAATGCGTACGCGTGACCGACGCGTACGCGTGACAAGAAAAACTCCCAGATGACGTGAATGCGTGACCCACGCGAACGCGTGATAGACGCCACGTACAGGAATCTGCAGAAAATGCCCCCAGCGATTTCTGGATCCTTTTTCGGCCCAAATCCATGTCAGAAACACGGAATATAAGTCAGAGAATGGAGGAATCAAATAACAACTGAATGATAGATACAATATTCACAATTTTAGGTTTAGATGTAGTTTTAGAGAGAGAGGTTCTCTCCTCTCTCTCAGGATTAGGATTTAGGATTTCTATTATGTTTAAGCTATGATCCCTTCAATCATAGGTTCAATATTCTTTTAGTTTATTTTCTCTTCTACTATTATTTACTCTATTACTTTAATTGATATTTATCTTTTCGCTTCGATTTATGAATTTTTCCATGTTAGGATTTTCTTAACTATAAATTGAGGTATTTTCAGATTTAATTTTGCTTTATTTTATTTATGAATGCTTTTAATTTAATTTAAGAAATTTTTCCCTTTTGGCTTTGGTTAAGTAATTAGTAACACTTGAGTTATCAAACTCAGCTGTTGATTGAAATTGGAATTCTTTGCTGGTTAATTTGTACTCCAATAACTCTAGTCTTTCCATAGGAGTTGACCAAGACTTGAGGATCAAATTAATTAGTCCACTTGACTTTCCTTTGTTTAGCAAGGGTTAATTAAAGTGGGAGTAGAATCCAATTCTCATCACACCTGATAAGGATAACTAGGATAGGACCTCAATTTCTCATACCTTGCGAAGAGATTTTATTATTATTAATTTATTTTTCTTGTCATTTAAATTACTTGTTCCCTATTTCAAAAACCCAAAAATACACTTTTACTCAGAACCAATAATAAATCATACTTCCCTGCAATTCCTTGAGAAGACGACCCGAGGTTTAAATACTTCGGTTATAAATTTACTTGGGTTTTACTTGTGACAACCAAACTTTTGTACGAAAAGATTCTCTGTTGGTTTAGAAACTATACTCACAACGCGATAACATTTTTTATTAAATTCTATACTAGCGGAAATCCGATCGTCACTAGGCATGAATTTAAAAAGTATATAGAGTGTATGTATAGGTAAGAGCTTAGGTTAATTAAAGATTCAATTTATAGCTCACTCAGCCATATATATACCCTCACCTTTACCTTGGCCCCATTACAACCTTGAAAAGACCTCATGATGTTTGCATTGGTACATTAAATATTTGTTGATTGGTTAGATGAAGAACAAGGTTTAGAAAGCATGATTAGAGAAGAGTAGAGTGATTACCCTATACACTAGAGTGACTAGAGTGCATATACACCATCAGTGAGGGTTCAATGCTTAATTCTATGTTCCCTGCTTTCATGAGCTGTCTCCTTACAAGTTTACTTGTTTTTATTGTATAATTTGAATTAGTGGAATTTGAGTTATTTTTGTCTTGAAGAACTTATTTGTTTTTAACCAAGTAGGCAAAATCATCTTAGCATATAGTTGCATCCATATACATAGGTTGCATTGCATTGCATGAGTCTTACTTTTCCCTACTCATTTATTTTATCTCCTTGAGCTAAGCATGAGGACATGCTAATGTTTAAGTGTGGAGAGGTTGATAAACCACTATTTATGGTTGATCTTGTGTTTAATTGAGTGGTTTTATCAAGTCTTCACCCACTTATTCATACTAATTGCATGGTTTTATATTTCCCTTCCTAGTTTCACTCTATGGTTGAAAACTTGCTTCCTAGAGATATTTAATTTGTGTATTTTAATTCTTCTTTATATCATTCGATGCTGTGATCTGTGTGTTAAGTGTTTCAGGCTTCATAGGGTAGGAATGGCTTAGAAATGGGAGAGGAAGCTTACAGAAATAGAAGGAATACAAGAAACTAAGGAGATGACCAGCGAGCATCGACGCGCACGCATGGCTCACGCGTGTGCGCAACCTGGAGAAAATTGCAGCGACGCGTGCGCATGCCTGACGCGTATGCGTGGATTGGAGTTTGCACAAAAGACGCGCACGCGTGGATGACGCGTACGTGTGACAAGAAAATTCGCCAAATGACGCACACGCGTGACTGACGCGTACGCGTGACCTGCGCGATCTGCAAAATTAACAGAAAACGCTGGGGTCGATTTTGAGCCGCGTTTTGACCTAGTTTTCATCCCAGAAACACAGAATAAAGCCAGAAAACATGTAGAGACTCAACACAGACACATACACACATTCTCATTAGGATAGTTTTTAGGTTTTAGATCTGAATCTAGAGAGAATTACTTTTCCTCTAGGTTTTCTTTACATTCATAGTTTATTAGTTTATTGTTTTTGCTTTTGGATATTAAAGAGTCATCACCTCCGTTGAAGATACTATTCTAGTTCGTTTCCTTACTTGCTCTTTTATTTATTCCATATACTTAATTCGTGTTCAGAGTGGTAATTGGATTATTTTCAGGGATTGTTAATGCAAAGAGTTACTTTTATTTTTAATTAATTTTCAATCCCTATTTTATTTAATTTATCATGTCTTCTTCTTATATTTTTTTGAACGTTATATCCATGTCAATAGAGTAGATTCCCTACTTGACATGGGGGTTGATTAAGAGGAGACACTTGAGGTTGAATGCTCAAGTGGTTACTTAAATTAGAAGTTGTTGGCTAATTCTATATTTACTAATGCTAGACCTTCCTAAGGGAGAGGACTAGGATTTGCGAATAAGAGTTAGCTCAATCACTTGACTTTCCTTTATTTAGTAAGGGTTAACTAAGTGAAAATAACAACCTCTTTATACTACACTTGAGAGAATTCCAACAAGGATAGAACTTCCAATTAATCATTCCCCCAGTCAAGGCTTTTTAATTTGAATCATATAAATTTCTTTTTATTTTCATTGCACTAAATTACAATTGTTTATTTTCTGTTAATCAAGCTCTCAAAATTCTCGGAAAACTCCTGATTAATAACTTAGCACCCTTTCTAGCAACTCGTTGGGAGACGACCTGGGACTCATACTCCCAGTATTTTTATTTAAAACTTTTGTAACAACCTTTCTAAATTGATCCGGCGGATTTTTGCTGGTTAAGAGCTATACTCACAACGCTGTTCTTATATTACAATCTCTTAATTGGTCTAACTTCTGCCACGTACCACCTGGCCTGGCCTGAAGCCTGTTAAAAGGCCTGATAACTTTTTTTACAAAAATACAAATATTATTTAAAAAAATTATTTTTTAATAAAAATGTTTATAATAAAATATAATAGATTTAAAATATCTCATAATTTTGTTATAATAAATAAATATTTATATATTTAATTATATTTTAACATGCTCAGGCAGGCCTGACAGGCCAATAAGGCTAATTAGTGAGCCTGGGCCTGGCCTATTAACGTATCAAGGCTTTTAAAAGAGCCTGGGTCTGTGCCTATGTATAACTGGCCAGGCTGCAGGCCCCTGGCAGGCTGCCTGGCCTTTTTCCACCCCTATTTAGGGTTTGCTATTACATTTTAATCTTGGATTCTAGCTTGTATCCATTGTAAGTTGTCCTTAATTTTCTCTTCATTTACACTATATTTACTCATACCTTGTTATAATTAAAGCTACTTTGTTAGTTTAATTATTTGTGAATTCTTGAGTTTCTTGTTAATGAATTTGATGTTTTGAGGTTTATATATGTTTGATTGAGTTACTATTATTGATTGTTTACATTGGTTGGTTATAGTTTCAAGTATCTTTCGTAATTTACTATATTTTGTTATTGTGCCCACCAAGTGTTTGTTGAAATGCCCCTTATGAATATGGAGTAGATTTTCACTCCTTAGCTTGGAGTTTGAGTAACTAGGATCCTAGAGTCATTAATGTCCAACATTAAGTGATAATTTTGGGTTATTAGTTGATCTTGTTTCCACTAACGCTAGCTCTTTACTAAACTTAATTAGTAAGTTAGCTAGGATTTGTAGATTAAGGCCAATTATGTCTACTTGACTTTTTCCATTATTTAGGGGTTAACTAAGTGGGATTAACTCATTGTAATTGCCATGGTTATGGTTATGACAAGGATAGGATTCCTTAACTCTCAACTCCAAGTCAAGTTTCTTCCATGCATTGGATTACTTCCTCATTAGTTTATTGCTTCAATCTTCCTTAGTTGCATTAATTGTTTCTTAATCTAGTAATAGCTTAGTAATTGTCCCTATTCATGCTTGCTCAATTAATTGTCTTACTTGTTTGCTACTTTTAGCTCTTTGGTATTTCATTGCTTTAGTTCATTTAACTTTTAATTCCTTTAATTTTCGTTCTATGCGTGAAAACCCCCGAATTCACAACCAAAGTTGCACACTTGATTGCTAGTCCAAGGAAAAACGACCTAGGATTTAAAACTCCCGATTTTTTTTATTGATTTGAATTGTGACACTCTTCTTCTAAACTTTAATTCTTGCTATTTTATCGATTCGGAGCTATACTTGCAACGGATCCACTCCTTCAATTGGAAAAAAAATTCCTAACCGACAATCCAACGTGCATCAAGTTTTTGGTGTCATTACTGGAGACTATGTAATTGTGTGTCATATTTTTTGTTATTATAGATATGTGAATATTGTGAATATTTGCTTTTTTCTTGTTACTTGACTCTAATTGGTAGCTAGTACTTTTGTTTTGGTAGTTATTTCTAGTTGTTAGTTGTTAATTCATTTCTTTAATTACTCTTATTTTGGTCCTTAATAATTGCATGATTTATATGCTTCCCTAGTTGAATGACATGGTCGCTTTCAAACCTGAGCTTAGCCCCATTTGATCTTGAGATAGAAAAAACTTTAAATCATATTCGGCAAGCTCGGCGTCAATTAGTATTTGTGCATAGTGAATCAAATTTCTTGACGTGTAACCCAATTCACCGTCACCTTCTAGCCATGATTCTCATTCTTCATTTGACGAGGAAACCTTGTATTCTTCTATTGGAAGTTCTGAAGTTGCTGTGAGCGAATTAGGTGACAAAAATATAGCGGCACTGCGAAGGATCACTCTTAAGGAAGCGAGAGCTCTAGGCATCACTTTGCAACTGTTACAAGTTCGTTACCCTGATTTGGATGTAAATTTTGAACTTAAGACTGAGTTAATCAACTTGCTTTCTAAGTATCATAGGTTGCCGGGTAAAGATCCACTTAAACACTTGAAGGACTTTCAAGTAGTATGCTCAACCATAAGAAGACATTGATTGGATGAGATAGCTGTGATGGTTTTGACTTTTCCTTTCTCTTTAGAGGAAAAAGCAAAGGAGTGGTTTTATACTCAACTGGATGAGGTGATTACCAACTAGGACTTGTTGAGAAAGGAATTCCTAGAGAAGTTCTTTCCACCTCAAAAGATGGATCGTTTGAGGAAAGAAATTCCGTATATCATGGAAAGAGATAGAGATACACTTTATGAGTATTAGGAACATTTTAAGAAGTTTCTTGAGTCTTGCCCACACCACCGCATTAATGACTTGGTACTTATAAGTTATTTTTGTCAAGACTTAGTTCCACAAGACAAGCTTCTTATTGATGCCTCAAGTGGAGGATCCTTCACTAAGTATAAAACTACAGAAGAAGCATGGGAAGTAATTTCGGATAGCAGACTCAACGCGATATTTGCGGACAAAAAAATCCCCAACTAAAGTTTATTGGTGAGGTCTCTCCTTCCGGTGATGCTATCCTGACTAAGACACTCAGTGAAATAACTGTTTTTGTTGAGACAAATCCATCAAAGTCAACAAGTGCCACCAATGCTCTTAGTTCAACCACAACCACCTTGGACTGAAGGAGCTTCTCGACCACGTGGCATTTGCGCTTGTAGTAGTCATTATACCGATGAATGTCCAAAACTTCAAGTGGATAATACATTGACAGTAGCTAATCCTCATCCACAAAGGTCAACTTTCCATCAAAGCAATCAAGAATCATATCAATATGGAGGAAATTAAGGTCAAGGATGGAGAGATAACTCTAACTAAAGATGGCAACAACCCTCTCAAAATCACCCTTTCAATCCCAACAATCATATTACCATCAACTATCTCAAAATCCACAACCTCAATTCTACCAACAACCACAATCTTACCAACAACCATACCACAACTTCCATACCAATCCCCATCTTAATCTAAATACCAACCACCACACACTAGACCAACCTTCCACCAAAATAACTAAACCTCTTTCTCTAACCAACCCCAAGTGGATGACACACTTCGTAGCTTTATCCAAGAGCAATGAGAGTTCTAAAAGAAGCAAGATACTTACATGGCGACCATAGCCAAGGCCTTGTCCTGTTTGACATTACCACCACTCAACAATAACCAAAACACCTTCCAACCATCAACATCTAGTGGTCTACCTTCTCAACTCAACCAAACTCCAAGGGTAGCATCAATATAATCACCCTAAGAAGTGATACAAAACTTGAGAAGATTGACCCCAAACCTATAATTGTGATGGAGGATGTTCATCATGAAGAAGTTAATGAACCAGTGGAAATGGATAAAGATGAAAAGGAAGATGTTACAATGGAAAAGGAGGAACAATTAAAGCCCAAAGAGCCAAAAAGGAAGAACATCTTGGAAGGACCCACTCCTATACCTTTTCCAACTATGGCCAAGAAGGCTAAAAAGCATGAAGAGTTGAATCCTGATATGGTACAAATCTTTAAGAAGGTTGAGGTAACCATCCCACTTTTTGACTCAATTTATCAAGTTCCAAAATATGCTAAATTCCTTAAGGATGTGTGCACTCACAAGTAGAAAATTAGTGATCTAGGGATGAATCCGTTGGGTAATTCTATTTCTTTTGTGATAGGAGGTATTCTTGAAAAATATAGTGATCTCGGTCCTTGCTTGGTATATTGTGTGATTGGTGAGATGTAAATTATAGATTGTTTGTGTGATTTGGAAGCGTGTGTGAACATCATGCCACTCTCAATTTATGAGAAGTTGAATCTGGCACCATCGAAGCGGTCCAGGGCTAAATTTGTATTGGTCAATAAAAGCATAGTTTCAGTTGTGGGTATTGCTGAGAATGTTGGTGCACGAAACTGGCTCCCCAGAATTTGCACAGATAGACCCCGGCAAGTATACCGGGTCGTCCAAGTGATACCTGAGGTGAGTCAGGGTCGAGCCTACGGAGATTGTTGGTTTGAGCAAGCAGTGGATACCTTGCAGTGAATACCTTGCAGATCTTAATTATAAATTTCCTTTTGCTTCCGTTTGTTTACTTCATTGTTGATAGACTCTTGCCCCTTTGATTAGATTAATGCAATTTATATTTTTATGTTATTGTTCTTTCTTTAATTATTGGTTATTGTTGTCTTGTAATTGGGTATCTTAGATTTTATTATCTCTTATTAATTTTTTATGCTTTTATTCTGTGCCTTCCAAGTGTTTGGTAAAATGCTTGGGAGGATTTTAATTTAGATTTTTATGTTCTTAACTTGGATTGATTATTTAGAGACTCTTGAGTTATCAAAAGTCTTTTGTTGATTGGTAATTGAGACTTGCTAGTTAGCTTAGACTTTTCTAAATCTAGTCTTAGATTAGGACTTGTGAACCTAAGTTGATTTTACTCACTTGACTTACCTTCATTGTTAGAGGTTAACTAAGTGAAAGCAAAAGGCAATTACTATCACAATTGATGATGATAATAAGGATAGGAATTCCAATTCTCAATCCTTGATAGGACTTTTCTTAATTTTTATTTTACTTCCTTGTTCTTTACATTTCTTGTCTCCTATTTGAAAACCCAAAAAGATATAATCTCATAATTTATAATAAACTACACTTCCCTGCAATTTTTTGAGAGACGACCCGAGGTTTAATACTTTGGTTAATTTTATTGGGTTTGCTTAAGTGACAAACATATTAAATTTGATTTGAGGATTCATTGTTGGTTTAGAACTATGCTTGTAATGTGATTATTTTTGTGAAATTCTATACCGACAAAAATCCTCCATCACTACCCCATTGTTCACAAGGTTTCTCTCAGAAGTATACATGAATTGGTTGTTTGCAACCATTTCAATGAGTTCCTGCGCCTCTTCTGGCATTTTCTTCAAGTGGAGTGATCCACCAACAGGGTGATCCAAAGACATTTTGGATATCTCAGATAGACCATCATAGAAGATTCCTAGGATAGACTATTCTGAGAGTATGTCAGGAGGACACCTCCTGATCAGTTGCTTGTATCTTTCCCAAGCTTCATAGAGGGATTCACCCTTTCTTTGTCTGAAGGTTTGAACTTCCACCCTGAGCTTGCTCATCTTTTGAGGTGGAAAGAACTTGGCCAAGAAAGCATTGACCAGCTTTCTCCAAGAGTCTAGGCTTTCCTTCGGTTGAGAATCCAACCATATCCTAGCTCTGTCTCTAATAGCAAAAGGGAAAAGCATAAGTCTGTAGACCTCAGGATCTACTCCATTGGTCTTAACAGTATCACAGATTTGCAAGAATTCAGATAAGAACTGATGTGGATCTTCTAGTGAAAGTCCATGAAACTTGCAATTCTATTGCATTAGAGAGACTAACTGAGGCTTAAGCTCAAATTTATTAGCTATAATGGCAGGTATAGAGAAACTTCTGCCATAGAGGTCAGAAGTTAGTGCTATGAAGTCACCAAGAACCTTCCTTGCATCTCCTCTATTGTTCTATTCGGCTGCCATGCTTGTATTTTCTGTTTCTTGTTCGAAAAGGTCTGTGAGATCTCTTCCGGAGTGTTGTGCTTTAACTTGTTGTAAACACTTCCTTAGGGTCCTCTCAGGTTCAGGATTAGGATCAAAGAGAGGCTCTTTATCTCTGTTCCTGCTCATAAACAAGAAAAAGAAAACAAGAAAGAAGAAGAATGAGAGCTCTATGTTCAAGGATAGAGAACTCCCTATGAGATGTGAAGAAGAAAGAAGAATGAAGATAGAGAGAAAGGAAGAAGAATTTGAAAAAAAGGGGTTAGAGAATTCGAAAATTAAGAAGTGAAAAGAGAAACTAGAATTAAAATATTTTTGTTTTTATTTTAATTATTAATTGAATTTGAAAATAAAAGCTAATTAACTAAAAGATTTGAAAATTGAATGATGAATTTCGAAAAAAAAGAGAGAGAAAGAAACAAGAAGTTTTCGAAAATAGAAGAGAGAAGAATTAGTTAGGAAGTTTTAAAAAAGAAGAAAGAAAAAAAAGTAACTAATTAAGAAAGATTTGAAAACAAGATAAGATAGAAACTTGAAAAATATTTGATTTTGAAATTTGAAATTTAAATTTTTGAATTTTGAATTTTAAAATTTGAATTTTGAAAATTGAATTTGAATTACGATAAGATTTGAAAAGATTTGAAAAAGATTTGATTTTGAATTTTGAAATTGAAAAAGATAAGATAAAAATTTGAAAAATATTTGATTTTGAAATTCAAATTTAAGATAAGATAAGATAATGATTTGAAATTTAAAAAAAGATAACAAAAGATAACATAAAGATTTGAAAAAGTTTTGAATTTTAAATTTTTAAAAGAAAGATAAGATAAGATAGAATCACAATTAAAAGAAAAGATTTGAAAAGATTTTAAAAAGATAAGATTTGAAATTTGAAATTTGAAATTATGATAAGATAAGATAGTAATTTTGAAATTAAAATTTGAATTTTTTTTTGAAATTTTTGAAAATATTTTGAATAAAGATAAAAAAGATATTTTTTTAATTTTTTGAATTAATGAAGAAAGAGAAGAACAACCAAAAGACACCAAACTTAAAATTTTTAGATCTAAGACTCTAAATTTTTGAAAACTTAAAAAGAAAAATACCAAAAGATACCAAACTTAAAAATTTTAAGATCAAAACAAGAAAAGAAACAAAAACAACTTGAATACCAAGAAAGAACACTATGATAATTTTCGAAAATTTTAAAGAAACAAAGAACACACAAAGGATACCAAAATTAAGAATTGACACTAGACTCAAACAAAAGACACTATTTTTGAAATTTTTTTTGAAAAGAAAGCAAAAAAGTTCGAAACTTTAACAAGAACAAGAACAAAGACTCAAACAAAAAGATAAAGATAAAAAAGGAAAGCAAATATTTTTGAAAAATTTTTTATTTTTTCAAAAAAGAAAATAAAAGACTCAAACAAAATTAAAAAAAGTATCTAATCTAAGAAACAAGATAATTAGTTTGTTTGTCAAATCCGAACAATCCCCGACAACAGCGCCAAAAACTTGGTGCACGAAACTCGCTCCGCAGAATTTGCAGAGATACCGGCAAGTATACCGGGTCGTCCAAGTAATACCTGAGGTGAGTTAGGGTCGATCCCATGGAGATTGTTGGTTTGAGCAAGCAGTGGATACCATGCAGATCTTAGTTTGGCGGATAGAAATTATAGTTTGTCACGAAAAGCATATAAAACAGATAAATAGAACGTTATTAGGTAGATAGGGAATCAATGGTGATAGAATGGTTGAGGCTTCGGAGATGCTTTGTCTTTCCGGATTAACTTTTCTTACTGTCTTCTTCAATAACCTTCTGATTCCTTCAATGGCAGCCATAAATGATTAACTCATGTCCTCTCATCAAGTTAACCTCCTCCACTGCAGCAATCCACCATGTTGAGATGACTTATGTCCTCTCATCAAGCTAGCTCTAGGTTTTTCACTGTAGCAGAAGATAAAGGTCTAAGTAATCCACTCCCTTCACAATCCTACTCAAGGTGCTACAGACAAGGCAAATCTTCTGGATCAGAAATTGCTGCTTCTGTGACTCTAGCCTTAATGCCACAGAGACCTCACACACCCATAGTCAACGGGATTATATGTCACATATCCAAAGTTGCTCAGATGCTCTATTGGAATACGCAATGTAATCTCTAGCTTTAGTTCAACTTTATCTGGGTCAGGAATCGCACGGAACCCATGTAGAACAGCGGTGATTGTCACGGGTCACCCTCAATTCATAAGATGAAGAACGAGGCTGCATAAGAGAATAAAATCATACATATTGAATGAAAACAGTAATATAATTGATCTATGAAACTCAGTAGAGCTCCTAACCTTAACCTTAGGAGGTTAGTAACTCATGCTTTCGAAAATACAATGGAAAACATGAAAGTTGGCAAGAGTCCTTTAACAAGGGTGAACTCTTGTCTATATATACTAATCTGCTAACTAGGAATTACATAAATAAGATAAACTAGTCTTGTAGTGCAAAAATCCACTTTTGGGGCCCACTTGGTGAGTGTTTGGGATGAGCTTGAGTGTTTTCCACGAGCTAGTACCCTTTAGGGGCGTTGAATGCTGGCTTGGAACTCCTTTTTGGGCATTGGATGCCAGCTGCTCCTCTGTGGGCGTTGGACGCTAGGAATAGGGCTGGTAGCTGGCGTCGAATGCCAGTTTTGGACCTTTCATTTCCAAAGCAAAGTATGAACGATTATATATTTCTGGAAAGCCCTGGATGTTAGCGTTCCATATCCGTTGAGAGCGCACCAATTGAACTTTTGTAGCTCTAGAAAAGCACCTTTGAGTGCACGGAGGTCAGATCGTGACAACATCTGCAGTCTTTTCTCTGCTTCTGAATCAGACTTCTGCTCAAGCTCCTCAATTTTAGCCAGAAAATACCTAAAATTACCATAAAACACACAAAATCAAAGTAGAATCCAAAAATGTGAATTTTGCATTAAAACCTATGAAAACATAATAAAACTTAAACAAAACATAATAAAAACTATATGAAAACAATGCCAAAAAGCGTATAAAGTATCCGCTCATCAATTGTGTTGGTGGACATTCAAGATTTAACCTTTCCAGTGGACTTTTATATATTAGAGACACCTCCAATTGACTCTGATAGCCCGTCTTCTGTCTTACTTGGAAGACCCTTCTTGAAGACTTCCTGGTTCAAACTGGATGCATTTTCTAGAGCCTATTCTTTTGAAGCTGAAGGAAAAGTAGTGAGGTTCAAATTGGAAGAGACCATGAGACATCCACTCGAGCTGTATTCCATCTTTGAATGTAATATAATTGAGGAAGATATAGTAAAAGTCCATTCCGGAAGTGATGAGAGGATTAGTATCAACAAAAGCTTGAGTATGGAAGAAGTTAACAAAGAAGATGAAGGAGCTCCATCATTTCCAAACTATCAAAAAGACAAGGCGTCCACTTGATAAACCAAAATTTTTGGTTTATTTTGTATTAAATTTGGTGGATCTTATAAACTTTTCCCACATTTATTCACTAAAATGGCATGGTTTTATAATTCTCCCAAATTTGTGCTTAAGAGTAAAAACACGCTTTTTAGACCTTAAAATTGTTATTTTAATTCACTTTAATTCTATTCGATGCTTTGATATGTTTGTTGAGTGATCTCAGGGTTTATAAGGCAAGGATTGGATGGAAGAAGTGAAGAAAAGGCATGCAAAGTGGAGAATTCATGAAGAAATGAGCATTTGGAGGATTCATGGCGACGCGTACGCGTGACCGACGTGTATGCGTGATAAGCGGCACATGACTCACTTAAAGAGAAAACGATGGGGGCGATTTCTGATCCCATCTAGGCCTAGATCCAATTCATTTATGATGCTATTGAACCCAAGAATGGGAAGGGAAAGAACACAAGTAGTCATAATTTAGTTTTTACCATGTTTTAGGTTAGAATTCTAGAGAGAGAAGCTCTTTCTTATCTCTAGAATTTAGGGTAGAATTAGGTTAATCTCTCTTAGATTTCGGTTTTATTTCTTATCTTGATTTAGTTTTCATTGCAATTTCTTGTTACTACATCCTTGCTTTCTTAGTTCTTCTTGTTAATTTCTTCTATTTTATTACTTTCATGTTTATGAGAACATTGTTGATTTTAATTTCAATTAATGGAATTTATATTTTTATGTCTCTTATTATTTAATTGAGTTGTTATTGTTACTTTCTTGCTTTGGGTAGTCATAGATTTTATATTTTTTGTTAATTTCCTATGCTTTTATTTTATGCCTTCCAAGTGTTTGATAAAATGCTTGGTTGGATTTTAGTGTAGAATTTTGTATTCTTGACTTGGGATGATAACTTGGCTGATATTGAGTTACTAATTTCCAAGTGATTGATAATATGTTTTCATTAACACTAGTCTTCACTAATTCAATTAGTGAGATGGCTAGGACTTATGGATTGTGATTAATGAAGCTCATTTGACTTTTCTCCAAATTTAAGGATGACAAAATGGGATTTATCCTTGCAATTATCATATTGTGGTTGGTAACAAGGATAGAAATCCTTAACCATCAACCCTTGCCAAGACCTTTTTATCATTTGAGTTTCCTTTCCTTTGTTAGTTAATTGCCATTTACTTTCTTATTATTTTCATTTCTTGTCTCTTATTACAAAAACCCCAAAATACAAATCATAACCAATAATATGCCTACTTCCCTGCAATTCCTTGAGAGATGACCCGATGTTTGAATATTTCGGTTTATTTTTATTGGGGTTTGTACTTGTAACAAATAAACTAAACTTTGATTGAGGATTAATTGTTGGTTTGGACTATGCTTGCAATGAAATTCCTTTGAGAAATTCTAGACCGACATTTATCCCACATCAAGTTTTTGGTGCCGTTGCCGGGGACTTGCATATGTGCACTTGTTATTGATTTTTGTATATATGTGAATATTGTGGATATGTTTGCCTTTTGCTTCTTTGTTAGTTTTTGCTAGTTGTAGGAATTTGTTTTTTTTATTTGTTATTAGTATACTTTTTATTCTCTCTTGCTACTATGAATTCTCACCACCTTGGTTATGAGTTTGGTTCTAATTATGTTGTAGGAAATAGGAATTACAATGGGATCATGCATCAAGGATGGGACAATGAAATGTGAGAGGAGCCCCAAGCTTATGGACAACCCTCTTGGCAACAATCTCCACCAATGTACTATGGGTAAGAACCATTCCATGATGCATACCAATTTAATGGATACGGTGGATCTCCTTGTGACTATCAACAACCACCACCATATGCCTATGAATCCCCTCCTCAATATAGTTCTCAACCACCATACTCACAAGCCTCATACCATCAAACACCTCCATATGATCCTAACCCATATCCACCATACCAACAACCACATGAACCATACTTAGAGCCACAATAATTCCAACATAATTACTCCCAAGAACCACTTCTATATACATCATCTCTGTATCCTTATCAAGATGAACCACCTTCCTATTATGAACCCTTTCTCCCAAACAATGAGCCCTCCTCTCCACCTCAAACATTAATGAATGACATTCCCATTTCGTATCTCCAAGAGCAAAGGGGGATTTATACTACTCCCCAAGGGAACCCAATACTTAAGGTAGTAACCCCTTTAGCTTCCTAAGACACTTAAAGCCCTCCCATGGTCACATGTGGAGAATCAAATGAAGAACAGAGTATGAAAGAGAGGTTAAGAACTCCGGTGGAGAATGAGGAGTGGTACTTTGTATTGGAACAATTGGAGAAAGGCGTAATTGTTGAGGAGGAAGAAATGGTTGAAGATTTAGGAGATGCTGAACCTCCATGAGAATCTAGGATTAAAGAACATTCTTCTATGAAGCTTGAGTTTGATGTTGAGGAGGATACTACACAAATTTCAAGGCATGTTTTGAATGAATAATTGGAAGGAATAGAGCAAGAATTGAGTTCCCTTGGTGACGATAACCTAGCAACAAGTCCTCCTATTTATGCTGCTTTCGCATCAACATACGATCCTTTTGAGCTTGATGAATCCTTCCCCATTGAATTTGAATTTGAGGTTGAGGTAGATTTCACTCAACCACCAAGCCATGATTTGAGTGGTGGGAAAGAGCTAGAAGAAGTTGGTGAGGAAGAATGTGAACTTGAGAAAGCTTGGCAAGGAGTAGAACTTGAAGCATCTTGTGAAGTGGTTGAAGTCCCTCAAAAAGGATGGACGGGAGTGGAAATTGTCCTATCAAGACCGTTGAAAGCATCTCCTCCTAAGTTACCATCATCCTTTACATCATTCAAGTGGGTAAAAATCACATCTCTTAGCTTACTTATCCCGTTTGAATATGGTTTGCTAGAAATGGATGGTCAACTTAGGATGCTTTGTGGGTTAAAGAGTAGAAGAGAGATGATTAGTGGTTGGTATCATAATTCTCGGTTCATTATGGTTGGAAGATCAAACTTTAGGAGCAACGATTGGTGTACCACTCAATTGATAGGGTCTAGGAAGGTGTTTGGGTCCCTGGATGAGAATTCACAAGTCTTGTCACCTGAATTAAACTATGGTGATCAACAAAAAGACGGGTGCAAAAACAAGGTTTGGGACCCTGGAATATGCATCAACCATCATCAATCTTGGGGTCTTGTCACTTGTTTCAATTCGCTTGAAGGCTTTATGCGCCTAGTTTGGGATCCCAGAGGCTATTGGAAATGCAAACATTGGTGGAGATTCCAGGAAGAATTCAAGGATAAGCCACCATAGCAAGGACCCTATCAATTGTCTAACTTAAGGACAATAAATAAAAGTGCTAGGTGGGAGACACTCCACCATGGTAAATTCTTTCTATTTTCCCTTTTGTTTATATTGGTAATAAGTTGAATTTTCATTTTTAGTTAGGTTTATTTAGTTTAGGTTGTGGTTTAGCTTGTTTAATAATATTTGGCATTGCTTTGGTAGCTTGTTAGTTTCTCAATAAGCTTTTGAAAAAAAAAACTGCCTGTTACGCGTACGCCTGGTTGACGCGTACGCATTACACCCCTTATTTTGATCGCGCCAAGCGTGGACTGTGCCATCGCACGGTCCAAAGAGAAAGTTATGCGCGAAGGGTGCCGACACTGTGCGTCTAGCACAATTTCGTCCCACGCATACACGCACCCTCTATTTTCCCCATTCCGCGCCTACGCGTGCGCGCCGCACTGCATTCTCCCATTTCACGCTTACGCGTGACACCCTGCCCTATTTCACCCACTCTTCTTTTCTTCTCTTCTTTCCATTTTTTTTCTTTTCTCTTTTCCCCTTTTCTTTTCCCTCGTCTGATGAACGAAAATTGTATGTCGGTAAAGAATTTCACAAATGGAAATCTCGTTGTAAAGTATAGTTTTACCAACAAACAATTTCTTCAATCAAACATTTGATTGTCACAAGTAACAAACCCCAATAAAGATAACCGAAGTATTCAAACTTCGGATTGTTCTCCCTAGGAATTGCAATAAAGTATTCTTGTTATTGGCTATGAAGTATGTTTTGGGATTTTTGAGATAAGAAACAAGAAATGTAAATGGAAAAAGAAATAAACTAACAACTAAGAAAGCTCTTGGCAAGGTATGAGAGATGGAAGTTCTATCCTCATTATCCTCCTCAGTTGTGATGAGAATTGCTCATTGCTTCCACTTAGTTAACCTCTAACTATGAAGGAAAGTCAAGTGGAGATGATCAACTTGATTCCACAAGTCCTAGTCAAATCATAATGAAAGACTAGCTTTAGTGGTATTCAAGTCAATTAGAAACTTCCAATTATCAATCAACAAATGAGTTTGATAACTCAAGAGTCTCTAATTACTCAACTCAAGCCAAGAGAAGAAAAACCTAACTCAAAACTAAAAGAGGCATTTCATCAAATACATAGAGGGCAATAAAAGTAAGCATCATGAATTGCAAGAATTAAAGAAAGCTACAACTAGTCAAGCAAGAGATCAACAATAGAAAACCAAAGCAAATATGAAAAGACATAGAAATCATGAATTGCATTGAAAGGAAAATGGAGATCTACATTAGAATTCATAAACTACAACTAACAATATAAAGGAACTACAAGAGAAGTAGAATGCTACAACTACAAGAGAATAATCAAAGATGACAAAAGGGAAATTAAAGCAAAAGAGAAGAAGTAGATCTAAATATAAACTAAGAACCCTAATCTAGAGAGAAGAGAGAGCTTCTTTCTCTAGAAACTAACTAAAGCCTAATATAAACTAAACTATCTTCTAATGCAATGTGTTGCAATGTGTTGACCCCCCTTTGAATTCTGCCTCTAATAGCCTCAGAAATGAGTTGGATCTGGGCCTGGGAAGCCCAGAAATCGCCCCCAGCGTCTTCACTTTAATGAGGTCACGTGCGAGCAGCAACGCGTACGCGTCGTTTGGCGTTTTACTATCCACGCGTACGCGTCGCCATGTCACTTCATCATCCACGTGAGCGCGTATGTCACGCGTGCGCGTCAGTGTCAGTACTCCAAATCCTTGATTTTCCATGACTTCTCCCCTTTGCATGCTTTTCTCTTCACTCCTGTGATCCATTCCTAGCCTTTTTAACCTAAATTCACTAACAAACACATCAAGGCATCTAGTGGAATCAAATGTGGATTAAAACAAGCAAATTAAGGCCTAAAAAGTATGTTTTCACTCTTAAGCACAAATTAGGAGACAATCACAAAACCATGCTATTTCATTGAATAAATGTAGGAAAAAGGTGATAAAATCTCCTAAAATCAACACAAGATAAACCCTAAAAAATGGAGTTTATCAACCTCTCCACACTTAAACCAAGCATGTCCTCATGCTAGAATCAAGAAAGAATCACAGGGTATCAACATTTATTCAATGCAACAAACTATCTAAATGCAATCTACCTAAATGAATGCAACTACTTGGTCAAAACAAATTAATTCCCAAGGAAATATATATAAGTACAAGGGCTAAAGCAATAGCAATCACCTCAAATCCACAATTGAATTGAGTTATTAAAGATTTTTACAAACTTGCAAGAAGAGATGATCATAGGTTTACATGTAATTAAGCAATTGAACCCTCACCGAATGTGTATCCGCTCTAGTCACTCAAGTGTTTAGTGTTGATTCACTCAATTCTCCCCTAATCATGCTTTCTAAGATTTGTTTTTCATCTAACAATCAACAATTATTTCATGCATGCATACAAATATCATGAGGTCTTATTCTTAGGTTGTAATGGGGCTAGGGTCAAGGTAGGATTGTATACGGTTAAGTGGACTAGAATTTGAATCTTTGATTAACTTAAGCTTTCCACCTAACCTATGACAACCTATACAATTTAAATGCTAACCTAACTACCCATTCTTCACTTTTTCACATACTCATGCATTTTCTTTTTTATCACAACCCATATGCATTGATTATTATTGAAATTTACTTTGGGGCATTTTTGTCCCCTTTTACTTTCTTTCTTTTTTTTTCTTTTTTTTTCTTTTTTATTTATTTTTTTCTTTGTATATCTTTATTTTTTTCTTTTTTTCTATATTTTTTTCCTTTTTACAACATGGTATATAGAAAAGTATCAATGCATATGGTTTTACATTTAATTAGCACATGAGTTTGTACCCAATTGCCAATATTTTCAAGAAAATACAAAAACACACTTTTACCTCAACCAATGTCCCAAGTTTTTCCACACTTGGATGATACACACACTCATTAGCCTAAGCTAATCAAATATCCAAATTAAGGATATTTATTGTTTTTTACTTTAAGGCTTGTAAGGTGCTAAAATTAAGAACAAAGTGGGTTAATCGTAGGCTCAAAGTTGGCTAACAAAGGTTGATAAAGGTAAAGCTATTTGGGTAAGTGAGCTAACAAAAGAATGGCCTCAATCATATAAATGCATGAATACACAAAATAATGGATATAAAGAATCAAACAAATCAAAGATTACAATCATAGGAAGAGAATAATCACACACAAGAAGGAAAGTAAGTGGTTATAAGATGTAACCACACAATTAGGCTCAAGACTCACAAGCTTGTGTTCTTTGCTAAAAAAAATGATCCACAATATATATAATTCAAGCAAGTTCAAAGAAAAGTTTTCACTCAATCAATTGGGACGTCAATGTCCTATTAAGAATATTTTTCTTGGAGAATTTCATTATTTTAACTAAGCTTATTATCTATGTGTATGCAATTAAAAATCCTAAAAGAACTAAAAATGAAGTGCAAAAGTGTTGGGATTCGAAACTTGTCACCCAAAAAAACGTCGGCTGGTCGGACGACCTCCCACACTTAAAAGTTTGCACCGTCCTCGGTGCACTCAAAGATGAGCAAGGGGGTACAGCGACTCTTCGAGTTGCTACCTTCAGCTGGTAGGTCAACCGGTTGCTGCGTGTTCTTTTCTTCTGCTTCCGTTTTTGCTTATAACAAAACATCCTGAAAATAGAGAACAGGATAAGAAGACAAGTGAATGCAAAAGCAATGAAGCATATAATGTTGGAATGAGGTAAATTACTAGAATTGAGTGAGTAAATTAATGTGACATTAATGAAAAATAGGTGTATGGGTCCTAAATTGCACGCGGTTTGGAACATATGCACACTAGCAGGAAAAGTGTTGTCACAATTATACAAAAGAAGTATGCATTTCACTCATTCTATTGTGCTTGAAATACTTTAATCTTGTAGGTTGGGGCAACCAAACAAGCGATAAAGAAGCATGAAAGCATTCAAGCAAATATATAACATATGGATGCATATGATCAAGAAACACAATGCATAAAGATAAATGCACAACATCCATCAAGAAATTGCCTAAACAAAGAAGAGGATTCAAATCACATGGTAGCTAGCTACAATCATGAAATTTAAAAATATTTAAGAAGCTTGAGGCAATTTTCATTCACTTGGTATTCACAAAGGTTAAACAAAAAAATTCAAAACCAAGTAGAAAAATGTAACCTCAATAATGAAATTCAAAAATGAATATTAACAACAATGATGCTAGGATAGCATCTCATGGGTAATCAGCAGCACTTAATAGTAATTAAGATTTATAAGCCAACACTTATAATGAAAAATAGAAAATAAAATAAAATTTGACTAATTAAACAACTAATTAACTAACTAACTAAAAGAAATGGTTATAGATGGTGTTTGGTAGTGTTGGGTGATGATTGAGGGATGGAAAGAGAAGAGAAGAAGAGAGAAAAAGGAAAGAAATAGAAAGAGGAGAAGAAAAGAAGAGCAGTGGAACATGGCAATCCACACGCCCATGTCACGCGACGCGTACGCGTGGATAAGTGGAATGGGATCGACGCGTACGCATGGGTCACGCGTACGCATAAGTAGGCTTGTGCGAAACGCACAATTCTAGCCTACTGTTCGCGCAACTCTCGGGTTTTTGTAGGGAGGGGTGAAACTTCTGAATCTACGCGTACGCATGGGTGACGCGTGTGCATGGATGGTCGAAAATGCTTGAGGCACGCGTACGCGTGGGTTACGTGTACGCGTGGGTTGGTGCTCTGTTTTTCAAAATTTTTAAGTTCTTGCACCAAACCAATCATTCCAAACCTCCACACAGCTACCAAAATACCATAAAACCTTATTCAACATACTAAACTACCAATCAAACTCAACAAACCAAACAAAACATGAAATCAAACTAATTTTACCAATATTCACAAAAGAGAAAAATAAAAGGAGTTTACCATGGTGGGGTGTCTCCCATCTAGCACTTTTATTTATTGTCCTGAAGTTGGACTTATGGGGAGCTCTCGTTAAGGTGGCTTGTGCTTGTACTCATCCTTGAACATCCACCAACGCTTGGACTTCCAATAAGCTCCATCGTTCAATGTTAATATCTCCAAGCTTTGATGGAGTTCTTCACAAGCTAAGGGCTCCCAAAATTGATCCTCGTGTATGCCGGGATCCCATATCTTGTTTCTACACCCATCTTCAAATTGATCATCGTTATCCCATTTGGGTGGTAAGCAAGATGAATTCTCAATGAAGTGCCAAATGCTCCTCCTAGACCCATCTAATTGAGAACTAGTCCAACCTTTGTATCTTGGTGCACGAAATTGTGATCTCCAGGCTCGAACAAATCCTGGTAATGGCTCCAAAGCTTGGTGCTCTGATCTTAATTCATAATTGTCACAACTTCGATACAACTAACCAGCAAGTGCACTGGGTCGTCCAAGTAATACCTTACGTGAGTAAGGGTCGAATCCCACAGAGATTGTTGGTATGAAGCAAGCTATGGTCACCTTGTAAATCTCAGTCAGGCAGATATAAAGTGATAATGGTGTTTTCGAATTTAATATAATAAGACAGGGATAGAAATACTTATGTAAATCATTGGTAGGAATTTCAGATAAGCGAATGGAGATGCTTTTCGTTCCTCTGAACCTCTGCTTTCCTGCTATCTTCATCCAATCAGTCTTACTCCTTTCCATGGCTGGTTTTATGTGATACATCACCACTGTCAATGGCTACTTTCTGTCATCTCTCGGGAAAATGATCCAATGCCCTGTCACGGCACGGCTAATCGTCTGGAGGCATCACCCTTGTCAATGACTTCATCTTATCCTCTCAGTGAATAATATGCTCACGCACCCTGTCACGGCACGGCTATTCATCTGTCGGTTCTCGATCATGCTGGAATAGGATTTACTATCCTTTTGCGTCTGTCACTAACGCCCTGCAATCGCGAGTTAGGAGCTCGTCACAGTCATTCAATCATTGAATCCTACTCGGAATACCACGGACAAGGTTTAGACTTTCCGGATTCTCTTGAATGCCGCCATCATTCTAGCTTACGCCACGAAGATTCTGGTTAGGAGATCTAAGAGATATTCATTCTAGCTTAATTCATGTAGAACAGAAGTGTTTGTCAGGCACGCATTCATAGGGGAGAAGGATGATGAGCGTCACACATAATCATCACCTTCATCACGTTCTTGGGTGCGAATGGATATTTTAGAAGCGAAATAAGAAGAATTGAATAGAAAACAGTAGTACTTTGCATTAATCTTTGAGGAACAGCAGAGCTCCACACCTTAATCTATGGAGTGTAGAAACTCTACCGTTAAAAATACATAAGTGAAAGGTCCAGGCATGGCCGAGAGGCCAGCCCCTCTGATCTAAGAACCAGGCGTCCAAAGATGTCAAATACAATAGTAAGAGGTCCTATTTATAATAAACTAGCTACTAGGGTTTACATGAGTAAGTATTTGATGTATAAATCCACTTCCGGGGCCCACTTGGTGTGTGTTTGGGCTGAGCTTAAGTGTTGCACGTGCAGAGGCCATTTGTGGAGTTGAACGCCAGTTTTTGTGCCAGTTTGGGCGTTCAACTCTGGTTTTGGATCCTTTTCTGGCGCTGGACGCCAGATTTGGGTAGAAAGCTGGCGTTGAACGCCAGTTTACGTCGTCAATTCTTGGCCAAAGTATGGACTATTATATATTGCTGGAAAGCCCTGGATGTCTACTTTCCAACGCAATTGGAAGCGCGCCATTTTGATTTCTGTAGCTCTAGAAAATCCACTTTTAGTGCAGGGAGGTCAGAATCCAACAGCATCAGCAGTCCTTTTTCAACCTCTGAATCTGATTTTTGCTCAAGTCCCTCAATTTCAGCCAGAAAATACCTGAAATCACAGAAAAACACACAAAATCATAGTAAAGTCCAGAAATGTGAATTTAACACAAAATCTATTAAAAACATCCCTAAAAGTAACTAGATCCTACTAAAAATATACTAAAAACAATGTCAAAAAGCGTATAAATTATCCGCTCATCACAACACCAAACTTAAATTGTTGCTTGTCCCCAAGCAACTGAAAATCAAAATAGGATAAAAAGAATAGAACATACTATAAATTCCAAACTATCAATGAAACATAGCTTCAATCATATGAGCGGGACTTATAGCTTTTTGCCTCTTGAATAGTTTTGGCATCTCACTTTATCCATTGAGGTTCAGAATGATTGGCATCTATAGGAACTCAGAGTTCAGATAGTGTTATTGATTCTCCTAGTTCAGTATGATGATTCTTGAACACAGCTATTTTATGAGTCTTGGCCGTGGCCCTAAGCACTTTGTTTTCCAGTATTACCACCGGATACATAAATGCCACAGACACATAATCGGGTGAACCTTTTCAGATTGTGACTCAGCTTTGCTAAAGTCCCCAATTAGAGGTGTCCAGGGTTCTTAAGCACACTCTTTTTTTTGCTTTGGACCTTGACTTTAACCGCTCAGTCTCAAGTTTTCACTTGACACCTACACGCCACAAGCACATGGTTAGGGACAGCTTGGTTTAGCCGCTTAGACCAGGATTTTATTCCTTTAGGCCCTCCTATCCACTGATGCTCAAAGCCTTGGGATCCTTTTTATTTGCTCTTGCCTCTTGGTTTTAAGGGTTATTGGCTTTTTGCTCTTGCCTCTTGGTTTTAAGAGCTTTTGGCTTTTTCTGCTTGCTTTTTCTTTCTATTTTTTTTTCGCCTATTTTTTTTTTTTGCAAGCTTTGCTCTTTGCTGCTTTTTCTTGCTTCAAGAATCATTTTTATGATTTTTCAGATTATCAAATAACATGTCTCCTAGTCATCATTCTTTCAAGAGCCAACATATTTAACATTCTTAAACAACAACTTCAAAAGACATATGCACTGTTCAAGCATACATTCAGAAAACAAGAAGCATTATCACCACATCAATATAATTAAACTAAGTTCAAGGATAAATTCAAAACTCATGTACTTCTTGTTCTTTTGAATTAAAACAGTTTTTATTTTAAGAGAGGTGATGGATTCATAGGACATTCATAACTTTAAGACAGAGTTACTAACTACTAATGATCATGTAATGAAGACACAAACATAGATAAGCACATAACATAGAAAATGAAAAACAGAGAAAGTAAGAACAAGGAATGAGTCCACCTTAGTGATGTCCTTGAGCTCTTCTATGTCTCTTCCTTGCCTTGGCTGCTCCTCCTTCATTGCTTTTAGATCTTCTCTGATTTCATGAAGGATGATGGAGTGCTCTTGATGTTCCACCCTTAGTTGCTTCCAATAATTGTGTGGAAGAAAATGTATCCCCTGAGGTATCTCAGGGATCTCTTGATTTGCAGTCAAATGTTCTACCACTGAGCTATAGACCCTTGATGGAAGCTTTTGTCTTCCCTTTCCTCTTTCTAGAGGTTTCTCTGGCCTTAGGTGCCATCAATGGTTATGGAAAAAAACAAAAAAGCTATGCTTTTACCACACCAAACTTAGAATGTTGCTCGCCCTCGAGCAAAAGAAGAAAGAATAGAAGAAGAAGAGGATATGGAGGAGATGGATGGCTGTGTGTATTCGGCCATATGGGTGGGATTGGGTGGGGAAGAGATGTTGAATTTTTGAAGGTAAGTGGGTGTATGGGTGTGAGTGGTAAATGGAAGACAGAAGGGATGAGTGTTTATTGGGAATAGAGGATGATTGAGAAGAGAGAAGAGAGTGAGTGAAGGTAGGTGGGGATCCTGTGGGGTCCACAGATCCTGAGGTGATCCTGTGAGGTCCACAGATCTTGAGGTGTCAAGGCATTTACATCCCTGCACCAATTTAGGCATGCAAAATGCCCTTGCACACAACTCTGGGCGTTCAGCGCCAGGTTGGTGCCCATTTTGGGCGTTCAACGCCCATTTGCTGCCATTTCTGGCGTTGAACGCCAGAACCATGCTTGTTCTGGGCGTTCAGTGCCAGGATGCTCCCATTCTGGGCGTTCAGCGCCAGAACTATGCTCTGTTCTGGCGTTTGAACGCCAGACAGATGCTCCTCCAGGGCGTGATTTTTCTTCTGCTGTTTTTGATTCCGTTTTTGAATTTTTTGTTTATTTTGTGACTCCACATGATCATGAACCTAAGAAAACATGAAAAACAATAAAAATAATAATTAGATAAACATTGGATTGCCTCCCAACAAGCGCTTCTTTAATGTCAATAGCTTGACAGTGGGCTCTCATGGAGCCTCACAGATGTGCAGAGCTTTGTTGAGACCCTCCAACACCAAACTTAGAGTTTGGATATGGGAGTTCAACACCAAACTTAGAGTTTGGTTGTGGCCTCCCAACACCAAACTTAGAGTTTGACTGTGGGAGCTCTGGTTGACTCTGCTTTGAGAGAAGCTTTTCAAGCTTCCTCTCCATGGTTGCAGAGGGAGATCCTTGAGTTTTGAATACAAGGGAGTTCTCATTCCATTGAAGGAATATTTCACCTCTGTCAACATCAATCACAGCTCTTGCTGTGGCCAGGAAAGGTCTTCCTAGGATGATAGATTCATCCTCTTCCTTTCCAGTATCGAGGACTATGAAATCAGTAGGTATGTAAAGGCCCTCAACCTTTACTAATACATCTTCTACTTGTTCTTGAGCTGTCTGCCATCTCTAGTGAGATTTTAGCAGCTTACACCCCATAGATTCCCAATTTCTCTATTACAGAGAGGGGCATGAGGTTTATTCCTGAACCAAGGTCACACAGAGCCTTAAAGATCATGGTGCCTATGGTACAGGGTATTATGAACTTTCCAGGATCCTGTCTCTTCTGAGGCAATGTCAGTTGATCCAGATCACTTAGTTCATTGATGAACAAGGGAGGTTCAACTTCCCAAGCATCAATGCCAAACAATTTGGCATTCAGCTTCATGATCGCACCAAGAAACTTGGCAGTTTGCTCTTCAGTGACATCCTCATTCTCTTCAGAAGAGGAATACTCATCAGAGCTCATGAAGGGCATAAGGAGGTTCAATGGAATCTCTATGGTCTCTAGATGAGCCTCAGAGTCCTTTGTTTCCCCAGAGGGAAGCTCCTTATTGATCACTGGACGTCCCAGGAGGTCTTCCTCCTTGGGATTCACGTCCTCTCCTCTCCTCTCAGGTTCAGCCATGGCGCTTATGTCAATGGCCTTGCACTCTCCTTTTGGGTTCTCTTCTGTATTGCTTGGGAGAGTACTAGGAGGGATTTCAGTGATCCTTTTACTCAGCTGGCCCACTTGTGCTTCCAGATTTCTACTGGAAGACCTTGTTTCATTCATGAAACTTACAGTGGCCTTAGATAGATCAGAGACTAGATTTGCTAAATTAGAAGCATTTTGTTCAGAGTTCTCTGTCTGTTGCTGAGTTGATGATGGAAAAGGCTTGCTATTGCTAAACCTGTTTCTTCCACCATTATTAAAGCCTTGTTGGGGCCTTTGATCCTTCCATGAGAAATTTGGATGATTTCTCCATGTTGAGTTATAGGTGTTTCCATAAGGTTCACCTAAGTAATTTACCTCTACTATTGCAGGGTTCTCAGGATCATAAGCTTCTTCTTCAGAAGATGCCTCTTGAGTACTGTTGGATGCAGCTTGCATTCCATGCAGACTCTGAGAATTCATATTGACTTGCTGAGTCAATATTTTATTCTGAGCCAATATGGCATTCAGAGTATCAACTTCAAGAACTCCCTTCTTCATAGGCGTCCCATTACTCACAGGATTCCTTTCAGAAGTGTACATGAACTGGTTATTAGCAACCATGTCAATGAGTTCTTGAGCTTCTGCAGGCGTTTTCTTTAGGTGAATGGATCCACCTGCAGAAGTGTCCAGTGACATCTTTGATAGCTCAGATAAACCATCATAGAATATATCCAGGATGGTCCATTCTGAAAGCATGTCAGAAGGACACTTTTTGGTCAACTGTTTGTATCTTTCCCAAGCTTCATAGAGGGATTCACCTTCTTTCTGTCTGAAGGTTTGAACATCAGCTTTAAGCTTGCTCAGCTTTTGAGGAGGAAAGTACTTGGCTAAGAAAGCCGTGACCAGCTTATCCCAAGAGTTCAGGCTGTCTTTGGGTTGAGAATCCAACCATAATCTAGCTCTGTCTCTTACAGCAAAAGGGAAAAGCATGAGCCTGTAGACTTCAGGATCTATTCCATTAGTCTTAACAGTATCACATATCTGCAAGAATTCAGTTAAGAACTGAAAAGGATCTTCAGATGGAAGTCCATGAAACTTGCAGTTCTGCTGCATCAGAGAAACTAATTGAGGTTTTAGCTCAAAGTTGTTTGCTCCAATGGCAGGAATGGAGATGCTTCTTCCATGTAAATTGGAATTAGGTTCAGTAAAGTCACTAAGCATCTTCCTTACATTATTATTATTTTCGGCTGCCATCTCCTCTGCCTGTTCGAAAATTTCTGAAAGGTTATCTCTGGATTGTTGTATTTTAGCTTCTCTTAATTTTCTCTTCAGAGTCCTTTCAGGTTCTGGATCTGCTTCCACAAGAATGTTCTTATCCTTGCTCCTGCTCATATGACAAAGAAGAAGGCACAGAAAAATAATAATAATAAAGATCCTTTATACCACAGTATAGGGATCCCTTTGTGAGTGGAAGAAAAGAGGGGGAGACAAAGAATGTGATGTAAAGGAAGAAACACAACTGTACGAATGGAAGAGATGTGAGATGAGGTGTTAGGATATGAATGAATAAATAGAATAAGATGGGGGAGGGATAATTTTCGAAAATTATTTTGAAAAAGAGTTAGTGATTTTCGAAAATGGTTTTTGAAAAATGTTAGTAATTTTCAAAAATTAAGTTTTAAAAATTAAAATAATTAATAAATTAAAAAGAAATTTTGAAAAAGAGGGGAGATATTTTCGAAAAATGAGAGAAAGAGAGTTAGTTAGGTGGTTTTGAAAAAGTTAAGAAACAAACAAAAAGTTAGTTAGTTAGTTGAAACAAATTTTGAAAAGATAGGAAGTTAGGAGGTTAGGAAAGATATTTTGAAAAGATTTTTTTTTTTTGAAAAAGATAAGATAAGAAGATATTTTTGAAAAGATATGATAGAAATTAGTTTTTGAAAAAGATTTGATTTTTAAAATCACAATTAATGACTTGATTCATAAGAAATCACAAGATATGATTCTAGAACTTAAAGTTTGAATCTTTCTTAACAAGCAAGTAACAAACTTCAAATTTTTGAATCAAAACATTAATTGATTAGTTATTTTCGAAAATTTTATATAAAAATAAGAAAAATATTTTTGAAAAATATTTTTGAAATTTTCGAAAATAACTAATAATTTTGAAAAAGATTTGATTTTTGAAAAAGATTTTGAAAAAGATAAGATTTTCAAATTGAAAATTTGATTTGACTCATTGGCAACAACTTGATTTTAAAAATTTTTGAAAAAGTCAATCCAAATTTTCGAATTTGATGAGAGAAAAAGGGAAAGATATTTTTTTGATTTTTGAAATTTTTATGAAAAACATGAAAAATATGCAATGCATGAAATTTTTTTTTGATCAAAACATGTGATGCATGCAAGAATGCTATGAATGTCAAGATGAACACCAAGAACACTTTGAATGTCAAGATGAACATCATAGACACAATTTTGAAAAATTTTTAATGCAAAGAAAACATGCAAGATACCAAACTTAGAATTCTTTAATGCTTACGCACTAAGAATTCAAGAATGCATATGATAAACATGAAAAGACACAAAACAAAAAATCATCAAGATCAAACAAGAAGACTTACCAAGAACAACTTGAAGATCATGAAGAACACTATGAATGCATGATATTTTCGAAAAATGCTAGATGCATATGCAATTGACACCAAACTTATAACATGACTCAAGACTCAAACAAGAAACACAAAAATATTTTTTGATTTTTATGATTTTCTAATTTTTTTGGATTTTTATTTTATATTTTTCGAAAAATTATTTAGAAAAAGGAAAAATAAGGATTCCAAAATTTTTAATATGAATTCCAGGAATCTTACCATGTTAGTCTTAAAGCTCCAATCAAAGGGTCTGGCATGGCTTAACAGCCAGCCAAGCTTTAACATATAATTACATAGGCTGGAGTGATTAGTTGAATACCAATCCCAAAGTAGTTTGGGTATGGCTTTACAGCCAGATATGATTCAACATATTTCATGAAACACTAGAATTCATTCTTAAAAATTTTGAAGCCATAAAATAATTTATTTTTGAAAACATTTTTTTTTTTCGAAAACAAAAGAAAAATTTTTTTGAAAGATTTTTGAAAAATTTTTGAAAACAAAACAAAAAGAAAATTACCTAATCTGAGCAACAAGATGAACCGTCAGTTGTCCAAACTCGAACAATCCCCGGCAACGGCGCCAAAAACTTGGTGCACGAAATTGTGATCTCCAGGCTCGAACAAATCCTGGTAATGGCTCCAAAGCTTGGTGCTCTGATCTTAATTCATAATTGTCACAACTTCGATACAACTAACCAGCAAGTGCACTGGGTCGTCCAAGTAATACCTTACATGAGTAAGGGTCGAATCCCACGGAGATTGTTGGTATGAAGCAAGCTATGGTCACCTTGTAAATCTCAGTCAGGCAGATATAAAGTGATAATGGTGTTTTCGAATTTAATATAATAAAACAGGGATAGAAATACTTATGTAAATCATTGGTAGGAATTTCAGATAAGCGAATGGAGATGCTTTTCGTTCCTCTGAACCTCTGCTTTCCTGCTATCTTCATCCAATCAGTCTTACTCCTTTCCATGGCTGGCTTTATGTGATACATCACCACTGTCAATGGCTACTTTCTGTCATCTCTCGGGAAAATGATCCAATGCCCTGTCAGGGCACGGCTAATCGTCTGGAGGCATCACCCTTGTCAATGGCTTCATCTTATCCTCTCAGTGAATAATATGCTCACGCACCCTGTCACGGCACGGCTATTCATCTGTCGGTTCTCGATCATGCTGGAATAGGATTTACTATCCTTTTGCGTCTGTCACTAACGCCCTGCAATCGCGAGTTAGGAGCTCGTCACAGTCATTCAATTATTGAATCCTACTCGGAATACCACGGACAAGGTTTAGACTTTCCGGATTCTCTTGAATGCCGCCATCATTCTAGCTTACGCCACGAAGATTCTGGTTAGGAGATCTAAGAGATATTCATTCTAGCTTAATTCATGTAGAACAGAAGTGTTTGTCAGGCACGCATTCATAGGGGAGAAGGATGATGAGCGTCACACATAATCATCACCTTCATCACGTTCTTGGGTGCGAATGGATATCTTAGAAGCGAAATAAGAAGAATTGAATAGAAAACAGTAGTACTTTGCATTAATCTTTGAGGAACAGCAGAGCTCCACACCTTAATCTATGGAGTGTAGAAACTCTACCGTTAAAAATACATAAGTGAAAGGTCCAGGCATGACCGAGAGGCCAGCCCCTCTGATCTAAGTACCAGGCGTCCAAAGATGTCAAATACAATAGTAAGAGGTCCTATTTATAATAAACTAGCTACTAGGGTTTACATGAGTAAGTATTTGATGTATAAATCCACTTCCGGGGCCCACTTGGTGTGTGTTTGGGCTGAACTTAAGTGTTGCACGTGCAGAGGCCATTTGTGGAGTTGAACGCCAGTTTTTGTGCCAGTTTGGGCGTTCAACTCTGGTTTTGGATCCTTTTCTGGCGCTGGACGCCAGATTTGGGTAGAAAGCTGGCGTTGAACGCCAGTTTACGTCGTCAATTCTTGGCCAAAGTATGGACTATTATATATTGCTGGAAAGCCCTGGATGTCTACTTTCTAACGCAATTGGAAGCGCGCCATTTTGAGTTCTGTAGCTCCAGAAAATCCACTTTGAGTGCAGGGAGGTCAGAATCCAACAGCATCAGCAGTCCTTTTTCAACCTCTGAATCTGATTTTTGCTCAAGTCCCTCAATTTCAGCCAGAAAATACCTGAAATCACAGAAAAACACACAAACTCATGGTAAAGTCCAGAAATGTGAATTTAACACAAAATCTATTAAAAATATCCCTAAAAGTAACTAGATCCTACTAAAAACATACTAAAAACAATGTCAAAAAGCGTATAAATTATCCGCTCATCATATCTCATCTTTGATGTGTCAACCATAATGAGCCTTGATTTGCAACGCCAACCACGAAACATCTTTCTCTTACGCTTCATCCCGCAAAGTTTCCTAAGTTGACCATCTGTTTCAAGCAAGCCATACTCAAGTGGGATAATAAAGCTAATAGAAATAAATTTTACCCACTCAAATAAAGGAGTAGATGGCAACCTAGGCAAAGAAGCTTTCAAGGATTTTAACAAAGCGTGTTTGAGTCCCGTCCTTATTTTTCTAAGGACTTCCACCTCTTTACAAGATTTTTCAATTTCAATCATTTTCTCATCAAGTTTATCTAACTCTTTTCCCTTACTCAAACTATAATTAGGAGGGTAAGAAAAGTCTACCTCCACAACACTTTCCAATCCATCGGGAGAAGGTTCTTCATGCTCAAAGGATTCTTCATCACTAAGATTTGATGCTTGATCTTCATTGCCAAGGGAACTCAATTCTTGCTCTATCCCATCCAATTCTTCATATGGGATATGCCTTGGAGGTTGTGCATATTCCTCCTTAGCATCAAATTCAATCTTCTTGGAGGGGTTTTTCTTCAACTCTATGTTCCCATGGGGGTTCCGCATCTCCTAAGTCTTCAACCACTTCTTCCTTTTCCTCAACAATCGTAGCTTTCTCCAATTGTTTTAACACAAAGCAACTTCCCTCATTTTCCACCGGAGTTTCCAATCTCTCCTTCATGCTATGTTCTTCATTGGATTCTCCACATGGTGCCATTGGAGCTCCTTGAGTGTCCAAGCATTGGGATGCTAGCCGATTTACCACCTCGTCCAAGGCAGCCATGAATTGTTGCACATCCCTTTTCATCTCCTCTTACCCTTGAAGAAGCAAAGTGAGAGAATCATCTATTGGGGCTTGGGGTGGATAGGAGGGTTCACTATTTGGAGGAAGGGTTCACAATAAGAGGGTGGTTCATCTTGATAAATATATGGAGGTGGTGTATATTGAGCTGGTTCCATATATGGTTCATATGGCTCATAACGTTGTTGGTTTGATGGATATGGATTAGGGTCATATGAAGGTATTTGGTGAAAAGAGACTTGTGAGTATGGTTGAGTGCTATGTTGAGGATATGGCTCATAGGCATATGGTGGTGGTTGTTGATAGTCACAAAGAGGTTCACCATAGCCATTTGATTGGTATGCATCATAGAATGGCTCTTGTTCATAGTGCATTGGTGGAGGTTGTTGCCAAGAGGATTGATCACATGCATATGGCTCCTCCCACCTTTGGTTGTTCTATCCTTAATGCACATCTTCATTATAGCTCCCATTTCCTACAACATAATTGTAACCACACTCATAGCCAAAGTGAGAATTCATAATGAAGAGAGAAAATAAAACAAAAGCTAACAAGAAATAATGGAAAAAAGTCCTAAAACTAGCAAAAACTAACAAGCAATCGAAAAAACAAGCTATTCACAATATTAACATATATACAATAGCCAATAACATAACACCATTGCGACTCCCCATTAACGGCGCCATTTTGATGAACGGAAATTGTATGTTGGTAAAGAATTTCACAAATGAAAATCTCGTTGTAAAGTATAGTTGTAAACCAACAAGCAATTCCTTCAATCAAACATTTGGCTATCACAAGTAACAAACCCCAATAAAGATAACCGAAGTATTCAAACCTTGGGTCGTTCTCCCTAGGAATTGCAATAAAGTGTTCTTGTTATTGGCTATGAAGTATGTTTTGGGATTTTTGAGATGAGAAACAAGAAATGTAAATGGAAAAAGAAATAAACTAACAACTAAGAAAGCTCTTGGCAAGGTACGAGAGTTGGAAGTCCTATCCTCATTATCCTCCTCAGTTATGATGAGAATTGCTCATTGCTTCCACTTAATTAACCTCTAACTATGAAGGAAATTCAAGTGGAGATGATCAACTTGATTCCACAAGTCCTAGTCAAATCATAATGAAAGACTAGCTTTAGTGGTATTCAAGTCAATTAACAACTTCTAATTATCAATCAACAAGTGAGTTTGATAACTCAAGAGTCTCTAATTACTCAACTCAAGCCAAGAGAAGAAAAACCTAACTCAAAACTAAAAGAGGCATTTCATCAAACACATAGAGGGCAATAAAAGTAAGCATCATGAATTGCAAGAATTAAAGGAAGCTACAACTAATTAAGTAAGAGATTAACAATAAAAAACCAAAGCAAATATGAAAAGACCTAGAAATCATGAATTGTATTGAAAGGGAAATGGAGATCTACATAAGAATTCATAAACTACAACTAACAATACAAAGGAACTACAAGAGAAGTAGAAGGCTACAACTACAAGAGAACAATCAAAGATGACAAAAGGGAAATTAAAGCAAAAGAGAAGAAGTAGATCTAAATCTAAACTAAAAACCCTAATCTAGAGAGAAGAGAGAGCTTCTCTCTCTAGAAACTAACTAAAGCCTAATCTAAACTAAACTATATTCTAATGCAATGTGTTGTAATCTGTTGACCCCCCTTTGAATTATGCCTCTAATAGCCTCAAAAATGAGTTGGATCTGGGCCTGGGAAGCCCAGAAATCGCCCCTAGCGTCTTTACTTTAATGAGCTCACGTGCGAGCAGCGACGCGTACGCGTGAGTCACGCGTACGCGTTGTTTGGCGTTTTACTATCCACGTGTACGTGTAGTGCATGCTTACGCGTCGCCATGCGACTTCATCATCCACGCATGCGCGTATGTCACGTGTGCGCATATGTCACGCATGCGCGTCGGTGTCAGCACTCCAAATCCTTGATTTTCTATGACTTCTCCCCTTTGCATGCTTTTCTCTTCACTCCTTTGATCCATTCCTAGCCTTTTCAACTTGAATTTACTAACAAACACATCAAGACATCTAGTGGAATCAAAGATGGATTAAAACTAGCAAATTGAGGCCTAAAAAGCATGTTTTCACTCTTAAGCACAAATTAGGAGACAATCACAAAACCATGCTATTTCATTGAATAAATGTGGAAAAAAGGTGATAAAATCCCTTAAAATCAACACAAGATAAACCCTAAAATGGGGTCTATCATCGTCCTACCACCACCCACCACCATTTACTATCCACGACCATCTTCTTTATTTGTTAGTTAGTTAGTTTAGTTTTTGTTTTAGTAGGTTTGATTGTTAATATAGGTTAGTTTTTTGTGACGAGTGTTGGAATATTAATATGATTTGTTGTACATTGCTATTGATTACTGATAGAATACTATTTTAGCATAATTGTGTGAATATGGATTGTTGGAATTCTTTATTGAGGTTATACTTTGTTACTCGGTATTGAATTGTTCATACTTCATCTTTTGTACATACCAAGTACTTATTGCCTTCAAAGCATTGTAAATCTTTTGAATTGCATGGTTTGGCCACCATGTGATTTAAATTCCTTAACCATGACTAGGTAATTTCTTAATGTTGGATGATGTGCATTTATCTCAATGCATTGTGTTGCTTGATCATATGCATCCATATGTTATGCTTATACCTTAATGATATGTTAGCCCTTAATTGTCTAACTATGTGCTCTACAGATACTTGAAACTAGTCATTTTGGCATAATACTTCATTTATGAAATTGGATTGTAAGCTCACCTAGGGACATCTTTTTAAAATTCTCAAGCTATATGGACCATGCTTGCTATGTGATTGGTTTTAACTTATATCTCTCTTTTTCTAATTTGCATAGCAACCACGTGTCCCACTTTATGTCAACTAGGTGATGCAAACCAAAATTTAAAATGTGTCATTGATTGGTGTGTGAGTTCTATATTTCATTTGATTCATTGAATTCTCTTGCACATCAACCGATGTCCATTCATTCAATATCCATTTCATAATTACTTGATTCTTGCTTGAATGCTTTTATGCTCCTTTATTACTTGTTTGTTTGTCTTAACCTACAAGTTTTCTTGGAAGTATTTCAAGCACACTAAAATAAGTGAAATGCATACTTCTTTTGTGTAGTTGTGACATAGTTTTCAATGCTAGTGTGTGTGTTCTAAACCGCATGCAACTTAGAACTCACACATTATTTTTCCTTAATGTCACACATTGATTCACTCACTTCAATTTAGTGATTATTGCCTCATTCCAACAATCTATGCTTCTTTGCTTTTGTATTTACTCGTCTTACTATCCTGTTTTCTATCTTACAGGATGATTTTCCATAAGCAAAAACGGAAGTAGAAGAAAGAACATGCAGCAACTGGTTGATCCACCCGCTGAAGGTGGCGATCCGTGAAGTCACCGTACCCCCTTGCTCATCATAGAATGCACCAAGGACGGTACAGACTTTTAAGTGTAAGGAGGTCGTCTGACCGATCGGCCATTTTTGGGTGACGAATTTCTAATCCCAACACTTTCTCAATTTATTTTCTTTTATTATTAGGTCATTTAGAATTTTTAGTTGTATTTTCTTAGTTTGCATATATATATATAATAAGCTTAGTCAAAATAATAAAATTTTTCAAGAAATTTATCTATAGGGCACCCTAATTAATTTGAGTAAAAATTTTTCATTGAACTTGCTTGAATTATATATTGTGGAACATGGTTTTTGAGCTAAGAACACATAAGCATGTGAGTTTTGAGCCTAATTGTGTGGTTATATCATATAACCACTATTTTCATTCTTGTGTGTATTATTCTCTTTCTATCATTGTAATCTTTGATTTGTTTGATTCTTTATATCCATTATTTTGTGTATGAATGCATTTATATGATTGAGGCCATCATTTCATTTGAGCTCACTTACCCAAATAGCCTTACCCTTTTATCCACCTTTGTTAGCTAATTTTGAGCCTATGTTAATCCCTTTTGTTCTTAATTTTATCACATCACTACCCCTAAGTGAAAAACAATAAATATCCCTTATTTGGATCTTTGATTAGCTTAGACTAGTGAGAGTGTGAATCATTCAAGTGTGGGAAAATTTGGGAACATTGGTTGGGATAAAAGTGTGTTTTTATATTTTTGTTGAGATCTTGGGAATTGAGTACATACTCATGCATTAAATATTTAAACTATATGCATTGGTACCTTTGTATATAATTCATCAAAAGAAAAAGGAAAAAATAAAAGGAAAAAATGTAGAAAAAGAAAAAAAAAGCAATAAAAAGGGGACAAAATGCCCCAAAGTAGAGTAATAATAACAATGCATATGTGTTATGATAAAAAAAGGAAATGCATGGGTGTGTGAAAAATTGAAGTATGGGGAGTTAGGTTTTGCATTTGAATTGTATAGGTTGTTATGTGTGTTAGGTGAGAGCTTAGGTTAATCAAAGATTCAAATTTCAAACTCACTTGACCATATGCACCCTTACCATTACCTTAGCCCCATTACAACCTTGTGGGAAGTCCTTATGATAATTATATGCATGCATTGAATAATTGTTGATTGTTAGATGAAAAATAAATCTTATAAAGCATGATTAGAAGAGAATTGAGTGAATCAATCCTATACACTTGAGTGACTAGAGCGGATACACATCTGGTGAGGGTTCGATTGCTCAATTACATGTTTTCACCCATGATCAATTCTTATCTTGCCTGTTCGTAATTCTTTTTAATAACTCAATTCAATTGTGGATTTAATTTGATCACTATTGTATTAGCCCTTATGTTTATATATGTATTCTTAGAAATTTATTTATTTTGACCAAGTAGTTGCATGCATTGCATTTAGATAGATTGCATTTAGGTAGTTTGCATATAGATAGTTTGCATTAACTAAATGTTCTTGTCTTCTTGCGTTTAGCATAAGGACATGCTAATGTTTAAGTGTAGAGAAGTTGATAAACCACAATTTTTGGTTTATTTTGTATTGAATTTGGTGGATCTTATCAATTTTCCCACATTTATTCACTAAAATAGTGTGGTTTTATAATTTTCCCTAATTTGTGCTTAAGAGTAAAAACATGCTTTTTAAGCCTTAAAATTGTTAATTTTAATTCTCTTTAATTCCATTCAATGCCTTGATATGTTTCTTGAGTGATCTCAGGGTTTATAAGGCAAGGATTGGATAGAAGAAGTGAAGAAAAAGCATGCAAAGTGGAGAACTCATGAAGGAATGAGCATTTGGAGGATTCATGGCGACGCGTATGCGTGAGAAGGTCATTTGCCAGGCGATGCGTACGCGTGGCCGACACGTACGTGTGATAAGCAGCACGTGATTCACTTAAAGGCAAAATGCTGGAGGCGATTTCTGATGCCATCCAGGCCCAGATCTAACTCATTTCTTATGCTATTGAACCCAAGGATGGGAAGGGAAAGAACATAAGTAGTCATAATTTAGTTTTTACAATGTTTTAGGTTAGAATTCTAGAGAGAGAAGTTCTCTATTCTCTCTAGAATTTAGGGTAGAATTAGGTTAATCTCTCATAGATTTAGGTTTTATTTCTCATTTTGATTTAGTTTTCATTGCAATTTCTTGTTACTACATCCTTGCTTTCTTAGTTCTTGGTGCACGAAAATTACTTCACACTATGTAATTCCGCATAACTAACCAGCAAGTGCACTGGGTCGTCCAAGTAATACCTTACGTGAGTAAGGGTCGATCCCACGGAGATTGTTGGTTTGAAGCAAGCTATGGTTATCTTGCAACTCTTAGTCAGGATATTAATTTGTGGTTATCAATTGACTTGCAAATGAACAAGAGAGCATGAATTAAAGGTTACTTGTTATGCAGTAAATGAGAATATGTTGGAGTTTTGGAGATGCTTTGTCTTTTGAATCTCTGCTTTCTCCCTATCTTCTTCTTCACGCACGCACGTCCCTCCTATGGTAAGCTGTGTATTGGTGGATCACCGTTTTCAATGGCTACCATCCTTCTTCTCAGTGAAAATGGTCCAGGTACGCTGTCACCACATGGCTAATCATCTGTAGGTTCTCGATCATACCGGAATAGGATTTGCTATCCTTTTGCGTCTGTCACTACGCCCAGCACTCGCGAGTTTGAAGCTCGTCACAGTCATCCAATCCTAGAATCCTACTCGGAATACCACAGACAAGGTTTAGACTTTCCGGATTCTCAAGGATGCTGCCAATGAATTCTAGCTTATACCACGGAGATTCTGATTATGGAATCTAAGAGATACTCATTCAATCTAATGTAGAACGGAAGTGGTTGTCAGGCACACGTTCATAGGTTGAGAATGGTGATGAGAGTCACAGATCATCACATTCATCACAATGAGGCGCGAATGAACATCTTAGATAGGAACAAGCGTGATTGAATAGAAAACAGAAATACTTGCATTAATTCATCGAGACACAGCAGAGCTCCTCACCCCCAACAGTGGAGTTTAGAGACTCATGCCGTCAGAGATTACAAAGTTCAGATCTAAAATGTCATGAGATACAAAATAAATCTCTAAAAGTTGTTTAAATACTAAACTAGTAACCTAGGTTTACAGAAAATGAGTAAACTATGATAGATAGTGCAGAAATCAACTTCTGGGGCCCACTTGGTGTGTGCTGGGGCTGAGACTAAAGCTTCTCACGTGCCTGGGCTGTTTTGGGCGTTCAACGCCAGGCTGTAACCTGTTTCTGGCGTTGAACTCCAACTTGTAACGTGTTTCTGGCGCTGGACGCCAGACTGCAACATGGAACTGGCGTTGAACGCCAGTTTACGTCGTCTATCCTTGAGCAAAGTATGTACTATTATATATTGCTGGAAAGCCCTGGATGTCTACTTCCAACGCAATTGGAAGCGCGTCAATTGGACTCCTATAGCTCCAGAAATTCCATTCCGAGTGCAGAGAGGTCAGGATCCAACAGCATCAGCAGTCCTTTTTCAGCCTGAATCAGATTTTTGCTCAGCTCCCTCAATTTTAGCCAGAAAATACCTGAAATTACAAAAAAACACACAAACTCATAGTAAAGTCCAGAAATATGAATTTTGCCTAGAAACTAATGAAAATAAACTAAAAACTAACTAAAACATACTAAAAACTATATGAAATTAACCCCAAAAAGCGTATAAAATATCCGCTCATCACAATACCAAACTTAAACTGTTGCTTGCCCCCAATCAACTAGACAAATAAAATAGAATACAAATAAGTCAAGAAGCAATAATATCTCAGAGTTTTTGAGTGAAGCTCAGATTCTAATTAAATGAGCGGGACTAGTAGCTTTTTGCTTCCGAACAGTTTTGACATCTCACTTTATCCATTGAGGTTCAGAATGATTGGCATCTATAGGAACTCAGAGTTCAGATAGTGTTATTGATTCTCCTAGTTCAGTATGTTGATTCTTGAACACAGCTACTTTTATGAGTCTTGGCCGTGGCCCTAAGCACTTTGTTTTCCAGTATTACCACCGGATATATAAATGCCACAGACACATAATTGGGTGAACCTTTTCAGATTATGACTCAACTTTGTTAAAGTCCCCAATTAGAGGTGTCCAGGGTTCTTAAGCACACTCTTCTTTTTGCTTTGGACCTTGACTTTAACTGCTCAGTCTCAAGTTTTCACTTGACACCTTCACGCCACAAGCACATGGTTAGGGACAGCTTGGTTTAGCCGCTTAGACCAGAATTTGATTCCCTTAGGCCCTCCTATCCACTGATGCTCAAAGCCTTGGATCCTTTTTATTACCCTTGCCTTTTGGTTTTAAGGGCTATTGGCTTTTTCTGCTTGCCTTTTTTTTTGCAAGCTTTGTATTCACTACTTTTTCTTGCTTCAAGAATCATTTTTATAATTTTTCAGATTATCAATAACATGTCTCATGTTCATTATTCTTTCAAGAGCCAACATATTTAACATTCAAGAACATCAAATTCTAAAGACATATGCTCTGTTCAGGCATTCATTCAGAAGGCAGAAAGCATTGCCACCACATGTAATTAATTAGAATTTCTTGTATTAAAAACTCGAAAAATATTGCTTCCTTATCCTAAAGAAAATCTTCTATTTTATTCATGTTTAATGATGATGAGAAAAATAAATTATAGCTTAATTGGAGATAAATAACTACTCATTACTACTATAACTACTAAGATAAAACTCAAATAAGAACAATTATCACAGAGTTAAGGCTAAGATTAGGGCTCAACAACCTTGAGTTTGGAATGTGGATGTTCCTCTAGTCTGTGGAGTGCTTGGTCCTTCAAGAGATAACTTCTGACGCTTCAGTTCCTTTAAGTCACGCCCTTGCTCTTCTTGTTCCCTGAGTAGTTTGCAGAGCATACTATTTTGATTTTGCTGTTCTTCCTTTATTTGGTCCATAGATTCTTGCAACTTGGTAACAGATGCTTCAAGCTGTTCCCAATATTCAAATTGAGGGACTTCTGGGAGGAATTCTTGCGCCCTCCTCTTGGTGGGGTCATCCTGCATTTGTTGTTTTTCCATTGTGATTTTAGAGATTGGTTGCTCCACTGAGATATACTCTGTTATTCCCATCTTTACTCCAGCATCTTTGCAGAGCATAGATATTAAGCTTGGATAAGCCAACCTGGCATCCTTGGAGTTCTTGTTAGCAAGTATGTAAAATTCAGATGGGATCAGTTGATGAACTTCTACTTCTTTTCCCAACATAATGCAATGGATCATCACTGCTCTTTTAACAGTGACTTCAGAACGGTTGCTTATGGGCAATATAGAATGCCCAATGAAGTCCAGCCAACCTCTGGCGACTGGTTTGAGATCTTCTCTCTTGAGTTGATTTGGGACACCCTTGCTGCTGGTGGTCCACCTGGCTCCAGGGATGCATATATCCTCTAGAATCTTATCCAGGCCCTTGTTTGTTCTCATCATTCTCCTATTGAAGGAGTCTAGGTCATCTTTCAGCTGAGGTAGCTTAAAGATCTCCCTGATTTTGTCAGGGTGGATGTGAACAATCTTTCCTCTGACCAAAGTTCGATAGTCATAGAGGGTAGTTCCAGATATTCTCTGCCTGTCTATTTACCACAAATTAGCGTAGAATTCCTGAACCATATTCATTCCCACTTTCGTTTCAGGATTAGCTAGGACTTCCCAGTTCCTGTTTCGAATCTGCTCTTGGATCTCCGGATATTCATCTTCTTTCAGATCGAACTTGACTTCCGGGATCACTGATCTTAGACCCATTATTTTGTAGTAATGGTCTGAATGTTCTTTGGTTAAGAACCTCCCTTGATTCCAAAGTGGTTTTAGAATGCTCTCTTTCTTGCCTCTTGGAGTGGGTTGTTTTCCTTTAGGAGCCATGATCTTAGTGGGTATGGTTTAGTAATCACGGATAAACACACCAAACTTAAAGGTTTGCTTGTCCTCAAGCAAAAGAAAAGAAAGAAGATGGGTAGAAGGAGAGCTTGTGTCGAATGGTGGATGAGAGGGGGGGCAAATGTGGTTTTAAAAAGGGAGGGGGTGGGATTTTCGAAAATATTAAAAAGATAAGATAGAAGATATGATTTAAAAAAATATGATATGAAAAGATGTGATTTAAAATTGAAAAGATATTAAAGATATTTGAAAAAGATAAATTTGGATTTTGAAAAGGATAATGTGGAGATTTGAAAAAGATATTGATGAGTTGAAAAGATTTTAGAAGGAAAAGAGATAGATTTGTTTTGGAAAATTTGAAAAAGAGTCGGATTGGATTGAAAAAGAATTTGTGTTTATGGATTAAGATACATTTGATATTTTTAAAGTAGGTTTTTTAGAAATTAGGGTTCTTAGAAATCAGGGTTTGTAACATGTTTATGCAAGAAATCATGAATTGAAACATGAAAATTAAAATTAAAATGAAAAATATGAAGTAAAAACGAATTTACCTCCTCCCCACCATCCTGGCGTTAAACGCCCAAACGCTGCATGTTTTGGGCGTTTAACGCCCAATTGCTGCTTCTCCTGGGCGTTCAACGCCCAGCTGCTGCTTCTTTCTGGCGTTGAACGCCAGGAACTCCTTTGTCACTGGGCGTTTTTCTGAACGCCCAGGACGCTGTAAATCTGGCGTTAAACGCCCAGAAGGAGCTTCTTTCTGGCGTTCAACGCCCAAAAGATGCTTCTTTCTGGCGTTTAACGCCCAGATAGCTATCCTTACTGGCGTTCAACGCCCAGTGGATGCTTCTTTTGGGCGTTGAACGCCCAATTGTGCCTCTTACTGGCATTTTCTTGCCAGTGAGCTCTTTTTCTCTGTTTTGTGTGCTGAATCCTTCTGTAACCCTGTAAACTTATGCAATTGACTCTTTACTTTAGTATCAATAAACTTTATATAAACAAATAAAATCAAGAATAGGGCAAAATGCTAGAGGAAGTGATGCCAATGGCTGGGTTGCCTCCCAGCAAGTGCTTCTTTATTGTCTTTAGCTGGACCTTGCTGAGCTTTTTAATCTAGCCTCAGCCTTGAGCATTCTTGCTCAATATTACCTTCAAGATAATGCTTGATTCTCCGTCCATTAACAATGAACTTCCTATCAGAGTCAATGTCTTGAAGCTCCACATAACCATATGGTGATACACTTGTAATCACATATGGTCCCCTCCACCGGGACTTCAGTTTCCCGGGGAATAGCCTGAGCCTAGAGTTAAACAACAGAACCTTTTGTCCTGGTTCAAAGATTCTAGAAGATAGCTTTCTGTCATGCCATCTTTTTTATTTCTCTTTATAAAGCTTGGTATTTTCGAAAGTAGTGAATTTGAATTCCTCTAGCTCATTCAGCTGGAGCAATCTTTTTTCTCCAGCTAGTTTGGCATCAAAGTTTAGGAATCTGGTTGCCCAGTAGGCCTTATGTTCCAGTTCCACGGGCAGGTGACAAGCCTTACCATACACAAGTTGGTATGGAGAGGTCCCTATAGGAGTCTTGAATGCTGTTCTGTAAGCCCACAGAGCATCATCCAAGCTTCGTGCCCAATCCTTTCTACGGGTACTTACAGTTCGTTTCAGGATTCTTTTTAGTTCTTTGTTAGAAACTTCAGCTTACCCATTTGTCTGTGGATGATATGGAGTCGCCACCTTGTGGCGGATCCCATACCGGACCATGGCGGAGTAAAGCTGTTTGTTGCAGAAGTGAGTGCCCCCCATCACTGATTAGTACCCTAGGGATACCAAATCTGCTGAATATATGTTTCTGGAGGAACTTCAGTACTGTTTTAGTATCATTGGTGGGTGTGGCAATGGCCTCTACCCATTTTGATACATAGTCAACTGCCACCAGAATATAAGTGTTTGAGTATGATGGTAGGAAAGGCCCCATGAAATCAATTCCCCATACATCAAACAACTCAATCTCCAAGATTCCTTGTTGAGGCATGGCGTAACTATGAGGCAAATTACCAGCTCTCTGGAAACTGTCACAGTTACGTAAAAACTCTCGGGAATCTCTGTAGAGTGTAGGCCAGTAGAAACCACATTGGAAGACCTTGGTGGCTGTTCGCTCACCTCCGAAATGGCCTCCATATTGTGATCCATGGCAATGCCATAGGATCCTCTGTACTTCTTCTCTAGGCACACACCTACGGATTATTCCGTCTGCACATCTCTTAAAGAGATAGGGTTCATCCCACAAGTAGTACTTTGCATCAGAAATTAATTTTTTCTTTTGTTGCCTGCTGTACACCTTGGGTATGAACCTTGCAGCTTTATAGTTTGCAATGTCTGCAAACCATGGTATTTCCTGAATGGCGAACAAATGCTCATCCGGAAAGGTTTCAGAGATTTCAATAGAGGGAGAGGGCGCCCCTTCTACTGGCTCTATTTGGGACAGATGATCAGCCACTTGGTTTTCTGTCCCTTTTCTGTCTCTTATTTCTATATCAAACTCTTGCAGAAGCAATACCCATCTTATAAGCCTGGGTTTTGAATCCTGCTTTGTAAGTAGATATTTAAGAGCAGCATGGTTAGTGTACACAATCACTTTTGATCCTACTAAGTATGATCTAAACTTGTCAATGGCATAGACCACTGCAAGCAATTCCTTTTCTGTGGTTGTGTAATTTTTCTGGGCATCATTTAAAACACGGCTAGCATAATAAATGACATGCAGAAGTTTGTCATGCCTCTGCCCCAGTACTGCACCAATGGCGTGATCACTAGCATCACACATTAATTCGAATGGCAATGTCCAGTCTGGTACAGAGATAACTGGTGCTGTGACCAGCTTAGCTTTCAGAGTTTCAAACGCCTACAGGCACTCTGTGTCAAACACAAATGGCGTGTTAGCAGCTAGCAGATTGCTTAGAGGTTTTGCAATTTTTGAAAAATCCTTTATAAACCTCCTGTAGAATCCTGCATGCCCTAGAAAGCTTCTGATTGCCTTAACATTGGCAGGTGGTGGTAATTTTTCAATTACTTCTATTTTAGCTTGATCCACCTCTATTCCCTTGTTTGAAATTTTATGCCCAAGGAGAATCCCTTCAGTCACCATAAAGTGACAATTTTCCCAGTTTAAAATCAGGTTGGTCTCTTGGCATCATTTCAAAACCAGTGTCAGGTGATCAAGACAGGAGCTGAATGAGTCTCCATATACTGAGAAGTCATCCATGAAGACTTCCAGAAATTTTTTCACCATATCAGAGAAAATAGAGAGCATGCATCTCTGAAAGGTTGCAGGTGCATTACACAGCCCAAATGGCATCCTTCTGTAAGCAAATACTCCAGATGGACATGTGAATGCTGTTTTCTCTTGATCTTGGGGATCTACTGCAATTTGGTTGTAGCCTGAATAGCCGTCTAAAAAGCAGTAATAATCATGACCTGCTAGTCTCTCTAGCATCTGGTCTATGAATGGTAAAGGAAAATGATCCTTCCTGGTGGCTGTATTGAGCCTTCTATAGTCAATACACATGCGCCACCCTGTAACTGTTCTTGTAGGAACCAGTTCATTTTTTCATTATGAACCACTGTCATGCCTCCCTTTTTGGGGACAACTTGGACAGGGCTCACCCAGGGGCTATCAGAAATAGGATAAATAATCTCAGCCTCCAGTAATTTGGTGACCTCTTTCTGCACCACTTCCTTCATGGCTGGATTTAGCCGCCTCTGTGGTTGAACCACTGGCTTAGCATTATCCTCCAATAAGATCTTGTGCATGCATCTAGCTGGGCTTATGCCCTTAAGGTCACTTATAGACCACCCAAGAGCTGTCTTGTGTGTCCTTAGCACTTGAATTAGTGCTTCCTCTTCCTGTGGATTTAAAGCAGAGCTTATGATCACTGGAAAAGTATCACCTTCTCCCAGAAATGCATATTTCAGGGATGGTGGTAATGGTTTGAGCTCGGGTTTAGGAGGTTTTTCCTCTTTCTGAGGAAATTTCAGAGACTCTTTCAATTCCTCTGAATCCTCTAGATCAGGTGGAACATCTTTAAAGATGTTTTCCAGCTCTGATTCGAGACTCTCAGCCATGTTGATCTCTTCCACCAAAGAGTCAATAAGATCAACTTTCATGCAGTCTTTTGGTGTGTCTAGATGCTGCATGGCATTGACAACATTCAACTTAAACTCATCCTCATTGACTCTCAGGGTTATTTCCCCCTGTTGGACATCAATGAGAGTAGCACTCTTGTGCTCCTCCATCTCCAGCACTACAAAGTCAGTGGGAAAGGCGAATGGCCCAACCCTGACAATCATGTCCTCAATCACGCCTGATGGGTATTTAATGGAGCCATCAGCAAGTTGGAGACATATCCGGGTTGGTTTAACTTCTTCAGTTAAACCAAGCTTTCTGATAGTGGATGCAGGTATTAGGTTAATGCTTGCCCCAAGAAAGGCTGTCTTGGTGCAGTTACCCTCTAATATGCATGGTATCAGAAAGCTTCCGGGATCTTTAAGCTTTTTAGGAAAGCTTTTCAGAATGACTGCACTGCATTCTTCAGTGAGGAGAACTCTTTCAGTTTCTCTCCAATCCTTCTTATGACTTAAGATCTCTTTCATGAACTTGGCATAAGAAGGTATTTGCTCAAGTGCCTCTGCAAACGGAATCTTTATTTCAAGAGTCTTGAGATAATCTGCAAAGCGAGCAAATTGCTTATCCTATTCCTCTTGGCGGAGTTTTTGAGGATAAGGTATCTTGGCTTTATATTCCTCAACCTTGGTTGCTGCAGGTTTATTTCCTACAGAAGTGGTTGAAGAAGCCTTTTTGGAGGGGTTGTCATCAGCACTTGTGTGTGTCTGATCCCTCACTGGCATTTGAGTGCCAGGGTTGGAAGCTGGAGTGACGTTAGACGCGAACTCCTCATCTGCTCCTAGCGTCTGAACGCCAGAACTGTGCTTCCTTTGGGCATTCAACGCCAGTTCCTTGCTTGTTTCTGGCATTGAACGCCAGTCCTGAGCATGGTTTGGGCGTTCAGCGCCAGTCTTCCACCCAATCTCTGGCGTTTTAGCGCCAGAATTATTTCTCTCCGGGCTCTTACTGTCCTCAGATGGATTTTGGGTAGTTTGCTCATTTCTTGGCTTCCTGCTACCTTGAGGTGGGGTATTTAATTTCTTCCCACTTCTTAATTGAACTGCTTGGCATTCTTCTGTTATTTGTTTTGACAGCTGCTGCTTTGTTTGCTTTAATTGTACTTCCATATTTATATTAGCCATCCTTGTCTCTTGTAGTCTATCCTTGAATTCGGCTAACTGCTTTGTCAGAAAATCCAATTGCTGATTGAATTCAGCAGCTTGTTCTACAGGGCTGAGTTCAGCAGTTACTGTTTTAGCCTTTTCTTTCATGGAAGGGTCACTGCTTAGGTACAGATACTGATTTCTGGCAACTGTATCAATGAGCTCTTGAGCTTTTTCAATTGTTTTTCTCATGTGGATAGATCCACCAGCTGAGTAATCTAGAGAAAGCTGAGCCCTTTCTGTAAGCCCATAATAGAAGATGTCTAGCTGAACCCACTCTGAAAACATTTCAGAGGGGTATTTTCTTAGCATCTCTCTGTATCTCTCCCAGGCATCATAAAGAGATTCATTATCTCCTTGTTTAAAGCCTTGGATTTCCAGCCTTAGCTGTGTCATCCGTTTTGGAGGAAAGTATTGATTCAGAAATTTTTCTGTCAACTGTTTCCATGTCTTTATGCTAGCCTTAGGTTGGTTATTTAACCACCTCTTAGCTTGGTCTTTTACAGCAAATGGGAACAGTAATAATCTGTAGACATCCTGATCTACTTCCTTATCATGTACTGTGTCAGCAATTTGTAAAAACAGTGCCAGAAACTCTGTAGGTTCTTCTTGTGGAAGACCGGAATACTGGCAACTTTGCTGCACCATAATAATGAGCTGAGGATTCAACTCAAAGCTACTGACTCCAATGGAGGGTAAACTGATACTACTCCCATATGAAGCAGTAGTGGGGTTAGCATATGACTCAGAGTCCCTCTAGACTGTTCATTTCCACTTAGATCCATGATGGAGAAAGGGAGATGATAAAAAAAATATTTTTATTTATTTATTTATTTATTTTGAAAATAAAATAAATTAAAATAAAATAAATAAAAATGGTTGAAGATTTTCGAAAACTGAAAAGAGTGGTTTAGGAAGTTTTGAAAAAGATATGATTTTTGAAAAAGGTTTTAAATTTTGAAATAAAAATCTGGATTTTAAGAGCAATTTTCAAAAATTTGCTTTAAAATGGAGAGAAAAGATATTTTTTTTTGAATTTGATAAGGAGAGAGAAAAATAATAAAATAGCACAAGATTTAAAATTTTTAGATCTAATGCTCCTTGTTTTTGAAAATTTTGGAGGAAAAACACCAAGGAACACCAAACTTAAAAATTTTAAGATCAAGACACAAGGAAAAGTCAAGAACACCTTGAAGACTCACAAGAACAACAAGAACATGAAGATAGAACACCAAACTTAAAATTTTTAGAAAATCAAGCTAAAATTTTCGAAAACCAAAGAAAAATCAACAAGAAAACACCAAACTTAAAGTTTGGCACAAGATTTAATAGAAAAATTATTTTTGAAAAAGAAGATTTTGAAAAGAATATACCCAATTACCAAGAACATAGACCAACGCTCTAGCCAATTGGGCAGTAAATGTAACACTTGTTTTGAAGAAGTATTTTTAATAACTAAGAAAAAAAATTTTTTTGAAAAATTAAAAAAAAAAGAAAATAAGGATTTTAAAAAGAAAATTTCAACCAAAAACAATAATAGAAGACTCTAAACCAAAAAGAAAAAATTTTTCCTAATCTAAGAAACAAAATAAATCGTCAGTTGTCCAAACTCGAACAATCCCCGGCAACGGCGCCAAAAACTTGGTGCACGAAAATTACTTCACACTATGTAATTCCGCATAACTAACCAGCAAATGCACTGGGTCGTCCAAGTAATACCTTACGTGAGTAAGGGTCGATCCCACAGAGATTGTTGGTTTGAAGCTAGCTATGGTTATCTTGCAACTCTTAGTCAGGATATTAATTTGTGGTTATCAATTGACTTGCAAATGAACAAGAGAGCATGAATTAAAGGTTACTTGTTATGCAGTAAATGAGAATATGTTGGAGTTTTGGAGATGCTTTGTCTTTTGAATCTCTGCTTTCTCCCTATCTTCTTCTTCACGCACGCACGTCCGTCCTATGGCAAGCTGTGTGTTGGTGGATTACCGTTGTCAATGGCTACCATCCTTCCTCTCAGTGAAAATGGTCCAGGTATGCTGTCACCGCATGGCTAATCATCTGTAGGTTCTCGATCATACCGGAATAGGATTTGCTATCCTTTTGCGTCTGTCACTACGCCCAACACTCGCGAGTTTGAAGCTCGACACAGTCATCCAATCCCAAAATCCTACTCGGAATACCACAGACAAGGTTTAGACTTTCCGGATTCTCAAGGATGCTGCGAATGAATTCTAGCTTATACCACGGAGATTCCAATTACGGAATCTAAGAGATACTCATTCAATCTAATGTAGAACGGAAGTGGTTGTCAGGCACACGTTCATAGGTTGAGAATGGTGATGAGAGTCACGGATCATCACATTCATCACAATGAGGCGCGAATGAACATCTTAGATAGGAACAAGCGTGATTGAATAGAAAACAGAAATACTTGCATTAATTCATCGAGACACAGCAGAGCTCCTCACCCCCAACAATGGAGTTTAGAGACTCATGCCGTCAGAGATTATAAAGTTTAGATCTAAAATGTCATGAGATACAAAATAAATCTCTAAAAGTTGTTTAAATACTAAACTAGTAACCTAGATTTACAGAAAATGAGTAAACTATGATAGATAGTGCAGAAATCCACTTCTGGGGCCCAATTGGTGTGTGCTAGGGCTGAGACTAAAGCTTCTCACGTGCCTGGGCTGTTTTGGGCGTTCAACGCCAGGCTGTAACCTGTTTCTGGCGTTGAACTCCAACTTGTAACGTGTTTCTGGCGCTGGACGCCAGACTGCAACATGGAACTGGCGTTGAACGCCAGTTTACGTCGTCTATCCTTGAGCAAAGTATGGACTATTATATATTGCTGGAAATCCCTGGATGTCTACTTTCCAACGCAATTGAAAGCGCGTCAATTGGACTCCTATAGCTCCAGAAATTCCATTCCGAGTGCAGAGAGGTCAGGATCCAATAGCATCAGCAGTCCTTTTTCAGCCTGAATCAGATTTTTGCTCAGCTCCCTCAATTTCAGTCAGAAAATACCTGAAATTACAGAAAAACATACAAACTCATAGTAAAGTCCAGAAATATGAATTTTGCCTAGAAACTAATGAAAATAAACTAAAAACTAACTAAAACATACTAAAAACTATATGAAATTAACCCCAAAAAGCGTATAAAATATTCGCTCATCAGTTCTTCTTGTTAATTTCTTCTATTTTATTACTTTCATGTTTATCATCACATTGTTGATTTTAATTTCAATTAATGTAATTTTTGTTTTTATGTCTCTAATTGTTTAATTAAGTTGTTATTGTTACTTTCTTGCTTTGAGTAGTCATAGATTTTATATTTCTTGTTAATTTTTTATGCTTTTATTTTATGCCTTCCAAGTGTTTGATAAAATGCTTGGTTGGATTTTAGTGTAAAATTTTGTATTCTTGGCTTGGGATGATAACTTTGGTGATCTTGAGTTACAAATGTCCAAGTGATTGATAATTTGTTTCGATTAACATTAGTCTTCACTAATTCAATTGGTGAGATGGCTAGGACTTATGGATTGGGATTAATGAAGCTCATTTGACTTTCTTCCAATTTTGAGGATGACAAACAACAACCATACCACAATCTCACAAACAACCAAACCACCAAAAAGTCTACCCCACCTACAATCTGATGCGTGGGAATTTGCACAACACAAATCCCTTCAGCAAGTATACCGAATCGTCAAGTAATAACTCACTTCTGAGTGAGGTCGATCCCACAGGGATTGATGGATTAATCAACTTTAGTGAGATGATTTATCTAGTCAAGATAATAGTGATGATTTTGGTGAAATTGAATCAACAGAATGTAAATTTCTGGAAATCAAAGTGCTGAAAGTAAATTGCAAAATGTAAATGGCGAAAACTTAAATGACAAGAAACTAAAAGAGCTGAAACTTAAATGACAAGAAAGTAAAAGCAAGAATGTAAATGACAATAAAAGGTAAATTGCATGAAATGTAAATGGGTTTTGGGAGCTGGGAATCAAAGAAAGCAGGAAGCTCAAAGCAATCAAAGTGAAGAATAACAATGGGAGAGATTCATTAAGGATTGGAGATATCATAATCCGTCATGAATCAATGGGTCTCAACTTCATTCTCAATCATATGAAGTAGATCTATGGCGGATTGTTATTAATTGAGTCCCAATTCCTTGGCAACCCAATTTCTCTTAACACAATCAATTTTCCAATTCCTTGATCTAATTGTCATGAGAAGAGGTTAAGTTCAATTCTCTTATCCATAAGCCACACAAGTTCTCAAGATCTCAATTCAAACCCGGAATTTATTGATCAAGAGAGTTTTGAGAGAAAGAGCTTTAACCTAATTTCTATGATTCCCCTTTCGAGGCTCACATAGAAATTCAATAGATCTAAACCCCCTTCCGGTAGTGAATAGATCAATTAAGCACGGAAGTTATCTCTTAGCTACAATAAGCGGATTGAGAAGAAGAAGAATTTCATTCATTCATTTGAATTACAATAGAGCTCCTCCCCCTAATGATTAGGGTTTAGTTAATCATCCCTCTAAGAACAATTGCAGGAAATTGAAATTGCATCAAAGTAAACTAAAATTCAATACAAGCTGATGTAAAATTTATAGAATGTAAAAGTGCATAAAACTAAAATCCTAAGGTAAGCTCCCTGGAGCATCCCCATAGTGTAAGCGTACTTATTAAGTTCAAAAGCTCTCCTATATATACTCTTCTTGTCATCTTCAAATAGGTCTTCAAGTACTTGAATGTGGGCTTTTGGCCTTGGTTGAAGCAATTTTGGAGTGGCTCTTTCTGAAGTTAACCTTGCCGTTAGCTCACTAACGTTCTCATGAGTGCCCCTGTCACTGCCGTTGATGCTGCCGTTAGTGCATTAACGGTCCCACTAACTTTGCCTTCAAATCAATTATAGCATTGCCACTGGTGTTAGCACACTAACAGGGCCATCAACATTCTTCTTGCTATGCGTATGCACACTGCCTAGTGCTTGTGCACACTAGCAAATTTTCCTATTGTGCGTATGCACACTGCTCCATGCGTACGCACACTAGCCGAAATTTCCAGCTCCAACTCATGAAATGGTCGAAGATGTTAGTGTGCTAACTTGAGGTAACGTTAGCACACTAACGTTGGCACCTCTTTTTGTGTTGTAACGTTAGTGAGCCAACTTAGGCCACTAACGTTGCTTCCTTCTTCCTTGAGTCACGTTGGTGAGATAACTTTGGCCACTAACATTGCCCCTTCTCCTTGGCAACATTGGTGAGCTAACTTTGGCCACTAATATTGCCCCTACTCTTTGGCAACGTTAGTACTGGCGTTAGTGGGCTAACTTGGCCACTAACGCCAACTTTTTCTTGTAGATAGCCAACGTTAACCATGGTGTTAGTGGACCAACTTGGCCACTAACGCTATGGTCTCTGCTTCTTCTCTGCTTCTCCTTTGCTTCTCCTTGCCTATCATCAACCAAACAAATACATCAAAATTTTGCAATAATCACAAGATAATGTACCATTCATTGCATCAAGTAATTCTTGCATCAATCTCATGAAAATATTTATAATTCACAATGTTTGATTAAATCAAAACATGCATATATTACTCATCCAAATGCTTACTTATTGACTAAGAAAATGCATGAAACCAAGCAAAAACTAATGAAAATGGCTTGTGAAACTAGCCAAAGATGCCTAGGCATCACAACACCAAACTTAAATCTTGCTTGTCCCCAAGCAAGCAGTAAAGCATAAGAGTAATAAATGAAAACACAGAGAGATATAAGTTCTTATTGAAAGATATTCAATCCTGGTTCATGGGATTTCATGCATGATATCTTTGAAGTTCATAAACTTGTTGGTTTCCAGGTTATCACATCCCTTTAATTACTAACTCTGCTGCTTCTATGAAACCCTTTTATTCCTTGATCCTTGATTTATACTTTGTGCTTTCCTTTTTCTTGCAAGAAACTTATTCTTTTTATTGAAGCTTAGTGTTCTGTGTCAAGGCAGCTCTTTATGATAAGCTTTCAGTCAACACTCCCGACCCAATTGGTTCAAGGTGTTGGGTGTTGAAGCACCCCTTAGAACTTACTAACTCAAGCCTCTCCTCAACACATACACACCACAGGCACTTGACTTGCAATCAAATCCTTGAGACATTGATGCCCAACACCTCTTTGGGTTACTAAATACTTTGTAGTAAGGTTGCTCTTGACAATGGACTTTTGGTTGATAATCCTAGATTAGTTAACACAAGTTACCAAGTGATGAAGCACTCTTTAGAACCTAATCATCAAAGCATATCCTAGTACAAAAGCATCACAGGCATATATCATTAGGGTCAAGCTATTGGTGCCTGGCCTATTCATTTTTCTTCTTTCTTTATTGCCAACATTAGTGCTGGTATTAGTGGGCTAACTTGGCCACTAACGCCAGCTTCTTTCTCTCTTTTTGATCTTTTGTTCACAAAGGTTGGTACAATGCACACTAAGCTTATACTTAAGGGAACACTCTACCCTTCAACTTTATTTGTGAACTTACCAAGTATTCAAGCATGCACCACCACACAACCTTAGGACTTTTATTCTATCTTCTAACAAATTGGACTTTTACTCTTTCTCTATTTCATAAAATTCTCTTTTATTGAAGCATAGGGAATAAAGCATACAATTCAAGTAAGATGAAATGATATAGGCACTTGAACTAGCAAGCCAAAATGACATAGAGACAAACATAATGTAGATAAATCATGACTAAAAGGACACTAATCAACAGGGGTACAATTGCACTTTCAATTAACACACTTAAGCTAGAAACACTCAAGTAACAATACAACCTCTTGGTGTCCACTTACTTCATCTTTGTCATCACCATCTTTAGCTTTTATGTTCTTCTTTTGTCCTTCCACATGATGATGCATCTTACCCCCAAGAGATGAAAGGACTGCCTGCAAGAGTTTTGGAAGTTGCTCTTTCCCCAAGCACTTGAGAGATGGTTAGCATGCATGTATGCTTATGATTTTCTAAACTTAAGTTGGTGTGTGAATACCAAACTTAGTTCCTTGCCTACTTCTATGTGCAGTAATTGAATACATGCAGGAAACATCATGTGCTTTTATTAAAAAAATAAACTATGAACTAGAAATTAAACAACTGTTAAGTAGTTTCTATGATTGTTTGGAATCAATGAATAGTCATGCTATTTGGAGGGTTGCAATGTGTTTCAATGAGATCTGTGGTGGAACACCAAACTTAGCATCACACATTCACCCTTGAATTGTTTACTTATGACCTTACTTTGGTGTGCAACACCAAACTTAACTCCTTGCAATATAGGAAAATCTACTTAACTCTCTTATTGAAAAGGAAAAAGAAAAGACTTAAGAAAAGAAAGTTACCTCTGGTTGGATTGCCTCCCAACAAGCGCTCTTTTATCGTCACTAGTTTGATGGTTGTCCTCTGTTATGGAGGTTGATGATCATAGTGCCTCAATTTGTCTCCTCTCACTGTGAGCTTCCTTCCAATGTCTTGTTTGATGATTTCTATGTGTTCCAGTGAAAGGATCTTGCTAACAGTGTAGTATCCAGAAGGGTGTGGAGAAGTTTCCACTGGTTGATAGATTAGCCTCACTTTGTCTCCTAGTGAAAATCCTTCAGTTGGAATCTTCTTGTTTTTCCACCCCTTAGGCACCCTTTTCTTGCTATTCTTTCCCCTTTTTGATGGCTCTTCCTTCTTGGCATGCTCAATGTCAGGAGCTTTCTTCTTAGTTGTCACCACTAAGGTCTTTACTTATTGATCTTCTTCAGCTTTTCTGTCCTCTTGAACCTTTTGCCTCTCTTCAGTTTCATCCTTCTCCCCTAAGAATGAGTTTATGAGTCTTAGAGATGACTTATTGGGCTTATCCTTCTAGCTTTGGTCTTCACCCTCAATCCTCATGCAATTTTTTTAGCAGGGTACTGTATTGCTTTAAAAACATTGAGGGTTATATGTTCATCATGTGCCTTTAGAATCATTTCTCCTTTTTTCACATCAATAATCATCCTTGCCGTGCCAGAAACGGCCTTCCAAGAATGATTGAGTCACTTTTTTCCTCACCTAAGTCCAGAATTACAAAGTCTGCAGGGAAAATAAATTTGCCAACCTTAACTAGAAGGTTTTGCACCACTCCATTGGGTTATAAGGGATCTATCAGCCAGTTGCAATGACATTTTGGTGGGTTTGACCTCCTCTATTGATAGCTTCTTCATCATAGAAAATGGCATCATATTGATGCTGGATCCTAAGTCACATAATGCTTTGTCAATTGGTATATTCTCAATAGTGCGTGGTATGAAAAAGCTTCCTGGATCCTTGAGTTTGGGTGGCAAACCCTTTTGGATCACAGCACTACATTCCTGGGTAAGGATCACAATTTCCTTCTCCTTCCAGCTTCTTTTCTTGGTGATGAGTTCCTTGAGAAACTTTGCATAGAGTGACATTTGTTCTAAGGCTTTAGCTAGTGGGATGTTGATCTCCAATTTCTTGAAAATCTCAAAGAACTTAGGGAATTGTTGATCCTTATTCTCCTTGTGCAATCTCTGAGGGTAAGTTAATGGAGGAACATATGGTTTCACCTCCTCTTTCTTCTCTTGTGTTTGTCTCTGAGGCTTGCTTGCCTTTCCTTGGGGCTTGTAGTTCATCATCCTTCTTGGGATCCTCCTTGTCATTTTTCTCAGCCTCTGTCTCTTCCTTGCTATCAACCTTGCTATCTTTTCCAAATGTTTTACCACTCCGAAGTTGTATTACCTTGCACTCCTCCTTTGGATTTGGAATGGTGTCACTTGGTAAGGCGTTGATTGGCCTCTTAGCAGGCTGTTTGGATAGTTGCCCTATTTGTCTTTCAAGGTTTCTTATTGATGCTTCATAGTTCTTGCTTGCATCTCTTGGTTCTTCATGAGTTTTTCCATTATCATCTCTAGATTAGAGATTCTTTCAGACTCTTGATGTGGTTGTGGTTATGGATGGGAGGTTGGTTGTTGATGGAAGTTGGTTGGGGTGTTTGAAGGGTTATTTTGTGGGTAGAATGTGGATGTGGAACCATTATTTTGTGGTTTTTGTATGGATTCTTGTTAGTGGGGTGATGGTTTTGGTTGCTTGTGTTGCGAAAGTTATTGGGGTTAGAGTTCCTTTGTCATTGGTTTTGGTTTTCTCCCAATCACAATTTGGGATGGTTCCTCCATGAGGAGTTGTATGTGTCTGCATGAAAGTCATTTTGGAAAGAACTTGTGTTGTGCATATACTAGACTTGCTCAGGCTGCTGCTCATTGGTGTATGCCTCAAAGCTTTCTTCATTTTGCCCCCATGTATTTGGAGCTTGCCTTGTTGTACATATTATTGCCAATTAAAGTCCATCCATCCTCTTTGCCATCATGTCCATCTGCTGTTGAAGTTGCTGATGCATTAGTTTGTTCTGGGCTAGGATAGCATCCACACCCTCAAGGTCATAGACACCTCTCTTTGGAGTTGCTTGTCTCTCCGAGGAGTAAAAGTACTTATTGTTAGCCACCATATCTATGAGATCATGTGCCTCCTGTGAAGTTTTCATCATTTGAAGTGACCCTCCTGAAGAGTAATCCAATGCCTTTCTTGCTTTCATAGAGAGGCCCTCATAGAAGTTCTGGAGCTTCACCTATTCACTAAACATATCTAGAGGATATCTTCTGATTAGTGCCTTATACCTCTCCCAAGCTTCATACAGTGATTCTCCCTCCAATTGTTTGAAAGTTTGCATATCAGTCTTGAGTTTGATAATTCTTTAAGGAGGGTAGAACTTGGCCGAGAAATTTGCTAACCAAGTCATACCAATTTGTGATGCTCTCCTTTGGGAAGGTCTCCAACCATTGAGTAGCTTTGTCCCTTAGAGAGAAGGGAAACAACAGTAGCTTGTAGATGTCTGGGTGTACTCTACTAGTTTTGACAGTGTCACATATCCTTAGGAAGACGGATAAGTGTTGATTTGGGTCCTCCGAAGCACCTCCTCCATACTGGCAATTGTTCTGAACCAGAGTAATGAGCTAAGATTTGAGCTCAAAGTTGTTGGCATGTACATTAGGACTAAGGATGCTACTCCCACAATTCCTAGGATCAGGAATGGTGTAGGAGGCTAGCACACTCCTGGCAGGTTGGGCATGATTGTTAGCCACCCATTTCTCATCCTCCATGACTTGGTCCAAGTCCTCCTCTGAGTCTTCTTCACCAACAACTCTCTTCCCCCTAGTTTCTCTTCTAAGTCTCAGGAAAGTTCTCTCTGGCTCAGAATCAAAGAAGTTGATGTTGATATTACTAGAGTGATGTCAAGGTTAGCTGACATAAATTGTCAAATGGTTAGTGTACTTTAAAGAAAACAAAAAAAATGCTTAATCTAGACTATCACCAACTTAGTCATTGTCAATATGAATCAATCCCCGGCAACGGCACCAAAAACTTAATGCGTGGGAATTTGCACAACAAAAATCCCTTAGGCAAGTATACCGAATCGTCAAGTAATAACTCACTTTTGAGTGAGGTCGATCCCATAGGGATTGATGGATTAATCAACTTTAGTGAGGTGATTTATCTAGTCAAGATAATAGTGATGATTTTGGTGAAATTGAATCAACAGAATGTAAATTTCTGGAAATTAAAGTGTTGAAAGTAAATTGCGAAATGTAAATGGCGGAAACTTAAATGGCAAGAAACTAAAAGAGCTGAAACTTAAATGACAAGAAAGTAAAAGCAAGAATGTAAATGACAATAAAAGGTAAATTGCATGAAATGTAAATGGGTTTTGGGAGCTGGGAATCAAAGAAAGCAGGAAGCTCAAAGCAATTAAAGTGAAGATAACAATGGGAGAGATTCATTAGAGTTTGGAGATATCATAATCCATCATGAATCAATGGGTCTCAACTTCATTCTCAATCTTGTGAAGTAGATCTATGGCGGTTTGTAATTAATTGAGTCCCAATTCCTGGGCAACCCAATTTCTCTTAACATAATCAATTTGCCAATTCCTTGATCTAATTCTTATGAGAAGAGGTTAAGTTCAATTCTCTTATCCATAAGTCACACAAGTTCTCAGGATCTCAATTCAAACCCGGAATTTATTTATCAAAAGAGTTGTGAGAGAAAGAGCTTCAAACTAATTTATATGATTCCCCTTCCGAGACTCACATAGAAATTCAATGGATCTAAACCCCCTTCCGGTAGTGAATAGATTGATTAAGCACAGAAGTTATCTCTTAACTACAACAAGCGGATTGAGAAGAAGAATAATTTCATTCATTCACTTGAATTACAATAGAGCTCCTCCCCCTAATGATTGGGGTTTAGTTAATCATTGCTCTAAGAACAATTGCAGGAAAATGAAATTGCATCAAAGAAAACTAAAATTCAATACAAGCTGATGTAAAATTTGCAGAATGTAAAAGTGCATAAAACTAAAATCCTAAGCTAAGCTCCCTGGAGCATCCCCCCAGTGTAAGCGTACTTATTAAGTTCAAAAGCTCTATATACTCTTCTTCTCATCTTCAAATGGGTCTTCAAGTACTTGGATGTGAGCTTTTGGCCTTAGTTGAAGTAAGTTTGGAGTGGCTTTTTGAAGTTAACCTTGGTGTTAGCTCACTAACGTTCTTATGAGTGCCCTTGGAACTGGCGTTGATGCTGCCGTTAGTGCATTAACAGTCCCACTAACTTTGCCTTCAAATCAATTATAGCATTGCCACTGGCGTTAGCACACTAACTGGGCCATCAACATTCTTCTTGCTGTGCGTACGAACACTGCCTCGTGTGTACCCACACTATCCAAAATTTCCAGCTCCAACTCATGAAATGGTCGAAGACGTTAGTGTGCTAACTTGGGGTAATATTAGCACACTAACGTTGGCACCTCTTTTTGTGTTGTAACGTTAGTGAGCCAACTTAGGCCAATAACATTGCCCCTTCTCCTTGGCAACGTTAGTATTGGCTTTAATGGGCTAACTTGGCCACTAATGCCATCTTCTTGTAGAGCCAACGTTAACCATGGTGTTAGTGGACCAACTTGGCCACTAACACTATGGTCTCTGCTTCTTCTCTGCTTCTCTTTTGCTTCTCATTTTCTTTCATCAACCAAACAAATGCATCAAAGCTTTGCCATAATTACAATATAATGCACCATTCATTGCATTAGGTAATTCTTGCATCAATCTCATGAAAATATTTATAATTCACAATGTTTGTTTAAATCAAGACATGCATACATTACTCATTCAAATGCTTACTTATTGACTAAGAAAATGCATGAAACCAAGTAAAAACTAATAAAAATGGCTTGTGAAACTAGCCAAAGATGCCTAGGCATCACAATCAAACCAACAATCACATCTCCAACTACCATACCAATCCCCATCTCAATCTAAATACCAACCACTACACACTAGACAACCTTCCACCAAAATAACTAAACCTCTTTCTCTAACCAACCCCAAGTGGATGACACACTTCGTACCTTCATCCAAGAGCAACGAGAGTTCTAAAAGAATCAAGATACTTACATGGCAATCATAACCAAGGCCTTGTCCCGTTTGACATTACCACCACTCAACAATAACCAAAACACCTTCCTACCATCAACATCTAGTGGTCTACTTTCTCAACTCAACTAAACCCCAAGGGTAGTATCAATATAATCACCCTAAGAAGTGATACAAAACTTGAGAAGATTGACCCCAAACTTATAATTGTGATAGAGGATGTTCATGATGAAGAAGTTAATGAAGCGGTGGAAATGGATAAAGATGAAAAGGAAGATGTTACAAAGGAAGAGGAGGAACAATTGAAGCCCAAAGAGCCAAAAAGGAAGAACGTCTTGGAAGGACCCACTCCTATACCTTTTCCAACTATGGCCAAGAAGGCTAAAAAGCATGAAGAGTTGGATGCAAATATGGTACAAATCTTTAAGAAGGTTGAGGTAACCATCCCACTTTGTGATGTAATCCATCAAGTTCTAAAATATGCTAAATTCCTTAAAGATGTGTGCACTCACAAGGAGAAAATTAGTGATCTAAGGATGAATCCGTTGGGTAATTCTATTTCTTTTGTGATACGAGGTATTCTTGAAAAACATAGTGATCTCGGTCCTTGCTTGGTATCTTGTGTGATTGGTGAGATGTAAATTATAGATTGTTTGTGTGATTTGGGAGCGTGTGTGAGCATCATACCACTCTCAATTTATAAGAAGTTGAATCTGGCACCGTCGAAGTGGTCCAGGGCTAAATTTGTATTGGTCGATAAAAGCATAGTTTTAGTTGTGGGTATTGCTGAGAATGTGTTGGTGGAGATTCAAGATTTAACCTTTCCAGTGGACTTTCATATATTGGAAACACCTCTAATTGACTCTGATAGCCCGTCTTCTGTCTTACTTGGAAGACCCTTCATGAAGACTTCCTGGTTTAAACTGGATGCATTTTCTAGAGCCTATTCTTTTAAAGTTGAAGGAAAAGTAGTGAGGTTCAAATTGGAAGAGACTATGAGACATCCACTCGAGGTGTATTCCATCTTTGGATGTAATATAATTGAGGAAGATATATTAAAAGTCCATTCCAGAAGTGATGAGAGGATAAGTATCAACAAAAGCTTGAGTATAGGAGAAGTTAACAAAGAAGATGAAGGAGCTCCATCATTTCCAAACTATCAATAAGATAAGGCGTCCACTTGATAAACCACAATTTTTGGTTTATTTTATATGGAATTTGGTGGATCTTATCAAATTTTTCCACATTTATTCACTAAAATAGCATGGTTTTATAATTCTCCCTAATTTGTGCTTAAGAGTGAAAACATACTTTTTAGGCCTTAAAATTGTTAATTTTAATTCACTTTAATTCCATTCGATGCCTTGATATGTTTGTTGAGTGATCTCAGGGTTTATAAGGCAAGGATTGGATGGAAGAAGTAAAGAAAAAGCATGCAAAGTGGAGAACTCATGAAGAAATGAGCATTCAGAGGATTCAAGGTGACGCATACGCGTGACCAACGCATATGCATGAGAAGGTCATTTGCCAAGCGACGAGTACGCGTGATTAGCGGCACATGACTCACTTAAAGGCAAAATGTTGGGGGTGATATCTGAGCCCATCCAGGCCCAGATCCAACTCGTTTCTGATGCTATTGAACCTAAGGATAGGAAGGGAAAGAATACAAGTAGTCATAATTTAGTTTTACCATGTTTTAGGTTAGAATTCTAGAGAGAGAAGCTATCTCTTCTCTCTAGAATTTAGGGTAGAATTAGGTTAATCTCTCTTACTTTTAGATTTTATTTCTTATCTTGATTTAGTTTTCATTGCAATTTCTTGTTACTATATCCTTGCTTTCTTAGTTCTTCTTGTTAATTTATTCTATTTTGTTACTTTCATGTTTATGAGTACTTTGTTTATTTTAATTTCAATTAATGCAATTTATATTTTTATGTCTCTTATTGTTTAATTGAGTTGTTATTGTTACTTTCTTGCTTTGGGTAGTCATAGATTTTATATTTCTTGTTAATTTTCTATGCTTTTATTTTATGCTTTCCAAGTATTTGATAAAATGCTTGGTTGGATTTTAGTGTAGAATTTTGTATTCTAGGCTTGGGATGATAACTTGGATGACGTTGAGTTACTAATATTCAAGTGATTGATAATTTGTTTTCATTAACACTAGTCTTCACTAATTCAATTGGTGAGATGGCTAGGACTTATGGATTAGGATTAATGAAGCTCATTTGACTTTTCTCCAATTTTGAGAATGACAAAATGGGATTGATCCTTGTAATTATCATATTGTGGTTAGTAACAAGGATAGAGATCCTTAACCATCACCCCTTGCCAAGACCTTTTTTATCATTTGAGTTTCCTTTTCTTTGTTAGTTAATTTCCATTTGCTTTCTTGTTATTTACATTTCTTGTCTCTTATTACAAAAATCCCAAACTACAAATCATATCCAATAATATGCACATTTCCCTGCAATTACTTGAGAGACGACCCAAGGTTTGAATACTTTGGTTTATTTTTATTAGGGTTTGTACTTGTGACAAATAAATTAAACTTTGATTGAGGATTAATTATTGGTTTAGACTATGTTTGCAATGAAATTTCTTTGAGAAATTCTAGACCGATATTTATCCCACATCACCACTCTCCCATTGAAGGACACTCATGCTAAGCACAACAAGGAGTTGGAAGTGTTTCTCCTTGGGGATGCCCCAAAAGATAATCATTGAATTCATGCCCGTCCAACTTAAGGACGTTAAAGAAAAGTGCTAGGTGTGAGATACCCCACCATTGGTAACATCCTTCTAACTCTTCTTCTCTGGGAGACACCCCACCATTGGTAACATCCTTATAAATCTTCTTCTCTTTTAGCATTTTTTTATTGAGTTTTTACTCTTCTTGGTTAGCTTAATTTGGTAGAATTTTGGTGTGGATCTTGTGTTTTTAGAGTAGAATAGGTTTTAGAGTTGAAAAACCATGTTGGATATCATGTTTGGTGACTTTGGAGTTCTAATATTTTCCGAAAACAGAATTCTGTGCGTGGGCACACTGCTGTATGTACACACAAACAATTTGGAGTCCTCTATCACGTGCGTACGCATGCTAGTATGCGTACACACACCTTTTCTGTTTTCCTTGGCTTATGAATACGCATGCTAAGGTGCATACGCGACGCCCTTTTTATCTCCCTATCGCGTGCGTACAAACCAATGATGACTTTTGATGCATTGAGAAAAAACCTTCGTGTGAATACGCACCTAGCTGTGCGTATGCAATACCAATTCTAATCCCTCTATCGTGTGCCCACGTATGCTTTTGTGCGTGCGCATAGTCTCTTTTTTCCGCCTTGTGTGCGTACGCATGGGCATATGTGTGTAGGCACAAGTGCCGTTTTGGACGTGAATTTAAGAGCCCTAATGCACAGCCATTCCTTCCCTTCTCCTCTTTCTTCTTTGTTCCCCCACTTCTCCTCAAACCACTACCCATTACCTTCCCTCTTTCCCTTCTGGTGACGAAATTGCCGCCGGCACCTCCATCATCGCTACCACTCTCTTTCTCTCTCTCTTCTTCTTCTTCTTCTTCTCTCTTTTTCCTTCCTTTCCACCGTTAGCTTCAAGCTCCCTCTTCTCTGCGCTAGCCATCAGAGCTCTTAGGTCTTCCTTGCCGATGACCACATTGCCACTGTGACTCTAGCAGTGGCAACATCATAGTGCCACTACAACCCCTCCCTCCATTCTTCGTCTCTTTACTTAGGTTCCTTGCCTTTATCCTATTTCTATTTCTTTTAACTACTAGTTTTAATTATATTTTGTCTTTAATTTCAGTAATTATATTAGGATGAGATTAGCTATTTGTTGGTTAAATAGTTTGCAAGTGTTTATTGCTAAAAATGGTTTGAATTTGATGAACTTGTGCAATGCGCACCAACTGTTTGATCAAATTCCTGAGTGAACTCTGAGTTTAACTCATATGTTGTAGCTACCATATGTATTAAACTACATTTTGGTTTGACTATTTGTTCATGAACTATGCACTTTTAGATGATGTTGATGCTAGTTAAAGTTATAATTCATCAATGCACTTCTTCATTGCTTTAATTTACTAGCACCTAATTGATTTGAACATTCACATTTTATTGCATATTGGGTGAATTTTCTTTAGTAAGTACATTTGATTTAGTGAAGTGAATTACATTGCTTATACATCAAGGTTTTGAAATCAACATAGTCAGATAACAAGTACTTATTTTGAGTGTTTTGAATTATTTGGTTTGGCTTGGCTTGACTTGGCTTGATTATCATCAAGTTTGTCCTTCTTAACAACAAGTACTTTGTCCTTATGGCCATTTTATTGTTTTGGGATGAATTAGTGGTCTAGTCACTATTGGATTGGATGTTTTTTGTTGTGTGATTTAATATCACCTTGCACCATTTGCTTACACAATCACTCAATATCCATTCTTTCAAAATCCATTTCACTTTTGTGTTTGCCTAAACTTGCTTGTGCCTTAACCTTTGCTTATTTTTTGCATATATCTTTGGCAATTAAATTGAAGAACTTTTGCCGAATTTTTGATTGTGTGGTTTTTCGTTTAACCGGCCAATGTATATGTTCTAACAGCAGGCATATTTAGAATACACACATTGTCTTTTATCATGCCACACTACTATAACCTACTCCTCAATTTAGTGTTTGTTTAATTTTTCTTGCATCCAAGACTACATTATTGTTTTCCTCCTCTTCTATCTTCTTTGCGTTGTTTATCTTATATTTTTAGATTCTATTTCTTTACCCTTTTCAGGATGAGCCACAAAAGAAAAGAGTCGGCCATATCATCATCTGCTCCTGTGGCTGTTGGCTTCGGTTCTTCCATTCACTGAAGTAGTCAACCGGACACTTTTGTCAACGACAAGGCCGAAATTCAGTATCACCGCCTTGAGAAAAGAGGCATCCATTGGGAGCAGAAACTGAACATACTGAAAAAGTTGGCAGCGAGTATCCGTGACCACATAGCCTTCTTTCAGTGGGGGATTCTAAAGTTTGATCGAGTAGAGATCAATAAGTCGATTGTGAAAGAATTCTATGGGAACTTCCTAGGCTGGGATGTGGAGACGGTGTTCCTCCGAGTTAAGCAAGTGGATACTTCCACTCGGGCACTTGAGGCTTCGTTGCAAGTCACACACATACCGCCAAACCTAGACACCTACAAGAAGACAAGGGTGGAATATACTAAAGCGAGCTCCCATTGGATCCAGTTCTAAAGAAGATTGGCCATCTTGATACTCAGTGGGAATATAGTCCAGGGGATCATTCTGTACCAGTAAGTATAGCATGCTCAGACTTGAATCCCGAGGAAAGGATATGGCATCAGATAGTTTCTGATTATCTGTTGCCTAGTATCCATGCTACCCACAACCGCGTGCATGTCACCATCCTAATTTGGGCTATTCTTGAGGAAAAGAAGATGGCAGTCTTATCGTTCATAAGGGAATTGATGTGGAAGGTGAACCAACGGCGAAAATTCAACATTTCCTTCCCATCCTTTGTTATGAGATTGGCCACCGCAGCCGACATAGAAAGAAGGTTGGACGATATCATGTTTCGGATATCGAGCGACCATCGGTTTCTTCCTTTTGGTGAGTGGGATGAGTCGGCAAAAAGGGAAACTAAGAGGAGGAAAGCAGATCCAGCATCATCATCAGCACCACCACCATCATCAGCACCACCACCAGCACCTCATAATCGGTGTCTTTTTGGGTTGGTTTAAGAGCTTATTCAGTAGGTCCGCTGGAACGAACGCAGCAATGCGTGGCGATTCCAGTGGATAGCGACGAAGCTAGAGGGAGGAGATCATGGACCTGCCCCTGCGGATTCACCTGAGCTAGTGGAGAAGGATGATACAGATGATGGAGATACTGAGCCAACACTTGACATGGTGCTATACCAGTAGCCCGAGCCCCAACACCCACCAGCTGAAGGTGGCGACACATAGAGCCTCTCATGCTTGCATGGAGGACCGTGCAGAACTTAAGTGTGGGGGAGGATTCTCAACTTTTGGGGCCTAAAACTTCTTTTCTGAATACTTGCATTCTATTTTGATTTTTGTTATTATGTTTTTGATGGATATCTGTTAGTAACTTTTAGCTATTACACTTGTACTTTCTTATTTTGGTCTGTATATATCTTAGTATATTCCTAATTTTACTTCTAGCTGTTGCATTTTCATTTTCATTTTGCTTTGTATATATTCTAGAGATATTTGTGATTGGATGATGTGAATAGTAGGTAGTACCTAGTTCATCTTTTCCTAAATATTCATGATGATTTTGGATAGTAGGAATTATGAAAAGGAACTAGGATTTTTGAATTTCAACCAACACATCATACATACATAGATAATAAACTTGGTGAAAACAACAAAAAAATTTCAAAAAAATCTCTTTTTAGAGCATTCTATTGATTTGAGTTGAAATTTCTTTTTGAACTTGCTTGAACTATTTTGTAGAACATTGAAGAGAGTTAGAACAAACAACCTTGTGATTTGTTGAGCTTTTAATGTGTGGTTGCTTCATCTTGACCACAATTTTTATTCTTGTATACTATTCTCCTTCTATGATTGTTGTAACACCCCAAAATTTTAAAAATTAAATAATTATTTATTTATGAGTTATTATATTATATTAAGATTTTATTTTTAAGAAAATTATTTTTAATAAAAATAATTAAATAAAATTTTATGATTATTGAAGTTTAATTTAATTATTACTTATTCTATTAAATTTGAATTATTTATCGAAAAATAATTTGATAAAATAAAAATTAAATTGATTTTTATTGCTATTATTATTATTATTATTATTATTATTATTATTATTATTATTATTAAAAAAACAGAAGGAAAAGAAAGTGGTCGAACGCCATTATTATACATATATGCCATTGTATATATTCATTATATGGTGATTGCTCTCATACCCCAATATTTGTGCTAAAACTCATACTCTGTATATGTGGACCAATATAATATAGACATGTGGCATCATTAATCCTAGTCAATTAATAATTAAATAATTTTAAAATCTTAAAATTTAATGTATTTTAAAAGTATATTAAATATTATTTGTATACAAATACGAATACGTATATACTTTAATCATATAGGATTAACTATGGTTAAACATTTTTGTTTATTAAAATTAAAACAAAATTAAAATAAATAATCCTCATCACGCTATCTGCGACTACTTGTAGTTGTGACCAATACTCAACGGGGTTATTCTATCTCTTCTTCTCCTTCTCCTAATTTCTATAGTCTCCACCGTTCCTACGAATTTCTGTCAGTTTTTGTTTCTATTCGTTCTAAGTTTCACTTAATTTGGGAATTTTATTCAAAATCAGGGTTGAACAAAACACCTCTTCCCTTTCCCATCAGTCTTCTCTTCCTACCAAAACACCTACTGGCTGAACACCCATCCCTTCATATCTGAACCTCTCCACCATCGCCGTTCACCGCCGTCGTTCACCGCCGCCACTCACGGACACCACCAAATTCCTTCTATCTTACAGGCGTTCGTCTATCTCCATCTCATCACCCGTCGTTAGCCTCTGTGACCACGATTACAGCGCCCCCTCTTTCCGCCTCCAACAGCAGTGTCGCCGCCGTCTCTCACGTCCTGAGCCTCCGTGACTCCTGTGTTCGCTGCCTCCGATCCACCAGCGTAGCGGCGTTCTCTATCACCACACCCCTGACATTAGGTTAGGTATTCATCCTCTGTTTAAATAATAAATTTCATTTTTTTGGTTATGGGATTGTTTCGATGCTTGCATGTTCAAACGGTGAATTTCATTTTTATTGATTTCTTTATGAAACAAATTTGCTGTCATGGATACAATTTTTCGAGCTGTATATCTACTATATAGATTGATCAATTAGATTAATTGCACTATATGTTATGATTGAATCTGGAATCTGAAGTAATTAATCACCTAATTGGAATTATGTTTTCAGTTGTTGAGCCAATATAAGTTCACTGTTTAATCCTAAAATTACTATTTGGAGTCTTCTTTAATTATCACCCCAAATTACAGAAGAAACAATAAATGATTGGTTGTGTGTATACCAATTCTATGAAGAGCATTTGCATTTGTCAAATAGGTTGCTGATTACTTTCCGTTCCTTGAAGTAGTCTTCGTATTTCTCATCCATTCACATTTTAAGATTCTGGTTAACAATGAGAATTAAAATATTATCCACAATAAATTATTGTCAATTTAACAGATTAAAGTTTTAGGAAGAAAGAATGAAGAAAAGGAAGACAAGAAAAATTTAAAAAGAGCGAATTTAATATTTAATTTTCTCTTGAATGCAGCTGAGTTATGTTTAAAGTTTTGGAATTCGACCTGTCGTGAAGCTCGGTTAAGCTTTTTTTTTTTTTCATTTTTGTTTGGAGTTTTGGAACTTAACAAATCATGGTTGTCTAGTTTAATTTAATTTTTTTTTTGTGTTTGAAGGCAGTTTTATCATTTCAATTTTTAATTTGTTTTTCTCATCTAATTTAATTTTGTTGTTTTTGTCTTCCTTCTCTCGTGCTTTAGGTATTTAAAAAATTTCATGTTCATTTTAAGTGGTATGTCTTTTCTGATTATCATGAGTTGTGCAGAGATGTTATTGGTTTCAATTCATCACATTTCCATTACCAATCTACAAACCACACCCAAATAAAAAGGAGAGAGAGTTAGCTAGTTTCACTTTGAGTCGCCCAAAATTGTCTCATTTTTGTGAATTAGCCTGTGTCTAATTATACATATGAAAATTGACTTCATGGCCGTCTTAGTGGTGGATTTTCTATTTGTCTAATATATGAAATTATAGAAAATTGTAGTCATGGAACTTATGCCTATTTCGTCTGATCTATGCCTTGGATTATGTTTTTGTGTTTGAATCTAGCAGATTATAATTGCTTAATTTATCATTTATTTTATTTTTGTTAAGTTATTTTTTGTCAAGTTTGTTAGTATCTTAATTAAATATTTTTATGATTTATTTTTTCAATAGAATTTCATCATAAACATGAACATCGATGACAATAAAAACTTAGAGGTGTCTATCGAATGTGATGAGCTGTGTTTTGGGTATGATAGTAGTTCTGATAAGGAGGAGGAAGATCTTATCAACAATGAGGGTAAATTTAGTGAATCCATGGAGGTGTCGAATTGTAGCTATAAAATTCAAGAAGTTGAGAAGAAGTTAAACGAATTAAGCTATGATGACATGTGGGGTATTGAGTTTGATACCGTTGATCAATGTTGTGATTTTTATAGAAATTATGCTAGAGTGCACGATTTTGTTGCGAGGCTTGACGAAAAAGGACAAGATTTCAATGGAAACCTTAATATGCGACAGATGGTTTGTAACAGAGAGGGTACACGTAGAAAAAAGTACTTGGAGATGGAGAACAGGAAAAAGGATCACAAGCCAATCACACGCGTAATGTGTCAAGCAAAGATTAGATTTCACTATGACTTGATTTTACAAAAGTGGCGGGTCACCAAATTTGAAGAGACTCACAACCATGACCTCATCCCACCTAAGTATATCCAGTTCGTTCCGGCATATCGAACAATGACTGACGCTGATAAAGCACAGGCTGATAGTTTTCACTTTTATGGTGTTAGAATTTGTCATATAATAGGGTTCATGGTGGTACAAAAAGGAGGTCCGAACAGGACGGGATTCACAAAAAAAGATCTATACAACCATTTTGACAGATCAAGGCGTGCTAAGATAAAAGATGGCGATGCACATGCAGCATTGAGTTACCTAATTTCTAAGGCAGATGAAGATCCACTATTGTAAGGGAAGTTTACTTAATAAAAATAGAAAGCAGTGACTCGTGACAGGAAGTCTTGGTATCGAAAAGGAAGAACATACAAAAATTTTTATTTTAAGACTTATGTGACGACATTTTATTGTTTCATAAATGAAATTATCTGAACTAATTTTAACAGTTTAATTATTGAAATGTGGCCTATATAAGATTGAGCATGAACTTAGTTCATGATACTATAATTTTATTACCATCTTACCTTTTTAATTTGTTTATCGAAATTAAGCCCAATATTTTTTTGGTGACTAGATTAAGCCCAATTACAAGCACAACGTTAATCTTAATATCATGTTTGTTAATTATTAAGTACTAATTTGTGCATCAACTTTTTATATCTCCTGTTACTCATAATCTGTCACACTATATTAATAATGAATTGATGTGAGGTTTAGTTATAAAATCAAAAATTAATTAAATAATAAAATAATTATTGACCACAAATTGATTCCCAGAGTTGACTATGAACCAATTACATAGGAGATTGACCATAAAACAATTAGTTGAATGAATTGACAATTAATGCGTATCTCATAATTGCAATAACAATTTAATTGCAACATATTAATAAATTAGTAAGTTTTATTTAAAAAAAAAAGAAATAAATCATTTACTTATAATCATTTATTATTGCATATATCAAGTAGTAATATATTGGTAACATATATAAAGTTATTTAATATGTATTTTTCTAATCATATATCAAGTTGTAACGTATTAATAATTTATTAGAATATATTTTAAAAAGGATAGCAAAAATTATTTATTTACTTTTAAATCTTAACCCTAATGTTAAATAGGATAACATATGTTAGAGAATCATTAGCATTAATTAGGATCAATTAGTATCGTCTATATTTATGTAGTATATCTGTATATTAATTATAGGATTCTATGCCTTTATTACTCTGATTCATTTAGCACCTATAAATACCTCTTGTATATTGTACTTTTGCGTACACTGACTAATACACCTTTCAGATTACTCTCTCAGTCTCTTGTTTCTAACATGGTATCAAGAGCTTAGTTTTTTTTTCCAATGAATTTTGGTTTATAGTCCCATTGTTTTTCCCTTCCGGCAGTGTTCTTTGGCCTCCTTTTTCGTTCCCTTTTTGACGCTTTGGTTCGTCACTACCATAACCATCTTGTTCGTCTTGTCGCCGTGCTTTCAACGCAACCAGAATCGCCGCCATCCGCCTCCGGACGCGCCTCCACGCGCCGCCGAAAGACGCTGCCACGACCAGGTTGCTCTCCTCTCCAAATTCCACCCGTGCCTCTTTGCCCTCATTTTTCTCTGTGTTTCCGACGCTTTGGTTCGTCACCTCCAGCATCATTGTGATCTCCTCTTCATTAGCTTTCCAACGCCGCCAACCGTGCCACCGGAAACCACCGCACGCGCCGCCACGCGCCGCCGGAAGTGAGCTGGCCACCACCACTATTTTGTCTTCCAGAAGTTTCAGGAGCCGTTGATCTCCGCACGATCCAACGCCGCAGGTGCTGCCACGTGTCGCGACGAAGCTTCCTCCGTCGACCCGCGTGCTCGACCCGCCCGACCCGACCCGACTCGCGCCTGACCCGCGCATCCAGCACGCTGCCAGCGTGTCTTTCTCCCTCCAATCAGGTGTTGCCACGTGTCGTCACGCACTGACGTGGCGCTGACGCGGTTGCTGACGTGGCTGCTGACGTGGCGCTGACGTGGCAGACAAGTGGGACCCTCCCTAAGGTTTTTTGGTGAGCTCTTTCCGATTTTGCCATCCGTTTCCTCATTTTCTGCTCCGAAATTGCAGTTTTTCTCTCCTCTCCTTGTTCTCTATGACTCCTTTTATGGAAAAGTCAGATGTTTTTGCTGCCACAGACAGAAAGGGGGTCTTCTGTCGCAACTGTAACCGTTTCGGGCACCCGTTCTCCAGCTGTCCCTCTGTTGAATGTCGCACATGCCACCAGAAAGGGCATATTAGCTACCATTGTTCACAGTTGTTCTGCCGTTATTGCAAGCTCTCGGGACATTTGCTTACTACCTGTCCTACTCGTCCACCACGTCCTGCGCCTGCTTCTGCTGTTGCTGCTACTACTGAACCTACCACTGTCTCTCTATCTGATATTGCATCTCTTCTACAGCGTCTTCTCTCTGTTTCTGGTAATACCCCTGCTGCTTTATCGAGCCCTCCAGGTACTTCTAAATGGTACTTTGATTCGGGTTGCTTTAATCACATGTCTCTGTTGCGTAATATTTTCTCGTCTATGTCTGCAACTACAAATGGACCTTCTGTCAATACTGCAAATGGCTCCCTCTTGCATGCAACACACAAGGGTTCTATATCTCAGTCATCTCTTAATCTTCCTGATACTTACTACATTCCCAAATTAAACTTCAATCTTATTTCTGTTGGTCAACTTGTTGATCTGGGTTTTGACGTCACCTTTTCTGTTTCTGGTTGTCGTGTACAGGATCCTCGGACGGGACAGATCATCGGGACTGGACGTAAGGTCGGAAGGTTGTTTGAACTCGAAAGTCTTCATATTCCTCCTGTACCAAATCTCTGTGCTGCTTCTTCTCCCTCTACCCTTCACTTATGGCATCAACGTCTTGCCCACACCTCCTTAGGAAAACTGCGTCCTCTTGTATCTCAGGGTGTTTTAGGTCAGGTTCCGAATGAATCTTTTGACTGCATTTCTTGCCAAACTGCCAAACAACCTGCTTTATCTTTTCACAATAATTCATCCCTTGCTTGCTCTCCTTTTGATCTCATTCACTCTGATGTTTGGGGCCCCGTTCCCACTGCCTCTATGGGCGGAGCTCGATACTTTGTTGTTTTCATTGATGATTATTCCCGTTTTACTTGGGTTTATTTGATGACTAATCGCCATGAGTTACCTCAGATCTATATCAACTTTGCTACTATGATTAAAACTCAGTTTTCCAAAGCCATTAAGGTTTTCCGACGTGATAATGCTATGGAATACCGTGATTCCAAACTCTTAGCCTTTCTTGCAGAACAGGGTACTCTGTCTGAGTTTTCTTGTCCTGGTACGTCTCAACAAAATGGTAGAGCTGAACGCAAACACCGTCACATTCTTGACTCCGTCCGTGCAATGCTCCTTTCCTCTTCGTGCCCTGAGCGTACTTGGGGTGAAGCTGTTCTTACTGCTGTTCATGTTATCAATAGACTCCCTTCTTCTGTTCTTGGTAATGTTACTCCCTTTGAGCGTCTTTATCATACCCCCCCAGATTACAGTTCTCTTCGAGTTTTCGGTTGTGTATGTTTTGTTCTTCTTCAGCCTCATGAACATAGTAAACTTGAACCTCGGGCTCGTATGTGTTGTTTTCTTGGTTATGGCACTGAACATAAGGGTTATCGTTGTTGGGATCCTCTTTCTAAACGTATTCGTATATCTCGTCATGTTGTCTTTTGGGAGCACCACATGTTTTCTCGGTTCTCATCCTTTGAGTCGATTCCTACTACTCAGTCACCTTTGTTTACTAACCCCAATGTTGATCTTTTTCCTAGTGATGATTCTACAGGTTCTATCTCGAGTGACCCTCCACAGCCTCCTGTTCCTCCGCCTTCTCCATCTCCCGATGATTCCAGACCGGACGATGATCCTGCTCCTACCGTCATGCCTCCTCCTCCCGCTCGTTCTTCTAGGGTAAGGAATCCACCTCCTCATCTTCTTGATTATCATTGCTTTTCTACTATTCTTCACCAACATGAACCTAAGACATTCAGAGAAGCCTCCTCCAACCCAAATTGGCAACAAGCAATGCAAGAAGAATTACAGGCACTTGAAAAAGCACACACTTGGGATCTGGTTGATCCTCCTTCTGATCAGGAAATTGTGGGCAGTAGATGGGTATACAAGATCAAGACTCGCTCTGATGGCTCTATTGACCGTTATAAGGCCCGCTTGGTTGCTCAAGGTTGTACGCAAGAGTATGGTATTGATTATGAAGAGACTTTTGCCCCTGTCGCTCGCCTTACGTCTGTTCGAGCTCTTCTTGCCATTGCCGCGGTTAAAAAATGGTCTCTCAGTCAGATGGATGTGAAGAATGCATTTCTTAATGGGGATTTGAAAAAGACAGTCTATATGAAACCACCTCCGGGATATCCTTGTCCTTCTGATAAGGTTTGTCTCCTTCGCAAGGCACTTTATGGACTTAAGCAAGCTCCTCGTGAATGGTTTGACAAGTTCAGCACTACCATATGCGGTCTTGGTTTTACTTCTAGCCCTCATGAGCATGCGCTCTTCATTCGTAAAAGCGAACGTGGAGTTGTTCTTCTACTTTTGTATGTTGATGACATGATAATCACTAGGGATGATGTTGATGGTATCTCTGCTCTCAAGGCCTCACTTCACCGTACCTTTGAGATGAAAGATCTTGGTTCTCTCAGCTATTTTCTTGGTCTCGAGGTCATCTCCACCGATGATGGCATCTATCTCTCTCAGGCTAAGTATGCTTCAGATCTTCTTGCTCGTGCTGGGATTACAGATAGTCGCACTGAGTCTACTCCTCTTGAGCCTAATGTTCGATTTACCCCTATGGATGGCACTGTTTTGGATAATCCGACTCTCTATCGACAGTTAGTTGGCGGTCTGGTCTACTTGACTGTCACCCGTCCAGACATCGCCTATCCGGTTCATGTACTTAGCCAGTTCTTGTCAGCTCCTCGTACTACTCACTATGCGGCAGTTCTGCGCATTCTTCGCTACATCAAAGGCACTCTCTTTCATGGTCTTTATTTTTCTGCCCATTCCTCTTTATCTCTTCAGGCTTACTCCGATGCTGATTGGGCTGGTGATCCCACTGATCGTCGTTCTACTACTGGTTACTGTTTGTTTCTTGGCGACGCTCTCATTTCTTGGCGTACTAAGAAGCAAACGTTCACTGCTCGCTCCAGCACAGAAGCTGAGTACCGTGCCCTCGCTGACACCACTGCTGAAGTTGTCTCGGTTCGTTGGCTTCTCGAAGATTTGGGTGCTCCTCAGTCGTCCCCTACTGATGTTTTTTGTGATAATCGCAGTGCTATTCAGATCGCCCATAATGATGTCTTTCATGAACGCACCAAACACATTGAGCTTGATTGTCACTTTGTTCGGCAACGTATCCTTATTGATGCTATTCGTCTCATTGCTGTTGGAACACTAGATCAGACTGCTGATATCTTCACGAAAGCTCATCACCCGACTCGTTTCCGGACTTTGTTATCCAAACTCAAGTTGGTATCCTTAGCTCCCACTTGAGTTTGAGGGGGGATGTTAGAGAATCATTAGCATTAATTAGGATCAATTAGTATCGTCTATATTTATGTAGTATATCTGTATATTAATTATAGGATTCTATGCCTTTATTACTCTGATTTATTTAGCACCTATAAATACCTCTTGTATATTGTACTTTTGCGTACACTGACTAATACACCTTTCAGATTACTCTCTCAGTCTCTTGTTTCTAACAACATAAATGTATTTAAAATAGGATAACCTAAATATTACTATAAATGCCAATTTATCAACACTAAACCCTAATCAAGTAAGTGAATAATGGTTTAACTTATTACTATATGCTTAAATTTGAATTACGTGAACTAGTAGATTTGAATTATATGAACTTAAAACTCAAACCCTAATTATTAGCTTCTAAACCTTAAGCTATAATATCTAAAATCTAAACCTTAACTCTAATTATTAAAAATTTTTTAAAATTGTTATTGGATCATCGAACCGACCAAAAATAGGCCGATCGAACCGAACCGAAATCCGGCCAATTTTCAAATTTTTCATCAAAATGGCCCCGTTTTGTTCATTAATAAGGAAAACGGTAAAGTCCTGAACCCTAATCCACTTCCCCCTTCATTGAACACTTACTCACTCTCCCTAACTCGACCAGCTGTTCTGCCGTACCGCTCCACACCTCTGTGCTTTAGAAGGCACCCTCATGCCCTAACTCTATAATGAAGCCTCACTTGTCCTCATCTTTTATAAGATTATAAGATTTTGGCTGATGAAATTTCATGTAATGCTTTAAATTTGTAATGTATTTAAAGGTTTACATTAGACTATAATTATATGTTAGGATGTTTATTTATAATTTATTTATATTTTCTTATTATAAAACAGTTTTTTCCAAGATTCTGAAAATCGGACCGGACCGGCTGGATCAACCGGGTTAACTGGAAACCGGTCAGTAGGCCGGTCCAGTTAACGTCTAAAACTAGCCTGCAAAAAATCGGCAAAAAAACCGACCGAGTTTTTTGAAGCTCCGGTTCTCCTCTTCAGCATAAGGCATCGTTTTGGTAAAAAAAAAAAAAAAAGAAGAAAAGAAAAATGCGTAGAAGACCCCAATCCCCTCTCCCTTCTATCTCACTCTCCGTATTTACTAAAATGGCAAAATCCCTAACCCTATTAGAGCAAACAGCCGCCGCTACTCTGTGCTCGCCGTGAAGCCCGCCCCTGTCCACGCCGTCGTCGGCCATGAGTACTTCAATCTTCGCCGTTCTTCATCAACATCTTCTTTGTGCTCTTCTTTATTTTCACTTATTTCCTCCCTTTATCACTTTAGTTCTATGACCAGTCCGGTTTTCGCAACTTTGATTTTTTCGCTTAAATTACGGTTGAACCAGTTGAAGCAGTAAACCAGTAAATCAGTGATTAAAACGGTTTAAACCTTAAACTCTAAACTCCTAAGTCTAAACCCTAAACCATAGATTCTATACCCTAAACTCTAACTTCTAAACCATAAACCGTAAACCTCAGTTTGAATTACATCAACTAGTAAACTTAGATGACTTGAACTTAAAACTCGAACTCTAATTATTAAATTATAAATCATAAACCCTAATATCAAACTTCTAAACCTTAAACTCTAAATTCTAAACTCTAGATCTAAACCCATAAACAGCGTATGTTAAGTAAATACTTTATGTTAAATAATCTTATATATAATTCTAATAATTAATATTAATCTTTAAATATTATATTTTAAAATATTTAAAAATTTATTTAATTCTTTCAGAAAAATTAATTAAAATAATATTTAAAATTTTTATAATTGATTTAAAAAATATAATAATATTAAAAAATAGATCATATATTTTTAATATAAAGTGAAAATTTATTAACGTACGAATCCACAAAATAGGAAACTCACAAATTATATGTAATTATGTTTATAATAGGTCAAATTGAAAAACTTTCAAAATAAATATAGAAAGTTCTAATCAGTAACGTGTAATGGACTAAAATCAATTAACTTACCTAAAATAAAAATGGAAATGGCCTTTTGAAAATATGCACTAAACTACACTATAAAATTAATAGAATTAGTTGATTACATCTTACTAATACACATAATTTTTCAAATCAATTCATTCTTTTCATTTACAAGAATCCATGGATGGAGATGGAGTTAGCAAAGCTATGTCCAAACGAACTAAAATTGATGTCCAAATCGATCCTATTAAAATATCTTCCAGATTTTTTACATAATCTTCTTTTGTAATAATGTATTTTTTTTAAAAAAATATTAAGTACTAATATAACTAATTATGTATCTTATGATTTTTTTTTCTTTTTCATACAGTCACGATAACACAATATTATTTGAGCACAAAGAAAGCTCAATCATGAAAGAAGAAGAAATCAAAGCACCAGAGGTGAAGTTCGTCACTTAAAAATGGTATTTTGAAAGAATAATAACCTATTTTAAAATAATTTCATGTCTTTAATAGGTCAACAATAAAAAATATGAAGAAATGAATATACAACTCAAGCAAATAGAAGAAACTGTTAATAATCTTCAAAAGATGTATTCTATCAACTAACCAAATTTTTCTACTGGTTTACATCAACCCATAATGCCTTTCTTCCACCCTATACCGCCAAATTTTTATGGTCCTTTTCCAGAATTTACTCAAACCTCACCTCCATGTACATCCCCTTCGATTCACATGCATATGCCTCCATATCCTCCTCCCTTTGCATCCTATATTCCCAGCACACCACTAACCGATGCTATTATGGGAAAACTCAAGTCTCCCGTAGACAAAAGTACCAAAACAATAGCCAAGAAGACTAATGTTAATGCTGGGCGTAAAAAAGAATTACCATGCAAAGGTTTAATTGGAAAAAAACTCTATTCTCCAAAATCATCACCAACTGAAATTCTAAAGTCTTTTTTGGGTAAGGGTTTTCTAACTGGATATTCCATCAACCATAACACTTTGCCCAATTTAAGTTTGCGCCAGAACGATTCTGGAATTGAAGCACCATTTGTAAGTTACAATTTTTTGTTCTTTTTTTTAAGTGAATCTTTTAAAGATTTTAAATTTGTTTGCATTCAAAAATTTTAGTGTTACAAGAATTTCCTAATTTATATTTATGTATTGGTTCAATTACAGTGGCTTCCGGTTGTATTTAGACCACCTACTGGAATAGAATTAGATGAAACAGACATACAAGTGGCTACATATATATTTGAATCTGACAAAGAAGATGAAATTAATAGGTAAATATGATATATAATTTACATTTTTTTTACTGTTTTGTAACATTATATATAAGAATTTAAATAATTACATTTTTTAATTGCAAAAAAAAATTATAACAGACATGAAATTTTAGCAAGAGGTTCCAAGTTTGATGCAAATAGGGACAGTTTTTTCAACTTAATTCCCAAGGGATGGATTGATGAAGATGTAAGTATTTTTTTCTTAATTATCATTTTTTTTAAAAAGATAAATATAATTATATTAATTTTCATGTTTTATTGTCTAAAAAAAATGAACCAATTGAATATGATTTTTTTGTATTTAGATACTATGTGTGTATGCTCATATGCTAACTAATGAGGAAAGGTCAGATTTGGGGTGTCTAAAACATTGGTATATGTCTATTGTATTTTCTGTAAGTAATTAATTATTAATTACTAATTACATGTAATTAACTTATTTTATTCTTATATATTATACTCCTATATCGTTAATGTATATTTTTACATTTCTTTAGAAACTTGCACTCATAGAAAAAAATCCTCCTTCCAAAATGATAGTACAGTATCAAAAATCTTTTATGAAAAAGGTAGAAATTCTTCATAAGGTAAAAATACTTTAACTTAAACTAAATATAACCTCAATATTCAATACTTACTTTTATTAAAATTTATTTAATTTGATTTTATATTTAGATATTTGTGCCTGTCAATGAAGACAACATCCATTGGTATCTTGTTGTGTTCGATATGCACGAATGTCAGATAATTTGGTTGGACTCTAAGCCAAACTATGAAAAAATGGAGAAAAAAAGATTTTAATATTAGGAAGCTGGTAATTATTTAAATCTATAACGTTAACATCTATGATTCATATGTAAGTTTTTGTATAGGAGTAGTGTTTAACTAATTTAACTTAACCAATTAACAGGCTATGTACATTGAAGAGATGCTTCAAGATGACTCATTTTATGATCTTGAAATCACTGTTAGGCCTAAAGTTTCTCGTTTCGCTGATCCAAAGCATATAGAAACAGGAGAACAAAAAATTGGCTCGTAATGATCTAATCTTATCTCTATTTTATTTCTCTTAATAATATGTAGTATACTTTTTTATATGTATTTTTTTTCTACACTATTAAAATAGTAATGATTGTGAAATTTGGGTAGCAACTTGAATGAAAGATTGTGCTAAAAATGACAATTATTCCATCAAGGTACGCACACTTTAATATTATTTAATAATTATTACTTAGTTTTAAATTCATGATTTGTTACTTATTATTTTTTATTTCAATTTTAGATTGACGACACAACAAGAATGCACATTGCTCTTGATTTGGTTATTAAACCATACAATACAAAACAAGGAGTCATTTTGAAAGCTGCAGAAAAGAACTACAAGAAGATTGAAGAGAAAAATAAGAATTTAGTTAAAAAGTAATTTTATTTGAGTTTAATTTTTTTTTTGGAACAATGTGGTAGAATTGTTGAGATCCTTATATGTAGTTTTTAATATCCGTTTTTGGAATTTGAGATACAAGTTTCCTTACTTTTATATTTTACAAGGTTTTAATAAATATTTTTTCAAAAACTAAATGCTTAATTTGAGTATTACTTTTCATCAGTCATGACTTATTAATACATGTACATTTTAATTTCATGATGGATTTATGCCTTGAATGAATTCAATTCAATTAATGACTTAAAATCATGATGGATTCATGCATGAATGCATTCAATTGAATTAATGATTTTTTAATATGTGTACAAATTCAATTTTATGATGAGTTAGATAAGCATGTAAATATTAAAATTTTTTAAATTTACCCACACTTTTTTCAAGTTATGATCTATGCATATTTAGTGGCATAATACAATTGAAGCCATTGTTTTTATGCCCCAAATTAGTGTCGTTATAATTTTTTGATTTTGGAAAAAAACTATTTCGGTATTTTCATTTAAAGATACTATAATTTAATTTATTGTCTTTAGGCATATCTTAATAAATTATTAATACGTTACTAATTTATACTTGAATGGTGAGAATAAATGTTAAATAATGATTATTTATTTGTATGATTATTAATACGTTACTACATTAATTTAACTTATTGTTTTTATACTTGAATGATGACAGTAATTAATATAATAGTAATCAAGTTCAATTCAAATTTTAAAACATAAATCATTTATTTGTTTCTAGAATATTTTTTTAAAAGAATGATTTCAAAAAAGTAATACTGGTGAGATTATGTGACAATTTCTTTTATTAAATATAAAAAATAATATAAATACATAAAAAATATTTATTAGTAATTACACGTATATTAAAAATATTTGTTGACTATTAGCATTATTATTCAAGTAAATAATATACAATTTAACTTTCCAACCTTATTTAAAAAAATTCTTAAATAAGATAATATTTTACTTTACCATTGTGCTTAATAATAATGATGACAATAAATAAATAATACGTTACTAATTAGTTTTAAAAGTAAATAACTTCAAATATTGCTCATTTAAATACGTTACAAAAAAATAGTTGATCCCCAACCTCTTCTCTTTCTCCAGCTTCTTCCATTTTACATATAGGCTAATTCACAAAAATGAGACAATTTTGGGCGACTAAAAGTGAAACCAGCTAACTCTCTCCTTTTTATTTGGGTGTAATTTGTAGATTGGCAATGAAAATGTGATGAATTGAAACCAATAACATCTCTGCACAACTCATGATAATCAGAAAAGACATACCACTTAAAATGAACATGAAACTTTTTAAATACCTATAGACATGAGAGAAGAAAGACAAACACAACCAAACTAAATTAGACAAGAAAAACAAATTAAAAATAGAAATGATGAAACTGCCTTCAAACACAAAAAAAAAATAAATTAAACTAGACAGCCATGATTTGTTAAGTTCCGAAACTCCAAACAAAAATTAAAAAAAAAGCTTAACCGAGCTTCATGATAGGTCGAATTCCAAAACTTTAAACATAACTCAGCTGCATTCAAGAGAAAATTAAATATTAAATTCGCTCTTTTTAAATTTTTCTTGTCTTCCTTTTCTTCATTCTTTTCTTTCTAAAACTTTAATCTGTTAAATTGATAATAATTTATTGTGAATAATGTTTTAATTCTCATTGTTAACTAAAATCTTAAAATATGAATGGATGAGAAATACGAAGACTACTTCAAGGAACAAAAAGTAATCAGCAACCTGTTTGACAAATACAAATGCTCTTCATAGAATTGGTATACACACAACCAATCATTTATTGTTTCTTCTATAATTTGGGGTGATAATTAAAGAAGACTCCAAATAGCAATTTTATGATTAAACAGTGAACTTATATTGGCTCAACAACTAAAAACATAATTCGTGATTAATTACTTCAGATTCCAGAATCAATCATAACATATAGTGCAATTAATCTAATTGATCAATCTATATAGTAGATATACAGCTCGAAAAATTGTATCCATGGCAGCAAATTTGTTTCATAAAGAAATCAATAAAAATGAAATTCACCGTTTGAACATGCAAGCATCGAAACAATCCCATAACCAAAAAAATGAAATTTATTATTTAAACAGAGGATGAATACCTAACCTAATGTCAGGGGTGCGGTGATGGAGAACGCCGCTACGCTGGTGGATCAGAGGCGGCGAACACAGGAGTCACGGAGGCTCAGAACGTGAGAGACAGGGGCAACACTGCTGTTGGAGGCGGAAAGAGGGGGCGCTGTAATCGTGGTCACGGAGGCTAACGATGGGTGATGGAGATGGAGATAGATGAACGCCTGTGAGATAGAAGGGATCTGGCAGTGTCGGTGAGCGGCGGTGAACGGCGATGGTGGAGAGGTTCAGATATGAAGGGTTGAGTGTTCAGCCAGTGGGTGTTTTGGTAGGAAGAGAAGACTGATGGGAAAGGGGAGAGGTGTTTTGTTCAGCCCTGATTTTGGATAAAATTCCCAAATTAAGTGAAACTTAGAATGAATGGAAACAAAAACTGACAGAAATTCACAGGGACGGTGGAGACTATAGAAATTAGGAGAAGGAGAAGAAGAGATAGAATAACCCCATTGAGTGTTGGTCACAACTACAAGTAGTTGCAGATAGCGTGATGAGGATTATTTATTTTAATTTTATTTTAATTTTAATTAACAAAAATATTTAACCATAGTTAATCATATATGATTAAAGTATATACGTATTTGTATTTGTATACAAATAATATTTAATATACTTTTAAAATACATTAAATTTTAAGATTTTAAAATTATTTAATTATTAATTGATTAGGATTAATGATGCCACATGTCTATATTATATTGGTCCACATATACAGGGTATGAGTTTTAGCACAAATGTTGGGGTATGAGAGCAATCACCTCATTATATATATACATAGTAAAGATAGGAAAAGCCAAAAACATGGCTTTAATACATATATATGGATATATATAACCTTGACAACACACACACATAAACTTGATGCACATAAACTAGTTATGCTACGATTTAGGAAATTGCACGATCGGCAAAATTCCTTCCGGCAAGTGCACCGGTTATCGTCAAGTAAAAACTCACAATAGAGTGAGGTCGAATCCCACAAGGATTGGTTGAGTGAGCAATTCGGATTAGAAGTGTGTTCTAGTTGAGCGGAATCAAGATTGAGATGAGAATTTGCAGAATGTAAAGTTGGCGGGAAAAGTAAATGACAAGAAATTAAAATGGCGGAATCTTAAATTGCAATGAATTAAAGAGCAGAAACTAAATTGCTGAAATTAAAAGGGAATGGGGGTGTTGCATGAATTGAGTTGCAGAATGTAAAGAGAAAGTGGAAATCAGAAATGGGGGATTCATTGGGTTTAGGAGATATTGAAATCTCCGAATCAAAACATGTATATCTCTTCCTCAACCAATGCATTCATTGAATTTTGCTTGGCAATCTTATATGATTGGATCCCAATCCCTTGGCTTACCAATTCTCTCTAAAAACAAACAAATTCCCAATCCCTTGGTTTAAATGTTCATAAGAAGAGATGATGCTTGATCACTGATTATACCACACAATTGCATGAACCACAATTTGGTAGGATTACATGTCACAATATCCATCCAAACCCCAATCCAATTCACTGTGAGAAAGCTTCTCTAGCATGAATCCTCCATTCCTTTCCCAAGGCTCCGAAGGATTCCAAGTATGGGTAGTTTCTTTCCCAAGACAACTACTCAATGGAATTAGATCGAGAAGCTTTCTAACAAAATTCAAGAGAAAAGATTGAAGAAGAAGATAAACTATTATTGATTCATTGAATTACAATAGAGCTCCCTAACCCAATGAAAGGGGGTTTAGTGAATCATAGCTCTGAATTCAATTACAAAGAAAAGGAAAACTAGCTAAAAGTGAAAGAAAAAGTCCCCTCTAACTTAACTTCTATCCTATTTATACACTTTCTATATTGAGCTTCAGTTGTGCTTCTTGGGCTTTGAGGCCTCTCCTTGCTTTCCTTTTGCCTTGGGTTTATGATCCATAATCTTGATGAGGTTGTTGATCCAAATCCTGTAACATTTATTGAGCCAACTTAGTGATAATCAAATAATGACACATGACTCAATAAATTGAGATTTCAAACTCATCAATCCTTCAGGCCCAATCCCATAAACCATGATATTCAATTGGGTTTCATACCAAAGTAAGTTTAAGTTAATCTTTGTGCTCAAAGACTAACTTAAATCACAATATTTTTGGCCCAGAAACCTTTTCCAAGAGTGGCGTTTAAGTTGTAGTTTAAGCTTAAACTGCAGCTTAAACGCCAGACACTTCCAGTGAGGCCTTTTGTAGAAGCACGTTTAAGCTTCAGTTTAAGGTTAAACTGAAGCTTAAACGTGGAAATGGAAGAAGGTAGCCCTGGAGAGTCATGTAGTCGAACACGTTTAAGCTTCAGTTTAAGGTTAAACTGAAGCTTAAACGTGGAGATAGGAAGGGCAGCCCTGGAGGTCGAACACGTTTAACCTCCAGTTTGAGGTCAAACTGGAGGTTAAACGTGGAAAAGGGTGGAGGCATACTGGAGGTCGAACACGTTTAACCTCCAGTTTGAGGTCAAACTGGAGGTTAAACGTGGAAGCTTAGAATGGTAGCCCTGGAGGTGTCGAACACGTTTAACCTCCAGTTTGAGGTCAAACTGGAGGTTAAACGTGGAAATGGAGAGAGCAACCCTGGAGTAGAAAAGCTGTCGAACACGTTTAAGCTCCAGTTTGAGGTCAAACTGGAGCTTAAACGTGGAATGGCTCCCTGGTACTCTTCCTGGTTCTGGCGTTTAACCTCCAGTTTGAGGTCAAACTGGAGGTTAAACGTGGAACTCCTCCCTGGGTGGCATACTCATTCTGGCGTTTAACCTCCAGTTTGAGGTCAAACTGGAGGTTAAACGTGGAATGCTCCTTAAGTGAGGCTTTTCATTCTGGCGTTTAACCTCCAGTTTGAGGTCAAACTGGAGGTTAAACTTCAATCCCAGCATTTCTTATCCTTCATGATTTTGGCGTTTAAGCTCCAGTTTAGGCTTAAACTGGAACTTAAACTCCACATGTGATATTCAAGCTTCCTTTATTGATTTTGTTGCTTCCTTGCTTAGCCTCTTCTTCCCTGAAATCATCCAAACAATTGCATCAAAGTCTTACAAAATTTCATGAGAAATCTTCCATTCATAGCATTTAAGTAATATAACTAAAACTCATGGAATTTGCATCAAAATCATATTGTTTGGATGGTTCATTGCTTTGTTCTTCATTTAACCATTTTTGGTTACTTTAAGCTCAAGAAAATGCATAAAACAACTAAAACTAACAGAAAAATGCTAGTGAAACTAGCCTATGATGCCTTGGCATCACAACACCAAACTTAATACTTGCTTGTCCCTAAGCAAGTCCTGAGTTATTTGAGAAGAAAGTATGAAACAGAAAGCAATTACATTGGCTATATTAGCAAGCATTTGAAGTTCATCAGAAGGGTTTTATGCAGAAAGTTGCAGCATCACTTTTTCATACTTATCAGGTAGGATTATCACTTTTTCATTGCATCCATCAAACATTGCTATGGCCTCTTGTTATTCTTATGTCTTTGGCACTTTTCTCTTCTTTGTTTTCTTTTCTTTTTCTTAGAGCTCCTTTGCTCCTTGTTTGCTTAGTGTCATGTGTTGCACAAGCCTTTGGCATTTTCCTTTTCTTATCAGTGCACTACACATATCCACTTTAGGCATTTTAGTTCACATTTCTTCTTGAGACATTGGTGCCCAGCACCTCTTTGTGTGACTAAATGTTTTGTATTTAGGTTGCTCTTGATAATGGACTTTTGGTTGATAATCCCGGGTTAGTTAACCCAAGTTACCAAGTGTTGAAACACTCCTCAGAACCTATTCATCCAAGCATATCCTTAATACATAAACACCACAGGCATTTGTCTCAGAAGTTCAAACCATTGGTACCTAGCTTATTTTCTTAATTTTTTTGCTTTTTGGTTGCCTTTTTCCGTGGCTTTTTCTTTTTCTTTTTCTTTCTTTTTCATGGCCAAAGACATTTATTCATCAAGATCCATAGACAATTTTCACTTTCTAAAAAAAATGATAATTCTACACTCTAATTCCAGTGATCTGACTAAACAATCAAGCATGCATACCACCACTTAATTCTACTTGATTTGTTACTAATTTAGCCAAGTTACTTTTGTTCAAACTTTTTCTTTTATTTTTGGAAACAGAACAAGCATGGCACGCACATGTTTAAGAAGGTGAAGTCATATCCAAACATCCAGGCATTCACTTTATTCAAAGCAATTAACAAACACACATAAAAAAAAAAACTACACATTCCAGAAAGATTCAACATTTACAGTTTAAACCAGAACACGCATGCTTTTGTTTGCCCTTTTTAAAGAATTATCAAGGAACAATACCACCTTATGAAATTCCTTGTTTTCTCTTTGTTGTCAGGAAACAATTTGATTTCTCCTTCTTCTTCCTAAATGTTGCTTCATGCTTTAAGGTTCTTGTTTCCTTTCCTGCAAAGAGTAATGAAGTTGCTTGCTTCTCAAGCACTTGAGTGGTTAGCTCAACTATGTGTGGGTAAGTAACGGATTCTTAGGTTGGTGTGTGAACACCAAACTTAATCTCCCACTTACTTCTCTGTTCTTTTGAATCCTTGAGTTATCTTGGAATGATGTTGCTACTAAGGGTTTTAAGCATTTCTGTGACTGCTTAGAATAGTTGTTCCTTTCATATAATTCGAAGGTTGTTGTGTTCAGTTGATCTTTATGGTGGAACACCAAACTTAGAGTCACACATTCCCCTTTGAATTATTGATCCATGAATTCATTGTTTGGTGTGAAACACCAAACTTAATTCTTTGCAATGCACAGAAACTACTTCACCCTTTTTATTAAAACAAATAAAAGAAATAGCAACAAGGTATTACCTCAGGTTGGGTTGCCTCCCAACAAGCGCTTCTTTAACGTCATTAGCTTGACGGTCAGCTTCCTCAGTTGAGGTGATATTTAACTTTGTCCTTCTCCTCCACATCTCCCAAGTAATGTTTGAGTCTTTGACCGTTAACAATGAAGGTTCGTTGTGACTTTTCTTCCATGATTTCTACTTGTCCATAATTGGAGACCTTGGTGACAAGGAATGGTCCAGACCACCTTGATTTTAGCTTCCCTGGAAATAGCTTCAGCCTAGAATTGTAGAGCAATACTTTTTGCCCTTCTTCAAATTTCCTTGGGGCTATGTTGCTGCCATGCTTCTTCTTTGCTCTTTCTTTGTAAATTTTGGCATTCTCATAAGCTTCCGCTCTGAATTCTTCCAACTCTTGAATTTGCAACATCCTTCTTTCTCCAGCGGCTTTGTTGTCCAAGTTCAGAAGTTTCAAGGCCCAGTATGCCTTGTGCTCCAACTCCAGTGGCAGATGGCAAGCTTTTCCATATACTAGTTGGTAAGGAGACATTCCAATTGGTGTTTTGAAAGCTGTCCTGTATGCCCAAAGAGCATCATCTAGCTTAAGCGACCAGTCCTTCCTTGAAGTTCCCACAGTTTTTTCCAGGATTCTTTTGAGTTCTCTGTTAGATATTTCGGCTTGCCCACTTGTCTGTGGATGGTATGGTGTGGCTACCCTGTGTTTGACTCCATATTTTAGGAGCAATGCCTCTAATGGTTTGTTGCAGAAGTGGCTTCCTCCATCACTGATGATTGCTCTTGGAACCCCAAAACGGCAAAAAATGTGTTTTTTGAGGAAGTTCATGACTACCTTATTATCATTGGTTGGAGTTGCTATTGCTTCAACCCATTTAGAGACATAGTCTACTGCCACAAGAATGTAATTATTTGAGTATGAGGAGGGAAATGGTCCCATGAAATCTATCCCCCATACATCAAACAATTCAAGTTCCAGAATGAATTGTTGTGGCATTTCATTTCTTCTTGGCAGGTTCCCAGCTTTCTGGCATTCATGGCAGTGCTTCACTAATTCTTTTGCATCTTTGAAGATAGTGGGCCAATATAAACCACACTGCAACACCTTAGCTGCTGTTCTTTCTCCTGCAAAGTGCCCTCCATAAGTGGAGCCATGGCAGTCCCATAAAACTTCCCTTCCTTCTTCCTCGGATATGCATCTTCTGAGTATGCCATCGGAACATTTTTTGAACAAGTATGGTTCGTCCCAGATGAAGTATTTGGCATCATTTACCAATTTCTTCCTTTGATGTTTGTTAAATTCCAAAGGTAAACTCCCAGTGGCCTTGAAGTTTGCTATGTCTGCAAACCAGGGTGCTTTGTGAATTACCATGAGTTGTTCATCAGGGAAGCACTCATTTACATGTGTGCTTTGTGTGCTTCCTTCTTCACATGGTATCCTTGATAAATGATCTGCCACCTTGTTCTCTACACCCTTCTTGTCTTTGATTTCAATGTCAAATTCCTGCAACAAAAGAACCCATCTAATAAGTCTCGGTTTAGATTCTTGTTTAGCAAGTAAATATTTTAAAGCTGAATGATCAGTGAAGACAATGACTTTAGATCCAATGAGATAAGATCTAAATTTTTCAAATGCAAAGACTATTGCCAAGAGTTCTTTTTCAGTGGTTGTGTAATTCCTTTGGTTAGCATTCAAGACTTTACTGGCATAATAAATCACATGTACCAAATTGTCTTTCCTTTGTCCTAACACTGCCCCAATAGCAAGGTCTGATGCATCACACATCAGTTCAAAAGGTAAGTTCCAATCAGGTGGGGCAATGATAGGTGCAGAGGAAAGTTTTTGCTTCAAAAGTTCATAGGCTAGCATGCAATTTTTATCAAATACAAAGGGTGTATCAGAGACAAGCAAGTTACTCAAAGGTTTGGCTATTTTAGAAAAGTCTCTAATAAACCTTCTGTAAAAACCAGCGTGTCCCAAAAAGCTCCTAACCGCCTTGACATTACTTGGTGGAGGTAGTTTTTCAATGATTTCCACCTTAGCTCTGTCCACCTCCATGCCTCTATTAGAGATTTTGTGGCCAAGGACTATTCCTTCTGTGACCATGAAATGACACTTTTCCCAGTTTAATACTAGGTTAGTCTCTTGGCACCTCTTAAGCACCAAGGCAAGGTGGTGTAGGCAGCTGGGAAAAGAATCCCCAAACACAGAAAAATCGTCCATGAAGACCTCAATAAATTTTTCAATCATGTCCGAAAAGATGGACAACATGCATCTTTGGAAAGTGGCAGGTGCATTGCACAATCCAAAGGGCATGCGTCTATAAGCAAAAACTCCATATGGACAAACAAATGATGTTTTCTCTTGATCACTAGGATCAACTACTATTTGGTTGTAGCCTGAATATCCATCCAAGAAGCAATAGTAAGCATGTCCGGCAAGCCTTTCAAGCATCTGATCCATGAATGGGAGTGGGAAATGATCTTTTCTGGTGGCTTCATTGAGCTTCCTGTAGTCTATGCACATCCTCCACCCAGTAACGGTTCTTGTGGGTATGAGTTCGTTCTTCTCATTTGGCACCACAGTTATGCCACCTTTCTTGGGAACTACATGGATGGGACTAACCCATGGGCTATCAGAAATGGGGTAGATTACCCCTGCCTGCCATAACTTCCTGACTTCCTTTTGTACCACTTCTTTCATGACGGGATTCAATCTTCTCTGAGCTTGAATGGAGGGTCTAGCATCCTCTTCTAACAAGATTTTATGCATGCATATGGATGAACTTATCCCCTTCAAATCAGCTAGGGTCCATCCAATGGCATCTTGATGAGTTTGCAGCACCTTGATCAATTCTTCTTCCTGTTCTTGGCTCAAGGCCGAGCTAATGATAACAGGGTGACTCTCATCACCACCCAAGTATGCATACTTGAGATTAGGGGGCAATGCTTTGAGCTCAGGTTTTGGTGCTTCCTTTTCTTCTTTCACTTTCTCTGGCATGCTTAGCATGGTTGTGTCAGCACCCTTGATATCACTAACTTCAATATCCTTGGTGAACTCCTCCTCTGCCACTTCCTTTATTGTTTCCTCGAAAGTTTCTTGTACTGCAATGTCCACTACATCAACCCTCATGCATTCCCTTAGTGATTCTGATGGATAGCTCATTGCCTTGAATACATTAAACACCAATTTCTCATCATGTAGTCTAAGAGTGAGTTCACCCTTTTGTACATCTATGATGGCTCCAGCAGTAGCTAGGAAGGGTCTTCCCAGAATTATTGAAGCTTTGGCTTCTTCCTCCATATCTAACACCACAAAATCAGCAGGAAATATAAATTCTCCCACTTTCACCAACAAATCCTCAACTATCCCATGAGGGAATTTAAAAGTTCGATCTGCCAATTGGAGGGCCATTCTTGTTGGTTTGGCTTCCTCAATCTTCATTCTTCTCATCATTGTTAGCGACATCAAATTGATGCTGGCCCCTAAGTCACACAAGGCCTTCTCCACCATGACTTCTCCTATGATGCAGGGGATTTGGAAACTGCCTGGGTCCTTCAATTTCTGAGGCAATTTGTGCTGAATGATGGCACTGCATTCTTCAGTTAACAACACAGTTTCCTCATTTCTCCAGCTTCTCTTCTTGGTCATTAATTCTTTTAAGAATTTTGCATAGAGTGGCATTTGCTCTATTGCCTCAGCAAAGGGAATGTTGATTTGAAGCTTCTTGAAAATCTCCAAGAACCTGGAGAATTGGCCATCCTTTTCACTTTTCATCAAACGTTGAGGATAAGGTGCTTTTGGTGTGTAAGGCTTCAGGACCTCTTTTTCTTTTTCTTTTGTTGCAAACGGTGTAAAAGATTGTCCTTGTTCTTTGTCTTTCACATTTTCCTTTGCTTCATCCTCTGTGGTTTCCCTTGAGATCTCCTTTAGATTCTTTCCACTTCTGAGGGTTATGGCCTTACATTCTTCCCTTGCTATAGCCTTGGCAGCATGAGAACCGCTTGTCCCAGGGGCTTGCTTAGTCAAATACAAAATTTGATTTTCTAGCTTCTGGATGGCAGCTCCTTGGTTTTGCAAGTTAGAATTTACTTCTTCCTTAAAAGCTTTCAATTCAATTATGTCTTGGCTCATGGTTGCAAGCATTCCTTCTATCCGGTTTAATTGATCTTGAAATTGTTGGTTCGGATTAGGTTGGGTATGTTGATTATTTTGGCCATGATATGATGGTTGGGGGTAAGTGTTTTGTGTGGCTTGGTATGATCTTTGGTTGGAGTTTTGGTATGTGGAATTGTTATGTTGATTGTGGTTGTAAGGTTTGTGGTTTTGTGGTTGGGTTTGTTGGTTTCCCCACCCAAAGTTTGGGTGGTTTCTCCAGCCTGGGTTGTAAGTGTTGGAATGTGGATCATATGATTGCCTTTGTTGGTTTCCCACATAGTTAGCCTCATCCCAATCACCTCCTTCAATGCCTACTTCCTCTTGATCTTGTGTGTGTATTGCAGCCACTTGCTTTGTTTCTATTTGCCTGGTAAGCTCTGCTAGTTGCTTGACAAACACCTTGTTTTGGGCTAGAATTGTATCAACATGGTTCAGCTCCATGACTCCCTTAGTGTTGTGCCTTTCTGATGCATAGTAGTACTCATTCTCAGCCACTGTCTCGATCACTTCAATGGCTTCTTCCACAGTCTTTTTCCTGTTCAATGAACCTCCTGATGAATGGTCTACAGCCTTCCTTGATTCATAAGAGAGCCCATCATAGAAGATGTGCAGTTGCACCCAATCATGGAACATGTTTGGTGGGCATTTCCTTGTCAAGTCCTTGAATCTCTCCCATGCCTCGTAGAGAGTTTCACCATCTTGTTGTCTAAAAGTCTGAACCTCAGATCGAAGCCTATTGACCTTTTGTGGAGGGTAGAAACGTGCCAGAAACTTGCTTTCCACCTCATCCCATGTTGTTAGACTCCCCCTTGGGAATGATTCCAGCCACTTAGCTGCTTTGTCCCTAAGTGAAAATGGGAACAAAAGCAGTTTATAGGCATCTTCCTGGACTCCATTGGACTTCACAGTGTCACAAATTCTCAGGAATTTTGTGAGATGTTGGTTTGGGTCTTCATTAGCACTTCCTCCAAAGGAACAATGATTTTCCACAAGTGATATTAGTTGTGGCTTGAGCTCAAAATTGTTGGCCTGAATGGGTGGTTTCTGGATGCTACTACCACAATTCCCAGAGGTTGGGTTTATGTATGAACTAAGAACCCTCCTCTCAGGGATGGCATCGTTTCCATCAGCTCTCTCATGGTTGTGAACTTCTCTATCCATGTTGAGATCTAAAGCTTCCTCAAAATTGTCCTCAGATTCTCCTTCAGATTCCTCTTCTCCCACTACTCTCTTCCCTCTTGCTTCCCTTCTAAGTCTATGAAGGGTCCTCTCTGGTTCGGTATATGGAGGAGTTGATGTCTCTCCTCTCCTACCTGTCATACAAGAACACAGCTCAAACACAAACAAGTGAAATACTCTTGGTTAATGGAAGAGTATGGTTAACTCAATTGAGGAATTAATTCAAACAGTTAGTGAGTCAGTGAGTTAGTTGCATGAATTTAAAGGCATAAAGAAGGAAAGCATGTAACCAAGTGCAGAAATTAAAATTCAACAAGTATCTTGGACAGAATTAACAAAGCAAGAGAAAATTGCTCAATCTAGTTAGCTTCCAATTTGAGAATTGTCAATCAAAAACCAATCCCCGGCAACGGCTCCATAAACTTGATGCACATAAACTAGTTATGCTACGATTTAGGAAATTGCACGATCGGCAAAATTCCTTCCGGCAAGTGCACCGGTTATCGTCAAGTAAAAACTCACAATAGAGTGAGGTCGAATCCCACAAGGATTGGTTGAGTGAGCAATTCGGATTAGAAGTGTGTTCTAGTTGAGCGGAATCAAGATTGAGATGAGAATTTGCAGAATGTAAAGTTGGCGGGAAAAGTAAATGACAAGAAATTAAAATGGCGGAATCTTAAATTGCAATGAATTAAAGAGCAGAAACTAAATTGCTGAAATTAAAAGGGAATGGGGGTGTTGCATGAATTGAGTTGCAGAATGTAAAGAGAAAGTGGAAATCAGAAATGGGGGATTCATTGGGTTTAGGAGATATTGAAATCTCCGAATCAAAACATGTATATCTCTTCCTCAACCAATGCATTCATTGAATTTTGCTTGGCAATCTTATATGATTGGATCCCAATCCCTTGGCTTACCAATTCTCTCTAAAAACAAACAAATTCCCAATCCCTTGGTTTAAATGTTCATAAGAAGAGATGATGCTTGATCACTGATTATACCACACAATTGCATGAACCACAATTTGGTAGGATTACATGTCATAATATCCATCCAAACCCCAATCCAATTCACTGTGAGAAAGCTTCTCTAGCATGAATCCTCCATTCCTTTCCCAAGGCTCCGAAGGATTCCAAGTATGGGTAGTTTCTTTCCCAAGACAACTACTCAATGGAATTAGATCGAGAAGCTTTCTAACAAAATTCAAGAGAAAAGATTGAAGAAGAAGATAAACTATTATTGATTCATTGAATTACAATAGAGCTCCCTAACCCAATGAAAGGGGGTTTAGTGAATCATAGCTCTGAATTCAATTACAAAGAAAAGGAAAACTAGCTAAAAGTGAAAGAAAAAGTCCCCTCTAACTTAACTTCTATCCTATTTATACACTTTCTATATTGAGCTTCAGTTGTGCTTCTTGGGCTTTGAGGCCTCTCCTTGCTTTCCTTTTGCCTTGGGTTTATGATCCATAATCTTGATGAGGTTGTTGATCCAAATCCTGTAACATTTATTGAGCCAACTTAGTGATAATCAAATAATGACACATGACTCAATAAATTGAGATTTCAAACTCATCAATCCTTCAGGCCCAATCCCATAAACCATGATATTCAATTGGGTTTCATACCAAAGTAAGTTTAAGTTAATCTTTGTGCTCAAAGACTAACTTAAATCACAATATTTTTGGCCCAGAAACCTTTTCCAAGAGTGGCGTTTAAGTTGTAGTTTAAGCTTAAACTGCAGCTTAAACGCCAGACACTTCCAGTGAGGCCTTTTGTAGAAGCACGTTTAAGCTTCAGTTTAAGGTTAAACTGAAGCTTAAACGTGGAAATGGAAGAAGGTAGCCCTGGAGAGTCATGTAGTCGAACACGTTTAAGCTTCAGTTTAAGGTTAAACTGAAGCTTAAACGTGGAGATAGGAAGGGCAGCCCTGGAGGTCGAACACGTTTAACCTCCAGTTTGAGGTCAAACTGGAGGTTAAACGTGGAAAAGGGTGGAGGCATACTGGAGGTCGAACACGTTTAACCTCCAGTTTGAGGTCAAACTGGAGGTTAAACGTGGAAGCTTAGAATGGTAGCCCTGGAGGTGTCGAACACGTTTAACCTCCAGTTTGAGGTCAAACTGGAGGTTAAACGTGGAAATGGAGAGAGCAACCCTGGAGTAGAAAAGCTGTCGAACACGTTTAAGCTCCAGTTTGAGGTCAAACTGGAGCTTAAACGTGGAATGGCTCCCTTGTACTCTTCCTGGTTCTGGCGTTTAACCTCCAGTTTGAGGTCAAACTGGAGGTTAAACGTGGAACTCCTCCCTGGGTGGCATACTCATTCTGGCGTTTAACCTCCAGTTTGAGGTCAAACTGGAGGTTAAACGTGGAATGCTCCTTAAGTGAGGCTTTTCATTCTGGCGTTTAACCTCCAGTTTGAGGTCAAACTGGAGGTTAAACTTCAATCCCAGCATTTCTTATCCTTCATGATTTTGGCGTTTAAGCTCCAGTTTAGGCTTAAACTGGAACTTAAACTCCACATGTGATATTCAAGCTTCCTTTATTGATTTTGTTGCTTCCTTGCTTAGCCTCTTCTTCCCTGAAATCATCCAAACAATTGCATCAAAGTCTTGCAAAATTTCATGAGAAATCTTCCATTCATAGCATTTAAGTAATATAACTAAAACTCATGGAATTTGCATCAAAATCATATTGTTTGGATGGTTCATTGCTTTGTTCTTCATTTAACCATTTTTGGTTACTTTAAGCTCAAGAAAATGCATAAAACAACTAAAACTAACAGAAAAATGCTAGTGAAACTAGCCTATGATGCCTTGGCATCAAGGAGCGTGAGAACCTTCATGACCGTGGTGCTTCCAACCTCGATTTCTTAAGATCCATAACTCCAATAAAAAATCTAATCCGATAAAAGTGTTCGTATCTTTCTCCTCTTCATGTTGGTGTAGTTTTTGTTCGACGGAAGATGACGGTGACACAGCTCCCATTCTCCTTGAGTTCGGCCAATTAGAGTTCTCGGAGGCACAGATGATTTTTGACGTTTTCTTCTTCATCAGTTCGGTCAGAAAGCTTCTCTGAAGCTTCCGTTGTTTTGATTTCGTACGGAGGTAGGGTTTTGATAAATTCTCACCAATTAAATTTGTGTTGGATAAGTGAATGATTGTTGTGATTGATTATTGATGGAGTTTGATTGACTTTATATTGAATTTTTTTATATTGTTATATGTGATTAAACTTCTGATTTGGCCATATTTGTGCTGCCAAAACTGTGATAATGAGACTAATTTGGGGCTGTCATTGTGTTAGTTTTTGGATGAAATAGGCGAGGTTTAATAGCCGAGGAATTAAACTAAAAGCTGTGAAAAATCAGTAACCGAAAAACTCAAAAACGGATTAAGATTTAAATGTATATTTAAAAAAAAAAGGAAGGTTTTGGTTCTTGGTAAAGAGAAGAATCAGCCAAGAAGAATTATTTTTGAGGAAATATACTTGTATTTTTATGAAAAGATTGAGTTTAATATTATAATTATATAAGTTTTTCAGGTATTTTGGGTAATAAATAAAGTTCAGGGTAAAACGTGTATTTTATAAAAGCTCAGGGTTATTCATATAAATATGAAACAAAGGGAAGGTTTAAATATAATTTTATAAAATATTGAAGTCAAAAATAAAATATTAAAGAATTCGTAGTTTAGAAGGTAATTAATAAAAATTTGAAAATAAGGTTTTATAAAATAAGTTTTAAGAATATTATAAATATTATTTTAAATATTTATTTAAAATTTCTCATTTACATTAGAGTAAATTATTATTACAAATTTTTATTTATCAAGATATTATTTTATAATAATATTATTGTATGTATTATGAAAATAAAATAAAGAGTGGTAAACAGACAAGTTTTTCTAAAAGTTTTAGAAAGACAAATCTAAGCTAAGGATCTCATGATCCCCTCTTCATAAGACACTTAGAGAAAGGCGAGGGAATAATGTGAGGATGATATATATTATGAACAATAAGAAAGAAAGAAGAAGAGAGTCAAAGAAAGGAAAGGAAAATATTAAAGAAACCTCTGCTACAGAAGAGCAGAGAGGAAAGATTAAAAGAAACGAAAGAAAGAATGAAACGAAAAGGGGATACGTAGAAGTATTGTTTGACCTTGAGAACGAGATGAGATGATTATGTACTTGCTGAAAACAAGTAGAAATATGGTGGTGAGTCCACCGAGATTTGCTTCCAGAGATACATTGGCCAATCCAGGGGATGGTCGCACCTGTAAAACAGAGGTTGCTTACAGAGGTTATCGATACATACATTGGCCAAAGAGAGCCTCACCTGTAAGACAGAGATTGCTTATAGAGGTTATGTTTGCATACATCAGCTCAAGAGAGTCGCACCTGTAAGACAGAGGTTGCTTACAGAGGTTTTGACAATGGAAACTAAACTCAGACAAAGGTTGCTAAGTTTCATCGGGAGCGAGTCGAAACCTACAGATGAGCTCATTACTTGTACTAGGGATAGACATGCATCATACTTGTTTGTGTATATTTGTTTGTGAGTGTGTTTTCTATGATTGTGTGTGCTTGTAATTGGGTTTTGTATTCTATAATTGTTGAATTGGCTCGTACTTTATTGACTGTTGTTGTTGACCAAGTATATATAAAATGGATATAACTATATACCCCGACCCTACTAAGAACTCCCCAGTTCTTACCCCCAATTTCCACCCTTTTCAACTACAGGTGCGAAGGCTTAGTGTGGAACTACAAAAACATAGAAGATTCTATTTACAAGTTGAGTTGTTTGATTTTATTTTTCCCTCGTCATTTATTTTTTTAGTTTTTAGAGGGGTATGAATTGTGTTTGAGGATCTTGAAATAAGTCTATGTATATAAAGTTATGTGAATATATCTACTTTTGTGATTAAGTGATTTAAAATAAAGTCCCCTTTTGTTTTCTTAATTAAAATTTTGGTTCGTACTCAGGAAGGCTTGATATTAAATAAAGATAGTATTGAATAAAAAGATTTAAAGGTAAGTAACGCCTAGGCTTTTAGTACGATCATGAGGTACTAAAAGTTAGGGTGTTACAGTTTGTTCCTATTAGAGCCTTGGGAATGTACTGACTATGCTTCACTGCATACTCTGAGTGTCTGTCATGCGGTAAGACTTGTCTTAATGACAAGAGTTTGAGTTTTAGATGTATGACTATCTATTGATTAATGCTGTTAGTCAACCGTTACATTTCTCATGGTATTAGGTCTAGCCAATTTAATATTGATGATTTGTGTATAAGGAGACACTAATGGATTATCATACACGAAATAGAAATAATAGGTTATGCAAATCATGGGTTTGAGAACGTTAAAAGTTACGTTTTAAGGATTCGTTTTGACGTATACTCTTTATTCGTGCTGTGAGACATGGTACCCTCTCTTCTTTCATTGTTTTCATTGAAATTCTTTGTTTCGGATTCCGTCCTTAAAATGTGATTTGAATGTTTCTTTCAACCACACCTTATCGTTCATGCATATCTTTGCTTGATTGTGATCTGATCTGTTCACTTGCATTCTTTCGAGTGTTCATCCTTGATGTTGCTTGTATTCTTTTCTTGAATTTAGTCTCCTTTTTGTAGAGTTCGAACTTATTTTAATGTATCAATTTTCGAGGACGAAAATTTTTATAAGTGGGGTAGAATGTAACACCGCAAATTTTTAAAATTTAAATAATTAGTTATTTATGAGTTATTATATTATATTAAAATTTTATGATTATTGAAGTTTTTAATTTAATTATTACTTATTCTATTAAATTTGAATTATTTATCAGAAAATAATTTGATAAAACAAAAATTAAATTTATTATTATTATTATTATTATTCAAAAAAAAAAAGAAGGAAAAGAAAGTGGCCTAACGCCATTATTATACATATATGCCATTGTATATATTCATTATATATATACATAGTAAAGATAAGAAAAGCCAAAAGCGTGGCTTTAATATGTATATGGATATATATATAACCTTGACAACACACATTCACTTCATCAAAACTCATTTAATCATCATCATTCATTCATTTTTAATGCCATAAGGAAGAAAAAAAAAAAGAAAGAGAACCGAGAGAGAGGAGAGTGAGAACCTTTATGACGTTAGTGCTTCCAACCTCAATTTCTTGAGATCTATAACTTCAATAAAAAATTTAATTCGATAAAAATGGTCGTATCTTCCTCTTTTTTGTGTTGGCATAACTTTTGTTCAGTGGAAGCTGAAGGTGACGTAGTTCTCCTTCGCCTTGAATTTGGTCAATTGGAGTTCTCGAAGGCACAAATGATTTCTAATATTTTCTTATTCAGCAGCTCGGTCAGAAAGTTTTTCTGGAGATTCCGTTGTTTTGATTTCGTACGGGGGTAGGATTTCAATAAATTCTCACCAATTAAATTTGTGTTGGATAAGTGAACGGTTGTTGTGATTGATTATTGATGGAGTTTGATTGACTTTATATTGAATTTTGTTATATTGTTATATGTGATTAAGCTTGTGATTTGGTCATGTTTGTGCTGCCCAAACTGTGATAATAAGGCTGATTTGGGACTGTCATTGTGTTAGTTTTTGGATAAAATGGGTGAGGTTTAATGGCCGAGGAATTAAATTAAAAGTTGTGAAAAATCGGTAACCGTAAAAATAAAAAACGGATTAAGATTTAAATGTGTATTTTAAAAAGAAAATAAGAAGGGTTTCGATTCTTGGTAAAGAGAAGAATCAGCTAAGAAGAATTATTTTGAGAAAATATACTTGTATTTTTATGAAAAAGATTGAGTTTAATATTATAATTATATAAGTTTTTCGGGTATTTTGGGTAATAAATAAAGTTCAGGGTAAAACGGATATTTTGTAAAAGTTCAGAGTTATTTATATAAATATGAAATAAAGTAAAGGTTTAAATATAATTTTATAAAATATTAAAGTGAAAAATAAAATATTAAAGAATTCGTAGTTTAGAAAGTAACTAATAAAAGTTTGAAAACAAGGTTTTATAAAATAAGTTTTAAGAGTATTATAAATATTATTTTAAATATTTGTTTAAAATTACTCATTTACATTAGAGTAAATTATTATTACAAATTTTTATTTATCAAGATATTATTTTATAAGAATATTATTGTATGTATTATGAAAAATAAAATAAAGAGTGGTAAATAGACAAGTTCTTCTAAAAGTTTTAGAAAGGAAAATCTAAGCTAAGGATCTCATGATTCATTCTTCATAAGACACTTAGAGAAAGAAGAGGGAATAATATGAGGATGATTTATATTATGAACGATAAGAAAGAAAAAAGAAGAGAGACAAGGAAAGGAAAGAAAAATATTAAAGAAACCTCTACCACAGAAGAGCAGAGAGCAAAGATTAAAAGAAATGAAAGAAAGAACAAAACGAAAAGGGGATAAGTAGAAGTATTGTTTGCCCTTGAGAACGAGCTGAGATGATTATGTAACTGCTGAAAACGAGCAGAGATATGGTGGTGAGTCCACCGAGATTTGCTTCCAGAGATACATTGGTAAATCCAGGGGATGGTCGCACCTATAAGACAGAGGTTGCTTACAGAGGTTATGGATATATACATTGGCCAGAGAGAGCGTCACCTGTAAGATAGAGATTGCTTACAGAGGTTATGTTTGCATACATCGGCTCAAGAGAGTCGCACCTGTAAGATAGAGCTTGCTTACAGAGGTTATGACAATGGAAACCAAACTTAGACAAAGGTTGCTGAGTTACGTTGGGAGCGGGACGAAACCGACATATGAGCTCATTACCTGCACTAGGGATAGACATGTGATAAACCACTATTTCATGGTTTATCTTGTGCTCATTTGGGTAGTTTTTATCAGCTTTTCACCCACTTATTCATATGATTTGCATGGTTTTACATTTGCCTTCCTAATTATGTGCTTTGATTGAAAACATGCTTCTTTGGCCTTAAATTTCCTATGTTTAATCCTCTCTTATTACCATTAGATGCCTTGATATGTGTGTTAAGTGTTTTCAGAGATTACAGGACAGGAATGGCTTGGAGGATGGAAAGGAAGCATGCAAAAATGGAAGGAATACAAGAAGTTGGAGAAATTGCTAAGCTGTCCAGCCTGACCTCTTTGCACTCAAACAACAATAACTTTAGCTACAGAGATTCAAATGAGGTGGTTCCAGTTGCGTTGGAAAGCTAACGTCCGGGGCTTCGATTTGATATATAATATGCCATAGTTGCCCTGACGCTAGGCGACGCGACCGCGTGCTCCATGCGGCCGCGTCGCAGTGACGAAAAACCAGCGTGGCAGATTTCTTCTGCAGCGATTTCTGGGCTGTTTTCGACCCAGTTTGCGGCCCAGAAAACACAGATTAGAGGTTATAAAGTGGGAGAATGCATCCATTGATGAGGAGGCTTTTCACATTCACAATTTTAGGAGTAGATGTAGTTTTAGAGAGAGAGGTTCTCTCCTCTCTCTTAGGATTAGGATTTAGGACTTCTCTTAGTTTTAGGAGTGACTCTCAATCCCAGGTTCAATGTTCTTTTACTTTATATTTATCTCTCATTTTCAGATACTTTAATGCTTATACTAGTTATGTTGCCTATTTGGCTTATGCTACATTCACGTTATGATTTTCTTTGAATTAATATTATTTGAGGTATTTCAGTTATTATTGCTTTCTTTTATTTACATGATTATTGCTTCCCATCTGAAGGCATTTTTATTCCAGTAGATTTACTTTTCTCCTTTTGGTTTTGGTTAAGAAATCAGTAACTCAGGAGTTATCCAATTCAACAGCATAACTGATAATTGTTATCTTGCCAATTGAGTTGAACTTCAATAATCCCAATCTTTTCTTAGAAAATAAATAGGATTCGAAGATCAAACCAATTTGTCCCTTGACTTTCCTTTGCTTTAGTAAAGGTCAACTAAGTGGAATTAAGATTCAACTTTCATTATTATTGATAAGGATAACTAAGTCTGGACTTCCAATTTCTCATACCTTGCCAAGAGATTTTATTATTATTATTTTATTTTACTTGTCATATAACATATTCCCTCCTTACTTCCAAAACCCCCAATTTACAATCTTCATAACCAATAATAAGAACATACTTCCCTGCAATTCCTTGAGAAGACGACCCGATGCTTAAATACTCGGTTATCAATTTTAAAGGGGTTTGTTACTTGTGATAACCAAAACGTTTGTACGAAGGGATTTCTGTCGGTTTAGAGACTATATCTACAACGCGACTGTTTTTATGAAATTCTTTACTGGCAAAAATCCTAACGTCAAAATGGCGCTGTTGCCGAAGAATTGCAAACGTGTGCCTTATTATTGGTTATTGTAAATATTTGCTTTTTATTTGTTTATTTGTTTTTATTTTTGTTTTTATTTTTGCTTTTTCGTAAATTAAGAGGTTATTGATTTTTATTTAGTTATTAAAAATTTTCAAAAATTTTTTTCTTGGTGTTCATCTTGATCTTCAAGTTGTTGTTCGTGTTCATCTTGACCTTCAAGTTGTTCTTAGTTGTTTTCTTCGTTTTGATCTAAAAATTTTTAAGTTTATTATCATTTTATTGTTTTTCTCTTTCTTTATTAAATTCAAAAATTCAAAATTAAAAAAAAATCAAATTTCAAAATTCAAACTTAAAAATTTTCAAAATTCAAATTTAAAAAATTTTTCAAATTTTAAAATTCAAATTTCAAAAATTTAAAATTCAAAAATTCAAATTTCAAAAATTTAATTTTCAAATTTCAAAATTTAATTTTTAAATTCAAAATTTAAATAACCTTTTAATTTAAAATTATTTTTATTTTTAATTTTTATTTATTTTTTGTTACTATGAACTCTCACCCCTTTGGCTATGAGTCTGGTTACAATTATGTTGCAGGAAGAAGAAATTACAATGAGAACAGGCATCAAGGTTGGAACAATCAAAGATGGGAGGAGCCACAAGGATTTAATCAACCCTTATGGCAACAACCACCCCAATGGACTATCAACAACCACCACCATATGCCTATAAACCCTCTCCTCAACATGACTTTAGACCACCATACTCACAAGTCCCTTTTCACCAAACACCACCATATGACCCTAACCCGTATCCACCATACCAACCACCTTATGAGCCAAATGAACCATACACAGAACCACCACCTTTCCAACACAACTACTCTCATGAACCACCACTTTGGTATTCACCATCTCCATATCATTATCAAGATGAACCACTTTTCTATTATGAACCGTCTCTCCCAACCAATGAATCCTCATATCCACCCCAACCTCTAATGGATGACAGACTTCGTGTTATTCTTCAAAGGCAAGAAAGGATGAATAAGAGTGTGCAAAATTTTGCGGCCGCCTTCGGCGAGTTAGTAAATATAATAGCTTCCCAATATCTGAGCACTCAAAGAACTCCCATGGCTACATATGGAGAATCAAAAGAAGAGCAAAGCATGAAGGAGACACTAGAAACTTCGGTAGACAATGAGGAACATGGCTTTGTATTGGAACAAGTGGAGGAAGCCATAATAGTTGCAGAGGAAGAAGTGGTTGAAGACTTAGGAGATGCTGAACCTCCATGGGAAAGTCAAGACATAGAACCTCCTTCCAAGACGGTTGCATTTGATGTTGAGGAGGGTGTACAACCTCCAAGGCATATCATAGTTGAAGACTTGGAAGAGGTTGGTCAAGAGATGGAGAGTAAAGAAGAAAAAGCACAGCCTCCCATGCCCTTGGTAAGTAATGAAGAAGAGATTGAATTGGAAGAAAGCTGCCAAGAGGAAGAGGTTGAAATTGAAGAAGCTTGCAAAGAAGTGGAAGTTGTCAAAGAGCACAAGGGAAATGAGCTTGAAATCACCTTGCCAAAGTTATTGGAGACTCCTCCCCCTAAGTTGCCATCATCCTTCACAACATTCAAGTGGGTAAAATTCATATCCCTTAGCTTTCTAATTCCACTTGAATACGGGCTACTGGAGACGGATGGTCAACTTAGACCTCTTTGTGGCATTAAGAGTAAGAGGAAGATGGCCAGTGGTAAGAACTGTCCTGCAAGGTTCATTATGGTTGGAAGCTTTAAGTTTAAACGCAAAGGTTGGTGTAAAGCTCAACTGAATGGGTCTAGGAAGCTGTTTGGTAGCTGCAGTGAGAATTCAAATTACTTATCACCCAGTTGGAAAAATACAGATCCCGACAAAGATGGGTGTAAAAGTAAGATTTGGGATCCTGGAATCTGCTCTGACACTTGTTACCCCGGGAGCCTAAGAATCTGTTTGAAGCTTCTTAAGGGCTTTACATGCTTAGTTTGGGACCCCGGAGGTTACTGGAGATACAAACATTGGTGGAGATTCCTGGATGAATACAAGCATAAGCCACCATAACAGGGAGCTCACCAAATGTCCAACTTAAGGACTCTAACTAAAAGTGCTAGGTGGGAGACAACCCACCATGGTATGATCGTTCCTTTTTCATTTTTAGTTAGTTTTATTTGTTTTCGAGTTTTATTTTATTTTATTATATTGAACCTGGAGTTTTGCATCACATTCATATTAACACTGTATTTTGCATCACATTCATATTAACACTGCATTTTGCATCTTTTCAGTTAAAAAAAAAAAAGAGAAGCACGCAAGTGACGCGGCAGCATCGCTGACGCGTCCGCATCATGTGGGAAAAATGGCTCCCACGCGACCGCGTCACTCACGCGGCCGCGTGACCTGGAAATCGACGTACGAAGGGTGCACGACCGAAAGTTGTGCGAGAGTGGTGCTGGACTGGTGCTGACCGCACATGCCTTACCACGCGGACGCATGGCTCACGAGTCCACGTCATATCCCCATGATGGCCACTCACGCGATCGCGTCGACCACGCGATCGCGTCGACCACGCGACCGCGTCACCCTAGATTTTGGCAATACCAAGTTTCGAACAGAGAGTTGTACGACCGCGAGGCTGCACTTGCGCCACTAGCACAAATCAAGTCACGCGATCACGTGCCCCACGCGTCCGCGTCGCCTGACCTTATTGCGCACCACGCGACCGCGTCACCCACGCGACCGCGTCGCCAGCGTCACACAACTTATCCAGATTAGTGCCAATTTTCTTATCTTTTCTTCTCTAATCCTAATTTCTTCTATCTTTTCTTCTTTCTTCTTTCTTTCTTACTTTATTTCTTTCCCTTCTCATTCTTCTTATCTTTTATTTTATTTTATTTATTTGCATACTTTCATTCATTGCATATTTTTATTTTTCTAAATTTATTATTTTACCATTGGTGTTCAAATGTTCTTATTCAACTGTTACATCTTTTCTGGTATTTTCTTGGTGCTTAATGACTTGTTTAATTCTGATTGAGTAATATTATTTAAATCAATGCCAATCTTTTATATCTGTATTACTTTTGCATTGACATGAATTTATATTATCTCTCCTTCCCCACTCTTTTCCCCATTGTTGTACATTTTGTACTACTGGCATGCCATGGCTTCTATTGTTTTCTCACTTGCATGTTGTAGCTACCATGTAATTGAGACCCTTATTATTTGGCATTAATCCACCCATACTGTATTTATTTTCCTATCTTTATTTCTGGGTTACTCTTCTTCCCTTTTTCTTTCAGGATGGCCACCCGGAAGAGAACCGGAAGACGTTTACATGGGGAGACAGGCAAGTCAATCTACACAATCTATAGAGAAAAGTATCAGTTGAAGCCACACGTCCACTTGCACATCTTAGCATACACCGAGGACAGTGCAATCTTTAAGTGTGGGGAGGTCGATACCGATCTCCATGGGTTAGTACTTTCTTGTCTCAACACCAATGTTTAAATTTTCTTTGTAGATTAGTTGTTGCATTTGCATGTTTGTTTGATTTTTTTTTTTTTTTTGCATATTTTACCACTTGGTTGAAGTAATATTTTCTTTTTCAAGAAACCTTTTTAAGAGCATTTCACTAATAAAATTTTTTGTTACACTTGTTTGAAGAAATATTATATTGGAACATGGTCTAGAGCTCGAACACACGAAACCCGTGAGATTTTTTAGCCTAATTGATTGGTTGCATTTTATCAACCAATAGTTTATTTTTGATGTGTGTTTTTCTCTCTAAAATTGTAATCTTTGTCTTGCTTGATTCTATATTTCCATGGTTTGATGTATGCATACACTTACATGATTGAGGCCTTTGTTTCATTGAGCTTACATACCCATATGGTCTTAACCTTTTCATTATCCATTGCAAACTAATTTTGAGCCTATTATACCCCTTTGTTCTTTACTTTAGCACATCATTAACTCTAAGAGGAAAACAATAATGTCCTTAATTTGAATCCTTGGTTAGCTTAGACTAGTGAGAGTGCTCATAAATTAAGTATGGAGAAAGTTGAATTTGGAAACATTTGGTTTGAGAATTGAGTATGTTAGAATTTTCTGAAAATGTGAAAGAAATGTTTAGGACATGTTCATGCATTCAATAATTTAATCATATGCATTGAAAAAAAAAAAAAATATATATATATATATATATATATATATATATATATATATATATATATATATATACTATAAAAAAAAGAAGAAGAAAAAAGAGAAAAAGAAGAGAAAAAGAGCAAAAAATAAAAAGGGGACAAAATGCCCCAAAGTAAATGGTGAAAACAATGCATATGTGCTGTACTTGAAATTAGAATGCATGAATATGTGGAAAACATGGTTAATGGATGGTTAGATATTGTATTATGATTACATGGATTGTCTAAAGTTAGGTGGAAAGTTTAAGTTAATTAAGGATTCAGATTTTAGTCCAGTTGGCCAAATACAATCCTACCTTGACCCTAACCCCATTACAACCCTTAAAAGACCTCTTGATATGTGTATCTGTACATTAAATTTATGTTGATTGTTAGATAAAGAGCAAGCCTTGGAAAGCAAGGTTAGTGGAGAATTGAGAGAATCGAACCTAAAACACTTGAGTAATTAGAGTGCATACACTTCTAGTGAGGGTTCGATGCTCGATTCTTTGTTCCCGGCTGTCATGAGCTATTTTCTTCTACAAGTCTATTTGTACTTCATTTTTATGATTTGAATTAGTGAAATCCAATTCATATTTATTCTTGGAGAACTTATTTACTCTTAACCAAGTAAGTAAAAGCATTTAGCATGTAGTTGCATTCATAGGTTGCATTTTATACATTCTATCATTCCTCTTCATTCTTTATAGCTTCTCTTGAGCTTAGCATGAGGACATGCTAATGTTTAAGTGTGGGGAGATTGATAAACCACTATTTCATGGTTTATCTTGTGCTCATTTGGGTGATTTTTATCAGCTTTTCACCCACTTATTCATATGATTTGCATGGTTTTACATTTGCCTTCCTAATTATGTGCTTTGATTGAAAACATGCTTCTTTGGCCTTAAATTTCCTATGTTTAATCCTCTCTTATTACCATTAGATGCCTTGATATGTGTGTTAAGTATTTTCAGAGATTACAGGGTAGGAATGGCTTGGAGGATGGAAAGGAAGCATGCAAAAATAGAAGGAATACAAGAAGTTGGAGAAATTGCTAAGCTGTCCAGCCTGACCTCTTCGCACTCAAACAGCTATAACTTTAGCTACAGAGGTCCAAACGATGTGGTTCCAGTTGCATTGGAAAGCTAACGTCCGGGGCTTCGATTTGATATATAATATGCCATAGTTGCCCTGACGCTAGGTGACGCGACCGCGTGCTCCATGCGGCCGCATCGCAGTGACGAAAAACCAGCGTGGCAGATTTCTTCTGCAGCGATTTCTGGGCTGTTTTCGACCCATTTTGCAGCCCAGAAAACACAGATTAGAGGCTATAAAGTGGGGGAATGTATCCATTGATGAGGAGGCTTTTCACATTCACAATTTTAGGAGTAGATGTAGTTTTTAGAGAGAGAGGTTCTCTCCTCTCTCTTAGGATTAGGATTTAGGACTTCTCTTAGTTTTAGGAGTGACTCTCAATCCCAGGTTCAATGTTCTTTTACTTTATATTTATCTCTCATTTTCAGATACTTTAATGCTTATACTAGTTATGTTGCCTATTTGGCTTATGCTACATTCACGTTATGATTTTCTTTGAATTAATATTATTTGAGGTATTTCAGTTATTATTGCTTTCTTTTATTTACATGATTATTGCTTCCCATCTGAAGGCATTTTTATTCCAGTAAATTTACTTTTCTCCTTTTGGTTTTGGTTAAGAAATCAGTAACTCAGGAGTTATCCAATTCAACAGCATAATTGATAATTGTTATCTTGCCAATTGAGTTGAACTTCAATAATCCCAATCTTTTCTTAGGAAATAAATAGGATTCGAAGATCAAACCAATTTGTCCCTTGACTTTCCTTTGCTTTAGCAAAGGTCAACTAAGTGGAATTAAGATTCAACTTTCGTTATTATTGATAAGGATAACTAAGTCTAGACTTCCAATTTCTTATACCTTGCCAAGAGATTTTATTATTATTATTTTATTTTACTTGTCATATAACATATTCCCTCCTTACTTCCAAAACCCCCAATTTACAATCTTCATAACCAATAATAAGAACATACTTCCCTGCAATTCCTTGAGAAGACGACCCGAGGCTTAAATACTCGGTTATCAATTTTAAAGGGGTTTGTTACTTGTGACAACCAAAACGTTTGTACGAAGGGATTTCTGTCGGTTTAGAGACTATATCTACAACGCGACTATTTTTATGAAATTCTTTACTGGCAAAAATCCTAACGTCAACATGCATCATCCTTGTTTGTGCATATTTGTTTGTGAGTGTGTTTTCTATGATTATGTGTGCTTGTGATTGGGTTTTATGTTCTATAATTGTTGAATTAGCTCGTACTTTATTGACTGTTGTTGCTGACCAAGTATATATAAAATTGATATAACTATACACCCCGACCCTACTAAGAGCTCCCCAGTTCTTACCCCCTATTTCCACCCCTTTCAGCAACAGGTGTGAAGGCTTAGTGCGGAACTACAAGAACATAGAAGATTCTGTTTACAAGTTGAGTTGTTAGATTTTATTTTTTCCTCGTCATTTATTGTTTTAATTTTTAGAGGGGTAGGAATTGTGTTTGAGGATCTTGAAATAAGTCTATGTATATAAAGTTATGTGAATATATCTACTTTTGTGATTAAGTGTTTTAAAAGAAAGTCCCCTTTTGTTTTATTAATTAAAATTTTGGTTGGTATTTGCGAAGGCTCGATATTAAATAAAGATAGTATTGAATAAAAGAGTTTAGAGGTAAGTAATGCTTGGGCTTTTAGTACGATCATGAGGTACTAAAAGTTATGGTGTTACAATTGTAATCTTTGATTTGTTCAATTCTTTATGTCCAATATTTGATGTTTGAATGCATTTAAATGATTGAGGCCATTATTGCAATTAAAGCTCACTTACCCATATAGCCTTACCCTTGTAACTATCCTTGTTAACCACTTTTGAGCCTTATCAACCCCTCTTGTTCTTAATATTAGCACAACATAACCCTAAGCGAAAAATCATGAATGTCCTTGATTTGCATCTTTGATTAGCTTAGGCTAATGAGTGTGTATCATTTAAGTGTGGGAGAGTTTCGAAAAACATCGGTATAGGAGAAAAGTATTTTGGGTATTTATTGAAAATTTTGAAAATTGGATACATATTAATGTGTTTATTACTTAAATCATATGCATTTATCTATTCATGAAAGATTTTTTTTGTATATATTATGTTTCAAAAGGTTAAAAAAGGAAAAGAAAAAGAAAAAAAAAAGAAAAACAATTGAAATGAGACAAAGGTTACCCAAAAGAAAAGGAAAATATGAATAATGAATGCATATGTGATGTGAATGAGGAGGAATGCATTAATGTGTGAAAAAGTGAATAATGGATAGTTAGATTGCATTATAGTGATTAGGTTGTTATAGATTAGTTGGATGTTTAAGTTAATCAAAGATTCAAATTCTTATTCCAGTTAACCATAAACATCCTACCTTGACCCTAACCCCATTACAACCTTGAGAAGTTCTCATGATACTTGCATACATGATTTAAATATTTGTTGATTGCTAGATGAAGAACAAATCTTAGAAAGCATGATTAGAGGAAAATTGAGTAAATAAATCCTATACACTTGAGCAATTAAGTATATACACATCCAGTGAGGGGTTCGATTGCTCAATTCTATGTCTCCACCTCTCATTATGTATCATCTTATAAGTTACTACATTCTTTTGAAAACTTGAATCGATTCATGGGATTGTGATTGTATTAAACTATTATCTTGTTTTAGCCCTATATATTTATATGCTTGATTAGAAATTTGTTTGTTTGTTTTTACCAAGACAATAGAGACCTATAGAATAGATAGAAATAGATAGCATCAAGTAGAAGAGTTGTATGCATATAAGTACTTTCATTCAATAAGTTGTTTTTTCTTTTATCATTATCCTTTGTGATTAGCACGATGATATATTATTGTTTAAGTGTGGGGAAATTGATGAGTTTACATTTTATGATAATTTTTTGCTTGAATTGAGTGGATATCATCACATAAACTTGTATTTAATCACTTGAATAGTATACTTTTGTGAATTCTCTCTAAATTGCACCTAATTGTTGAAAACATACTTTTTGTGCTCTAAATAGTCAATTTAATTCTACTTTAATTTCAATCCATGCCATGATGTATTTTGCTGAGTGAATTCAGGACCAATAGGCAAGGATGGCTTTGGAAAAGTGGAAGGCAAGCATACAAAGTAGAAGAATTCATGAAGAAATAAAGGAGAAGAGTACTCTGGTACGTGCGTAAGCACACGTATCCGTGCGTATGCACAAGTGGAATTTTAGCAAGTGTATGTATGCAAACATGGCTATGCGTACGCACAAGTATGAGTGCGTGCTTCATATAGAAAGTCACATGGCTCGTGTTTTTGGCCCAAATATGAAGTTCTGAAGGTTTATCAAAGAGGGACAACTTTACAACACATACATACATTATATTAGCAAGTTTTAGTAGGTTTTTAGTTAGTTTTTCTTAAGGAACACTCTCAATTCTTAGTAGGGTTTTATTAGAGTTTGATATTTACATTTTAATCTTGGATTCTAACTTATCTCCATTATAAGTTGTCTTTAATTTTCTCTTCATTTACACTATATTTACTCATACTTTCTTATAATTAAAGTTACTTTGTTAGTTTAATTACTTGTGAATTCTTGAGTTTCTTGTTAATAAATTTGATATTTTGAGGTTTATATATGTTTGATTGAGTTACTATTATTGATTGTTTATATTGGTTGGTTATAGTTTCAAGTATCTTTTGCAATTTACTATGTTTTGTTATTGTGTCCACCAAGTGTTTGTTGAAATTTTCATTATGAATATGGAGTAGATTTTCACTCCTTGGCTTGGAGTTTGAGTAACTGGTGATGACAAGTCATCTTAGCCTAGTTTTACTAGTCTTTTTCTTTATTTTATTAGAATTTATGCACTTTCTTGCATTACAAGTAAGTAATTTAGAGTGGAATTGCATGGTTTCCTTGAATCAATCAACCACCATTTAATTGATACTAAATCATGAGGTTCAAGCTAAATTTAATTGATTTTTATTGATTTATAAATCTTGTGAATTTGGTGATACTTTGATTGGTTGTTTTGATTACTTGTAGGTGAAGAAAAGAAGAAAATAAGAAAGCGTGGCCTAAGAAAGCGTGGCCCAAGGGAAAGAAGAATATGGCAAAGGAAACTAGGAAGCTTGGCACATGGAAGAAGGAAGCACAATGCTCTCTTCAGGAGCGGAGCACTCTCTCAAGGGAGCCAAACTATGAGCCAAGAAGAGCAAAGTATGATGCTACGCTCCCATTGAGAGCGGAGCACAATTTGGGACCAAGAAATAAAGAAGAGAAGAATGATGCTCCGCTCTCCTTGAGAGCATTATTGTAAGGTCCAGAACTTTTGAAAAGTCTTATTATGACCAAGTCTCAGATCATATGGTTATTTATAGCCTTAATTTCAGAAATTATTTTATTAAAAATAATTAAGGCAAGTTTTGACTTATTGGATTTGAGATAAGTTATGATTATTATCCAATTTTATAATTATTGGATTATTTTCTATATTTAAAGTATAAAGTTGATAGTTATGAAATAATAAGGATTTTATATGGTTTGGATTGGATAAGTAATATTTTAAGTATTAATACTGCTATTTTGGAAAATGAAGAAATTAAGTATATTATTTCTAATTATTTGATTTGGACATTTTATTGAAAATAATTTGTGAAAGTGATGAACAAATAGTATTTTCTATATATAATTAGTGTTGAATTTAATTGAGTTTCAATTACTATATTACCCCTACTTTTATTTGAAATTACAAAAGTAACCCTAACCCTAATTTTGATACACCCATTCCCTGAAACCAACCTCCTTCACGCTGCGTAGCCTCCAGGCTTTCCTTCATCCTCCTTCTGCGCAGCCCTATGCGAAACACACACACACACACACACACTGTTCTTTGAGAAACCAACGAAGAGAAAGAAAGGGAAGGCAGAAATCGGGAGAACGGAAGAGAGAAGGGAGGAAAGGGGCTGTCTGCCGGCGCCACTGGGTTCTGCCGCCACCGCCGAGAGCTACACGTGGGGAGCCGTTCTGCCGCCGCGCCCTGCCCAGTTGAGGCCGCCGCTGCTGTTCGCGAGGTCGCCTCCGTCACAGATCGGAACTGAGGCGAGAGAGGAAGAGTCTGACGGGAGGGCATGCGCGTGAGAAGGGAGGAAGGCTTCGCGAAGAGCGTCGCGCCGCCGCCGCTACCCGTGCCTTCGCCATCGCCATTCCGTCTCAACCTGGTGTCGCCGTCGTGCCCTGGCGCCAGTAATGGAGGACGCCACCGTCGTCTGAGAAGAACCCGACGCGAGAGAGAGGGGGAAGCCACCCGCGACGCCGCCGGAGCTTCCATTGCCGTCAGAAGCTACCGCCATCCAGCCAGCTGCTGCGGTGGTCGTCGCCTATCGTGAATGGCTGCCGGAGAAGTGGTTGTGGCTGTCGGAGCCACACCGGAGCTTCTGGCCGTTTCTGCCACTTGAGACCCCACTGCCGTCGCCGGAAAACGCTTCTGCCGCCGTCGAGATCCAATGCCGATAAGGGTTTTATTTGGGATTTCTGTCCTTTTTGAATTCCGAGGTTACTATGGTCACTGCCTGTTGGTTTCAGTTATCGTGATTGGAATTTGTCGCCGCTGCCGCTTGGGGTGGCTGCCGGGCTGCCGCCGAGCCGGTTCGGAGACCGCCGTTGTGTCGGTTCATCCGTTCCTCCTTCGGTTCGGTAAGCGTTTTTGATTTGAAAGTCCTTTAGTTACTGTTCTGTTATCATACGCTGAGGTTGTGGCATTAATCGCTATACGATTGAGTTTCGGTTGTTATATGTTGCAATTAGAGTTGTTGAGACTGTTGCGAAAGTGACTTGGAACCGAGGTTTTGGCTGCCGAGATTTCGATTGTTGATCTCGGGCTGAGGCGAAAAGGATTCTGTGACGCGTTTGGATTATGGATTTGTGTTTTGAGGTAGGGGCGCTTTCCAAAAACTATGTTTTATGTATTGGAATTATTACATATGGATACTGATATGAGACAATTGGTATTTGGTGATTGTATCTGTCTTGTGTGTTATTTGATTATCTCGAATGGTTAAGGATGCTTGTTTGGCTGAATTGTTGTGCGGCTTGTGAAATATAATGTTTTGATGTTAATTCTTTAAAGATTTGAAATCTGAGTTTGATCCGTTGAGAATTGAGTTGAATTGAGTTAATTATCTTGATAATGTGAAAAGCCGAACACACTTTTGAAATCAGCCTGGTTTACTTTAATTGACTTGGTTTTGGACAAATGATTTGTTATTGAGCCGTTTCTTTAAAGCTTTAGAAATGAGTTAAATCGGTTGATATTGAGTTGATTTCTGAAATGGTTTCCTTGAGATATGCCACTGAGGCGACTGTTGGATTTAGCTTGCTTTTGAATTGATTTATGGTTTTGGGCTGTTGAAAAGGATTGTGAAACGGTTTAGTTGGGACCCGAACCGGGTGGCAAAGTCCAAGTTTTAGGGGAGGTGCTGCCAAAATTTCTATAAAATCCGAGTCTTTATTAAAATGTTGTTCGGAGAATGATGAGTTAAAGACTTCTACTATTTTATTTGAATTATCAAGAAAGGGATGATTCATACTTTTGAAATGAATTATTAACGAAGGAATTGTGATTTAGTCTTGCTTCTTAAGAAAGGCATTGTATCTCTTTCAGGAGAAAGTTATTTAGATGAAACTTGTATTTTAAAGCTAATTGAATGTGAAAAGGGTTTATGCCTTTGAATTTGCCTTGGGGGTTTCAATTAAAGAGTTTTAATGATTTTGAAAAGACCTGACTGTCTATTGACAAGTTTAATTTTTAAATGTTTTGAGAAAGGTTTTAAGTACTCTTTGAATTCTAAACTTTTGCAAGACTAAAACAATTTCGAACAGTTGAAATACTTTAGAATTTATCATGGGGGTTGAAGCTGGTTTTGCCTAGGTAAAGGAAACGGCTTTGAAAGAAGTAAATGATTACGTGACTCGGTTTGGCTTAGATCCTATTTTATTACTCAAGTCGGAAAGCCAATGTTTTAATGATTTTAAATGAATTTGGCGAAATGAGTTATGTTATTCTCCCCTAAAGACTTGGGACTCTGCCGAGAAACTTTTGTTATAAAATCCCATTGTTGGATGGGTGATTTTGAATATCTCAAAGAGGCTTTTAACTTGCCATGATTATGGAAGTTTTGGAAAGAGGATGCTGAGAGTGGCATTGTTTTGAAAGGAGAATTTACCTTGAGTAAAAGTAGCTTATGAGCCTGAGATGATTTGAGAAATGAGATCTTTAAAGCCAAGGCTGAAAAGAGTTGAAACTTGATTTCAAAGTGAAATGAGTTGAGAAAATGATTTATGGCTTAAATGCCGATTTCATGAATTTGATGATTTTGAATGTGGAAGTGCTGTTTTGTTGAGAGCCGGAATGGCTGTGTATGTTTATACATATTGATTGGTTCTGGATTGAACCGTGAGCTGGAATGGCTGTGTATGATATGAATATTGGCTGGTTCTGGAATGAACCGTGAGCCGGATGGCTGAGATGGATGTTGATCCATGGATGAGATTGATTGCATGTTTATGCTGAATCATTGATAAATGTGAATGTTGCACTTCCACTATCTGAGATTACGAGTTTCCCTGGGTAGTAGCAGTGGCTAGCCACCACGTGCTCCAGGTTGAGACTTGATACTCTGTTGACCCTATGTCGTAAGTGTGGCCGGGCACTGTGAAAGCCCCGGATGAGCTCGCCGGCATGCAAAATGCCCTTGCACACAACTCTGGGCGTTCAGCGCCAGATTGGTGCTTGTTATGGGCGTTGAACGCCCATTTGTTGCCCATTTCTGGCCTTGTTCTGGGCGTTCAGTGCCAGCTCTTCTCCAGGGTGCATTTCTGGCGTTCAGCGCCAGAACCATGCTCTATTCTGGCGTTGAACGCCCAAAACATGCTTCTTACTGGCGTTTAAACACTAGTAAGGTCTTCCTCCATGGTGTGATTTTTTTTCTGCTGTTTTTGATTTTGTTTTCAATTTTTTTTATTTATTTTGTGACTCCACATGATCATGAACCTAATAAAAACATGAAAAACAATGAAAATTAAATAAATAAACATTAGGTTGCCTCCCAACAAGCGCTTCTTTAATGTCAATAGCTTGACAGTGGGGTTTTATGGAGCCTCACAGATGTGCAGAGCTTTGTTGAGACCTCCCAACACCAAACTTAGAGTTTGGATATGGGGGTTTGACACCAAACTTAGAGTTTGGTTGTGGCCTCCCAACACCAAACTCAGAGTTTGACTGTTGGGGCTTTGTTTGACTCTGCTTTGAGAGAAGATTTTTATGCTTCCTCTCCATGGATGCAGAGAGAGATCTTTGAGTTGTAAATACAAGGTTGTCCTCATTTATTTGAAGGATCAATTCTCCTCTGTCCACATCAATCACAGCTCTTGTTGTGGCTAGGAAAGGTCTTCCTAGGATGATGGATTCATCCTCATCCTTCCCAGTATCTAGGACTATGAAATCAGTAGGGATGTAAAGGCCTTCAACCTTTACTAACACGTCCTCTACTTGTCCATAAGCCTGTTTTCTTGAATTGTCTGCCATCTCTAATGAGATTTTAGCAGCTTGCACCCCAAAGATTCCCAGTTTCTCTATTACAGAGAGGGGCATGAGGTTTATTCCTGAACCAAGGTCACACAGAGCCTTAAAGATCATGGTGCCTATGGTACAAGGTATTAAGAACTTTCCAAGATCCTGTTTCTTCTGAGGCAATGTCAGTTGATCCAGATCACTTAGTTCATTGGTGAACAAGGGAGGTTCATCTTCTCAAGTTTCAATGCCAAATAATTTGGCATTCAGCTTTATGATTGAACCAAGGTACTTGGTGATTTGCTCCTCAGTGACATCCTCATTCTCTTCAGAAGAGGAATACTCATCAGAGCTCATGAATGGCATAAGAAGGTTTAATGGAATCTCTATGGTCTCTAGTTGAGCCTCAGATTCTTTTGGTTCCTCAGAGGGAAGCTCCTTATTGATCACTGGGCGTCCCAGGAGGTCTTCCTCACTGGGATTCACGTCCTCTCCCACCCTTACAGGTTCGGCCATGGTAATTAATTCAATGGCCTTGCATTCTCCTTTTGGATTCTCTTCTGTATTGCTTGGGAGAGTACTAGGAGGGATTTCAGTGATCCTTTTACTTCGCTGGCCCACTTGTGCCTCCAAATTTCTAATGGAGGACCTTGTTTCATTCATGAAACTTACAGTGGCCTTGGACAGATCAGAGACTAAGTTTGCTAAATTAGAGGTATTTTGTTCAGAGTTCTCTGTCTATTGCTGAGCGGATGATGGAAAAAGTTTATTATTGTTAAACCTGTTTCTTCCACCATTATTAAAGCCTTGTTGAGGCTTTTGATCCTTCCATGAGAAAATTGGATGATTTCTCCATGATGGGTTATAGGTGTTTCCATAAGTTTCACCCATATAATTTACCTCTGCTATTGTGGGGTTTTCAGGATCATAAGCTTCTTCTTCAGAAGATGCCTCTTGAGTACTGTTGGATGCAGCTTGCATTCCATTCAGACTCTGAGAAATCATATTGACTTGCTGAGTCAATATTTTATTCTGAGCCAATATGGCATTCAGAGTATCAATTTCAAGAACTCCCTTCTTCTGAGGCGTCCCATTACTCACAGGATTCCTCTCAGAAGTGTACATGAACTGGTTATTAGCAACCATGTCAATGAGTTCTTGAGCTTCTGCAGGCGTTTTCTTTAGGTGAATGGATCCACCTGCAGAAGTATCCAATGACATCTTTGATAGCTCAGATAAACCATCATAGAATATATCCAGGATGGTCCATTCTGAAAGCATGTCAGAAGGACACTTTTTAGTCAGCTGCTTGTATCTTTCCCAAGCTTCATAGAGGGATTCACCTTCTTTCTGTCTGAATGTTTGAACATCCAGTCTAAGCTTGCTCAGCTTTTGAGGAGGAAAGAACTTGGCTAAGAAAGCCGTGACCAGCTTATCCCAAGAGTTCAGGCTGTCTTTGGGTTGAGAGTCCAACCACACTCTAACTCTGTCTCTTACAGCAAAAGGGAAAAGCATGAGCCTGTAGACTTCAGGATCTACTCCATTAGTCTTAACAGTATCACAGATCTGCAAGAATTCAGTTAAGAACTGAAAAGGATCTTCAGATGAAAGTCCATGAAACTTGCAGTTCTGCTGCATCAGAGAAACTAGCTGAGGTTTCAGCTCAAAATTGTTTGCTCCAATGGCAGGAATGGAGATGCTTCTTCCATGTAAATTGGAATTAGGTGCAGTAAAGTCACCAAGCATCCTCTTTGCATTATTATTATTTTCGGCTGCCATCTCCTCTTCCTGTTCGAAAATTTCTGAAAGGTTATCTCTGGATTGTTGTAATTTAGCTTCTCTTAGTTTCATCTTCAGAGTCCTTTCAGGTTCTGGATCTGCTTCAACAAGAATATTCTTGTCCTTGCTCCTGCTCATATGAAAAAGAGAGAACAGAAAAATAATAATAATAGGGGTCCTTTTTACCACAGTATAGAGGTCCCTGTGTGAGTAGAAGAAAAGAAGAAGAAGAAATTCGAACACAGATGGAAGAGGGGGTTCGAATTTGGGTGAGATGAAGTGTTAGTAGATGAATAAATAAATAGAAGGAGATGAGAGAGAAGGAGAATTTTTGAAAATAATTTTTGAAAAAGAGTTAGTGATTTTCGAAAATAGTTTTTGAAAAAGGTTAGTAATTTTCGAAAATTAAAATCAAAAAGTTAAAATAATTAGTTAATTAAAAAGAAATTTTGAAAAAGAGGGAAGATATTTTCGAAAATTAGAGAGAGAAAGTTAGTTAGGTAGTTTTGAAAAAGATAAGAAACAAACAAAAAGTTAGTTAGTTAGTTGAAACAAATTTTGAAAAGATAAGAAGTTAGGAAGTTAGAAAAGATATTTTGAAATCAAATTTTTGAAAAAGATAAGATAAGAAGATATTTTTGAAAAGATATGATTGAAATTATTTTTGAAAAAGATTTGATTTTTAAAATCACAATTAATGACTTGATTCACAATAAATCATGAGATATGATTCTAGAACTTAAAGTTTGAATCTTTCTTAACAAGCAAGTAACAAACTTGAAATTTTTGAATCAAAACATTAATTGATGATGTTATTTTTGAAAATTATGTGATAAAGATAAGAAAAAGATTTTTGAAAAATATTTTTAAAATTTTCGAAAATAATTAAGAAAAATGAAAAAGATTTGATTTTTGAAAAAGATTTTGAAAAAGATAAGATTTTTAAATTGAAAATTTGATTTGACTCATTAGAGATAATTGAATTTTAAAAATTTTTGAAAAAGTCAAATCTAATTTTTGAAATTTTGAGAGAGAAAAAGGGGAAGATATATATATATATATATATATATATATATATATATATATATATTTTTGAATTTTGAATTTTTAATGATGAGGGAGAAAAACACTAAAATGATGCAATGCATGAAATTCTTAGATCAAAACAATGAATGCATGCAAGAATGCTATGAATGTCAAGATGAACACCAAGAACACTTTGAATGTCAAGATGAACACTAAGAACATATTTTTGAAAAATTTTTAATGCAAGGAAAACATGCAAGACACCAAACTTAGAAATCTTTCATGTTCAGACTCTATGGATGCAAAAATGCACATGAAAAACAAGAAAAGACACAAAACATGAAAACATCAAGATCAAACAAGAAGACTTACCAAGAACAACTTGAAGATCATGAAGAACACTATGAATACATGAATTTTCGAAAAATGCAAGATGAATATGCAATTGACACCAAACTTTAAATCTGACTCAAGACTCAAACAAGAAACATGAACTATTTTTTATTTTTATGATTTTTTTTTGTATTTTCTTTTAATTTTTTTCGAAAATCATTTTGAAAAAAAAAATAAGGCTTCCAAAATTTTTAATATGAATTTCAGGAATCTTATGATCTTAATCTAAAGCTCCAATCTGAGGGTTAGACATGGCTTAATAGCCAGTCAAGCTTTAGCATGAATATGGGAGTAATTCATTCAATTTTAAGCCAAAACCTCTGTCCTAAAGAATTTAGAAATGGTTTTATAGCCAGCATGCTTCAACATGCTTCATGAAACTCTAGAATTCATTCTTAAAAATTCTGAAGAAAAATATGTTTTTTTGAAAACATTTTTATTTTAAAATTTTTTTCGAAAACAAAGGAGAAAAAATTTTTGAAAAGATTTTTGAAAAATTTTTTTGAAAACTTTTTAAAAAGAAAACGAAAAGAAAGTTACCCAATCTGAGTAACGAGATGAACCGTCAATTGTCCAAACTCGAACAATCCCCGGCAACGGTGCCAAAAACTTGGTGCACAAAATTGTGATCATCAATGGCGCCATCAACATGGTACGCTCAATTGTAATCTCAACTTTTTATCACAACTTCGCACAACTAACCAGCAAGTGCACTGGGTCGTCCAAGTAATAAATCTTACGCGAGTAAGGGTCGATCCCATGGAGATTGTTGGTATGAAGCAAACTATGGTCATCTTGTAAATCTCAGTCAGGCGGATATAGAATGGTTATGGAGTTTTCGAATATTAATAATAAAATAGGGATAGAAATACTTATGTAAATCCTTTGTGAGAATTTCAGATAAATGCATGGAGATGCTTTCGTCCCTCTAAACCTCTGCTTTCCTGCTGTCTTCTTCCAATCAGTCTTACTCCTTTCTATGGCTGGCTTTATGTAGGGGCATCACCGTTGTCAATGGCTACATCCCATCCTCTTGTGAAAATGGTCCAAATGCTCTGTCACAGCACGGCTAATCATCTGAGGTTCTCGATCATGCTGGAATAGGATTCACCCTCCTTTTGCGTCTGTCACTACGCCCAGCACTCGCGAGTTTGAAGCTCGTCACAGTCATTCAATCCCAGAGTCCTACTCGGAATACCATAGACAAGGTTTAGACTTTCCGGACTCTCATGAATGCCGCCATCAATCTAGCTTATACCACGAAGATTCTGATTAAGAGATCCAAGAGATACTCATTCAATCTAAGGTGGAACGGAAGTGGTTGTCAGGCACGCGTTCGTGGGGAATGATGATGATTGTCACGTTCATCACATTCAGGTTGAAGTGCGAATGAATATCTTAGAAGCGGAATAAGTTGAATTGAATAGAAAAATAGTAGTACTTTGCATTAATCTTTGAGGAACAGCAGAGCTCCACACCTTAATCTATGGAGTGTAGAAACTCTACCGTTGAAAATACATAAGTGAAAGGCCCAGGCATCGCCGAATGGCCAGCCCCTAAAACGTGATCACAGGATCAGAAATACAATCCAGGATATCTAATACAATAGTAAAAAGTCCTATTTATACTAAACTAGTTACTAGGGTTTACAGAAGTAAGTAATTGATGCATAAATCCACTTCCGGGGCCCACTTGGTGTGTGCTTGGGCTGAGCTTGAAGTCTACACATTGAGAGGTCATTCTTGGAGTTGAACGCCAGCTTTTGTGCCAGTTTGGGCGTTGAACTCCACTTTGCAACTTGTTTCTGGCGCTGGATGCCAGAATTGGACAGAGAGCTGGCGTTGAACGCTGGTTTACATCATCTAAACTTGGGCAAAGTATGGACTATTATATATTTCTGGAAAGCCCTGGATGTCTACTTTTCAACGCAATTAAAAGCGCGCCATTTCGAGTTCTGTAGCTCCAGAAAATCCATTTTGAGTGCAGGGAGGTCAGAATCCAACAGCATCAGCAGTCCTTCTTCAACCTCTGAATCTGATTTTTGCTCAAGCCCCTCAATTTCAGCCAGAAAATACTTGAAATCACAGAAAAACACACAAACTCATAGTAAAGTCCAGAAATGTGAATTTAACATAAAAACTAATGAAAACATCCCTAAAAGTAACTAGATTCTACTAAAAACATACTAAAAACAATGCCAAAAAGCGTATAAATTATCCGCTCATCATTCAACTATCTGCTTAATAAGGACATATATACTTCTCTATTTCATTCTATCTTCTCTTATGTTTTATGCTTGCTTGGGGACAAGCAAGTTTTAAGTTTGGTGTTGTGATGACAAGTCATCTTAGCCTAGTTTTACTAGTCTTTTTCTTTATTTTATTAGAATTTATGCACTTTCTTGCATTACAAGTAAGTAATTTGGAGTGGAATTGCATGGTTTCCTTGAATCAATCAACCACCATTTAATTGATACTAAATCATGAGGTTCAAGCTAAATTTAATTGATTTTTATTGATTTATAAACTTTGTGAATTTGGTGATACTTTGATTGGTTGTTTTGATTACTTGTAGGTAAAGAAAAGAAGAAAATAAGAAAGCGTGGCCTAAGAAAGCGTGGCCCAAGGGAAAGAAGAATATGGCAAAGGAAACTAGGAAGCTTGGCACATGGAAGAAGGAAGCACAATGCTCTCTTCAGGAGCGGAGCACTCTCTCAAGGGAGCCAAACTATGAGCCAAGAAGAGCAAAGTATGATGCTACGCTCCCATTGAGAGCGGAGCACAATTTGGGGCCAAGAAATAAAGAAGAGAAGAATGATGCTCCGCTCTCCTTGAGAGCATTATCAGGCTCCAATCACAAATAATTCCAAGGAAATATTTTGCCAATGCTTGCTCCTAGGTTCGAACTCATGAGCAAAGGGGAGTGGGGGAGCGCTACTCACAAGGAAAATAAGCCAAAAATTGGCCAAAAGCATCCCCCAAGTTTCGAACCCAAGGCACTCCCACTCAACCCTTATTTCCTTCAAAAAGAAAAAGAGCCAGCATGCCTTCCCAAGGTTTCGAACTTGGGACCTCACCCAAGAACAAGGAATGCTACGCTCCCAAGGAGAGCAGAGCGCTACTCCTTGGTGCAACACATACAACATGACACGGGCAAGGAGGCAAGGCAAGGCACACAAGACACACACCAAGGCAGCCAATGCTCCGCTCCCCACAAGAGCGGAGCGCTATCCTGATTCCCTCCAAGCCTTGGCACGCAACAAGGAGCCCCAAGACAAGCTTCAATGCTCCGCTCCCCACAAGAGCAGAGCATCCTCCTGGGAGCAACACATGGGCTAAAATTCAACTAAAAATCTAATTAAATTCAAATCTTCACCAAATTAAAAAGCCCACCTAAATTCTAAAATCCAAGAATAGAAAATGTATAAATAGAAGCTAGTTTGATTTAGAGAGAACTTTTTACTTTGATTTTGAACTTTTACCTTTTTGCTTCTTTTAATTTTCATTTTTGTAATTTTGAGGTTTTTACTTGGAAACTGGATCTTGGAGAATTGGGAAGGAGAATTGATCTCTCTTTTTCCTTGTTCTTGCTTGAGCACTCTTTACTTTTCATCTTGGATCTTGGGTGGAGAATTGAAGAACTTCTGTTTCAATCTCACCTTGAGATCTCTTGTTTACTTTCTGCATAATTTTAGAATTTGAGATTTGAATTCCAATTCTGTTTACTGCTTCCATCCTTCTACTTCTTCTGCAATTTACTTTTCCATTTTTCTTTTGCAATTGTTCTTGTTGGATCAAGGAAGGATTTGAGATCTAGACTTGTTTTCTAGTCTTTTCCACTCCTGAGATCTTCAACCTTCTTTTAAATTGCTGCAACTAAGCATCAGTCACTTTCTGTTTTAATTCTTCAAGCATTTTTACTCTTTTGATTAAGATCTACTTAAATTCAATTCATCTTTTGCTCTTCTGTTTATTGCAAATTACTTCTGCTTGTTTAAATTCCTACAATCCCAGTTCCCAATCCCCTTTATAATTCAAGCAATTTACCTTTCTTGCACTTTAAGATTCAATCATTTACAATTCTTGCAATCTAAGTTTTTGCAATTTAATTTACTTGTTCTTTAAGATTCATCATTTTTACTTTCTGTTCTCTTTAATTTACTGCAATTCTGCCCTCTCTCTTTACATTTCATGCAATTTAGCTTCTGTCAATTACAAACCACTCAAACCAATACTTGACTCGCTTGACTAAATCAACCACTAAACTAAAATTGCTCAATCCTTCAATCCCTGTGGGATCGACCTCACTCATGTGAGTTATTATTACTTGATGCGACCCGGTACACTTGCCGGTTAGTTTTAGGTGTTTGGAAATTCGTTTCGTTTTCCAAAATACACCATCAACTAGGATCCTAGAGTCATTAATGTCCAATATTAAGTGATAATTTTGGGTTGTTAGTTGATCTTGTTTCCACTAACGCTAGCTTTTTACTAAGCTTAATTAGTAAGTTAGCTAGGATTTGTGGATTAAGTCAAAATATGCTTACTTGACTTTTTCCATTGTTTAAGGGTTAACTAAGTGGGATTAAGTCATTGTAATTACCATAGTTGTAGTTATGAAAAGGATAGGATTCCTTAACTCTCAACTCCAAGTCAAGTTTCTTCCATGCATTAGATTACTTCCTCATTAGTTTATTGCTTCAATCTTCCTTAGTTGCATTAATTGCCTTTTAATCTAGTAATAGCTTAGTAATTTTCCCTATTCATGCTTGCTTAATTCACTGTCTTGCTTGTTTGCTACTTCTAGCTCTTTGGTATTTTATTGCTTTAGTTCGTTTAAATTTTAATTCCTTTAACTTCCGTTTTATGCGTGAAAACTCCCAAATTCACAAACCAAGTTGCACACTTGATTGCTAGTCTAAGGAAAAATGACCCATGATTTAAAACTCTCGATTTTTTATTGATTTGAATTGTAACACTCTTCTTTTAGACTTTGATTCGCGCTGTTTTTTCGGTTGGGAGCTACACATGCAATGGATCCACTGCTTCAATTGGTAAAAACATCCTTAATCGACGATCTGTCGTGCATCACTCTACTACCTTGCAGACAGAGAGAGAACATCGGGAAAACATCGAGAAAGAGTGCCCTATCACCTTCCCCACATTTACATCACAACAAGAGAGGGAATCTTACATCTTCAACTTGCCAGACCACTCTAGATTATAGTGTCCACCACATTCTTGGGATATAATGCCTGTAACACCCTGTTACCCTAAGTCTTACCTCTAGCCATAAAGCAAAGAATAACAAAGTACCATGACAGTTCTAAAGCTTATAATATATAATATATGTCCAAAAATAGATATAACTAGAAGCCCGATGAAGGAATAAAGCTCAAAGTCACGTAAAGTGAAATTACAAAATGCGAAGCGTTCACACACGATAACTAAATGCGTAGGCATGGAAAGAACAAGACATAATATATATAACCTTGTAGATAGCTCCAGGTTGCATAAGGTAGTACTTAAATTAAACAAAACATATATATATATATATACCAAAAAGAGGACTATTCGCCGCCTACGGAGTTTAGGCCGGCTAGTTAAACTGAACACAACAGAGTTTTGAAGTTTTAAAACAACTTATACAACTTATCTCTCAAAATCAAGCCTCTAAGGCCATAAAGTTTAAAACAGAAAAAGTGAGAGAAAGTACTACAACCAAAATAATCAAAATACCAAAAGTAGAACATAAGATCCTCCGCTCCGTCACCATCTCGCAACTCACCAAGGTGGGTTACGACCTGCATCTGAAAAAAAGCAACAACAACATATGGTAACAGTGCCCAATATATAAGATGTAAGGTTCCGGGACGCCAAAGGCAATCCTAGAACTTCTCATCGATACCGATATTCAAGCTTAACAAAATAAAATAACTTAAACCATAAATAATAAACAGGGTTATCTAAACTTAAGGGATTTCTAACTAGTAACTATCACACCGCTATATCCCACAACCTTCACCAACCTAACCTCCATACGATCCTATCGCCACCGCCTACCGAGCCTCCTCAATCCCAGTAGAAAACACAAGTAATACAGACAAGTAAAGCACAAATAGTATTGATGTATAACAAGTAAGTCAATTAGCATTTAGACATATTATTCAATTAGGCATAACTCAAGTAATCAAAGCAAGCAAGCATATAAAAGATGCATATGATGAATGCCTTTCCTATTGGCTCGTGATATCATTTGTCGATCTATAAATTTCAACCCGACACATCCTCCCGGATGTAGCCTTTTCTGCCATGCCAGAGATATAGTGCCCTACACACTCATGCAATAGGGAGTCTACTACGCCAGGGATATAGTCCCCGCACACTTCATACAGCAGAGAAAGAAACAACAACAACTACTCATGCAGCAGAAAAATCTGCTACACCAGGGATATAGGCCCCACACACTCATACAGTAGAGAAATCTGCCACGCTAGGGATATAGGCGCCGCACACTCTCAACAACAACTACTCATGCAGTAGAGAAATCTACCATGCTAGGGATATAGGCCCCGACACTCTCATATAATCCAATAATTTCATTATTCCTTTCTGAGTTCTCTAACTCATCATAACCATCCCAACACTGGTTTCCAACTTTTCAAATTCATCATAAACATTCTCATTTCTCAATAATCTCTTCAACCATAAACTTCACAGCTCAACATTCGCCACTCAAGCTAGAAAAATTACACAAACGTTCCAAAACCTATGTCACCGGCTCTAAACTCATAACTAAGAATACCCTTTTTATTCCTTTATTATTTTCTCCCATAATTCAAGATCATAAAACTAGCAAAAAGGTTTTAAACAAGTGTTACGGAAATTTGGAAGCTTGCTGGAAAGGTAAAACGGTTAAAAATAAAGTTTTCATTGCAAAACAGGGCAATGTACGTACGCATAAGGTTGTGTGTACGGACGCCCAGAAGAGTTTTCCCAGCTTGTGCGTACGCACAACTTGCGAAATTCGCAGGGTGTGTGTGCGTGCGCACCAGTGTGTGCGTACGCACGTTTTCAAAAATTCACAAGGTGTGCGTACACACAGGGCTGCACGTACGCACAAGCCAAAACATAGCTACTATTAAGAGCATGCGCACAGCAGTGTGCATGCAGATACAAACTAGAAATCACAAATTCTGCAACATCACAGAATTCAGATTTTTGGCACTAACTTCTCCCGATCATATCTTTTTCTACAAAATTCCGCTTTGTACAAAATCTGTACCGTTTTAAAGCTCTTTGAATTATGTTTAATTTGATACAAAATTTAATTAATTTTAAAAATGGTAGCTCAAGATATGATCTTCCAAAGTTGGCCAAAAACCCATTTTTTTTCCAAAAACACTAAAAACTCAAATTTACCACAACTCTCAATTCAAAACCAAATCAAAGCCTACTCAATCATCATAAAACACCACCACATACAACATCTTACCATTTCATATCATTTCCATCAATTTCACACCTAAATCACCCAACCATTACACCATATATCAATACCAATCCATAATTTCCAATTCAATCATAAATTCACACTCATAATCATCATCAACCAACAACAACATCAACAACCAATACAAATTCTCAACAATTCCAATAATCATCACCACACAATATCTAACATTAACCAAATCCATCATAATCTTTATTCCTCAAATTATCCTCATAAAACTCATATACTTCACCAATTGTCATCAAGATCAATATTCATACTCCTCATCAATTAACCTCAAAATTTGCAATCATTATCAACATTCATATTACCACAATCATTATACACACTCATTAACATCAACCAACATCATAATATATCATTAACACCGATAGCCATCATATCCCTTATCAATATCACAATCATCATCAATTACCATCAATTCAATCCTATCCTAAGGTTCATGGTGCACGAATTTCCACACTTCGTGTAACTGAACCATCAAGTACACTGGGTCATCCAAGTAATACCTGAGTGAGTCAGGGTCGATCCCACGAGGATTGTGATTTGAAGCAAGTTATGGTTATCTTGTAGATCTTAGTCAAGCGAATAGAGAAGTTGGTTGATTGTTTAAAACACATGAAAGTAAAATAAATAAAACGTTACTAGATTGATGTGTTTGCAATGATAGGAAGATGGTTAAGGCTTGGAGATGCTTTGTTCTTCTGGATTAATCCGATCTTACTGTCTATTCCAACTGTGAATGATTTTTTCTGTGGCAAGCTGTAAGTGATTAATGTCTTTATTACAAGATCACTAATGCTCCTCCAGATCTGAACCCCAGGGTTAGTGCAGATCCATTTTGATTGAGGGTGAAGCTCATGTAGTTCATTCTCTTTTGTGATCCTACTCAAAACGCCACAGATAAGGTTGAATCTTCCGAATTAGAGGATGCTGCGCCTTTGGTTATAGCCTTTACCATAAAGACTCTAATCTCCTCATACCTCGGCTGAACTGATGTCTCGAGAAGTCCCCAACAAAGTCGTGGATTAGCTGTCTAAGAGATGTATAATCAAGCTGGTGGTTCATCATTGTCTGATGAAGGACTCACTCTGAACCCCTATAGAATGCGATAATCTTGTTCTGATTCAATGCATTCTTGAGGATGAAGAATGGATATACAACTTAGAATAGAGAATCAAACACGTATTGAGATAGAATCGTAGTACTTTATTAATCCATAAAACTCAGTAGAGTTCCTCCCCTCAACCTAGGAGGTTTAGAAACTCATACTGATAGAAAAATACAATGGAATTCGAAAAGATGGCTTAAGGTCTCCTCTGTTATAAAAATTGTAAAAGTTCTCAAATAAATACTAGACTAATGACTAAGGATTTCATAAGAAGGGTAAAACAGTCTTTTAGTGATAAAATCCACTTCTGGGGCCTACTTGGTGGGTGTTTGGGATGAGCTTAATAGAGATCCATGTGCTAGGAGGTTTCTAAGGCATTGAACGCTGGCTAGGGGGTCCTTTATGGGCATTGGACGCTGGTCTCTTCTCCTTTGGGCACTGGACGCCAGAATAGGGCAGGAGGCTGGCATTGAACGCCAGTTTTGGGCCTTCAATTCTGGAGGAAAGTATGAACTATTATTCATTGCTAAAAAGCTCTGGATGTTAGCTTTCTAAAGCCGTTGAGAACGCTTGATTTGGACTTCTGTAGTTTCAGAAAAGCTCTTTCGCAAGAAAGGAGGTCAGATCCGGACAGCATCTACATTGCTTTCTCTTTCTCTGAATCAGACTTTTATTTCAACTCTTCAATTTCATCCAGAAAATACCTAAAATTGCATAAAAATACACAAACTCAAAGTAAAATCCAAAAATGTAAATTTTTCTCTACAACCAATTAAAACAAAATAAAACTCAAACAAAACATACTTAAACCATATGAAAATGATGGTAAAAAGCATATAAAATATCTGCTCATCAGAACACCAAACTTAAACTATTGCTTGTCCCTAAGCAACTAAAAACAAAGTTGGATAAAAAGAAGCTCAGTTTCAATAAATCTCAGAGTTTTCAATGAAGCTCAGTTTCAATTAGATATGTGGGACTTAGTGACATTTTGCTTCTAAATAGTTTTAGCATATCACTATCCATTGAAACTCAGAAGTGTTGGTCTCTTTAGGAACTTAGAATCTAGATGATATTATTGAATCTCCTAGTTCAGTTCTTTTTTATTCTTGAACACGGCTTTTTAGAGTCCTGGCTGTGGCCCTAAGCACTTTATTTTCCAGTATTACCACCGGATACATAAATGTCACAGACACTTTAACTAGGTGAACCCTTATGGATTGTGATTCAGCCTTTGCTAGAATCCCCAGATAGAGGTGTCCAGAGTTCTTAAGCACACTCTTTTTGCTTTGGATCATGACTTTAACTGCTCAGTCTCAACCTTTTTACTTGACACCTTCGTGTAACGACCCAACTTCCAGAACGTCATGATCGTACCGAAAGTAAGGCGTTACCAACCTGCTTTCCTTTATTAACTATTTACTATTGAGCCTTTAGTTCGATATCGCGATTTAGTTTTATAGAAAATTTCAGAAAATTTTGTTTTTGATAATCAAAATCATATATCAAACATTTCAAAGTAATAATAATCACATAATTATTAATAATAATATCTGTCATACAAAATATTTCAAATAAAACTTAGATACAAATCCTATCCCTCTGTATAAAATAAAAATCTTAGGCAATAAGGGCGAGAGAACTCTATGAAAGAAAATTAACTCACACTTAACTCATAAATAAATTCTATAATCGCCCCAGCTTCACACTGTGTCTTCGAACATGTGTCACTGAAAGGGTGAAAAATTTTGGGGTGAGAACAAACCACACGTTCTCAGTAGGGAATGGGAATGCCGTAAAAGTAATGAAATAGAATGCAAATAATTAACATACTCTAGGAAACTATATTTTTATCAAACTCTTATGAAAATACTATTCTTGGTTTTACTTTAACTAATTAGTTACCTCTTCTAAAGAAAATCTCTAAGCTCAAAACAAATTCCAAAATATAAAACTGGTCACATTAAGCATTTCTCAACCACACAATTAATTTTCAATCACAATGTCAAATCTTACTCATCATCATACATTCACCATCTAATAGTAGTAACAAAAGATTCAATTCAACACACAAACAAGTCACAGAAAGGCAAACAGCATAATCATAGGGAAGTACAACGAGCAAACCCAATCAAATGCAGATGCGCAAACAAGGATGATGCATGTCTAGCCCTAGTGCAGGTAATGAGCTCATCTGTCGGTTTCTACCCGCTCCCGACGTAACCCGAAGCAGCTGAAATGGGTATGGTTTTCCAGTCAGCATAGGTACAGTTCTCACTAACTGACGTATGCGTCATATCCTCTGTAAGCAGACTCTGCCTTACAGGTGACGGCATTCCAGCCGTGAATGAAATCATATTCTCTGTAAGCAATCCTTGCCTTACAGGTGCGGCATTCTAGCCGTGTATGAATTAATATCCTCTGCAAGTGATCCCAGGTTATCAGTTGCAGGTACAGCTCTCAATAGCTGTGTAACACTGGAAAACGTTCTGTGGTCATATCACTATCTATCTGACTGCCTTCACGCAGCAGATCATCACACAAATATCTCAGGAGTTGCCATAACGCAACAAATGAATAAACACATCTCTTGGGTTACCTCAAGCAACAAATAAATATCTCTTGGGTTGCCTCAAACAACAAATGACCTTTCAACAGGTCCTCTGCTTTTTATTCTCCTTTATAATCATAAATACACAAGCGGGACAAAACCCACGTCCTTGCCAACATTTTCATAAACTGAATACCTTTCCTCAAAAGAATCAATGTAATTATCATCATAAGTTATCATTCTCATTATCCATCTCCAGTTACATATTGTTAGACAATATCTCTCTTTTTCTTTGTTCAATCATGTTGTACAAACTTTACGACTTCCACTTTTGCAACCTCTTAACTCGAACCACTTTTAAAACTATTTTCTAGTTTAATTTTCTTTCAAAAGACTCAAGAAAATTATTTATTTTAAATTCGCTAAATACTTTTCAAAACATTACCCTCTTACTAAAAGTAACCAAATAAAACTCTTTTTTAAGTTTACTAACTTCCCAAAGACTCAAAAACCATTTCTCTTTATCATTCATATTCAAATATTATATAATCATTAAACTTTAAAAAAAATAATCCTTTATTTCAAACCCCAGGCATAACTCTCTTCATATTGAATAAATCTCAAAACATAACTTCTTTTATAAATAATTCAAACTCAAAACATAAACCTTTCCTTGGTAATTCAATTTCAAAATAATATAATTCTTTTCTTACCTAAATAAAATTTTTTTCATAATAAATTCAGCCCATACATAATACTTTAATCAATAGATAAAACTTAAATAACATAACTTTCCAAATCCAAACCTTCTAAAATAACTTTTTCAAGTAAAACCTCAGATTTTACAAAATTCCGGCGGCACCTCCCCTAAAACTCGGACTTAGCCACCCTTACGGGTTCCCTCTTTCTCAACAAATCACCAGCCCTTTTCTTAATAATTTTCAAACAGACAAATCTCAATCAATTAGATATCCGCTTTTCATAATAATTAGCAAATCAATCATACTCCACAATTTCTGCTAATCCATCAATCCAATCTCACCATTTCATATTTACTTTTCACTTATCATAAAATCCTTTTAAAATTAAACACAATCAACTAGTAATCCCAAAAAATTAGCCTTTCATAATTTTTAATTAATTCCATTTACTCTTTAGCAAAGTTACTATTTTGTTTTAAAAAGTCAGACTTGAAGAGAATGATTTGGTAATCAAACTTCAATCTTTTAATAGTTCTCAATCTTAATTCTAATTAATCATGACTCAACTTTAACAATCATCAAAGCCAATTCCAATTAGTCACAAGTTAATTTCACAGCCATTCCGATACATCAGATAACTAAAAATAACAAGAAGCACTTACTCTCAATAACCAGAATACAGCCACACAATTCAACTAATTCAGTATAATCACATAGAATTAGAACTTTTCAACAATTCCATCAAAATAAGAGAAAACAATATCAATTACAACTTCAAACACTCACAACAAAGCCCAAAGACATTCACAGCCATAACCTGAATTCAATAATCCAAATTTCACAACCTCAAACCAAGCTTATTTCTATCAATTAGTCTCTTATAACAGCAAAACCAATTATATTCACAACAGCAATCCAAACTAAATTCATCAATTATCCATTCAACAGCTGTTCAATAATTAACTCGGCATATTTCAGTTTAATAAGTTACACTAAATTAATCATTATTCACAGTAGCATCTAAGTTCAATCACAGCTCAGAATATTCACAACGACTAACTAATTTCAAATGCATTTCAAGTCATTCATGTTAATTAAGAAATTCTTAACCATTGTTAACCATTTGCACTTATCCAATAACTTTGTAGGCATTCTAAATTAAAAATGTTAAATCCCCTACCTCGGTGTCGCTACTTGCAGAAATCAAACGTGACGAACCCCTTTTTATTTTTCATTCACATCAGTAACGGTAGCTTCAACCTCCACCGGTGTTAACAGCAGCAGCTGCATCAACCAGACAACATCTCTGATGGTGACAGAGGCTCAGGCAGCTATGAGAACCAGGACCAGAAGCAGATCCGAGCAAGCTTCCCTTCCAAACCTCCAAAAGCAACACTAGTTCCAACAAGGCTCGACGGTGGTAGCGGCTGACTTCAGTGCTAGCGACACCGGGCAGAACGGTGACGGTAAAAGCTCGGCACGGTGGCTGGTCTTCAGCAGCGGTGGCAACAACAACGATGCCAGTTTCTCCTCTTCGTGTTCTTCTCTTCCTGTAGTAATTCCCGCATCAGCATCACAAGCCCAAAGAGCAGGGAGTGGCAGAGCTCAGCCACGTTGAAGCAGGGCAGCATAACGGTGGCCAAGCATAGCCCCTCAAACGGCGGCAGTTTCGACGAAAACGGCGCCGACGACGCGAGCACGGCTGGGCACGGTGGTTGAACCCCAGCTCAGCCTCCGAGCTCTCTGTCTCCTCTGTTCCCGAGTTCTATCTCTCTGACTTTGCTATAAGTGGCGGCGGCTGGCTCTGTGACGAGGACGACGGCGGCGCAGTGAGGGCGACGACGGCGACGCGACGGCAGCTACCAGACACGGCGCCTTCTCCCTCCCGATCTGGTTTGCGCTCGTCTCTCCCTTTCTCCCCTGGCTCCCTCTGCGAACGTCCTCTCCTCGCGAAATGGCGGCAGTGTCGCGGAGCTTCGACGACAGTGACGCGGGTAGCAGCTCGCGGGGCTGACGACGGCGACGGCGCAGAAACGACGGCTCTAGCAAGGCGGCTGGACGGCTCTCTCTCTCTGCGGTTCCATTTCCGACGACGGCTCAGCAGCAATGACCGGTGGTGACACGCGACGGAGGTGGCAACGGCGTCTCCCTCCTCTCTGATTCCAAGCCATCTGTTCTCCCTTTTCATTTCTCTGTTTCTTTCTTTTGTTTGCACGTGTTGTGTTTAGGAAGAAAGGGGGTGGGGTACGGCTGAAGGATGGTGAGGGTGGAAGAGTTAGGGTTTGAAATTAGGAATTAGGGTTTCTGATTCAATTTGGGAATTAGGGTTAGAAATTAGGGATTTTATAAAAGAATATGGATAGATATGAATAGATATGTTGATAAAATTGAAGAGTAGAGTAATTTTAAAATCAAATATACTCTCTTAAAAATATTTAGGAATATTATTTATCAACATATTGCTAAGTTCAGTCAATTATTTCTAATTTACATTATAAAATGAACAAGTTAATTATATTTTGTAAAGTACAATTTAAATTCAAATATCAATTTTCTAGATTAAATCATACAAATCTCTATTATTTTTCTATCTCTGAAACTTTAATTTCAATTTATAAAATAATTAATTATAATAAAATTGTACATAAATATTAATTGACTTAAACTTAAAGTATTTATAAATATCAATCTAATCATTTCTAATAAAATAATTTCTAGAAGTTCAAATTAATAACATAATTCATTTAAAATAGAATGTATTTAAATTAAATTATACAATTCTTTCTTATTTTTCAATTACCAAAATTATAATTTCAATCATACCAAATATCTAATAAAGTTTATATAAAAATTCTAATTAATTTAAACTTCAATTATCATGAAACTCTATTTAATCACCTTTAGCAAAATAATTTTCTTAAAATAAATCACAAATAACTAATTATTTGATTTTCAAAAACTAGGGTTGTTACACTTCGTACCACAAGCATATAGTTAGGGACACTTTTTAATTGAAGTGCTTAGGCCAAGATTTTGTTTCTTGTAGGCCTTCCTAACCATTGATGCTCAAAGCCTTGGATCCTTTTACCCTTGCCTTTTGGTTTAAAGGGTTATTGGCTTTTTGCTCTTGCCTTTTGGTTTAAAGAGCTATTGGCTTTTTTGCTTTTTATTTCGCATGCATACATATATTTTTTTCTTTTATTGCTTTTTTTTCTGCTTTTTCTTACTTCAAGAATCAATTTTTGGATTTTTTAGATTATCAATAATATTTCTCCTTTTTCATCACTCTTTCAAGAGCCAACATTCTTAATTCCAATTTTAAATATGTATTGTTCATTCATACATTCAGAAAATAAAAGCAATGCCACCACATCAAGATAATTGAACTATTCTTAAGATAAACTCGAAATTCATGCAACTTAATTTCTTTTTCAAATAAAATTTTCTTTTAAGTAAGGTGAGAGATATATGGAACATTGTATAACTTTAAGACATAGATAAAAATGATCATGCAATAAGAACACGAGAATAGACAATAAAGCATAATAGAAAACAGAAAAATAACATAAGAAAAGGGGATTAAGAGAACAAATCTGTAACGACCCAATTTCTGGTACGTCATGATCATACTAGAAACTAAGCGCTACCAACTTGTCTACCTATCTATTATCTATTATTTATTATATGAGCCTGATTCGTTGTTAAAAGCGTAGTTATTTTACGAGGTACTTGAAAATCGGGGTTGTTACATTCTACCCTCCTAAAAGAAATTTTGCCCTCAAAATTTCAGCCACGTGCAAGAATCCTTCTTCAAGCGGTCTATTTCCTTCAAGCCATCCTGATGAAGAGATCGGTCCGTTCCTTACAGCATCTAAATATCACATAGCCATGGCCTTGGAGATCATAACAGCTATAAGAATAGTTGTGCCTCTCACAAATTTGTCGTTCGGAACTCGATTAAACCATGCCTATTCATAGTCATTGAGGTCATATCCGCACTAAACAATCAATATTAAGGTGATCAGTCTTAATATCTCAAGTTAGGCACGAACATTCCCAAAATGAGCACTTATAGACATTCATGCCCAATGTATCTTAAAGATACCCTAACAGCATGAGACACACAAGCAGAGTATGCAATGAAGCATAGTCAGTCCACTCTCCAGGCTCTATTGGGAACGAACTGCTCTGATACCAAATTGTAACGACCCAATTTCTGGTACGTCATGATCATACTAGAAACTGAGCGCTACCAGCTTGTCTACCTATCTATTATCTATTATTTATTATATGAGCCTGATTCGTTGTTAAAAGCGTAGTTATTTTACGAGGTACTTGAAAATCGGGGTTGTTACAAAATCCACCTTAGTGATGGCGGCTACTATTCCTCGTTGAGGATCTAATGTAGTACTTGATCTCTTCAATATCACGCCCTTGTCTCTGTTGTTCTTCCCTCACAGCCCTTTGATCTTCTCTTACTTCGTTGAGGATGGTGGAATGCTCTTGATGCTCCAACCTCAATTGCTCTTTGCTCCATATTAGTGTTCAATTCTCCAAGAGAATTATGGAATTGGTCCCAATAACCTTGAGGAGAAAATTGTATCCCTTGAGGTATCCCAGGGATTTCTTGCTTAGGCGGTTGCACAGGCTCATGTGCATGATCTCTAGTTTGCTCCATCCTCTTCTTAGTGATGGGCCTGTCCTCCTCAATGAAGATGTCTCCCTCTATGACAATTCCAGCTGAATTGCATAGGTGACAAATGAGGTGAGGAAAAGCTAACCTTGCTTTGGTGGAAGGCTTTTCAGCTATCTCGTACAATTCTTGAGGTATCACCTCATGTACTTCCACCTCACTCCCAATTATGATGCAATGAATCATGATGGCTCTGTAAATGGTCACTTCTAACCGATTGCTAGTAGAGATGATAGAACGTTGGATGAATTCCAACCATCCTCTAGCTAAGGGCTTGAGGTCAAGCCTTCTTAGTTGAATGGGCTTGCCTTGGGAATTCCTTTTTCACTGTGCTTATTCCACACAGATGTCTGAGAGTACTTGATCCAGTTTTTGATCAAAGTTGACTCTTCTAGTGTAAGAATGTGGGTCTCCTTACAACAAAGGCAACTTGAATGCCAACCTCATACTTTCCGAACTAAAGTCCAAGATTCTCCCTCGGACCATGGTGCTCCAATTCTTGGGATTTGGGTTCACACTAATGTCATGGTTTTTCGTGACCCATGCATTAGCATAAAACTCTTGCACCATTAGGATCCCAACCTCTCGGATGGGATTGGTTAGGACTTCCCAACCTCTTCTCTGGATCTCTCTTTGGATTTTCGGATACTCATTTTTCTTAAGCCTAAAAGGGACCTCAGGGATCACCTTCTTCTCTGTCACTAGTTCATAAAAGTGGTCTTGGTGGGCTTTGGTGATGAATCTCTCCATCTCCCAAGATTTGGAGGTAGCGGCTATGGCCTTTCCTTTCTTCTTTCTAGATGATTCTCCAACCTTGGGTGCCATAAGTGGTAATGAAAAGTAAAAAGCAACGATTTTCCCACACCAAACTTAAAAGCTTTGCTCGTCCTTGAGCAAAAAATAAATAAAAGAGAGGAATGGAGTAGTAGAAGAAGAAAATAGATGGAGATGGAGGGAGAGAAGTAATTCGGCCAAGGGGTCTTTAGAGTGTATGGAGTGTGTGTATGAAGGGTTAGTAAGAGGGGGTATCTATAGGAGTGGGCTAGGTTAGGGTTCGGTCATAGGTGGGGTAAATGGGAGGAAAATTTGATTTTGAAGTGGGTGGGGGTTGGTGGGAGTTATGATGGTTTTGGGGAAGTGATATGGATGTGATTGGGCTAGGGTTTATAGGGAAGAGTGTATGGAGAAGTGTAAAAAAGAAGAGTGAAGAAGTGGGATAGGTAAAGATGCTGTGGGACCCACTGGTCCTGAGAGGTTAGGGAATTCAGATTCCCTGCCCTTCTTCATGGGCATTGAACGCCCAGCACTATGCTCTTGGCTGGCATTCAACGCCAACTATGCTGCCAATCGGGGCGTTGAATGCCCTGGCTCTGCCTCTAGCTGGCGTTCAACGCCAGTAGGACTGCCAATTTGGGCGTTGAATGCCCAGCCAGTGCTCCCTAGCTGGCGTTCAACGCCAGCAAGACACTCTATCCAGAGTGGTCTGTTTTCATTGCTGAACCTTTCTGTCTCTGTTCTAACTGCTTCACATGATCATGAACCTAAAGAAATAACTAAAGAAAAATAAACTTAAGAAATTAGAGGAAATAGAAATAACTAAATAAGGTTGGGTTGCCTCCCAACAAGCGCTTCTTTAACGTCACTAGCTTGACGGTTAGCTTCTTATGAAGAATGATATGGGCTCAGAATTTTGCCCCTTTTAGTGAACTTTCTTCCTGTTTTCTCATGAATGAGCTCCACATGCTCTAGAGACAGGACACGACTCACTGTATGTGGTATGACTAGTTTCTTGGTGAAGACAACTCTCATGCTAGGTGAGAGGCCTTCAGTGGGGACTTTCTTGTCCCTTCAGCCTTTAGGTACTTTCTTCTTAGTACCTTGGGTCTCAGTGCTTGTTGATGTCTGCCCAACACCAAACTTAGAATTGATGTTTAGGGGCTTGGTAAAGCCCTGCACTGAAAGAGATGGTTGGAACACTAAGTGTTGCACAATTATCTCTCTTTTTTTATAAGGAGAGTTGGGGTGAGGCATCTTGAACACGATGTGATCCTTCCCTAGTTGTAGAATCAGTTCTCCCTTAGCTACATCAATGATAGCATTGGCAGTGGCTAGGAAAGATCTTCCAAGGATGATGGATTCATCCTCATCTTCCCTAGTATATAAGATTATGAAGTTTGCAGGGATGTACAGGTCTTCAACCTTTACCAGTACATCCTCTACTAAGCCATATGCTTTCTTCATTGATTTGTCTGCCATCTCTAGTGAGATATTTACAACTTGTACCTCAAAGATTTCCAGCTTCTCCATTACAGAGAGTGGCATGAGGTTTATACTTGACCCTAGGTCACACAGAGCCTTCTCAAAGGTCATGGTGTCTATGGTGCAAGGGATTAGGAAGCGTTCGGGATCTGGAAGCTTCTGAGGTAGCTTCTGCTGTACCAAAGCATTAAATTCTTTGGTAAGCACTGGAGGTTCTTCCTCCAAATGCTTTGTACCAAACATCTTGGCATTCAGCTTCATGAGAACTCCTAGGTACCGAGCAACTTGCTCTTTCCTAGTATTCTCATCCTCATCAGAGGATGAGTATTCATTAGAACTCATGCACTGTAGGAGTGCATGCAAGGGAACCTTTATGGTCTCTACATGAGCTTTGTTCGAAATTTTCTGAGAGGTTTCTTTCGAAGTGTTGTACTTTGGCTTGTTGTAAACGCCTCCTTAGAATTTTCTCAGGTTCAGGGTCAGGATTAAAGAAAGACTCTTTATCTCTGTTCCTGATCATAAACAAGAAAAAGAAACCAAGAAAGAAGGAGAATGGGAGATCTATGTTCAAGAACAGAGGACTCCCTGTGAAATGTGAAGAAGAAAGGAAAGAAGAATAAAGATAGAATAAGGAAAAGAAGAATTCATCTATGAGGAGTAGAGAATTCAAAAATTAAGAAGCAAGAAAAGAAATAAAAATTAAAATATTTTTGTTTTTATTTTATTTATTAATAAAATTCAAAAATAGAAGCTAATTAATTAAAAAGATTTGAAAATTAATTAATGAATTTTTGAAAATAGAAGAGAGAGATAGAAGAGATTTTCGAAAATATGAGAAAGAAGAATTAGTTAGGTAGTTTTGAAAAAGAAGAGAGAGAAAACAACTAACTAATTAAGAAAGATTTGAAAACAAGATAAGATAGAATATTAGAAAAGATTTGAATTTAAAATTTGAAATTAGAAAAGATAAGATAGAATTTAAAAAGATTTGGAAAAGATTTGATTTAAATTTGAAATTAGAAAAGATAAGATAAGAGTTTGAAAAGATTTGAAAAAGATAAAGATTTTGAAATTTGAAATTTGAAATTTGAAATAAGATAAGATAAGATTTTTGAATTTTAAAGAAAGATAAAAAGATAAGATAGTAAATTGGTAAATATATCATTTTTGAAAAGATTTGATTTTGAAAAGATTTGAATTTTGAAATTTAAAACTAAGATAAGATAAGATAATGATTTGGAAATTAAAATTTGAAATTTTTGTTGATATTTTCGAAAATTAAGATAAAGATAAGAAAAGATATTTTATTTTTTTATTTTTGAATTTAATGAAAAAAGAGAAAAATAACAAAAAGACACAAAATTTAAAATTTTGAGAGAAGGACAAATAGGTCCCTGACCTTTTGCCCCGCGGACATTTTCGTCACTGACCATTGAGAAATACTTTTAAGTCCCTGACCTTCACAAAATTTGGATAGATCAGTCCCTCCGTCCAAATACCTCCGTCAGACCCAACGGAAAAGGCTGACGTGGCTCCCGTAATGCTTGTCACACGTACGCATCGCATGGAAAACTTCCCTTTCACGCGTACGCGTGGTTCACGCGTATGCGTCGCCATGAATTCAACAAATCTCCCCTTTTCTTCATCAATTCTCTACATTGCATGCTTTTTTCCATTTCTTTCAAGCCATTCTTGCCTTCAAAACTTAAAAGAAAGTTACAATGATGAAACTGCTCTCAAAGTTTAAGTAACATTTTTCGTCGATTTTTTTTCTTTTTCTTTTTTATTTTTTGCATCATCATAGCCTTGCCTTGTACATCAAAATGTTAATTTAGTATTCTTTTATATCGTACTCTTATTCCAGTACTCTCAATGATTTTATTCTTAATATTATTTTGGAATCCAACGTTTATGATTATATTATTACCTATGATTAACTTTTTATTTAATTTGTCTTTTTTAATGAGATCATAATTTATATTATAAAATAAAATTACACTAAAATATAGTACACGAGAATTATAATTATAAAAGAGAGTGCTAAAAATAATAAAAATTAAATATTTATCTTGATAATGATGGAAATAAATATAAAAGTTTTTTATGATTTTTTTATATAGATATTTTTAGTACTCTTAGTACTCTTTTTTAGTACGCTATAATTTTACTATTATTATTCTATCCAAAAAAATAATAAATAAAAAATGTATATAAACAAAAAAAATAAGAATAAAAAATAATAATATCCATAAGAGTGTACTAAAGAAAAATATTATAAAACAAAGCAACAAAATTAATCATATGAACAATGAAGTACAAAATTGGGAGATAGAAAATAAATTTCAATCTAACGTGAAAATGTAAACGCAAAAGCTATCATTTTTAGCTTTGGCTAAACTTAGGTTGAAGAGCAGAATTACGTTTACGTTCAGAAGAAGAAAAAATAGCCAAACTAAAAAGTAAAAATTTAAAAAAATGTGGAGAATTCATGAAGGAACGGGGATTTGTTAAATTCATATCGACGCGTACGCGTGGGTCACGGGTACGCGTGAGAGGGAAGTTTGCCAGGCGACGCGTACACGTGACAAGCATTTTCCGTTAGGAATTTGGACAGAGGGATTGATCCGTCCAAATTTTGTGAAGGTCAGGAACTTAAAAATATTTTTCAATAGTCAGGGACGAAAATGTTCGTGGGGCAAAAGGTCAGGGACCTATTTGTCCTTTGCTTAATTAGATCTAAGGACACTACTAGAAAATTTTAAAGAAAAATACAATGGGACACCAAACTTAAAAAATTTTAGATCTAAACAAGAAGAAAAACAAGAACACTTTGAAGATCAAGAAGAACACCAAGAACAAAACTCAAAGAATTCAAAGAAAACAAGAACATGCAAAAGACACGAAACTTAAAAATTTTGAAAACCCAAGACACAATTTTCGAAAATTTTAAAAGAAAAGATTCAAGAAGACACCAAACTTAAAGATTGACACAAGAATCAAACAAAAGACACTATTTTTGAAAAATTTTTGAAAAAAGAAATAAGAAATTTGAAACCTTAACAAGAACAAGAACAAAAGATTCAAACAAAAGATAAAGATTAATAAAGAAAAGAAAAAGTTTTGAAAAAATTTTTGAAAAAAGAAAACAAGAAATAGGCAAGACTCAAAGTAAGAAAATCAAAAGAAAATACATAGCCAAAAATAGAAAAGGTTTTGAAAAAATTTTTGAAAAGAAAAATAAAAGATTCAAAACAAACGTAAAAAGTACCTGATCTAAGCAACAAGATAATCCGTTAGTTGTCCAAACACTAACAATCTCCGGCAACAGTGCCAAAAACTTGGTGCACGAATTTCCACACTTCGTACAACTGAACCAGCAAGTGCACTGCGTTGTCCAAGTAATACCTGAGTGAGTCAGGGTCAATCCCTCGAGGATTGTGATTTGAAGCAAGCTATTGTTATCTTGTAGATCTTAGTCAGGCAAATAGAGAAGTTGGTTGATTGTTTAAAACTCATGAAAGTAAAATAAATAAAATGTTACTTGGTTGATGTGTTTGCAATGATAGGAAGACGGTTAAGGCTTGGAGATGCTTTGTTCTTCTGGATTAATCCGGTCTTACTGTCTATTCCAACTGTGAATGATTTCTTCTATGGCAGGCTGTAAGTGATCAACGTCTTTATTACAAGATCGCTAATGCTCCTCCAAATCTAAACCCCAGGGTTAGTGCGGATCCATTCTGATTGAGGGTGAAGCTTCTGCAGTTCATTCTCTTTTGTGATCCTACTCAAAATACCACAGACAAGGTCGAATCTTCCGAATCAGAGGATGTTGTGCCTTTGGTTCTAGCCTTTACCACAAAGACTCTAATCTCCCCATACCTCGGCTAAACTGATGTCTCGAGAAGTCTCCAACGAAGTCATGGATTAGCCGTCTAAGAGATGTATAATCAAGCTGGTGGTTCATCATTGTCTGATGAAAGACTCACTCTGAACCCCTGTAGAACGAGATAACCTTGTACTGGTTCAACGGATTCATGATGATGAATAACGGATATACATCTTAGAATAGAGAATCAAACATGTATTGAGATAGAACAGTAGTACTTTATTAATCCATAAAACTCAGCAGAGCTCCTCCCCTCAACCTAGGAGGTTTAGAAACTCATACTGATAGAAAAATACAATCGAATTTGAAAATATGGCATAAGGTCTCCTCTGTTGTAAAAAGTGTAAAAGTTCTCAAATAAATACTAGACTAATAACTAAGGATTACATAAGAAGGGTACAACAGTCTTCTAATGCTAAAATCCACTTTTGGGACCCACTTGGTGGGTGTTTGGGCTGAGCTTGATTGAGATCCACGTGCTAGGAGGCCTTTAGGGCATTGACCGCTGGCTAGGGGGTCCTTTATGGGCGTTAGACGCTGGTCTCTTCTCCTTTGGTCGCTGGACACCAGAATAGGGCAGGAGGCTGGCGTTGAACACCAATTTTGGGCCTTAAATTTTGAAGCAAAGTATGAACTATTATATATTTCTGGAAAGCTTTGGATATTAGCTTTCCATAACCATTGAGAACGTTCCATTTGGACTTCCATAGCTCTATAAAATCTCTTTTGAATGTAAGGAGGTCAGATCCATACAGCATCTGCAGTGCTTTCTCTATCTTTGAATCAGACTTTTGCTCCAGCTCCTCAATTTTAGCCAGAAAATTCCTGAAATTGCATAAAAACACACAAACTCAAAGTAGAATCCAAAAATGTGAATTTTTCACTAAAACCTATGAAGACATAATAAAACTCAAACAAAACATACTAAAACTATATGAAAATGATGGCAAAAAGTGTATAAAATATCCGCTCATCAGTTCACTAGCCTTAGTGTCCATAAACATTACATATTACATAAAAGAAACTGAGACCATACCTTGACCGATTTCCAGAATGCATCAAACATCAAAACGAAGCCACCAAGCTCGATCCAAAGCCTCAACCCAACTCCGACAAAGAACCAAAACTTAATCTAGCATCATAAAACATGCCAACATCAACCCTAATGTTCACAAAATAACTAAATACGAGGGTTTAGTGAAACCTTACCTTAACCATTAGGGATAAAATCCAACAATATTCCAATGCTAGATCACCCCTAAACAAACAAAATCACAAAATCTACCCAAAAACAAGAACTCAAAAATGTGAAAATACTAGGGCTGAAATCTGGAGTGCAATTTTAGCAATATTACAAACAAATCCTAGCTAGAAACAAAGAGCTCGATGATAGCATCGTGTGGCTGCAAACGACTTGTCAATCGAAGCTCCGTAGCTCAAGTTATGGCTCCCGGAAGGTGACAATGAATAGTGACACCCCGTTTCTTTTCCCTCCTCTCTCAATCCGAGTTTCTCGCTCTCTTTGTGGTGAAAAATGAGCTGAAAGCTCATTAATTGCACTTATATATGTTGGGCCTTGGGTCTGGTTTGGGTCCGGTCCAACCCGTTAGTATTTTTGGTCCGTTTGGCCCACTTTGGACTAAAACTTTTAAGATTAGTGCCCGGTTTTCAATTATAAATTTATTTTTGTCATTTCAAAACAATAAATTTAATTCCAAAAATCTTATTTTTCAAAATACGCGGTACCAGACAGACTAGAGCCGGTACTGCCAGCTTAAGCACCGATACGCATTTTTACAAAAATTTACCGCAAAAGATACATTTTCCAACTCATTTGAATTTATTGAATTCAAATTTCACCTTTATATTTTCAAATTAAAACTTTTAAATTTTGAATCTACTTCGAGCACTTAAAAATTATTATTTTATTAAAATAGTTATGCCAGTTCTTACATTCTCCCCTCCTAATAAAATTTTTGCCCTTGAAAATTCGAATTACGTGATATATCCTCCTCAAAGCGTTCTACCGTGTCAATGTTCTCTCTCACCTTCCGCTGCGTCACTTTGATTATCGTCATTAAGGATCCGAGATTTTTCCTTAAACCAAATACTGATTTGTAACATTTTCCAAAACCTTCAAAACAAGTTCAATCTAAACCTTTTTAGTGTCAAAATTTTTTCAAAAGACTCAAAAATCATTTATTTTTAAATCAATTACTTTAAATCATGATTTTTCTTAAATCTGTTAAAATCCTTAAATCATATCCTTTCAATTTGAATCCCTTTTGATGAGTTAAATTACAAAATAAAAGCACAAATTAACAAAATCATAAAATAAAACTCACTTTTCTTTTAAGCCGTATCATTTAAAACAAGAGTTTCCAACGTAGTTTCAAAACCAAATTTCGAAATCATTCTAAAATTTAAAACTTTTTCAACAAGGTTCAAGGCTATACTGGTTAGAAATTAAAAATCATAAATAAAATTGCAAAAGAAACAGTCGGCACTTCTCTTGCCACCAGTGCTGAGCCTCACCCATCAACTGATATGCCGCAAATTCCACGAACTGGTTTTTCCGGAACATGCTGATCCCGTAACACATAGGCTAGGTTAGTCAATCCTCACTACCTCTCCATTAACGTGATCGATCTCATCCGTGAGTTTGTCATTCGGGTTTCCTTTCCACACCAAACAATTGATACCAAGGTGATCAGACTCAATATCTCAAGCTCAGTGCTTCAATTATCCCCAAAGGTACTCACAAACAACCATGCTATGCATATCAAGCAGATAACCTAACTAGCATGAAAGAAAAATGACCTAGAGTGTGCAACGAAGTACAATCGGTCCATCCCTCAGGCTTATAAGGACGAACTGCTCTGATACCACTAAATGTAACATCCTGTTACCCTAAGCCTTACCTCTAACCATAAAGCAAAGAATAACAAAGTGCCACGACAGTTCTAAAGCTTATAATATATAATATATGTCCAAAAATAGATATAACTAGAAGCCCGATGAAGGAATAAAGCTCAAAGTCGCATAAAGCAGAATTACGAAATGTGAAGCGTTCATACACGATAACTAAACATGTAGGCACGGAAAGAACAAGACATAATATAGTGCCCGCCACACTTCATAATCAAAAATCGAATAAAAGGGAATCCTTGACCTTCTATCTAATTCTCTGATGTAACAAGAAAGGGAACCCTCAACCCTGCAAGTCCATCACAATAAGAGAGAAAATCCTTCATCCTCACATTGTCTAACTGCTTAACCCGGAGCAAGTAAGATAAACCACAACCCTTGCTTCTTACCAAGGTATTTCAATCTCAACCCAGAACAAGTGGGACAAAGCCACAATCCTTGCATCTTGCCCAGGCAATTAATCAATAATCATTAATCGATTCCCAATTAGAATAATCGTAATCACAATTTAAAATCAGGTTCAATCATAACCACAACCTTAACCAATTTCATAATTCATCATAACCCCATTCACATACAGATATATGTATAATTGGAGGAAATTCTCAACCTCCCCAATTCACGAGTGAGATTAAACTACCATCCTCACATCACACTGTAACCACGAACAAGTGGGATGGAACCACCGTCCTTGTCCGGTGCAGGTGCCAAAATAATTATCAAATCAACACGTAAGCAAGATAACACCCAGACCTTGCCACGCAAGTGGGACAAACCTTCGTCCTTGCCAATCTAACCATTTAGGCCACAATTAATCAATATCAATATCTTTTTAGCAATTTCATAAATTATCAACTGCATTATTCATTATCAATTTATGAATTTCATTCTCTCATGAGTGGGATAACACTACCATCCTCACTACGAGTGGGATAAAATCACTATCCCTGCATAATAGTTTACGCACTAAGCAAATGGGATGATACCACCGTCCTTGCCAGGCAAGAAATTAATGTCACATCTTAAATCAATTTAAAATTTCATCCACTCTTGGAAGATTCAACATAACATAACCCCGTTCATTTATTAACTACTCAATCTCATTATTCAGTGAGCGGGATAAAACCACCGTCCTCACCGTGGGCGGGATAAAACCATCATCTCCAAACATTTCTTCCAGTTAACTATGCGTTTAGTCTGATAATAGTTTAATTTATTTTATTATAATCCTTTCTAGTGTATTCAAGGCTTAATAATCAGTTATTTAACTTCACCCAGGGAAAAATAGGGGTTATAAACATGTTGGGGAGGTTGAATAGTTCAAAAATAGTATTTTGGCTGAAAATGGGTAGTTGTGCATACGCATGCCTCGTGTGTATACGTGGAACATGAGTCTGGTTCGAGAAAATTAACATTTGTGCGTATGCACAAATCCAGGGTCCGTACACGCAGAACCTCCCTCTGCTCCAAACTCTGCAAAATCTGCTATTTTCAATTTCAAACCCCAATTTTTAAATGTTTATAACTTTTTGTACAATTATCCATTTTCCTCTATTCTTGGACGATTTTAAAGCTCTCATCATCATCTTTAATTTAAGATATGTTTCGCTCAATTCTGAGTGCCAAGTTATTACCCATTGAAGTTGGTCAAAATTACTAAATTACCAAATTTTTTTGCCTCATTTAATTTTGCAAATTCTCAAACCTACTTCATTTAAAACTATTCATAGACCAATTCTTAGACCTCCTCTACACTCAATCCTCAATTCCAAATCACATGCTAGCCATTCAAGACCCAAACCACCAATTCCAACTCAATTAACCCTCTAATTAATTGACAATAACATCAACCAATGTTTCACATACCAATTCATAACAAAAGCATAATCAAACTAATTCACACAATTCCACAATCACAATTTTACCTTTCCAACACCTTAAATGAGGCTCATAACTTACCATAAGGGTGTACTTTATCCAATCATGGCCTCCGGCCTAAATTCTCATATCGTAGCCCTTCATAGGCAATCAAACACAACATTCATCAATTCAATCATACATATACACATCACAATATGGCAATGTCACTAACTTACCATAACTTACCAACTAGGGGATATCTCACCCTATTATGACCTACGGCCCAATTTTTATACCAATTTCCATAATAGGCTATCAATCCACCATTTTGTAACAACCCGAATTTTTATTCCAACGCGATATTTTTCAAAAAATGTTATTTTCAGTAATTAGTTTTATTTCGATGAGTCAATTCCGAGTTTCGAAGTAAAATAAATGATAATATAATTTTATTATTATGTTATTAATTTATTTTATATGCTATAATTATAATAGAGCCTAGATAATAATATTATTATTATTATCAAGTCCGATATTTATCGATTTTAGTAATTATCGGTATTTCTTGATGAGCTTAGAGTTGCTAATGCCTCATCAAATATCTTTCATCCTTAAGTTACTAATGTTATTTATAAAAAATCTAATTTGATAAAAGTGTTCGTATCTTCTTTCTCTATATGTTGGCTTCACTTTTGTTCGGCAAAAGTTGATAGTGACGTAGCTCCTCTTCTCTTTAAGTTCGGCCAATTGGAGTTCTAGGAGGCACAGACAATTTCTGTTGTTTTGATTTCTTATGGAGGTAGCTTTAGGTAAATTTTCACCGATTAAATATTATATTTGATAAGTAAATTGATATTATAATTGATTATTGATTGAATTTGCTTGAGATTATGTTAAATTTTTATAAAACTTTGATAATTGGTGATTGATGATGGTTCGGTCAGGTAAGAGCAGCCCAAATCGTGATGCATTGATGAAATTTGGGTTGTTACAATATTTAAAATTAAGTAAAATTTGATGAGGTTTAAGTGGCTAAGTGATTACATAAAAGTTACGGCGAATCGGTAACCGTAAAACTCAAAACCAGATTAAGACTTAAATGTATATTTTGAAAAGAAAATCAGAAGGGTTTTGGTTCTTTGTGAAGAGAAGAAATAGCCATGAAGAATTATTTTTGGAGGATATAAATATATTTTTATGAAAATATTGAGTTTAATATTATAATTATATAAGTTTTCGGATAATTTGGGTAATAAATAAAGTCCAGGGATAAAACGGGATTTTTTATTTTTATAAATAAAATAAATATTAAATTTACCAAAATAAATAATATTGGAAGAAATTACCGAAATAAATTCCCTTGCATGTAAACGAGATGGCATTGCACGTATCTCGTTTACACTGTAAACGAGATATGACACGTAAACGTGACACGTGTATATCTCGTTTACAGTGTAAAAGAGATACGTGCAATGCCATCTCGTTAACACTGTAAACGATATATGATTCGTATACCCCTATATATAGAAGTCGTTTACAGCCGACTTCCAGGCCCCAGTTTCACTTTCTCGACATCTTTCCCCTCTCTTTTAACCCTTTCTGACTATACCTATGATCCAACCGGTGATGGCATGTCCAGTAGGGAATGACGGGGACATAAATAGGCTGAATGAGACGACACATTATGCCGGGGCGGCCGACTTCGAGGTTAGTTTCGTTATGGTTGTTAAATTATTTTTATTATGGCATTGTTAGAGTATTCACGTGGATCTGGAAGAACAAAGAAAAAGACGAAGAGATGAAGATGCTGGACGAGCTGAGCGATCACCTCGTACGCCAGAAAAACATGTCCATATGATACACGGAGGATTTGCAGGAGGTGGAATCTCCAAATCATCCCGCAAAAGATACCTCAAAGAAGTATATCATATCGAAGGGAAGGAGAAAGCACCCGACATCCCTGCAATCACGTTCACCAAAGAAGATGCATCTGGTATCATCTCAGGACACGACGATCCCATGGTCATCACCATCATACTGGAAAACGCCAATCTCCACCGCACATTAATAGACCAAGGGAGTTCTGCCGACATCTTATTCAAAACTGCCTTCGACAAACTCGGCTTAGAAGAAAAAGAGCTTAGAGCATACCCGAACAGCCTGTTCGGACTAGGAGATACCCCAGTACAACCAATGGGATACGTGTCACTACATACAACCTTCGGAAAAGGGAACCAATCTAGAACACTCAAGATAGACTACATTGTGATCGACGTGAGTTCAGCCTACAATGCCCTAATAGGTCGGACAACACTAAACCAACTCGGCGCAATAGTTTCGACTCCATATCTATGCATGAAATTCCCAACTACAGAAGGGATAGCTACGATAAAAGCAGATCAAAAGATGGCACGCCGCTGTTATAACGAAAGTCTAAACCTCAGAGGTAGAGGAGAAGAGTTCCATACAATTGAGCTTGGTGGAGTTCAGAGACGTGAAGAACTCCATCCATAACCTGAAGGAGAAATAGAGAAAGTTCAGATCGGGGATACCTCGGACAAAACAACTAATGTTGGCATGATCCTGAAGGGAGACACAAAAGAATTACTAGAACAGTTCTTACGAGATAATGTCGATCTCTTCGCATGGAAAGCTGCAGACATGCCAGGCATAGACCCCAAGCTAATGAGTCACAAGTTGGCGGTCTATCCAAGATCTCGGCCGATACAGCAAAGACGAAGAAAAATTGGGCCAGAACGATCCCAAGCTGTGGAAGAACAGGTACAAGCATTACTGGAGGCAGGATTCATAAGAGAAGTCAAGTACCCACTATGGCTAGCTAACGTCGTCTTGGTGAAAAAATCAAATGGGAAATGGCGAATGTGCACCGACTACACCGACCTCAACAAAGCCTGCCCAAAAGATCCTTACCCACTCCCAAGTATCGACGCTCTGGTAGATGCTTCATCCGGATATAGATACCTCTCGTTTATGGATGCATATTCCAGATACAACCAAATTCCCATGTATCCACCAGATCAAGAAAAGACCTCGTTTTTTATGCCAAAAGTAAATTACTGCTACATTGTAATGCCTTTCAGTCTCAAGAATGCGGGAGCTACGTATCAAAGGCTAATGAATAAAGTCTTTTCAGATCATATCGGAAAGATCATGGAAGTCTACGTGGACGACATGTTAATAAAGACACAAAGTGAAGAGACATTATTGTCCGACCTGGCCCAAGTGTTCGACACTATAAGGAAGCATGACATGCGCCTCAATCCCGCAAAATGCACTTTTGCAGCAGAAGAAGGCAAGTTCTTGGGTTTTATGCTCACACAAAGAGGAATTGAGGCAAATCCGGATAAATGCCAGGCCATACTCAACATGAAAACCCCAACTTGTGTCAAAGAAGTACAACAACTCAACGGGAGGTTAGCGGCCTTGTCCAGGTTCCTAGCGGGATCAGCGATAAGATCCCTTCCTTTCTATGCCACTCTAAGGAAATGAAAGAACTTCGAGTGGACAATGGAATGCGAGCAAGCCTTCCAGGATTTTAAAAGTTTCCTGGGACGACCACCTATCCTAACTCGACCACGAAAGGAAGAGCCACTCGTATTGTACCTTGCGGTAGGAAGTCAGGCAGTAGCCTCAGCACTAGTTCGAGAGGACGACAAAGGGCAACAACCTGTATACTTCATTAGTAAAGCGCTGCAGGGATCCGAGCTGAACTACCAAAAAAATAGAAAAGTTTGCCTATGCTCTCATACTGACATCTCGACGACTACGCCCGTACTTCCAGGCTCACACCATTAAGGTCCGGACCGACCAGCCCATAAAAGGGATACTGTAGAAAATAGATCTAGCAGGCAGAATTTTACAATGGGCAGTCGAGTTATCCGAGTTCGACCTCCAATATGAAGCTCGAACAGCCATCAAATCATAATACTTGGCCGACTTCATTGCAGAATTCACAGATAACCTGAAAACCCCCCACAGAATAGAATCTCTACGTGGACGGGTCTTCAAATAAGACTGGAAGTGGCGCAGGTGTGATAATAGAAAGCAACCAAGGAACCTAAGTTGAGCTTTCCCTCAAATTTGGGTTCTCGGCCTCAAACAACCAGGCAGAATATGAAGCGTTACTAGCTGGTTTGAAGCTGGCTAAGGAGATTGGAGCTCAAAAACTCAACATCTTCAGCGACTCAAAAGTAGTCACCTCACAGATAACAGGGAGTTACCAAGCCAAAGATCCCACCATGAAAAAGTATTTGGATATAACCAAGGAACAGCTCGGATAATTCGGGAAATATAAGATCTGCCACATACTCCGCGAACAAAATGCCCGAGCTGATGCACTCTCAAAGCTAGCCAGCACCAAACCAGGGGGCAACAATAGAAGCCTCATCCAGGAAATGCTACAGAACCCGTCAATCTCGGAAGCAGAAAAAGTCCTAGCTATAACAAGTCAGGATCAAGGATGGATGACCCCCATAATTAATTACCTCAAAAAAGAAACACTCCCCACAAATGAGAAGGAAGCAAAGAGGTTAAAACGGGAGGCTCAGTACTACACCATCATAAACAACACGCTATACAAAAGAGGGATTTCAATACCATTGTTAAAATGTGTGCCGACCTCTAACACAAGGGAAGTTTTAGAGGAAGTACACAGCGGTATTTGTGGCAATCATCTCGGGGCACAAGCTCTCACCAAAAAGGTACTTCGGGCGGGATTTTACTGGCCAACTCTACAAAAAGAAGCTACAAAATTTGTAAATACATGTCCCCTATGCCAGAAACATGCCAACTTTCACATCGCCCCGCCAGAAGAGCTCATCAGCGTAACTTCACCTTGGCCATTTGCAAAATGGGGACTCGATCTTCTTGGACCCTTTTCCCAGGGATCAGGACAAATCAAATTCCTCATAGTCGGAGTAGACTATTTCACAAAGTGGATTGAGGCAGAGCCCCTAGCCAACGCCACTGCTCAAAGAAGCCGGAAATTCCTATATAGGAACATTGTCACGAGGTTCGGGGTTTCATACTCCATCACCACAGACAATGGCACTCAATTCACAGATGCAGGCTTCAGGAAATTAGTAGCCGACTTGAACATAAAGCACCAGTTCACCTCCGTCGAACATCCTCAAGCCAATGGGCAAGCCGAAGCTGCCAACAAAGTCATATTGGCTGGGTTGAAACGGAGACTGCAAGATGCGAAGGGAGCTTGGGCTGAAGAACTTCCACAGGTCCTATGGGCATATCGAACTACGCCACATTCCACCACAAACGAATCACCGTTCCAATTAGCGTACGGAGTGGAGGCAATAATCCTAGTAGAGGTTGAGGAAGGGTCGCCTAGAGTAGTCCACTACAATGAAGAAGCCAACTCTCAACTTCAAAGAGAAGAACTCGACCTACTTCCGGAAATCCAAGAAAGAGCTCGGATCAGGGAAGAAGCGCTAAAGCGCCGAATGGCTTCAAGATATAATCAAAAGGTAGTGCCAAGAGATTTCGCGGAGAATGATCTCATCCTAATCCAAAATGATATTGGAACAACTCGACCCAGAGAAGGAAAGTTGGCAGCAAACTGGAAAGGACCCTACCGAGTCATAGAAGTACTTGGGAAGGGCTACTACAAACTGTCCAAACTCGATGGACGAGAGCTTCCCAGATCGTGGCACGCCTGCAACCTAAGAAGGTACTATAGCTAGAATAGGTAAAAGATCTCATCATAGGATGCACTCTTTTTCCTGAAAAGGTTTTTTAATGAGGCACCAAGTTGAGATCCAGATATTATCCGACTTAAAAGGATGAAAAAATCCAACATGTATATATTTGCACTTTCTATTGAATAAAAAATAATTTAGATATTCTACAAATTCTCAAGACGCATTAATCTGAAGCATTCATCGTCCGATTATAAAGCAACAGATCGGCAGAAAGTGAAAAACAGATTCACTACACGATCACGATAAAAGACCAATAAAGATGAAAACACGATTCATCTAAAGGTCGACCAAAGAAAGACAGAAACCACCTTCTACAAATCGGCAAAGATGAACACAGAATAATGCAAGAAGTTATCGAAAGTGATCCGAAAAAAGAACCTGACGAGGTCTTATGGATTGCTAAATAATAACTTAAATACTGGCCGACGTTGAGAAGTCAGACCAAGTCAACCCAAGTTATCAGCAAATCCCTGGAAAGAGGTCTGGCCAACCCTATAAAAGAGGAATTGCTATAACTTAGAAGAGATCGACATAAAGAAGTCGGTCTCCTACAAAAAACAAGTTATAAAAGTAATTCCTGAAAGAGACCTGACAAAGGTCCAAGAAAGAGGATTACAAAATAACTTAGAAGAGATCGACGTAAAGAAGTCGGTCTCCTACAACAAACAAGTTATAAAAGTAATCCCGGAAAGAGACCTGACAAGGGTCCAAGAAAGAGGATTACAAAAATAACTTAGAAAGAGGACGACATAAAGAAGTCGACCTCCTACGAAAAGTTATAGAAGTAATCCCTGAAAGAGACCTGACAAGGGTCCAAGAAAGAGGATTACAAAAATAACTTAGAAAGAGAACGACGTAAAGAAGTCGACCTCCTACGAAAAGTTATCCCTGAAAGAGACCTAACAAAGGTCCAAGAAAGATGATTACGAAATAACTTAGAAGAGATCGACATGACGAAGCCGGTCCACTACAAAAATAACTTGGAAAAGGACGACGCAAAGAAATCGGTTACGGATAAAATACAAGTAAGAGCAAGCAAATACGAATTGGATCCACGCATCTACGACCTCCAAGTACAAAGCAGTTCAAAGAGGCCGAGCAGCAAGGCTCCAATATTCTAAAACCCGGAAAGGTGCCAAGACAAGTGCAAACAAGCATGCTATAGAATACAATACTATAAAGCTTTAGGGTCAAGCCCAAAAGCTTGAAAACTACTTGTTTTTTAAAACAAAAGTTGCTAAACAAGCAACCAAAAGGAGTACCAGCAGTCAGCAAAATATTCAACTATACAAAATAAAGAGTTTTAAAGCCCACAAGCCGGGCCAACTACGGAAATATCCAAAGAAAACTCAGCTAAAGATTAGAAGACTTTTTAGCAGCATTAGTCTGGGGTGAAGGAGGGCGAGCCTGGAGAGGCACAGCATCCACGGTACCATCATCCCGGTTCAAGATCTGAATGTCCGGATCAGAAACAGAATGACCAACCTCAACCGGAGGAATCGTAGAAGAGGGAACCTTAGCAGAAAGCACAGGGGGAGGATCAACATTATCATCATCTTGGTCGTCGGGGACAATCTTACCATCCCTCACAACACTGTCCAAGCTAAAGAGAGTAAGGTCAACCTCAGGAGCAAGAACTTAAACTTGCTCTTTTAGATTATCATAGGAAGCATTCACGCTGCCGACGAGGTGACCTTGAAGCTCGGAATAGTCTACTCGGGCAGACTCCAGCTCCTCCCTCAGACGCACCACCTCCCGATAAGATGTAACGTAACTGTCCTTATGCCTCAAAGCCGTGTCCTCGGCCAACCGCACAGAAGCCGCCAGAGCAAGGGAACTCGCCTTTTCGTTCTCCAGATCCTTCTCCAACTTGGCTACCTTTACCTCAAGCTCTTCCTTCAGGCCCTTCATCCGGTCGAACTCCTGTTTAGCCTCCTCCATAAATTCTTTGGTGGCATGGAGAGGAAGATTCTGAGCAGTTCGGTACAGGGCAGCCCCCATATATGCCATTTTAACACTGTTTCGGGTCATAAAATCCAGATGGCGAAGGATTGATACATCATCCATGGTGAGGGCACCGTAGGGACCGATTTGCTGATCTACGAACTCGATTGCATTAAAATCAAGAGCGTCAAGGTTTAAAGGCTCAATTGTTTTTTGTTTCTTGTTGGGAGGAGCACCAGAAATAGTGGCAGAAGTCTGTTGGCGTTCTCTTGACACTTGTGACATTTTCTCACAAATTCCTTAGAGTCTTTCATCATTGATGGCCAGTAATACCCAGCTCGGATGAGCTTCCTTGCTAGGGCTTTGCCCCCGATGTAGTAGCCGCAGCATCCCTCATGGACTTCTTTAAGTACGTAGTCCGTCTGATCGGGATGCAGGCACTTTAATAGAGGTTGGCTGAGTCCCTTTCTGAACAGTTGTCCCTGTATGGTCGTATATTTGGCAGCCTTCCTCCTTAACGTTTTGGCTGCTTTCTCATCGTCAGGTAGTTTGCCATGTTCCAGGAAGTTTGTGATGGGGTCCAACCAAGAGGGGCTTGATTTCGCCAAATGTAGGGCAACCGTTGGCTCCTTTACCATGCCCTGGATGAGAGACCGGTTGCCCGCTCTCGGCTTTGTGCTTGCTAGCTTAGATAGGAGGTCTGCCCGTGTGTTCTTCTCCCTCGGAACGTCTTGGACCGTTACCTCCTAGAACTGCCTGGTCAATTCTCTAACCTTTTCCAAATACTTTTGCAGCAGTGGGTCTCTGGCTTGATAGCTTCCGTTCACTTGTGAGGTAATGACCTGTGAGTCGCTGCACACTTCCAGCCTTGTCTCCCCGACTTCCCGGGCTAGGGCTAGTCCACCCAAGAGGGCTTCGTATTCCGCTTGGTTATTCGATACGGGAAATTCAAACTTGGTCGACTGCTCGTATATGATCCCAGTCGGGCTCTCTAAGATGACCCCTGCACCCCCGGACGTTTGGTTGGAGGCCCCGTCTACATGGAGCCTCCACCGTGTGCGCATTTCCTCGGGTGGGTCCCCTGTTACCTCTACTAGGAAATCTGCCATCGCCTGCGCCTTGATCGCATGTCGAGGCTCATACTGCAAGTCATATTGGGAGAGCTCGATGGCCCAGGTCATCATCCTTCTTGCCAAATCAGGTTTTTGGAGCACTTGGCGAATCGCTTGGTCCGTTCTCACGACGACACGGTGGCCCTAAAAGTATTGTCTCAGCCTTCGGGAGGAGGTTAGGAGCGTCAGCGCCAGTTTCTCCAGTTTGCTATACCTCAGCTCTGCTCCTTGTAGCGCCCTTCTTACGAAGTAGATCAGTTGCTGAGCCTTCCCTTCTTCTCGTACCAGCACCGCTGCAAGCGCTTCCTCCGTTACGGCTAGGTAGAGGTAGAGTGGTTCTCCGGCCTTAGGCTTCCCGAGCACTGGAGGTGTTGCTAGGATTTCTTTGAAGTGGTTGAATGCTTCCTCACATGCAGGAGTCCATTCGAATGCTATCCCCTTTTTCATCAGATTGAAGAAAGGAAGGACTTTTGCTGCCGATGCACCGAGGAAACGGGATAACGCAGTCAACCTTCCTGCCAATCGCTGGACGTCTTTGATACAATCTGGGCTCTTCATCCGGAGGATCGCTTGGCACTTTTCAGGGTTGGCTTCTACCCCTCTTTGGGTTATCATGAACCCTAGGAACTTCACGGCCTCCATGGCAAAGTCGCACTTGAGCGGGTTGAGCCTCATGCCGTATTGTCGGAGGGACGCGAACACGCCCCCAAGGTCGCTTAGGAGATCGTCGGGCCGTGTGGTTTTTGCGAGGATGTCGTCCACGTAGACTTCCACTGTCTTGCCTATGAGCTCGCTGAATATCTTGTTCATCAGCCTCTGGTACGTGGCACCAGCATTTTTCAGGCTGAATGGCATTACCTTGTAGCAATAGATCTCCCCTGGCGTTATGAACGCCGTTTTATCCTCGTCGGGCTGGTGCATTGGTATCTGATTGTACCCGGAGTAAGCGTCCATAAAGCTCAGATACCGGTATCCTGCCGCCGCGTCGACGAGCGCATCAATGTTGGGAAGGGGATAGTAGTCCTTGGGGCACGCCTTGTTGAGGTCGGAATAGTCTACACACATTCTCCATCTCCCATTGTGCTTTTTCACCAAGACCACATTCGACAGCCAAGTCGAGTAGTCTAGTTCTCGGATGAACCCTGCTTCGAGGAGGCTGGCCGTCTGCCTGGCCACCTCTTCTGCCCTTTCTTGTGGCATCTTCCTTCTCCTTTGGGACACTGGTTGGGCTTCCGGCTTGACGGCCAGACAATGTGACATGAGTTGGGGATCTATCCCCGGCATGTCGGCTGGCGTCCAAGCGAACAAGTCGGCATTGGCTCTGATCATCTCCATCAAAGGTTCCTTCAATTCATGAGGGAGATTTCTGTTTATAAATGTGAACTTTTCCTCTGTGTCCCCAACCCTAAATTTTTCCAGGTCCCCTTCTGGCTCGGGCTTGGGCTTGTCGTCTACTCTGGCATCCAGGTCGGCGAGGAACACCCCTGATGCTTCTTTGGATTTTTTCCTCAAGGAGAGGCTGGCGTGGTCGCAGGCGACTGCCGTTTCCAAATCTCCTCTAATGGATCCTACGGATCCGTCATCAGTAACAAACTTCATTACAAGAAATTTCGTACTGATCGCTGCTCCAAGGTCGTTGATGGTTTTCCTCCCCAGGATGATGTTGTAGGCTGTGGAATCCCGCAAAACTACGAAATCTGCCATTATTGTCCTTCGCTTCTGTCCTTGTCCCACGGAGGTCGGGAGGGAGATAATCTCATCCGACTTGATGAAGTGGTCACCCAACCCTACCACACCGTGCTGGTGGGTCGCTAGGTCGGTGTCACTGATGAGCGGATATTTTATACGCTTTTCGGGGTTAATTTCATATAGATTTTAGTATGTTTTAGTTGGTTTTTAGTTTATTTTCATTAGTTTCTAGGCAAAATTCATATTTCTAGACTTTACTATGAGTTTGTGTGTTTTTCTATAATTTCAGGTATTTTCTGGCTGAAATTGAGGGAGCTGAGCAAAAATCTGATTCAGGCTGAAAAAGGACTGCTGATGCTGTTGGATTCTGACCTCCCTGCACTCAAAATAGATTTTCTAGAGCTACAGAACTCCAAATGGCGTGCTTCTAATTGCGTTGGAAAGTAGACATCCAGGGCTTTCCATAAATATATAATAGTTCATACTTTGCTCAAGGATAGATGACGTAAACTGGTGTTCAACTCCAGTTCTCTGCCCAATTCTGGCGTCCAGCGCCAGAAACAAGTTACAAGTTGGAGTTCAACGCCAGAAAAGGATCCAAAGCTGGCGTTGAACACCCAAAACAGCCCCAGGCACGTGAAAGTTTTAGTCTCAGCCCCAGCACACACCAAGTGGGTCCCAGAAGTGGATTTCTGCACTATCTGTTATAGTTTACTCATTTTCTGTAAACCTAGGTTACTAGTTTAGTATTTAAACAACTTTTAGAGATTTATTTTGTATCTCATGATATTTTTAGATCTGAACTTTGTACCCTTTGATGGCATGAGTCTCTAAACTCCATTGTTGGGGGTGAGGAGCTCTGCTGTGTCTTGATGAATTAATGCAAGTATTTCTGTTTTCCATTCAAATATGCGTGTTCCTATCTAAGATATCCATTTGCGCCTAACTATGGAGAAGGTGATGATCAGTGACACTCATCACCTTCCTCAATCCATGAACGTGTGTCTGACAATCACTTCCGTTCTACATCAGATTGAATGAATATCTCTTAGATTCCCTAATCAGAATCTCCGTGGTATAAGCTAGATTGATGGCGGCATTCATGAGAATCCGGAAAGTCTAAACCTTGTCTGTGGTATTCCGAGTAGGATTCTGGGATTGGATGGCTGTGACGAACTTCAAACTCGCGAGTGCTGGGCGTAGTGACAGACGCAAAAGGATAGTAAATCCTATTCCGGTACGACTGGGAACCTGCAGATGATTAGCCGTGCGGTGACAGCGCACCTGGACCCTTTTCACTGGAAGGATGGATGGTAGCCATTGACAATGGTGATCCACCTACACACAGCTTGCCATAGGAGGACGTGCGTACTTGACTTAGAGGACAGAGGAAAGCAGTGATTATGAAGACAAAGCATCTCCAAAACTCCAACATATTATCCATTACTGCATAACAAGTAACCTTTAATCCATGCTTTCTTGTTTATTCGCAACTCAACTGATAAATATAATTGACTTCCTGACTAAGAATTGCAAGATAACCATAGATTGCTTCAAACCAACAATCTCCGTGGGATTCGACCCTTACTCACGTAAGGTATTACTTGGACGACCCAGTGCACTTGCTGGTTAGTGGTACGAGTGTGAAAAGTGTGATTCATAATTCGTGCACCAGTCACACAATCCCAAGGCATCAAATACATTGCGGAACATGATGTTTGAGTCCGCCCCTGTATCCACGAGGATCCGTTTGACGAGACCGATTCCGACTCTGGCCGTGATGACCATGGGGGGACTTTCTAGGACCTCGTCAAACCATTGGTCTTCTGGACCAAGGGAGATGGATGGGAGCCTCTGGGAACTTCTCGCAGATGAAGAGGAGACTGCCAGGACTTTGGCGTCTTTCTTCTGTGCCGATCTCGACCTCGGGGCCGAATTCCTCGCCGTTACTACGTTCACCACCGTCAGACCGTGGTCGTCTCCCTCTGGTTCTTGGCGTCGCCTTGTCACCCGGGACCTGTCCTCGCCCTCGTGGTCGCGATTTCGTCTCCTCGACTCTCTAATGAGGTGGGAGAATTCAGCAAGCTTCCCGTCCCTGATTGCTTGCTCTAGCGCATCCTTTAGGTGGAAATAGTCTTGGGTCTTGTGCCCGTATCCCTTATGATATTCGCAATAAAGGCTTTTTGTTTCCCCCTGTTCGATCCTTCAGAGGTCGGGGTTTCGACAGTATTCCCTTCTCAGCTATTTGTTGGTAAACTTCCATGATCGGTGCTGTGAGGGGGGTGTAATTGGTGAACTTTCTGACTCGGGGAAATGGCCTTGGTGTCTTACTCGGGCCGCCGTCCCTGGCGTGTTCCTTTTGTCTTTCTCTGCTCTCGTGGTGCCGGGTTTGGTTGTAGGAGGGTTGCCGTTTGTTGGCAGCCACAACCTGGCTGACTTCCTCATCATTAATGTACTCGTTAGCTACACATTGGATCTCCTGCATACTCCACACCGGTTTCGTGGTAAGGTGCTTTCTGAAGTCCTCATTCAGGAGTCCGTTCGTCAAGCATAAGCTTGCGACTGAGTCTGTCAGCCCGTCGATTTCCAGGCACTCATTGTTGAATCTGTCTAGGTATTTCCTGGTCGACTCGTCGGGTCGCTGAGTCACCCCAAGCAAGTTGATTGGGTGCTTCGCCTTTGTGATTCTGGTCGTGAATTGGGCTAAGAAGGCATGGCTGATGTCCGCGAAGCCGGTCACCGAGCCCTGCGGGAGGTTATTGAACCACCGTATTGCAGGCCCCGCCAGGGTGACCGGGAAAGCGCGGCACCTTACCTCGTCTCCCACTCCCTCCAGGTTCATCCTGGCCTCAAAGGCCGTGAGGTGTTCCAGCGGGTCTTGCGTTCCGTCATACCTCATATCCGTTGGCTTGTCAAAATGTTTTGGTAGCCGGACCTCGAGTATGGAACGATGAAATGGGGTCGCCCCCATTATCACGGGTCCCCGCGTTCTCGTCGTTCTCCCTTCGTCATCCTCCCGACGAGCGTCTTCGGTTCCGTGATCTGTAGTACGCCGCCTCTCACGTCTGGCATAAATGACGGGGTCATGGCGTCTTCTCATGCGTCCTCTTTCCCCAACGCTCTCGGACTCAACCTGGGGGCTGGGCGTGCATCTGGAGTGGCTCCTAGAGTGAGCGCAGGAGTGGCTTTGTTCTGGGGTGGGCTGGTCATGCTCCCTGTCTGCTAGCCGGCGTTCCAAGTCTTGCATCTTGTGGCGTAGCTCTTGCATTATTCTGGCGTGGTTGTCACCAGTTCCCCGAAGGGGAGTCTCTCGTGAGATTGTGTTGTGCGCCTTGGAGGGGATCTTGTACGCTGCTGGGAAGTAGTCGCGGTAGCGTCCCCTCCGGGCTCGGCCTCGCGGCTTGTTCCACTTTGGACCAGTATGAAGTCCATGGACGGTCCCCACAGACGGCGCCAATGTTCGGTATGTCGGGTACCGGACGGATCGGATGAGTATCCCGGTCAAAAAGGGGGAAATCGTCTGGACGTACGTCTCCGGGTAGGGGGTAAGCGAGGTCCCGAACTCTTCAGATGTGGAAGGCGGGTGTCACCTGCAAAGACACTCCGACGCCCAAGTCAGTGAAGTGTGCAGGCGAAAAAGGGGGTGATTGGTATGTGACGTACCTTGGGGGAAGGGTAGGTCCTTCCCCATATATACCGTGTCAGAGGTGGGTCCTGCAGAGACAAGCCCACCTTCTTCGAGGCCTCCCTTGCACAGCTGTGGTGAAGCTGTCAGGGACGCATGTCCGGGTCGGAATCTGAGCGTCTCACTCCCGACCGTTCGGGTCGGGTGCTGCTCGGGTCGGGCCGGCCCGCAAACTGCTTGGGCCAGGCCATAACAAGCGTGATGGAAACTCAAAACTTCTATGAGGGTCATGAGAGGTTGATTTATTGATATGGATTATGAGTATTTTGTTTTAAATTAAACTTTGTTATGTTTATGGCTTATGGGGTTATCTCATTTTTAATTTTATTGTTTTTTAACAAAAACATGATCATATCAAATGAGTGTCATAATCACACACAAATAAGATTATAGAAAAAAAATGAAAAAGTTATGAGATATTGATTTTTTTTAAAAAAAAATAATTTAAATTTCTCATTTTTAAAAAAATTCCACCTATCATGATTTCATGGGTGAGATGGATCTAATTGGTGAGGTTGTGTTAGACCAATTTTACTTATAAGTGATTTATATAATTATATTATCTAATTTAATTGATAAATAAAATTATACTCAATATTTATTGAGTGGTAAAAATATCTTAGAAAAATAATGTAATTCATCAATAAGTCATTTCAAACAATGGAATTCAATTCTATCTCATTAAATGAATTAGTTGTTCTAAATTATGGAATTGAATTCCATTTCTTTAGAAATTCATTTCTTGATGAAATTGAATTCTAATTCCATGATTTAAAGGTGTCGAAACACACTTTTAAGGGTGTGTTTGGTTTTGCGTTAGAAAGAAGAGAAGCACGTTTGAGTACATTGAACGCTTCCTCTTTTTATTTGGATTTTTTTTTCTAAACGCCAACCTGATTTTAGGTTCGTAACTAGGGGTGGCAACGGGTGGGTAGGGGCGGGTTTTTGCTCTACCCGACCCCGCCCCACCCTACAAAAAACCCGCATCAAACCCGCCCCACCCTACCCGCGGGTTGTAAAATATTAAACCCTAACCCGCCCCTGCGGGTACCCGCTCCTGCGAGTACCCGCCCCGCCCCTACCTGCCCCTATAATTATTAAATCTAACAAATAAAATTAAATTTTAAAAATTATATAACCACCATTTACATATATAATATAAATTAAAGAAAAAATTTATATATGATATAATATTATTAAATATTTTACTAATTATTTTATATATGTTACATATATTATATATACCGGGGCAGGTAGGGGCGGGTTTAACCTAAACCCGACCCCGCCCCGCCCCGCCCAAGAACCCGCCCCGTTAAAACCCGCCCCGGTGCGGGGGCGGGTAATTATCCGCCCCGAGCGGGTAGGGGCGGAGTGGGTACCCGCGGGTTCGGATAGTGTTGCCACCCCTATTCGTAACGTACGTTTATAAAAGAAGCTGGAAATTGTAGCTTCTGCGTTTAGAAAATCACCTTTGGGATTGAATTTATTTTGTTTTACCAATTCTACCCTTTACTTCTTTGCTTGTAGTCTCTTTAGTATTCAAATATTTTAAATATATAACTATATTTTTTTATTAAATTTTTACTTTTGATTTTGTATAAAAAATATATTTTTGTTTGGCTTTGTTAAAATTTATAAGTGTAATTCTTGTATATTAATTTATTATTATAATTTTATTATAATATAAATTATTGATCCCATTAAAAAGAACAAAGTAAATAAAAAATTAATTATAACTAAGAATAAAATCATAAATAATTAAAATTTATAGTTTAAAATAGTATTAAATAAAAGAGTAGCGAGAGTATTAAAAGAATTATAAGTAATATATTTTAATAAAATATATTTTGATATATTTTTCATATATTATTTTTTCTTTTGATATAAAAATATATTTTGTCAATTTTTATATATTATTTTTATTTTAGTAAGTAAATATTAATTTTATTATAAAATTAAATAATAATATCTATTTAAATATCTAAATTAAAATGATAGAATAATATAAAAAGTTTATTTAAGTTTATGTCTATTTGAGTAATTTTTTATCTAAAAGTAATTTTGAATAGTGTAATCCAAACAATATCTACTTAATATACTAAAACTGGGTTTTCTCCCAACTAATGAAGGTGACGTGTCGATCTCTCATGACTCCATTTTCCCTCCAAAATGAACTTTTCTATTCTCTATTCTAAATTATTTTATAAAAAATATATTTATTATAATTATATTATAATTAATATTTAATGAATAATACATAATTATACTAATTTACGAACATATCTTTATTTTTAGAAGGAAAAACTACCAAAAGTATCCATGAAGTTTATGAACGCTAACAAAAGTACCCATAAACTATGAAAATTAACGTTGTACCCATGAAAGATGAGTTCCGTATGACAAAAGTATCCAAATCTTAATTTTTTGTTGATTTTATTAAAAAATCAACAAAAAATTAGGATTTGGATACTTTTGTCATACGAAACCCATCTTTCATGGGTACAACGTTAATTTTCTTAGTTTATGGGTACTTTTGTCAGCGTTCGTAAACTTCATGGGTACTTTTGGTAGTTTTTCCTTTTTAGAAAGTACTATTTTCATGTAATTAAAGCACTCTTCTCTCTTCTAAAATTATTTTTAGAAAAATATCTTTATTATAATTATATTACAATTAGCATTTAATGAATAATGCATAATTATACTTATTTAAAAAATATCTTAATTATAATTATATAAAAAGTTAAACATAAATTTATAATTGTAATTGCTATAAATATGATACTAACGTTCATAGTGGTAAATTGATATTACAATAATTAATTTCTATAATTATTTTTGTACTAGTAAAAGTTATATATAGTGTTTCTTTGTGGTTAGTGAGTCTAAATCTAAAAATTAAAGCATTTTTTTTCTAATCTGTTATTCTTTTTTGATTGGGCAATTGTTTCTAAGGAGCTTTGTAGGTCAAGTTCAAGTCACTTCTCCTCTACGTTTTCTACGTTTGTCGAAAAATATTCGAAGTGGAGCATATAATGAGATCGAATTTTCTCAATTTAGGTTCAATTTTGAAAAATTCGTGCCAACCTTGAAGATGCAATTCAAAGATTTGTACTATATTTAAATTTTTTTTCTCTTAAGCTTTTTGTATTAAAAATAATTTTATAACATATTGTATTTTTTTCAGAAACTACCGGTCTTTTGGTGCATTAATGCAATGCCATTGAAGGGAATAAAAGTCAATTTAATTTGACAATTTTAACAAGAAGATAGTATGAATTTGTACCAATTCTAAGTATTCGATCTTATGATGTTATTTTGGTTGGTTGTTACGAGAATGACTCTAATCTATATGTATCTAAGGATTAGAATAGATTAAATATTATTTAAATAATTTAGTTCTAATATTGGTAGTTGATTAAATTAGTTTTAGAGAAATTTAAATTGTTGTCTCAATTTATATATTATGACTATTCTTTATGGATATGTTATTTTTAAACTTTTTAATATAATTTTTTTTAAGTTTGTTTTCTTTTTTGATATATGTATCACTTTTTTTTTGTATTTCAGATTAGTAATGCAATTATTAAGAGAAATGTAATTCATCAATAAATTAGAATGATTAAAAGTTTAATTAAGATTAACTAACATCTGTTTTGGACACAAAATTGATTAATTAAGATTAAGGCGTGAAAAAAAAAATCACAATACGTGGTTTTGCTTTCTTGCTAATATATAAAAATACGTGAAAGAAAAAAAATTAAAATATCACCATTTAAAAATTATTGTTAATCATACATATGAAAAGTGATTGGAGAATATGCATGGATATAAAAAATAAAAAATTATTACTCGATTGTAGAATAAAAAATAATCATATATATATAAAAAAATAATCATAACAAAAAAATAATTAACACATGTGACTTAAATTTTTATATGTACAATTAATATATATGTATAGATAAATAAAAAAATTATTATAATTTATAAAAATTACACATACATAACATTAATAATAAAGAATAAAAAAATTATTGAATGATTGTAGACTCAAAAAAAATTAATTATGATAAAAAAAATTAATTAATATATATGATTTAAATATATTTACATACAATTAATATATATATATATCAATTGTTTAGTATTATTTATGAATATTATTACGTATATGATGGTATTAATGAAATAACAAAATCAGTATAATTATTGTAGGCTAAACAAATTATTTATGATAAAAAATCAAAAAATAATTAATATATGTGACTTAATATATGTGTACTTAAATAAGGAAAGATTTAAAATTATTTAAACAAAATAAATAAATATATCCTATAAATAAAAAAATCATTGACTAATCGATTAATATATACTGGTAGTATAAATAAAAAACCATTAAATAAAAAAATAGTATGTTTTCAATTTTGGGAATAAAACGTAAATAATTATAATATAATAATTTGTTTAATTATTAGTATTTATAATTGTTATTTTAAATCATAAATTTAGAGAAAAAAAGGTAGATTAACAAAAACGATTAATAACTATATTAGAGTTGATACACATAACACTAGGTTAAGAAAAAATAAACCCAATTACTACAGTTTAAATTAATTTTAATAAAATAATTTAAAATTATAATTTTAAATTTATCACGTGCATAGTACGAATTATTGAACAATTTATTATCATGTACATGGCACGGATTATTAAACAATTTCTCATGTGTTTTTTTTCCAAAATAAAAATACTATTTTTACTTATAATTATTATTCTTTATCAACACTTTCATTTAAACACTAATATTATTTATTAATTTTTTTATTTTTATTCCTCACATTTATTAAAAATTTCTTTTCAATAATTTAGGTATTAATTGTTGTTATTTAATTAACTTATTTTAGGTATTTACTTATTAAAATTTTAGATATTAATTATACCTCAATTACGGTATTAAGACTTTGAACATAATTTCAATTTAATTTTGGACAATATCAAAAAAAAAATATATATATATATATATATATATATATATATATATGATATTTTAGGTATTAATTATTATTATCTATTAACTTATTTTAGGTTTTTAATTATTAAAATATTAGATATTAATTATATTCTGTTTACCATGTTAAGCCTTTAGACATAATTTCAATTTAATTTTAGACAATATAAGAAGTAAATATATATAATATTAAATTAGAAGAGTAGATTTTAATTTTACATAAAATAATATAATAGATATAGAGTATAAATAAATTTACTTGACAAATATAATTATTTATAGTGTGATATTTTATTACGATAACATATCTTTGTGCATTGACTCCTTATATAGCAATAATATATATATATAGTTTGTTATTTTTTCATTACATGATATATTTATTATTATATTTTAAATTTAGAATTATTTTGATTTGTCAGGGAAAGAATATCAAGCAAAAAAAAATAAAAAAAAAAACATGGGAACATTTTAAATATGATTACCATTAATATTTTTTTCTTTAGTTTTTAAATATATTATTTATTTTATTTATTTAGAGTAATAACTAAATTTATTATAACTATAGTAAAATTATTTTTAAACTATTAGTATTATTAGTAAATTTTTAAAATTATTGACATATTATTAGTATATATAATAAGCAGTAAATTTTATTTCATGTTTATTATTTTAAAAATTTATAATGTTCACATAGCTTTTATTCTATTTTTTTTTCCATAGTTAATGACTATTGACTACGATCCTATTAATAGTATCACCTATAGTAGATTATACGAAGAGAAAGTATGAAAAATAAAGACAAGAATTATAAGATTATAAAAAGTTCTATTCAAGTTTGACAAGAGTAAGATGATTTACATAGAAATAGTTCTAATAGATGATAAGATTAATTGATTCATTTACTAAATTTTTTCAAGTAATGCTAAGTTCAATTTATAAATAGAGTTTAATTTTGATGCACTGACAGTGTAAAGCGTTTTACATAGTCGTGCAATCACATCCGTTCTTTTGGATGACTATTCACGCGGTCAATGTGAAATGTATTTATTTTTATTGATGTGTCATTACGTAATTGGATACACGTGTAAAACTACTTTACACTGTCAGTGCATCAAAATTAAATTCTTATAAATATTTGTAGTTCATATTTTAAGTTAATTTTATAAGTACACTATTTCACAAGTCAAAGACAATTCTTTTTAATAACTTTGTAAATGCTAATAGCTTTTATATTTAATTTATTTTGTAATACGATAAAATTCATTGTTCAATCAAGTCAAAGACAATTCTTTTTAATAGCTTTGTAAATGCTAATAGCTTTTATATTTAATTTGTTTTGCAATACGATAAAATTCATTGTTCAATCAAGAATTATTTGACAAAAATATTTGAGAATGAATTGGTAGAAAGGAAAGTCTATGTCTTCTCAAATTTTGAGATCGAAAAATCAAGCGGAATATATCTTCTGACTGTACGCACGTGCAAAATATCTTTTAAGATGGAGTCAGGTATAGTACATTTGGTCGATGATCGTAAAATTCTGGATAATCATTTTAATTTGCTTGTTTATGCTGATATATTGAAACAAACAAATGAACGATTCTACTTATTTGGTACGTAATTAATTTATATTAACCCACACAAAATTATTTTCCTTTTGATTTTAAGTTTTGCTAAAAAATTGTATAATATTTGAAATTATATTGTGACCTTTTTTAAAAGTATATCCTTTTATTAATATACTATTGTTAGTTTTATCATTTAATATAAAATAAATAAGTAAATTCTTTTTATTTTATACGCGTTCAAAGTTATAATTTCTTATATTATTCACTCATTTGTCCTTAATTTGGTACTTTTAATTCATTTTTTTTGTTCAATTAGATGTTATTAGATTCTTGACTAGAAAAGAAAAACTCATATCATGGTCAAAAATAGAGAGAAGTGACCAGTACATTGTGATTGATCTTCATAAATTGCAGTATGTAAAATTTTAATATGAATATTTCTTTAGGTTATAATTATGTGTTGTTGTACAAATTTTTTTCTTTATATATTACTACTTATTCCCTTAATTTTCGCTTTCATTCAAAAATGAGAAAAAAATAAGATGTACACTATGAGATCAATTTACAATCCAATTACTTGATCATCTATGTGATCACCAAGCAACCAAATACATAATTTATTTTCTAATTTATAAAATTTAACAAAGACATTGGTAAACATATTGGTTTCGCATTTATTTATATATTTTATTTATTTATGTTATATTTGTAATTATATTATATCTATTTTTATCAATATATTTTTTTTAAAAATATCGTTAGTGTTAGCACATTGTGTATTAAATAAATTAAATGATAGAAACACGTAACTATTTTCTTTTTCAGTCAAGATTAAGTAAAATACTGTAATTTAAACTTGCAATATCAACATATTAATAGTAAAATGAAGAAAGAAATGTAATATTATATCAAAATTTTTTTTAAATCATAATTATAATTTATGATTGAAATCATAATTTAAATATTTTAAACGGGATAATTTCATTTAGAGAATTCATAATTCAAACATAATTTTTTATACATTTAATAGCTACATTCGAGTTAATACATTTAATACTATATTTAAAAAAAAACACGAACAATGTACATCATATTATTTGCCAATGAGTAATAGCTCAAATGGCATAGACTCCTCATACTCAATTAAGAGGTTGCGGGTTCGAGTCTCCTATCTTTCCAAATGCCAATGAGTAATAGCTCAAATGGCATAGTCTCCCCATACTCAATTAAGAGGTTGCGGGTTCAAGTCTCCTATCTTTGGTAAAAAAAAAAAATGTACATCATATTATTTATTTATTAATTAAATTATTACAATTCAAATTAAATTTAATAGAATAATTTAAAATTATAATTTCAGATTTATCACGTGCATGGCACAGGTTATTTCACTTGTTTACATAAAAATCAAGTTTGCAAGATCAATTTTACACAAACTCTTGTTTACAAACTAAAATCCAAACACACATGAAGTTCTTTCAGAGAACTCCTTCTTCAAACCAGGGTGTGTTTGGTAACCACGTTCGAAGAAAAAAAACACGTTAGAACTTCTTGAAAACTTCACTTTTTTGTTTGGCTAAATTTTTTCTCTACAAACGCACAAGTGATTTTGTTCATAAAATCACGTTTACAAGAAGCAATAATTTCTAGCTTCTCCGTTGCACTAACGTGCTTTTAGCCAATACCTTTAATATTTATTTTTTTTACCAATTTTATCCTTTATACATGTTATTGTATTATTTATAGAATTCTTATTATTCTTCTCTATATGAGTTCTTTTTTTATTATTTATTATTTATATTTTTTATTAATTTTTTTATTTGACATTATATATTTTTATAGTTATAATTTTTGTGTATTATATTTATTATTATCTTTTTATAATAGAATTTATTGATCCCATTAAGTAAAATAAATTAAATAAAAAAATTAATCATATATAATAATAATAGTTAAAAATTATAATGTACTAAAAAAGAGTACTACGAATATTAAAAATATACTATATAAAAAACATATAAGAAAAAAAGTATAAAAAAATTAAACATGTATAAAAAAATAATATTATAATTTAATGTCATATCCTTTTAAGTAATTATTTATCTAAAAGTAATTTTAACTAATATTATCCAAATAATATTTATTTTATCAAAATCAATTTTGGTAAAAAATTGCCAAACATAAATTATATTGACACAAACTTAGTTCTATCCAAAATCAATTCTATAAAATTACTTTTATTCAAATTCCAGTTTGACCAACCACAATCCAAACACACACTAACTCGTTCAATGAACTCACCCTCTATTCAATATTCATTGTGCCTCACCCACGAAGAATCCCAGCACTCCAATCACCGGCGACGACAGTACTCCGAAGAAGCCCAGCTCTGCACGAAGTACCACGGCACTCCGCGAAGAATGTCGCCGCGCTCGCAATGCCCCCGCCGGCACCCCTAACCCTCCTTCTGCAGTGACTCTCTCTGGCGGTGACTCCCTCCGGTCACTTGCCGTCGCAAATCCTCCGTGAATGCTCCCTCCGCTGCCGCTCCCTTCCGTCGCTGCTATCCCCTAACCCCTTCGCTGCCTCTCTCTCTGGCGCCGCTCCCTTCCTCGTCCAGGGGCCCTTCCATTGATGCTTCATTGCTGGTTTTGAGATCAGGTAAACCCTATTTATTATACTCTGTAATCAAACCAGATAACAAAAGAGTGTTGAAGTTTAATTTAATTGGTTTGTGTGTATTTCTATACAGTTCCAACACTAAATGAAATTCGTGTCCAATTCCACGATTACTGAGATTGACACGGTTGGATTGTTTTTAATTTTAAAAGATTGTGATTTGCGATGGCTGGTACTCTCTGTGCGGACGATAGGGATGTCTTTCTTTAGTGTAACTGTCTAATGATTTCAAATTCCTAACAATTTGATGTTGAAGAAAGCTTCAATTTTTCTACCTTGTTGCGTTGGCTGCTGTTTCTAAAAGGCTACATAGAACTTACATTTCCTTTGACATGTTATAAGAAATTGATACCACTAGACCAACCATTTATTCATTAAATACTCATGTTTTTCTCAGAGATTGCGTTGAAGAATATGATAGAGGAATTGAACAAGAGAATCTCTGATTTAGAAGAGAGAATTGCAAAGGAAGAATCAGATAAGTTGGTAAGAATGCCTAGTTGAATATCCCAACTGAAGAGTCTATTTTTTTTCCCCTCTTGCTTAATGGCCTAAGTTTTCTTGGATTTGAAACCAGGAAGCAGATAATCGTTAGAGAAGAAAAGGAAGCAAGGAATGCGGCTGAGAAAGTTTGTAAAGAGAAATCAGCTAAGCTTGAGCGGATTCAGGACAAGAAATCAGCTGCCGAGCGAATGGGGTAATACTGTGCTATATTCTAGAAAAGATAGTCATTGATAAACTGGTCTGTCAGGCAAAAATATTTCTCTCTTGGGTTATTCCTCAATTGATTTAATACTGCTAGTCAGTTATTTGATTCCTGGTGATTCCCTCGTTGTTATTTATTTTTTATTTTTTGAAACTGTTGAGTTTTGCAAGCAAATTTATATCATGACATGTACAAAGGATTAGATGAGTACAATATGAATCTGCAGCGGTACAATAGTCTTCTTAAGTCAGATCTTGAAGCAGCTAATGAGGCACAGAGAAAACTTGAAACAGAGATGGCTAGCAATTTTTTTTGGGGGGGGGGGGACCTCATGTCGTTGTTGCTTTTATAACAAGTATATGAGATCTGATATTTTGTTATTGAATTTTACTTGGTTATTTTTTCTTCAATGCTCTGTTTTCTTAGCTTAAAGGACAAATTCCAGTGAATATTGTAGTTTGTTTGTTGAAATTGTTGGCTTTTTTTTTTTCCTTTTGCGCGTATGAAATTAGGTTTTAAAGTTGCCGCGGAATCATGTTCGGTGTCATAAGGCGGAGCGTTGCTTCTAGCAGCCCATATCCCATGGTGAGTTTTTCTCTTACTAATCTCTTATAATGAAATTTCAAATTCAATGGAGACATGGAGTGAAATGTGAAGGTAGTTGATCTGTTGATATTTTAAGTGAAACCTGATGTGATTTTTTTTCTTCAGCTTTTAAGCCAGTCAGCACGGAAATTCCGCTCTGGCTCCTCAGCTCCTGCCAGAATTTCCTCCATTGTTGAAAAGGAGGTAATTTGTCCCTCATATTGAGAATTGTGTACATGTGTTGTTCTGTGGTTCTTGGACAGTTTGAACTGTGAATTAGATCATAGTTGCTAAGTTGCTTCTCTGTAAAATTGGTTCTCTTCTGTGTTCTCTGAATTTTTTCCAAAATATGATTGCATATACAGATGGTTGTCCAATATTGATGAGGTGTGGTGAAAACTTGTTCTTACTGAATTAAAGTCAGTTAAGTCTGCTATTTCCATGTGGATTTATACCTTTATTGTTGAGTTGAGCTGCATGATTTTTGTCCAGCATGAATTTTACTAAAAGACTACAAAGTGTTGATTTCTTTGATCAATCGTCTTCAGTTTGTAGGACGTCTTATTATTAATGTTATGTTTTACTATCTGCCCTTATATTGATTGAATTATACTTTTACAGTTTTACCCAAAACAAATTTCTTTGAACATCTAATCTATAATTGTAGAGTGATTTACCTTTTATTGATAAGGTGTGTTCTTTATGCAATTTTTACCTTCACAGAATGTGGATTTTTTGTTTTCGGGCAATCATTATTACCTGGAGCCTTAATTGTTTGTTTGCTCATTAGTTATATCCTTGGATGGTTCTTACTATTATTTTTAATTTTGTTGAACAGGTTTCATTTTATTCAGGACATTATGGGAATGTCCGGAACTTCTCTCACATGACACTTGGTAAGTTTCGGTGCATTTTATATTTGGAAATGCTTTAACTGATGTCATTTTAAATTATTTATTCAAATTTGAAATTTTGTGTCATCAATGTTATTGCTTTTGCAGGTTGCTGGGTCAATTTAAAACCTGAGGTTAGTGACTTCATTTATTATTCAGAGGCTTTAATTATTGCTTTAAGATTCTATTTTGTGGATGGAAATTAGGTCAAGCTGGAAATAGAAAAATGAGTCTGCAGTCTACACTGGGCATGCACTTAGGGTTTGATTATTACAGGGACTAAATGTAAGGTGGCGAGTCAATTAACCTTTGGAAGATCAATAACGTTCTTATGCTTTTTGGGAAAAGGCTAGGATGAAAATAAAATAATTTGAAACTTTTCTGTTTCCTATCAGAACAAACTTTTTTAGAACAGGAAAAAATGACAATTAAAAAATATTTCTGTAAGATGAAGGTGTGGCATTGTTTTTCAACACCAAAATTGCCTTAATTTTTCCTTATGAGTGATGGTAAATCTGCCTCTGGAATAATTTCCTTGCTTTCCTTGGTTTTATTCATCCCTTTCTTGTATGTTGTTCATGCATGCCAGATTATTATTCCCAAAACATATTTCAAGTATTTGTCTTACATCTTAATGTTCATCTACTTGATTATTTTCCCCTGCTTCCTTCCTCTCATAGTTATAGAAACTGTCCTGATTAACTTGTTGCTATGTAGGGAGGTTTTTTGTCAAGAGGCTACCATGCAAACATGGAGGCGTCCATTTTCATCAATAGTGGTGAGATTATGTGACTATCAGTTTCTCTCATTTAAGTTGCATCTATAGTTTGTGCTTCTTTTATTAGTGGTGGGTAACTGCACCTGTAAAGAGGAGTATTCTTTTGAGAGAGAGAGAGAGAGAGAAGGGGGGGGGGGATATGATGGCACTGATTTAGTGAATACTATATTGCAGTGGTTAGGAACAATTCTAGAGTCCCCCAACTCTTAAGAACTCATTAGTCACTTATTCTCTTACCCTAAAGTACATTACTTAATATAACATCTGAGTAGTTTTGTTTCTGTGCACTGTGTCAATTGGGCATATCTCAAGGAATTTGGGAGAATCTAATGTCTAGGACCAACATGGTCCTTTTTGTGAAAGAAAGAGTTTTTTAATGCAGGTCTTAATGCTTTGTCTTTTAAGTATCCAGTTTTGTTTTTTGCTTTTGCTTTTATTTTCCCCCTCCTTGAATGCTCTTATTTTACCACATCTAATGTTGTTTATATTTGTAATGAAGGAGATAATGTTGATGTTGTGGTCCCTCCTTTGGCTGAATCTATTGCTGATGGAACCCTGGCCAAATTCTTAAAGAGTATGCTAACTTGCCTCTTGTATTATATTATAGGTGACATGATCGAATTATTTTTAATAGTTCTTGTTAATTTACCGCCATGTGTTCTGTTTTGGTGGGAACAGTGCCTGGTGACAGGGTTGCTGTTGATGAACCAATAGCTCAAATTGAAACAGATAAGGTTCTTTGGGGAAATATGCAAATCTTCATTAATGATTTTGGTGGTTATTAGTGGATCAAATTTTCTTTATTTCTAAATAACTAATGCTATATATTTTCTATTATTCCTAAATAATGAAATGTATTTGCTTATTTAACCTTTGCTTATTTTGAATCAAATATTGGCCTCAGAATTATTTCTAAGCATTGATTCCTAATGAGTATTGCTTTGAACTTTGCAGGTTGCAATGACACATCCAATGGCTGTAACTAACTGCAACATCGACATGGAAAGTTTAATTTCTGACCAGAACAGAAGCATTGCTACACTTGCTATTACCACTCTTTTAAAGACAGGAAATGAATCAAGTGTAGACCGTCTTATGAAGCAGATTACAAATTTCATGTCTGATATTGCTGATGAATTCAAAATTGTTGTTGTAGAAGCAATAAGATCATTGTGCTTGAAGTTCCCTTTAACATATAGATCTCTGTGAGTATATGCGTCACTCTATTGGTCTCTTTTCACAGATGTTACATCTTTCTTATGAATATCTTTCTAGATAAGTGGTCTAAGTTACCAGGTTCTATTATGTTATTATTCAGGATGAACTTCCTAAGTAACATTCTCAGAGAAGAAGGTGGTTTTGATTACAAAAAAGCAATCGTAGATTCAATTGTGATTCTGATTTGAGATATCCCTGATGCTAAGGAAAGTGGTTGCTCCATCTTTGTGAGTTCATTGGAGATTGTGAATTCACTTATTTGTCCACACAGGTATTATCTCTTGTTTTGTGCTTTGTTCTTTACAATTTGGTTTTGGAATTTTATCATTTGGCATCAGTCATTTTTCTGTTGTACCCTAGATACTACACTTGTTGGGAGTTGAAGGTCCGAAGACATTAGAGCCCAGCAAATATATTTGTTATATTTATAACAGAGTACATCTTGAGACTGCAACTGTTAGGGCCAGTGCTGTGAGCACACTGGCAAAGTTTGGGGCTGCAGTTGATGAATTGAAGGTGCTACTTGGCTCTGTTTATTAATTATTTTTTCTAGTCGATGGTATTTCTCTAGGATTTTACTTTTAATTTTTTTTATGTGATAATTGGTATTAACTCAATTTAAAACCTCATATAATTGTGAAAAATATGAACAATTGATTTGCCTATTGATATTGACAGTAGCACATTCATATACAAAAACGTAAAATATGAACGTAATTTGTCATTATATTGTTCTTATATTTGATTACATATTTCATATAACATGATTTAGCTCTCTTGTGAATCGCTTGTCAGGGGAAATTCCAAAGCATCTAGGAAATATTACTACTCTCACATACCTGTATGTTTTGAGCTTTTAAGTGTATTCATTCAATAGTGTGCCTTTTTCAATATTTACTGAAATGGTAGTTTTAAAACATTAATTAGGATGCTGGAAGCAAACAATTTTTCTGGAGTTGTTCCACCTGAACTTGGGAAGCTGATCAACTTGCAGACCTTGTAAGACCTTTGTTCCATTTATACTCTTTAATGATATGATTTTTTCTTGATTTTAATTATTTCTTAAAATCTGTTTCTGAAATATTACCATTGAAGGGTACTGTCATCAAATCAGTTGACCGGGAATTTACCATCGGCACTTTGAACATTCCCCACCATATTCAACAGAAAATGGAAGACACTGCTCCCATTTCCGAAGGTCTCCTCCTATCAAAGATCTTCCAAGTACTTCTCTTCCTCCTTCTTGTCCTAATAATAATAAGCCTAACAGAAAAAGCCAAATCCTAATGTGTTAATTTTTAAATAAAAGGTGTTGAGGTAGATAAAGCATCTGAAATGACATGGTTAGAGGAGACTCAACCGCCCAAAAACTTGATGGTTAAGAGAGAGCAGTACATAGGCCCTACTCTACTATAAGAAGACGTTGACGGCAAAGATAAATATAACTAGGTTGTAAAAAATTAATTTTTTATATTTTTTTTTTCACTGCTATGTGTTTGATTTGAATAGAGCTTGTAATCATTTGCACTGTTATTTGAATTCGAAATTTATTTTGTATTTAAATATTAGTTTTTTAATATATAAAATAATTATAGCAAAAATTATGTCACTAATTTATTTAAAATGGGAATTCTTATCTGAATTTGCCTAAAATTACAATGGAGGATGCTGGTTGATCTGGGCACAAAAATTTTATAAACAACAATTCGTTAGTTGCATCGGTATTATTCAAAATTAGCAGCTCAATAGGCATGTTAGTGCCTGTTCAGCCGTTTTTCTATTGTTTTTAAAAAATTAATTTTAATTTTTTTGTTAATATATTATTCATTTTTTAAATTTATTTTATAAGTATTCTTTTATTTTAATATTAACGTGATCTTATTTATATCATATTTTGTTAAAATTAAAATTATATTAATAATTATTATTGTCTCGTCACTATTAACCTTGTTTTATTCCCTTTTCTTGTTTTCTTTTTCTATTAACTCCAACCGCAATCAATTACCACCATATTATTATAGTAGCTCTCATTTTTGTTCATCGCCTTGATCTATAACTATCCATAATATTAACTTTAGAGTTGTTAAATCATATTTTATCATTTTAAAAAAAAATTTAAGATATCAAGCATTCAAAAATTTTGTATAAAATAATTAAATAAAAAATAAAAAAATCTATAAGTTATTTAATTTTTTTAATATATAGAATAATTAAATTTAAATTAATTTAGGTATAATACTTAAATCATTAAGTTGTTATTATGTGTAACAATGAAGATAAAAAATTATAAATATTTATAAATTTATTTATTTCTTAATTTTATTTAATCTAGAGTAGATATAAAAATTTATATTTAAATCACTCTTTTTTTTCGTATAATTTTAATGGCTAAAAAACTTTTATTTCTAATAATTTTATATTCAACATTTCAAATTATCTTTAGTTTTATTATTCTTTTAAAATTTTTAATTTTTGTTTTCATTATTTTTTTTCTTACCATTATCTATCTACATATTTATCATTGGCTCATCCCCATGCTTATATTGGCTTGTTCTCTCTTCTCCTCCTTCTATCTTCTCTACAATCGCAATTAGTTATCATCATGTATTAATTCATAATTATTACAATCAGAAGTGAATACTAATTTAAAAATAAAGTAAAAAAAAAAAAGGTCTTGTAACACTTGTGCGAATAATTTACACTCTTATAAATATAATGAAAGAGTAAACTTAACTTTTTCTGTTCCGAGTATTTTTTTTTTTATTATTTAATACACACAAAGTCATGTATTTTTATTTGTGGTAAAAGTTAAAAATTAAAGTTAAATAATATTAGAACTTTTTTGTTTAACAAAATTAAAATAAAGCACAAAAATAAGAATAAAAACTAAAAAAATAAATAGTTCTATAAAGGGATAATGTCAAATTTTATGTCATTATGTATGAGAATAATGATTTATTTTATTATATTTATTTTTATACCAAATAACAAAAAAATTAAATTTTATGTTCATTTTTTGTTAGTTATTTTACTTATCTATAGTTGTTTAAATTAGACTTTATGCTTACTAAGTCATGTTTTCTCCTAAAAAAAAATATTTATGAAATCGTTTTTATATTTGTATAGGAGTACATTCATTATATAATAATTTAATAATTAATATAAATTTTAAAAAATTGAATCAATTTATATTTATTTTGATTACATTCAAAAGTAAATTATATGTATTCTTATAATCAAGAAATACACTTGACTTCTTCTATAATAAGTAAGTTTTTCAATAAGTTAATTTATAAAAAAATCTCATCTTTTTATTTATCCTAAAAATTAAAATTCATATTAATAATTTTGAATAACAGAATTAAAATAAAATATAAAAATAAACCTTGAATATAAAAAATACAAAGTTTTGAATCTAAAAATATAAAATAGTTAAAAGATAAAAAAATTATTTAAATATGACACTCTATGACTTAGATGAATAAATATTATTTTTAAAATAAATCATGATATATTGATACAAAAATTATTGTGTGTAAATTTTTTAAAAAATAATAAACATCTCTCGTTAATAACAATATTGGAACTTAAATTTGAACGATACTTGATATTATATATTGTGTAGGTACTTAAGTATTTAGAAAAGTACGTTAATAATTTGAAGAGAAAAATTATTAGTGTAAAACATATCTTAATAAAAATATTTGTAACAATAATTTACATCCAATAAGAATATCTTAATGAGATTACTATAAAAAAATGGGTAGAAATTTTTTTATTTAACATAATTGACAAAATAATTTTTTTTAATAATAAACCTCTCTTTAAGAGTAATATTGGAATTTAAATTTAGACACTAATTATCATTATATATTGTAGATAAGCATCAAAAGTATGTTAAAATAGTATGATAATAATTTAAAGAGAACAATTATTCTTTGTACATTTAATTAAAAAAATTACCTTGTTTAAACTATAGTGTAAGTGGAGTCATTTTTATAATCTTACGATTGAGTGTGAGCAATTTTTTTAAGTGAAGCAGTTATATCATTCTGTTAATGCGCAATTTACAGAACGTGAGTACGTGATTAAGGATGTAGTTTTAGATTATAAAAATAGGGATAAAATAAGAAAAAATATTGGACACCAAACTCTCTATATTCCCATTATATATTGTTATAGATAATCAAAAATGAATCATTGAACCAAATAAGTTACCAAGGTTAAGAAAATCCAATTCATTCCTACTTAACAACACCTATTTCCATCAATACAACAACGCAGTGGCACACACATGACATCCAGATGATGTAAAACACATAACAGAAAATCGAACACAACTACATTTTAGAGACCAACAAAAAGAACTCACACATAGCGGGGCCATGTGCATTGCTTTCACTAGTCAATTACTTATGAATCGCCCAACATAGCATACATCAGAATCAACCGACTTTCAGGAAAAATTGTTACTTGCTGCGAGTCTTCGTCCTTAACAAATTTGACATCTGATCCATTGCCTCTGTTAACTGCATTAAAAGCTTCTTGTTTTCTACCTCTAGCTGAGACACACGCCCCTCTAGCTTGCTGACTGCATGTTGAAGTCGCGCAATGGCACTTGCTGCGCTAATGCAACACCACAATAAACAATCGGTTACTCAAAAATAAACCCAACTTCTTTATTCATAGTCTAAAATAGAAAAATTTCAACCGTATCATAAAAAGGACTTACCGTCTGAATTCGGGAGGTGGTCTTCACTTTCATTGGGGGAAGTTGGCTGTGTCTCCAGTTACACCTGATGCGAAGATGAGTTAACACAAAGATGCGGTCCACCACTCACCGCGTCTGCTGTGGAATTTATGGCATGATGAAGATGGGTCGCTTGTATTGTCCGTGCATGTAATCAACCCATGCTCTCCAACCCGCTTCAAAGCTCCAATACCGGCGATATAGATTTTTCGGATAGCCGCTCACGTGTGTCTCTGCCGCCTCCCAAGTGTTGTATATTCCGGATATCCGTCCCCTAAATACAACGTAACACTCACCCTCTACACAAACAGACATGTGATTATTTGAAACTCTCCTCTTCATGGTGTATGAAATACTTTCAGATTTAAGAAACGAATTCACTAGAATTTTAGTAGATGAAATATCTTGTCTCACTCATTCATTACACCGTCACCATCCATTTCAACCTTGAAAACCCACGTGTAGCATCCCAAAAAGGTATAATTGAAACTTTAATTAATGGTTGGTAAGTGTGCACATAATAATAAAGAGTTTAGAAAACAAAGGGTCAATAGAAAATTAAAAAAGATGAACTCACGTTAATATATTAACAAAAAAAATAGTTATGAAATCGTTTTTATATTTGTATAGGAGTACATTCATTATATTATAATTTTAATAATTAATGTAAATTTTAAAAAATTGAATAAATTTATATTTATTTTGATTACATTCAAAAGTGAATTATATGTATTCTTATAATCAAGAAATACACTTTGACTTCTTCTATAATAAGTAAATTTTCAATAATTTAATTTATAAAAAAATCTCATCTTTTTATTTATCCTAAAAATTAAAATTCATATTAATAGTTTTGAATAACAAAATTAAAATAAAATATAAAAATAAACCTTGAATAAAAAAAAATACAAAGTTTTGAATCTAAAAATATAAAATAGTTAAAAGATAAAAAAATTATTTAAATATGACACTCTATGACTTAGATGAATAAATATTATTTTTAAAATAAATCATGATATATTGATACAAAAATTATTGTGTGTAAATTTTTTTAAAAAATAATAAACTTCTCTCGTTAATAACAACTAGCGGCTCACCAGGCACTATCGTGCCTGTTGAGCCGCTTTTCTATTGAGTTTAAGAAATTAATTTTATATTTTTATTTTAAAATTATAAATTTAATAATAATTAAAAATAAATTATAAAAAAATAAAATATCTTAAATTATTTAACATGTAAAATATTAAAAAAATAAATTTAAATTAAAAAATAAGATTAAAAAATGTTAATTTGCTATTATGTGTAATAAAATTAATATAAAAATTTATTGATATTATTTAAAGATTAGTTATTTATAAATGTTATTAAAGTTATTTATTTTTTCAATCCTATTTAATTAGAAGTAAATTTAAAAATTTATATCTAAAATATTTTTTATTTCCATCCATAATTCTAATAGATAAAAAAATATATTTTTTCAATTTTATCTTGAACCTCTTTAATTATCTTTAATTTTATTATTTTTTAAGATTATTAATTTTTATTTTGATTATATTATCTCATCATATTATACACTTTCGTTTCTCTTATCATTATTATTATGTTGCCTTGTTTTATTTTATTTTTTCTTCTTCTATTCATCCCAATCACAATTAATTATCACCATACCATTATTCCAACTCTCATTTCTATTTATCACTCTGATCTATAACTACCATGGTGTTAACTTTTGAGGTATTACAAATTTGCTAAAGGAATTTTTTTTCTTCTTTGATTTAGATATCTAGATACATACCTATTATATAGATCCTTATTATTTTTCAGACTTACTTGTTAAGTCATATTTTATTGCTTTCAGACAAAATTTAAGATATCAACGATTCAGATTTTTTGTTAATCAAATTATAAAATTTGTCAATAATTATAAAAAAATAATATCAAATATTTTATATCTTCTTAAAAGAGTATTATATGGACACTACTATTTTAGTTACTATTAACATATACAATTGAATATAAAAATATTATATTATTGTTAAATATATCTCCTATTCTTAACACTTATTTGTAATAATTCTTAATCTTTCTCTAAATCTAATATGTCAACTTCTATGTCTCTAAATAATAATTTTTTAAGATTTTTTTAAAATTTCATTTAATTTCAAAACAAAATTGTAATTTTTATATTGTTATTTTTTCTAATATTTTTAGAAAATTAATTTTTATGATTTTTAAATTATAAATTTGAGATAGAAAATAAAAATTTTAATAAATAATAAATTATTAATCAATAAACATAAAAATAAACATTTTATAAGTTATTTATTTTTTTAATGTATAGAATAATAAAATTTAAATTAATTTAAGTATGATACTAAAATTATTATGTTATTTTTATATGTAACAATTAAGATAATAATTTATAAATATTTATAAATTTATTTATTTTTTCAATCTTATTTAATTTGAAGTAGATATAAAAATATAAATTTAAAGAACTCTTTTTCTCACATAATTTTAATTGTTTTTTTTATTTTATATTCAATATGTTAAATTATCTTTTGTTTTATTATTTTTTAAAAAAAATTTATTTTCATTTTTATTATTTTTTACCATTCTCCATACACGTATTTATCATTATTTTTTTTAATCAAGTGAAATAAAGATAGTGAGAGAGTACTACATGTACTCCATAAAAAAAAAAAAAAAAGACAGCGTGACTAGAAGTTATGTGTAGAATAAAAAAGTAACTGTACAAAGAACAAAGGAAAATTAACTAATAATTACATTTTTCACCAAATTTTAAGACGACAATTATATTAAACACTATTTATTAATAAAATTAAGATAGAAAAGTGAAAATTAGACATTAAACTCTCCTATTCCCTTTATATATTGTTATAGATATTTAATTTAAAGTACATTAAGATATTATAATAATATCTATAACAATATTATTTAGGACAATTATAGAAAATTTATATTATTGTAGGTGTGTGATGGAGGAGTAGGGGTGGCAACGGAGCGGTTTTTTGCTCTACCCGACCCTGCCTGCCCTACAAAAAACCCGCATCAAACCCGTCCCGTCCTACCCGCGGGTTGTAAAATGTTAAACCCTAATCCGCCCCTGCGGGTACCCGCCGCGCCCCTACCCGCCCCTATAATTATTAAATCTAACAAATAAAATTAAATTTTAAAAATTATATAACCACCATTTACATATATAATATAAATTAAAGTAAAAATTTATATATGATATAATATTATTAATTATTTTACTAATTATTTTATATATGTTACATATATTATATATTAAAAATATATATATTTACATATATATTATATATACCGGGGCGGGTAGGAACGGGTTTAACCTAAACCCGACCCCGCCCCGTCCCGCCCAAGAACCCGCCCCGTTAAAATTCGTCCCGGTGCGGGGGTGGGTAATTATCCGCCCCGAGCGGATAGTGGCGGAGTGGATACCTACAGGTTCGGATAGTGTTGCCACCCCTATCATTCCGAAGTTCATTGCTATACCATCATTTGCTCTGTTATACTCCATGGACATTGGTGCCTGCTCCTATCTCAAATAAGCTGGATCCCACTAAGCATTCAGCTGTAATTTTCAAAACCTTCACTTCCTCTGCTTACTTATTTTAAATAAGAGAGATAGGAGCGAGCAAGGAGAGCTAGAGGGGGAGAGAAAGAAGAAAAAATTGAAGATAATGTGCGTCGGGTTGGAGAGAGAAGGAAGGAGATGATGGATTGTGGCCTGTGGGAAGTAAAGTCTACGGTTGAAGAGGCAGCAGGAAACCAATGAGCGAGAATTGAAAAAAGTGATTAAGGGAAAAGAAATGGGCGCAAAAACCTTTGGTGTTTGGCGGGTACGAAATAAATAGGATACACTTTGCAAAAGTCATACCAAAACATTAGTGTTGCCATAAGATCCAAGTTTTTTTTGTGTCTCCCTCATCAGATCCAATTTGTTTAGGCCAATTTTCGAAAAACAACTTAATTAAATTTAAAAAAAAATTAAAATATAAGAATTTAAATTAAAATCAGTTTATAAATAAATAATTTTGTGTTTAGATAAATAATTTAATTAATTTTTTAATAAATAAAAGTAGTAAAATATCTTTTGAAATCGAAAAAAATCATATTTTTTTTACTTTTTCGAAAGTTCTTCAATAATTTTTTAAAAAATTAAAAAACATTTTTTAAAAATGATATCAAACCGTATTAATGTGATTTTTATAATTCGAAAAAAATTATAATAATTCAATAATATCCAAACAAATTAATTATGCAACAAAAAAGTTAAACTAAGATGATAGATAAATTTTATGTCCATTGATGTAATATTTTTTTATTCAAATTAGATAATAAAAGTTGTTCCATAAACATTTTCATGAATTGATGTGAATTATTAACAATTAAAGTAAAAAAAGGAAAATTAATAAAATCATAAAATTTAAATAAGACCTAAAGTAATATTCATATAGTAAAATAAAAAATTATATAAGTTTTTTACTTAATTCAAATAATTTAAATACAACGAATAATAAATTAATTAATATTTTATAATTTTAATTGAGCACAAAAAAGTTAATTAAAATATAATTATGAGCTAATAATTATATTATTTAATGTATTATGCTATTTTCTTTTTCGAATGAAAATATTAATGTTAAATAGGAATTATTCGAACTTTTGGAATAAATTAATTTCAATAACCCAAATCATCCATATTGAATCACCAAAAATATAATATAATGCGAAAGTGTACCTTTATTCATAAGAGTCAGAAATTGTTGGAAGAGTTTGGATCTTGTGGTTCTTATTCCTAGGTGACTGAACTGTAACTCTTTTGATGAGGAAAGAGAAATAAAGGCGGCTTTGGTATATTGGAAACCTTTCCTGAATGCCTATTTATATTTGAGCATGACACCCATTAAACCCTTAAGCCCAAATAAAATAGTATCTAAAACCCAAAAGATAATATATCTAAAATCCAAAAAGATAATTATCTAAGAAACAAAAGATAATATCCGGTTTTATTCTCATTTAATTCCAAATCAAAAGTAATAATGACTTATTCAATTAGGATTTATAACAATAAATGAGATTAAGTTATTTAATTTAAAATAGCATAATTTGTGATTATAATTAATATATTTATTGCCCACAAATAAATTAAAAAATCAAATAATTTCGAAACACGAACATTTTTAGGATATCAAACAAACTACATGGGAATAAAGCCGCCTCAATAAAAGAGGATTTCTAATGAGGAATTCCCTCAGATTCTTATTTAGATCTAGTTGTTATAAAAAAAATTATACAATCTTTTGTGTCATAAACAACAAAAATAAACTAAAATGTATTTTTATAATAGAAAGGAGAAATTTTAGTCTCTATTATAATCTCATATATTTAATTAATTAAATAAAAATAAATTAATGTAGTATTACTTTTTTTATAATGTGTTAAATTATGTTATCTAACATTTGGATTAGAAAAAAAAATAAACTTATTTTTGGATAATATTATTAAAATTTTGAATAAACAATTCATCACAATTTTAATAATGTACGAAACAAATAAAAAATAAAAAATTTAGCTATTAAATTTAATATCTTCATGATTAATACTGATATGGTCACCATTAACACGAGCTATAACTCGGCCTCGTAACCGTTATTGGCCGTCACCATAACTCGCCATTTGCCATTATTGCTCGGCCCTTATGAGCTATAACTCGGTGGCGTTAATATTATCATAACCGACGTCCCAAACGGAAAGATAAAATCGGTTACGAAATCAATTTTATCACCTAGAATGTAACGGACGAACATATATCTATAAAAGAAAGGTAAAGTGTCTTTTTTAATACACAATTCTGAACTGGATACCATAACTGACTTAAGCATTGGAGTGCCTTTGCAGGTACACTCCACCCCCTTTGTATTGCTCGCACCCTCACATCTACAACGAACATAAGGAACTCGGACTCAGAGGAGCGGACGTCTAACCTCGCAGCACATAGCTCGGCTGATCTCGAGGAGTTGAGGCCGACGCCCACCGTGGGGCCGAGAAAATCGTATTTTTTTCTTTTGGTCCCATTACCTCCGTCTACATCCATGGCTGAAGCACCGCCTCCTTCACTATCCGAACTTATGCAAATGGTAGTTGAGCTACAACAAGCCAATCAACGAATGGCCGACGAGAACCAAATGATGGCTGCCCAAATTGCTGAAATAAATCATGCTCGGATTGAACACAACGATGCTCATCGTCAGCAAGCAGGAGACGAGGAACATCAATCCCAACCCACTCATGTTTCGGAGACTGCTCGACACGAGGATCAGCAACCCGAAGATGAAAAAGAAGAGTCCGACGACCCTGTAGGCCCCTTCACAGAAGAAGTAATGAACTTCGAACTACCGAAGAAGTTCACTTTGCCACTGACCCTCACGCCTTATGACGGACTCGGAGACCCGAGGAAGTTTCTAAAGAAATTCCGATCAATAATGATCGTCAATGGTGCATCAGATACAGTCTTATGTCGTTGTTTTCCGAATTATTTAGACGGCCCTGCACTTGATTGGTTGTGTGCTTTGCCTGCAGGTTCCATTTCGCGCTTTCATCAGTTGGCGAAGTTATTTGAAGAGTATTTCGCCGGATCCGCGATATACTTGCACGATTCCGATTACTTGAACACTATTAAGCAAGGATCAAACGAAAGCTTAAAGGAATACATGACCTGCTTCACAAAGGTCGCGATCAGCATACCAGATCTCCACCCCGAGGTCCATCTGCACGCAATTAAAAGTGGCCTCCGACCTGGAAAGTTCCAAGAGACAATCGCAGTAGCAAAACCGATGACTCTAGTAGAATTTCGGGAAAAAGCAAAAGGACAAATTGATATCGAGGAACTCAGACAAGCTCGGAAATCTGACAAGTCACACTTCCGCGAAGAAGATAAGAGCTCAACCATTAAGAAAAGTTTTAAACTAACACCTCGATTTGATTCTTATACGCAGTTTAACACGAGGAGGGAAGACATAATCAAAGAGATCTTGAACTCCAAACTAATCAAACCTCCGAGAAAGGTCGGCACGTACCAAGATGCAAAGAACGTGGACAAATCGAAGTACTGCGCTTTCCACCAGAAACACGGCCACAACACCGACGATTGTGTGGTCGCCAAAGATCTTTTAGAACGACTAGCAAGACAAGGACACCTAGACAAATACATTGGTGGTCACATCCAAAAACGCGGCACTAGTTCCACAACAAACGACCTCTCCGACCAAAACCGAGGAAAAGAGAAGGCATCTACAAGCCAATATGAAAGACCACGAGGTATAATCAATTGTATTTCAGGAGGATATGCCAGTGGAGGATACTCAAGCTCGGCGAGGAAAAGATCGTTCAGGGCCATATATTCGGTAAACGGACCACAACAAGACGTTGCAACCACTAATCGACAACCCGAAGTCACTTTCACCCACGCCGACTTCAACTCCAGTATGCAAAATTTGGACGACCCCGTGATTAACCTTCAGCTAGGAGATCTATTAGTGAAAAAAGTGCTCTTGGACCCCGGGAGCAGCGCCGACGTTCTGTTTTACTCCACATTTCAAAAGATGAAGCTCAGCGACAACATGCTGCATTCAACAGGAGGAGATTTGGTCGGCTTCTCAGGAGAACGAGTTCCAATACTCGGGTCAGTGTGGTTACAAACCACACTGGGTGAGCATCCTCTTTCAAAAACTAATGATATTCAATATTTAGTAGTTGACTGTTTCAGTCCATATAACCTTATTCTTGGCCGACCTTTTTTAAATAAGTTCGGCGCCATTGTTTCTACCGTCCATCTCTGCGTAAAGTTTCCATTGCAGGGTGATCAGGTTGTAACAATCCATGGAGACCATAAAGAGGCACGACAGTGTTATAACACCAGCATGAAATTCCAAAACCGCTCAATGCAACAAGTCAACAATGTCGACCTCAAACAAAAGGAAGACACACTGGCCGACCTCGACCCAAGAGCCGATTTTCTCGAGCGCCCAAAACCATCCGATGACCTACAAAAAGTGTATTTTAATAATGACCCTAACAAATTTACATATGTAGGTACATCAATCAACCCAGCTGAGTTACAGGACATAAAAACCTTCCTACAAGAAAACGCCGAGCTTTTTGCCTGGAAACCTGCAGACATGCCCGGCATTGATCCACACATTATCAGTCATAAACTAGCAATAAACTCGGCAGTCCGACCAGTACAATAGAAGAAACGAAAACTCGGCGAGGAAAAGAGGAGAGCATCACTAGAAGAAACACAAAAGCTCATCAACGCCGAATTTATCAAGGAGATCAGATTCACTACATGGCTAGCCAATGTGGTAATGGTAAGAAAACAAAACGGTAAGTGGCGCATGTGCGTCGATTTCACCGATCTAAACAAAGCATGCCCAAAGGATTCTTACCCCCTACCATCCATAGACTCTTTAGTAGACAATGCATCAGGCTACGCTACTTTAAGTTTTATGGATGCGTATTCAGGGTATAATCAAATACTCATGCACCCCTCCGATCAAGATAAAACAGCTTTTATCACTGATTTTGGTAACTATTGTTATAAAGTTATGCCATTTGGATTAAAGAACGCAGGTGCAACTTACCAACGCCTTATGGATAAAGTGTTCGCCAAACAAATCGGCAGGAATATCGAAGTTTATGTCGATGATATGGTCGCCAAAACGAAAACCGGACATAATCACATCAGCGACCTCACAGAAATATTCGGCCAGATCCGCCAGTACAACATGCGCCTCAACCCCGAGAAATGTGCCTTCGCCGTTCAAGGGGGTAAGTTTTTAGGTTTTTTACTAACGTGCAGGGGAATAGAGGCAAACCCAGACAAATGCCGAGCAGTGCTGGACATGGCCAGCCCTAAAACAGTTAAAGAAGTTCAGCGTCTCACAGGACGCCTTGCCGCACTTTCCAGATTTGTTCCCTGTTTAGCTTCAACTTCTATTCCTTTTTTCCAAACAATTAAAAAGAAAAAAAAATTTGAATGGAACGACGATTGTGAGAAAGCCTTTTCCAAATTAAAAACAGCTCTCTCACAACCGCCAATTTTACAAAAACCCCTACAAGGGGAAGACTTATTTCTATATCTATTAGTTACTGATTGGGCGATAAGTTCGGCCCTTGTATCAGAAAGAAACAAAGTTCAGCATCCGATATACTTTGTCAGTAAGACTCTCCAACATGCCGAACTCAATTACCCAAGGATTGAGAAGCTCGCACTGGCACTAATATTCTCGGCACGACGTCTCCGGCCTTACTTCCAGAGCCACGTTATCTACGTCAGAACAGATCACCCACTGAGACAAGTGTTACACAAACCAGAAATCGCAGGACGACTCATAAAATGGGCAGTCGAACTGTCTGAATTCGATATCAGATACCAATCCAGGGGACCGATCAAGTCACAATTTCTAGCAGATTTCATCGCCGAGTTTACTACACCATCCGAGGAAGATCATACAAAACAATGGATCTTATATGTAGACGGATCTTCCAATAATGGGGGCTGTGGAGCAGGAATTCGTCTGGAAGCCGAGGACGGATTCATACTTGAACACTCAATACACTTAGCCTTCAAAGCCAGCAATAACCAATCCGAGTATGAAGCACTGCTCGCTGGACTCCGACTCTGTTTAGATCTTCAAATCTCGACGATCAAGGTATATTGTGATTCTTTGTTAGTAGTACAGCAGGTAAACGACCTTTTTCAGGTAAAAGATCCTCTACTCTCTAAATACCTGTTATTAGTAAAAAAATTATCAAAAAAATTTGTCAAATTTGAAATAGAACATATACCACGTGAACAAAATCAAAGGGCAAATATCTTATCTAAACTCGGCAGTACACAATCCGAGTTATCCACACTGCAACAGTTCACAATAGCATCACCCACTGTTACTCTGACAAATGTGTTAAGTGTTACACAGGTAAAAGATTGGAGGGACGACTTTATACACTATTTACAAACAGGTAATATACCAGAAGGGGTAGAGAACAATAAAAAGTTCCGACGGCAAGCATCTTCCTTCACAATACTCAACGGAACATTGTATCGACGAGGATATACTCGCCCCCTACTCAAATGCCTCAACAAGTCAGAAGCTGACATAGCATTAGCAGAAACACATGAAGGAATCTGTGGCACACATACAGGAGCTCGGAGCCTAGCATCAAAGATCCTCCGAGCTGGATTCTTCTGGCCGACGTTGAAACAGGACAGCCAACAAAAAATCAGGTCATGCCAGAATTGCCAAAGACACGCACCACTGATACACATACCTGCCGAGCAAATGCATCATTCAGAAATCAGCTGGCCATTTAACCAATGGGGTTTGGATATACTCGGGCCGTTCCCTACGGCACCGGGCCAGGTAAAATTTCTTATTGTCGGCATTGATTATTTCTCCAAATGGGTGGAAGCCCAACCTTTATCAAGAATAACATCTCAACAAATGATTTCCTTCGTTTGGAAAAACATTATTTGCCGTTTCGGCATACCTCAACATATCACAACTGACAACGGTCGCCAGTTTACCGACCAAAAGTTTCAATCTTTCTTACAGAATCTCAAAATAAACCAACACTTCGCCTCTGTTGAACATCCTCAAACGAACGGACTAGCTGAGGCCGCAAATAAGGTCATCCTGCATGCACTCAAGAAGAAACTAGATGACGCCAAAGGACTCTGGGCCGAACTAATACCTGAAGTCCTTTGGGGATACAACACCACCCCACAAACATCAACAAAAGAAACGCCATTCAGGCTGGTATACGGATCGGAAGCCATGATCCCCCTGGAGATCTCCCAGAACTCAATCCAAACTTGCATCGACAACCAAGACGAAGCTCGGAGATCCGAGCTGGACATCATCGAAGAAATAAGAGACATCGCCGCCTTGAAGCAACGCGCAGCGCAGCAAGCAATTGCTCGACAGTACAACAAGTCGGTCAGAAGCAGATCATTCGTCAAAGGAGACTTAGTCCTCCGCAAAACCGAAACTGCTCGGAAACCACCAACACATGGAAAGCTCGCAGCCAATTGGGACGGCCCATACCGAGTAGCAAAAGTACTCGGTCAAGGAGCATACAAGCTAGAATCACTAGATGGTAAACTTATGCCTAATACATGGAATGTGTCTTCCTTAAAGAAATTTTATAGTTAAAAGACAGGGACAGGCTTGTACTCTTTTTCCTACTACCAAGATTTTATCCCAAAGGATTTTGCTTGGAGAGGTTTTAACGAGGCTAGCCTACCTGCACCTTGGTATTCAAAAGGTTCATAAAAACTCCGAATATGTAGGAGACAAATATTATCTTCTTTATCAGATAACTATACGACTAATATTGTCAATCAAATATAATTCTATCAATACAACTCAGACAAAGCCCAATACATGTCTAAGCTACAACCTGCCATTATCAGATAACAACACCAACAAAAATACCAATAAACTCGGAACACTTTCTGACGAATAACAAACAGCTTTTATAAAAAGCGTCACATTAAAAATTCAAACAAGTCAAATTCAACAAAGTTCAAACAAAACAAACCAACTATCACATATGCAAAATAAATTCAAATACGTTTCTAACAAAACACATTAAACATTATCGGCTTCATCTTCTGCATCGCCATCATCTTCGATCAGTTGACCATCTCGAACTATCTTTCCAGGATCCATACCAGAGAGATCGGCATCTGGAACCAAAAACTTAACCTGCAACCTCGCCCTTTCAAAACCTTCAACAAACGAATCTAATATCTCATCCGCCTTTTTCTTCTCCAACTCCTTAAATTGAGTAGTAAGCTCAATCAAACGAGTTTGTATGTTCACCAGATCACTTTTCTTTTTCTTCAAATCTTCCACATCTCTAGCGTAACTTTCTTTAGTCTCCTTCAACAACTTCTCGGTCTCAGTCAAACGGGCTTGAAGCTCAGCAGCAACACTCTTACTCTTCACCAACTCCTCCTTCAAAACAGAAACCTCTCCTTTCTCTGCAGCAACCCTCTTATTTTTCAACTCTTGGCTACGCCCAAGACTTGCAAGACGAAGGCCAACAACCTGAAGAAAGAAATAAAACCACAATTCATAAGACTCCCAGAGGAAGAGTAAGGAAAAACCATTAAAAATCATTACCTGCATATACTGCCCAATTGCCATGTCCCCGACTTCCTTTGCAAGAGTAACATCAGCCGACGACTGGCAATACTCGTCCACCACAGCCATATAGGGATACTCCTTTCCCCACACCGAAAATGCCTCACTTTGTTCCGAAATTTCATGAAGCCTTTTTTGATTTCCCATAAAAGCCTGTATCTCTTCCAGAGGAACCCCTATTTCCTTATCATCAGAATCATCTGACAAATCAACAAGGTCGGACTTCTTTCTCTTCTTCGCAATCACCTTCCTCCGACCTTGACGAGGCTGAGTAACCTCGCCGACACCAGCAACTTTCTCAGCATTAGACGACGATACCTCCTTCTCCAGATTCTTATTCTTGAAGCGCGTTCTCAGAGACGCAGCTGAAACACCAGGATATTTACCACCTGCAAAAACAACAAACACATCAGAAATACGACAAGAAGCAATAAACACCTTAGAAAAACCCTATAACTCACCCAAATAGGCTACCACAGCATCTTTATCCTCCTCCCACTTCAGAAGCTCATACATTGAAATTAGGTCTCCCCGACCGATATTTTCAACAAGAAACTCAATCACACAAACATTCCTCGGGGAGATAACCTCAGGACCGAGTATATTCTGAGGTTCCGAGCACCAATACAACGGGAACTTCTCAGCCAGATTTTCATCCACGAAAAACGGAAAATCTTTTTCCAAAGCCCTAACCTTTAAATACATTTCTTTAAAATCTTTAAAAGAAGATTTGTACAATTTGAAAATGCCAAAACTAGGGGTGCTATTGAAGTTTATCCAACCACCTTTCCACACCCCTTTGGCTTGAAATAAAGAAAAGAAAAGATCAACAGACGGCACAACTTCCAGAAACTCCATTAAAATTTCAAAGGAACGGAGAAACGCCCACCCATTTGGATGAAGCTGCGACGGAGCGCAGTTTAACTGCCTCAGGACCTGACATTCGAAATCAGTGAAAGGTAATCTAACTCTCAACTCCTCAAGAACACAGCTGTGCATATAGAAAAATTCAAAACCTCTGCCCCGGTGATAAACCCTATCATTAACACTACAGGACAGTAACTCAACCCCAATCCCAGAATCCTGCCTCACCACCCTACTAGCATCCACCTCCTTAACAGCAGCTTCATCACAGAACAATGACACCCGAGACCTCACGTCATCCCCAACCCAGTCATAAGACCAGTCTATTTCACCTTTCTTCTCCTTCTCAAATCCCATCAGAAACAGTAAACAAACATGCAACCAAGAAATACAAAGAGATGAGAGAAGAAACGGATTAGAAGAACACAAACGTGACCATACCTCTCTTGCTCATCCTCCAAAACAAGAAGCAGAAAACCAAAAACGCCAAAATTCCAATCAGCAGAAACAATTAATCGCAACTAAAAACGTTCCAAATATCAAACCTGCCTCAGTCACATCAAACGACGAAAGGAGCATTGGAAACCATCAACACATTAATGAAGCACCCACTCCTTCTCTCTCCTGAATAAAAAGCGCGCACAATTTCCCACGTGGCGCAGATGGGAAGTTACTTTAACGAAGTACGTTGAACTGGGGGCTCACTCAGTAACCCACTTTACCGAGTTATAACTCATTACAAAAGCTCAACCTGCTTCATTAAAAAACTTTCCTCAGGCTAAGCTTGGGGCTGTGATATGGTCACCATTAACACGAGCTATAACTCGGCCTCATAGCCGTTACTGGCCGTCACCATAACTCGCCATTTGCCGTTATTGCTCGGCCCTTATGAGCTATAACTCGGTGGCGTTAATATTATCATAACCGACGTCCCAAACGGAAAGATAAAATTGGTTACGAAATCAATTTTATCACCTAGAATGTAACGGACGAACATATATCTATAAAAGAAAGGTAAAGTGTCTTTTTTAATACACAATTCTGAACTGGACACCATAACTGACTTAAGCATTGGAGTGCCTTTGCAGGTACACTCCACCCCCTTTGTATTGCTCGCACCCTCACATCTACAACGAACATAAGGAACTCGGACTCAGAGGAGCAGACGTCTAACCTCGCAGCACATAGCTCGGCTGATCTCGAGGAGTTGAGGCCGACCTATTTCCCAGGCAAGATCAAATACTAATAGATAAAATATGAAAAATACATATATAAATTATTGAAATGATACAAAATAACAAAAACAATCATTATTAATAACTTTTTTGTCTGTTTCCATAGTTTTAAACATCTTGTTTTCTATTTTTTTTTTCTCTTCGTCTGTTAAGAGACATATACACAAAACTTAGTTTAAAAATGAGAGTTGTTCTATTATAATTGGCTCATGACATTATTTCTGACTTTTCAAACTTTTGTTTATGCCGACACCGACTTTTACTTTTTAGAGAGGGGAGAATTAGTATAGGCTGTATAGCCTAAGACTGTCGAGCAAAACTTAAGAAAAAATAAATTATTATTAATTAAATAAATATACAGGATTCTTATTTATATTTGGATCATTCGTTCTATTATTTGGACCAACTTCACTATTATTATTAGTATCTGAATATTTAAAAAAATTTTTATTAGCATGAAAATTATTGTAAAAGATAATTCATACACTACAATATTTTTGGCTTGAGATAACCCTTATTCGAAGTAACATCTAATAAAATTTGTCTTAGATAGGCAAAGACAACATTTTTAATGAGTTGCTTTTGAGTAAGACAAAGATAACAAAATTTTTAGTCACCCCTAAAAATAGTTGTCTTTGATATCTAAAACAACATTTACAAAATGTTACAATATAAAATCTTTAAGACAACATTTTTAAATAAAAATACATTTTATAAGAGTTGTCAAAAAAATTTAACATATAACATTTATAAAAAATTACCTAAATTATTTATAATTAAAAATTTTAGAAAAAAACTTTTAATCATATTCCCACCAATTATTTTTACCCTCAAATAACTTAAAAAAAAAACAAAATTGTTTGAGTTCAGTGTGTCTATTTTTTTCTTTAGTTTTCTTTTGAGTGCTATTTGATGTCATATATATCATCATTGTTGTCTTGTAGGGAGATGCTGATGTAATATGTGGTGTAGTTTGGGAATTCTGGCCGCTGGAGCATATTGCTTGCCTCAATTTCAACTGCGAGTGTTTTTATGGGGTGCTAAAGCTTCTGAGGTATTCTAATGTTTTTGAGGTATGTGCAAATTTTACATAGGACTTATGTAACTGTGTTTTGATTTGCTGTTCTGTGATTTATTGTTCTCTGAAAAATCTTGAGTTGCTGTTCTTTAACGTGCTGTTCTCTGAAAAAACTAAAATTCAGTATTTTAGTGTATGGCTCCTTCCAAACAATTTTAGATGCTCACATGTGTTGCTAATAAAAAAGTGTTGCCTAAAAGTAGAAGTAATAGCATGACAAATTTATTGAACCTTGTTTGTCCCGAACCCATATAACAAATTTGTACATATTCAAGTCTGTCTCAAAGTTCATAATAATAGTAATTTTAGATATCACTTATAATTCTTGTGAAAAGAAAATTAAATTTTTTTTATAATTCTCATTTATAATTTTTGGGAACTTTTTTAAGGCTTTAAGTTTATCTAAAACAGAGTAAGGCCCCTTTTTTTGGAGTTAATATGAGTATCCAAATAAGGTAGGAGTATATATAATATGATGATGATTGATGAGAGTGCTCTTGCTGTATCAATTAAATTCAATATTTTAGTATATGGCTCTATGCAAATATTAAATATTTGTATATTTGGTTTATTCACGAGAGTAATGGTATTCTACGCTTATCCCATAATCAGAGGCTTAAATTTCTTGGTTATCATATCCATAGAGATATTAAATATAATTAGTAACTTGAATGTCAACTTTCCCTTTTTATTATTTCTATAAAGCATTATGAATTTTTTAACTTTTTCTTTTGTTCTCCACATTGATTCTGATATTTTTTTTCCTTTTGATTTCTTCATTTTTAATGTAAGTTAAAGAATGATTAATTTTCATAATTCACCGAGTTAATTATTTCATATAGAATCAATTATTATTTTTTGTTTGTTTGTTATGTTAGCCACTTTAATTGAGTTAAATAGTTAATAGAGAATAATGTAAAGTTTATTCTTTACTCTTTTATAGAGAAAGATTGCTTCAGAGGAGTTTGAAGAACATTAGTAGACATTTTAGGACTTGAAGATTGCAATTTGTTGAGCTATGACTCTGTAAGTTTTCTATCTTGCTTATACTTGTATGCTTTCATAAATATATTTTGTACCTTTATATACATTTAATGAATTTATATACTTAATATGCATGAACATTATTATTTACATGCTTGGTTAATTAGTAGTAAAAATATATGAATAATTAGGAGAGGAAATCTTATCCCCTTGTGCAAAGTGTTGTAATTTCTTATGACACCAAAGGCAAACAATTTATAATTTTCTTGTCTTGGTTGCTGTTTTAAGGCTGTTTTATGGCTGTTTTGGTTGCTATTTTACGGCTGTGATGGTTGCTGTTTTGGTTGCTCTTTTATGGCTGTGATGGTTGCTGTTTTAGTTGTTGTTTTATGGCTGTTAAAAAAGTGTTTTGGTTGCTGTTTTATGACTGTCATGGTTGCTATTTTAGTGGCTATTTTATGGTTGTTTTGGTTGCTATTTTTGTTACTGGGAAAAGGGTAACACTTTATAGAAATAATAATAGAAATAATTAAAAATGAAGGGAAGGTTAAGATTTATAAAAGTTTTATGGCTGTCATGGTTGATGTTTTAACTATATTTTTTTCATCCATTTAGATTTGACTGCAGCTTGCTTATCGTTGGATGAAGTTTTCTGAAGAGATAAAGGCAATTCTTGGCACAATAATGAAGCACAAAGTCTTCTTGATTTTACATGAAAAAACTAGTTTTTTTTTTATTCAAGTTCATCATGAGAAAAACAAGTATTTTGTTTACTTATGTTTATTATTTATATGACTTAGTAACTTAGCAAGTATGTTAATTGGTACTTGAAAGACCTTTCTATATATATGCAATATATATTATTAGCTTATTCTTCCTATATTGATTAAATTGAATTTAAATATTTAAATATTATTAGTGTTTGCTATATATTCTTCAAATATCATAAATATAACAAAAGTAAAAAATATATTGCTTCAGATATAAAAAAATAGAACATAAGAAAAACTCAATAAGGTGTTGCTTTAGGTATTAGAAAAAGATAACTGCAAATAAACTTAGATAAGGGTTACTTTAGGTATATGAAGAAGGTAACTTAAAAAAATCTGAAAAAGTATTGCTTTAGGTAACGCTTTTGTGGAGTTGTTTTTTTTGTAGAAAAGGCAACGCTTTTTCAAGGTTGCCATAAAAAGGGTTCCCTTTGATACACAAAAACGTTGCCTTAGATCAAAGATAACGGCCATATAGCTAATCCCCCAAAAAATATTGCATTTTGTCAGAAAGTGTTGTCTTTGATTAAAGGCAACACTTTTCCTTATTATAGGCAACGTTTTTAAAGGGTTGCTTTAGCCCGAATTTGTTGTAGTGATATTAAATGATATACTAACTACGTAAATTTATTAATGGGATGTATAACTTAACTAGCATACCTGGCGAGGTATTGCTGCCTCTCTTCTTTGCTCATGTTTTGTGTTCGTCGCCTGGCATAGTCTTGCCAAATACCACTTCCATTGGTATCCTGTCAACGGTAATTAATCAAAACAAATATATAAACATAGTTTCACACTTTTATTTAATGACGAAAAATAAATTATATTAGATGAAGTGAGAAAGATGCATGAAAATATGGATGAGAAATGAAGGAAGTTTTTCTAATAATAGCAACGTGAAGTGAGAGAGAATAAGGGAAGAAAGAGATAATTATTATAGAAGTTACGTGAATTTATAAAATAAGAGAGAACGTGAATGAAGATGAGGTAGTGAGAGTATTGTAATGCGAAATAACTGACTTGGGGTAGGTTATTAAGAAGGATAAAAATGAAAAAAAAGTTTTGGACACCAAAACAGGTTTTGCCATTATATATTGTTATAGATATTGAAACTTAAATTTGAACGCTAATTGATATTATATATTGTGTAGGTACTTAGAGTATATTAGAAAAATACGTTAATAATTTGAAGAGAAAAATTATTAGTGTAAATTTATTTTTTTAAAAAAATTATCCTTATTGAACTATTTTACTTTTATTCCTTAAAAATATATCTAAATAAAAATATTTGTAACAATAATTTACATCCAATAAGAATATCTTAATGAGGTTACTATAAAAAAATGGGTAGAAATTTTTTTATTTAACGTAATTGACAAGAATTTTTTTAATAATAAACCTCTCTTTAAGAGTAATATTGGAATTTAAATTTAGACACTAATTATCATTATATATTATAGATAAGCATCAAGAGTATATTAAAATAGTATGATAATAATTTAAAGAAAAAAATTATTCTTTGTACATTTAATTAAAAAAAATTACCTTGTTTAAACTATAGTGTAAGTGGAGCCATTTTTATAATCTTACGATTGAGATTGAGCAATTTTTTTAAGTGAAGCAGTTACATCATTCTATCGTGGGTTAATGCAGAATTTACAGAATGTGAGTACGTGATTGAGGATGTAGTTTTAGATTATAAAAATAGGGGTAAAATAGGAAAAAAAATATTGGATACCAAATCCTCTATATTCCCATTATATATTGTTATAAATATACACCATTTTTTTATTGAATACAAATTAAAATTTAATATGAAAGAAAAATTTTGTAGGCATTTTAATAAATACAAAATATTTTATTATCTAAAATAAACTGCTTTTAATATATAATATTGTAAATAACAACATTATCTTTTATCTTTAGATAAATAAATATAACATATATAAATTTCAAAGATATAAATATTTATTATTTATTAAAATTAATTATTATGCACAAAATTTTTGAAACATTAAAAATTACATTAAAAATATTTTAAATTGCAACATTGACATGTAAACCAAGGTTGCGAGAACTGAACCGGTCAATGAACCAGTGAGGTCATTGGTTTAATGGTTTACTGGTTTGACCGAGATTCAACTGGAGTTCAACCGGTTTAATTAAATATTAAATAAAATTATTAAAAAGTCTAAAAATAATTTTAAATATATAAATTCAGTAATTTCTAACTTAATAAAATTTAATATTTCACATAATAAAGAGCAGAACTTCAAGAAAAGAGATATGTAGAGCACCTAAGCATAAATATGCAGCATATACATATAGTATTTTTCCATACATACGTCTTTGAAACAAGACTAAAAATGCAAAAGCACAAGAGAAGAGAGGAGATATGAGTTGCTGTTGCTGCTGAGTACGAAGATGGGTGATTTGGGATTAGGGTTCAGCACTCATTAGTTCGTTTAGCCTTTTTTTTAATGACAAAACGACGCCATTCAGAGGTTTTAACCAAAAATCCGCTAAAAAACCAGATGATTCTTCTAGTTCACCGGTTAACCGCCGGTTCGACCGAATTTTTTACCGATTTTTTGCCAGGCGGTTTTTCCTGCTGTCTCATGGCATACAAGTCCACAGCTGAAAAGTGCGGGAGGGGGGGTTGTTGCGGAGTTCCTGGACTAGCTGCTCCTCCACCCTTGATGACAAGTCATCTTAGGCTAGTTTCACAAGCCTTTTTCATTAGTTTTTACCTGATTTTTATGCATTTCTTAGGCAATAAGTAAGTGTTTGGATGAGAAATTCATGCTTGTCTTGATTCAATCAAACATTCTTAATTTTGTGCATTTTCATGAGATTTTTGCATGATTTAGTTGATGTTATGAAAGATGCAAAATCTAGTGATTATGCCAAGGCTTTGATGCATTTGTTTGGTTGATGATAGGTGAAAAGAAGCAGAGGAATGGCAAGGAAGAAGCAGAGAAGGTAACTGGTGCACGAAAATGTGTATGTCAATGTCAATATTACTATTTCCTCCAAATTCGTACAACTAACCAGCAAGTGCACTGGGTCGTCCAAGTAATACCTTACGTGAGTAAGGGTCGAATCCCACAGAGATTGTTGGCTTGAAGCAAGCTATGGTTATCTTATTATTCTTAGTCAGGATACCAACAACAGTGTGTTGTAAGTTCAATTGTGAAAAGCAAAAAGGCATAAAATAAATACTTATTGTGCAATAATGGAGAATACGTTGGAGTTTTGGAGATGCTTTGTCATCTGAATTTCAGCTTTTCTCTTGTACTCCTCTTCACACACGCAAGGCTCCTTCCATGGCAAGCTGTATGTAGGGTGTCACCGTTGTCAATGGCTACTTCCCATCCTCTCAGTGAAAATGGTCCAAATGCTCTGCCATAGCATGACTAATCATCTGTTGGTTCTCGATCATATTGGAATAAGATCCATTATTCCTTTTGCGTATGTCACTACGCTCAACAATCACGAGTTTGAAGCTCGTCACAGCCATTCAATCCTTGAATCCTACTCGGAATACCACAGACAAGGTTTAGACTTTCCGGATTCTCATGAATGCCGCCATCAATCCTAGCTTATACCACGAAGATTCTGATTAAGAAATCTAAGAGATACTCATTCAATCTGATGTAGAACGGAGGTGGTTGTCAGGCACACGTTCATGGATTGAGGAAGGTGATGAGTGTCACGGATCATCACCTTCTTCATAGTGAAGCGCGAATGAACATCTTAGATAGGAACAAGCGTGTTCGAATGGAAAACAAAAATAATTGCATTAATTCATCGAGACGCTGCAGAGCTCCTCACCCCCAACAATGGAGTTTAGAGACTCATGCCGTCAAAAGGTATAAAGTTCAGATCTAAAAATGTCATGAGATACAAAATAAATTTCTAAAAGTTGTTTAAATACTAAACTAGTAACCTAGGTTTACAGAAAATGAGTAAACTATGATAGATAGTGCAGAAATCTACTTCTGGGGCCCACTTGGTGTGTGCTGGGGCTGAGACTTAAGCTTTTCACATGCCTGGGCTGTTTTTGGAGTTGAACGCCAGGTTGTAACCTGTTTCTGGCGTTGAACTCCAACTTGTAACCTGTTTCTGGCGCTGAACGCCAGACTGCAACATGGAACTGGCGTTGAACGCCAGTTTACATCGTCTATCCTTGAGCAAAGTATAGACTATTATATATTCCTGGAAAGCCCTGGATGTCTACTTTCCAACGCAATTGAGAGCGCGCCAATTGGACTTCTATAGCTCCAGAAAATTCATTCCGAGTGCAGAGAGGTCAGAATCCAATAGCATCAGCAGTCCTTTTTCAGCCTGAATCAGATTTTTGCTCAGCTCTCTCAATTTCAGCCAGAAAATACCTGAAATTACAGAAAAATACACAAACTCATAGTAAAGTCCAGAAATATGAATTTTGCCTAGAAACTAATGAAAATATACTAAAAACTAACTAAAACATACTAAAAACTACATGAAATTAACCCCAAAAAGCGTATAAAATATTCGCTCATCACAACACCAAACTTAAACTGTTGCTTGTCCCCAAGCAACTAGACAAATAAAATAGAATACAAATAAGTCAAGAAGCAATAATTTCTCAGAGTTTTTGAGTGAAGCTCAGATTCTAATTAGATGAGCGGGACTAGTAGCTTTTTGCGTCCGAACAGTTTTGGCATCTCACTTTATCCATTGAAGCTCAGAATGATTGGCATCTATAGGAACTTAGAATTCAGATAGTGTTATTGAGTCTCCTAGTTCAGTATGTTGATTCTTAAACACAGCTACTTTATGAGTCTTGGCCATGGCCCTAAGCACTTTGTTTTCCAGTATTACCACCGGATACATAAATGCCACAGACACATAATTGGGTGAACCTTTTCAAATTGTGACTCAGCTTTGCTAGAGTCCCCAATTAGAGGTGTCCAGGGTTCTTAAGCACACTCTTCTTTTTGCTTTGGACCTTGACTTTAACCTCTCAGTCTCAAGTTTTCACTTGACACCTTCACGCCACAAGCACATGGTTAGGGACAGCTTGGTTTAGCCGCTTAGGCCAGGATTTGATTCCTTTAGGCCCTCCTATCCACTGATGCTCAAAGCCTTGGATCCTTTTTTTTTTATTACCCTTGCCTTTTGGTTTTAAGGGCTATTGGATTTTTCTGCTTGATTTTTCTTTTTCTCTCTCTCTTTTTTTTCTGCAAGCTTTTATATCCACTGCTTTTTCTTGCTTCAAGAATCAATTTGTTTTTGATTTTTCAGATTATCAAATAATATTTCTCCTTTTTCATCATTCTTTCACGATCCAACATATTTAACATTCATAAACATCAAATTCAAAAGACCTATGCACTGTTCAAGCATTCATTCAGAAGACAAAAAGAATTGCCACCATATGTAAATAATTAGAATTTTTTCTTATTAAAAACTCAAAAAATATTACCTCCTTATTCTAAAGAAAATCTGCTATTTTATTCATGTTTAATGATGATGAGAAAAATAAATTATAGCTTAATTGGAGATAAAATCAAAATATAGATACTAATTACTACTATATAACTTCTAAGGTAAAACTCAAATAAGAACAATTATCACAGAGTTAAGGCTAAGATTAGAACTTAACAACCTGGACTTTGGGAAGTGGATGCCTCTTTAGTCTGTGGAGTGCTTGGTCCTTCAAGAGATAGCTTCTGACGCTTTAATTCCTTCAGTTCACGCCCTTGCTCTTCTTGTTCTCTGAGCAGTTTGCAGAGCATGCTGTTTTGATTTTGCTGTTCTTCCTTTATTTGATCTATAGCTTCTTGCAACTTGGTAACATATGCTTCAAGATGTTCCCAATATTCAAATTGAGGGATTTCCGGAAGGAATTCCTGTGCCCCCTCTTAATGGGGTTATCCTGCACTTGCTGTTTTTCCATTGTGGTTTTAGTGATTGGTTGCTCAACTGAGATATACTCTGTTATTCCCATCCTCACTCCAGCATCTTTGTAGAGCATAGAGATTAAGCTTGGGTAAGCCAACCTTGCATCCTTGGAGTTCTTGTTTGCAATTATGTAAAGTTCACATGAAATCAGTTGATGAACTTCCACTTCTTTTCCCAACATAATGCAATGGATCATCACTGCTCTCTTAATGGTGACTTCAGAGCGGTTGCTAGTGGGCAATATAGAACGTCCAATGAAGTCCAGCCATCCTCTGGCGACTGGTTTGAGATCTTCTCTCTTGAGTTGATTTGGGACGCCCTTGCTGCTGGTGGTCCACCTGGCTCCAGGGATGCATATATCCTCTTGAATCTTGTCCAGGCCCTTGTTTATTCTCATCATTCTCCTATTGAAGGAGTCTGGGTCATCTTTCAGCTGAGGTAGCTTAAAGATCTCCCTGATTTTGTCAGGGTGGATGTGAACAATCTTTCCTCTGACCAAGGTCCGATAGTCATAGAGGATAGTTCCAGATATTCTCTGCCTGTCTGTTTGCCACAGATTAGCGTAGAATTCCTGAACCATATTCCTTTCCACTTTTATTTCAGGATTAGCTAGGATTTTCCAGTTCCTGTTTCGAATTTGCTCTTGTATCTCCGGATATTCATCTTGTTTTAAATCGAATTTGACTTCTGGGATCACTGATCTTAGACCCATTATTTTGTAGTAATGGTCTGAATGTTCTTTGGTTAAGAACTTCCCTTGATTCCAAAGTGGTTTTGGAATACTCTCTTTCTTGCCTCTTGGAGTGGGTTGTTTTCCTTTAGGAGCCATGATCTTAGTGGTTATGGTTTAGTGATCACGGATAAACATACCAAACTTAGAGGTTTGCTTGTCCTCAAGCAAAAGAAAAGAAAGGAGAAGGATAGAAGGAGAGCTAGTGTCGAATGGTGGATGAGAGGAGGGAGGCCGAATGTGGCTTTAAAAGGGAGGGGGTGGGTTTTCGAAAATTTTCAAAAGATAAGATAGAGGATATGATTTATAAAAGATAAGTATGATAAGAAAAAGATATAAAAATTTGTGGATGATATTTGGAAAAGATAATTCTGAAATTTTTTTTTATTTTGAAAAAGATTTTGAGTTTTGAAAAATTTGAAAAAGAGTTGGATTGGATTGAAACAAATATTTGTGTTTATGGATTAAGATACATTTGATATTTTTGAAATAGGGATTTTAGAAATTAGGGTTAAAAAAAATTTTGGAATTGAGAGTTTGTAACATGTTTATGCAAGAAATCATGAATTGAAACATGAAAATTAAAATTAAAATGAAAAATGTGAAGTAAAAAACGAATTTACCTCCTCCCCACCATCCTGGCGTTAAACGCCCAGCTATTGCTTCTTTCTGGCGTTGAACGCCAGGAACTCCTTTGTCACTAGGCATTTTTTTGAACGTCCAGGATGCTGTAAATCTGGCGTTAAATGCCCAGAAGCTGCTTCTTTCTGGCGTTTAACGCCCAGATGGCTATCTTTACTGGCGTTAAACGCCCAGTAGATGCTCCTTTTGGGCGTTTAACGCCCAGTTGTGCCTCTTACTGGCGTTTTCTTGCCAGTGAGCTCTTTTTCTCTGTTTTGTATGCTGAATCCTTCTGTAACCCTGTGAACCTATGCAATTGACTTTTTACCATATTAAAATTGAACTTATATGCTCTAAAAATAAATAAAATGAAGAATAAGGCAAAATAACAAAAAGAGTTTTGCTAATGGCTGGGTTGCCTCCCAGCAAGCGCTTCTTTATTGTCTTTAGCTGGACTTTGCTGAGCTTTTAAACTAGCCTCAGCCTTGAGCACTCTTGCTCAACATTGCCTTCAAGATAGTGTTTGATTCTCTGTCCATTAACAATGAACTTCTTATCAGAATCAATGTCTTGAAGCTCCACATAACCATATGGTGATACACTTGTAATCACATATGGTCCTCTCCACCGAGATTTCAGTTTCCCAGGGAATAGTCTGAGCCTAAAGTTAAACAACAGAACCTTTTGTCCTGGTTCAAAGACTCTTGATGACAGCTTTCTGTCATGCCACCTTTTTGATTTCTCCTTATAAAGCTTGGCATTTTCGAAAGCAGTGAGTCTAAATTCCTCTAGCTCATTTAGCTGGAGTAATCTTTTTTCTCCGGCTAATTTGGCATCAAAGTTCAGGAATCTGGTTGCCCAGTAGGCCTTATGTTCCAGTTCCACGGGCAAATGACAGGCCTTACCATACACAAGCTGGTATGGAAAGGTCCCTATAGGAGTCTTGAATGCTGTTCTGTAAGCCCACAGAGCATCATCCAAGCTTCTTGTCCAATCCTTTCTACTGGTACTTACAGTCCGTTCCAGGATTCTTTTTAGTTCTCTGTTAGAGACTTCAGCTTGCCCATTTGTCTGTGGATGATATGGAGTTGCCACCTTGTGGCTAATCCCATATCGGACCATGGCAGAGTAAAGCTGTTTGTTGCAGAAGTGAGTGCCCCCATCACTGATTAGTACTCTAGGGACACCAAACCTGCTGAAGATATATTTCTGGAGGAACTTCAGCACTGTCTTAGTATCATTAGTGGGTGTGGCAATGGCCTCTACCCATTTGGATACATAGTCAACTGCCACCAAAATGTAAGTGTTTGAGTATGATGGTGGGAAAGGGCCCATGAAGTCAATTCCCTATACGTCAAATAACTCAATCTCCAGGATCCCTTGTTGAGGCATGGCGTAACCATGGGGCAGATTACCAGCTCTTTGGCAACTGTCACAGTTACGTACAAACTCTCGGGAATCTCTATAGAGGGTAGGCCAGTAGAAGCCACATTGGAGGACCTTGGTGGCTGTTCGCTCACCTCCGAAATGGCCTCCATATTGTGATCCATGGCAATGCCATAAGATCCTCTGAGCTTCTTCTCTAGGCACACACCTACGGATTATTCTGTCTGCACATCTCTTAAAGAGATATGGTTCATCCCACAAGTAGTACTTTGCATCAGTGATTAATTTTTTCTTTTGCTGCCTGCTGTACTCCTTGGGTATGAACCATGCAGCTTTATAGTTTGCAATGTCTGCAAACCATGGTGTTTCCTGAATGGCAAACAAATGCTCATCCGAAAAGGTCTCAGAGATCTCAATAGAGGGGGGAAACTCCCCTTCTACTGGTTCTATCCGGGACAGATGATCAGCCACTTGGTTCTCTGTCCCTTTTCTGTCTCTTATTTCTATATCAAACTCTTGCAGAAGCAACACCCATCTTATGAGCCTGGGTTTTGAATCCTGCTTTGTGAGTAGATATTTAAGAGCAGCATGGTCAGTGTACACAATCACCTTTGATCCCACTAAGTAAGATCTAAACTTGTCAATGGCATAAACCACTACAAGTAATTCCTTTTCTGTGGTTGTGTAATTTTTCTGGGCATCATTTAAAACACGGCTAGCATAATAAATGACCTGCAGAAGCTTGTCATGCCTCTACCCCAGTACTGCACCAATGGCGTGGTCACTGGCATCACACATTAGTTCGAATGGTAATGTCCAGTTTGGTGCAGAAATGACTGGTGCTGTCACCAGCTTAGCTTTCAGGGTCTCAAACGCTTGCAGACACTCTGTGTCAAACACAAATGGCGTGTCAGCAGCTAGCAGATTGCTCAGGAGTTTTGTGATTTTTGAAAAATCTTTTATAAACCTCCTGTAGAATCATGCATGCCCCAGAAAGCTTCTGATTGCCTTAACATTGGCAGGTGGTGGTAATTTTTCAATCACCTCTACCTTAGCTTGATCCACCTCTATTCCTTTGTTCGAAATTTTATGCCCAAGGACCATTCCTTCAGTCACCATAAAGTGACATTTTTCCCAGTTTAAAACAAGGTTGGTCTCTTGGCATCTTTTCAGAACCAGTGTCAGGTGATCAAGACAGGAGCTGAATAAGTCTCCATATACTGAGAAGTCATCCATGAAGACTTCCATAAATTTTTCCACCATATCAGAGAAAATAGAGAGCATGCATCTCTGAACGGTTGCAGGCGCATTACACAACCCAAATGGCATCCTTCTGTAAGCGAACACTCCAGATGGACATGTGAATGCTGTTTTCTCTTGATCCTGGGGATCTACTGCAATTTGGTTGTAGCCTGAATAGCCATCCAAAAAGCAGTAATAATCATGACCTGCTAGTCTTTCTAGCATCTGGTTTATGAATGGTAAAGGAAAATGATCCTTTCTGGTGGCTGTATTGAGCCTTCTGTAGTCAATACACATGCGCCACCCTATAACTGTTCTTGTAGGAACCAGTTCATTTTTTTCATTATGAACTACTGTCATGCCTCCCTTTTTGGGGACAACTTGGACAGGGCTCACCCAGGAACTATCAGAAATAGGATAAATAATCCCATCCTCCAGTAATTTGGTGACCTCTTTTTACACCACTTCCTTCATGGCTGGATTTAGCTGCCTCTGTGGTTGAACCACTGGCTTAGCATCATCCTCCAATAGGATCTTATGCATGCATCTAGCTGGGCTTATACCCTTAAGGTCACCTATGGACCACCCAAGAGCTGTCTTATGTGTCCTTAGCACCTGAATTAGTGCTTCCTCTTCCTGTGGATTTAAAGTAGAGCTTATGATCACTAGAAAAGTGTCACCTTCTCCCAGAAATGCATATTTCAGGGATGGTGGTAATGGTTTGAGCTCGGGTTTAGGAGGTTTTTCCTCTTCCTGAGGAAGTTTCAGAGGCTCTTTCAATTCCTCTGAATCCTCCAAATCAGGCTGAACATCTTTAAAGATGTCTTCTAGCTCGGATTCGAGACTCTCAGCCATGCTGACCTCCTCTACCAAAGAGTCAATAAGATCAACTTTCATGCAGTCTTTTGGTGTGTCTGGATGCTGCATGGCCTTGACAGCATTTAACTTAAACTCATCCTCATTGACTCTTAGGGTTACTTCCCCCTTTTGGACATCAATGAGAGTTCGTCCAGTTGCTAGGAAAGATCTTCCTAGAATGAGAGTAGCACTCCTGTGCTCCTCCATTTCCAGCACTACAAAGTCAGTGGGAAAGGCGAATGGCCCAACCCTGACAATCATGTCCTCAATCACGCCTGATGGGTATTTAATGGAGCCATCAGCAAGTTGGAGACATATCCGGGTTGGTTTAACTTCTTCAGTTAAACCAAGCTTTCTGATAGTGGATGCAGGTATTAGATTGATTCTTGCCCCAAGATCGCATAAAGCTGTCCTGGTGCAATTACCCTCTAATATGCATGGTATCAGAAAGCTCCCGGGATCTTTAAGCTTTTCTGGAAAGCTTTTCAGAATGACTGCACTGCATTCTTCAGTGAGGAGAACTCTTTCAGTTTCTCTCCAATCCTTCTTATGACTCAAGATCTCTTTCATGAACTTGGCACAAGAAGGTATTTGCTCAAGTGCCTCTGCAAACGGAATCTTTATTTCAAGAGTCCTGAGATAATCTACAAAGCGAGCAAATTGCTTATCCTGCTCCTCTCGGCAGAGTTTTTAAGGATAAGGTATCTTGGCTTTATATTCCTCAACCTTAGTTGCTGCAGGTTTATTTCCTACAGAGGTGGTTGGAGAAGCCTTTTTAGAGGGGTTGTTATCAGCACTTGTGTATGTCTGATCCCTCACTGGCATTTGAATGCCAGGAGTGGAAGCTGGAGTGACGTTAGACGCCAACTCCTCACCTGTTCCTGGCGACTGAACGCCAGAACTGTGCTTCCTTTGGGCGTTCAACGCCAATTCCTTGCTTGTTTCTGGCATTAAACGCCAGGACTGAGCATGGTTTGGGTGTTCAACGCCAGCTTTCCACCCAATTTCTGGCGTTTGAGTTCCAAAATTATTCCTCTCCAGGCTCTTACTGTCCTCAGATGGATTTTGGGTGGTTTGCTCATTTCTTGGCTTCCTGCTACCTTGAGGTGAGGCATCTAATATTTTCCCACTTTTTAATTGAACTGCTTAACATTCTTCTGTTATTTGTTTTGACAGCTGCTGTTTCGTTTGCTTTAATTGTACTTCCATATTTATATTAGCCATTCTTGTCTCTTGTAGTCTCTCCTTGAATTCGGCTAACTATTTTGTTAGAAAATCCAATTGCTGATTGAATTCAGTGGCTTGTTCTGCAGGACTGAGTTCAGTAGTCACTGTTTTAGCCTCTTCTTTCATGAAAGGTTCATTGTTTAGGTATAGATGCTGATTTCTGGCAACTGTATCAATGAGTTCTTGAGCTTCTTTAATTGTCTTTCTCATGTGGATAGATCCACCAGCTGAGTAGTCTAGAAAAATCTGAGCTCTTTCTGTAAGCCCATAATAGAAGATGTCTAACTGCACCCACTCTGAAAACATTTCAGAGGGGCATTTTCTTAGCATCTCTCTATATCTCTCCCAGGCATCATAAAGAGATTCATTATCTCCTTGTTTAAAGCCTTGGATGTCCAGCCTTAGCTGTGTCATCCGTTTTGGAGGGAAGAATTGATTCAGAAATTTTTCTGACAACTGTTTCCATGTCCTTATGCTAGCCTTAGGTTGGTTATTTAACCACCTCTTAGCTTGGTCTTTTACAACAAATGGAAACAGTAATAATCTGTAGACATCCTGATCTACTTCCTTATCATGTACCGTGTCAGCAATTTATAAAAATTGTGCCAGAAACTCTGTAGGTTCTTCCTGAGGAAGACCGGAATACTGGCAACTTTGCTGCACCATGATAATGAGCTGAGGATTCAACTCAAAGCTACTGACTCCGATGGAGGGTATACAGATACTACTCCCATATGAAGCAGTAGTGGGATTAGCATATGACCCTAGAGTCCTTCTGGACTGTTCATTTCCACTTAGGTCCATGATGGAGAAAAGGGAATTGATATGAATAGCAAATAGAATATATTTTTATTTTTATTTTTTTTCTTTTATTAAAAAAAAGAATAAATAAAAAAAAGATAAAATTTCAAAAATCAAATAAGATAATTAGAAATTAAATATAGATTTCGAAAATTAAGAACAAAAAATTTAAAACTAAAATAATTACTTAATTAAGAAGATTTGAGAAATTTTGGATATGGTTTTTGAAAAGGAGTTTAAATTTTGAAATAAAAAAAAAAATCTGAATTTTAAAAGTAATTTTCGAAAGTTTGCTTTAAAATAGAGATAAAAGATATTTTTGAATTTAATAAGAAAAGAGAAAAACAATAAAATAGCACAAGATTTAAAAATTTTTAGATCTAATGCTCCTTGTTTTCGAAATTTTCGGAGGAAAAACACCAAGGAACACCAAACTTAAAAATTTTAAGATCAAGACACAAGGAAAACTCAAGAACACCTTGAAGACTCACAAGAACAACAAGAACATGAAGATAGAACACCAAACTTAAAATTTTTAGAAAACCAAAATAAAATTTTCGAAAACTAAAGAAAAATTAGCAAGAAAACACCAAACTTAAAACATAAAACTAAACTCAATTAGAAAAACTCAATTATAAAAAAAAAATTTCGAAGAAAAATTTTTGAAAAAGAAAATAAGGATTCTAAAATTTTAACAAGAACAACAATAAAAGACTCAAAGACAAATCACAGATTAATAAAAAAAAATAAAAAATTTTGAAATATTTTTGAAAAAAAAGTAAAAGACTCTGACCCAAAAGACAAAATCTTCCTAATCTAAGCAACAAGATGAACCGGTGCACGAAAATGTGTATGTCAATGTCAATATTACTATTTCTCACAAATTCGCACAACTAACCAGCAAGTGCACTGGGTCGTCCAAGTAATACCTTACGTGAGTAAGGGTCGAATCCCATGGAGATTGTTGGCTTGAAGCAAGTTATGGTTATCTTATTATTCTTAGTCAGGATACCAACAACAGTGTTTTGTAAGTTCAATTGTGAAAAGCAAAAAGGCATAAAATAAATACTTATTGTGCAATAATGGAGAATATGTTGGAGTTTTGGAGATGCTTTGTCATCTGAATTTTAGCTTTTCTCTTGTACTCCTCTTCACACACGCAAGGCTCCTTCTATGGCAAGCTGTATGTAGGGTGTCACCGTTGTCAATGGCTACTTCCCATCCTCTCAGTGAAAATGGTCCAAATGCTCTGTCACAGCACGGCTAATCATCTGTTGGTTCTCGATCATGTTGGAATAAGATCCATTGATCCTTTTGCGTCTGTCACTACGCTCAGCAATCGCGAGTTTGAAGCTCGTCACAGCCATTCAATCCTTGAATCCTACTCGGAATACCACAGACAAGGTTTAGACTTTTCGGATTCTCATGAATGCCGCCATCAATCCTAGCTTATACCACGAAGATTCTGATTAAGAAATCTAAGAGATACTCATTCAATCTGATTTAGAACGGAGGTTGTTGTTAGGCACACGTTCATGGATTGAGGAAGGTGATGAGTGTCACGGATCATCACCTTCTTCATAGTGAAGCACGAATGAACATCTTAGATAGAAACAAACGTGTTTGAATAGAAAACAGAAATAATTGCATTAATTCATCGAGACGCTGCAGAGTTCCTCACCCCCAACAATGGAGTTTAGAGACTCATGCCGTCAAAAGGTATAAAGTTCAGATCTAAAAATGTCATGAGATATAAAATAAATTTCTAAAAGTTTTTTAAATACTAAACTAGTAACCTAGGTTTACAGAAAATGAGTAAACTATGATAGATAGTGCAGAAATCCACTTCTGGGGCCCACTTGGTGTGTGCCGGGGCTGAGACTTAAGCTTCTCACGTGCCTGGGCTGTTTCTGGAGTTGAACACCAGGTTGTAACCTGTTTCTGGCGTTGAACTCCAACTTGTAACCTGTTTCTGGCGCTGAACGCCAGACTGCAACATGAAACTGGCGTTGAACGCCAGTTTACATCGTCTATCCTTGAGCAAAGTATGGACTATTATATATTCCTGGAAAGCCCTGGATGTCTACTTTCCAACGCAATTGGGAGCGCACTTCTGTAGCTCCAGAAAATCCATTCCGAGTGCAGAGAGGTCAGAATCCAACAGCATCAGCAGTTCTTTCTCAGCCTGAATCAGATTTTTGCTCAGCTCCCTCAATTTCAGCCAGAAAATACCTGAAATTACAGAAAAACACACAAACTCATAGTAAAGTCCAGAAATATGAATTTTACCTAGAAACTAATGAAAATATACTAAAAACTAACTAAAACATACTAAAAACTACATGAATTTAACCCCAAAAAGCGTATAAAATATCCGCTCATCAGTAACGTTGGAGCCAATGTTGGTGGTCCAACGTTACCTCAAACATTGACGGAGAGAAGAGGTGCATAGTTGGAGCCAAAGTTAGACTCCAACTATGCCTCAAACTTCAAATCAAGAGACCATAGTTGGAGCCAAAGTTGGACTCCAACTATGGGTCCAACGTTGAGGTAGAGATGTGCCAACGTTGGAGGGAACATTTGTGGTCCAACATTACCTCCAACGTGCTCAACAAATTTCAAGTTTTGGAGACTAAAAAAATGTGCAACGACGCGTACGCATGAATAGGCAAACGTTGGTGGTCCAACGTTGAGTCCAACGTGCTCGATGATTTTTAAAAAGTGAAGTTGGAAAAATTGCATCGACGCGCACGCGTGGGCGACGCGCACGCGTGGAATGGCAAAATCGACCATTCACGCGTACGCGTGGGCCACGCGCACGCGTGACTAAGCGAACGTTGGTGCACCAACATTGAGTCAAATGTTGCTGGTAGGGGTGTCCGCAGATCGGATCGGATCGGATCGGATATGGCCGAAAATTCGATCCGATCTGCACAATTTTCATCGGATCAGATCGGATACAATATCCGTGTCTTTGAGTGTCGGATCGGATCGGATTGCGGATATATCCGCATTAAGCTCACTTTTTAATTATATTTTTATGTTAAAAATTTAATAAAAATGTTTCTTTCACACTTTTAAACCTATTTGTTCCTAAAGTAATTTTAATCAAATTTTTCCTAAATAACAAAAATAAAATAATACAATATATAAATAACAAGTTTAACGACTACTAACTAAAACATACATGTTTAACAAGTTTAACGACTAATAACAAGTGAGATTAGGATTAGGTTAGGTGGCTGCGAAACTAACATATATATATATATATATATATTTTATTTCTTTTTAATTATTTTGTGCGGATCTGCGGATCCCTGGATCGGATACGCGGATACAGCACAAAAATTCGCGATCCGATCCTTAACAGGTGCGGATCAAATCGTATCCGCAATTATCGGATCGGATGCGGATAAATACCGCGGATCTGCGGATACGATCCGATCCATGGACACCCCTAGTTGCTGGCAACGCCCAGAAATCCTTTTTCAATTAATGTTTGACCCAACGTTTATACACAAACGTTGCCACCAACGTTAAGGCCAACTTCAATACAAATTGGCACCATACAAGTTATGAACGTTAGCTAGCCAACGTTCTTGTCAACGTTACTAAAGAGCCACTCCAAGTTTGCTTCAATCAAGGCCAAGGCCAATATCCAAGTACATTAAAGACCCATTTTGAGATGAGAAGAAGAGTATAAATAGAAGAATGCTTGAAGACAAAAGGAGGGGGAGCAGAGCTTAGGGGCTCTCATAGGAGTAGAGGCTGGAGGATTAGAGACTCCAGAGCTCTCTTAGAGGATTAGAGACTCCAGAGAGCTTAGTGTAGAATTTCTCTTTTGTACCCATTTTACTTTTTGCACTTTCTTCTTTAAGTTTGTACTGAATTCAAATTTACTTTTATGCAATTTCAATTTCCTGCACTTCTACCTTTCTGCCAATTTTACATTTCCGTTCATATTGAGCTTGATTTACTTTCACGCAATTTAAATTTCATGCGAGTGTTCTTAGAGCTATGATTCACTAAACCCCAATTCATTAGGGGGAGGAGCTCTATTGTGATTCTAATGGATTAATGAACTTCTTCTTCTTCTCAATCCGCTTGGGTAGCTATAGGATATCCTCTGGGTTGATTGAGATTCATTCACTCCGAAAGGGGGTTTGAATCTGTTGAATGCTTGTGTGAGCCTCGGAAGGGGAATCATGGGCATTAGAAATGGGGCTCTATCCTTCACAACTCTCTTGATCAACACCATTCGGGAGGAACTGAGATCTTGAGAGATTGTGTGGCTTATGGATGAGAGACATGTACTTAACCTCTTCTCATGACAATTAGATCAAGGAATTGGCAAGATTTATTGTGATTAGAGAAATTGGGTTGCCAAGGAATTGGGATCCAATCAATTACAATCCGCCATAGATCTACTCATATGAATGAGAAAGGAGTTGAGACCCATTTGATTCATGATGGATTATGATATCTCCAATCCTTGATGAATATTATTCTCTATTATTTTTCATTTTGATTGCTTTCAGCTTCATTTAATATTCTGCCATTTACATTCAACACTTTAAATTCCTTGCAATTTACATTCTGTTAATCAATTTCAGTCAATTCACCACTGTTAGCTTGACTAAACTAATCATCCCACTAAAGTTGCTTGATCCATCAATCCTCGTGGGATCGACCTCACTCATGTGAGTTTTACTACTTGATGCGACCCGGTATACTTGTCGGTTAGTTTGTGCGGAATTCAATTTTTCGCCCATCAACCCCCAGCTGAAGCACTCCTCGCATCCTCGTTATTGCTATCATCGGCAATCATGGAGGGATTCCATCATCCTCATCCTCATCCTCATTCTCATCCCCATCCTCATCCTGAAACACATCTTTCCTACCATCCAGAGCTCTACCCTGTCCAGATTCTAGTACCATATCATCAATGCCGGCCATCACAATGGCAACATCAACCACGGGCCTAGTGTCAACCCTAGCTCTGTCACGAGATGGGTTTAGATCCACATCGAACGACAGGAAGGCCACCAAAAACTGTCTTAGGCTCAATCATGGGCGGAGATGAAGACACACCAACAGGCCTCGAACTAGAGTAGGCTGCCATGGGTGATGGTGTGGAATCAGAATGTACACCACTAAACCGGAATTCTAAAAGACATGGTAATAACAGAAAAATTGAAATGTGAAAGTGTTAGGATTAGAATTTTTTTCACCCAAAATTGGCTGATCGGTCGGACCACCTCCCCACACTTAAAAGTTTACACCGTTCTCAGTGCATATAAAGTCAAGCAGAGTGGAAGGAGTCGTCATCACCCCACCTTCAGCTGGTGGGTCATCTAGCTTTTGCATATGCTTTTCTTTGCTTTCTGTTTTGCTTATGGTGACTCATCTTGAAAGATAGAAAACAGGATAGTAAGATGAGTAAATGTAAAAGTAAGAAAGCATAGACTGTTGGAATGAAGTAAGAATCACTAAAATGAAGTGAGTTAATAAGGTTGTGACATTGATGAAAATAGTGCGTGAATTTTAAGTTGTGTGCGGTTTAAAACTCACACATTAGCATTTGAAAGCTATGTCACAACTACACAAAAGAAGTATCACTCATTTTAGTGTGCTTGAGATACTTCAAAGAAAACTTGTAGGTTAAGACAAACAAACAAGTAATAAAGGAGTATAAAAGCACTCAAGCAAGAATGAACATTGGGTGATGTGCAAGAAAATTTAATGGATCAAATGAAATATGAAGCTCACACATCAATCAATGACACACATTGAATTTTTGTTCGCATCACCGAATTGACATAAAGTGGGAAACATAGTTGCTATGCAACTTAAGAAAGGAGAGATATAAGTTAAAATCAATCACATAGCAAGTATGGTCCATATAACTTGAGAATTACAAAAAGATGTCCCTAGGTGAGCTTACAATCCAATTTCACAATTCCACAATATCGATGCACAAACTTGGTGATGTAAGTAAAAGCCAACATAAGCAAGCATCACCTAACAACAAATGCATCAAATAGAAGCAAATTGCCTAATGATAGATAATGAAATCAAATCACATGGTGGCCAAAACATGCAATTCAAAAGTTTTAAAAGCTTTGAAGGCAATTTCATAAGTACTCGATATGCACAAAATTAAGCATGAAGAATTCAATACCAAGAAACAAATTATAACCACAATAAAGGAATCCAACAATGAACGTTCACAACAACGACGCTAAAATAGCATCATGTCGGTAATCAACAGCAATATCTCAGCACAATTAACAAATCAAATAAATAATCCAGCACTTATTACCAAAAGATAACCTATCCTAACCAATTACTCTACTAAAATAGAAAATTCAAACTAACTAACTAACTAACTAACGAATAGAGATAGAGGTAGATAGTGAATGATGATGGATGGTGGTTGAATGAGGGAAAAAAAAGAAGAGAAGAGAAGAGAAAAGAAGAAAAGAAATGGAGAGAAGAGAAGAAAAGAAAAGTGTATGAAACAGGGGAGTCACGCGTACGCGGAAGGTCATGCGTACGCGTGATTTGATTTTTTTTAACATAATATATATCTCGCGTACGCATCAGTAGAGCCGCATATGTAGCAGTTTGCCACTGTCTCGGTCACTCACGTACGCGGATGGGAGCCGTGTACGCGATATGGTCCAAAAATACAAGCATGCGCACGAGGCAAAACTTGATGGGGGGAATTCGTCAGGTTGCACATACACGTGGGTCATGCATACGCATGAGAAGGTGCTCTGTTTTAAAAGATTTTTCAACTTTTTATACCGAATCAAGAATTCCTAACATCTAAAAAATCACCTAAACACTGCCAAACCTTATTGAACACACTAGACTGACAAATAAACTCAACCAACCATGCTAAACATGAAATTAAACTTATTTACTAATATATACAAAAGAGAAAAATGAAAAGAATTTACCATGGTGGGGTGTCTTCTACCTAACACTTTTGTTTATTGTCCTTAAGTTGGGGACAATTGGTGAGCTCCTTGTTATGGTGGCTTGTGCTTGAACTCGTCCTTCAACTTTCACCAATGCTTGGACTCCATGTATACTCCAAAACTCCACTTGATATCCACCAATCCTTGATGAAGTTCAAAACAAGCTAGGAGCTCCTAAATTGACCCTTCTTTTATAATCCGGGATCTCATATCTTGTTTTCACACCTGTCTTCAAGTTGATCATTACAATCCCAATCGAGTGGCAAGCATTCCGAATTCTTATAAAGACACCCAAACATCTTTCTAGACCCATTTAATGTAGTACTACTCCAACCATGGGACCTAAGACTTGAAAGTTCAACCTTAATGAGCTTAACATTATTTTGCCAACCACTACACAACTCTCTTTTACTCTTCAATCCAAAAAGAGTTCTAAGTTGACCATTCGTTTCAAGCAAACCATATTCAAATGGGACAATAAAGCTAAGAGTTATGAATTTTTCCCACTCAAATAATATGATGGACGGTTGCTTAGTGAGAGAGGCTCCAACCGGCTTTGGTAAGGTGATTGTAACTCCCTTTTCCTCTTCTTGAATTACTTCCACCTCTTGACAAGCTTTCCCAATTTCAATTCCTTGTTCATGAACTTCTTCTACACATTCCTTATTGCTCAAGTCATGTGTTGGAGGTTGTGTATGGTCCTCCTTATCATCAATTTCGTAACATAATGAGGAAGGTTCGACAATCTCAAATAGCACATTGGTTGGTATGGAATCATCTTCAATGGTGGGGCTTGCTACTTGTTCAACTTCTTCCAATCTTTCATCATTCATAATATGCCTTGGAGGTTGCGTATTATCCTCCTCAACATCAATTTCAAGCTCAATGGAAGAAGGTTCCACAACCTTGGAATCCACCTTACACTCAACTTCTCCTAGATTTCTACCACTTCTTCCTTTTTAATGATTTTGGCTTTCTCCACTTGTTGCAAGACATACTCCATCTCCTTGTTCTCAAGTTGAGATTCTAGAATCTCCTTCATGCTCTGCTCTTCAGTTGATTTTCCACATTCATCTGTGGAAATATTTTGTTTGTGGCATGAATCACATGTGTCTAAATTACCTTTAATTTTGGCAAAGTTAGCCATGATAGCTTCATGCCTCTTTTGGGCTTGCTCTTGTTCCTTGAGAATCATGATTGCTTTAAGCGGATCCATCGCTTCCATGAGACGATCCATTGGCTCTTGTTTCACTTGGCTAACATAATTAGGATAATGTTACTCTTGGATCGACAGATATGGATATTCTTCCATGGAGGGTTGTTGTGGAAAGAAGAATTCATCATGTGGTTGAAAGTTCTCTTATATGAGAGGTGGTTCATCTTGGTGAGAGTATGGAGGTGGTGTATATAGAGGTAGTGGTTCTTGGGAGTGTTGATGTTAGAATTGTGGTGGCTCTAAGTATGGTTCATATGGCTCATATGGTTGTTGGTATGGTGGATATGAGTTAAGGTCATATGGAGGTGTTTGGTAGTATAGGGCTTGTGAATAAGGTTGAGAACAATGTTGAGGAGGGGGTTCATAGGCATATGGTGGGTGTGGTTGATAACCACAAAAAGAATCACCATAACCATTGGATTGGTATGCACCATGGGGTGGTTCATATTCATAGTATGCCGGAGGATGTTGTTGCCGTAAAGATTGTTCATATGCTTGAGACTCCTCACACCTTTAATTTTTTCATCCTTAAAAATGAGGCTGGATGCCTCTTAAAGAACACCACACACACACACACACACACACACACACACACACACACACACACACACACACATGTTGGGCTTGGGCCCAAGTTAGACCCGGTCCAACCCGTTAGTGTTTTAGGTCTATTTGGCCCAACTTTGGGCCAAAACCTTTAAGATTAGCATCCGATTTTCAATTCTAAATTATTTTTGCCTTTTTAAAATAATAAATTCAATTTTAAAAATCTTATTTTTCTTAATACGCGATATCGGTCAGACTAGAACCGGTACTGCCAGCTTAAGTACCGGAACGCGATTTTACAAAAACTTTTCATAAAAGATACATTTTCCCACTCAGAAAAATCTATTGAATTCAAATTTTACCTTTTTATTTTCAAAATATTATTTTTATATTTTTGAACCTATTCTGGGCAGTTAAATTATTATTTTATTAAAACAGTTATTCCGGTTCTTACAAATTGTGTAGATATACAGGGACTAGGAGGAGTCATACAATAATGTGTCAAAGCTGCTACAAGCACTATAGAGTTATTGTCTTGGAACAATATGTGAGGCCTTACCTTACTATGAAGGATACCTTATGGTCCATGACTGTAGCATGTTCGACAAAGTATTCTGCGCGTTTCCGTCTTGTATCGAGGCTTTCAAGCATTGCAAGCCATTTGTTTTTGTCGATGGCATGCATTTATATGGCAAATATAGTAGTGTATTGCTTATTGCAGTGGCACAAGACGGCAACAACAATATCCTTCCTGTTACTTTTTGCAATTGTAGAGTTTGAAAGTACAGAGTCATGGTCTTTCTTCCTGACAAATTTGAGACGACATGTCACCCCACAAGAAGGCCTGTTGATTATATCTGATAGATCCCAAGCGATCAAGGCTGCACTGAGGGCCGATAATAGTGGTTGGCATCCTCCCAGGGCGTTCTATGCTTTTTGTGTTAGACAGAAGGCCGCAAACTTCATGTTTTGTTTCATGTCCGCCGAGGGCAAGCCATACCTCATAAACACTGCTTATAGTCCAAGCAAGGTTAGGTACGAGTGGTACATAGATGCCTTGAGAGGTTTGTCGCAAGAGATGGCAGACTGGGCTGGTAGGTTCAACAAAAAAATATGGCTACAACACTGTGACGGCGGTCGCCGGTTTGGTCACATGACAACGAATCTCTCGGAGTGCATCCATACAGTGCTTAAGGGTACACGGTGCTTGCCGATTTCTTCCATCATACGATGCACTCTCGTGAGGCTGCAAAAGTTGTTCGTCACGAAGAGCGGGGAGGCACAGGCACAACTGGCGGCTGAAAATCGTTTCTCCCAACGGCTAATGGCTGCCATTGAAAAGAACAGAGAGAGCATCCCAAAGATGCGTGTTACTCACTGTGACAGACGGGCTTCAGTGTTTGTTGTTGAGGAGTTAGACCCTTTCGAGGGTTGGTCTCAAGGTTCATTCCGTGTTCGGTCACAGCGGGGACGTGTAACTGTGGTCATTTTCAATCTCTCCATTTTCCATGTCGTCATGCGCTTGCCGCTTGTGCTGCCGCAAGCATTGAATAGGCTCCATATGTTCATCCGCTGCAGAAGTTTACACAAATCTCGTTTATAGTGTAAACGAGATATACACGTGTCATTCAGTTTGTCTTATATATGTGTAACTGTAAACGAGATAAGACATACTACATATTTTTGTAATTATTTTACAAATTATTTATTTTAATAAATAAAATATATTTTTTTAATTATTTAAAAGAATCCATATATGTAGTGGTGATGGTAATAGTGATCAGAAGAAGAAGAAAGTCACGATGGTGGTACTAATGGCTGGAGTGGTGGTTGCAGTATTGATGATGATGATGATAATGATGATGGAAGGAGAAAGGTGAATTAGAGATGGTGTGATGATGATGAAAATGATATTATATTAAATAAGATAAAATTGATAAAAATATTTTGACTTAATAATTGATTGTTATAAAATTAATGATAGAGATAAAATTAAAATATATTCTAAATATTAAGGACAAAATTAAATTGAATTAATTATTAAAAGATATTTTTAAATTTTTTTTAAAAACGTTTAAAAAAATATCTTTTACCGAAAAAAAAAAAAAGAAATATGCCACCAATGAAGTAACTTAAAATCTAAATAAATGAGATGTTTTGAGGATGTGCATATAATTTGGAGACTCTCATAGGATGTAATAGATGGAAGTAGGTGAGAGAGTTTAAGACTAAAGAGATTTCATATTAAAGTTTATAACAATAGAAAAATATTTGTAACTTGTAAGGAGAAAAGTGAATGCTAATCCTTCGCTCTTGTCTTTACCTATGCCCTTTTAAAGTGATTCTTAAAGAACATATAAAGGATGATTCCTATGGTAAAAATGGAATTTATCTTCACATGAAATCAAAACTATGTAGAGAAGACATATAAATCCGTAAATCATGAAAAAAAAAATACTATAAGCAATTAAGCACTAGTTTATTGTTTATTTTTTTAATATATTTTTTTATTTTTTGTATGAAAGTAATTGACAAAAAATGAAAAAAATAAAATATTTATTTTTTATACCATAATTAAAAAGTGTACAAAAAAATATTAAAAAATATACAAATATCATTTCTCAAAAATAATTTGGTTACATATCTTACTAGCTACTAAGAAGAACACATGCAAAGACCTGATGACCTAAAATACCGAAAGTGCCAAGAAGAGAGAGTTGAAACACACTAATACAGTAATACTAACTAAACAAAATACATGCAAAAGAGTATATAATTTCGCGGTTTCGTTTTCCTTCCACGAAGGGATAAGGGTATGGGACCTCAAGAACCTAAATGACAAAACGGTAGGGAACAATAACCATGTTAAAAGCAGGGAAACTGTCCCAAGAAAATAACTATTGAAATTCCAAACAAGTTTCAAGATCCAAGCTCATCATCAAGAACAACAAGAAAAATTGAACTGATGTTGCTTTGATCCCGCTCCATTGACAAGGCTTACTCGATTCGCAGACAATTCAGCCTTGTGAGAATCAGAACTTAGGACTTTGCGGCTGATGTTGTCGTAAATCTCACGGATAACAGTCTCAAAAGCTATTTGGACATTAGTAGTGTCGAGTGCTGAAGTCTCCATGAAGAACAAACCTTCTGCTTCTGCAAGGTTTTTTCCCTCCTCTACGCTAACCTCCCTGATATTCTCCAAATCACACTTGTTTCCCACCAACATGGTTGCCACAGTGCCATCATTTTGAGCTGCGGTTTATGCAAGAATTAAATTATATTAAAATAAAATACAAACCACTCACGAGAACTAAGAACCTTCAGTCATGTCACGGATCATATGGGAAACATAAAAGATGCAAGATTTGGACTGACCCCACCACCATACTCAATCGAATTTAAGCTAGTTTTATATTATAATAAATTAAACTGATATAATTTACCCGCAAAAAACTAAAAATAATAAATAGCTAATATGCAAAATTCGATGCTCGGGTAAATCTGCATATAATACGACAGGTGTCATTATACCAGCAAACTATAACAGAAATTTATTTAATTAGTTCATCCAATCCAGTTTAAACAATTTATTTAGTGAAAAGTAATTAATCTTGATAAACAGATATCGAGTTCCCTATAAACACTTAGATTTGTGAATATGTTACAAATCTCTAATTTTCCATTATATTCGTTTGTTATTGCAGAAAAAGGTCCTGACGATGGAATGGGTTGCATAATTTAGGCCACCAATTGAGAATTTCTGATTCAAAGCCTAGCGGAAATAAAACAAGATATCCATTAATTAATTCATCAACTTAATGATATGTTAAGATTCCTACTTACAAATGTCAAATACTGATATTATTAGTGCATAATCCACACCAATGGCAAGGATAGAATATCCATATTCTACCACTGCAAATAAATCAATCTTCAGGCATATATTTGGCACATCATTTACCAAGCTGCACGCACAATCATTCAATCAATTCGATACCCTTCACCAACTTTTCTTCCAGAAGAGCCTCAACATAATTGATACCTCCCACGCCCATACAAACTCAATGAACACTGATTCAAACTTAAAACTATCCAATCCTTAGTTCCTCTACCTCATCTTCCCATTTTTCCAATAAAGGAACCATATCAAGTACACATGTAGCACCAACTATACTACTAGCCACTAATTGCTAAAGAAAAAAAGGCAGCAAAGAAATATAGAAACCCTACTCTTATCCTTCTCCTTCCTAATCCTAATCCTAAACAATTCTTCCTTTTAACAAAACCCCACCATGTAAATTAAACACACTAAATAGAAGCCCACAATACACAACATCAGTTACTAGCAGCATAATACATAGAAATTAAAAGAAATAAATTATTCTCTTAACCTTTATAGTTTTACCGAATTCATAATTAAACTCCTATAGCTTAAAAGCTTCTAATTGGGTTACTATACCATTTTGAATTTTGTGATTAGGTCCTTGTCATGCCAAAAACATTAGAGCTAACAAAAGTGTGAGTATCTCCAATTTGGAGAGGATCATTCGGTTAACTTTTTAATGTTTTTTTGCACCACATGAATCTAATTACAAAATTAAAAAAATATAAGAATATAATTGGGGACTTTCTAAACTATAAAAACTTAATTACAAATTGAATAAAAGAGAACTCCAGAAATTATTTTTAATATGGAAATAGAGATGGTATTTTGGTTAAATATTGATATTTGAAATGTATTACAGTATTGTGGAAATCATTCAACACGCCCCACGTATTTCAATACGCCCCACGTGTTGGCTAATATGTTGTCACATGTCCAACACACCTCCACGTGTTGGCCAGGATGCTGTCACGTTTCCATCACGCCCCTTGCGTGTTACCCTTCTACCTGACACCTCCATCTATGCGTAAATACACTAGGTTCACCCATTCCGAGCCAATACACCACCCTAAACCCCATAACCAAATTTTTGAGCCAGAGAACTCGAGAAAGTAATTTAACCATAAAAAAAAAAAAAAACAAAAGCCCAGCATATCACGTCACAAAGAAATTCTTCGGTCTTAGAGTACATTTAAGTATTTAGCACATGTTCAATAAGCATTAAGAAGTTAGAACCACTCCTTTATTTTTAACATTGTAAATTAAAACATAGAGTAAACATTTGTTAAGCACGTATGAAATATATGTTCTAAGATGATGCAAGAATACCAAAAAATAAAAGAAAAGAAGGGGAATGAGGACTAACTAGCAAGCTCTTCAAGCCACCTCTTGATGCCGTCAAAGGTGCTCCGGCGACTGATATCATAGACAACGAGAGCACCAACGGCTCCCCTGTAGTATGCAGAGGTAACGGCCCTGAAGCGTTCTTGGCCCGCGGTGTCCCAGATCTGCGCCTTCACCTCCTTCCCCTCGATTTCTACCACCTGTGTTTGGAACTCAACACCAATCGTGGCCTTCGAGTTCGTGTCGAATTCGTTCCTCGCAAACCTCGAAAGCAGGTTCGACTTCCCCACCGCCGAGTCCCCTATTAGGACTATCTTGAACAGGTACTCCTCCCCAACATCTCCATCTTCTTCCATTCTTGCTGCTTCAAAAGAAAGAAAAGAAGATTTCTGTATCTCTGTGTATTTCAATTGAGTAGTTGTGTTGTGGTGGTGGCGAGAGTAATGTAGTTATGTACTTAAGCTATGGTTTATTATTTTTTTTTTCCGTTTCCCTGCTATTGTAAGGTTTTTACTTTTTACTACAGCTTTTTGGGCATGCCCGCGTGATTGGAGGCGGGATTTTTGTGAACCTTTTTCAGTGGGTTTTTTTATGGCACCTCGCCACTTCGTGCCTGCTTCTCTGAAATGTGCTTGACGTGCTACTTTTTATTATTATTGTTATTGGAGAAAAAGATAAATTGATACTTTTTTTTTTTGTCTCATTTTAGTTTTTGATAATTTAAAAATATATTTAAATTTTTTATTTTTTTTAAATTTGAACATATCCACTTGACAGATTTTCTCTAAAGGCTAATGGCACTGCCTGGAGAGAAAGCATATATTTGAATTTAATTTGTCCAATTTTAAAAACTTTTTACGTATGTATTCGCATTAACTAGGTCAGTACAACGGGAGTCATGCTTGATTTTTTTGTTGAATCTGATAGACCCAAATGAACATAAGCGACCAATATGTTCAAATTTTTAAAAAGTCAAAAACTTGAGTGTATTTTCAAATTCTCAAAGACTTAAATGTCTGTAGATCATAAGATCAATAATCTATTTGTCCTTTTCTCTTATTATTATCGTTATATTTTAGTGGTGTCAATATGTTTGGTTCTATAAAGTTTAGGCTCTGTTTTATAGGAGGTTAGGTAATTAATAGGGCTAAATTTTAAAAAAGTCTACAGGCCAAAAGTCTTAGGGCTAACCCATATCTACCAAATCTTTTTTTTAACCTTACTTTTTCAATAAAGTTATTAAAAGTTATTGGCTTCTTTTATCGGTTATCATTTTTTATATATAAAAAATGACAAAATTGAAAAATAGATATCGAAATATATATAAAAAAAATGTTTTTAAATCACTATTTTGCTTTTTTTTAAAAGTGCTATAATTTTGTATTAATACCAAGCACCAAAACCACCTCCATGAACAAAAATAAAATGATTCATCTTGAGATCATCAATATTTATACCCTATCAAATTGATAAGAAAAGAAGAGCTCTTATTATTTGAGTTCTAAGAAAAATAAGAACTAAATAATCATAGTTTGCTCTAATAGCAATATACCAACTTTTGCAATAGATAAAAAGTAAATAAGTGAATAAACACATTTAACCGAATCTGAATCAAGAAGCTAAAAATTCTTAATACATTTTTTTTTGTTTGAAAATGACACTACATAGTCATTGTATTCTCAATACTTAAATTCTGAATGTCAATTATTATTTTAAAAGTCATATCTTTGTTACCGTAATATTTCAATTTTGTAATAAGAAAGAGCCAAAACAAGGTTACCTTCAAAATTATACACAATTTACAGTAGAAAACACTTGAAAGGTCATCAAACCTCACATCCTCAATTCAATGAATGAAAGGCAACATATTTGAATAATTGAATTATTAATAATTGATAAAATAGATAAAATAAATAACAGAAGCTTAATCATGATTCATGTTACTGATTTTGTTAATAATTAACTGCTAACTCAGATAAAACTTATGCATTAACAAACCCAACCCACAAATAAAATAATTTCATAAGGGATCAATTCAAAACACATTGCAAATAATCACACGTTCCCAGTGCAAATTCTTGTGAAAGGAATTCAACAAAATTCAAATTCAAATATAAGAAAATTCAAACACCACAATTGAACCCATTTTTAAAATCAAGTAGAAATAAACAAATTAGAAAGGCAAAAACTCTAAGAGAGGGAGAGAAGAAGAAGAAAGTCACCTATGAGGCTCTGAAGCAGAAACACACACTCTTTAAAGTAGAAATAAGCTAAATCGCTGATAGGAGGACGAGCACCGCATCACGGGATCAGGGGAAGGAAAAGCACCGCGTCAGGAAGGAGGAGGATCACCATGTCACGGTGTCAGGGAGGAAGAGGAGCACAAAGGAGGATCACTGCGTCATGGCATCAGGGAACAAGAAGAGAATCGCATCAGGGAGGAGGAGTAGCACCGCGCAGGACATCAGGGAGGTGGAGCGCACCGCATTCGTCTTCACTCTTCAGCAGGTTTCACATTTCAATGCAGGTCTTACCATCTCAGGGTCAGGGAGGAGGAGGTCACCAATTTGATTCTAGGATTTTTAGGCTGGGTTTGTTCACAGAGACAAGACACTGAGACAGGAACATAGAGACATAAAATCGTGTTTGGCAAAGGAGACATAGATAGAGAAAATGTGTCCAGAGACATTGAATTAGTGTATTTTGTGTCCATCCTAACAGGAACGACACGGGAACACTTAGAAAGGACACAACTTATTTTTCATTTTTTCTTTCATCATTCTTGTTAATTTTTCATAATTATATTTTTTTATTATTATATCTTTCATCTCAAATTTTTTAAATGAAAAAAAATAAGAATAAATTGGATTTTCATAATTTGTTCTAGTTTATCACCAAACAAAATACAAAAAAACAAAATTTTGTGTCTCTATCCCTTATGTTTTGTTCTCAGTGTCTTGTCCTGTCATGTTCTCAGAAACAAATGCAGCCTTAGGGCTTGTAAGGCCAGCCCTATTTTAATTATTTTTTAGGGGTGCTTAATTAGAGTCAGGGCTTTGATGCGTGAGCATCTTATACCCTTTTTCTTATAATTTTTAGTTAGATTTTATTTAGTTTTACTTAATTTTAGTGCAAAATCCTCTTTATATGCTACTTTGAGATATTTTAGTGTTTTTATGAATTCAGGTGAAATTTGGAGCAGTTTGGCAGAGTTTGGAGTAAAAACAGAAAAGCTAGCAACCCCCCAGGGCGCTAAACGCCAAGCTAGCGTTTAGCGCCAACAGCATGTGTGAAGGTGCTCCCCTTAAGGTGTTAAACTCTCAATTTGACATTTAATGCTAGCAAGTTGAATTTGAATGTGAAGGCCACTCTTGAAGCATTTCTAGTGGATCTAGCATTTGGTATTAGTTATATTTTATTTTCTTTTTGTAATTTTTATTTACAAACAATATCTTTTAGTTTTAGGAATTATTATTATATTTTATTTTTCGTATCAAATTAGGTTGGTATAAAAGCAAAAAAGATCTCTTGTATTCGGATCTTCGCACCTTTCCGCACATTTTTAGAACCCTAGTTTCTTTGTAAGTCATGAGCAACTAAACCTCTTGGTTAAGGTTAGGAGCTCTGTTTATTTCTATGGATTAGAACTATTGCTTTTCTATTTTAAGTTATGCATTGTTTCAATTTCAATGATTATTTTCGTTCTTAATCTTATAGATAAGTGTGTTCAAGGATCAATCAGAGCTTCAAGATATAAAGAGAATCTATAATGTCATCCGAGTTCTAGTTTTGAAGGATACTAATATTTCTGAGCTTCAAAGGATAGTGAAATGCCAAACTGATAAACCACTATTTTATGGTTTATTTTTTATTGAATTGAGTAGATTTTATCAACTATTCACACACTTATCCATGTAAATTGCATGTTTTTAAGTTTCCTTCCTAATTTCATGCTATGATTGAAAACATGCTTCTTTGCCCTTAAAATTGCTAATTTTTAATCCTCTTTTATTACCATCGATGCCGTGATACGTGCGTTAAGTGATTTCAGGTTTTCTAGGGTAGGAATGACTTAGAGGATGGAAAGGAAGCATGCAAAAATATAAGGAACACAAGAAATTGAAGTTTTGAGAAGCTGGCCTTGACGCGCACGTGTGGATGATGCGTACGCGTGACCGGTGCAGCAGGCAAGTGACGCGTACGCGTGGATGACGCGTACGCGTGACCAGGGATTCGTTCAGCGACACGTACGCGTGGATGACGCGTACGCGTGACGAGCGTTACGTGCTTCAATTACGAGAAAATGCCGGTGGCAATTTTTGGGCTGCTTTTGACCCAGTTTCAGGCCCGAAAATATAGATTAGAGGCGGCAGAGTGAAGCTGGAAGAGGGATTGATTCACTTTTCATTCACACATTAGGTTTTAGATGTAGAATTCTAGAGAGAGAGGCTCTCTTACTTTAATTTAGTTTTCTTCTTAGGTTTAGGTTTCAATCTTATTTTAATTTAGTTTTCTCTTACTTTTATTTGTTTTAGCACTTTAGTTATCTACTTCCCTTATTGATTCTTTTATTTTGCTAATTTAGTTTATGAGTTAATGTGTTACTCTCAATTTTCATTAATTCAATTTATGTTTCATGTTTCTTATTGTTCAATTGCTTTGTTATTGTTATTTCTTTGCTTTGGTTAGTCTTCGAATTTCCTATGTCTTCTCAATTTTCTTTGTTTTTATTTTATGCCTTCCAAGTATTTGATAAAATACTTGGGTGAATTTTAATTTAGATTTTTATGTTCTTGACTTAGATTGATTAATTAGAGACTCTTGAGTTGTCAAAATTCTTTTTTTTGATTTGTGATTGAAAGTTGCTAGTTGGCTTGAGCATCACTAAATCTAGTCTTTGATTAGGACTTGTGAACTTAAGTCGATTTTGCTCGCTTGACTTTTCTTCATTTGTTAGAGGATAACTAAGTGAAAGCAATTTACATTTATCATCACAATTGACGATGATAATGAGGATAGGACTTCTAATTCTCTTTCCTTGCTAAGAGCTTTCTTAGTTATTAGTTTATTTTCTTGCCATTTTACTTTCTTGTTTCTTATTACAAAACTCAAAAATATACTTTTTCATAGCCAATAATAAACATACTTCCCTGCAATTCCTTGAGAGTCGACCCGAGGTTTAAATACTTTGGTTGATTTTATTGGGTTTGCTTAAGTGACAAACAATCTAAATTTTGATTGAGGTTTAATTGTTGGTTTAGAACTATACTTGCAATGCGATATTTTTGTGAAAATCTTTACCGACATTTTTCTTCCGTCAAGTTTTTAGCCGAGGTGTATGCGTGATTAAGCCATTTTCCAATGACGCGTACGCGTGACTGATACGTACGCGTGACCTTGTGTAGAGCCACCGACGCGTATGCGTGGCTGATGCATACACGTGACGAACGTCACGTGCTCCAATTAACAGAACTCGCTAGGGGCAATTTCTGGGCTGATTTGGACCCAGTTTCAAGCCCAAAAGTGCAAACTAAAGGCTGGGATAGAGCTGAGACTGAAGACACTTCATTTTTTGCTTTTAGTTTTTGATTAGTTTTGAATTCTAGTGAGAAAAACTCCTACTTCTCTCTAGGGTTTTGGCATTCTTATTTTTATTTCGAATTGGATCTTGGGAGAGCTGTTGCTACCTTCATTCCTCGTCATTTTATTTCTAGTTTTTTCTTTAATTACCTGAATACTCTTTTTCATTTGGTTATTGAATTCATGTTTGGATCTTGTTTCTCTTGAATTTTATTAATGCATATTTTTATGTTTATTTTTATTGCTTGTTTGATCATTGTTAATTATTGTTAGTGCTAATTTCGATTTAATTAATTTCTGATAATTATCATGTCTTTTATTTACACCCACCATGTATTTCTGAAAATGACATTCATGATAATGGAGTAAAATTTCCAACTTGGTTGGGGGTTGAGTAATTGAAACTCCTTGAGTTGTTATATCCAAGTATTAATCTGTAATTGAAAATTGTTGTCTAGCTCAAATCTCACCAACTTTAGTCCTTCCCCATGAAGTGACTAGGACTTGTGAGCTAGAGTTAGTGACGCCCACTTGACTTTCCTTCAATTGCTAGAGGATAACTAAGTGGGAGCAATGAACCTTTATCATTACACATGGGAAAGACAACAAGGATAGAAATTCCAATTCTCTCCCCTAACCAAGGCCTTTTATTTTGATTAATTATCAACTCTTACTAGTTATCCATTGCTTTAATTTCTAGCTATTTATTTTTCCGTTCTCAATTTTCAAAAATATTCAGGAAAATCCTTACCAATAATTTGCATCATGGGTCAACTCTTAGGGAAACGACCCAGGATTCTACTCCCGGTTATTTATTATTAATTTTGACAGATTCAAAATTGATAGTGAAAATTTTGTCGGTTAAGGATGTACTTGCAACGCTGTTTTAGAAAATACTTTTCAGAAATTCTTAACCGGCATTTATCCGTCCATCACAAACCTATTCAAAATTGGAGTGTCATTAGCCCCACTCAGTAGTTAGACATGAGCATAAATGAACACTCAAGTCTTGGGCATTTTCTTTTCTTGGTCTTATATTATTTTGGTTGCTTGAGGACAAGCAACACTTTAAGTTTGGTGTTGTGATGCGTGAGCATGTTGTACCATTTTTCTTATCATTTTCTAGTTGTTTTTAGTTAGATTTTATTTAGTTTTACTTAATTTTAGTACAAAAATTCTCTTTGGATGCTACTTTGATTTATTTTAGTGTTTTTATGAATTCAGGTGAAATTTGGAGCAGTTTGGTAGAGTTTAGAGCTAAAAATAGAAAAGCTGGCAGCCCCCCAGGGCACTAAATGCCCAGCCAACATTTAGCGCCAGTAGCATGTGCGAAAGTGCTCCCCTTAGGGCGTAAAACAAGTTGAATTCGAACGTGAATGCCCACTCTTGGAGCATCTCTAGTGGATTTTAGCATTTGGTACTAGTTATATTTTATTTTATTTTTTTTTTGTAATTTTTATTTACAAGCAATATCTTTTAGTTTTAAGAATTATTATTTTATTTTATTTTCTGTATCAAATTAGGTTAGTATAAAAAGGAAAAAGATCTCTTGTATTCGGATCTTCGCACCTTTCCGCACATTTTCAAAACCCTAGTTTCTCTGTAAGTCATGAGCAACTAAACCTCTTGGTTAAGGTTAGGAGCTCTGTTTACTTCTATGGATTAGAACTATGGCTTTTCTATTTTAATTTATGCATTGATTCGATTTCAAAGATTGTTTGCATTCTTAATCTTATGAATTTGGGTGGAACGAGGGTGTGACCTTTATTCTACATGAGTTCTTATGAATCTCGAGAGAGTTATCTCGGTTGAATTACAGCTTGAAAACAAATTCCTCCTAAATTGCTAATTACATGAACTAATTGGGATATGTGACATATAATCCTGTTAGTTTTAGGTAATTAGGGTTTCTGTGGCTATAAACTAATTTTTGAACTTAACCCTCTAATCGGAATTAAGTGACCACGAGAGTGGCGGTTAATGAAGGTTAGAGGAGGCTAAATCACTAAGAGATTAGGGTTTAGACATTTACAGTTTGCCATGAAATGAATCATGCATTGTTAAAATAGTTGGTAAGAACTTTTAATCCGGAAAAGTAAACATCTCCAAAGCCTGAACTGTTTTCTCATACTGTTTTTACACCAAACCCTGTATTTGCTCTCTTTATTTGTTTATTTATTGTTTTATGCGAATTTCAACCATCAAAACCCTTTTGTTTCTATTCGCCTAACTAAGTCCAACTAGATAACCATTGTTGTTCAGTACGAAAATCCTCATGGGATCGACCCTCACTCACCTGAGGTATTACTTGGATGACCCGGTGCACTTGCCGGTTAAGCTGTGGGAATCTCGAATTCCCGCACCAGGCATACAGAATGTGATTTTGTAATTTTTGGGGTTGTGGGCTGAAATTATTTTGAAGGGTTTAGGGGCAACCCTAGGGTCTTGTGCTCAATTGACATTACTACTATTTCCAGATAATACCGTTGGCTTGTTACCTGAGTAGGGTTAATAAGTTAGAAGGTTACCAAGGGCAGCGTGCACATGTGCGTGATTGTTAGAGACATAATAATAAACTACCATTTGTACGCATGAAATTTGTGAATGCTTACAAAAATATTCATCAAACAAAGAAACTAACGTTGTATCCATGAAAGATGGGTTCTGTTACGGACCCGGTTCTCGGGTCCCCCAACTCAGAGCAACTTCCGACCCGAATACCTGGGCCCCGATCCCCCTCGTGGTCCAAACTGTCCCTGCAATTCCCAACCAATATTCAAAATCAAATACCCCCTTATCTTCATAGATAAGATAGTATAACTATCCTGAGCTATATAAAGGGGAGCCAGAGGCCCCCAGGTATGTTACTCATTCCACACACCTTACACCTTTCAGATCCATTCTGACTTGGACGTTAGAGTGTTTTTGCAGGTACCGCTCCCCGCCGCTCCAATTAGATCATCCGACAACCACCTTGACTCGTAAGTTCCCGATCCATCTCACTACCCGTACTAGAGACTTCTAGTACATTGGCGCCGTCTGTGGGGACTGCCAAGTCGTGGCGGCATGATGGAGAATCTCGAGGAGCAATCCTCAAGCCATCACCATGACTCAAACTCGCGAAGCCTAACACCCAAACTTAGGGATAACATTCCTCTCACCCATGGGAGGATAACAAGCACCGTGCACCGCCAACCAATCCCGGTCCAGAGGGAACAAAAGGAGGACAATCGGCAGCCCGTTGAAGGCTGAGCACCTCGAGGGCCGAGTCACATCCAAGTAGCAATATCACCCGAAACACGCAAGTCAAGCAACCTCTAGAAACGACAGGTCACCTGAAGAACAACACGGGAAACGACGTAACCACAACGTCTCCAGAGATCCGGAACGCCAATGCGACGAGGACGACCGAAGACACTGCTGGGATGTCAAGCGAACACGAAGCAAGCATGTGATAATAGGAGCCACCTCATTCATCGAGAAAATTCTGAAAGCCAAACTCCCAAAAGGTTTAACAAACCCACTAACATGAAGTATGACGGCACCAAAGATCCCCAGGAATACTGATGCATGAGCATCTTCCTTATCTTTTCTTAGTGAATTTGCATATGAAATTGTTGAATTATATCAAGATTTGGGTGTTTTAAGCCACCATGAATGCTACTTTGAGTTGTTGTGCAATTTGATTTATTATAGGTAGTGATGCACATAAACTAGTTATGCTACGATTTAGGAAATTGCACGATCGGCAAAATTCCTTCCGGCAAGTGCACCGGTTATCGTCAAGTAAAAACTCACAATAGAGTGAGGTCGAATCCCACAAGGATTGGTTGAGTGAGCAATTCGGATTAGAAGTGTGTTCTAGTTGAGCGAAATCAAGATTGAGATGAGAATTGCGGAATGTAAAATTGGCGGGAAAAGTAAATGACAAGAAATTGAAATGGCGGAATCTTAAATTGCAATGAATTAAAGAGCAGAAACTAAATTGCTGAAATTAAAAGGGAATGGGGGTGTTGCATGAATTGAGTTGCAGAATGTAAAGAGAAAGTGGAAATCAGAAATGGGGAATTCATTGGGTTATAGGAGATATTGAGATCTCCGAATCAAAACATGTTTATCTCTTCCTCAACCAATGCGTTCATTGAATTTTGCTTGGCAATCTTATATGATTGGATCCCAATCCCTTGGCTCACCAATTCTCTCTAAAAACAAACAAATTCCCAATCCCTTGGTTTAAATGTTCATAAGAAGAGATGATGCTTGATCACTGATTATACCACACAATTTCATGAACCACAATTTGGTAGGATTACATGTCACAATATCCATCCAAACCCCAATCCAATTCACTGTGAGAAAGCTTCTCTAGCATGAATCCTCCATTCCTTTCCCAAGGCTCCGAAGGATTCCAAGTATGGGTAGTTTCTTTCCCAAGACAACTACTCAATGGAATTAGATCGAGAAGCTTTCTAACAAAATTCAAGAGAAAAGATTGAAGAAGAAGATAAACTATTATTGATTCATTGAATTACAATAGAGCTCCCTAACCCAATGAAAGGGGGTTTAGTGAATCATAGCTCTGAATTCAATTACAAAGAAAAGGAAAACTAGCTAAAAGTGAAAGTAAAAGTCCCCATCAGGGGCTGGATTCCCCTTCAATCCCCCCCTCTCTAAATGCAGAAACTAAGGCCTTTAAATAGGCTCCCTAAATTACAAAATGAAAATGAAATTCAAAGCAAATTACAATCAAATGAAAATAAACTATTCTAGATGATTCTTGTGGCCTTGATTTGGTGTTGTTGATGGGCCTTGCTTGCTTGAAGGGCTGAGTGACATAATTGATCCAAAAAGGATAATGATCCATTAAACTACACTCAAATGTTGCACCCCCTTTCTTGAGTCGTCACTTTGTTCTCTTGTCAACCTTGCCAATTTGATGCCAAATATAGACTATTATACCTCGTTGGAAAGCTATGGATGTCAGCTTTCTAACGCAACTGGAAGCACCTCAATTGGATCTCTACAACTCGAGTTATACTCCATGGAAGGTGAAGAGGTCAGCTGGCCTGATTGCATGTTGGTACTATGCTCTTCTATGCACATTACGGGGCTGTTTTCTCCCTCAATTTTTAGTATCCACCATGCATGCCATATATGCTTGGAAAGCTCTAGATGTCTTCTTTCCAATGCATTTTGAATCACCTCATTTGGAGTTTTGTAGCTCAAGTTATTTATGTTTGAAGAAGGCATGGTCAAGCTGTTCCATATAACACGTTTAAGCTTCAGTTTAAGGTTAAACTGAAGCTTAAACGTGGATAAAGGAAGGGCAGCCCTGGAGGTCGAACACGTTTAACCTCCAGTTTGAGGTCAAAATGGAGGTTAAACGTGGAAGCTTAGAATGGTAGCCCTGGAGGTGTCGAACACGTTTAACCTCCAGTTTGAGGTCAAACTGGAGGTTAAACGTGGAAATGGAGAGAGCAACCCTGGAGGAGAAAGGCTGTCGAACACGTTTAAGCTCCAGTTTGAGGTCAAACTGGAGCTTAAACGTGGAAATGGCTCCCTGGTGCTATTCCCACTTCTGGCGTTTAACCTCCAGTTTGAGGTCAAACTGGAGGTTAAACGTGGAACTCCTTCCTGAGTGGCATTGTCATTCTGGCGTTTAACCTCCAGTTTGAGGTCAAACTGGAGGTTAAACGTGGAATGCTTCTTTGGTGAGACTTTTCATTCTGGCGTTTAACCTCCAGTTTAAGGTTAAACTGGAGGTTAAACTTCCATTCCAGCATTCCTTAGCCTTCATGATTCTGGCGTTTAAGCTCCAGTTTAGGCTTAAACTGGAACTTAAACTCCACATGTGATATTCAAGCTTCCTTTATTGATTTTGTTGCTTCCTTGCTTAGCCTCTTCTTCCCTGAAATCATCCAAACAAATGCATCAAAGTCTTGCAACATTTCATGAGAAATCTTCCATTCATAGCATTCAAGTAATATAACTAAAACTCATGGAAATTGCATCAAAATCATATTGTTTGGATGGTTCATTGCTTTGTTCTTCATTTAACCATTTTTGGTTACTTTAAGCTCAAGAAAATGCATAAAACAACTAAAACTAACAGAAAAATGCTAGTGAAACTAGCCTAAGATGCCTTGGCATCACAACACCAAACTTAATACTTGCTTGTCCCTAAGCAAGTTCTGAATTATTGAGAAGAAAGAATGAAACAGAAAGTAAATTCATTAGCCATATCAGTAAGTAATTGACATTGATTAATGGCGTGTTCATGTAGAAAGTTGTTGCAGCATCACTTTATTGTTTCTTAGGTAAGAATGTCACTTTTTATGTTTCCACTAAAACACTGCTATGGCCTCTTGTTATTCACATATCCTTGGCAAGTTTCTTTTCTTTGTGTTTTCTTTTTCTTTGAGCTTATTTGCTCCTTGTTGCTCAGTGTCATGTGTTGCACAAGCCTTTGGCATTTTCTTTTTCTTATCAGTGCACTACACATATCCACTACAGGCATTTTAGTTCACATTTCTTCTTGAGACATTGGTACCCAGCACCTCTTTGTGTACTAAATGTTTTGTATTTAGGTTGCTCTTGATAATGGACTTTTGGTTGATAATCCCGGGTTAGTTAACCCAAGTTACCAAGTGTTGAAACACTCCTCAGAACCTATTCATCCAAGCATATCCTTAATACATAAACACCACAGGCATTTGTCTCAGAAGTTCAAACCATTGGTGCCTAGCTTATTTTCTCAATTTTTTTTGCTTTTTGGTTGCCCTTTTTCAGTGGCTTTTTCTTCTTCTTTTTCTTTCTTTTTCATGGCCAATGATATTTATTCATCAAGATCCATAGACAGCATCCTAATTTCCACTAAAAGTGACAATTCTAACTTTATTTCTTAGTGAGCTGACTATTCAATCAAACATGCATACCACCACTTAATCTTATTTGATTTCTTACTAAATGGAATTGAGTTACTTTTGTTCAAACATCTCTTTTATTTTATGGAAACAGAACAAGCATGGCAAGCATACATTTAAGCAAGTGAAGTTTATCCAGACACTTAGACTATCACTTATTTGGAAATTAAACAAACAGACAAACAAAAACTGCAATGACTCAAACTTAAAGCAGGGGTGCATGCAAACTTCAAATATCAGCAATTCAAAGTACAAGTAATTAAGTGACAATACAACCTTTTAGCATCTTCTTTGTTGTTCATCATCCTTCCTAGCCTTGGTGTTCTCTTTGATGATGATGTATATTCCTTCCATGAGATTGATTGTCTTCCTGCAAAGTTATTAGAAGTTTCTTGTTCCCCAAGCACTTTGAGAATTGGTTAGCATGCATGGATGTTTGTAGGCCTCTGAACTTAGATTGGTGTGTGAACACGAAACTTAGTTCCTTGCCATATGCAGCAATTGGGATCATATGCAGAAAACCTCATGTGCTTTTATTAAGAAAATAACTATGAACTAGAAAAAGAAACTATGAACTAGAAATTAAACTATTGTTTAAGTAGTTTCCCTGATTGGTTGGAGCTAGTGACTAGTCATGCTGAGGTAGAAATGTGCTTTTAATGAAGTTTTTTGGTGGAACACCAAACTTAGAATCTCACATTCACCCTTGAATTGTTTTGGTGTGCAACACCAAACTTAGCTCCTTGCAATACAGATAAATCTACTTAACTCTTTTATTGAAATAACTAGAAAAGAAAAACTACCTTTGGTTGGGTTGCCTCCCAACAAGCGCTTCTTTAACGTCATTAGCTTGACATGCTGTTCCTGACTTTCTTCCTCTTCTTCCAGTTTGTTAAGAGGAATGACTTCAAGTGGATAAAGGAGCTAGTTAGTGCCCCTTGTTGTGAATGCTTCTTTCCAGCAAGCTTTCCCTTGTGATTGGCTTGAGTGAACTTGCTTGTTGGCTCAGGAGTTGGATTGTTCTTCGACCTTCTCTTCTTCATGGATATGATCCTTTGTTTCTCGGTCACAATCCTCATTTTGGTGCTTGTTTCTACTGCCTTCACATCCTTGATCTCAGAACTTGGTTGTTGTTGGACAGTTGGAGTATCCTGTTCATCAAAAGCTTCCTGAATTTGTGGTTCAATGAACCCTTCCTCTTTGCAACTCTCTGTGTCATTGGAGTGTGATCTCCCTTGATTGACTTTCTCCCTTTCTTGTTCTTCTGATTCCTCCCTTGGGTTTGCCATGGTATCACTAGAAGAATTGTGGGTAGGGATTTGCTTTGATAGATATCCAATTTGTGCTTCTAGCTTTTGAATGGCAGCACCATGATTTTGTAAGTTGGATATCACTTCTTCCTTAAAGCTTTTCAAATCGGCCACATCTCTGCCCATAGTTGCAATCATTCCTTCTATCCTGTTTAATTGATCTTGAAATTGTTGGTTCGGATTGGGTTGATGAGGTTGATTATCTTGGCTGTGATATGGTGGCTGGGAGTATGTGTTTTGTGTGGGCTGATAGAGTCTTTGGTTGGAGTGTTGGTAGTGGTATGACTCTTGTGTGTAGTGGAATGAGTCTTGTGGATAGTGAAATGAATTGTATGAATTTGAGAAGGAATTTTGTGCTGAGAAATGCTCAAGTGATGAAGAATTTGGATATGTAAAACTAGGAGGTGAGGTTGGATAATTCAGAGGTGATGGCTCTTGATGAATGGGGTGTGAATAAGTGAAATCTCTTTGGTTTTGATCTTCCCAGCCACAACTTGAGTAGTGATCAAATTCACCAAAACATGGACCATTTTGTGGCTCTGGGAAGTATCCCGTTTCCTGTTCCTGATACTCCCACCCACCATGAGCATAATAACATGAATCATTCTGTGGTGGTGGAGAGTTTCTCATGAATTTTGATTGACCAAAAGATGATGGATACTCCTTTCTTTTTTGCAATGTGCTCAGTCTCAAACAATACTCATCCAAAGATAGTGGAAATTCCATAGTGAGGCAATATTACAAACAGCTAGTGGTTAGTATGCTAACAAGTGAATAAGCAAAGAAAACAAATTAAAATTTGCAGAAATTAGCAGTAATAAACTGAAACAAAAACTATTAACAAAAGAAAAGAAAAATTGCTCAATCTAGTTAACTTCCAATTGGAGAATTGTCAATCGAAAACCAATCCCCGGCAACGGCGCCATAAACTTGATGCACATAAACTAGTTATGCTACGATTTAGGAAATTGCACGATCGGCAAAATTCCTTCCGGCAAGTGCACCGGTTATCGTCAAGTAAAAACTCACAATAGAGTGAGGTCGAATCCCACAAGGATTGGTTGAGTGAGCAATTCGGATTAGAAGTGTGTTCTAGTTGAGCGAAATCAAGATTGAGATGAGAATTGCGGAATGTAAAATTGGCGGGAAAAGTAAATGACAAGAAATTGAAATGGCGGAATCTTAAATTGCAATGAATTAAAGAGCAGAAACTAAATTGCTGAAATTAAAAGGGAATGGGGGTGTTGCATGAATTGAGTTGCAGAATGTAAAGAGAAAGTGGAAATCAGAAATGGGGAATTCATTGGGTTATAGGAGATATTGAGATCTCCGAATCAAAACATGTTTATCTCTTCCTCAACCAATGCGTTCATTGAATTTTGCTTGGCAATCTTATATGATTGGATCCCAATCCCTTGGCTCACCAATTCTCTCTAAAAACAAACAAATTCCCAATCCCTTGGTTTAAATGTTCATAAGAAGAGATGATGCTTGATCACTGATTATACCACACAATTTCATGAACCACAATTTGGTAGGATTACATGTCACAATATCCATCCAAACCCCAATCCAATTCACTGTGAGAAAGCTTCTCTAGCATGAATCCTCCATTCCTTTCCCAAGGCTCCGAAGGATTCCAAGTATGGGTAGTTTCTTTCCCAAGACAACTACTCAATGGAATTAGATCGAGAAGCTTTCTAACAAAATTCAAGAGAAAAGATTGAAGAAGAAGATAAACTATTATTGATTCATTGAATTACAATAGAGCTCCCTAACCCAATGAAAGGGGGTTTAGTGAATCATAGCTCTGAATTCAATTACAAAGAAAAGGAAAACTAGCTAAAAGTGAAAGTAAAAGTCCCCATCAGGGGCTGGATTCCCCTTCAATCCCCCCCTCTCTAAATGCAGAAACTAAGGCCTTTAAATAGGCTCCCTAAATTACAAAATGAAAATGAAATTCAAAGCAAATTACAATCAAATGAAAATAAACTATTCTAGATGATTCTTGTGGCCTTGATTTGGTGTTGTTGATGGGCCTTGCTTGCTTGAAGGGCTGAGTGACATAATTGATCCAAAAAGGATAATGATCCATTAAACTACACTCAAATGTTGCACCCCCTTTCTTGAGTCGTCACTTTGTTCTCTTGTCAACCTTGCCAATTTGATGCCAAATATAGACTATTATACTTCGTTGGAAAGCTATGGATGTCAGCTTTCTAACGCAACTGGAAGCACCTCAATTGGATCTCTACAACTCGAGTTATACTCCATGGAAGGTGAAGAGGTCAGCTGGCCTGATTGCATGTTGGTACTATGCTCTTCTATGCACATTACGGGGCTGTTTTCTCCCTCAATTTTTAGTATCCACCATGCATGCCATATATGCTTGGAAAGCTCTAGATGTCTTCTTTCCAATGCATTTTGAATCACCTCATTTGGAGTTTTGTAGCTCAAGTTATTTATGTTTGAAGAAGGCATGGTCAAGCTGTTCCATATAACACGTTTAAGCTTCAGTTTAAGGTTAAACTGAAGCTTAAACGTGGATAAAGGAAGGGCAGCCCTGGAGGTCGAACACGTTTAACCTCCAGTTTGAGGTCAAAATGGAGGTTAAACGTGGAAGCTTAGAATGGTAGCCCTGGAGGTGTCGAACACGTTTAACCTCCAGTTTGAGGTCAAACTGGAGGTTAAACGTGGAAATGGAGAGAGCAACCCTGGAGGAGAAAGGCTGTCGAACACGTTTAAGCTCCAGTTTGAGGTCAAACTGGAGCTTAAACGTGGAAATGGCTCCCTGGTGCTATTCCCACTTCTGGCGTTTAACCTCCAGTTTGAGGTCAAACTGGAGGTTAAACGTGGAACTCCTTCCTGAGTGGCATTGTCATTCTGGCGTTTAACCTCCAGTTTGAGGTCAAACTGGAGGTTAAACGTGGAATGCTTCTTTGGTGAGACTTTTCATTCTGGCGTTTAACCTCCAGTTTAAGGTTAAACTGGAGGTTAAACTTCCATTCCAGCATTCCTTAGCCTTCATGATTCTGGCGTTTAAGCTCCAGTTTAGGCTTAAACTGGAACTTAAACTCCACATGTGATATTCAAGCTTCCTTTATTGATTTTGTTGCTTCCTTGCTTAGCCTCTTCTTCCCTGAAATCATCCAAACAAATGCATCAAAGTCTTGCAACATTTCATGAGAAATCTTCCATTCATAGCATTCAAGTAATATAACTAAAACTCATGGAAATTGCATCAAAATCATATTGTTTGGATGGTTCATTGCTTTGTTCTTCATTTAACCATTTTTGGTTACTTTAAGCTCAAGAAAATGCATAAAACAACTAAAACTAACAGAAAAATGCTAGTGAAACTAGCCTAAGATGCCTTGGCATCAGGTAGCATTCAGGCAAGTTTGACAAAGTTCGTGTTAAAAAAAAGAAAGAAAGTGGATGTTATCAACCCTAACCTTTTTGCGTTCCAACGAGTGTAACATTAGCTATAAAGGTCCAATTGACATGGTTCCAGTGGCCTTGGAAAGCCAACTTCTAGAGCTTTCCAACGATATATAATAGTCTATACTTTTTATCTGGCATCATGGCGTCAAATGCCACCAACCCAAGTTTGGCGCCAAGATCACAAGAACCTCCATATTTGCTTCGGCCATCCTGGCGCCAAATGCTAGAAACCCCAAGTTTGGCACTAGGAACGTGGAATTGCGTGCATTATTACGTGAACATGGTGTCAAACTTCATTCAGCTCAAGTTTGGCGCTAGAATGCTGATTTTGAAGGGCTTCCGTGTGATCTTCACTAAATCTTTTGATTTAATTTAGTTTTTTAAAATTAGTTTTGAATTAGGAAAAGATATTTTTAGGTTTTAGAAATTATATTTTATATTTATGAGGATTAGATATAAAAGGAGAAGATATTCTGACCTAGGACTACTTCTCCTCTTCCGCACTTTACACTTTTCTCTGCTTGGGTTTCCAAACCATGTGCAACTAAGCCTCCATTGTTAAGGTTAGGAGCTCTATTTATTTGAATGGATTAATAACTATTGTTTTCTACTTCTTATTAATGCATTGATTTATATTCAAGAATCTGTTTCGTTCTTCATCCTACGGATTAGAGTGTATTGGAAAATAACTCTTTTCTAAATTGAATTCTTGTTGAATCTTGAAAAGTTATCTCACCTGAATAACAGCTTGAAACTGAATTCTCATAACTCTATAATTGTCCGAATTTAATGTGATACATGATATATAATCATATCATCTTTGGATCTTTATGGTTTTTTGTGGCTATAAAATAAAGTTTGAACTTAAACCCTCTAATTAGATTAAGTGACCAAGGAATTGATGGTTAATTGAGTTAGAAAAGGATTAAATTACCAAGGAATTAGAATCTAATCACTTCAAGTTGCTATGAATTAAAATCCTTACAAAATCAAACTGGTTAATAAGAATTGTTAATGTAGAAAAGTAAATATCTCCAAAACCTTAACTATTTTCTCATATAATTCTCACAACCAATTTACTGTTTGCTTTCTTAACTCTTCTAAATTACTGTTTAATGCTATTTGAACTCAAAATTGTCCTTTTTGCTTGTCTGACAAAGTGAATCACTCAACCATTATTGTTTGATCCATCAATCCTCGTGGGATCCACTCTAACCCACCTGAGATATTACTTGGTATGATCCGGTGCACTTGTCGGTTCAGTTGTGGTATTCTAACATCCACACCAAGTTTTGGCGCTGTTGTCGAGAATTGACTGTGATTAACAACTACCCGTTGTTTGATTACCTAGATTAGATAACTTTTCTTTTTCAATTAGTTATCTTTTATTATTAATTTTTTATTTTCATATTCTTTTTCTTTTATTCCTTCAGTTTCATTCCCCTCCCCTATTTTCCTTTTCCTTTTTATTTTATTATTATTTAGTTTCAATTTTATATTTAAAAAAAAAACATTCGTTCTCTTTTCTTATAATTATATTCCTTTTAATTTTTCCTTTCCTTTTATTTTTTTTCTTTTTTTTTCCTTCATGAAAACCCCCCTTTGTTCTTTACTTTCTTTTTCCTTAATTTTAATTTTTCCTTTTTTTCAAGATTTGTTTCTTTCAATTACCTATTTTTATTGTCCTCTGTTTACTTTATCAATTGTTTAGTTTAATTTTATTTTCTAGTTGCTTCACCGGGATTCTCTGCATTATGATATTGAGGATCTGCATTTTTCTTGTTTCTTGATTGTTTATCTAGAGGAATAGGGTTTCTTTCGTTTACCTTTTTTTATTGTCCTCTGTTTACTTTATCAATTGTTTAGTTTAATTTTATTTTCTAGTTGGTTCACCCGGATTCTCTGCATTATTGAGGATCTATATTTTTCTTGTTTCTTGATTATTTATCTAGAGGAATAGGGACAAAAAACCTCTTCTTGACTTTGATCCTGAGATTGAGAGGACTTTAAGAAGGCGTTTATATCAGACTAGAGCTTACAAAGCTACTGAGAATCTCAAGGATAATTTTGAGAAAGAAGCTGAAGAAATCACTATGGAGCTAAACAACAACAATGTTGTCATTCCTAATGCTCATAATAATCCTGAGCAACCTAGAAAGACTCTTGGCTCATACACTACTCCAAACCTAACTTCTATGGTAATAGAATTGTTGTACCTCCTGTGGGTGCTAATAACTTTGAGCTGAAGTCTCAACTTATTTTCCTGGTGCAATAAAACTGTTAGTTTCATGGACTCCAGCAGGAAGATCCAAACTTATTCATCTATAATTTCCTGTAAATCTGTGATACAGTGAAGACCAATGGAGTCTATCCTAATATTTATCGGTTGTTGCTCTTTTCGTTTGCTATATGGGACAGGCCAAGCAGTGGCTTGACACACAACCCAAGGAGAGCTTGGATACACATTAAAAATTGGTCAATAGATTCCTGACTAAATTCAAGCAGAGAGAGAGTGAATCTCTTTATGAAGCTTGGGAGAGGTACAAGCTAATGCTTAGAAAATGTCCTCCTGACATGTTTTCAGACTGGATCCAGTTACAGGTCTTTTATGATGAAGTTACTGAGGCTGCCAAAATATCTTTGGATAATTCTACAGGCGGATCTCTTCACATGAAAAAAACTCATGAGGAGGCTCTAGATTTGATTGAGATGGTTGCTAACAACCAATATCTGTATTCTTCTAAGAGGACATTTGTGAGGAAATGAGTCATAGAATTGGATGCTTTGGACACAAGTCTTGCTTAGAATAAAGCCATGTCTCAACAGATAAATACTATTTCTCAACACTTAGGTGGATTGCAAGTCTCAGCCATTAATGCCCAAGACACATCTTATGACATGAGTGGTGGCTTTCCTCAAGGTAAGACTTTTTGATTATGGTCAATTTTCCTCTGAACATGTTAATTATATGGGTGATTCCTACAGAACTCCTAATAATGATCCTTTCTCCAAGACATATAATCCAGAATGGAGGCTTGGAGTGGAGAAATCACCCAAATTTTGGATGTAAAAATCAACCACAGAGGCACCAGAATATTAAAAACAATCAGGCCATCAGAATAATTTTAATCAGAGTAATTTTAGCAACAACAATCCACCATCCAGTTCTCAAAAGTCCTCTGACTTGGAATATATAGTTGTAGAACTCTCCAAGATACTCTTAGTTTTATGGAGGAAACTAGAGCTTCACTTAGGAACTTGGAGGTTCAGATGGGTCAAATAGCCAGAAAATTTGCTAAAATTGATCAAACGTCCACCAATTCCTTTCCTAGTAACACAATTTCAAATCCAAGAAAGGAGTGCAAGGTTATCACCTTGGTAAGTGGACCAGCGACAGGTCAGGAAGCACAAGTTATTTTGGAACCAGTTGAAAAAGAAGCTCCAGAGAAGGCACAAGCCAAAGAGAAGCACACCCCAGAGAGGCACCTTGATATCCCTTTTCAGTTGATCTTGGGCAATATCCAGTGAAGCCTAAAGCACCAGAGTACAAGCCAAAGATGACATATTGTTAGAGGCTTCAAAAGGAGACCAAGGACAAGCAGTTTTCAAAGTTTTGGAAGTCTTTAGAAAGTTACAAATCAATATTCCTTTTGCTGAGGTTTTGGAGCAAATGCCTCTCTATGTTAAGTTCATGAAGGAGTTGCTATCCAAGAAGAGAACTTTAAAAGGAGATGAGACAGTGGTCATGAATAAGGAATGTAGAGCCATTACTCAGAGCAAATTACCAAGAAAGATGCAAGATCTGGAAGCTTTCAAATACTATGTACCATTGGAAGTGCAACCTTGAAAAAGTCTTGTGTGAACTAGGAGAAAGCATCAATTTAAAATCCTTGTCTGTGATGGAGAAGTTGCAAATTAAAGAGGCACAACCAACAAGGATAGCATTACAAATGACAAACAAATATCTGAAACATGCACATGGAATAGTGGAGAATGTCTTGGTCAAAATGAGAAAATTTTTCCTCCGAACAGATTTTGTAATTCTTGCCATGGGGGAGGATGAAAACACCTATATTATCCTAGAAAGACCATTCTTAGCCACTGGGAGAGTTCTAATTGATGTAGAAGAGTGTGAATTAGTGCTTAGAGTACATGATGAGCAACTGGTCTTTCTTGTCTTCAAAAGTACGCATTCAACAGGTGAAGAGGAGAGGTGCATGTAGACTGAGGTTATTGATCCAAACCTTCAAGAACCCCCTGATGATGCACAAAAAGATCTACAGCTCAAGCCCCCCATTGGTGACTGATGAGCGGATAATTTATACGCTTTTTGGCATTGTTTTTACATAGTTTTTAGTATGTTTTAGTTAATTTTTAGTATAATTTTATTAATTTTTATGCAAAAATCATATTTCTGGACTTTACTATGAGTTTGTATATTTTTCTGTGATTTCAGGTATTTTCTGGCTGAAATTGAGGGACCTGAGCAAAAATCTGATTCAGAGGTTGAAAAAGGACTGCAGATGCTGTTGGATTCTGACCTCCCTGCACTCGAAATGGATTTTCTGGAGCTACAGAAACCCAATTTCTGTGCTCTTAATTGCGTTGGAAACTAGACATCCAGGGCTTTTCATCAATATATAATACTCCATACTTTTCCCGAGTTTTGACGATGCAAACTGGCATTTAAACGCCAACTTCCTGCCCTATTCTAAAGTTAAACGCTAGAAATAGGTTACAAACCAGAGTTAAATACCAGAAATAGGCTGCAACCTGGCGTTTAACTCAAAGAGAAGTCTCTACACGTGTAAAGCTCAATGCTCAGTGATAAACCACTATTTTATGGTTTATAATGTGTTTAATTGTGTGGTTTTATCATGATCTTTACCCACTTATTCATATAATTAGCATGCATTTATATTTCCTTCCTAAAATTATTACATGATTGAAAACTTACTTCCTAGAGACTTTTAATTATGTATTTTAATTCTCCTTTATTCCATTCGATGCCGTGATCTGTGTGTTAAGTGTTTCAGGCTTTATAGGGCATGAATGAGTTGGAGATTGGAAAGGAAGCTTGCAAAAATGGAAGGAACACAAGAAATTGAGGAGATGACCAGCAAGAAGTGACGCGGCCACATGGCTCACGCGACCGCGCGAAAGAGAGGAAATCGCAGTGACGCGACCGCATGGCTCACACGACAGCGCGGATTGGAATAGCACAAGTGACGCGGAGGCGTGGACAACGCGCTCGTGTGGCAGGGCAAAACGCCGAATGATGCGGCCGCATGAATGACGCGATCGCGTGATGTGCGTGATCTGCATAATCTGCAGAATTCGCTGGGGGCAATTTTGGGCCCTTCTTTGACCCAATTCTCGGCCCAGAAAAGCAGACTAGAGCCAGAGAACATGCAGGAACCAACAACAACATTCATTCTACACAATTTTAGTTTTTTCAGATCTAGTTTTACTCCTCTTCTAGGTTTTCTCTCTACACATTCATAGTTCTTAGGATTTTATTTCTATTGCTTTTTGCATTGGGATATTGAGAAGAGTTATTACCTCATCAAGACTTCGTCATTCTAGTTCGTTTTCTTTACTTGGCTCTACTCTTCCATGTCCTTTAATTTACTCAATTTTACTATTGGATTATTTTAGAATTTATTAATACAAGGATTACTTTTATTTTTAATTGATTTCTTTGATTTTTATTTATTATGTCTTTCTTTAATTCCCTTTCCTATGTTATGAATTTTGCAGTCACAATGAGTGAGTAGTTCCCTAACTTGATGGGGAGTTGATTGAAAGGAACCCTTGAGTTGGAATGCTCAAAAGAAAAAATTATAATTGGGTTTATTGTTGGATTGCCCTCTAGTCACTGACACCAATCCCTTTCAATTGAGTGGGTTGGAACTTGTGAATAGAAGTAGCATTCCAACTTGTTTGACTTTCCCTTACCTAGTAAGGGATAACTAAACAAGACAACCTACAATTATCAATTAATCTTGAGAGTATTTTAACAAGAATAGGGCTTCCAACTAATCTACTCCCAGTCAAGGCTTTTATTTAATTTATTTAATTTCTCTAATTTAATTTCCTGTTTATTCAACTCAAACATTTTTTTTGAAAACATCTGATTAATAAAATAGCACACCTTTCTGCAACTCGTTGGGAGACAACTTGGGATTCATACTCCCAGTATTTTAATTTTAATTTTTTTGACACCCTTCTAAATTGATAAGCGGATTTCTGGTTGGTTAAGAACTATACTTGCAACGCATATCTTATAACAATTCTTGACTCGCCCATTTCCGCAACGTCAATTTTTGGCGCCGTTGCCGGGGAGTTGCAATAGAGTACTAAGTTATTGATTGGAATTTATTTATTTGCATTTTATTTTATCTTGCTACTATGAGTTGCTTGTTTCTTTCGTTAGATGACGCGTTCACTTCCTGATCCAAGCTTGCCAGTATTCAATCCTGAGATTGAAAGAACTATTTCACGAATAAGGCAAGCTCGGCGTCGGTTAGTCCTCTCTGAGGGCGGATCTGAAACGTCATTTGAGGAAGAAACCAGCCCCCGTTCTACTGATTTGGTTGATTTATGTGTAGGTGACATGGCAGCACCTAGGAGAGTTACTATCCAGGAGGCTGGAGCCCCTGATTTTACAATGCAACTGTTTCAAGCGCATCACCCAGCGGTGGCTACAGACTTTGAAATAAAGACTGCACTGCTCAATTTGATTCCCAAGTTTCATGGCTTACCTGCTCAAGAGCCTATCAAGCACCTGAGAGATTTTCAAGCAGCCTATTCTACTGTCAGGCATGATGGTGCAGATGAAACTTCAATTTTGTTGAAAGCTTTCCCATTATCTCTTGAGGAAAAGGTAAGAGAATGGTACTACACTCAACCCGTAGCAACTGTATCCAACTGGGATACACTTAGAAGAGAATTTTTGGAAAAGTTCTTTCTGGCTGAAGTTACTGATAAACTGAGGAAAGACATTTCCATGATTGTTCAGGACAAATCCGAGACTCTCTATGAATACTGGGAGCGCTTCAATAATCTTCTGGAAGCATGCCCTCACCATATGATTGACAAGATAGTGTTACTCGGTTACGTCACAAAGGGCATGAGGCCCCAAGATAAGACCACATTGGAAAGTGCTAGCAATGGGTCTATGAAAATGTACAAAACCACTGATGAGGCTGGAAATTGATCAGCGACTTAGCTGAATCTACTCAGAATCACAGGCAGAAACAAGGCCGTTCAAAAATCATTGCAGAAGTATCCTCTAGCAGAGAGACTGCTGCTCTAACTCAGAGTATCTGTGAAATGACCAACTTGCTGAAGCAGATGCAATTGAATCAACAAGTTCAGCAAGCTCAACCTTCTCCACCACAGCAAAGCCAACAGTTAGTCCCACAGAGAGTTTGCGGAGTCTGTGCTGATTATAGCCATTATACTGATGAATGTCCGCAGCTCCAGCAGGAAGACAACACCGTGACAGCCACTCATAACTTCTATGACCGCCCCAACCAAGGGTACAATCAAGGTGGCAATTACAGCCATGGATGGCAGGACAATTCTAACCAGAATTGGAGGGACAACAACAACAGAGGAGGCAGAGACAATCAGAGAAATCAGAGGTGGAATAATAACAATAACAGGCAGCAGAACCAGAACCAGCCTTACAGAGCACCTCACCTGAGGCAATCCCAAGGACCACAGAATACCCAACAGCAGACCTCTCAATTTACTTATCCTTCTTCATCTTCTAATGACGACTTACTACAATCTATTGATCGGAGACAATAGACCATGGAAAATAACCTTTATGCTACACTAAATGGTCTGAACTCTACTTTGCAAGCTCTTGTCTCACAGATTGGATCAATGAATAACTCCAATAACCAACCTTTGAGCTCCAGTGAAATCCCCTCTCAACCATTACCCAATCCAAAGGGTGGCATTAATGCCATCACCCTAAGGTCCGGAACCACACTGCAGGAGAGGAATCAGGAGGAGCCAAGCCCACCAGAACACGCCTCAGCTGAAGAGGTAGTGGAAATAGAAGATGTTGAAGAGGAAGAGGACATACAGGACATGGCTGAAAAAGAAGAAATTCAACCACAGGAGGAAGCACCACAGGCACAGACACTGCAGAAGACACCACTCCCATTCCATTTCCACAACTTGCAAGGAAGCCCAAGAAGCAGCTGGAACCTGATCCCAAAATGGTAGAGATATTCAAAAAGGTTGAGGTAACTGTTCCTCTTTTTGATGTTATTCAACAGGTACCTAAATATGCAAAGTTTCTAAAAGATTTATGTATACATAAAGACAAAATTAATGAATTAGAAACTATTCCTTTAGGAAGTTCCATATCTACTTTAATGGGATGTTTACCTGAAAAGTGTAGTGACCCAGGTCCATGTATGATTAATTGTACTATTGGTGGTGTAGTATTTTCTGACTGCATGTGTGATTTAGGAGCATGTGTGAGTATAATGCCTTTGTCTATATATGATATTTTGAGGCTCCCTCTCTTAAAAAGGTCGGCAGCTCGTTTTGTGTTAGCAGATAAAAGCATTATTACAGTGGCTAGAGTTGCTGAAGATGTATTAGTGGGCATTAAGGGGCTCACATTTTCCACTGATTTTTATATCCTGGAGATGCTCCAAAATGACTCAGAGAAGCCGTCATCAATCCTACTCGGAAGACCATTCCTGAAGACCTCGAAGTTCAAATTAGATGCTTTTTCAGGAACATACTCTTTTGAAATAGATGGCCGAGTAGTAATCTTCAATCTGAATGGAGTTATGAAGCATCCTCCAGAGGATCATTCTATCCTCCAGTGTGACATTATAGATGAAACCGTGGCTGAAGTTCATCAGGAGGAATTTGAAGAGAAGTACATAGGACAAGGTCCAAGTGTGGGGACATTCTCAAAGGACAATGACAGTGCTTTACCACCAGCTCCAGACAACCCAGAGCCTGACCATGATTAGAAGTTAGAATTAAAACCCTTCCTCCATACCTCAAATATGCTTACCTTGAAGACGAGCAGAAGTTTCCAGTTATCATTGCATGGGAACTCACTTCTCAATAGGAAGAGCAGTCACTTAGTGTGCTGAGGAGGCACAAGAAGGCAACTGGTTGGAGTTTGGCAGACATAGTAGGCATCAACCCTCAAGTCTGTGAGCATAGGATATTTTTAGAAAAGGGAGCAAGACCTGTCCGTCAACCCCAGAGAAGACTGAACCCCACTATCTTAGAGGTTGTCAAGAAGGAAGTGACCAGACTACTGGAGGCAGATATCATCTACCCCATTTCAGATAGTGAATGGGTAAGCCCAGTACAAGTGGTGCCCAAGAAGTCTGGAGTCACTACAGTGAAGAATGAGCACGAAGAACTCATGGCAACTAGAGTTCAGAACGCCTGGAGGGTCTGCATTGACTACAGACGCCTCAACCAGGCCACTCGTAAAGATCACTATCCTCTTCCATTCATTGATCAAATGCTGGATCGCCTGTCAGGTAAATCACATTATTGTTTTTTAGATGGTTACACAGGTTATTTCTAGATTCATATAGCTCCTGAGGATCAGGAAAAGACCACTTTTACATGTCCTTTTGGGACTTATGCTTACAAGAGAATGCCATTTGGCTTATGCAATGCACCAGCTACCTTCCAAAGGTGCATGATGGGTTTTTTCTCTGATCTTATTGAGGACTGTATGGAAGTTTTTATGGATGATTTTAGTGTATATGGCGATTCCTTCAGCCTTTGCTTAGATGGATTATCTAGAGTATTAGATAGATGTGTCAGTACAAACCTTGTATTAAATTTTGAAAAATGTCACTTTATGGTAAAACAAGGTATTGTACTAGGACATGTTGTGTCTAATACTGGCATTTCTGTAGATCCAGCAAATGTGGATGTTATTTCTAGTTTACTGGTGCGGTATTTTACAACCACACTTACTAACCGGCAAGTGTACCGGGTCGTACCAAGTAATACCTTACGTGAGTAAGGGTCGATCCCACGAGGATTGATGGACTAAGCAACAATAGTGTTTGATAGACTTAGTTAGACAAACAAAAATTGCTGTTGAGATGCAGTATAAAAAACATTAAACAATATCAAAAATATTGAAGAAGGGCAAGTAATTAAGTAGGGAATAAAATATGGAGAAGATAGTTAAGGTTTCAGAGTTATCTATTTTTCCGGATTAATTTTTCTTATTAACTATTTTAATCATGTAGGATTTAATTTATGGCAAACTGATGAGCGGATAATTTATACGCTTTTTGGCATTGTTTTTAGTATGTTTTTAGTAGGATCTAGTTACTTTTAGGGATGTTTTCATTAGTTTTTATGTTAAATTCACATTTCTGGACTTTACTATGAGTTTGTGTGTTTTTCTGTGATTTCAGGTATTTTCTGGCTGAAATTGAGGGACTTGAGCAGAAATCAGATTCAGAGGTTGAAAAAGGACTGCTGATGCTGTTGGATTCTGACCTCCCTGCACTCAAAGTGGATTTTCTGGAGCTACAGAACTCGAAATAGCGCGCTTCCAATTGCGTTGGAAAGTAAACATCCAGGGCTTTCCAGCAATATATAATAGTCCATACTTTGGCCAAGAATAGACGACGTAAACTGGCGTTCAACGCCAGCCTTCTGCCCAAATCTGGCGTCCAGCGCCAGAAAAGGATCCAAAACCAGAGTTGAACGCCCAAACTGGCACAGAAACTGGCGTTCAACTCCACAAATGGCCTCTGCACGTGCAACACTCAGGCTCAGCCCAAACGCATACCAAGTGGGCCCAGGAAGTGGATTTATGCATCAATTACTTACTCATGTAAACCCTAGTAGCTAGTTTATTATAAATAGGACCTTTTACTAGTCTTTTAGACAATCTTTGGTCTCAGTTTTATTCCATTGTTCATCTTAGGAGACTATTGATCTCGTTTAGGGGGCTGGCCATCTCGGCCATGCCTAGCCCTTCACTTATGTATTTTTAACGGTAGAGTTTCTACACTCCATAGATTAAGGTGTGGAGCTCTGCTGTTCCTCAAAGATTAATGCAAGTACTACTATTTTCTATTCAATTCATCTTATTTCTCTTCTAAGATATCCATTCGCACCCAAGAACGTGATGAAGGTGATGATTATGTGTGACGCTCATCATCCTTCCCCCTTATGAACGCGTGCCTGACAAACACTTCTGTTCTACATGAATTAAGCTAGAATGAGTATCTCTTAGATCTCCTAACCAGAATCTTCGTGGCGTAAGCTAGAATGATGGCGGCATTCAAGAGAATCCGGAAAGTCTAAACCTTGTCTGTGGTATTTCGAGTAGGATTCAATGATTGAATGACTGTGACGAGCTTCAAACTCGCGATTGTTGGGCGTTAGTGACAGACGCAAAAGGAGGGTGAATCCTATTCCAGCATGATCGAGAACCGACAGATGAATAGCCGTGCCGTGACAGGGTGCGTGAGCATATTATTCACTGAGAGGAGGGGATGTAGCCACTGACAACGGTGATGCCCTTGCATAAAGCCAGCCATGGAAAGGAGTAAGACTGATTGGATGAAGATAGCAGGAAAGCAGAGGTTCAGAGGAACGAAAGTATCTCCATTCGCTTATCTGAAATTCCTACCAATGATTTACATAAGTACCTCTATCCCTATCTTATTAATTATTATTCGAAAACACCATTATCCATTTATATCTGCCTGACTGAGATTTACAAGGTGACCATAGCTTACTTCATACCAACAATCTCCGTGGGATTCGACCCTTACTCACGTAAGGTATTACTTGGACTACCCAGTGCACTTGCTGGTTAGTTGTATCGAAGTTGTGACAATTATGTATTAAGATCAAAGCACCAAGCTTTGGAGCCATTACCAGGGATTGTTCGAGCCTGGACATCACAATTTCGTGCACCAAGGTTTTGGCGCCGTTGCCGGGGATTGTTTGAGTTCTCGGCAAGCTTTTGGTCCGGTAACATCAGTGCCATATTCCCTTTTGATCCGGCAACAGCACCAAGTTTTTGGCGCCGTTGCCGGGGATTGTTTGAGTTTGGACAACTGACGGTTCATCTTGTTGCTCAGATTAGGTAATTTTCTTTTTGTTTTCTTTTCAAAAAATTTTTCAAAAATATTTCAAAATATTCTCATCTGTTTTCGAAAAAAAAAATGTTTTCAAAAATTTATTCAAAATTTTTAAGAATGAATTCTAGTGTTTCATGAAGCATGTGAAGCCTGGCTGGCTGTAAAGCCATGTCTAAATTCATTTGGACTGAGGCTTGCAATTTGTTATCAAAGAGCAACTTAGTTGTTGCTCATCCACCTGCTGCTGATCCATGATCACCTGCTGAAGCTTGGCTGGCCATTGGGCATGTCTAGTGTTTTGGACCGGAGCTTTCTTTGAAAGCTTGGCTGGCTAGTGAGCCATGTCTAATTCCTGGACTGAAGCTTTAGACTAACATGGCAAGATTCCTGGAATTCATATTAAAAATTTTTGGAATCCTTATTTTTCCTTTTAATATGCGAAAAATATAAAATAAAAATCCAAAAAAATTAGAAAATCATAAAAATCAAAAATATTTTGTGTTTCTTATTTGAGTCTTGAGTCATATCATAAGTTTGGTGTCACTTGCATAAGCATCTTGCATTTTTTTCGAAAATATCATGCATCCATAGTGTTCTTCATGATCTTCAAGTTGTTCTTGGTAAGTCTTCTTGTTTGATCTTGATGATTTTTTGTTTTGTGTCTTTTCATGTTTATCATATGCATTCTTGAATTCTTAGTGCGTAAGCATTAAAGAATTCTAAGTTTGGTGTCTTGCATGATTTCTTTGCATTAAAAATTTTTCAAAATTGTGTCTATGATGTTCATCTTGACATTCATAGTGTTCTTGGTGTTCATCTTGACATTCATAGCATTCTTGCATGCATTCATTGTTTTGATCTAAAAATTTCATGCATTGCATAATTTTCATGTTTTTCATAAAAATTTCAAAAATCAAAAAAATATCTTTCCCTTTTTCTCTCATCAAATTCGAAAATTTGGATTGACTTTTTCAAAAATTTTTAAAATCAAGTTGTTTCTTATGAGTCAAATCAAATTTTCAATTTGAAAATCTTATCTTTTTCAAAATCTTTTTCAAAAATCAAATCTTTTTCAAAATTCTTAGTTCTTTTCGAAAATTCAAAAAATATTTTTCAAAAATCTTTTTCTTAATTTTTTCACAAATTTTCGAAAATAACATAAACAATTAATGTTTTGATTTAAAAATTTGAAGTTTGTTACTTGCTTGTTAAGAAAGATTCAAACTTTAAGTTCTAGAATCATATCTTGTGATTTCTCATGAATCAAGTCATTAATTGTGATTTTAAAAATAAAATCTTTTTCAAAACTAATTTCAATCATATCTTTTCAAAAATATCTTCTTATCTTATCTTTTTCAAAAATATCTTTTCAAAATATCTTTTCTAACTTCCTAACTTCCTATCTTTTCAAAGTTTGTTTCAACTAACTAACTAACTTTTTGTTTGTTTCTTAACTTTTTCAAAACCACCTAACTAATTCTCCCTTTCTAATTTTCGAAAATATCTCCCCCTTTTTCAAAAATTTCTTTTTAATTAACTAATTATTTTTATTTTTATTTTTGATTTCAAAAATTTTTGAAAAAAAAAATACTAACAATTTTCAGAAACCATTTTCAAAAATCACTAACTCTTTTTCAAAATAATTTTCGAAAATTATCCCTCCCCCATCTCATTCTATTTATTCATTCATATCCTAACATCTCAACTCACCTCTCTTCCATCCTCACAGTTGTGTTTCTTCCATTATATTACATTCTTTGTCTCCCCCTCTTCTTCCACTTACATAGGGGAACCTCTATACTGTGGTAAAGAGAATCTCTATTATTATTATTATTTTTCTGTGCCCTCTTCTTTATCATATGAGCAGGAGCAAGGATAAGAACATTCTTGTGGAAGCAGATCCAGAACCTGAAAGGACTCTGAAGAGAAAATTAAGAGAAGCTAAAATACAACAATCCAGAGATAACCTTTCAGAAATTTTTGAACAGACAGAGGAGATGGCAGCCGAAAATAATAATAATATAAGGAAGATGCTTGGTGACTTCACTGCACCTAATTCCAATTTACATGGAAGAAGCATCTCCATTCCTGCCATTGGAGCAAACAACTTTGAGCTGAAACCTCAATTAGTTTCTCTAATGCAGCAGAACTGCAAGTTTCATGGACTTCCATCTGAAGATCCTTTTCAGTTCTGAACTGAATTCTTGCAGATATGTGATACTGTTAAGACTAATGGAGTAGATCCTGAAGTCTACAGGCTCATGCTTTTCCCTTTTGCTGTAAGAGACAGAGCTAGATTATGGTTGGATTCTCAACCCAAAGACAGCCTGAACTCTTGGGATAAGCTGGTCACGGCTTTCTTAGCCAAGTACTTTCCTCCTCAAAAGCTGAGCAAGCTTAGAGCTGATGTTCAAACTTTCAGACAGAAAGAAGGTGAATCTCTCTATGAAGCTTGGGAAAGATACAAACAGTTGACCAAAAAGTGTCCTTCTGACATGCTTTCAGAATGGACCATCCTGGATATATTCTATGATGGTTTATCTGAGCTATCAAAGATGTCACTGGACACTTCTGCAGGTGGATCCATTCACCTAAAGAAAATTCCTGCAGAAGCTCAAGAACTCATTGACATGGTTGCTAATAACCAGTTCATGTACACTTCTGAAAGGAATCCTGTGAGCAATGGGACGCCTATGAAGAAGGGAGTTCTTGAAGTTGATACTCTGAATGCCATATTGGCTCAGAACAAAATATTGACTCAGCAAGTCAATATGATTTCTCAGAGTCTGCATGGAATGCAAGCTGCATCCAACAGTACTCAAGAGGCATCTTCTGAAGAAGAAGCCTATGATCCTGAGAACCCTGCAATAGCAGAGGTGAATTACTTAGGTGAACCTTATGGAAACACCTATAACTCAACATGGAGAAATCATCCAAATTTCTCATGGAAGGATCAAAAGCCCCAACAAGGCTTTAATAATGGTGGAAGAAACAGGTTTAGCAATAGCAAGCCTTTTCCATCATCAACTCAGCAACAGACAGAGAACTCTGAACAAAATGCTTCTAATTTAGCAAATCTAGTCTCTGATCTATCTAAGGCCACTGTAAGTTTCATGAATGAAACAAGGTCTTCCATTAGAAATCTGGAAGCACAAGTGGGCCAGCTGAGTAAAAGGATCATTGAAATCCCTCCTAGTACTCTCCCAAGCAATACAGAAGAGAACCCAAAAGGAGAGTGCAAGGCCATTGACATAAGCGCCATGGCCGAACCTGTGAGGAGAGGAGAGGACGTGAATCCCAAGGAGGAAGACCTCCTGGGACGTCCAGTGGTCAATAAGGAGCTTCCCTCTGAGGAACCAAAGGAATCTGAGACTCATCTAGAGACCATAGAGATTCCATTGAACCTCCTTATGCCCTTCATGAGCTCTGATGAGTATTCCTCTTCTGAAGAGAATGAGGTTGTTACTGAAGAGCAAACTGCCAAGTTTCTTGGTGCAATCATGAAGCTGAATGCCAAATTGTTTGGCATTGATACTTGGGAAGTTGAACCTCCCTTGTTCATCAATGAACTAAGTGATCTGGATCAACTGACATTGCCTCAGAAGAGACAGGATCCTGGAAAGTTCATAATCCCTTGTACCATAGGCACCATGATCTTTAAGGCTCTGTGTGACCTTGGTTCAGGGATAAACCTCATGCCCCTCTCTGTAATAGAGAAACTAGGAATCTATGGGGTGCAAGCTACTAAAATCTCATTAGAGATGGCAGACAGCTCAAGAAAACAGGCTTATGGACAAGTAGAGGACGTTTTAGTAAAGGTTGAGGGCCTTTACATCCCTGCTGATTTCATAGTCCTGGATACTGGAAAGGAAGAGGATGAATCCATCATCCTAGGAAGACCTTTCCTGGCCACAGCAAGAGCTGTGATTGATGTTGACAGAGGTGAAATATTCCTTCAATGGAATGAGAACTCCCTTGTATTTAAAACTCAAGGATCTCCCTCTGCAACCATGGAGAGGAAGCTTGAAAAGCTTCTCTCAAAGCAGAGTTAACCAGAGCCCCCACAGTCAAACTCTAAGTTTGGTGTTGGGAGGCCACAACCAAACTCTAAGTTTGGTGTTGAACTCCCATATCCAAACTCTAAGTTTGGTGTTGGAGAGTCTCAACAAAGCTCTGCACATCTGTGAGGCTCCATGAGAGCCCACTGTCAAGCTATTGACATTAAAGAAGCGCTTGTTGGGAGGCAACCCAATGTTTATCTAATTCTTATTTTTATTATTTTTCATGTTTTCTTAGGTTCATGATCATGTGGAGTCACAAAATAAATATAAAAATTGAAAACGGAATCAAAAACAGCAGAAGAAAAATCACACCCTGGAGGAGCATCTGTCTGGCGTTCAGCGCCAGAACAGAGCATGGTTCTGGCGCTGAACGCCCAAAATGAGCAGCTTCTGGGCGCTGAACGCCAGAACAGGCATGGTTCTGGCGTTCAACGCCAGAAATGGCACACAGATGGGCGTTGAACGCCCAAAATGGCCACCAACCTGGCGCTGAACGCCCAGAGTTGGATACAAAGGCATTTTTACATGCCTAATGGGTGCAGGGATGTAAATCCTTGAACACCTCAGGATCTGTGGACCCCATAGGATCTACTCAGGATTTGTGGACCCCACAGGATCCACTCAGGATCTGTGGACCCCACAGGATCCACTCAGGATCTGTGGACCCCACAGGATCCCCACCTACCTCCACTCACTTCTTCTCACCACTCTCTTTCACACAACCCCATAAACACTCTTCCCTAAAAACCCCTCACCAATCACCTCATTCTCTCTTCCCCACTAAACCTTCACCACTCACAATCCATCTCCTCTTCCCCATAAACCTACCTCATAAACTCCACCTACCTTCAAAATTCAAAACCAATTTCCCACCCAAACCCACCCATATGGCCGAACCAATACCCCCCCTCCCTTCCCTATATAAAGACCTCCATTCTTCCTCAAATTCACACAACACACCCCTCTACACTCCTCTTGGCCGAAACCACATCTCCCTCTCCCTCTCCATATTTCTTCTTCTTCTTCTACTATTCTTTTGTTTATTGCTCGAGGGCGAGCAATATTCTAAGTTTGGTGTGGTAAAAGCATAGCTTTTTTGTTTTTCCATTACCATTGATGGCATCAAAGACCGGAGAATCCTCTAGAAGAGGGAAAGGGAAGATAAAAGCTTCCACATCCGAGTCATGGGAGATGGAAAGATTCATCTCCAAAGCCCATCAAGACCACTTCTATGATGTTGTGGCCAAGAAGAAGGTGATCCCTGAGGTCCCTTTTAAACTCAAAAGAAATGAGTATCCGGAGATCCGACATGAAATTCAAAGAAGAGGTTGGGAAGTTCTAACAAATCCCATCCAACAAGTCGGCATCCTAATGGTTCAAGAGTTCTATGCCAATGCATGGATCACCAAGAACCATGATCAAAGTAAGAACCCGGATCCAAAGAACTATGTTACAATGGTTCGGGGGAAATACTTAGATTTTAGTCCGGAGAATGTGAGGTTGGCGTTCAACTTGCCATACATGGAAGAGAACGCACGCCCCTACACAAGGAGAGTCAACTTTGATCAAAGGTTGGACCAAGTCCTTATGGACATATGTGTAGAAGGAGCTCAATGGAAGGTTGACTCCAAAGGCAAGCCGGTTCAACTAAGAAGATTGGACCTCAAGCCTATAGCTAGAGGATGGTTGGAGTTTATTCAATGCTCAATCATTCCCACTAGCAACCGGTCTGAAGTTACTATAGACCGGGCCATCATGATCCATAGCATCATGATTGGAGAAGAGGTGGAAGTTCATGAGATTATACCTCAAGAACTCTACAAGGTGGCTGACAAGTCCTCCACTATGGCAAGGTTAGCCTTTCCTCACCTCATCTGCCACCTATGCAATTCAGCTGGGATTGACATAGAGGGAGATATCCTCATCAAAGAGGACAAGCCCATCACTAAGAAAAAGATGGAGCAAGCAAGAGAGCCCAGTCATGGAGCTCAAGAGGCGCAAGAAGCTCACTTCCATGAGATCCCTGAGATGCCTCAAATGCACTTTCCTCCACAAAATTATTGGGAGCAAATCAACACCTCCCTAGGAGAATTGAGTTCCAATATGGGACAACTAAGGGTGGAACATCAAGAGCACTCCATCATGCTCCATGAAATAAGAGAAGATCAAAAAGCAATGAGGGAGGAGCAACAAAGACAAGGAAGAGACATAGAAGAGCTCAAGGACATCATTGGTTCCTCAAGAAGGAAACGCCACCATCACTAAGGTGGATTCATTCCTTGTTCTTGCTTTCTCTGTTTTTCGTTTTCTATATTATGTGCTTATCTATGTTTGTGTCTTCATTACATGATCATTAGTAGTTAGTAACTATGTCTTAAAGTTATAAATGTCCTATGAATCCATCACCTCTCTTAAAAGAAAAATGTTTTAATTCAAAAGAACAAGAAGTACATGAGTTTCGAATTTATCCTTGAACTTAGTTTAATTATATTGATGTGGTGACAATGCTTCTTGTTTTTTGAATGTATGCTTGAACAGTGCATATGTCTTTTGAAGTTGTTGTTTAAGAATGTTAAATATGTTGGCTCTTGAAAGAATAATGACTAGGAGACATGTTATTTGATAATCTGAAAAATCATAAAAATGATTCTTGAAGCAAGAAAAAGCAGCAAAGAACAAAGCTTGCAGGAAAAAAAAAAGAAAAAAAAAGTAGGCGAAAAAAAAAATATAGAAAAAAAAAAGAAAAAGAAAAAGCAAGCAGAAAAAGCCAATAACCCTTAAAACCAAAAGGCAAGGGCAAATAAAAAGGATCCCAAGGCTTTGAGCATCAGTGGATAGGAGGGCCTAAAGGAATAAAATCCTGGTCTAAGCGGCTAAACAAAGTTGTCCCTAACCATGTGCTTGTGGCGTGTAGGTGTCAAGTGAAAACTTGAGACTGAGCGGTTAAAGTCAAGGTCCAAAGCAAAAAAAAAAGAGTGTGCTTAAGAACCCTGGACACCTCTAATTGGGGACTTTAGCAAAGCTGAGTCACAATCTGAAAAGGTTCACCCAATTATGTGTCTGTGGCATTTATGTATCCGGTGGTAATACTGGAAAACAAAGTGCTTAGGGCCACGGCCAAGACTCATAAAGAAGCTGTGTTCAAGAATCATCATACTGAACTAGGAGAGTCAATAGCACTATTCGAAATCTGAAGTTCCTATAGATGCCAATCATTCTGAACCTCAATGGATAAAATGAGATGCCAAAACTATTCAAGAGGCAAAAAGCTATAAGTCCTGCTCATATGATTGAAGCTCTGTTTCATTGATAGTTTGGAATTTATAGTATATTCTCTTCTTTTTATCCTATTTGATTTTCAGTTGCTTGGGGACAAGCAACAATTTAAGTTTGGTGTTGTGATGAGCGGATAATTTATACGCTTTTTGGCATTGTTTTTAGTATGTTTTTAGTAGGATCTAGTTACTTTTAGGGATGTTTTCATTAGTTTTTATGTTAAATTCACATTTCTGGACTTTACTATGAGTTTGTGTGTTTTTCTGTGATTTCAGGTATTTTCTGGCTGAAATTGAGGGACTTGAGCAGAAATCAGATTCAGAGGTTGAAAAAGGACTGCTGATGCTGTTGGATTCTGACCTCCCTGTACTCAAAGTGGAATTTCTGGAGCTACAGAACTCGAAATGGCGCGCTTCCAATTGCGTTGGAAAGTAGACATCCAGGGCTTTCCAGAAATATATAATAGTCTATACTTTGGCCAAGAATAGACGACGTAAACTGGCGTTCAACGCCAGCCTTCTGCCCAAATCTGGCGTCCAGCGCCAGAAAAGGATCCAAAACCAGAGTTGAACGCCCAAACTGGCACAGAAACTGGCGTTCAACTCCACAAATGGCCTCTGCACGTGCAACACTCAGGCTCAGCCCAAACGCACACCAAGTGGGCCCAGGAAGTGGATTTATGCATCAATTACTTACTCATGTAAACCCTAGTAGCTAGTTTATTATAAATAGGACCTTTTACTAGTCTTTTAGACAATCTTTGGTCTCAGTTTTATTCCATTGTTCATCTTAGGAGACTATTGATCTCGTTTAGGGGGCTGGCCATCTCGACCATGCCTAGCCCTTCACTTATGTATTTTTAACGGTAGAGTTTCTACACTCCATAGATTAAGGTGTGGAGCTCTGCTGTTCCTCAAAGATTAATGCAAGTACTACTGTTTTCTATTCAATTCATCTTATTTCTCTTCTAAGATATCCATTCGCACCCAAGAACGTGATGAAGGTGATGATTATGTGTGACGCTCATCATCCTTCCCCTTTATGAACGCGTGCCTGACAAACACTTCTGTTCTACATGAATTAAGCTAGAATGAGTATCTCTTAGATCTCCTAACCAGAATCTTCGTGGCGTAAGCTAGAATGATGGCGGCATTCAAGAGAATCCGGAAAGTCTAAACCTTGTCTGTGGTATTCCGAGTAGGATTCAATGATTGAATGACTGTGACGAGCTTCAAACTCGCGATTGTTGGGCGTTAGTGACAGACGCAAAAGGAGGGTGAATCCTATTCCAGCATGATCGAGAACCGACAGATGAATAGCCGTGCCGTGACAGGGTGCGTGAGCATATTATTCACTGAGAGGAGGGGATGTAGCCACTGACAACGGTGATGCCCTTGCATAAAGCCAGCCATGGAAAGGAGTAAGACTGATTGGATGAAGATAGCAGGAAAGCAGAGGTTCAGAGGAACGAAAGTATCTCCATTCGCTTATCTGAAATTCCTACCAATGATTTACATAAGTACCTCTATCCCTATCTTATTAATTATTATTCGAAAACACCATTATCCATTTATATCTACCTGACTGAGATTTACAAGGTGACCATAGCTTGCTTCATACCAACAATCTCCGTGGGATTCGACCCTTACTCACGTAAGGTATTACTTGGACGACCCAGTGCACTTGCTGGTTAGTTGTATCGAAGTTGTGACAATTATGTATTAAGATCAAAACACCAAGCTTTGGAGCCATTACCAGGGATTGTTCGAGCCTGGACATCACAATTTCGTGCACCACAAACTATATGTGACTAGACCCTAATTCCTTAGACCTTCTTAGTCTCCTCTAAAATTCATCAATAGCCAATTCCTTGGTCAATTAATTCCAATTAGAGGGTGATAATCAAATTCTAGTTTATATGCCACAAAAACTCTAATTACCCAAAAATAAAAGGATTATATGTCACGTATCCCGTTAAATCCAAATAATTAAAATTTAGGAGAAATTATTTTCAAGCTGTGTTCAAGTAAAGAGCTTTTCCAAGTTTTACAAGAACTCAAATAGAAAGAGGGTCATACTTCCGTTCCACCCAAATTCATAAAATAAAGAACGAAAATAATTCTTAAATTGTAAATCCACACATAAATTAAAATAGTAAAAGCAATAAAATTAATCCATAGAAATAGACAGAGCTCCTAACCTTAACAGTGGATGTTTAGTTGCTCATGGAAAATAGAAAATAAGGATTCAGGTAAAAATGTACCGAGTTCCAATCTGATGGCCTCAGATTCCTTTTTATAACTAATCCTAATAAATTTAAAATCTAATATTTAAAATTAAACTTAAAATAATATGTTTTCCTAATTTAAGATTTGAATTTAAATTTGAATTAATTAACAGATCTTCAGTTGATGAGTGGGGACCACTTGTTCTGTCCATTCTGCAGCTTCTAATCTGTGTTTTCTGGGCTGAAAATTGAGTTAAAACAGCCCAGAAATCGCCCCCAGCGTTTTTCTGCATTTTCTGCACGTGGCACATGTGATGTGTCCGCGTCGTCCACGCGTTCGCGTCATTTGTGCAGATTCCAGTCCACGCGATCGCGTCAGGCACGCGATCGCGTCATTGCTATTTCCTCTATTCCGCGCGGTCGCGTGAGCCATGCGTCCGCGTTGGTATTTGCTGGTCATCTCCTTGGCTTTTTCTCTTTCTCTGCAGAAACTTCATCAAATCCCTCCGAATGCTACCTAAATTAAATAAAATTGCACAAAACTCAAAATAGCATCCATAGTGGCTAAAATATAATTAATTCTTAATTAAATTCAACAATTTAGGTGCAAATTCACTAGAAAAAGATAGGAAAGATGCTCACGCATCACAACACCAAACTTAAACTGTTGCTTGTCCTCAAGCAACCAAAACTAATATAAGCTTAGGATGTGAATTTTCATGAGAATGAGAGTTCGATTAAGCCCATGTTTTCTCTTATAGTGGGGTTTATAACTGCAATCCTGAACAGTTTTGGCATCTCACTTTATCCTTTGAAGTTTAGAATGATTGGCATCCATAGGAACTCAGAATTCAAATAATGTTATTGACTCTCCTAGTTCAGTATGTTGATTCTTGAACATAGCTACTTTATGAGTCTTGGCTGTGACCCTAAGCATTTTGTTTTCCAGTATTACCACCGGATACATAAATGCCACAGACACATAACTGAGTGAACCTTTTCAGATTGTGACTCAGCTTTGCTAGAGTCTCCAGTTAGAGGTGCCTAGAGTTCTTAAGACACTTTTTTTTTGCTTTGGACCACGACTTTAACCGCTCAGTCTCAAGCTTTTCACTTGACACCTTCACGCCACAAGCACATGGTTAGGGACAGCTTGATTTAGCCGCTTAGGCCAGAATTTTATTCCTTAGGGCCCTCCTATCCATTAATGCTCAAAGTCTTGGATCCTTTTTACCCTTTGCCTTTTAGTTTAAAGGGTTATTGGCTTTTTTTGCTTGCTTTTTCTTTTTTTTTTTCTTTTTTTTTCTTTTTTTTCGCAAGCTTTGTGTTTTTCACTGCTTTTTCTTGCTTCAAGAATCAATTTTATGATTTTTCAGATTATCAATAACATTTTTCTTTTTCATCATTCTTTCAGGAGCCAACAATTTTAACATTCATAAACTTCACTATCAAAAAATATGCACTGTTCATGTCATGCTTTCAGAATCACAAAAAATACCACCACATTTAAGTAAATCCGACTATTTTTAAAATTAACTCAATTTCTCATGCAATACATCACTTCTTTTTCTTTTATTTTTAGATTCAAGTACAGTGAGTGGTACATGAAACATCTTTTTTTTCAGTATTAAAGCAATTAAATGAAAACTAAACTAGTCCTAGGATTCTAACTAATAAAGGATCATGCAACAAACAAAGAAAAATAACAGGAAACTGGAACATAATATAGAAAAGAGGGAAGGAATAAAAATGAAAGGAACTCAACCACCTTAATTATCCTAGCGGTCGTTTTATTCTTCAGGTTGTGTTCCTCCGTGAAGATGATTCGCCTCCCTTTGGTGCCATAAGAATAGACAGAAAACCTATAAGCGAAGCGTCAACACCAAACTTAAAGGTTTGCTTGTCCTCAAGCAAAGAAGAACTGAAAATAGAAGAGACAAATATTAAAATGAAAGAAAAAATAAAAGGATAAGAGAATAAGAGAGAATTAGGATTGGGAGAGAGAGAAAAAGAAAACTGGGCGGCGCAAGCGACGCGTTCGCGTCGATGACGCGATCGCGTGCGTCGCGCGTTCTTCATAATGACGCGTTAGCGTCAGACACGCTTCCGCGTGGATGGCCATGTATGCAAATGACGCGGACGCGTCGGGCACGCGTCCGCGTGACCAAATTTGTGCTTTTAGCACACTTCTTGCCTCAAGCCAGCTTAACTCTCTGTCCAGACGCTCTTTTACGTCGAATTTGCAGGTCACGCGATCGCGTCAGTGACGCGACCGCGTGAATGACGAAAATCACAAACGACGCGGACGCGTGAGGTACGCGATCGCATGGGATCGTTTGTGCGAAAGGCTCCATTCTAGCGCCACTCCCGCGCAACTCTCTGTAACTTTTTATTTTTTTCTCGCACCCCTAGATGACGCGTTCGCGTCAGCGACGCTGGCGCGTCGGGTGCTTTCTTTTTTTTTTTTTTTGAAATATAGCTTGAGGTGTTCGGTTCCTGGAAGAACATAGCTGCATGATCAGAAAATTAGTAAGAACTCAAAAAAATAAAATAAAATAACTAAGAAAACTACTACTACGAAAAATAGCTAAGGATACGAATTTATCGGGTTGCCTCCCGACAAGCGCTTCTTTATCGTCACTAGCTTGACGGTCAGCTCCTCTAAGGAGGAGGATCATAGGGGCTCAGCTCTTCACCCCTTACTTTGAACTTCTTTCATGTGTCTCCATAACGTAGCTCAATATGCTTCAGAGAGAGGATTTTGATTACTGTATAAACCCATGCTGGATTGCTGGTCAACACCACCTTCATTCCTGGGGAGAAACCTTCAGTGGGGATCTTTTTGTTTCTCCATCCTCTGGATATTTTTTTCTTTTTGGGGACCTCCTCCTTGGTGGATGATGCAGTTTCAATACCAAACTTAGGTTTGATGTCATGCGGAATTTTATCGGTTGTCACCACAGGAGGTTTGAGTTGCAAATTCTGTTGTGCATCATCAGGGGGTTCTTGAAGGTTTGGATCAATAAGCTCAGCCTGCATGCACCTCTCTTCTTCACCTGTTGAATGTACATCTTTGAAGACATGAAAGACCAGTTGCTCATTATGCACTCTAAGCACTAATTCACCCACTTCTACATCAATTAGAGCTCTTCCAGTGGCTAGAAATGGTCTTCCTAGAATTATAGAGGCATTCTCATCCTCCCCTGTATCAAGAATCACAAAATCTGCTGGGAGGAAGAACTTACCCACTTTGACCAAGATATTCTCCACTAATCCGTATGCTGGCTTCATAGATTTTTCTGCCATCTGTAATGCTATCTTTGTGGGTTGTGTCTCTTGGATCTGCAGCTTCTTCATCACAGACAAGGGCATTAAATTGATGCTTGCTCCCAGATCACATAACGCTTTCTCAAAGGTTGTGCTCCCAATGGTGCATGGAATTTGAAAGCTCCCTGGATCTGGCATCTTCCTTGGCAAGTTATTCTGAATGACAGCACTACATTCCTTAGTCAGGACTACTGTCTCATCTCCCTTTAAACGCTTTTTCTTTGACAACAGCTCCTTCATGAACTTGACATAGATAGGCATTTGCTCTAAAACCTCAGCAACAGGAATATTGATTTGTAACTTTCTGAAGATTTCCAAGAACATTGAAAACTGCTTGTCCTTGGTCTCCTTTTGAAGTCTCTGAGGATACGGCATCTTAGGCTTGTACTCAGGAGCCTTTGGCAGTGTAGGATAAGTGTCAAGAGAGTCTGGGAATGGGTTGTCTGCACGCTTTGGAGGGGCGTGCTCTACTTCTTGCTTCTTCTCATCTGGAGCTTCTTTTTCAACTAGCTCTTCATTGGCCTTGGTCTCAGAGCTAGCTACTTTACCACTTCTCAATTGAATAGCCTTGCAATCTTCTCCTGGGTTCACCACTGTATCCTCTTGAAATGTACTTGCAGACTTCTCAAGTATTTGCTTACTCAGTTGGCCCACTAGCACCTCTAAGTTTCTAATAGAGGCTCTGGTTTCCTGTATAACTTGTGCTTCCGTACTTGCCACTTGTTCACTTATTACGGTGATAGCCTTGCATTCCTCTCTTGGATTTGGAATTGTGTTACCAGGAAGGCTATTAGTGGTCCTCTGATCAATTTCATTAACTTTTGTGGCTAATTGACCGATTTGAATCTCCAGGTTTTTGATGGATGCTCTGGTTTCCTGTCTAAAACCTGTCAATATTGCTTCCAAATCATTGTTCTGCTGGAAATTGCCCTGAGAACTATTGTTGAAGTTCTAAGGTCTCTGAGGTTGGTCCCTCCACCCAAAGTTTGGGTAATTCCTCCATCCCTGGTTGTATGTCTTAGAATATGGATCATTGTTGGGATTTCTAGGACCACTCCCCATGTAATTCACCTGTTCAGAAGAAGGTTGAGCATAATCATAATTATCATTTTGTATAAAGTTACCTGTCATATCATAGGAGGTATCTTGGGGTGGATTTTGAGTGTTGATAGCTGAGACTTGCATGCCACCCATCTGTTGAGTAAGTAGATTTATCTGCTGAGACATAAGCTTGTTCTGAGCAAGAAGAGCATTAACAGCTTCTACTTCCAACACACCTCTCTTTTGAGAGGTTTCAGAGTTCACAGGATTCCTGTTAGATGAGTAGAGATATTGGTTGCTTGCAACTAATTCAATCAGCTCAATAGTCTCCTCTGGTGTCTTCTTCTTGTGCAATGAACCGCCTGCAGAGGTATCTAAGCTCATCTTTGACATCTCTCCTAAACCTTCATAAAAGATATCCAGTTGGGTCCACTTGGAGAACATGTCAGGAGGGCATTGCCTAGTCAATAGCTTGTATCTCTCCCAAGCTTCATAAAGAGTTTCACCCTCCTTCTGTCTGAAAGTCTGAACCTCCAACCTAAGCTTAGTCAACTTCTTTGGTGGGAAAAATTTAGTGAGAAATTCAGTAACGACCTTTTCCCAAGTATTCAGACTCTCCTTTGGTTGGGAATCTAGCCATAGCTTTGCTTTATCCCTCAGAGCAAAAGGGAAAAGCATGAGTTTGTACACCTCTGGGTTTACTCCATTTGTCTTCACAGTATCACATATCTGCAGAAAATCAGAAATAAATTGATTTGGATCTTCATGAGAAAGTCCATGATACTGGCAGTTTTGTTGCACCAGGGTGACCAATTGTGGCTTCAACTCAAAGTTGTTTGCAGTTATAGGAGGCACCACAATACTTTTTCCATAAAGATCCGCAGTAGGGGCAGAATAAGAGCCAAGCACTCTCCTCTATTGATCATCCCCATTCGGATTTACCACATTGGCATTAGCATTATTATTTGCCATAGTGGATTCTGCAGCCTTGCAAAGTCTTGCTTGTTGTAAACGTTGCCTGAAAGTTCTTTCAGGTTCAGGATCAAAATCTAAGAGATGTTCTTTGTCTCTATTCCTGCGCATACACAAGCAGAAAACAAGAAAAAATGGGACTCTCTACGTCAGAGTGCAGAGAAGTCCCTGAGGTAACTTGTGTAAAATAAAATAAAAATACTAAATAGATAAAAAATTCAAAAATTTAAAAGAAAAAAATAAACAGAAAAATTAAAATAAAAACAACTGGGTAACACCAAACTTAATTTCAGAAATTAAGAAAAAAAAATATTAATACTAAAATATTTATTTATTTATTTAATTTTTAATTTTTTTTAAAATTTAAAGATAAAAACAAAACTAATAAAATATAGAAAGAGAAAATAAAATAATGGAAGTAAACCAAAAACAAAAATAAAAAAAAATAAAAATAGAAGGAAATTAAAATAAAAATGAAATAATAAAATATAAAAAAATAAAAACGAACTAAAAAAAGAGAAAGAAAGATCAAAGCAAAAGGACGTAAAGGAAACAGGAAGGGGGGGAGAAACGAACGAAACTGTACGGAAAATAAAATAAAAAATAACGTAAATGAGAAAAAAATTTTAACGTAAAAAAAATTAACTAAAAAAATGCAAAATAAAAATTTATAATAAAATAAAATAAAAAATATAAAAAAAATTATTTAATCTAAGCAATCAAACAACGAATAGTTGTTAATCACAGTCATTTCCCGACAACGGCGCCAAAAACTTGGTGCGGTATTTTACAACCACACTTACTAACCGGCAAGTGTACCGGGTCGTACCAAGTAATACTTTACGTGAGTAAGGGTCGATCCCACGAGGATTGATGGACTAAGCAACAATAGTGTTTGATAGGCTTAGTTAGACGAACAAAAATTGGTGTTGAGATGCAGTATAAAAGACATTAAACAATATCAAAAATATTGAAGAAGGGCAAGTAATTAAGTTGGGAATAAAATATGGAGAAGATAGTTAAGGTTTCAGAGTTATCTATTTTTTCGGATTAATTTTTCTTATTAACTATTTTAATCATGTAGGATTTAATTTATGTCAAACTATATGTGACTAGACCCTAATTCCTTAGACCTTCCTAGTCTCCTCTAAAATTCATCAACAGCCAATTTCTTGGTCAATTAATTCCAATTAGAGGGTGATAATCAAATTCCAGTTTATATGCCACAAAAACTCTAATTACCCAAAAATAAAAGGATTATATGTCACTTATCCCGTTAAATCCAAATAATTAAAATTTAGGAGAAATTATTTTCAAGCTGTGTTCAAGTAAAGAGCATTTCCAAGTTTTACAAGAACTCAAATAGAAAGAGGGTCATACTTCCGTTCAACCCAAATTCATAAAATAAAGAGCGAAAACAATTCTTAAATTGTAAATCCACACATAAATTAAAATAGTAAAAGCAATAAAATTAATCCATAGAAATAGACAGAACTCCTAACCTTAACAGTGGAGGTTTAGTTGCTCATGAAAAATAGAAAATATGGATTCAGGTAAAAATGTACCGAGTTCCAATCTGATGGCCTCAAATTCCTTTTTATAACTAATCCTAATAAATTTAAAATCTAATATTTAAAATTAAACTTAAAATAATATCTTTTCCTAATTTAAGATTTGAATTTAAATTTGAATTAATTAACAGATCTTCAGTTGATGAGTGGGGACCACTTGTTCTGTCCATTCTGCAGCTTCTAATCTGTGTTTTTTGGGCTGAAAATTGAGTTAAAACAGCCCATAAATCGCCCCCAGCGTTTTCTGCATTTTCTGCACGTGGCGCACGTGACGCGTCCGCGTCGTCCACGCGTTCGCGTCATTTGTGCAGATTCCAGTCCACGCGATCGCGTCAGGTACGCGATCGCGTCATTGCGATTTCCTCTATTCCGCGCGGTCGCGTGAGCCATGCGTCCGCGTCGGTATTTGCTGGTCATCTCCTTGCCTTTTTCTCTTTCTCTGCAGAAACTTCATCAAATCCCTCCGAATGCTACCTAAATTAAATAAAATTGCACAAAACTCAAAATAGCATCCATAGTGGCTAAAATATAATTAATTCTTAATTAAATTCAATAATTTATGTGCAAATTCACTAGGAAAAGATAGGAAAGATGCTCACGCATCATTTACCTTATCCCTCCTCTGTGAGGGAAGTCCGTTCGTTCCTTGGCCATGCAGGTTTTTACAGGAGATTCATTAAGGACTTCAGTAAGGTAGCACTTCCCTTATCTATACTACTGCAGAAGGATATTGAGTTCGAGTTCAGTGAGGATTGCAAACAAGCGTTTGATAAGCTGAAGACCACCCTGACTCAAGCTCCAATTGTGAGAGGACCAGATTGGAGCCAGCCATTTGAAATAATGTGCGACGCCTCCAACCATGCAGTAAGAGCATCACTGGCTCAGCGTGAAGGTAAGGACCCCTTTGTTATTGCTTATGCGTCTAAAACTTTAGATGCCGCTCAGTCTAATTACACTACTACTGAGAAAGAGCTTCTTGCTATTGTTTTTACTCTGGATAAATTCCAAGCCTATTTACTTGGTACGAAGGTAGTAGTGTACTCAGACCACGCAGATCTAAAGTATCTATTAGCTAAAAAGGAATCCAAACCAAGGCTTATACGTTGGATACTGCTATTACAAGAATTTGATTTAGAAATTAAGGATAGGAGTGGTAACCAGAATTTAGTGGCAGACCACTTTAGTCGCCTTGAGCACATTACAGATGACCCCACTCCTATAGCTGATAATTTCCCATTTGATAACCTGCAAGCAGTATCTGAGGTAGTCCCTTGGTATGCACCTGTAGCTAATTATCTAGTTCGCCGCACCTTTCCTCCAAACTTTTCTAAGCATCAAAGAGACAAGCTGAAAAGCAAGTCTAAATATTATATATGGGATGACCCATATTTATGGAGATGTGGCGCTGACCAGGTAATTAGACGGTGTGTGCCTCAATCAGAATTCCAGTCCATCTTAGAGGCCTGTCACTCATCTGAGAGTGGAGGACATTTTGGCCCTCAAAGAACAACTAGAAAAATCTTAGACTGTGGATTCTGGTGGCCTACTCTTTTTAGAGACGCTGCTGAATTTTGTAGACCTTGTTTCCCATGCCAAAAATTTGGTAATATATCCAAGAGGGATGAGATGCCTCAAAAAATTATGCTTTTCTGTGAAATTTTTGATGTTTGGGGCATTGACTTCATGGGTCCATTTCCAAATTCTAATGGTTATTTTTACATATTGTTAGCTGTGGATTATGTTTCCAAATGGGTGGAAGCAATTCCTACCTGCACTGATGATGCTAACACTGTTGTTTACTTTGTGAGAAACCACATTATTTGTCGCTTTGGATCACCACGAGCAATCGTGAGCGATCAAGGCACCCATTTTCGTAACAGGAGACTAACAGGATTAATGAAGAAACACGGGATAATTTATAAGGTTGCAACAGCCTACCATCCTCAGACTAATGGGCAAGCCGAGGTGTCAAACAGAGAGATAAAGCGTATCTTGCAGAAGATAGTCAAACCTCATAGAAGAGACTGGAGCACCAGGCTACAAGATGCACTCTGGGCATACAGAACAGCATACAAAACACCCATTGGGATGAGTCCTTTCAGCTTAGTTTATGGAAAAGCTTGTCATCTCCCTGTTGAAGTAGAGCACAAAGCCTTTTGGGCAGTAAAGGAGTGCAACATGGGAATTGAGAAAGCCGGAGCTGAAAGGAAGTTGCAGCTGCAAGAACTGGAAAACCTTCGCCTAGAAGCTTATGAGAACTCCAGACTATACAAGGAGAAGATGAAGGCTGTACATGATCAGCACATCAAGAGAAAAGAGTTCCAACCTGGGGATTTAGTCCTCCTTTACAAATCTCGATTGAGGCTTATGCCAGGCAAGTTGAGATCAAGATGGGAAGGTCCATACAGAGTCGAGAAGGCCGAACCGTACGGAGTTTTTCACCTAATTCATCCTTCCAGCTCTGAACTTATCAAAGTTAATGGACATCGTTTAAAGCTGTACCATGGTGAGAGGATGAAGAAAAACAAGGAGCTCGAGATCTTCCTCTTGGAAGATCCCCACATAGCCGAAGACTGAGCTAGTGGAGCGTCCAACTTACGAACGTTAAAGCAAAGTGCTAGGTGGGAGACAACCCACCATGGTATGATCGTTCTTTTCTTTATTCTTAGTTTTCCTATTCAATAACTATTCTCTTTATTAGTGTATTTTGTGCATCTGCATTTACATACTTTTATTTAAAAAAAAAATCACGCGACGCGACTGCCTCATTGACGCGTCCGCGCCGCAAGTGATTGGAGAAAATAAGAAAACGAATAGAGAGTCACGCGAGAGCGTGGCTGGAGGTGTACCCGTGGCACAAATCGCCCCACGTGACCACGTCGCTGACGCGTCCGCGTCGAGTGGGAACATTGGCCTCCCACGCGACCGCGTCACTCACGCGACCGCGTCACTCACGCGGCCGCAGGCCCTGGAATTCGACGTGAAAAGGGTGCATGACCGAAAGTTGTGCTAGAGTGGTGCTGGATTGGCGCTGAACGCATAATTCTTCCTACGCGGACGCATGGCTCACGCGTCCGCGTCATATCCTTCCAATGGCCACTCACGCGATCGCATGCCCCACGCGATCGCGTCACCCCAGATTTGGCAAAAATAAAATTTCAAACAGAGAGTTGTGCGAGCACGAGGCTGCCCTCGCGCCAGTAGCATAAAACGGGTCATGCGACCGCGTGACCGACGCGACCGCGTCAATTAGTATAAGTGCAAGTCGCGCGACTGCGTTCCTCACGCGACCGCGTCGCTTGCGCCACACAGCTTCCCTGATTTGCCAATTATCTTATCTTTCTTTTCCCCAAATCCTATTTTCTCTTTTCCTTCCTTATTTCTTCCTTCTCCCTTCTTCCTTCTTTCTCACTTTTTACTCTCTCTCTCTCTCTCTCACTCCCATTAACAAGGTTTTCTTTTCTTCTTTCCCCCCTTACTTTTCTATTATTCTTCTTATTTTTATATGTTATCTTCTTTTCTTTTCTTTTTACTTTCATTATCCATATTTTTTTTTCTTTCTTTTTCCTTTTTACTTGGTGTTGGAAAATAATTTAAGTCATTATTTCTCATTATATGCTTGTGGATTGTTGTAAAAATATTTGGCAATTATATATATTACCTTTTTAAAGGGTTGCTTGCATGTTCACTTTAATACTTTCTATATCTTATTTACCATGCATGCTATGTGTTTGTGAAAAAGCCAATATGGCATTATGCATTTTTCTACGTTATTCTATTCTACTATTAAATGCTTGTTTTTCACAAAACCCCTTTCATATTTTATTAATTGAATTTAATTGTCAATACAAACGTGATGGCTAGTTTGTTACGAGTGATAACACATTCAACTAATCAAATGCTTGATCTATGCTACTCATGCCTTTGCCTGCATGCCAATAAACCCCTTGCATTTAATTATCCTCCAATGCACTTGCTATATTTTCATTGATGAACTTTTTACATGTAGTCATCACCATGTGTTAACAACATCCTCTTTACTGTGCATTTCTTATCACTTATACAACCCTCTTCCTTGCTCTATCTCTTTGAATTTACGTTACTTTCTTTTTTCCCTTTTCAGGATGGCCACCAAGAAAGGAAAAGAGAAAGCTACTCCCAAACCATCAGCAAGAAGAGGAACAAAAAGAGCATTAGTGGCAGAGCCCTCTTCAACTGCGGTTAAACCCTCAACAAAAAGAACTAAGAGGATTATAAAGGTTGATGATAAAGAAAAAGCCTTCCCAGCAAAGGACACTGCGCGATTTCCCAATCGCTACTGTGAGCAGATGTTCTCCATCCTGGCAGAAAGGAGTTACAACAACGGATACCTTCTTCTCCTCCCAAACCATATTGCTACCTTTGTTGAGCCGCAAATTGCACAAAGACAATGGGGTTTCCTACAGAGACAGCCGAGGCAGGTCAATCTTTCTTGGGTAGTCGAGTTCTACTCCAACTTCCACCTGCCAACCCTGCAGTCTGTCTTTGTCCGTCAGAAGCAAGTCCCCATTACAGAAGAGGCCATTCAAAGAGCTCTAGGTCTTCCCCCTATTTCTGAAGGATTGGACGACTTTCAAGAAGCCGCACTCAAGCGCCAGCTATACCAATTTGACTGGGACGCCGTTCTCAGAGTTATCGCACTACCTGGTAGCCGTTGGATCTACGGATACCATCGTACCCGCCCTAAGGGAATATCGGCTTCAGCACTTACCTTTGAGGCTCACGTATGGGCACAGATCATGTCCCATTACGTCTTTCCGAGCACTCACGAGTCCTCCTTCACTGCAGACATAGCCGTTCTACTATGGTGCATCCTTACAGACCAACCTCTGAATCTACCGAGACATATCCGGAATGCCATGGGACATGTGCAAATTGCGGGCAACTTACCTTTTCCCGCCCTGGTCTCAGATCTTGTCTCAGCAGCCGGAGTCTCCTACAGAGCTGGGGACACCAAAGCCATGCTTCCACGGGATGATTAGTATGTCCCTAACGGGAAATACATCAGACCTCCACCAGCCGCCACAAGCCATCAGACTGAACCGGTTGAAGATATTCCTTCTTCACCACCACAAGCACCTACAACAGACCAACTGCTCCATCAGATACTCGAAAGGTTGGATCGGCAGGAACACAAAGCTAAGATGAGAGAGCGCCGTAACAAGCGCTGATTCACATACCTCAAGGAGTTGATTATGGGAAAATTCAAGGACTCAGACACCCCGGACTCCACTTCCTTTACCAGCACAGGAAGCCATGATGGTCCCGACTATGGAGATACTGCTACCAGCCCACCTTTGTTCCTGACAGATGGCACCAAGGACGGTGCAAAGCCTTAAGTGTGGGGAGGTCGGTCAGTACCTGACTTCCGGAGGTAATTTCTTTTCCCTAAACACCAATAAATTACGATATTTAGTTAGTTTTTCTTTTGTAGAATAGGATAAATTGCATAGTAATAGGTTAGTTGCATGCATGTTCTACTTGATTGAAAAGACAATAAGTTTTCTTCTAAGACCCTATTTTTGGAACAAAATTTCACTAACTTTAATTAAAATTTTTATGTTAAATTTGCTTGAAGTTGTATTTGGAACATAATTTTTAAGCTAAAGAACACACAACCTGCGAGATTTGAGCCTTTATGCATGGTTACATTATTTAACCATAATTATTTTATTCTTGTGTGTTTAATTCTCTATGATTGTAATCTATATTTTGTTTCATCCTATATATCCAATGTTTATTATATTTGTATGCTTGCATATGATTGAAGCCATTATTTGCTTAAACTCACTTATCCAAATTAAACCTACCCTTTCAATTACCTTTGTTAGCCACTTTGAGCCTTTAAATCCCATTTGTTCTATATTTTACCACATTACTAGCCTTAAGCGAAAAAATAATTATATATCCCAAATTGAATCTTTGGTTAGCTTAAGATAGAATTGGGTGTGCTAATTAAGTATGGGAAATTGTGGGAACAAAAGATAATAAGGGAATGTGTCATGATAATATAATGGAAATTTGGATACCTACTCATGTGAAACTATAAGAATTAAAAAATCTATGTGCATTGATAAGCTATGTTTATTTTTATGTTCATTAAAAAAAAAACCAAAAATATTCAATAAATAAATAAGGGGACAAAATCACACCAATGCTAAGTTAAGAATTCAAAGATCAATGCATGTATGATAAAATTAAAATAAAAAGTTGATACACGAGTATGGAATGTGAAAGGGAAATTCCGGGTAGCTAGGTATGAATTCTAAAGTTATATAGAATATATATAGGTTATGTTAAAGCTTGGGTTAATCAAAGATTCAGTTTATAAGCTTACTTAGCCACATATGTATCCTTACCATTACCTTGGCCCCATTACAACCTTGAAAATACCTCATGATGTTTGCATTGGTATATTAAATGTTGTTGATTGGTTAGGAAAAGAACAAAAATTAGAGAGCATGATTAGAGAAGGATAGAGTGATTGCCCTATACACTAGAGAGATTAGAGCGTACATACATCATCAATGAGGGTTCAATGCTTAAAATTCTATGTTCCCTGCTTTCATGAGCTACCTTCTTGCATTTTTATCTGTTCTTACTGTATAAGAATTGAATTAGTGGAATTTGATTTGTAATTGTTTTGAAGAGCTTATTTACTATTGATCACGTGGACAAGAATCATATAGTTGCATTCACATACATAGGTTGCATTGCATTGCATGAGTTTTACATGTTCCTACTCATTTATTTTATCTCCTTCAACTAAGCATGAGGACATGCTAATGTTTAAGTGTGGGGAGGTTGATAAACCACTATTTAATGGTTTATAATGTGTTTAATTGTGTGGTTTTATCATAATCTTTACCCACTTATTCATATAATTAGCATGCATTTATATTTCCTTCCTAAAATTATTACATGATTGAAAACTTGCTTCCTAGAGACTTTTAATTATGTATTTTAATTCTCCTTTATTCCATTCGATGCCGTGATCTGTGTGTTAAGTGTTTCAGGCTTTATAGGGCATGAATGAGTTGGAGATTGGAAAGGAAGCTTGCAAAAATGGAAGGAACACAAGAAATTGAGGAGATGACCAGCGAGAAGTGACGCGGCCGCATGGCTCACGCGACCGCGCGGATTGGAATAGCACAATTGACGCGGAGGCGTAGACGACGCGCTCGCGTGGCAGGGCAAAACACCGAATGACGCGGCTGCATGAATGACGCAATCGCGTGACGTGCGCGATCTGCATAATCTGCAGAATTCGCTGGGGGCAATTTTGGGCCCTGCTTTGACGCAGTTCTCGGCCCAGAAAAGCAGACTAGAGCCAGAGAACATGCAGGAACCAACAACAACATTCATTCTACACAATTTTAGTTTTTTCATATCTAGTTTTACTCCTCCTCTAGGTTTTCTCTCTACACATTCATAGTTCTTAGGATTTTATTTCTATTGCTTTTTACATTGGGATATTGAGAAGAGTTATTACCTCATTAAGACTTCGTCATTCTAGTTCGTTTTCTTTACTTGGCTTTACTTTTCCATGTCCTTTAATTTACTCAATTTTACTATTAGATTATTTTAGAATTTATTAATACAAGGATTACTTTTATTTTTAATTGATTTCTTTGATTTTTATTTATCATGTCTTTCTTTAATTCCCTTTCCTATGTTATGAATTCTACAATCACAATGAGCGAGTAGTTCCCTAACTTGATGGGGAGTTGATTGAAAGGAACCCTTGAGTTGGAATGCTCAAAAGAAAAATTGTAATTGGGTTTATTGTTGGATTGCCCTCTAGTCACTGACACCAATCCCTTTCAATTGAGTGGGTTGGAACTTGTGAATAAAAGTAGCATTCCAACTTGTTTGACTTTCCCTTACCTAGTAAGGGATAACTAAACAAGACAACCTACAATTATCAATTAATCTTGAGAGTACTTCAACAAGAATAGGGCTTCCAACTAATCTACTTCCAGTCAAGGCTTTTATTTAATTTATTTAATTTCTCTAATTTAATTTCCTGTTTATTCAACTCAAACCTTTTTTTTTTGAAAACATCTGATTAATAAAATAGCACACCTTTCTGCAACTCGTTGGGAGATGACTTGGGATTCATACTCCCAGTATTTTAATTTTAATTTTTGTGACACCCTTCTAAATTGATAAGCGGATTTCTGGTTGGTTAAGAACTATACTTGCAACGCATATCTTATAACAATTCTTGACTCGCCAATTTTTGCCACGTCACTCAGCCCAAGCACACACCAAGTGGGCCCCAGAAGTAGATTTCTGTACTATCTACCTCAGTTTACTCATTTTCTATAACCCTAGGTCACTAGTTCAGTATAAAAACTACTTTTAGAGATTTATTTTGTATCTCATGACATTTTTACACTTCACATTGTATTTCTGACGGCATGAGTCTCTAAACCCCATGGTTGGGGTGAGGAGCTCTGCTGTGTTTCGATGAATTAATGCAATTACTACTGTTTTTCATTCAATCATGCGTGTTTCTATTCTAAGATATTCACTTGCACTTCAACATGATGAATGTGATGATCCGTGACACTCATTACCATTCTCAACCTATGAACGCGTGCCTCACAACCACCTCCGTTCTACCTTAGATTGAGTGTGTATCTCTTAGCCTCCTGGTTCCTGATCAGAGTCTTCATGGTATAGGCTAGAATTATTGGCGGCCATTCCTGAGATCCGAAAAGTCTAAACCTTGTCTGTGGTATTCCGAGTAGAATCTGGGAAGGGATGACTGTAACGAGCTTCAAACTCGCGAGTGTTGGGCATAGTGACAGACGCAAAAGAATTAACGGATTCTATTCCAACATGAGTGAGAACCGACAGATGATTAGCCGTGCGGTGACAGCACATTTGGACCATTTTCACTGAGAGGATGGATGATAGCCATTGACAACGGTGATCCACCAACATACAGCTTGCCAAGGAAGGAGACCTGTGTGCGTGAAGAAGAAGACAGTAGGAAAGCAGAGATTCAGAAGACAGAGCATCTCCAAAACCTCAATCTGTTCTCCATTACTGCATAACAAGTATTATTTATTTTATGTTAATTACTTTTCTTAAACCCAACCATTTTTATTATTAATTTCCTGACTAAGAATTACAAAATAACCATAGCTTGCTTCAAGCCGACAATCTCCGTGGGATCGACCCTTACTCATGTAAGGTATTACTTGGACGACCCAGTGCACTTGCTGGTTAGTGGTACGAGTTGTGAAAAGTGTGATTTACAATTTGTGCACCAAGTTTTTGGCGCCGTTGCCGGGGATTGTTCGAGTTTGGACAATAGACAGTTTATTTTGTTGTTTAAATTAGGAAAAATTTATCTTTTTTGTTTAGAGTCACTAAAATTGCGTCTTCTATTATTGTTTTTGGTTGAAACTTTTTTTTAGAATCCTTATTTTCTTTTTCAATTTTTTTTTGAAAATTTCTAAACTAATAATTGAGTTTTTCTGTTTGAGTTTAGTTTCATATTTTAAGTTTAGTGTCAATTGCATGATTTTATTTTTCTTTCAATTTTTTCCGAATTATTAGTGCTTAGAATATAAAAACTTTTAAGTTTGGTGTCCTTTGTGTTTCTGTTTTCTTAAAATTTTTTTCAAAAGTTGTTCTTAGCGTTCATCGTATATTCAAAGTTTTCCTGTTTGTTTCCTTTGTTTTGATCTAAAAATTTAAGTTTGGTGTCATTCTTTTACTGTTTTTCTCTTTCTTCATTAAATTCAAAAATATCTTTTCTCTTTATTTTAATTAATTTTTGAATTTTCCTTTAAAAATTCAGATTTTTATTTTAAAAACATTCTATTCTATCTTATCTTAGTTTTGAAATTTCAAAATTCAAAATCTTTTTCAAAAATCATATCCAAAGTGTTTCAAATCTTCTTAATTAAGTAATTATTTTAGATTTCAAATTTATTTTTCTCTTAGTTTTTGAAATTTATATTTTAATTTCTAATTATTTTATTTTACCTTATTATTTTTATTTAATTTTAATTATTCGGTTTGTTTTTAATTAAATAAGATAAAAATAAAAATATATTTTTTTTACAATTCATATCAATTTCCTTTTATCCATCATGGACCTAAAGGGAAATGAACAGTCCAGAAGGACTCTGGGGTCATATGCTAACCCCATTACTGCTGCATATGGGAGTAGCATCTGTATACCTCCCATCAAAGCAAGCAGTTTTGAGCTAAATTCTCAGCTCATTGTCATGGTGCAGCAAAATTGCCAGTTTTCCGGTCTTCCACAGGAAGAACCTACTGAGTTTCTGGCGCAGTTCTTGCAAATTGCTGACACAGTGCGTGAGAAGGAGGTAGATCAGGATGTATACAGGCTGTTACTGTTTCCGTTTGCTGTAAAAGATCAAGCTAAGAGGTGGTTAAATAACCAACCCACAGCAAGCATAAGAACATGGAAACAGTTATCAGACAAATTCCTGAATCAATATTTCCCTCCAAAAAGGATGACACAGCTAAGGCTGGACATCCAAGGCTTTAAACAAGAGGATGATGAATCCCTTTATAATGCCTGGGAGAGGTACAAAGGGATGCTAAGGAAATGCCCCTCTGAAATGTTTTCAGAGTGGGTGCAATTAGACATCTTCTACTATAGGCTTACAGAAAAAGCTCAGATATCTCTAGACCACTCAGCTGGTGGATCTATACACATGAGAAAGACTATTGAAGAGGCTCAAGAGCTTATTGATATAGTTGCTAGAAATCAGCATCTATACATAAGTAATGAGTCCTCCATGAAAGAAGAAACTAAGGCAGTATCAACTGACTTTAGTCCTCAGGAACAAGTTACTGAACTCAATCAACAACTATCTTCTATAACAAGGCAGTTAGCAGAATTTAAGGAGATGCTACAAGAAACCAAAATTGCTAACAAGGATATGGAATCACAATTGAATCAGACAAAACAGCAATTATCAAAACATATAACAGAGGAGTGCCAAGCAGTTCAACTAAGAAGTGAAAAAATATTAAATATCTCAACTCAAGGCAGCAGAAAGCCAAGAAAGGAACAGCTGACAGAGGATGAGCAACCTGCTACCCAAAATCCCTCTGAGGACAGTAAGAGCCCAGAGAGGAATAAGTTTGGCATTCAAACGCCAGAAAAGGGTGAAAAACTGGCGTTAACACCCAATCCATGTCCAGTTCTGGCGTTCAAACACCAGAAAAGGGTTGGAATCTGGCGTTAAACGCCCAATCCCTGTCCAATCCTGGTATTCAAAGATATTTTTAAATGCTCAATCCATGTGGATTGAGTCTTGAATCAGAGCTAGAGGACATTTTTAAAGATGTTTAGCCTGATCTGGAGGAACCAGAGGAAATAAAAGAACCTCTAAAAATTCCTCAGGAAGAGGAGAAGCCTCCTAAACCCAAGCTCAAACCACTACCACCATCCCTGAAATATGCATTTCTGGGAGAATGTGACACTGTTCCGGTGATCATAAGCTCTGCTTTAAATCCACAGGAAGAGAAAGCACTAATTCAGGTGCTAAAGCACACAAGACAACTCTTGGGTGGTCCATAAGTGATCTTAAGGGCATTAGGCCAGCAAGATGCATGCACAAGATCCTATTGGAGGATGATGCTAAGCCAGTGGTTCAACCACAGAGGCGGCTAAATCCAGCCATGAAGGAGGTGGTGCAGAAAGAGGTCACTAAGTTACTGGAGGCTGAGATTATTTATCCTATTTCTGATAGCCCCTGGGTGAGCCCTGTCTATGTTGTCCCCAAGAAGGGAGGCATGACAATGGTTCATAATGAAAAGAATAAACTGGTTCCTACAAGAGTAGTTATAGGGTGGCGTATGTGTATTGACTACAGAAGGCTCAATACAGCCACCAGGAAGGATCACTTTTCTTTACCATTCATAGACCAGATACTAGAGAGACTAGCAGGTCATGAATATTACTACTTTTTGGATGGCTATTCAGGTTACAACCAAATTGCAGTAGATCCCCAAGACCAAGAGAAAACAACATTCACATGCCCTTCTGGAGTATTTGCCTACAGAAGGATGCTTTTTGGTCTGTGCAATGCACCTGCAACCTTTCAGAGGTGCATGCTCTCTATCTTCTCTGATATGGTAGAGAAATTTCTGGAGTCTTCATGGATGATTTCTTAGTATTTGGAGACTCATTCAGCTCCTGCCTTGTCCATTTAGCACTTGTTCTGAAAAGGTGCCAAGAGACCAACCTAGTTTTAAATTGAAAAAAATGTCACTTTATGGCGACTGAAGGAATTGTCCTTGGGCATAAAATTTAAAACAAGGGAATAGAGGTGGATCAAGCTAAAGTAGAGGTAATTGAAAAATTACTACCACCTACCAATGTTAAGGCAATCAGAAGCTTTCTGGGGCATGCAGGATTCTATAGGAGGTTTATAAAGGATTTTTCAAAAATTGCAAAACCTCTGAGCAATCTGCTAGCTGTTGACACACCATTTGTGTTTGACATAGAGTGTCTGCAGGCGTTTGAAACTCTGAAAGCTAAGCTGGTCACAACACCAGTTATTTCTGCACCAGACTGGACATTACCATTCGAACTAATGTGTGATGCTAGTGACCATGCTATTGGTGCAGTATTGGGACAGAGGCATAACAAGCTTTTGTACGTCATTTACTATGCCAACTGTATTTTAAATGATGCACAGAAGAATTACACAACCACAGAAAAGGAATTGCTTGCAGTGGTTTATGCCATTGACAAGTTTAGATCTTACTTAGTAGGATCAAAAGTGATTGTGTACACTGACCATGCTGCTCTAAAATATCTCCTCACAAAGTAGGATTCAAAACCCAGACTCATAAGATGGGTGTTGCTTCTGCAAGAGTTTGATATAGAAATAAGAGACAGAAAAGGGACAGAGAATCAAGTAGCTGATCACCTGTCCCGGATAGAACCAGTAGCAGGAGCGTCCCTCCCTCCTACTGAGATCTCTGAAACCTTTTCGGATGAGCAACTGTTTGCTATTCAGGAAGCTCCGTGGTTTGCAGACATTGCAAACTATAAGGCTCAGTAATGTCAAGCTATTTACAGTAAAGAAGCGCTTATTGGGAGGCAACCCAATCTTATTTATCTATGTTAATTACTTTTTCATTTTATTTTCAATTGTTATTTTATGTTTTCTTTAGGTTGATGATCATGTGGAGTCATAAAAACAGCTGTAGAATTAAAGTAGAATAAAAAATAGCATCAAAAATAGCACACCCTGGAGGACAGACTTGCTGGCATTTAACGCCAGAAAAAAGCAACAAGCTAGCGTTTAACGCCAGAACAGAGCACCAAGTTGGTGTTAAACGCCCGAAAGGGAAGAAAAGTTGGCGTTAAACGACAGAAACAGGCTACAGCCTGGCGTTTAACGCCAGAATTGCACTATAAGGGTGTTTTGCATGCCTAAATGGAGCAGGGATGAGAAGTCCTTGACCCCTCAGGATCTGTGAACCCCACAGGATCCCCACCTACCTCACCATTCAAATTCAAACTATTCCCCTCCCAAACCCACCTCCATCTCCTCCACTTCTCCTTCTACTCCTTTCTTTCTTCTTTTGCTCGAGAACGAGCAAACATTTTAAGTTTGGTGTGGAAAAAAGCGTTGCTTTTTATTTTTCCATAACCATTTATGGGACCAAGGCCGGAGAAACCTCTAGAAAGAGGAAAAGGAAGGCAGTTGCTTCCACTCCCGAGTCATGAGAGATGGAGAGGTTCATCTCAAGGGTCCATAGTTCAATGGTAGAGCATTTGACTGCAGATCAAAGAGCCACGAGGGAGGAGCAACAAAGGCAAGGAAGAGACATAGAGGAGCTCAAGAGCACCATTGGTTCTTCAAGAGGAAGAAGACGCCACCCTCACTAAGGTGGACCCGTTCCTTAATCTCCTTGTCTATTTGTTTTTCTGTTTTTCGATTTATATGCTTTATGTTTTATCTATATTTGTGTCTTTATTACATGATCATTAGTGTCTAGTGTCTATGTTTTAAAGATATGAATGTCCTATGAATCCATCACCTCTCTTAAATGAAAAATATTTTCTGAAAAAGAAAAAGAAGTACATGAATTTCGAATTTTAAAATAGTTTAATTACTTTGATGTGGTGGCAATACTTTTTGTTTTTTGAATGAATGCTTGAACGGTGCATATTTTTGAATTTTTTGTTTATGAATGTTAAAATTGTTGGCTCTTGAAAGAATAATGGAAAAGGAGAAATATTATTGATAATCTGAAAAATCATAAAAATGATTCTTGAAGCAAGAAAAAGCAGTGAATAGAAAGCTTGCAAAAAAAATTATAAAAAAAGCAAGCAGAAAAAGCTAATAGCTCTTTAAACCAAAAGGCAAGAGAAAAAAGCCAATAACCCTTTAAACCAAAAGGCAAGGGTAAAATAAAAAAGGATCCAAGGCTTTGAGCATTAATGGATAGGAGGGCCCAAAGGAATAAAATCCTGGCTTAAGCGGCTAAACCAAGCTGTCCCTAACCATGTGCTTGTGGCGTGAAGGTGTCAAGTGAAAAGCTTGAGACTGAGCGGTTAAAGTCGTGATCTAAAGCAAAAAGAGTGTGCTTAAGAACCATGGACACCTCTAACTGGGGACTTTAGCAAAGCTGAGTCACAATCTGAAAAGGTTTACCCAGTTATGTGTCTGTGGCATTTATGTATTCGGTGGTAATACTGGAAAACAAAATGCTTAGGGTCACGGCCAAGACTCATAAAGTAACTGTGTTCAAGAATCAACATACTGAACTAGGAGAATCAATAACACTATCTGAATTCTGAGTTCCTATAGATGCCAATCATTCTGAACTTCAAAGGATAAAGTGAGATGCCAAAACTGTTCAGAAGCAAAAAGCTAATAGCCCCGCTCATCTTATTAAGACTGATCTTCATAGATGTTTTTGGAATTCATTGTATATTCTCTTCTTTTTATCCTACTTTGTTTTTAGTTGCTTGGGGACAAGTAACAATTTAAGTTTGGTGTTGTGATGAGCGGATAATTTATACGCTTTTTGGCATTATTTTTACATAGTTTTTAGTATGTTTTAGTTAATTTTTAGTATAATTTTATTAGTTTTTATGCAAAAATCATATTTCTGGACTTTACTATGAGTTTTTGTGTTTTTCTATGATTTCAGATATTTTCTGGCTGAAATTGAGGGACCTGAGCAAAAATCTGATTCAGAGGTTGAACAAGGACTGCAGATGCTGTTGGATTCTGACCTCCCTGCACTCGAAATGAATTTTCTGGAGCTACAAAAACCCAATTTCCGCGCTCTCAATTGAGTTGGAAAGTAGACATCCAGGGCTTTCCAGCAATATATAATAGTCCATACTTTGCCCGAGTTTTGATGACGCAAACTGGCGTTTAAACGCCAACTTCCTGCCCTATTCTGAAGTTAAACGCCAGAAACAAGCTGCAACCTGGCATTTAACTCCAAGAGAAGCCTCTACACGTGTAAAATGCTCAGCCCAAGCACACACCAAGTGGGCCTCGAAAGTGGATTTCTGCACTATCTACCTCAGTTTACTCATTTTCTGTAACCCTAGGTCACTAGTTCAGTATAAAAACTACTTTTAGAGATTTATTTTATATCTCATGACATTTTTACACTTCACATTGTATTTCTGACGGCATAAGTCTCTAAACCCCATGGTTGGGGTAAGGAGCTCTGCTGTGTTTCGATAAATTAATGCAATTACTACTGTTTTTCATTCAATCACGCGTATTTCTATTCTAAGATATTCACTTGCACTTCAACATGATGAATGTGATGATCCATGACACTCATCACCATACTCATGATCAGAGTCTTCGTGGTATAGGTTAGAATTATTGGCGGCCATTCTTGAGATCTGGAAAGTCTAAACCTTGTCTGTGGTATTCCGAGTAGGATCTGGGAAGGGATGACTGTAACGAGCTTCAAACTCGCGAGTGTTGGGCATAGTGACAGACGTAATAGAATCAACGGATTCTATTCTAACATGAGTGAGAACCGACAGATGATTAGCCGTGCGGTGACGGTGCATTTGGACCATTTTCACTGAGAGGATGGATGGTAGCCATTGACAACGGTGATCCACCAACATACAGCTTGCCATGGAAGGAGACCTGCGTGCGTGAAGAAGAAGACAGTAGGAAAGCAGAGATTCAGAAGATAGAGCATCTCCAAAACCTCAATCTGTTCTCCATTACTGCATAACAAGTATTATTTATTTTATGTTAATTACTTTTCTTAAACCCAACCATTTTTATTATTAATTTCTTGACTAAGAATTACAAAATAACCATAGCTTGCTTCAAGCCGACAATCTCCGTGGGATCGACCCTTACTCACGTAAGGTATTACTTGGACAACCTAGTGCACTTGCTGGTTAGTGGTACGAGTTGTGAAAAGTGTGATTTACAATTCGTGCACCAGTGACAATCAACAAAATTCTCCCTGAGATTAAATCCAAGTTTAGAGTTGGGAATGCATCATCCACCAAGGAGGAGGTTCCCAAGAAGAAAGTGCCCAGAGTATGGAGAAATAAAAAGATTCCCACTGAAGGTTTTCTCCCTAGGGATGAAGGTGGTGTTGACTTGTAATCCAGTGTTGACTTATACAGTAAACAGAATCTTCTCTCTTGAGCATATTGAGCTACTTCATGGAGACATAAGGAGAAAATTCAAAGTGCGAGGGGAGGAGTTGAAGCACTATGATCAACTGCCGCCTTAATAAGAAATCAACCGTCAAGTTAGTGACGTTAAAGAAGTGCTTGTTGGGGGGGGGAACCTAATATTTTGTATCCTTAGATTTTTTTTATTTTGAATTTATTTAGTTTGCTTTGAATTTTTATATTTTTTCTTTATTTTACGTGTGTTTTGGTCATGCAGAGTGTTTAAAATAAGAACAGCTGCAATTAGAAGGGATTTCAGACCACCACCATAGAAGGAGTCAATTTGGACTGGGTGGTGCCAAACTTGAGAAGCTCAATTTTGGCACCACATTTGAGGAATTGGAGACATTTTCCACTGGCTAGGTGGCGCCAAACTTGGGAATCCCAAGTTTGGCGCCAGGTGCTACAAGTTTGAAGAGTTTTGCTTCGAGAGGGGTGGTGCCAAACTTGATTACCTGGAGTTTGGAACCACCAATAAAGAAAATTTGGAGTCGGTTTGGCCAGGGTGGCGCCAAACTTGGCGCTTTTTATGTCCCTCCCCGTTTTCAGTTTCTTTTTGCTTAGGGACAAGCAAATTTTAAGTTTGGTGTTGTAGAGCGCGCTCTCTATTTATCTTATTATTAATGGCACCAAAGGGAGGTGAACCATCTTCACGGATGACCACAGCCTGAGGAGAGAGAAACCCATCGTGATGATTAAGGCTTACTTTTTCACTTCCTATTTCCCTTCTGTTCCTATTATGTTAAATTCCTATTTTCTGTTGCTTTTCTTTATCTGTTGCATGATTTTCTAGTATTTTTAGTTTCTTAGGTTTTTAGTTTAATTCAGTTGTCTGTTTTTAATTTTAAAAGATGTCTCATGTACCGCTCACTGAGCTTGAATCTAAAAAAAAGGGAAAGAAGTAATGTATTGCAAGAGAAATTGAGTTTATGTTTAAGAGTATTCTTATTTACTCAGATGTAGTGGTGTTATTTGTAACTTTAAATGCATGATATAAACAGTGCATATTTCAATTTGGATCGAAGGATGCTAATGCATAAGGAACAGGAATTTAGAGAACTATTATGAATTCTCTGAATTAAATAAAAAATTATTCCTTGAAGTAAAAGAAATAGCAAAAAGAAAAAGAAAATAAAAGGCAAGGCCCAAGGCTCTCAGCATTAATGGCTAAGGTTAAGAATCACCAAAAGCTCAAAGAGTTATTTTCTTGGCCATATACTTGTGCTGTGACTGTGTCAAGAAATTCTTGAGACAGAACACTTAGAGTCAAAGCCAATTACAATAAAGAGCATGCCAAAAGCTCTGAGCATCACTGACTGGAAAATTTCAATAGAAAAGATCTGAACTCAAAGAGTTCCCCAGTTAAGTACTTGTGGTGTTTCTATGTCAAGCAAAGCTTGAGACAAAACATTTAGAGTCACGAGTAGGCTCAAGGTGCAAAGTACCAAAGAAAAGACAAGAAAATGCCGTGTTCAAGGATTAATCCAAAGTTAAAAAGCATGAGAATTCATAATATAATCCAGATTCTAATTCTGAATGACATTAACATTCCTAAGCTTCAAACGATAGTGAGATGCCGAAACTATTTAGGGTCACAGTGTTGTTAACCCCACTCTGAGATAGACAGGAGCTTATTGTAAACTAAACTCTCATTGAAATTCACATCTCAGGTTTATATTATTTTCAGTTGCTTGAGGACAAGCAACAATTCAAGTTTGGTATTGTGATGCGGGAGCATCTTCCTTATCTTTTCTTAGTGAATTTGCATATAAAACTGTTGAATTAAATCAAGATTTAGGTGTTTTAAGCCGCCATGAATGCTACTTTGAATTGTTGTGCAATTTGATTTATTATAGGTCGCATTCGAGCAAGTTTGACACAGTTCGTGTAGAAGAAAAGGAAGAAAGTGGATGCTGTTAACCCTGACCTCCTAGCACTCCAACAAGCATAACTTGAGCTACAAAGGTCCAATTGATGTGGTTCTAGTAGCATTGGAAAGGCAACTTTCAGAGCTTTCCAACGATATATATATATATAATAGTTTATAATTTTCTTTTGGCATCATCGCGCCAAACGCCACCATTCGAAGTTTGGCGCCAAGATCATGAGAAACTCCACATTTGCTGAGGCCAAACACCAGAAACCCCAAGTTTGGCACCAGGAACATGGGATTGCATGCATTGTTATGTAAACATGGTGCCAACTTCATTCAGCTCAAGTTTGGCGCCAGAATGCTGATTTTGAAGGGCTTTCACGTGATCTTTACCAAATCTTTTGATTTAATTTAGTTTTTAAAATTAGTTTTGAATTAGGAAAATATATTTTTAGGTTTTAGAAATTATATTTTATATTTATGAGGATTATATATAAAAGGAGAAGATATTCTGACCCAGGACTACTTCTCCTCTTCGGCACTTTATATTTTTCTCTGCTAGGGTTTCCAGACCATGAGCAGCTAAACCTCTATTGTTAAGGTTTGGAGCTTTATTTATTTGAATGCATTGATTTGTATTGTTAAGGTTAACTATTGTTTTCTACTTCTGATTAATGTATTAATTTATATTCAAGAATTTGTTTTGTTCTTCATCCTACGGATTAGAGTGTATTGGAAAATAACTCTTTTCTAAATTGAATAACAGCTTGAAACTAAATTCTCATAACTCTTTAATTATCTGAATTTAATGTGATACGTGACATATAATCATATTATCTTTGGATCTGTAGGGTTTTGTATGGCTATAAGCTAGGGATTGGCGGTTAATTGAGTTAGAGGAGGATTAAACTACGAAAGAATTGGAATCTAATTACTTAAAGTTGCTATGAATTAAAATCCTTGCATAATCAAAGTGGTTAATAAGAATCTAATTACTCAATTATGTTTGCATGCAAAGAGTCATTAAATATTAGTTGAATTTATGTTCATTCATGAATATAAAAGCAAATATTGATGCCCTTGTGTACATTAGGCGATTTCGTGACTATAAGAACTAAACTTGTTGCACTTATGTACACTAATTCATTTTGTGATTATTCCTGAGATTATGAACCAAGAATAACTTGAGCTACAAAGCTTCAAATGATTAGATTCCAGTGCCATTACAAAGTAGACTTCCAAAACTTTCCAACCGTATATAACACATCATAGTGGATACTGGGATTGAGATTACAATTCACCCCGAAAAGCACAAGATGAGCATAGCACCATCATGGAAGATGCCAACTGACCTCTTCACCTTCGAAAGAGAATATCGTGAGCTACAGAGGTTCAAATAGCGCGCTTTTAGTGGCATTAGAAATTAGACATCTAAAGTATTCCAATGATATATGATAGTTTATAGTGATGCTCGGTTTGGGCCACAAACAACAAGCATCTTTTGATGCCCATGTCCAGAGACGCCACCATTTTGGCCTCCTCGACGCCAATTAAGCACGCATAGGAACCTCCATTTCGGTGTTTAATTCAGAGTCTCCAATGCCTAGGAATGAAGAGAATCCAACGCTAGTTCATTGGTGCATTGATTTGAAGCCCCAAATGCCACTTTTCTTTAAGTCTCCAACACCACACCTCATGACCACATCTCCAGCGTCATTTGCCTTTTTCATTACTGAATCTCCAACGTGTTCGTGCGTGCTGCGTCTCCAAAGCGTGCCTCCTGTGTCCCTAATGCGCGTCCTCACTTAAGCGCTCATGTCCAAGCAACCAAGAAAGCTTCAGTCCCATGTCTCCAATGTTTCTTATTGTACGTCTTAAGTGCCGCTTCTCTTTATGATCAAGGAGCATCAATGTTACATCCAAAGCGTTCCCAATGCCACTAAGGAGCAAAAATGGGAAGTGTATGTCTTCAACGACGCCTTTGATGGCTAGTGGCCCAAGGGAGCATGACTTTTGGACCTCCTAACACATGCAAAGCGTGCCCTATTGCAGCCTTAAGCACACTTGCTTAATCCATGCTTTTGAAACTTCAATTTAGTTCATAATTCAAACATATTGCAAACTACCTTTGGTGCTTAATTTCATAATTCAATGACACATTCTCAAGCCCACTTAATGAAGCCCACATCCATTACAACAATTGACAAGGCTCATCAAATTAATTGAAGCAAGGAAGGTCTTTAGTGTTAGTTAGTTTTTGAATTTGCATTTTCTTGTTATTTGAATTTCATTTTGCATTTAGAATGGGCTATAAATAGAGGATGAGAGCACCTCATTTGGGGAACTCCTCTCTGAACCTCTTTTTCCTCTCACTTTTCATTTCACTTCTTTCATTTCATTTTTCATTTTGTAAGCCATGAGTGGCTAATTCCCTTTTCATTGGAAAAAAGAGCTCGCTTGTAATTTGATGGATCAATTGTGATTTTATCTTCATCTTCTCTTCATCTTTCATTTGCTTCTTTAGAAAGGATCTTCGTTCTTCATTTCAATGATTCAAATATATTGGAAAAGAATTTGAATTTAACTTGAATTCTATGAAAACTTGGAAAAGGGATCATATGAATTGAGCTTGAAGATCCTTTTCCAAATTCTTGTGAATTTGGGTTTGGGATTGATAAAATGACATTTAATAAATCAATATCTAGATTTATAAAATTGTATGTTTCTAAATTAGAACAAGCTTCATCTCTTCTCATGAGCAATTAGATTAAAGAATTGGTAATTGATCAAGTCAAGAGAGATTGAATTATCAAGGAATTGAAATTCAATCACTTATGACTTTCCAAGAGATCAATGATTGCATGATTGAAGTTGAGATGAAAACTATTTGATCCAGAGAATTCAATATCTCTATACCCCAATGATTCATCCCTTATTCTCTTATTCCCTTTCTTTATTAATTGCTTTCAATTAATGTTCATTTATGTTGCTTTCTTTACATTCTGGAATTTTACTCGTCTTGCAATTTATATTTCCAGTATTTACATTCTTGCACTTTAAATTCCAATAATTTACATTTCCGTTATTTACTTCCTTGTCATTTTATTGCTTTCATTTACTTATTGCTCAAGTCATTTAAATTACATGCTTTTATTATCAAATTTTCATAATCAAATTGTGAATTATCTAACTATAATACTCACAATCAATTTTTGCTTTCTTAATTCCTTAATCCTCGTGGGAACAATAACCCACTCAGCGTGGTATTACTTGATGCAATCCAGTGCACTTTGCTGGTAGTTATGCAGAAATTACCGATCACCGTCTCGAGACATCAATACCTTAGATTCATAGACACCTACTCCGGGTACAATTAAATACCCATGCACTGACCTGACTAGGAGAAAACCATATTTCGTAACCCCCGATGGCATGTACTGCTACACGGTTATAGCCTTCAGATTAAAGAATGTTGGGGCCACCTACCAGAGGCTTGTCACCAAAATCTTCAAAGACCTCTCTGGAACCAAGCTGAAGGTTTACATTGATGACATGCTTGCCAAAATCTAAATTGGTGAGGAGCTCATCAATGACTTCGAACTCATATTGGACACTCTAAGGAAACATCGAATCCGCTTAACCCGACAAAGTGTGCTTTTGGGATGGAAGCCAGGAAATTCCTAGGCTTCATGATCACTCAACGGGGGGTAGATGCAAACCTTGAAAAATGCAAGGCTATTCTTGAGATGAGTAGCTCGGCAAGTCTCAATGACATCCAAAGGCTGACCGGATGATTGGACGCCCTCTCCCGCTTCCTCAGAGCCTCAGCCCAGAAAGCCACCCCTTTCTTCAAACTCATGAAAAAGGGAATAAGTTTTAAAAGGGAACCCGAGTCCAATACTTCAAAAAAGTGTTGCAAGAGCTGATGAGTCCATATTTGCTGAGATATTTTGACTTGATTTGGATGGATTTCATCACATAAACCTACACTTATGCACCAAAATAGCATACTTTTGTGATTTCTTCCTAATTTGGGCTTAAATGTGAAAACATGTAATTTTGTGCTTAAATTAGTGATTTTAATTCCACTTTTATGCTATTCAATACCGTGATATGTTTTGTGTGTGATTTCATGCCCTAGAGGCAAGATTGGCTTGGTAAGAAGTGGAAGAAAGCATATACAAGGGAGAACATATGAAGAAAATAAAGGAGAAGCACTCACTGACGTGTGTGTGCACACAAGCACCCGTGCGTACGCACAGGAACCAATTCAGCGAAGTTTGCATACGCACAGGTCTCTGAACATGGTTTCATTAATGAAACACGTGATCCGCAATTTTGGGGCCTTTGGCCCAGTTTTGGAAGCTTGGATGCTGAATGGGAAGTGATATATGAAGGGGATATCAACACATATGAAGGCATTAGATATTATTAGGTAGTAGTAGTAGTAGAAAGCTTCCATAGGAGTAGGAGTAGTGTAGATAGAATTCTCTCCTAGGGTTTATTAATTTCCATTGTAGCATTTTATAGCAAGCTTTGATTTTGGATTTTGCTTCTTTAATTGTAAGTACTCTTAATTTCCTCTTTAATTACATCACTTTTGCTTTTATGTTCTTATGGTTCAAGTGCTTTGTTAATATTTTTAATTTTGAGTTCTTGAAGTTTTGATTGATGAATTTACTGTTTTATGCTTTATTTATGTTTGCTTGAATGTTCATTGTTGATTTTGTGAATAGTTGGTTATAGTTCTCCTTTTTCCTTTGCAATTTAGCATGTTTTGGTTTTGTGCTCACCAAGTGTTTGTGAAAATGCGACTTGATAATTTTGAGTATATTTTCACACCTTAGCTTGGGGTTTGAGTTCCTAGGATACTAGAATCATAATGTCTGACATTTATTGGTAATTCTTGGATAGTTAGTTGACTCTTGTTTCCATTGAAGCTAGCTTTTTATCAACTAGTTTGGTAAGTTAGCTAGGACTTATGGATTAAGGTCAATTATGCTTGCTTGACCTACTCCTCGATGTTTGGGGTTAACTAAGTGAGATTGACTCATCATAATTATCATAGTTGTGGTTATGGCAATGATAGGATTCCTTGGATTCTCATTCCCAAGTCAAGGCTCTTTTTATGCATTTATAGCATTTTCAATAGTTTTGATCTTGTTTCCCTTTTTACTTGCATTAATACCAATTTTGATAATTCCTTAGTTCTTTTATTTGTTAAGTTCTTTTAATCTTTTGTTCTTTAATTTCAAAACCCCGTATTTCCTAACAACCAAAAGTGTAACACTTCGATTGCATATTCCTAGGGAGACGACCCGAGGTTTTATTACTCTTGATTAATTATTGTTTTGTATTGTTGAATATCTAAACTTTGATGTTGGCCGATTGTTGGGTTGGGACTATAATTGCAACGCCAATCTTATTCTAAGATAAAATTCCTAACCCGCTTTGGATTCGCATCAAGTTTTTAGCGCCGTTCCAGGGACGATGCAATTGATGTTATGTTTTTAGTTGTTGTAAATATGTTAATAGTGTAAATAGCATTGTTTGGTTGTTTGTTTGCTTTTGTTAGTAAGTTTTGTTTTATGACTTTTTCACACCGTTACCATAATGCACCCCAATGGAACCCAAACACTTACCATTCTAGTCATCGATTCTATACACCATCACCTCACTACATACAAAACCAAAATCGTTACCCTCATGAGTTTGACTATCAACCTTCATCACCTCACATTTCATCTTCATATATGGATCAAGCCACACAAGAAGCGCTTTTCATGCTTATTCAAGAACAATAAGAGTTCTGGAAGAATCAAGAGCAAGTCATGTCTACGTTAGTGGAAACTCTTGACCAATTAGCTTTATTGCATTCATGCCACAACCAAGAAATTCTAGTAGATGAATGTGTGGAATCAAGTGCAAAGTGTGGAATGAAAGAGGTAAAATTGCAAAATCAAGAAGAAGATGTCAAGTTACAACATGAAGCACAAGAGGAGATAAATGAAAAGTTGGTGGGAATTGATTAAGAGGATTTCATCATTCAAGATTTTTTGTCCAACTTGGTTAATCCCTTCAATGACTTTCATGAGCCTCCCTTGTTTGAATTTGAAGGAGATGTTGATGTGGATTTCACACAACCTCTAATTTTTTATTTGAGTGATAATGAGGAGGATTTAAAGGAGGTTGAGGAATACGTTAGCTACCAAGAAGTAAAGGTATTTGTGCAAAAGCAATTTGAGTGGGTGAAGATTTCTTCAACAAACTTTCTAGGCCCACATCAATATGCCGTCTTAGAAACGGATTGTCAACTTCAAACCCTTCTTAGAGTAATGGATGATGGAGAGAAGAATGTTAATTGTCAAGGTGATAGAAACTTCATCAAGGAAGCCAATTCAACATTTGGAGCTCAATTATGGTGCAAAAATCGATTTAGTGGATTTCGAGGAGTGTACAAGTGTTTTAATGGTGATTTGAGACAATGTCCATTTAAGTGAAACAATGAAGATCAACAAGAAGATGAACAAGAGACTAGAATATGGGATTCGGGCATTGGTTTCAAGAGTCAACACTTATGGATCCTAGTTGCTAGCTTGGAATCTCTCAAGAGTTTGGTACAATTCATTTGGGACCCCGGAGGTCAAATCAAGAGCAAACTTGGTTGGAGATCCAAGGAGGAGTGGAAACACAAGCCACCCTAACAAGAATCTCCTCAAAAAGTCCAACTTGTGGACTTTAAACTAAAGTTCTAGGTGGGAAACACCCCCACCATGGTAATATCCTTCTAACTTTCTCTCTTTTAGCTTTTATTTCTTGAATAATTGATTATGTTGCTTAGATGGTTGGTTGCATTTTGACGTTAGTTAGGTAATCTCAGTGGAATAATGAGTTTTTGGAGTTTTATGATGTTTTGGGACTTGAAAACCTATTTTGGATGTCAAGATTGGTGCCTTAGAGGCATAATTTTTGTTGTAGGAATAGAGTCATGTGCGTACACACAGCAGTGTGTGTATGCACGCTCCTTAAACACCCACTCTGTTCAGGGTGCTCGCACGTCTTGTGCCTGTGCACCTTGCCCTCTTTTCTTCCTGTGTGTACGCACACCCGTTGTGCACACGCACACTTCACCTTCTTCAGTTAAAAAAAAAAGTGAGCTACTTGTGCATGTGCATAGCCTTGTGCGCACGCACACCCTTTCGCAACCCCTCTGCTCGTAGCACACGCACCCTTTGTGCATGGGAACTCCCTTTCTTTTCCCTTCTATGCACCCGCACACATCTTTGTGCGCGCGCACTGACTGCAAAACCCTTCTGTTCGTAGTGTCTGCACGCTGGTGTGCACGCGCATATCCCTCATTTTCCCTTCTGTGCGTCTACACACTATCTTGTGCGTATGCACAAGCCCTTTTCAAACGTTAATTCGAAAAGGGAACCATCGCGCCCTATCAGTACCCCCCTAAAACCCTTTCCTCTCTTCTTCTCTGACCCCAACCATCTCCAACCCATCATCACCGCCACCACTGAGACCATCGTGCCACCTCCGTCTGACCGCCACGCAACCACTGGTGACCAACGTCGGCCAACCCCTTTCTCTTTCCTTCTCTCTTTTCTTTCACCCTTCTCCATTTCTTCTTCTCTTTCTGCGCGAACAGCCCCTGTTCTTCATGCCAACCTCCGATGTGTTTCCAATCTCTGGCAAGCAACCACCAGCAGCGGCAGATTTATGTGCCGCTGTGACTACCCGACCACCCTTTATTCCTTCTTCTTCCTTCTCATCAGCGCAGGTTCCACCCTTTCCCCTTTCCCTGTTTCTGTTTTCCTTTATTTTTTAATACTTTTTAATTCTGATTTTTAGTGATTAGGAGGTGTTAGGATAGATGATTTCTTGTGTTTCTGGATTGAATATTGTTGTTGGCTGATCTTCTGTAATTTTTGGGTTATTTCATGGGTGAAATTGAACTGATAATGCTGCTTTTAATTTCTGCATACAACCTATTCAATGAATTGCCTGAATGGTATTTTTGATTTGATTCTCTTGTCTGATCAACATGAGCTTTGAATTTTTGTTTTCATTAAGAATTTTAATTCATACCTGTGCAGTTTTATGTGATTTTTGATGATGATTGACATTGAATCTTGGTTATGCACTAGTGTTATTTTTGCTTGAACACCAAACTAGACTTGAATTTTACAGCTTTTGATCATTTGTTTGGTGGTAACTTTAGCTGTGCATATCATACTTCATGCTTGATCATTTGTTTGGTTATGCACTTATTTGCTGATTTTGCTTAAAATGCCAAATTGAATTGAAATTTCAGCTTTGATTACTTGTTTGGTGTTATTAGTTAAGTGCATTCTCATGTTGTGTTTAGTGAATTGATGATATTGCTTATTCATGTAATCTTAAACATAAGTGATCACATACATAGCCACTTATTTTCTTCAAGTTTTTGAGCAATTCAAATCGATTTTCATCAAGTATTGCATTGTAAATAAGGGCTGTGTTGGTTGATTACTTTCCTTTTTTTTTCTAGTATGGAATAGGCAAGTTCTTCAATTGATGTATTAATTATTGCCTTTGTGACAATTTTTCCCCATTCTTCAAATTTCAGGGCACAATTAGGCAATAGTCAGTTTTCTTGATTCAATTCACTTTTATTGTTATACCTAAGTTGATTTTGCTTTGATTTTCATTTATTCCTTTGTTATTCACTTAGGTTTCTAGATTGTGAAAAACTATATTTTCCTTTGAGCACATTACTTGTCTTGATTATGTTTTCCTCAATTAAGTGTCTGTTTACCTAATTGGCTCTAATTTACACTGTTTAACTATTTCCTCTTTGTTTTTGTGATTTTATCTGTTTTTCCTGAGTTGTATTCTGTTTTTGTCCTTTTTCAGAATGCGTTGCAAGGGTAAGGAGAAAGCCAACCCTTTGGCTCCTCCTCCTGCACGTTTGAGCACTCAGCATGACACTTTTATCAATGAAGAAGCCCAAGAGCAATATAGAAAGCTAGAGAAGAAAGCCTTACCAGAGAAATATGCGGAAGTCATACATAACAGACTCGATTTCTACCAGTGGAAATTCATATCGACCAGGTGGAAATCAATGAACACCAGGTCAAAAAATTCTATGGAAATTTGCTGAAGAGAGAGGCCACCACTGTTTTTCTGAGAGGTGTCACACTAGACTCCTCTGACCATACTTTAAAGGCCCTCTTATAGATTCCACATATTCCTCCGGCCCGTGATGCTTACCCTAAGATAGTGGCGGACTTGACATCGGGCAAGCTTCCCTTGGACGTTATTTTGAAAAAGATTGGCCTACCAGAGGCTCGATGGGAATACAACAGAGGAGAGAACGTGGTTCTGCAAAGCATAGGATATGCTCATCTCCATCCTAAGGCGAGGATCTGGCAGCAAATCATTGCCAACTACATCTTGCCGAGCACGCATGCTACTCATATTCGCGTCTGTGTGGCCGTTCTACTTTGGGCGATTCTGGAGGGGAAGAGGATCTCTGTTCTTTCCCTTATCAGAGATTCGATGTGGAAGGTAAACCAACGGCAGAAGTACAACATCCCCTTCCTATCGATGATCACCCGCATGGACACTTTATCTGGGGTGGAGAGACGTCCGACAGACCGGACGTCTGTCTTTATTAGTAACCAGCCATTTATGCCATAGAGATTATACGATGGACCGCCGCCACAGAAGAAAAGGAAGACCACAGAGCCACCATCATCATCAGAGCCCTCAGCGCCTTTAGCACCTTTTGCACGTGCACCCCGACTTCAGACACCTTATGAGCTAGGTTGGGAGATTCTTCAGGCCATCCACCACTTTGATCACCGCCATACGTGCCACTTTCAGTGGATTATGGTGAAGTTTGAGGGTAGAGACCCTGGGCCACCTCCTCCGGATACACCAGAGCCCGAGCTTGAGAATGAGCCCACCGGAGAGGAGCAGACAATCGAGCTAGCAGCTGAAGCTGGGCAGGCATTCAAGAGAGCTGAGCAGAGAGCCAAGGAGAGAGCTGAGGAGCTTGTAGTTGAGAGAGATGAGGAGCCGACAGCTGTAGCTGAGCAGCTAGTTGAGACAGCAGCATAGCCAGCTGACCAGGCCGTTGAGGAGCTAGCAACTGAGACCGTTCCACAACCGACCTGTGCGATTATTGTATATCAGTGCCTACAGCACCCACCACCACCAGACAGTGGGGATTCTCAGAGTTGACCACCCCCGATCTAATTTTTTGGCACGGAGGACCGTGCATTATTTAAGTGTAGAGGAGGATCTTCTATTTTTTTTGGTGTAAATATTCTCTCTTCAACACTTGTTATTTAGTTTATTTTCAGTTTTATTATGCTTTTTGTGGATATTCTGATATTTTGTCTTTTGCACTACATTTTAGTACTTTAGTTTGTATATATGTCAGTTACTTCTAGCTATCTTTAGCATTGCACTTTCATTTTGGTATATATATATATATATATCGCACTTTATTTTGCTTGATGTATAGCTTATAGATATTGGTAGTGATTGGATGATGTGAATTGCATATGCCTAGTTCATTTTGATTCTAATTATTCATGTTAATTTTTGGTTGCTGAAAATTAGGAATAGAATTAGGAATTTTGAAAAATTTGCATCCATCACAACATATATATACATATAGGAAATAAATTTTGGTGAAAAACAACAAAAAGTGTTCAAGAATTTTGTTTTAGGGCGTTCTATTGAATTGATTTGAAAAATTGTTTTTTAAGCTTGCTTGAATGATTTTTATGGAATATAGAAGAGGAAAGAACAAATACCTTGTGAGTTTTTTTGAGCTTTAATGAGTAGTTACACATTTTAACCACTATTTTTTTTCATTGTGTGCTATATTTCTTCTATGATTTTCATCTTGGTTTTTCTTGATTCTTTATTTCCAATGATTGATATTTTGAATGCATTGAGCATGATTAAGGCCATCTTTGATTAAAGCTTACTTAACCCATATGGCCTACCCTTTGCATTTACCATGTTAACCCCTTTGAGCTTTATTTACCCCAATTATTTTTTATATTAGCACATTACAACCTTAAGTGAAAAACTATGATTTACCTTCAATTGTATCCTTGATTAGCTTAGGTTGAGGAGTGTGTTTCATTTAAGTGTGGGAGAATTTTGGAAAGCATTGGTAGAGAAAATGTTTATTTTTGGGTATTCATTGAAAATTTGGAAAATGGGTGCACATTCATGTATCAATTTGCTTTAACCATATGCATTTGTCATAGAAAAAAAAAAGAAGAAATAGAAAAGAAAAAAAGAAAAAAAATGAAATGAAAAAAAAATAATAAGAGGGGACAAAGGTTGCCCCAAAGAAAAGAAAAAAATGAATAAGGAATGCATATGTGGATTTGAATAGAAACCAAGGCATGAATGTGCGTGAAAAGAAGTAATGAGTGGTTAGAATGTATTTTTTGTGATTTGATTGATATAGGTTGAGTGGGATACTTAAACTAATCAAGAATTAAATTCAATTTAGTCCACCTAACCATATCTATCCTACCTTAACCCTACCCCGATTACAACCATATGAAGTCCTCATGATAATTGCATTCATTCATCACTTGTTTGTTGATTGTTAGATGAAAAGCAAATCCTTGAAAGTATGATTTAGGAGGAGACTTGAGTGATTAAACCCTACACACCAAGTAATTAGAGTGTATACACACCTAGTGAGGTTCAATTACTGAATTCTATGTTTCTATATCTCTTATCATGTATTCTTGCAAGTTGCTTCATTTTGATGAGTTGAACCAATTCTTTAGATTTTGATTCCAATGGATTATTTCCTTGCTTAGCCCTATTTGTCTATACTCTTGCTTGGGAATTTGATTATTTGTATTCACCAAATCCATAGGAAACTATAGATAGATAGATAGGTATAGATAGTATATAGTATATAGTATACTTGTATGCACATAGATAGTTGCATTTAATAAGTTGTTTACCCCTGATAATTTTCCTTGTTTAGTTTAGCATGAGCACATACTATTGTTTAAGTGTGAGGGAATTGATGAGTCCATATTTGCTGAGATATTTTGACTTGATTTGGATGGATTTCATCACATAAACCTACACTTAAGCACCAAAATAGCATACTTTTGTGATTTCTCCCTAATTTGGACTTAAATGTGAAAACATGCAATTTTGTGTTTAAATTAGTGATTTTAATTCCACTTTTATACCATTCGATACCGTGATATGTTTTGTGAGTGATTTCAGGTCATAGAGGCAATATTGGCTTGGTAGGAAGTGGAAGAAAGTATGTACAAAGGAGAACACATGAAGAAAACAAAGGAGAATCGCTCACTAACGTGTGCGTGCACACAAGCACCCGTGCATACGCACAGGAACCAATTCAGCATAGTGTGCGAACGTGCGTACAGGTCCCTACACATGGTTTCATTAATGAAACATGTGATCCGCGATTTTGGGGGCCTTTGGCCCAGTTTTGGAAGCTTGGATGCTGAATGGGAAGTCCTATATGAAGGGAATATCAACACATATGAAGGCATTAGATATTATTAGGTAGTAGTAGTAGTAGAAAGCTTCCATAGGAGTAGGAGTAGTGTAGATAGAATTCTCTCCTAGGGTTTATTAATTTCCATTGTAGCATTTTATAGCAAGCTTTGATTTTGGATTTTGCTTCTTTAATTGTAAGTACTCTTAATTAACTCTTTAATTACATCACTTTTGCTTTTATGTTCTTATGGTTCAAGTGCTTTGTTAATATTTCCAATTTTGAGTTCTTGAAGTTTTGATTGATGAATTTACTATTTTATGCTTTATTTATGTTTGCTTGAATGTTCATAGTTGATTTTGTGAATAGTTGGTTATAGTTTTCCTTTTTCCTTTTCAATTTAGCATGTTTTGGTTTTGGGCCCACCAAGTGTTTATGAAAATGTCACTTGGTAATTTTGAGTAGATTTTTATTGAAGCTAGCTTTTTATCAACTAGTTTGGTAAGTTAGCTAGGACTTATGGATTAAGGTCAATTATTGTTGCTTGACCTACTCCTCGATGTTTGGGGTTAACTAAGTAAGATTGACTCATCATAATTATCATAGTTGTAGTTATGGCAATGATAGGATTCTTTGGATTCTCATTCCTAAGTCAAGGCTCTTTTTATGTATTTAGAGTATTTTCACTAGTTTTGATCTTGTTTCCCTTTTTACTTGCATTCATACCAATTTTGATCATTCTTTAGTTCTTTTATTTGTTAAGTTCTTTTAATCGTTTGTTCTTTAATTTCAAAACCCCATATTTTCTAACAACCAAAAGCGTAACACTTCGATTGCATATTCCCAGGGAGACGACCCAAGGTTTAATTACTCTCAGTTAATTATTGTTTTGTATTGTTGAATATTTAAACTTTGATGTTGGCCGATTGTTGGGTTGGGACTATACTTGCAACGCCAATCTTATTTTGAGATAAAATTTCTAACCCGCTTTGGGCTCACATCAAGAGGCCCCCATACTCTCTAAACCCAGAACTAGGAGACGCTTTACCTTTACATATCCATAACGAAAGAAGCACAAGCTGCAGCGCTCATCCGAGAAGATAACCAATAAATACAAAGTCATGTTTACTTCATAAGTAAGGTCTTCCAAAGTGCAGAAACACGCTGCTCCAAACTCAGAAAACTTGCCTTCACACTACTCACGACATCCCGATGCCTTTGACAGTATTTCCAGGCCCACCGTGTCAAGGTTTAGACAGACCAGGCAGTTAGGCAGGGGATGTAGAAACCAGACCTCGTAGGACAGATGCTTGCCTGGTCGGTTAAATTATCACAATACCAAATCAAATTTGAGGGCAGGAACGCATTTAAGCCCCAGGCTTGCCAAACTTTATAGCCAAAAAGACCACGGGAAACGAACCCGCAAAAACCTGAAAGCTCCATGTTGACAGCTCATCGGACACCAGTTTAGGAGGAGCAAGAATAATACTAGAAAATGAGAACAAGATTACCATTGAATAATCAATTCGATACGAGTTTTTGATCTCCAAAAATCAAGACGAATATGAAGCCCTCCAAGCCGGATTGACGCTAGCCAGAGAAATCGGTTGATGAAACCATATTTGATGATATATTTTGGCTATAATTGGAAGGATTTCATCATATAAACCCATATTTATTCTCCTAAATAGCATGCTTTTGTATTATCTCCCCAAATTGAGCCTAATTGTGAAAACATGCTCTTTTGCGCTTAATTTAGTCAATTTTATTCCATTTACATTCCATTCGATACCTTGATGTTGTTTGTGAGTGATTTCAGATGTCTAAGGTGGGAATGGCTTGGTGAAGATAGAAGAAGAGCATGCAACAGGGAGAAAACATGAAGAAATTCAAGGAGAAGCACACAGCCATGTGTACGTACGCACAGAACAAGTGAAAATTCAGCAAAGTATGCGTGCGCACACATCTGTGCATACGCACAAGTCCTTGTGCGTGCCTTCTTTAAAAAGTCACATGGCTCATGTATGGAGAGGCTTTTTGGCCCATTTCTGATGGCTTTGGAGCATATATGAAGGGGGAAGCCACACCATACATTATCATACTTCATACAATAGTTTTTAGGAGTAGTTTTAGGGTAGTTAGCTTAGGTTTTCTCTCTATTTAATTAGGATTTTAATTAGGTTTTTCAATATAGCATTTTATAGTTCAATTTGGTTTTGGATTCTTGCTATCTCATTATAAGTATTTCTTTAATTTCTCTTTTATTACATTACTTTGTCTACACTTTCATATATTTTAGCTTCCTTTGTTAATATCTATATAGTTTTGCAATTTTGAGTTTTGGTTCATGAATTTGATGTTTGATGGTTGTTATATGTTTATTGAGTTGCTTTTGTTGATTTTGTTCTTTTGTGGTTCATAGCTTTCATTAATTTACCAATTTTGCCATGTTTTACGAATATGCATACTAGGTGTTTGATGAAATGCCAATATTAGTTATGGGGTAATTTCCACCCCTTGGCTTGGGAAAAATGAGTATATAGATTACTAGAGCCATAATGTCCAATATTTAGTGATAATTCTTGGGTTGTTAGTTGTTATTGTTTCCACTAACGCTAGCTTCTTACTAAGGTAATTAGTAAGTTAGCTAGGATTTGTGGATTAATAACAATTATGCTCACTTGACTTACTCTTCGATGCTAAGGGTTGACTTAGTGAGATTAATCCATTATGAGTATCATAGTTGTGGTTATGGCAAGGAAGGGATTCCATAACTCATCCCAAGTCAAGGTTTCATTTATGTTTTGAACCACCTTTCCATCAATTTTGAGCTTTACTTGTTCATATTACATACATAGTTCTTTTGTTCTTTTATTAGTTTATTAATTGCAATTTTGAATCGTTCTTTTATCTCTTTATTTGTTTGCTTCAATTATTCAAAACCCCTTTGTTCTTGCAACCAAAATTATATGCACTTATCGGCATTAGTTCCTAGGGAAGACGACCCGAGGTTTTATTACTCTCGATTTATATTAAATTGAATTTAAACTTTGATTGGGAAAGTTACTTGTCGGTTTTGACTATGCTATCAACGAAGTAATTCTTGTTATGCTAAAATTCCGAACCGTTGTAATTCTCATTTTCAAGTTTTTGGTGCCGTTGCCGGGGAGCTAGCGTCATGAGTGCTATATTTTGGTTGTTGTTAATATGTGAATAGTGTGAATAGATATCTTTTGGTTGTTGTTTGCTTTTGTTGGTAATTAGGATTTTGTTTATTTTGTTAATTGATGTCTTTATCTTTTATTTTCAATTTTCTCTATGAGTTATCACTCTCTTGGTTTGGAGTTTGGTTGTGATCATTTTGCAGGGATTGATAACTTTAATTTTGGATTGCATCATGGGATTGAAGCACCAATTTTGGGAGGAGCAACCTCCTCTATACTACAATAAAGTAACCCTTCACCAATATACATACACAACCACATCCGTACATACCACCTCAAGATACTCATCGACATGAACTACCTCCCACACTTACGACCTTCCTCCCAAACAATGAACCTCATTTTTCACCACAATGTGAAGCTTTCCCACCCTTGGCCCAAGAACCACAAGGCCTTCAAGCCTTTCTCCAAGAGCAAGAAGGATTCCGAAGGACGCAAGGGCAATTCATGGCAACCATAGCTGAAGCGGTAAACCACTTGGTCCTCCTACGCTCATCCAATCAAGACACTTCTTTTGAAGAATGTGAAGGATCAACTAAAGAATGGAGTGAAGAGGAGAACGTAGAGCCTCAAAGGAAAGAAGAAGGGTTAGAGCTTGAAGTGCAACAAGAGGAAGAAAGTGAAGTATTTGAACCAGAGGGGAGAAGGGGAGAATTGAGGGAGATTGATCAAGATGAGGATTCCATCATTGATGATTTTTTTTCCTCCTTGGTCAAGCCTCTCAATGATCCTAATGAGCCTCTTTCCATTGAGATTGAATGGGTGGCAATTTCACCTATGAGCTTCATTGGCCCCCATCAATATGCTACCTTGGAGACGGACTACCAACTCAAGGTCCTTCTTGGGATGATTGAAGAAAGCGGATGTTTGACGGTTTAGAATTCAGAATAAATTTCCCTTACAAGTATAGTTTCTAAACCAAGTAATTAGCCTTTCTTACAAACGTTTTGGTTGTCACAAGTAACAAACCCCTTTGAAATTGATAACCGAAGTATTTAACCTCGGGTCGTCTTCTCAAGGAACTGCAGGGAGGTGTTCTTATTATTGGTTATGAGTTTTGTAAATTGGGGATTTTTGAAATGAGAAGCAGTAATTTAAATGACAAGAAAAATAAATAAATAACTATAAAATAAACTCTTGGCAAGGTATGAAAATTCGGAAGTCCTATCCTAGTTATTCTTATGAGAATTGAAGTTAATCCCACTTAGTTAACCTTTACTAAAGCAAGAAAAAGTCAAGTGAACTAATTAGTTAGATCCCCAAGTCCTAGCCAACTCCTAAGGAAAGACTAGAGTTAGTGGGATTCCAGTCAATTAGCAGACATAACAATCAATCACGATAAGGTTGATAACTCAAGAGCCTCCAGTTAATCAATTAAAGCCAAGAATATAAAAAGCTAAATAAGAATCATAAATCTGAAATACCTCAATTGCATTAATAAGAGAAAATCAATCTAAACATAGAGGATTTAGAAGCCAATTTGGCAACATAAGTAATTAAAGAAAAGCATTAAAGTATCTGAAAGTAAGAGAGAAATATAAAGTAAAAGGAATATTGAACCTGATGAAGAGTTGAAATCCTGAATTCTTTAAGAGGAATCCTAATCCTAAAACCTAAGAGAGAGAAGAGAACCTCTCCCTCTAAAAACTACATCTAAATTATGAAAAGTGAATAATCGGAAGCATGTTGATGAATGGATGCATTCCCCCACTTTATAGCCTCTAATCTGTGTTTTCTGGGATGAAAACTGGGTCAAAAATAGCCCAGAAATCGCGCCCAGCATATTCTGGTACGTACAGGTCGCGGGAAAGTGACGCGGAAGCGTCGTCCATGCGTTTGCGTGGATTGCGTTTCTGCCAGGTGACGCGTCCGCGTGATCCACGAGTTCGCGTTGCCTGGCTTCGAGGCAGATATGGCAAATTATATATCGTTGCGAAACTCCGAACGTTAGCTTTTCAACGCAACTGAAACCATCTCATTTGGACCTTTGTAGCTCAAGTTATGACCATTTGAGTGCGAAGAGGTCAGGCTGAACAGCTTAGCAATTTCTTCAACTTCTTGTATTCCTTCCACTTTTGCATGCTTTCTTTCCATCCTCTGAGCCATTCCTATCCTGTAATCTCTGAAATCACTTAACACACATATCACAGCATCGAATGATAATAAGAGAGGATTAAAGTTAGTAATTTAAAGGCCAAAGAAGCATGTTTTCAATCATAGCACAAAATCAGGAAGGAATTGTAAAATCATGCAATTAGTATGAATAAGTGTGCAAAGACTTGATAAAAACCACTCAATTAAGGACAAGATAAACCATAAAATAGTGGTTTATCAACCTCCCCACACTTAAACATTAGCATGTCCTCATGCTAAACTCAAGAGAAGCTATAAGAGAGTGAAGAGGAATGATAGAATGTGTGAAATGCAACCTATCTATATGAATGCAACTACATGCAAAATGTTTCTACCTACTTGGTTAAAAGCAAACAAGTTATCCAAGACAAACATAAATCAGATTTCACTAATTCAAATTATACAATAAAAGACAAGTAAACTTGTAAGAAGATAGCTCATGAAAGCAGGGAACATAGAATGAAGCATTGAACCCTTACTGGTAGTGTATATGCATTCTAACTCTCAAGTGTCTAGGGTTAATCACTCTACTCTTCTCTAGTCATGCTTTCTAAACTTTGTTCTTCATCTAACCAATCAACAAAAATTTAATGTACCAATGCAAACATCATGAGGTCTTTTCAAGGTTGTAATGGGGCTAAGGTAAGGGTGAGGGTATATAAATATGGCTAAGTGAGCTATAAATTGAATCTTTAATTAACCTAAACTTTCACCTAACATACATATACTCTATATAATTCTAATTCATGCCTAGCTACCCAAAATTTCCACTTTTGCATCACATACTCGTGTATCAACTTTTCTTTTTAATTTATCACATGTGCATTGATCTTTCATTATTAAACTTAGCATTGGGGTAATTTTGTCCCCTTATTTATTTACTTATTTATTGAATATTTTTTTGGATTTTTCTTTTTTTTTTTGAACATGAAAATAAACATAGCTTATCAATGCACATGGATTTTAAATTTTTTTATAGTTTTACATGAGTAGGTACACAAATTTCCATTATTTTATCATGGTAGAAACATAACACATTCCCTTATTAATCCATGTTCCCACAGTTTCCGCATAATTAATTATTACACAATCCCTATCTTAAGCTAACCAAAGATTCAATTGGGATATTTAATTATTTTTCTGCTTAAGGCTAGTGATGTGGTAAAATATAGAATAAATGGGGTTTACAAGGCTCAAAGTGGCTGACAAGGATGATTTAAAGGATACGCTTATTTGGGATAAGTGAGCTAAACAAGTAATGGCCTCAATCATATGCAAGCATGTAAATACACTAAATATTGGACATATAGAATGGAACAAAGCAAAGATTGCAATTATAGAGAAGAAAACACACAAGAATAAAAATTTATGGTTAAATAATGTAACCATATAAATAAGCTCAAAATCTCACAGGTTGTGTGTCCTTAGCTTTTTAAACTATATTCCAAATACAACTTCAAACAAGTTTTAATAGAAAAGTTTTTAATTTAAATTAGTGAAATACTATAAAAATTTCTTGAAAAAGAAAATATTACTTCAACCAAGTGGTAACTAAATGCATAAAATCAAACAAACATGCAATTAAATATGCAAATTCAGCAATTAACAAAGAAAATAAAATATTGGTGTTGAGAAGAAAATAACTAACCCATGGATATCGGTATCGACCTCCCCACACTTAAAGATTGCACCGTCCTCGGTGCATGCTAAGATGTGCAAGTGGACGGGTTGCTTCAACTGACGCTTTTCTCATCAAGGAATGTGCGTAGGAACTTGTTTGTCTCTCCCATATAAACGTCTTCCGGTTCTCTTCCTGGTGGCCATCCTGAAAGAAAAAGGGAAGAAGAGTAACCCAAAACAAAGATAAAAAACAAATAAAACATGGGTTGGTTAATGCCAAATAATGAGGGTCTCAATTACATGGTAGCTACAACATGCAAGTGAGAAAATAATAGAAGCACATGGCATACCAGTGGTGCAAAATTTTGCAACAATGAGGGAGAGTGTGGGTAAGGAGAGGTAATGTAAATTCATGTCAATGCAAAATTAATACAGGTATAAAAGATTGGCATTGATTTAAATAATATTACCTAACCAGAATAAGACAAGTCTCTAAGTACCTAAAATAATTTAAGAGAAGATGCAACAGTGAAATAAGAAAATTCAACACCAAAGGAAAAATAATGAATTTAGAAAAGAAAATAAAAATATGCACAAAATTAAAATGTAATGAATGAAAGTATGCAAATAAATTAAATAAAATAGAATGGAGGTGAAAAAGGATGAGAAGTTAAAAAGATGAAGAAGAAGAAAGTAAAAAGGAAGAAGAAGAAATAAGAAGGGAAAAGAAAAAAATTAGGATTAGGGAAGAAAAGACAAGATTTTTGGCACTGATCTGGATAAGCTGTGCGTCGCATAAGACGTGGACGCGTGAGTGACGCGTTCGCGCGGATAGCGCTTCTGTGAAGTGACGCCGACTCGTGGGTCACGCGTTCGCGTAGAGTGATTTGTGCCATTAGCACGAGGGCAGCCTCGCGGTCGCGCAACTCTCTGTTTTAAATGCATTGTGCAAAAAATCTGGGTGACGCGGTAGCGTGGTAGACGCGATCGCGTGACTGGCCATACTTTGAAAAATGACGCGGACGCGTGGGACACGCGTTCGCGTGGTGGGGCTTGTGATTCTAGCACGGTTCCAGCCCCACGCCATCATAACTCTCTGCCATACACCCCTTTTACGTCGATTTGTTGGAGCACGCATTCGCGTGGGTGACGCGGACGCGTGGGAGGCTATTTTTCCAAATGACGCGGACGCGTGGGTCAATTTGTGCCACAGGCACGCCTCCAGCCATGCCCTCACGTGACTCTCTGTCCAATTCTCTTTTCTTCAAAACGCACTGTTGACGCGGACGCGTCAGCGACGCTGCCGCGTCGCGTGCGTGCTTTTTTTTTTTTTTGTAATATGCAGAATGCAAAATGATATGGATTTTATGAGTAATTCTAGGTTCAATGAAATAAAATAAAATAAACTCAAAAACAAAATAAAATTAAAATTGAAAAAAGAACGATCATACCATGGTGGGTTGTCTCCCACCTAGCACTTTTAGTTAAAGTCCTTAAGTTGGACATTTGGTGAGTTCCTTGTCATGGTGGCTTGTGCTTGTATTGATCCTTGAATCCCCACTAATGTTTGGAATGCCAACAGCCTCCGGGGTCCCAAACTAGGCATGTAAAGCTTCTGAGCAGCTTCAAACAGATTCTCAGGCTCTCGGGGTGACGAATGTCAGAATAGATTCCAGGATCCCAAACTGTGCTTTTAAATCCGCCTTTGTCTTGATCTATATTCTTCCATCCGGGCGGTTTAGAAATTGTATTCTCACCAAGATGACCAAACGTCTTCCGAGACCCATTCAATTGAACTTGGTACCAATCCGTGCACTTCGAATTGAAGCGTGGAACCTTATTGAATCTTGCACACCAGCTCTGAGTACGAGCCATTTCCCTCTTGCTCTTAAAGCCGCAGAGAGCTCTAAGCTGGCCATCTGTTTCAAGCAAACCATATTTCAAGTGGAAAAGTAAAGATAAAGGTTAAGGATTGTACCCACTTGAAGCTTGTATTAGGTGGTAATAGCCTTGGGATAGGTGTTTCCAGTGGTTCTGTAAGCTCTACTCCCTTGTATTCTCCTGTGAATTCCTCTACTTCCTTACAAAATCCTTCAACTACAACTGCGTCTTGATCAAAGTCTTCTATGTCTTCCTCGTCACTCAAGTCATAAGTTGGAGGTTGAGAGAAATCTACCTCGACATCATCTTCGTACTCACTTGGATAAGGTTCTTCAGGTTCAAAGAGTTCAGTTGCGGATGTAAGTTCGTGACTAAGAAAGCTTGAGTCATGGTCATCACTACCTATGGAATCAATTTCTTGGTCTGTCCCGTCCAATTTTTCACAAGGTATATGCATTGGAGGTTGTGCACTATCCTCCTCGGCATCAAATTCGAATGTCTCGGCGAAATTCTTTACAGTTCTTGATTCCCATGGAGGTTCAGCATCTCCTAAATCTTCAACCACTTCTTTCTCTTCAACTATCATGGCTTCCTCCACTTGTTCCAATATAAAGCCATGCTTCTCATTGTCCACCGAAGTTTCTAGTGTCTCCTTCATACTACGCTCTTCTGTAGATTCTCCACATGTAGCCATGGGAGTACTTTGAGTGCTCAGATGTTGGAAAGCTATTATATTTACTACCTCAGTCAAGGCGGTAGTGAGTTTCAGTACGCCCCTTTGCATCCTCGCTTGCCCTTGAAGAAGAACACGAAGTTTGTCATTCACTGGAGGTTGGGGTGGGTATGAGGGTTCATTGGTTGGGAGAGAGGGTTCATAATAAGAATGTGGTGGTTCTTGGGAGTAATTGGATTAGAATTGTGGTGGATAAGGGTCATACGGTGGTGAATGATGAAAAGGAACTTGTGAGTGTGGTGGTTCAAAGCTACGTTTAGAGGATGGTCTATAAGCACAGGGTGGAGCTTGTTGGTAATTACAAGGGGGTCCGCCATATCTATCAACTTGGTATGCATTGTAGAGTGGTCCTTGCCCGTTAAAGGGTTGATCAGGTCCTCTTGGCTCCATCCATCTTTGATTGATTAGACCTTGATGCATATTCCTGTTATAGCTTCCACTCCTTTCAACAGATTTAGAACCAAACTCAAAGCGAGAGGGGTGAGAATTCATAGTAGCTAATAGAAATAAAAGGAAAAAAAAACAAATAAACAAGTAAAAGAAAAATATTTACAATAACAAATAATAAGACACACATTTGCGATTCCCCGGCAATGGCGCCATTTTGAAGAAAGTGGATGTTTGACGATTTAGAATTCAGAATAAATTTCCGTTGCAAGTATAGTTTCTAAACCAAGCAATCATCCTTTCTTACAAACGTTTTTGGTTGTCACAACTAACAAACCCCTTTGAAATTGATAACCGAAGTATTTAACCTCGGGTCGTCTTCTCAAAGAACTACAGGGAGGTGTTCTTATTATTGGTTATGAGTTTTGTAAATTGGGGATTTTTGAAATGAAAAGCAAGTAATTTAAATGACAAGAAAAATAAATAAATAACTATAAAATAAACTCTTGGCAAGGTATGAAAATTCGGAAGTCCTATCCTAGTTATTCTTATAAGAATTGAAGTTAATCCCACTTAGTTAACCTTTACTAAAGTAAGAGAAAGTCAAGCGAACTAATTAGTTAGATCCCCAAGTCCTACCCAACTCCTAAGGAAAGCCTAGAGTTAGTGGGATTCCAGTCAATTAGCAGACATAACAATCAATCACGATAAGGTTGATAACTCAAGAGCCTCCAATTAATCAATTAAAGCCAAGAATATAAAAAGCTAAATAAGAATCATAAATCTAAAATACCTCAATTGCATTAATAAAAGAAAATCAATCTAAACATAGAGAGTTCATAAGCCAATTTGGCAACATAAGTAATTAAAGAAAAGAATTAAAGTATCTGAAAGTAAGAGAGAAAAATAAAGTAAAAGGAATATTGAACCTGATGAAGAGTTGAAATCCTAAATTCTTTAAGAGGAATCCTAATCCTAAAACCTAAGAGAGAGGAGAGAACCTCTCCCTCTAAATACTACATCTAAATTATGAAAAGTGAATAATCGGAAGCATGTTGATGAATGGATGCATTCTCCCACTTTATAACCTCTAATCTGTGTTTTCTGGGCTGAAAACTGGGTCAAAAACAGCCCAAAAATCACCCCCAACGTATTCTGGTACGTACAAGTCGCGGGAAAGTGACATGGAAGCGTCGTCCACGCGTTTGCGTGGATTGCGTTTCTGCCAGGTCACGCGTCCGCGTGATCCACGAGTTCGTGTCACCTGGCTTTCGGGCAGCTATGGCAAATTATATATCGTTGCAAAGCCCCGGACGTTAGCTTTTTAGCACAACTGGAACCATCTCATTTGGACCTCTGTAGCTCGAGTTATGATTGTTTGAGTGCGAAGAGGTCAGGCTGGACAGCTTAGCAATTTCTTCAACTTCTTGTATTCCTTCCACTTTTGCATGCTTTCTTTCCATCCTCTGAGCCATTCCTACCCTGTAATCTCTAAAATCACTTAACACACATATCACGGCATCGAATGATAATAAGAGAGGATTAAAGTTAGTAATTTAAAGGCCAAAGAAGCATGTTTTCAATCATAGCACAAAATCAGGAAGGAATTGTAAAATCATGCAATTAGTATGAATAAGTGTGCAAAGACTTGATAAAAACCACTCAATTAAAGACAAGATAAACCATAAAATAGTGGTTTATCAACCTCCCCACACTTAAACATTAGCATGTCCTCATGCTAAACTCAAGAGAAGCTATAAGAGAGTGAAGAGGAATGATAGAATGTGTGAAATGCAACCTATCTATATGAATGCAACTACATGCAAAATGTTTCTACCTACTTGGTTAAAAGCAAACAAGTTATCCAAGACAAACATAAATCATATTTCACTAATTCAAATTATACAATAAAAGACAAGTAAACTTGTAAGAAGATAGCTCATGAAAGCAGGGAACATAGAATGAAGCATTGAACCCTTACTGGTAGTGTATATGCATTCTAACTCTCAAGTGTCTAGGGTTAATCACTCTACTCTTCTCTAGTCATGCTTTCTAAACTTTGTTCTTCATCTAACCAATCAACAAAAATTTAATGTACCAATGCAAACATCATGAGGTCTTTTCAAGGTTGTAATGGGGCTAAGGTAAGGGTGAGGGTATATAAATATAGCTAAGTGAGCTATAAATTGAATCTTTAATTAACCTAAACTTTCACCTAACATACATATACTCTATATAATTCTAATTCATGCCTAGCTACCCAAAATTTCCACTTTTGCATCACATACTCATGTATCAACTTTTCTTTTTAATTTATCACATGTGCATTGATCTTTCATTATTAAACTTAGCATTGGGGTAATTTTGTCCCCTTATTTATTTACTTATTTATTGAATATTTTTTTGGATTTTTCTTTTTTTTTGGACATGAAAATAAACATAGCTTATCAATGCACATGGATTTTAAATTTTTTTATAGTTTCACATGTATAGGTACACAAATTTCCATTATTTTATCATGGTAGAAACATAACACATTCCCTTATTAATCCATGTTCCCACAGTTTCCGCATAATTAATTGTTACACAATCCCTATCTTAAGCTAACCAAAGATTCAATTGGGATATTTAATTATTTTTCTGCTTAAGGCTAGTGATGTGGTAAAATATAGAATAAATGGGGTTTACAAGGCTCAAAGTGGCTGACAAGGATGATTTAAAGGATACGCTTATTTGGGATAAGTGAGCTAAACAAGTAATGGCCTCAATCATATGCAAGCATGTAAATACACTAAATATTGGACATATAGAATGGAACAAAGCAAAGATTGCAATTATAGAGAAGAAAACACACAAGAATAAAAATTTATGGTTAAATAATGTAACCATATAAATAAGCTCAAAATCTCACAGGTTGTGTGTCCTTAGCTTTTTAAACTATATTCCAAATACAACTTCAAACAAGTTTTAATAGAAAAGTTTTTAATTTAAATTAGTGAAATACTATAAAAATTTCTTGAAAAAGAAAATATTACTTCAACCAAGTGGTAACTAAATGCATAAAATCAAACAAACATGCAATTAAATATGCAAATTCAGCAATTAACAAAGAAAATAAAATATTGGTGTTGAGAAGAAAATAACTAACCCATGGATATCGGTATCGACCTCCCCACACTTAAAGATTGCACCGTCCTCGGTGCATGCTAAGATGTGCAAGTGGACGGGTTGCTTCAACTGACGCTTTTCTCATCAAGGAATGTGCGTAGGAACTTGTTTGTCTCTCCCATATAAACGTCTTCCGGTTCTCTTCCTGGTGGCCATCCTGAAAGAAAAAGGGAAGAAGAGTAACCCAAAACAAAGATAAAAAACAAATAAAACATGGGTTGGTTAATGCCAAATAATGAGGGTCTCAATTACATGGTAGCTACAACATGCAAGTGAGAAAATAATAGAAGCACATGGCATACCAGTGGTGCAAAATTTTGCAACAATGAGGGAGAGTGTGGGTAAGGAGAGGTAATGTAAATTCATGTCAATGCAAAATTAATACAGGTATAAAAGATTAGCATTGATTTAAATAATATTACCTAACCAGAATAAAACAAGTCTCTAAGTACCTAAAATAATTTAAGAGAAGATGCAACAGTGAAATAAGAAAATTCAACACCAAAGGAAAAATAATGAATTTAGAAAAGAAAATAAAAATATGCACAAAATTAAAATGTAATGAATGAAAGTATGCAAATAAATTAAATAAAATAGAATGGAGGTGAAAAAGGATGAGAAGTTAAAAAGATGAAGAAGAAGAAAGTAAGAAAGGAAGAAGAAGAAATAAGAAGGGAAAAGAAAAAAAATTAGGATTAGGGAAGAAAAGACAAGATTTTTGGCACTGATCTGGATAAGCTGTGCGCCGCATGAGACGTGGACGCGTGAGTGACGCGTTCGCGCGGATAGCGCTTCTGTGAATTGACGCCGACGCGTGGGTCACGCGTTCGCGTAGAGTGATTTGTGCCATTAGCGCGAGGGCAGCCTCGCGGTCGCGCAACTCTCTGTTTTAAATGCATTGTGCAAAAAATCTGGGTGACGCGGTAGCGTGGATGACGCGATCGCGTGAGTGTCCATACTTTGAAAAATGACGCGTTTGCTTGGGGCACGCGTTTGCGTGGTGGGGCTTGTGATTCTAGCGCGGTTCCAGCCCCACGCCATCATAACTCTCTGCCATACACCCCTTTTACGTCGATTTGTTGGAGCACACGTTCGCGTGGGTGACGCGGACGCGTGGGAGGCTATTTTTCCAAATGACGCGGACGCGTGGGTCAATTTGTGCCACAGACACGCCTCCAGCCACGCTCTCGCGTGACTCTCTGTCCAATTCTCTTTTCTTCAAAATGCACTGTTGACGCGGACGCGTCAGCGACGCTGCCGCGTTGCGTGCGTGCTTTTTTTTTTGTAATATGCAGAATGCAAAATGATATGGATGTTATGAGTAATTCCAGGTTCAATGAAATAAAATAAAATAAACTCAAAAACAAAATAAAATTAAAATTGAAAAAGGAACGATCATACCATGGTGGGTTGTCTCCCACCTAGCACTTTTAGTTAAAGTCCTTAAGTTGGACATTTGGTGAGTTCCTTGTCATGGTGGCTTGTGCTTGTATTGATCCTTGAATCCCCACTAATGTTTGGAATGCCAACAGCCTCCGGGGTCCCAAACTAGGCATGTAAAGCTTCTGAGCAGCTTCAAACAGAATCTCAGGCTCCCGGGGTGACGAATGTCAGAATAGATTCCAGGATCCCAAACTTTGCTTTTAAATCTGCCTTTGTCTTGATCTATATTCTTTCATCTGGGCGGTTTAGAAATTGTATTCTCACCAAGATGACCAAACGTCTTCCGAGACCCATTCAATTGAACTTGGTACCAATCCGTGCACTTCGAATTGAAGCGTGGAACCTTATTGAATCTTGCACACCAGCTCTGAGTACGAGCCATTTCCCTCTTGCTCTTAAAGCCGCAGAGAGCTCTAAGTTGGCCATCTGTTTCAAGCAAACCATATTTCAAGTGAAAAAGTAAAGATAAAGGTTAAGGATTGTACCCACTTGAAGCTTGTATTAGGTGGTAATAGCCTTGGGATAGGTGTTTCCAGTGGTTCTGTAAGCTCTACTCCCTTGTATTCTCCTGTGAATTCCTCCATTTCCTTGAAAAATCCTACAACTACAACTGCATCTTGATCAAAGTCTTCTATATCTTCCTCGTCACTCAAGTCATAAGTTGGAGGTTGAGAGAAATCTACCTCGACATCATCTTTGTACTCACTTGGATAAGGTTCTTCAGGTTCAAAGAGTTTAGTTGCGGATGTAAGTTCGTGACTAGGAGAGCTTGAGTCATGGTCATCACTGCCTATGGAATCAATTTCTTGGTCTGTCCCGTCCAAATTTTCACAAGGTATATGCATTGGAGGTTGTGCACTATCCTCCTCGGCATCAAATTCGAATGTCTCGGCAGAATTCTTTACAGTTCTTGATTCCCATGGAGGTTCAGCATCTCCTAAATCTTCAACCACTTCTTTCTCTTCAACTATCATGGCTTCCTCCACTTGTTCCAATATAAAGCCATGCTTCTCATTGTCCACCGAAGTTTCTAGTGTCTCCTTCATGCTACGCTCTTCTGTAGATTCTCCACATGTAGCCATGGGAGTACTTTGAGTGCTCAGATGTCGGGAAGCTATTATATTTACTACCTCAGTCAAGGCAGTAGTGAGTTCCAGTACGCCCCTTTGCATCCTCGCTTGCCCTTGAAGAAGAACACGAAGTTTGTCATTCACTGGAGGTTGGGGTGGGTATGAGGGTTCATTGGTTGGGAGAGAGGGTTCATAATAAGAATGTGGTGGTTCTTGGGAGTAATTGGATTAGAATTGTGGTGGATAAGGGTCATACGGTGGTGAATGGTGAAAAGAAACTTGTGAGTGTGGTGGTTCAAAGCTACGTTGAGAGGATGGTCTATAAGCACAGGGTGGAGCTTGTTGGTAATTACAAGGGGGTCCGCCATATCTATCAACTTGGTATGCATTGTAGAGTGGTCCTTGCCCGTGATATCTTGGGGGATGTTGTTGCCTAAAGGGTTGATCAGGTCCTCTTGGCTCCATCCATCTTTGATTGCTTAGACCTTGATGCATATTCCTGTTATAGCTTCCACTCCTTTCAACAGATTTAGATTCAAACTCAAAGCGAGAGGGGTGAGAATTCATAGTAGCTAATAGAAATAAAAGAAAAAAAAACAAATAAACAAGTAAAAGAAAAATATTTACAATAACCAATAATAAGGCACACATTTGCGATTCCCCGACAATGGCGCCATTTTGAAGAAAGTGGATGTTTGACGGTTTAGAATTCAGAATAAATTTCCGTTGCAAGTATAGTTTCTAAACCAAGCAATCATCCTTTCTTACAAACGTTTTGGTTGTCACAAGTAACAAACCCCTTTGAAATTGATAACCGAAGTATTTAACCTCGGGTCGTCTTCTCAAGGAACTACAGGGAGGTGTTCTTATTATTGGTTATGAGTTTTGTAAATTAGGGATTTTTGAAATGAGAAGCAAGTAATTTAAATGACAAGAAAAATAAATAAATAACTATAAAATAAACTCTTGGCAAGGTATGAAAATTTGGAAGTCCTATCCTAGTTATTCTTATAAGAATTGAAATTAATCCCACTTAGTTAACCTTTACTAAAGCAAGGGAAAGTCAAGTGAACTAATTAGTTAGATCCCCAAGTCCTAGCCAACTCCTAAGGAAAGACTAGAGTTAGTGGGATTCCAGTCAATTAGCAGACATAACAATCAATCACGATAAGGTTGATAACTCAAGAGCCTCCAGTTAATCAATTAAAGCCAAGAATATAAAAAGCTAAATAAGAATCATAAATCTAAAATACCTCAATTGCATTAATAAGAGAAAATAAATCTAAACATAGATAGTTCATAAGCCAATTTGGCAACATAAGTAATTAAAGAAAAGAATTAAAGTATCTGAAAGTAAGAGAGAAAAATAAAGTAAAAGGAATATTGAACCTGATGAAGAGTTGAAATCCTAAATTCTTTAAGAGGAATCCTAATCCTAAAACCTAAGAGAGAGGAGAGAACCTCTCCCTCTAAAAACTACATCTAAATTATGAAAAGTGAATAATCGGAAGCATGTTGATGAATAGATGCATTCTCCCACTTTATAACCTCTAATCTGTATTTTCTGGGCTGAAAACTGGGTCAAAAACAGCCCAAAAATCACCCCCAGCGTATTCTGGTACGTACAGGTCGCGGGAAAGTGACACGGAAGCGTCCTCCACGCGTTTGCGTGGATTGCGTTTCTGCCAGGTCACGCGTCCGCGTGATCCACGAGTTCGTGTCACCTGGCTTTCGGGAAGCTATGGAGAATTATATATTGTTGTGAAGCCCCAGACGTTAGCTTTCCAACACAACTGGAACCATCTCATTTGGACCTCTGTAGCTCAAGTTATGACCGTTTGAGTGCGAAGAGGTCAGGCTGGACAGCTTAGCAATTTCTTCAACTTCTTGTATTCCTTCCACTTTTGCATGCTTTCTTTCCATCCTCTGAGCCATTCCTGCCCTGTAATGTCTGAAATCACTTAACACACATATCACGGCATTGAATGATAATAAGAGAGGATTAAAGTTAGTAATTTAAAGGCCAAAGAAGCATGTTTTCAATCATAGCACAAAATATGGAAGGAATTGTAAGACCATGCAATTAGTATGAATAAGTGTGCAAAGACTTGATAAAAACCACTCAATTAAGCACAAGATAAACCATAAAATAGTGGTTTATCAATGATACATGGAGGAGAAAGGAGTGTGGGTTGCCAAAGGAGTCCAAAGCCCTTCAAGAAACCAAATTCAAGCTTTGGGATTCACGCATGGTGTGAAGCACAATTGGGTGATTTCCGGAGAATGTTGGGTTGCTACAAGGGTCATGTGAGAGCTTGTCCATCCGGCTTGAAGCATAGAGAGCAACAAGAAAGCGAACGGAAAACTAGAATACGGGATCCCAGAGGAGCCAAAAAGTGCAAGCTTGGATGGAGATTCAAGGAGGAGTGAAAACACAAGCCACCCTAACAAGAGTCTCCTCAAAAAGTCCAACTTAGGACTATAAACCAAAGTCCTAGGTGGAAGACACCACACCATGGTAACATTTTTCCTACCCTTTCCTTATTTATAGTCTTGTTTTATTGCATGTTTGTTATATTGGTTAGCTTAGAATTAGTTTGATTTTGAGTTTAGTAGGTTAATTTGTGTATGGATCATGATTTTGTGAAGTTTTGAATGTGGTGGAGTTGAACTTTTGATGAGCTAAGGTAGAGTGCCCTAGAATTTGAAGAAAAAGTTTTGAAAAAACAGGGCACTGTGTTGCGCACACCGTTGTGCGCGCACACAATCTGTATATTTTGCGTGCTGTGCGTGCGCACCCTGCTATGCGCACGCACACTAGCTTGCGCGCCCTCTGTTTGGAGCGCTCGCACACCTTGTGTGTGGGCGTTCCCCTATTTTCCTGTGACTTGTGCGTACGCACCCTCCTGTGCGTACGCACGCAACCCCTGTTTCGCACTCTCTGTGCACCCACACAGATCTGTGCGAACGCACACCAGCCTACACTCCCTCTGGTGGGAGCACTGGCACAATTTGTGCGCATGAACCCCTACCCATTTCTGCTCCTGTGCATGCGCACGCACACATGATCCTTCTCTAAAAAAAAAGAGTGTTCTGTGCATGTGCACAACCTAGTGCACGCGCACATTTCTTAATCCCCTCTCTGTTTGGAGCACTCGCACACCTGGTACGAGCGCACACCTTCCACTTTTCACTTTGTATTCCTTATGCACACAAGTTCTATTTTGGGCGAAATTTTTATTGCATTTTTCTTTGAACCTAACACACTTCCACCCCTCCACCCCTCTCTTCTCCCCCTTTTACCCTATTTTCTACTTATTCTTGTTAGTTTTGGTTGCATTTCCTTTTCATTTTAGTAATTATATTAGTTTACTTTAGTTGTTTCTGATTAAATAAGTTGCAAGTGTTTGCTTGATGTTGATTGGTTTGCTTCTTGATTGAATTTTACCAATGCACTTATACTTTGCATTAAATTACTAGCACTAATTGGATTTGCACATTTACATTTTGTTTCATATTAGGTGAAATCTTTATAAGTGCAGATTGAATTAAGTGAATTGAGTTGAAATTACTTGTTCATCATAATTTTCATATTAAATTCATTACATAACCGGTACTTGTTTCTTGTTAATGCTTTGCATTTGTTTGAGTGACTCAACTTGATTCTTATCAAGCTTGTCACTTTTTGTAAGAAGTATCTTACCATGTGACTTTTTCTTTATGTTTCATGATGAATAAGAAATTTTCTGTTCGTTATTAGATTGGTTATTGTTCATTGTGCTTCTATATCAATTTGCACTTTCACTTGCACAATTTCAATATCCAATACCTCATATACTCAATTCACTTTTGTGGTTACCTAGGGTTGCTTGTGCCTTAAATTTTGCTTATTCTTTATTTGCAACCTAGGCTCCTTAATTGAGGAACACATGCTATTTCTTTTGAATATGTGGTTGCCATTTTTACCCCGCCAATGTGTGTGTTCTAAATCGTGCGCACAATTAAAATACACACATTGCCTTTTATCATACCACACACAGCTTACTTTTTCTCAATTCCTCTTATTTGTTTTATACAGTAGCCTGAGCCCCAGTGCCCACCAGCTGAAGGTGGAGCCATACATTTCTTCACTCCCGAATTGCGTGCATGCATGGAGGACCGTGCAACGTTTAAGTGTGGAAAAAGATCCGCAATTTTTAGGGCGTAAATTCTCTCTTCCTAAGAACTTTGCACTATTTTCTTAGGTTTGATAGTTATTTTTTTTGTGAATATTTGTTTATTATTTCATTGCATTACATTTTGCTTAGCTTTCATATACATATACATCTTACCTTTCTTATAGTTTATTGTAGTAAATATCTGCATTTGCATGATTTCATGGTATAGAAAATAAGTTTGGTAAAACAATAAGAAATTTTCATGAGATCTTTCTTAGGGCGTGCCATTGATTGAATTGAAAAATGGTTTTTTAACTTGCTTGAAGTATCCTTTTCATAGAACATAGAAAAAGAGCTAGAACAACATACCTTGTGAGATTTGAGCTCTTAGCTTGTTCTTGTTTAATTATACTCCTTTTTTATTGTGAACTTAGATTTGCATGAATCTCTATGTCCTGTATTTGTTGTTTGAATGTATTTAGTATAATTGAGGCCATTTTTTATGTTAAACTCACTAACCCATATGGCTAACCCTTACATCTACCTTTGTAAACCACTTTTTGAGCCTTTTAATTCCCCTTTTGTTCTAATTTTAAGCACATCATTCACCTTAAGTGAAAGACCATTAATATCCGTGAATTATATCTTTGATTAGTTTGGATTGAGTGTGTGTGTTAATAATCAAGTGTGGAAGGAATTTGTGGGAATACATTGGTAGTTAGCTTACTTTGGGTGTTCATTGGAAAATTTTGAAAAAATGGGTAGTCACTCATGCATTCATTACTTAAAACATATGCACCTCTTTTCTATGATAAAAGAAAAATTTTGGTGTACATACTTTGTATATAAAAAAAAGAAAAAGAAAAAAAAAAGAGAAAGAAAAGGAATGAATTAAAATAAGAATGTAAATAAAGGATTCATATGAGGTTGAATTAGAAAGAAAAATGCATGAGTGATTGAGAAAAAGGGAAATGAATGGGTAGTAGGATGTTTTGTTATGTGTACATAGGATGGTATAGGATTAGGTGGACACATTCACTAAGTCCACTTAACCATATTTATCCTACCTTGACCCTAGCCCCATTACAACCCTCCAAAGAGCTCATGATATTTGTTTTCATGCATCAAATATTAGTTGATTGTTAGATGACTTGAAAATCTTTGAAAAACATAATAAAAGGAGAATTGAGTAATTAAACCCTAAACACTGAGCGAATAGAGTAATACACATCCAGTGAGGGGTTCGATCGCTCAATTCTATGTTCTTGTCCCTTATATTGTATCTTCTTGCAAGTTGTTTGGTTGTTAGTTTGAAAATCTCAATTCAATTCTTTGGACATTGATCATATTGCTATATTTTCTTTGCCTTGGCCCTAAGGTTTATTTTGGATTGATTGGAATTCTCTTGTTTGTTTTTGCCAAACTCCATAGGAACCATAGTATAGATATAGATAGATAGCATTTTGCATAGTTGCATGCATATAAGTATTTTCATTGAATAAGTTGCTTGCCCTTTTACCCTTCTCCTTTGATTATGATTAGCATGAGGACATACTATTGTTTAAGTGCGGGAGAATTTATGAATCCATATTTGATGATATATTTTGGCTATAATTGGAAGGATTTCATCATATAAACCCACATTTATTCACCTAAATAGCATGCTTTTGTATTCTCTCTCCAAATTGAGCCTAATTGTGAAAACATGCTCTTTTGCGCTTAATTTAGTCAATTTTATTCCATTTCCATTCCATTCGATACCTTGATGTTGTTTGTAAGTGATTTCATATGTATAAGGTGGAATGGCTTGGTGAAGATGGAAGAAGAGCATGCAAGAGGGAGAAAACATTAAGAAATCAAAGGAGAAGCACACAGCCATGTGTGCATACGCACAACCCTCTGTGCGTACGCACAAGCGAAAATTCAGCAAAGTGTAAGTACGCACGCACAAGTCCCTGCACGTGCCTTCATTAAAAAGTCACGTGGCTCGCGTTTGGAGAGGCTTTTTGGCCCATTTCTAATGGCTTTGGAGCATATATGAAGGGGGAAGCCACACCCACTACAAAAAATTTTGGTAAAAACGGCGGTTTTTTTTGTATTTACGGCAGTTTGAACCGCCATTATTACCAATAATGACAATTCGTAAAGCAACATAATTCTGGGCGCCATTCTGGTTATTACGGCAGTTTTCTGAAAACCGCCACAATTCCCTGAGTTAAAACGGCAGTTTTTGAATAGGTTAAAACGGCGGTTCGAACCGCCGTTATTTCCAAAGTTAAAATGGCAGTTCTTGGATAGGATAAAACGGCGGTTTGAACTGCCATTATTACCCTGATAGAGTGGCGTTTTGGTTTGTTAAAATGGTGGTTCAAACCGCCGTTATTTTCAGAGTTAAAATGGCAGTTCTTGGATAGGTTAAAACAGCAGTTTGAACCGCCATTATTACCCGAACGAAGTGGCGTTTTGGTTGGTTAAAACGGCATTTTTGAACCGTCATTTTTATCCTAACAGTAGCGTTTTGGAAGGTTAAAAAGGCATTTTTGAACCGCCGTTTTACCCTGACAGAGACATTTTTTATCGTTTAAAAAAACAATTTTTACCGTCATTTTTATCGCGTTATAAATAATTTTGTGATTAAAATTTCAAAATAGCAAAAAATCATAATCCATAAATGAAATATTATATAACTCATAAACAATATTAATATAATATATAATTTTTTATTATTGAAAATCAAAAGTAATAACTCCTATACAAAACCTTGTCTTACTAAACCTACCAAAATACAAGCATTGCAATAAACACTAATCAGTCAAATCTACCATCCAGTTTCCTAAACTATGTTAATATCTAATAATGTATTTAAACCATCTAATAAGTGCTATTTTTACTACTTAGAATATGAATATACTTTAAAACAAGCCTGCCTTAGTTTTTTGGTCTCTTGTGTGAGTTTTATCCCGAGAACTTGCTCCAACATCTTTGTTTCTTGCTCCAACACTCCAACTTCATTATCCAAACTCATCTCTTACAAAGATTTGTAGGAACATCTCCCAACTTTTCCTTCTTGTCCAGCATTCTCTTTTCCTGATATTGTATGAAGCTGCAGTAGTGATAATTAATATAATGTTAAGGCCATATCATAAGGACTACTACAACATATGTTTCTTGTACGGAAGCCTTTGTGTAAATGAACAAAATAAAAACAATATAAGAAAACTTACCCTTACAGCCAAAGCTTTTATGACCTCTTTTGCTGCTTTGGACTTAGCAGCTTTTTCCTTTGCTACAAACCAACTCTCCTCAATTTTCTGTTTGCACTCTTGTATCTTATGATTTTTGAGTTCACACTATTCTTCAAGTCTCTTAACTATCAAAAGAACATGCATAAGAGAACACATTAAATGCACAGTCAGATGTTTTTTAAATACGCAAGTGAATAGCACTGGTTAATTTGCTACTCAGATATAGAAAAATCAGAATGAGAGGAATGAAATGAAGCAATCTAAAGGGCTAAAATGCTCACCAGTTATCCTAACGGAAAATGCGAAAACAAATTTTACAAATTTGAATTATAGTTGAATGCTGGAGATACATACAGGAATATATTCATTTATAGAAATCTCAGCAGGATAATTAATTGTTTCTTTGTCACAAATGCAGCATGTAGAACATTGAATCTGACTCTGCACTAGAGAAGTTGAATGCTGCATATTTTGTGGGGGCAACAGTAGCTATTTTATTTTTCGATGAAGAAACATGCCCAGCCAAATTTTCTTTACAATTGATTCTAAATTGGGCAGGGCATGGAACTTGCCCCCATTGGGGCATCCCACCTAACATAGAAGAAGAACTATCTTCTAAATGCTGCTGGCTCTCTTGGTTTTTCCAGTCCTTTCTTCCATTGGGAATGCTTTCCCTATAACATGATAGGCCGAGCGTTAAGAGAGGAGCCTATGCCATAGTTGTCTCTCCTCTATCTTCATTAACTTGGATAACACAAAATAAATTTAACAATTAATAGTTAAACTAGTTAAACCATTAACTTGGACAACACAAAATAAATTTAACCAAGTAACTTATTACACTTTAGTCTGAAATCTACTATCTTAAATTAGCAATTCTACTATGAAAATTTCTTATAACTGCACAATAACCATATCTATAACAATATATAATGGAAAAACCCATTTTAGTGTCCAAAATTTTTTCTATTTTTATCCTTCCTAATAACCTACTCCCAATTACAGAATTCCCACTATTTCATTTTCATTCACGTTCACGTCAATATAACTTTTATAATTATTTCACTAATAGGATACCAGTTTCTCCCGTTAATTTCTCTCACAGCACATCTCCCGTTAATTTCTCTCACATCACGTTACTGCATAATACTCCAGTATAAGTCAGTTACAAAATTCTCACTACTTCATCTCTTCATCTATAATAACTAATAAGATACCCGTTTCTCCTCTTAATCTCTCACACTTCACATTACTGATTACTCCATAATAGAAAAAATTTCCTTCATTTCTCATCCATCTTCTCTTGCATCCTTCTCACTTTACCTAAATATAATGTAAAACCTACTGTAATTTGCTTTTCGTCATTAAATAAAAGTGTAAAACTATGTTTATATGTTTCTTTGATTAATTACAGTTGACAACATACTAATAGAAGATTCACGTAAAAGTGGTCGAGGAACTTGGCAAGACTATGCTAGGCAACAAAGACAAAATATGAGCGAAGAACAGAGGCAGCAACACCTTGCCAGAAGGCGTGCCAGTTACCGAGAGAGTATTAGACGAGGAAAATAAATCGATACATCAAGTGGATCAACTAACATGACAACACCATTACAAGATATCACAAATATACCTGCTCAACAATACTCTGTATCAGGTACTCTAACTTATACTTCCCATTAATAAATTTATGTTGTTAGTTTATCATTTAATATGAATTATTTTTTACGATATATCTATGTTACTGGACTCTTAGTACTAATTATGTATAATTTATTTCTTGAGTGTACCCTTAAATTATCAAATTACATTATTTTTATCTTAATAATAAATTTTCTACATATACAGATACTCACAATAACAGCAGAACTGGTTCAAGTAATATACCGAACGGTCTAAATATGGGTAGGAATCCTATATATTTATATTTATTTATTTAATTAATAATAATTTATTTTTCGTTAAATTTTGATTCAATAAATCTTTTATTATTGGTCTAAATAATATTATTATAGATATTATTATATTATCTTAATGTACTTTACATAATTATAATCTCAATTACTAAATAATTTAATAATTTTTTAATATAATATTATACAGATATAAAATTTTTATAACTGTATTATTATAAGAAAAATATATATGTTCAATGTTTAATAATATATTTGTTATTAAATTTTCTGACTCTATAACAAAAAAACTTAGTAGATATTCTGGTATATTTTTTTTAACCTTTTTTCTACAATTTAGTTTGCCATTCAATTTGAATTATTTCTACAATATCTCTATGTTAATGTACTCTTAGTACTATTTATCTGTAACTTATCTACCAAATGTACTCTTAAATTCTCAACATACATTATTTTCATATTAATAATAATTTTTTTAAATATTTAGATACTCGTAATAAAAGCGAAACTGATTCAAGTAATAGACCGAATGGTAATAAATATGAGTAGGACTCCTATACATTTATTTAATTAATAATAATTTATTTTTCATAAATTTTGATTCAATAAACCTTCCATTATTGTCCTAAATAATATTATTATAAGAATAAATAAAATGTTCTCGCCGTATCATTATAAAAAAAAATTATATTAGATATATGTTTAATAATATAATTGTAACTTAAATTTTTTTACTGTATAACAAAAAAAATTAGTTGATAATTTTGATATTTTTTTATACTTTTTTTTCTAAAAAATACATATATTAAAAGTGACAATTTCTTCACTACATAAATTTAAATTGATAAATTTAATATTTTAATATAATTATTATGCTACCAATTTAATATAATTTTTGTATTCACGAATTACTTATTTCTAATGAAAAATTATACACTGTAAAATATAATAATTTAAAATACGTTATTGTCATTCCAATAATATGATTGTTATTATTTAGATGCTTATAATAATAGTGGTCTAATTAATATCTAATAGAATTTTACATTTCATATCTTTTTTAATATTCTACAATTCTTTTAAACGTTTTATTTAATACACAAAAAAGGTTCAAATATTTTTAATAAATATATATAACATTGTAAAAAATAAATGATAATTTTTTCACTTAATAAATCTATTATATGGTTACACTTGAATCATTTTTCAAATGATAACTTTTTACAAGAACTCAAACTGCCTATCATGTATTTGTATTTTACGGTTACTATCTATTTTTTTTAGTTATTCAGAGTTTGGATAATTATGATATTAATGGGTATTCTACGTATTCTATTACTTCCAATCAATTTAATTTTGTATGATTTGTTTCTTATAAAGTAACCTCTCAATTACCACTGATACTGTACAAACTTAATTCAATGAACAATTTTATAATTTTGTTAATGTGTTCTTTTTACATACTATCAGAAATTCATGAAAATAGATCTGATCAAAATAGCAAACGTAAAGAAAATATAACTGATTAGTATTCTACTTTTTTTTATTTATATATTTAGTGTTGTAACATAATTTTAATAGGTAAATAAATTTATAAAAAAATTATTATTTTATCCTTATATGTTAGCATATTAATATATTCATAGTAGTAAACATTAAGTGTGAGCATAATTGATGTTAAAAAATTTATTTATTTAAGATCATTACAAGAACCAACTATAAAAAAAGAGTGAGTGCCTAATAAAAAAAATTAAAATCTATACACAAAAAATTTTATAAAAACCAATATAATACTTAAAATATTTATTTGCCAATTAAAACGAACAATATGTAAACTTTAGCGAAAACAAAAAATAGTTAATTTAAAAAATTTTATATTTTATTGAATCATTTTGTTATAATTCACACAAATATGACAAAATAAAATAATTAAATAAAATGTTAAAAAATTTATTTATTTAAGATCATTACAAGAATCAATTATAAAAAAAGAGTGCCAGTGCCTAACAAAAAAAATTAAAATCTATACACAAAAAATTTTATAAAAACCAAAATAATACTTAAAATATTTATTTACCAATTAAAATGAAAAATATGTAAATTTTAGCGAAAACGACAAAATAGTTAATTTAAAAAATTTTATATTTTGTTGAATCATTTTGTTATAATTCATACAAATATGACAAAATAAAATAATTAAATAAAATATATTTTAGAAAATAAAATAAATAGTAAAAAATTAAAATGATAACTCTAGGCGAAAGCATACAAAATAAAAATTATTAGAAGCAATAGAATAAATAAAATATGAACTAATATTATCGTCATGTATTGTATTACTTCGACCAGTAATATTTAAACATTTAAAAAAATGAAACAAAACATACAAACTAAAAAATTTAGCCAAAGACAAAAATCGTCATACCTTATATAAGATAATTAACTAAAAAATGTTATAAAACAACTGATGCAACAGAGAACTTTATACACAAAAAAAATTATGACTTTTAAATATGGATATAATTTTAATCTTTAAATCTTTTTCATTGATGTAGATATTTTTGTTTACAAACTTCAATTTATTGACAACTAACGACTTATATTTTTTTAATAGACAATTTGATTTCAAAGGAGCTCATCAATATATGCCAGGAGATAAAGACAACGAACTTGAACATCTATTTTATGCAACAGGTACGTACTAATTATCATTAACCGAGACATACTAGATATACTAGAAATATATTAACAAATATCAATTACAGGAAGAAGGATTCCAAAGTCTCTGGAGTGCATGGAAAGATGAGCAAGCAGTTGCATCAATCGAACCAATAGACAATAAAATAATTTTTTAAATTAATTACTGTAAAAATTGCATTAAATATACATACTTTTATTTCTATGTTAGTAATCATAATCATATGTTATCTAATAGGTTCATTCCCTTCAAATTTATTCTATTGGTTGGGGAGGAACGGTTAAAGCAGATAAGACCCAATTCTGGAATATGATAAAAAAGAAAATACTGCTCGAACAACATACAAGGTAATGCAATCATTGTAATCAGAATGTTATTGATATGCCTATTATTTATCTCCCTTCTATATTCTTCATTTTCCATTAAATAAAGGAAAAGAGTTTATGCCTAAAATATTAAAAAGTTACTCTGAAATTGCAACGGAGATTATGTTTTTCATGTTAAATAAAGTTACAAAAAATAATTTTAAACCAGTGATAATAAATTAAACATTTTTCTTTTTCCAGCAACAAACTCACAGAAACGGAACCAACTCATGTTAGTAAAGAAGAACATTGCAGGTACCTTTCATTAGATTAAGAAATCGCACAAAATAGAGGTAATATTGGATAATTATAGATTTGAATGCTCTACAGAGGGTTTAATGGCTTCTTTTGTTGTGCATGTGTAGAAAATTCAATCTCAAACAAGAAATTTCAATTTTACAGGTTTTATTTTTTTATTGTTAAATTGTCGTTCAAATATAATGAAATTTGTATTGGCATATGGTATATTTTATTAATTTCTAAATTTTGTAGTTCTTCAAGGCTCAAGAATTTATTGATAAGGAGATGTATGAGGAATTGCTAAAGATTTTTACTTGGTATAAATTCAGAAATTACTTTAGGTTTATCTTAACGTTTTTACTTTTAGTTTGATCTATAATCACCAAAAAAGAGACATAATTATTTTTCTTCTTTACACTTTTTGTAGGCATAAAAAAGATTCTTTAAATATAGATCCGTACTTTGGCTTACCACTTAAAAAAAAAGGTCCCTAAACAAAGAAAAAAATATGACTTTTAAATATGGCTCATTTTTTGTAAACAATCGTATTTTTTATTTATTTATTTTTATGACTTTGAGTTATATAGAAGAAGATAAAATATTATTGTAATAACTATTTTATGGATTATATTATTTGTAGATAAGTGATGTATATGTTCATTATATAATTAAATCATTTTCATATTGTTATTGTTTATAGATAGGTAATATATGATTATTTTAATTTGAATATTTTTATATTATCATTGACTATTCTATATTATTATTTTTATGTTATTTGAATTTAAAATTTTAAAATTTATTAAAATAATTAACTTTAAATCCCATAAAAAAAGAGGCATGGCAATGCCTGTTAAGCCCCTAGTTACTAATAGATCCTGACAATCTAGCTTAAGATAATTGGAATTAGAAAAAGAAACAAGCCTAAGATAATTTGATTTAGTTTTGATATTCAAAAGTAACTACTACAGGTTTAGGTGTAACAAACTGATAGAAACCTTATTGAATTATGTACATGATCCTTTGCGATATCAAGCTCGGCTTTAGCTTTCTTTACATCAAATTTTTTATGTTGGCTGCTACAAGCATAGCAACCTATGCTAGACGAAGTAGGTTTGCACCAATCTGAAAATGAGTAGACAAAAAAATCATGGTATTATTTTTGGAGGAATTTGAAAGTTAAATAGAATGAAAAGTGGAAGCTAGTAAACTACTTGTCAGGGAACAACAAACCTGAAGAAGTTCATATAGGTTTTAGTTGTTCTAACTTCTAGCTGCTGATAGTGTGTTTGGTAAGTTTGGTTTAGCTTGCCTCCTGCAGCATATGTCCAAACCATGGCCTAGTTCTTTCAAAATGCTAAACTAAACATGCTTTAAGTACTACGATGCAATCTTGAGAATACTTTTTAGATATCATAAGGGAAGAATGAAAGGGGGAAAAACCATTGCCATATTTCAATCATGAATGAAGAGAAAAAGGTGTGGCATTTACCAAGGTTAATTCAATACTACCTGATTTGCAGGCCAGTTATAGATCATTGACATCATGTCTCCTTTATCTTTGGCACTAAAATACATTCCACGTGGGCGCCTATATAACCCTGAATAATTTTGACACACTAATCCAATTGTAGGAGTATAGATTATTGGAGCAAACTCTTTAATATTATCAATAAGAACCTGAAGAGGGCAGGTAACGAATAAGATCCTGGGTTTAATATGGACAGTAAGATCCTGGGTTTACTATAGATTATTGGAGCAAACTCTTTAATATTATTGCATTTCTTACTATTTAATTTTTTTTATTTTTCCACAGGAAAAAGGTAATTAATGTCATAGTCCTTTAAATAAACTCTTATTAACACAAGTGGTATACAAATATTCAAATCGAAAGTAGACTAATTTGAGGCAAATGGGGATTGGAAAAAGAAAAATAATGCTGTAGGGATCACGAGATGCTGTCAATGTCATATATGTTCAAGATTTAGTATCTTAAATATAATATTAAATTATCTCGTGAAATTCATGTTTTATCTAATAATAATAGATGTTAAAGTGTAGTGTGTCAAACTCCTCATACAGACCAAACATATGGAAACATTTTTCCTTTTAATAACTTTTGACCAGAGACACGTGAAAGTACTTTAATGAATAAATTAAGCATTACATCACATTTAAATCTTCAAAAATGAACGAAGCTAGATAAATGTGAAACTAAACAAATTAACTGATAACTCTTACATATTTATATATTAATTATTAGCTCTTCAAGTATTGACAGAGAGACTTATCTGATTGACAAAAAAGTTCAACACTGGTAAGTTTAGACGGAAAGTAATAAAAGAACAAGAGATTTCATATTTCAGATAAAGATTCACAAAAATTAAGACGTGGAAAGTTATATTTACTTCTGTTCTTTGCTTTTTGGTGTAAAGAGACTAGCTAGTTACGTGCATGATTGTGTGAATGTGCCTTATTACTTTCCTCTTCAATTTAATATCAGTACGTACTTGCGTCACAAGATTAAAGGACATTTAGTGCCACTAATAAGACTATATACATATATATACAACAGTAATTCGATTAAGACAATAGTTGTATATATAAGTACTTACTTTACCATTGGTATCAGTCTACATCATGACAATAGTGACTATTACTTTCTTATCTCTAATTGATTGTAACTCTATACAAATGTTAATAGACAAAAAATGCCTCCATTACTGAAATGAAAATCCATTAATCAAAATAATGTTATGTTTCATAAAGGACTGCTAAATTATTCTAGTAAATTTCGGAACAACTTTATTAGGAAAAAAAATGACAACAGTAATCATTGATCTATTTCTATATATCTAACTAGATTTTATTGAAACAGGTAAATGAGTGAGGGAAGTTGATAATACCTGGTATCCATGAGAAAGATGCCCTCCATGAGGAAGGTAAAGCACCATGATTCGCTCGTGAGGTTTCAGCAATGCGGTATACACATGAAAATTTGCAGGTGAACCAAACAGAGGTTGCACATTTACTACAACATTGGGGTAAGAGACACATAAGCCATATTTCCCTCTCTCTTGTTTTTTATTTTTATTTTTTTTATTCTTTTACCCCTTCTTTTGGGAATTAAAACAACATATTGAACATAGAAATATTCATTGGAAAAAGTATGAGATGTGAAAGCAAAGTCCTATGAAGCCAAAACAGGAAAATTTGTCCATATACAATGAAAAACAAATTAGGTACTATGTTAGTGTTATGTAATTACCTCCCCATTTCGCTGGATCCAACCGGAACACTTCCGAGGCACGCTTCTGGCATAGTGTTTCAGCCATGTCAATATACCTGAAATAAGAAAGATCAGAAATCATTGAATTGATTCAATATTTCAATGTGACACTCCTATAGAAGAAAGTAAAAGAGTGACATACTCATTTCCACCATAGTATCTGGCACCAGGATATCCCTTACTGTATTTGTTTGTCATGATATATAGACCCTACAGCTTCCATCACAGAGACAGAGATGAAATTTTTTGAGGGTATGAGTTCCAGCCCCTTCACAAAAACAAAAACAAGAAATCAATCCATATGTGTGGTGAAAATTGAAAAGCAAAACTCTACCATCGTCTCATCAATCATCATATATGATAGGCAATAAAACATTCAATCCAATATTCCCCCTGGCTAGGAAGAATCATATCATGTAGCATAAACTAAGCAATATCAAATGTTTTGTATAAACTCAGATAGTTGGATAATTTTTTTCAAGATTTTCTATATCCCTAGCAAAGATGCAAGTAATAATAAACTAATATATTACCTTCCATTGTCTAGCTTTCTCTAGCTCAATTATATCAACAATCTCAGGATCAACTACCTCAAGTGAAGCATTCAATTGCTTTGGCCACTACAAAGGCAAATCAATATATTACGATAGAAGTCTGATTTTTCTTCCTTTCTGCTTGAAAGTTAAAACAATATGTATATCTAGATATGCATAACATTAACTGTAATTATATAATAAGCTTACTGAAACTCGGGATTTTTCTTTGTCGTAAACAGCTTCATCAGGTAAAGAGGACTACATTCAAAGGCAAGGGAAAGGAATGGCAGGTAGTTAATTGGTTAAGGTAGGAGAGCATAGAACATTATTAATATGAATATTTGTTATTACTTGGTGAGTTACTTGTGTTATTTGGTGAGTTACTTGGTGAATGGACGTGGTAAACCACCAGGACCATGTTGCTCTGGTGTTAAAGCTCTTGTAGCAACTGTAGCAACCTCTGCTGATAAGAAAACTGCATGCTAATACTAAATTTAAACTAATTATTTCAAGGTCACAAGCACTATTTAAGTTCAACATGTTAATACTCACCAGATGAATGAAAAGATAATGTCTATCTTCAAGCGGTTCTTATTTAAGTAGCTTCCATCTTCTAAATAGTTCCAAATCTATTTATCTTCATCACCTGCATATAAAACAACCTCATTGTTAAAACCTTCATTGTTCTCTAAAGCAAATAACTTAACAAAGCACAAAAACAAGTTTCAAGCTAATAAAAGAATTTGTTGATATGTCTGCAAAAGAGATATGTCACATACAACAATGATCGAATAAATGCATAAACAAAAAAAATAAGCATTCAAGTAATTCATCAAACACGTGCTATGCAAATCAGTAAAGCACCAACCGAGAGCATATTACAAATAAAACTGCAAAGAAAATGCAAATTTGTATACATGCATGTAAGAAAAATCGAAGAAATTACATGAAGACCTTACCCCCAATTTTTGCTAACAAGGAAGAAAATCAAAACCTAAAATTATAGAAATAGAAGTAGTAACAATTTGCAAAACAAAATATGAGTAATTAAAAGAAGAGAATGTTGATTTATATATAAACCTAATTTAACGAAGATGGAGAAGGAGAAGCTTCACAGAGGATAACACGGTGGAGCAGGAAAAATCACATAGCAGATCCATCAATTGAAGTGAAACATTGATGGAGGAGATCGCAGCTGGAAGAAAAGTGTTGATAGAGGAGCTTGCCGCCGGAGGAGAGCCTCGTAGATGAGATTGCGGATCTCATGTTGCGATGGAGTTTCTTCTTGGTTTCTCACATTGCGATGGAGGTTTGATTAAATAGCACAATCTTTATTAATGAAATAGAAAAATTTTTATATTAGTGAAGCAGAGCAGGTAATGGCGTTTAAAACCGCCAAAAGCACTAAAAATCCGCTGCTTTCTACATGCGAATTATGGCAGCCTCATAAACTGCCTTAATTTATGAATATAATGGCAATTTTATAGAAATGCCATTATGTTGCTACCATTTTGTGCTCTTTTTTTTGTAGTGACCATACATTACCATATTTCATACAATAGTTTTTAGGAGTAGTTTTAGGGTAGTTAGCTTAGGTTTTCTCTCTATTTCATTAGAGTTTTAATTAGATTTTTTAATGTAGCATTTTATAGTTCAATTTGGTTTTAAATTCTTGCTATCTCATTGTAAGTATTTCTTTAATTTCTCTTTTACTACATTACTTTGTCTACACTTTCATATATTTTAGCTTCATTTGTTAATATATATATAGTTTTGTAATTTTGAGTTTTGGTTCATGAATTTGATGTTTGATGGTTGTTATATGTTTATTGAGTTGCTTTTGTTAATTTTGTTCTTTTGTGGTTCATAGCTTTCAGTAATTTACTAATTTTGCCATGTTTTGTGAATATGCATACTAGGTGTTTGATGAAATGCCAATCTTAGTTATGGGTTAATTTCCACCCTTTGGCTTGGGAAAAATGAGTATATGTATTACTAGAGCCATAATGTCCAACATTTAGTGATAATTCTTGGGTTGTTAGTTGTTATTGTTTCCACTAACGCTAGCTTCTTACTAAGGTAATTAGTAAGTTAGCTAGGATTTGTGGATTAATAACAATTATGCTCACTTGACTTACTCTTCGATGTTAAGGGTTGATTTAGTGAGATTAATCCATTATAATTATCTTAGTTGTGGTTATGGCAAGGAAGGGATTCCATAACTCATCCCAAGTCAAGGTTTCATTTATGTTTTGAACCACCTTTCCATCAATTTTGAGCTTTACTTGTTCATATTACATACATAGTTCTTTTGTTCTTTTATTAGTTTATTAATTACAATTTTGAATCGTTCTTTTATCTCTTTATTTGTTTGCTTCAATTATTCAAAACCCCTTTGTTCTTGTAACCAAAATTATATGCACTTATTGGCATTAGTTCCTAGGAAAGACGACCCAAGGTTTTATTACTCTCGGTTTATATTAAATTGAATTTAAACTTTGATTGGGAAAGTTACTTGTTGGTTTGGACTATGCTATCAACGAAGTAATTCTTGTTTTGCTAAAATTCCAAACCGTCGTAATTCTCTCTTTCGTCGGTGCAAGAGTGTTAGAAGTATGGATCGACTCACAGGTGGTCAGCTCCTAAATTAAAGGAGGCTAGCAAATGCAGGACCCTTTGCTGCAGCAATACCTAGCCAAGGGGAATGAACTGGCGGCTGAGTTTGACAGAGTAAATGTCCATCACGTTCCCAGGGAATGAAATGCAAGGGCTGAGTTACTTTCAAAATTGGCAAGCACCAAGTAAGTCCTGGAAAACTTATTGCTAATTCAAGAGGTTATTAGGACACCGTTCATCTCGTTCACGACCTCAATCAACCTCCCCATCACAAGCCAGCACTCTTGGACCTTCCCAATTCTCCAATACCTCACTAACGGGATCCTACCTGAGGATCTTAAGAAATCAAGGCGCATAAAACAGGAAGCAGCAAAGTACACGACAATAGTGGGGAAATTGTACAAGCGCGGACTATCACAACCCCTCCTCAAATGCATAGAACTTGGAGACATGGACTACATACTTCACAAAATTCACGAAGGATGTTGCGGGAATCATGTGGGGGAAAAACCTTGGCTCAAAAGGTTATCCGAGTAGGGTATGTCTAGCCCTACATCGAGAAAGACTCCATCCAACTAGTCAAACATTGCGACAAGTGCTAAATCCACGCCGACCTTCACCAGGCCACTCCCCACTAACTCAGCGTCAGAACGGCAGATCGGCCTTTCGAAATTTGGGGAATCGACCTTGTTGGTCCCTTCCCCACGGCTGCCGGGCGTCTCAGATACCTCATTGTTGTCATTGACTGTAAGACCCCTTATTTTTAGAGGATATATTTATGATTTATTTATTTATTTGAGAATATATTTTTAGAGATTTTTATATTAATTGAGTACTTTATTATTATTGATTTAAAGTTTTAGTGATTGAAAAAAATAAAAAAATAAAATAATGAGGATTTTATATGATTTATAAATTTGAATAATTAGATTTTGAACTTTATTTTAGAATTTAAAGGAAATTAATTTGGTTATCTCTAATTATTGAATTAGAGTATATATTTGAAAATAAATTCTTAAGTTGATAATTAAATAGTATTTTTATAAATATTATTATTGGATTAAAAATTAGTTTTCAGTTATTCTATTTCCTCTAATTTTATTAAAATTAATAAATTACCCTTATACCTAATTTTTACCAAAACCCTAATTTTCACTACACTCAAACACACACTTCCCCCTTTACCCAAAACTTAGCCGCCTACCCCCCATCTTCAACACACACACACACACACACACCTTCTAACTGAAAGAGATGAGATAGCAGAGGAAGTGAGCAAGAGATCCAAAAGAGGGATGGGAGGAGCCGCGCCACCACCACACCCCGTCGTGCCCAGCTCGTCATCGCATCCTGCTACTGCTGTCTTTGCGCGAATCAGAGGGAGAGACAAAGGAGAGTGTTGTGCGAGAGAAGCTACCGTCGTGTCCCATTCTATCGCCGTCGCTGGAGGAGCATCACGTGTCGCCGTTGCTGAGGAGGGAAATGAGGAGTTGTGTCCCATCACGCATGTCACCGTTGTGCTTCTTGGTTGCCGTAGAGCAGAGCCGTGCGAGAGAGGGAGTTGTCATTGCGAAAAAAAATGCAATGGAGGGGAGGACGCTTGTCTCTGACGATCCACTGTCGCCACTGTCGGAAGGAACCCTCGCCATCGCTGTCATTGTTGGTTAGTGGAGAGAAAGGGTGCGGCGATGATGGTGGACGGCACTGGAATTGTTGTTGTTGCCACTGCTGCTGGGGCCAGCCATTGTCGCCGCCATTGCTCGCCATTCTATGATGCACCACCGTGTCTGTAGCCGCTGAAAGCATGGTTGTGATCACCGAAAGTCACTACAGGAGCCGCTGTTACTTTGATCATTGGTTCTTTCTAAGTATAATGAGTTTCTATGCCCCAAAAATTTTATCGTTGTTTTTCTGTTATAAGTTGTTGAGGTTTTTGTGGCATTATTGCCATAGGGTTAAGTTTCGGTCCTTACATATCCCATTGGGAGTTACTGTTGTTATCGCGAAAATGATATGGAGCTGTGACTGCAATTGCCGCTATTGCAGGCCGAGAAAAAAGGGTTTTTGATGCGCTGTATAGATTTTGGGTTTTGATAATTCGCGATAGGGTTTTTCTTAAAATTTATTGTCTAATATGGAATTGTTATAAGTAGATTTGATGTGACAATATATTTCTGTGATTTTGTGAGTCTTATGGATGTGATTTTGGGTCACTTCCTTCTTTACAACCTCTATAATTGTGGGGTTCAACCGCCTTTGAGGTTGACGGATAGGCTTGGCTCCCTCCTCTAGAAAAAAGTGGTGCTCACAAACGTGAGGGCTTATACCAACTATGTCCGCCTAACTCCACCTAATAGCTTTCTTGTTTCTTCTCAGTACATTAAGTAATCGCCCCTCTTGTTGGGAAGTAAGCTCCTTTGCAATGATCACTGGCAGCTTTTGATTGTCTTCAAGATAAGCATACTTGAGGTGAGGTCGAAGGGGCTTTAATATCATAGTCAGCTCATGGCTTGGCACTTGATCATCCGGAACCACTGGAGGTGGCAAGGTGTCTTTAGTATATTCAGGGGGCTTCCCCACACTTGCACCTTGAACCATGTTCTTCTCATTAACTATATCATGGTAGACTTCGGTCACAATGTTATCAATAATATCACACCGGAAAAGAGAGTGGTCTTCCGGTGGATGCTTTATAGCTTCATCAAGATTGAATCTCACTGTTCTTCCATCAATCTCAAAGGAGTAGGTACCCGAGAAGACATCCAAGCCTCCCAAGCAAGATAGATGATGCTCTTCCAGAGTCATTAGGGGGCATCTCAAGAATGTAGAAATCCATATGAAAAATCAACCCCTTAATGCTCATCAAGACTTCCTCCGTAATCCCAACCACAGAAATTATGCTTTTATCTGCCAACACAAAACGGGCTGCTGACCTTTTCAATGGTGGAAGCTTCAATGTATCATATACAGATAATGGCATAATGCTGACACAAGCGCCTAAGTCACACATGCAGTCAACAAACTGTATACCACCTATAGTGTAAGTAACCATACAAGGACCGGGATCACCACATTTCTCTGGTATCGCCCATCAAAGCAGAAATCGAGCTACCAAAAGGAATAGTTTCTAAGTCATGAATCTTCTCCTTATTCATGCATAAATCCTTTAGAAACTTAGCATACTTAGGAACCTGACGAATAGCATTAAAAAGGGGAATAGTTACCTAAACCTTTTTGAAGATATCCACCATCTTGGGATCGAGCTCCACTTGCTTTTTAGTCCTTCTAGCTAGGTGTGGAAAAGGAATGGGAATGGCCTCTTTCAAAACATTGTCTTCCTTAGAAACTCCAACCCTTGGTTGAGCAACTTCTTCTATAACTGCCTCTTGTACCTCATCCTCTTCTTCAACATCTTCTACCTCAACAACATCTTCATCTTGAATGGCGTCTCCTGAACTTGGCTCATCAAGAATCTTCTCTTGCAATGTAGTGCCGGACCTCAAGGTGATGGCATTGATTCCATCCTTGGGTTGGGTAAGGGTTGAGAGGGAAGTGCACTAGAGCTTGAGGGTTGAGTATTAGAGGTAGAGGGTGCGTCCATATGGGATAGAAGAGCTTGGATGGTAGAGGTAAGACCAGTGATGCTAGAGGAAACTGTGGCTTGAGGCTCTTTTGTTCTTGAATAAGAGAGCAAAGTGTCTCATCTTGGTTAGAGGAAGAAGGAAGGTAGGTAATTTGGGGGGCTTATTGTTGGGTGAGTTGAGGTGCTTGAGCTTGCCTTTGGTGAGGTGGTTGGTATCTTTGGCCTTGGTTTTATTGTTGGTAAGGAGGGTTTTGTTGATACCGGTTTTGTTGGTAGTTATTATTCCACCTTTGGTTTCCACCATTGTCTTTTCCTCCTTGGTTGTAGTTATCTCTCCATCCTTGGTTGAGATTGTCTTGCCAACCTTGATTGTAGTTACCAACTTGATTATAGTTACCGCCTTGTTGATAGTACCCTTGATTCAGACGGTTGTAATAAGCATTGGTAGCCGCCAAGGTGTTGTCCTCTAGGAGTTGTGGACATTCATCAATATAGTGAGAATAGCAAGCGCAAATCCTACATACTCTCTAAGGGACTAACTGTTGACATTGTTGTTGTAGAGGAGGTGGAGGTTGTTGTTGATTGTGTTGGATTTGCTTAAGGATATTTGGTGAGCGGATATTTTATACGCTTTTTGACATCATTTTCATATAGTTTTTAGTATGTTTTGTTTAGTTTTTATTATATTTTTATAGGTTTTAGTGTTAAATTTATATTTTTGGATTCTACTATAAGTTTTTGTGTTTTTGTAAAATTTCAGGTAATTTCTGGCTGAAATTGAGGAGTTGGAGCAGAAGTCTGATTCCGAGATAGAGAAAGCACTGCAGATGCTGTCCGGATCTGACCTACTTGCACTCGGAAGAGCTTTTCTGGAGCTACAAAAGTCCAAATAGAGCGTTCGCAACGGCTATGGAAATCTTACTTCCATATCTTTTCAGAAATATATAATAGTCTATACTTTTCTTCGGATTAGAAGGCCTTAAACTAGCGTCCAACGCCAGCTTCCTTCCCCTTCCAGGCGTCCAGAGCCCAAAAAGCAGGGACCAGTGTCCAAACGCCCAGAGAGGATCCCTTAGCCAACGTTCAATGCCCAAGGAGCCTCATAGTACGTGGATCTCATCAAAGCTCAGCCAAACACTCACCAAGTGGGCCCCGAAAGTGAATTTTAGCACTAAATAGAGTGTTTTACCCTTACTAATCATCTGTTTAGTAATTAAAGTGTATTTTAGATAATCATTTAGACATCAAACACACTTTACAGCCTTATTTTCGTTTTACATTGTATTTTCTTTTCAGTATGAGTTTCTAAACCTCCTAGGTTGAGGGGAGGGGCCCTGCTGAGTACCATGAATTAATAAAAGTATTAGTGTTTCTTCTTCGATCCGTGTTTGATTAATTCTAAGATGTATATACGTACTTCAACGTGGTGGAGGCTAGAAACCAATGATGCAACATTCTTTGATCCGGAAGATCCGATCTTGTCTGTGGCATTTTGAGTAGGATCATTAAGGAGAATGGACTGTACGCACTTCACCCTCAAGCAGAGATGGATCCACACTAACCCTGAGGTTTAGATCCGGAGGAGTATTGACGACCTCTCAATAAAGGCGCCAATCACTTATAGCCTACAATTGAAGAGATCACTCACAAGCAAAGAAGACAGTGATACCAGAGTTAATTCAGAAAGACAAAGCAACTCCAATCCTTCAACATATTCCTATTATTGATTCCTTTTTATTTATAGAGTATTACATATAATATTCTTTTAATGCAAATTTGACAATTCTTCCAACATCCTTCTGATCTACCTGACTAAGACCTGCAAGATAACCATAGCTTGCTTCAAACCACAATCCTTGTGGGATCCATCCTGACTCGGTCAAGTATTACTTGGATGACCCAGTGCACTTGCTGGTACAGTTGTACGAAAGTGTGGGGATTCGTGCACCAATATTGGTCATCTCTCCTAAAGTTTTGGTGAGAGTGGACTCAGTACTAGAGGAGACTTTCATAATAGCCTTGGGATGATTATTCCTGTGCCTCGCATATTGAGTGGACTCAGCAAAATCGGTGATAAGTTGCCATGTTTCCCCCGCTGTGTTGTACTTTGTCATAGAACCATTACTCAAAGCATCCAAAAGGACCTTATATTGAGGCTTCATGCCTTGGCAAAAGTAACTAATAAGCACCAACTCGTCAATCCTGTAATACGGCACGAGTCAAGGAGCTTCCTGAAACGTTCCCAATACTCAAAAAGAGTCTCTGATTCACCTTGAATAATGCAAGAAATTTCTTTCCTCAATCTATTCGTGACCTCCGGTGGGAAGAACTTGTCCAAAAATTTCCTTTTTTGTGACAACAGCTTTGGGTTGAGTGTAGAACCACTCCTTTGCCCTTTCCTCAAGAGAAAATGGAAAGACATAAAACCAAATAGCAACTTCATCTGCACTATACCGCCTAGCAGTTGAACAAGCAGTTTGAAAGTCTCTAAGATGCTTGATCGGATCTTGAGCGGTTAGACTGTGGAACTTAGGCAATAGATTGATCAATGAGGTCTTGAGCTCAAAATCTGCATTCAAGTTTGAATGACGCACTTGAAATGGTTGAAGAGTAAAGTCCGGAGCTCCCGCTTCCTTGAGAGTAATTCTTCTAGGAGCTGCCATAGTATTGGTACCTAAATTAATGGAAGAGGTGTCAATAGATTTAGTAGGAGAGGAACTAGTTTCTTCCTCAAAGGACGCTTCGAATTCAACCTTGGGTAAGATTAGTGAATTGGGTGAAACCTCTTCACCACCCTCAGAGGCTAACCAACGCCGAGCTCGCCTAATATGTGAAATAGTTTTTTCAATTTCAAGATCAAATGGGGCTAAGTTCGGATCTGGTAATGAACGTGTCATTCAATAAAAGAAACATAGAGCTCATGGCAACAAAATTTATTAAGCAAAATACTAGTAAATAATACTAATAACCAAAAAGAAACACAAATAAAATATGCAATTATGCAAATCTAAAAATATTTACACTAACCAATAACTTAGCACACATATGCAACTCCCCGGCAACGACACCAAAAATTGATAGGCGGATAAATGCCGGTCAAGAATTACCAAAAGTATTTTTCCAAATTTAACGTTACAAGTACAGTCTTGACCAACGAGATTTCTACTATCGAATTTAAAATGTGTCACAAATGAAATAAATAACCGGGAGTAAAATCCCGGGTCGTTTCCCTACTAGTTGACACAAGGTGCGAATTATTGGTTAGGATGTTCCTGGAGATTTTTTGAGCTTGAAAGCTAGGAAAATAAATAACTAGAAATTAAAACAATGAATAATTAGCACGAGTTGTAAAATAACCAATATAAAAAGTCTTGGTTAGGGGTGAGAATTAGAATTTTTATCCTTATTGTCTTTCCTAAAGAGTGATGGTAAAAGCCCATTGCTCTCACTTAGTTATCCTCTAACATGTGAAGGAAAGTCAAGTGAAATACTTATCCTTAGCTCACAAGTCCTAGTTACTTCATAGAGAAGAACTAGAGTTGGTGAGTTTGAGGCTGATTAGCAATTTCCAATTATCAACCCCAACCAAGTAAGAAAATCTACTCCATTATATTGGATGACATTTCCTCAAACACTTGGTGGGCAAAATTAAAAGGCATGATAAATATGACAAAATAATTTGATCCAAATTACCACTAACAATAATCAATCATAACAAAACAAACAATAATAATAGACATGGAAATAACTCAATGCATTAATAGAATCCAAAGGTAACAAGATCCAAACATGAATTCAAAATAATCAAATGGAAAAGAGGAATAAAGGAATTAGAGAAGAAAAACTATTAGGAAAATGACTCCAAGTGAAGGTAGCAGCAGCTCTCTCAAGATCCAATTCAAAGCAAAAACTAAGAATGCCAAAAATCCTATAGAGAAGTAGTAGTTTCTCTCACTAGAATTCAAAAATAAAAAACTAAGCTAAAGTGAAAAGTGTCTCCAGTCTCAGCTCCATCCTAGCCTTTAGTCTGCAGTTTCGGGCTTGAAACTGGGTCCAAATCAGCTCAGAAATCACCCCCAGCGAGTTCCGATAATTGCAGCACGTGCCGCGTCAGCCACGCGTACGCGTTGCTGGGCTCTGCGCAAGGTCACGTGTACACATCATCCTCTATGCCATTCCTACTCTATAAATCCTGTAATCACTAAACGCACATATCACGGCATCGAATGATAATAGCAGAGGAGTAAAAATTAGTGATTTTAAAGGCCTAAGAAGCATGTTTTCAATTATAGTACAAAATTAGGAAGAAAACATAAAAACATGCAATTTACATGAATAAGTGTGAGAGTAGTTGACAAAACCTACTCAATTCAGTCCAAAATATATCATAAAATAATGGTGTATCAATGCACAAGTCTAAAATCTTCCAGTTTTTGTGTGTCACAGGCGTGTGAAACATGTATGCCCATTCTCCTTGGCGTCCTAAATACCCACTGTTCACAAGGTTGTTTGTATGCACAGGTGCATGCTATGCACAAATCTCAATTTTAAGGTGTTTTGTAAATGCACAGGTGCATGCGTACGCACAGATGCGATTTCGAAGGCGTTTCTATTCTACATGCTCTCTATTCCTGGCATGTTGCATGCCATGCCATGCACATCCAAGAATGCTATTTTCTTCATGGCGTATGACACACCACTTCCTTGACGTGAAATCTTTTCTAAAGACACGGAGTTCTCCAAAAGATCAGGGAAGGGAAGATCTCTACTTTATCATCAAGTATCTCAATTATCATTATCATTATGTCATCATTAAGCTAGAACCTCTTTTGAGGCAAGCTAGACAACACGGTCGCGGAGAACCTAGTTTTTTAATCGTATCGGTTAGGAGCTTTTGATTCTGGTTTTCGTAAATAGTCTCATTTTGACGAAACGAACTTGATTCATGAGAGAAGAGAAATAGTAATATGATATTATTATTATGTTAATATTAGAGATGCTTGAATAATATTATAATATTATTTGATCTGTTTTAGTTAAAAATAGGAGATCGGTTTAACCAGGTTCACAGTTTACTGGTGCAGCTTAGCTCCAGCACTCTCTGATGACTTTAGCAATGCTAATGCCTCATCATCATATTTTATTCTCATATTAAATATGTTACTAGTGTCATTTATGATAGTTGCTCATAAATAGAATTTTTAGAGATGTTTTTACGAGTGTTCCGATACATCTAGTTTTAGTAATTATACACCTAAGATATTTTTCAACCACCTCCAAAACTAGCCAATCATCATCAAGCACGTTTTTGCCTCACCCCTAAGACACTCCAAGCTGCTCATTTTCACCTTGAATGGCCGAAAATAAGAGATAAAGAAAAGAGAGAAAAGTTATTGGTTCTTAATTTTCAAAGCTTGATTTCTTCTGAACTAAAACTCAAATCAAAACTCCGATTACACCAAAATAATCCTCTCTTCTTCCTCTACATAACCATGTAACTTTTCATGGCTGGAAATTAGGTGATATGGCTGTCTCCCTCCCTCTTCGATTCGGTTTTCAAGGAAAACCATGCTAAACATGTGTTTTCTTGATGTTCCACCTTTTGATGGTGTTCCACCTGACTTGAGTTTTGAAGACTTAGAACATACTTTCCCTCGCTTTAGTAGTTTAGAGGGACTAGGTGAGTATAGAGTCTAGGCTAGCCTGGGCGCCAGCTTAGGGACTTCATGAACAGGCCAGTGCCTGGGATATTGTATGTATATAGTTATTATTTAGCTATATCTAGGGGTGTTCTAACTAAAAGTCTATACTCTAATAAAGGCTGGATCACTGAATGTTGTCAACTGCTTGAGATGTATTTATGTGTGGCTGTTTATAACTATTTTATCTATTATTTTTTGTGAATTGATTATGAATGATTCTATTTATTAATCCAAATGTTTTTTAAAAAAAAAGTACCTTGCAAAATAACTACGCTTTTAACAACGAATTAGGCTCATATAATAAATAATAAATAATAATTAGGAAGACAAGTTGGTAGCGCTCAGTTTCTAGTATAATCATGACGTACCAGAAATTGGGTCGTTACAATTTGGTATCAGAGCAGCTCATTCTCAATAGAGCCTAGGGAGCGGACTGACTATGCTTTACTGCATACTCTGCTTGTGTGTCTCACGCTGTTAGGGTATCTTTAAGATACATTAGGCATGAATGTCTATGAGTGCTCATTTTGGGAATGTTTGTGCTTAACTTGAGATATTAGGATTGATCACCTTAATATTGATTGTTTGGTGCAGATAAGCCCTCAATGACTGTGAATAGGCATGGTTTAATCTAGCTCCGAACGATGAATCGATGTGAACCACAGCTATCTTCATAGCTGTTATGATCTTCATGGCTATGGCTCTATGCGATTTGGATGCTGTAAGGAACGGACCGATCTCTTCGTCAGGATGGATTGAAGGAAATAGACCACTTGAAGATGGATTCTTGCACGTGGCTAAAATTTTGAGGGAAAAATTTTTCTTTTAGGAGGGTAGAATGTAACAACCTAGTTTTTGAGTACGTGAAATCTTTTCTGAAGACACGGAGTTCTCCGAAAAATCAGTGAAGGGAACATCTCTACTTTATCACCAAGTATCTCAATCCTCATTATCATTATGTCATCACTAAGCTAGAACCTCTTTTGGGACAAGCTCGACAACGCAATCGAAGAGAACCTAGTTTTTGAACCGTATCGGTTAGGAGCTTTTGATTTTGGTTTCCGTAAATAGTCTTAGTTTGACGAACCGGACTCGATTCATGAGAAAAGAGAAATAGTAATATGATATTATTATTATATTAATATTATAGATGCTTGAATAATAATATAATATTATTTGATATGTTTTAGTTAAAAATAGGAGATCGGTTTAACCGGGTTCACAGTTTACTGGTGCAGCTTAGCACCAGCACTCTCCGATGACTTTAGCAATGCTAATGCCTCATCATACATGTTCTATTCTCATATTAAATATGTTACTAGTCATTTATGCTAGTAGCTCAAAAAAAAATTTTAGAGATGTTTTTACGTGCATTTTGATACATCTAGTTTTAGTAATTATACACCTGAGATATTTTTCAGCCACCTCCCAAACTAGTCAATCATCATCAAGCACATTTTTCCCTCACCCCCATGACACTCCAAGCTGCTCATTTTCAACTTGAATGGCCGAAAATAAGAGATAAAGAAAAGAGAGAAAAGTTCTTGGTTCTTAATCTTCAAAGCTTGATTTCTTCTGAACTAAAACTCAAATCAAAACTCCGATTATACCAAAATAATCCTCTCTTCTTCCTCTTCAATTCGGTTTTCAAGGAAAACCATGCTAAACATGTGTTTTCTTGATGTTCCATCTTTTGATGACGTTCCACCTGACTTGAGTTTTGAAGACATAGAACATACTTTCCCTCGCTTTAGTAGTTTAGATGGACTAGGTGAGTATAGAGTCTAGGCTAGCTTGGGCGCCAGCTTAGGGACTTCTTGAACAGGTCAGTGCTTGGGATGTTGTACGTATATATATGTATATAGTTATTATTTAGCTATATCTAGCGGTGTTCTAACTAAAATCTATACTCTAATAAAGGCTGGATCACTGAATGTTGTTAACTGCTTGAGATGTATTTATGTGTGGTTGTTTATAACTGTTTTATTTGTTATTATTTGTGAATTGATTATGAAGGATTCTATTTATTAATCCAAATGTTTTTTTTTTAAAAAAAGTACCTCGCAAAATAACTACACTTTTTAACAACGAATCAGGCTCATATAATAAATAATAGATAATAATTAGGAAGACAAGTTGGTAGCGCTTAGTTTCTAGTATGATCATGACGTACTAGAAATTGGGTCATTACACACACTAATTTCTTGCTCAAATTACCTTGGGTCTGATCCCATGGAAAGTTGGCTCAGCGTGTAACGCCGTGTCTTAGCATTTTACACGCCGGGTTCTTCACTGGGCGTTAGAAACACCAGTTTCTCAATGTGTCAGACGCCCAGGGAAAGGTCATCCTGAAAGTGTGCTTCAAGGGCGTTTGAAATGCCTAGCATGTAGTGTGTAAAATGCCATGCATGCAACTTCTCTCCTTCTTGGGGCTTTGGCCTGGCGTACCACGCCTGATGCGTGAGCATCTTTCCTATCTTTTCTTAGTAATTTAGATGTGGATTTGTTAGTTTTTTTTTTTATATTTTTGTGTTTTAAACCATCATAAATGCTACTTTGAGTTTTGTTGCTATTCTGTTGATTATAGGTAAAATTCGGGTGAGTATGACAGAGTTCGTGTAGAAGAAAAAGGAAGAAAGTCGATGTTGTCAACCCTGATTTCCTCACACTCCAATGAGCATAACATGAGATATAGAGCTTTCCAATCATATATAATAGTCTATTCTACTTTTCTGGCATAACAACACTAAACGTCATGACATTAGCGTTTAGCGCCACAAACCTTGTAAAGTGTGCAAGCTCTCTGGCGTTTTGCGCCAGGAGCTTCGTAACTTGTGCTAAGGACACACGCTAGTGGTGCTAAATGCCACTACTTGGCGTTTAGCGCCAGAAGACCAGTAACTCCAGAATTCCTTTCCGCCTCAGCGGCGCTAAATGCCAAGCGTGACGTTTGGCGCTAGTCGCATTTTTGGAGTCCAAGGAAGGCTGCGTAGCTTTAGTTTATTTTTAATTTCTTTTATTATTTATTTTTTCATTATTATTAAAACAAAACATAATCTTTTAGATTTTATATTTATTATTTTATTTTATTTTCAAATCAATTAGTTTAGATATAAAAGGAGAAAAGATTCAGCCCTTTGGGCTTTCTTCTCTTCTCTTCTCCTGTTCCGCACTTGACACTTTTCTCTGCTAGGGTTTTTCTTCTCCATGAGTAGCTAAACCTCCATTATTAAGGTTAGAAACTCTGTTTATTTAGATGGATTAAAAGATATTGTTTTCTACATCTGATTTATGCATTGATTTACATTCAAGAATCAGTTTCGTTCTTCATCCTAAGGATTAGAGTATATTGGAAAATAACTCTTTTCTAACTTGAATTCTTGTTGACTCTTGGAAAAGTTTTCTTTCCTGAGTAACAACTTGAAATTGAATTCTCAGAAACCTCTAACTATCTAGACTTAATGTGATACGTGACATATAATCATATTATCTTCGGATTCTTAGGATTTTATGTGGCTTATAAACTAGGATTTGAACTTAAATTACCAAGGAATTAGAGTTATTACTTACAGTTTGCTGTGAATTGAATCCTTGCATGAGTAAAGTAGTTAATAAAAAGTGTTAATCCTGAAATCTAAACATCTCTAAAACCTTAACTGTTTTATCACATTATTTCTCACAACCAATTTACTATTTGCTTTTTTTATCGTCTGAATTACTGTTTAATGCAACTTGAGCTCAAAACACTCCTTTTTGCTTGTCTGACTAAGTGAATCACTCAACTATGGTTGCTTGGTTCATCAATCCTCGTGGGATCATCCTCCACTCACCTAAGGTATTACTTGGTACGACCGGATACGCTTGCCGGTTAGATTGTGGTTTTCAAAATCCTCACCAAGTTTTTGGCGCCGTTGTCAGGGATTAATTGAGATTGACAACTACCAGTTGTTTGATTATCTAGATTAGATATTTTTTAGTTTATTTATATTTTTTATTTTATAACTTTTCTTTTTTTATTGACAACTACTAGTTATTTGATTGCCTAGATTAGACGTTCTTTTCTTTAAATTTTCCCTTCATTTTCGGAAATAAGTTTGGTGTTTTTCCTTAGTTTTTTTTCATTTTATTTTCCTTATTTTTCTTCATTATTTTCAAAAATTTTTGGCTTTATCTTCTTGTTGATTTTCAAAATTTAGCTTTCTTTGTTTTATTTTATTTTATTTTATTTCTTTTACTCAGGTTACCTCACTGGGAATTCATTTCACTCTGACATTGAGATTCTCACTTTTTCTTGTTTTTTGTCTCACTTTTACTCAGGTTGTTAAGAAGACGCCTACAGTAGGTTAGAGCTTACAAAGCTGCTGAGAATCACAAGAATAATTTTGAGAAAAAAGCTGAAGAATTCATCATGGAGCTAAACAACAACAACAATGTTGTCATTCCCAATGCTCCTAGTGCTCCCAATGTTCCTGAGAAACCTAGAAGGACACTTAGCTCATACACTACTCCTAGCCCCACCTTTTATGGTAATAGCATTGTTGTACTCTCTGTGGCTGCTCACAACTTTGAGTTGAAGCCTCACTTTATCTCTCTGGTGCAACAAAATTGTTAGTTTCATGGACTCCTACAAGAAGACCCAAATTTATTTATCTCAAATTTTCTACAAATTTGTGATACAGTAAAGACCAATGGAGTTCATCCTGATGTTTATCGGTTGTTGCTCTTTCCGTTTGTTGTACGGGACAGAGCCAAGCAGTGGCTTGACACACAACCCAAGGAGAGCTTGGATACATAGGAAAAATTGGTCAACAAATACCTGACCAAATTTTTTCCACCTTAGAAGTTGGTCAAGTTAAGGACTGATGTTCAGACTTTCAGGCCAAGAGATGGTGAATCTCTCTATGAAGCTTGGGAGAGATACAAGTTGATACTAAGGAAATATCCCCCTGACATGTTTTCAGACTGGATCTAGTTACAGATTTTCTATGATGGAGTTACTGAGGCCACCAAAATGTCTTTGGATAATTCTGCAGGAGGATCTCTTCACATGAAAAAGACCCTTGAGGAGGCTCTAGATTTGATTGAGATGATTGCTAACAACCAATATCTATATTCTTCTGAGAGGACCTCTATGAGGAAAAGAATCATCGAATTGGATGCCTTGGACACAATTCTAGCTCAGAACAAGGATATGTCTCGATAGATAAATGCCATTACTCAACACTTAGGTGGACTACAAGTTTCAGCTATTAATACCCAAGATGCTTCCTATGACATGAGTGGCAGATTCCCATGAGGTGAGCCTTATGATTATGGTCAATTCTCCTCTGAACAAGTTAATTATGTGGGAAATTCCTCCAGACCCCCAATAATGATCCTTTTTCCAAGACTTATAATCCAGGGTAGAGGAATCACCCAAATTTTGGATGAGAAAATCAACCACAGAGGCACCAGAGCTTCAACAACAATCAGGGCCATCAGAATAATTTTAATCAGAGTAATTTCACCAACAACAATCCACCATCCAGTTTTCAGTCATCTTCTAACTTAGAATCTATAGTTGCAGAGCTCTCCAAGAAACCAGAGCTGCAATTAGGAACTTGGAGGGTCAGATGGGTTAACTAGCCACAAAAGTTACTGAGATTGATCAGAGGATCACAAATACCTTTCCTAGTAACACAATTTCAAATTCACGAGAGTAGTGCAAGGTTATCACCTTGGTAAGTGGACTAGTGGCAGGTAAAGAAGTACAAGTTATTGAGAAACCGGTTGAAAAAGAAGCTCTAGAGAAGGCATAAGCCAAGGAGAAGGACACCCCTGAGAGGCACCCTGATAATCCCTTTTTGATTGATCTTGAGCAATATCCAGTGAAGCCTAAAGCACCTGAGTACAAGCTAAAGATGCCATATCCTCAGAGGCTTCAAAAGAAGACCTAGGACATGCAGTTTTCAAAGTTTTTGGAAGTTTTTAGAAAGTTACAAATCAATATCCTTTTTGATAATATTTTGGAGCAAATGCCTCTCTATGTTAAGTGCATGAAGGAGTTGCTATCTAAGAAGAGAACTTTAAAGGGAGATGAGATAGTGGTCATGACCAGGAAATGTAGTGCCATCATTCAGAGCAAATTGCCAAGAAAGATTCAGGATCCTGGAAGCTTTAAAATACCATGTACCACTGGAAGCACAACCTTTGAAAAATTCTTGTGTGTCTAGGAGCAAGCATCAATTTAATGCCCTTGTTTGTGATGAAGTTTCAAATTAAAGAGACACAACTAACAAGGATAGCATTACAAATGACAGACAAATATCAGAAACATGCACTTGGAATAGTGGAGAATGTCTTGGTCAAAGTGAAAAAGTTCTTTCTTTAAATAGATTTTGTAATTCTTGACATTGGAGAGGATAAAAATGCCTCTATAATCCTAGAAAGACTATTTCTAGCCACTGAGAGAGTTCTAATTGATGTAGAAGAGGATGAATTAGTGCCTAAAGTGCATGATGAGTAACTAGTCTTTCATGTCTTAAAAAATATGCATTCATCAGGTGAAGAGGAGAGGTGCATGAAGACTGAGCTTATTGATTCAAACCTTCAAGAACTCCTTGATGATGCAAAATAGAGTTTATAGCTCAAGCCACCTTTGGTGGGAATCAATACAATTCTCCCTTACATCAAACCTAAGTTTGGTGTTGGGTGTGCGTCATCTACCAAGGAGGAAGTTCCAAAGAAGAAAGTGCCTAGGGGATGGAGAAACAAAAAGATCCCCACTGAAGGTTTCTCCCCAGGGTTGAAGGTGGTGTTGACTCATAACCTAGTGTTGCCTTATACAATAAACAAAATCCTCTCTCTTGAGCATATTGAGCTAATTCATGAGGACATAGGGAGATGATTCATAGTGAGAGGGGAGGAGTTGATGTACTATGATCAACCCCCACCTTAACAAGAAATCAACCGTCAAGCTAGTGACGCTAAAGAAGTGCTTGTTGGGAGGCAACCCAATCTTTGGTATCCTTTGATTTTATATTTATTTTGGTTTTATTTAACTTATTCGAGTTATTTATAGTTTCACTTCTTTTTACGTGTATTTTGGTCATGCAAAGTGTTTATAACAGGAACAGGTGCAATCAGAAGGGAGTTTAGAATACCTAAGAGGCACGTTTTTCAAGTTTTTCTTTGCTTGGAGACAAGCAAACTTTTAAGTTTAGTGTTGGGTTGAGCAAGCTCTTTGTTCTCTCTGTGTATCTTATCATCAATAGCACCAAAGGAAGGTGAACTTTTTTCATGAAGGAGCACAGCTTGAGGAAAGAGATGGCCACCAAGATTACTGAGGTGGTTGAGTGGTGTACGAAACTAGCTCCACAGAATTCATATAGATAGACCGGTAAGTATACCGGGTCGTCCAAGTAATACCTCAAGTGAGTGAGGGTCGATCCCATGGAGATTGTTGGTTTGAGCAAGTAGTAGTTACCTTGTAGATCTTAGTTAGGCGGATAGAAATTATAGATTGTCACGAAAAACGCATAAAACAAAATAAATAAATAAATAAATAAAACGTTATTGGATAGATGAGAAATCAATGGTATGAGAACGGTTGAGGCTTCGGAGATGCTTTGTGTTTCCGGATGAACATTTCTTACTGTCTACTTCAATAACTTTCTGATTCCTTCAATGGCAGCTATAAGTGATTATCTCATGTCCTCTCATCAAGTTAACCACCTCTACTGCAGTAATCCACCACGTTGAGATGACTCATGTCCTCTCATCAAGCCATCTCTAGGTTTCTCACTGTAACAGAAGATGCATCCCTAAGCAATCCACTCCGCTTCACGATCCTACTCAAGGTGCCACAGACAAGGCAGATCTTTCGGATCAGAAAGTGCTGCTTATCTGACACTAGCCTTAATGCCATTGAGACCTAACTTACCCACGGTCAACTAAATTTTATGTTACGTATCCAAAGTTACCCAGGTACTCTATTGGAATCCGTAATGCAATCTCTAACTTTGGTTCAACGCTATTCGGGTCAAGACTCTCACGAAACCCATGTAGAACAAGGGTGATTATCACGGGTCACCCTCAATTCATGAGATGAAGAACGAGAATGCATAAGAGAATAGAATTAGACATATTGAACTAGAATAGTAATATTATTAATCCATGAAACTCAGCAAAGCTCCTAACCTTAACCTTAGGAGGTTAGTGACTCATGCTATTTGAAAATACAATGGAAAACGTAAAAGTGGGCAAGAGGTTTTTTTAACAAGGGTGAACTCTTGTATATATATACTAATCTGCTAACTAAGAATTACAGAAATAAGATAAACTAGTCTTGTAGTGCGAAAATCCACTTCTGGGGCCCACTTGGTGAGTGTTTGGGCTGAGCTTGAGTGTCTCCCATGAGCTAGTACCCCTTGGGGGTATTGAACGATGGCTTTGGACTCCCTTTTGGGCGTTGGATGCCAGCTACTCACCTGTGGGCGCTGGACACCAAGAATGGGGCTGGTGGCTGGAATTGAACGGCAGTTTTGGGCCTTTATTTCCAAAGCAAAGTATATAATATTATATATTTCTGCAAAGTCCTGGATGTTAGCTTTTCATAGCCATTGAGAGCGCGTCATTCGGACTTCTGTAGCTCCAGAAAAGCTCCTTGGAGTGCACGAAGGTCAGATCCTGACAGCATCTGCAGTCCTTTCTCTGTCTATGAATCAGACTTCTGCTCAAGCTCCTCAATTTTAGCCAGAAAATACCTAAAATCACCATAAAACACACACAAAGTAATAAAAATATGTGAATTTTGCTCTAAAACCTATGAAAACTTAATAAAACATAACAAAACATAATAAAAACTATATGAAAATAATGCCAAAAAGAGTATAAAATATCCGCTCATCAGAACACCAAATAAATTCTCCTCGGCAAGTATACCGAATCGTCAAGTAATAACTCACTTGAGTGAGGTCGATCCCACAAGAATTGATAGATTAAGCCACTTTAGTTAAGTGATATATCTAGTCAATCTAACAATTGATGATTTTGGTGAAATTGAGTTAACAGAATGTAAATTGTAAGAAATTAAAGTGCTGAATGTAAATTGCAAAATATAAATTGCGGAAACATAAATGGCAAGAAACTAAAGAACTAAAACTTAAATGGCAAGAAATTAAAAGAGCTAAAACTTGAATGGCAAGAAAGTAAAAGCAAGAATGTAAATGACAATGAAAAGTAAATCGCATGAAATGTAAATGGGCTTTGGGTGCTGGGAATCAAAGAAAGCAGTAAACTCAAAGCAAATTCAAGTGAAGAATAACAATTGGAGAAATTCATTAGGGATTGGAGATATCATAATCCATCATGAATTAATGGGTCTCAACTTCATTCTCAATCATATATGAAGTAGATCTATGGCGGATTGTAATTAATTGAGTCCCAATTCCTTGGCAACCTAATTTCTCTTAACACAATCAATTTGCCAATTCCTTGATCTAATTGTCATGAGAAGAGCTTAAGTTCATTTCTCTTATCCATGAGCCACACAAGTTCTCAAAATCTCAATTCATCCCGAATGTATTGATCAAGAGAGTTGTGAGAGAAAGAGCTTCAAACTAATTTCTATGATTCCCCTTCCGAGGCTCACATAGAAATTCAATGGATCTAAACCCCCTTCCGGAGTGAGTAGATTAAATAAACACAGAAGTTATCTCGTAGCTATAACAAGTGGATTGAGAAGAAGAAGAATTTCATTCATTCATTTGAATTATAATAGAGCTCCTCCCCCTAATGATGTGGAGTTTAGTTCATCATGCTCAGAAAATTCAAAGAGAAAAGAAAAGTACATGAAAGTAAACTAAGTACAAAAGAAAATGATTCAGGGTTTCCCAATTAGGGTCCCTGCTTCCCAGCCTCCACTCAAAGTTCAAAAACTATCCTATTTATACACTTTCCAGATCAATCTTTCAAGTCTTTGGATGTGGGATTTGGCCTTAGTTGAAGCAAATTTAGGAGTGGCTCTTTCTGACGTTGACACTAGCGTTAACTCACTAACGTTCACATACTTGCATGGGTTCCATTGAGACTGAAATCAGCACTGGCGTTAGTCACCACCGTTAGTGCACTAATGGTGCCTCTAACGTTGCATGCATAAATTCATTGGAGTGTTGCCACTGGCGTTAGTGCACCAACGGTAACACTAACGTTATGCTTATTGTGCGTACGCATCATGCCTCGTGCGTATGCACTCTAGCAAATTTTCTGTTTGTGCGTACGCACAATGCCGCATGTGTACACATACTAGCAATTTTTCCAGCTCCAACTTGAAAATTTGTCGAAGACGTTAGTGTGCTAACTTGAAGTAACGTTAGCACACTAACGTTGGCACCATTCTTTGTGTAGCAATGTTGGTGGGCTAACTTTGGCCACCAACGTTGCTTCTCCTCAGTGGCAACGTTAGTAGGCAACGTTAGTGAGCCAACTTAGGCTACTAACGTTGCCTTCTCCTCCTTGTTGTAACGTTAGTGAGCCAACTTTGGCCACTAACGTTACCTTCTCCTCTTTTACAACGTTAGTGGGCAACGTTAGTGAGCTAACTTAGGCCACTAACGTTGCTTCCTCCTTGAGCCAACGTTAACCATAGCGTTAGTGGGATAACTTTGGCCACTAACGCTATAGTCTCTGCTTCTTCTCTCCCCTGCTTTTGCTTCTCCTTACCTATCATCAACCAAACAAATGCATCAAAGCCATGCCATAATCACAAGATAATGCATCATTCATTGTATCAAGTAATTCTTGCATCAATCTCATGAAAATGCTCATAATTAACAATGTTTGATTAAATCAAGACATGCATACATTACTCATCCAAATGCTTGCTTATTGCCTAAGAAGTTAATGAAAACCAAGCAAAAACTAATGAAAAAGGCTTGTGAAACTAGCTTAAGCTGCCTAGGCATCAGTAGGATAAAAAGAAGAGAAGGATACAATAAATCTCAGAGTTCTTAATTAAGCTCATTTTCAATTAGATGAGCGGGACTAGTAGCTTTTTGCTTCTGAATAGTTTTGGCATCTCACTTTCCATTGAAGCTCAGAATAATTGGCATCTTTAGGAACTCAGATTCCAGATGATACTATTGAATACAGCTTTGGACACAGCTTCTTTAGAGTCTTGGCCGTGACCCTAAGCACTTTGTTTTCCAGTATTACCACCGGATACATAAATACCACAGACACTTAACTGGGTGAACCCTTTCGGGTGATTCAGCTTTGCTAGAATCTCTAGCCAGTGATGTCCAGAGTTCTTGAGCATACTATTTGCTTTGGACTACGACTTTAACTGCTCAGTCTCAAGCTTTTCACTTGACACCTTCGCACCACAAGCATATAGTTAGGGGAGGAGTTCATTTGAACTTTTTAGGCCAAGATTATGTTTCTTTTAGGCCCTTCTAACCATTGATACTCAAAGCCTTGGATCCTTGCTCTTGCTTTTTGGTTTAAAGAGCTATTGGCTTTTTCTGCTTTTTATTTCTTTTTCTGCTTGCTCTTTTTATTCTATTTTTTTTGCACACACACACACACACAGATATATATATATATATATATATATATATATATATATATATATATATATATATATGCTTTTTGCTACTTTTTCTTGCTTCAAGAATTAATTTTTGGATTTTTAGATCACCAATAATACTTCACTTTTATCATCATTCTTTCAAGAGCAACATTCTTAACTCCAACATCAAATATGCACTGCTCATTCATACATTCAGAAAATAAAAGCAATACCACCACATCAAATAATTGAACTATTTTTAATATATGTCTCGAAATTCATGCATCTTACTTTTCTTTTTCAATAAAACAATTTTTCTTTTAAGCAAGGTGAGAGATGCATGGAATATTTCATAGCTTTAAGACATAAAGACATATGATCATGCACTAGAAATAGACAATAAAACAAAATACATGGAAAATAAAAAAAATAACATAGGCAACAAGGGAGTAAAGGGAACGAGTCCACCTTAGTGATGGCGGCTACTACTCCTTCTGGAGGATCCAATGGAGTGCTTGATTTTCTCTATGTAACGCCCCTACCTCTATTGTTTTTCCCTCATAACTCTTTGTTCTTTACTTATGGCTCTTTGATCTTCTCTTATCTCATAGAGGATGGAAGAGTGCTTTTGATGTCCCATCCTCTGTTGGTTCATGCTGGAGCTTAATTCTCCTAGAGAAGTATGTAATTGGTCCCAATAGCTTTGGGGAGGAAAATGCATCCCTTGAGGCATCTCAGGGATTTCTTGTTGAGGCAACTCCACATGCTCTTACTGTGGCCCATGTGCTGGCTTTCTAGTTTGTTCCATCCTTCTTTTAGTGACGGGCTTGTCCTCTTGAATAGGAATATCTCCTTCTAGGACAATTTCAGGTGAATTGCATAGGTGACAGATAAGGTGGGGGAAAACAAACCTTGCTAAAGGGGAAGGCTTTTCAGCTTTCTTGTACAATTCTTGAGGTATTTTCTCATGTACCTCCACCTCACTTCCAATCATGATGCAATGAATCATGATGGCTCTGTCAATGGTCATTTCTGACCGATTGCTAGTAGGGATGATAGAACATTAGATAGGCTTGCCTTAAGCATCCCTCTTCCACCGAGCTCCTTCCACACAAATGTCTGAAAGGACTTGGTCCAGCCTCTGGTCAAAATTGACTCTCCTAGTGTAAGGATGTGGGTCTCCTTGCATCATTAGGAAATGGAATGCCAACCTTACACTCTCCAAGATGAAATCTAAGAGACGCCCTCGGTCCATGGTATGCCAATTTTTAGGACTTGGGTTCACGCTTGTATCATGGTTTTTCGTGACCCATGCATTGACATAGAACTCTTGTACCATTAAGATCTCAACCTCTGGGATAGGATTGGTTAGGACTTCCCAACCTCTCCGAATTTCTCTTCGGGTCTCTGGGAACACATTCCTTTTTAGCCTAATGGGGACTTCAGGAATCACCCTCTTCTTTGCCACTATTTCATAGAAGTAGTCTTGATGAGTTTTGGTGATGAATCTCTCCATCTCCCAAGGTTCGAAGGTGGAAGCAACTGCTTTTCCTTTCCTCTTTCTAGAGGATTCTCCGACTTTAGGTGCCATAAGTGTGAATGGAAAGCAAAAAGCAAGGCTTTTCTAACACCAAACTTAAAAGCTTTGCTCGTCCTTGAGCAAAATATGAAGAAAAGGGAAGAAAAGAGTAGAAGAAGAAGAGAATAGAGGAGATGGAGAGGGATAGTGGATTCGGCCAAGAAGGGCTTTAGTGTATGAATGGTGTGTGTATGAAGGGTAGGAAGAAGGGATTATTTATAGGAGTGGGAAATGTTGCGTTCGAATGAATGGGTGGAATGGTGGGAAATTTTGAATTTGAAGTGGGTGGAAAATTCTGTGGGACCCACTGATCCTGAGAGGCTAGGGAATTCAAATTCCATGCCCTTGCTCCTGCTCCTGGATGGCGTTCAAGGCCAATAATGTGCCTTTCATTGGGCGTTGAACGCCCATTAGGGTGTTCTTACCTGGCGTTCGATGCCAGGTCTCTGCCTCCTGGCTGGCATTCAACACCAGCTATGTGCTTCCTGGCTGGCGTTCAACGCCAGCAATGTTCTCCCTAACTGGCGTTCAATGCCAACAATGCTACTCCTCATGGGCGTTGAATGCCCATTCTGGCCTTCTTGTCTGGCGTTCAACGCCAGCAATGTACTTTCTCCAGGGTGTTCTATTTCTAGCTCTGACTGTTTCTGTTTCTTTTTTAACTACTGCACATGATCACAAACTTTAAACAAATATGAAAATTAAACTGATATAACTGAAATAAACTTAATGAAAAATAGAAATAACTTTAATTATGGTTGGGTTGCCTCCCAACAAGCGCTTCTTTAACGTCACTAGCTTGACGGTTAGCTCTTTACGGATAGGTGCTCAGAATTTTGTCCCTTACAGTGAACTTCTTGCTTGTGCTCTTATGGATAAGTTCCACATGTTCTAGAGATAGGATCCTGTTCATAGTGTGTGGGATGGCTGGATTGTCAGTGAAGATAACTCTCATGCCAGGTGAGAGGCCTTCAGTGGGAATTTTCTTATCCCTCCAGCCTTTAGGTACTTTCTTCTTAGTACCAATGTTCTCAGTTCTTGATAATGGCTGCCCAATGCCAAACTTAGGATGATGGATTCATCCTTTTCCTCCCCAGTATCCAAGATTATGAAATCAGCAGGGATGTAAAGGTTCTCAACCTTTACTAAGACATCCTCTACACGACCATAAGCCTTTTTCATTGACCTGTCTGCCATCTCTAGTGAGATTCTTGTAGCTTGTACCTTAAAGATTCCCAACTTCTCCATTACAGAGAGTGGCATAAGGTTAATGCTTGACCTTAGGTTAAACAGAGCCATATCAAAGGTAATGGTGCCTATGGTACAGGGAATCAAGAAGCGTCCGGGATCCGATAGCTTCTGAGGTAGTTTCTGCTAAACCAAGGCATTGAGTTCCTTGGTGTGCAGTGGAGGTTCTTCCTCCAAAGTCTCTGTGCCAAATAGCTTGGCATTCGGCTTCATCAGGATTCCTAGTATTCTGAGGGTTACCAGAAACTGAAGGTCAATCTCGGATGAGATCTTCTGTTGTGGCTGGAGCTGTCATCTCCGACTTACTGGATCTTGAGATGCTATTAATCCTCATTCACCGGGAGGTGGTGGTACCTGCAGGAGACTCCGATGCTTAAGTTAGCACGTGCTTTAGGCAGGTTTTTTGTAGAATCAGAGTATGAGTTATACATGGGTGCTCTAGTGTATTTATAGTAGTGTTGAGTGACCTCCTTTGAGATAAGTTTGTTATCTTATCTTTATCTTTTGTGGGTGAGATCACTTATGTTTTGGCCAACTACCTTTAAGTGGGCTGGGATCCTCTGCTTTGGGCCTGCTTGGGCCTTAATTGTGAGTTTGTCCGAGCTCTTTACAAAGAGATCGGTGACAACCAACCTTCACAAGAAATCGGTCATTTTGACGTCGTCCAACCCGGACCGTATAGCTCGATCCAGGGTATGAACACCGAGGTACCGAGAAACTTGATCTTCCTTAGTTTTCTCTTCCTCGTCAGAGTGGAGTACTCTTCAGATTCTAAGATCTTTAACCAAGCATTCAATGGAACTTCACTGGGCTCTTCATGAACCTTGGGTTCCATCAGTCCTTTAGTAGGAGAGTTCTCAGTGGCCTTGGGGTACCCAACTACTCATATTGTGGCATTCAATGCTAGGACTTGTGTTTCTTTGGGCGTTGAACGCCCAGCTTGGATACCTTCATTGGCAGTCTAAACCAGCTTTTGTGTTTCCTTGGGCGTTGAACGCCAGTAAGGAACTCCTTACTGGCGTTCAACGCTAGTGATGGTGGCTTTTTAGGCGTTGAACGCCTAGTAAGGTCTTCCTTACTAGCGTTCAACGCCAATGATGGTGCCTCCTTTGGCGTTGAACGCCTAGTAAGGACTTCCTTACTGGTGTTCAATGCCAGATCACCCCCCTTCAGGTTTGGCCTCAATGTCCACTGTGATGGCCTTGCACTCTTCTCTTGAATTCACTTCAGTATTACTAGGAAGAGTGTTAGGAGGGGTTCAGGGATTCTCTTGCTCAATTGACCAACTTGTACCTCCAGATTTCTGATGGAGGACCTATTTTCTGTTATGAAACTGTGGATGGTCTTAGAGAATTCAGAAACTATGGTCAAGTCAGAAAGGCTCTGCTTAGAAGTCTCCATCTGTTGCTGAGAAGATGGGAATGGTGGTCTGTTATTGAACCTATTCTGGATTCTTGCACCTTGATTATTGTTGAAGCCTTGCATAGGCTTTTGTTGATCTTTCCATGAAAGGTTAGGATGATTTCTCCTTGAGGAGTTGTAGGTGTTTCCATAGGGTTCTCCCATGTAATTCACCTTTTCCATCATAGGTTGATCTGGATCATAGGCATCTCCATCAAAAGAGGTGTCTTGAGTGCTGCTAGCTGCAGCTTGCACTCCAGTCAAGTGTTGAGAGATCATATTGACATGCTGGGTCAAGATCTTGTTCTGAGCCAATATGGCATTCAGAGTGTCAACTTCTAGGACTTATTTCTTCTGAGCTACCCCATTGTTCACAGGGTTTCTCTCAGAAGTATACATGAATTGGTTGTTTGCAACCATTTCAATGAGTTCCTACGCCACTGTAGGCATCTTCTTCAAATGGAGTGATCCACCAGTAGAATGATCCAAGGACATCTTGGATATCTCAGATAGATCATCGTAGAAGATTCCTAGGATAGACCATTCTGAGAGCATGTCAAGAGGTCATCTCCTGATCAGTTGGTTGTATCTTTCCCAAACTTCATAGAGGGATTCAACCTCTTTTTGTCTGAAGGTTTGAACTTCCACCCTAAGCTTGCTCATCTTTTAAGGTGGAAAGAACTTGGCCAAGAAAGCATTGGCTAAATTTTCCCAAGAGTCTAGGCTTTCTTTGGGTTGAGAATCCAACCATATCCTAGCTCTGTCTCTGATAGCAAAGGGGAAAAGCATAAGTCTGTAGACCTCAGGATCCACTCCATTGGTCTTAACATTATCACAGATTTATAAGAATTCAAATAAGAACTGATGTGGATCTTCCAGTAGAAGTCCATAGAATTTGCAATTCTGTTGCATTAGAGAGACTAACTGAGGCTTTAGCTCAAAGTTATTTGCTCTAATGGCAGGTATAGAGATACTTCTTCCATAGAGGTCAAAATTGGTTGTAGTGAAGTCACCAAGAACCTTCCTTGCATCTCCTCCATTATTTTGTTTGGCTTCCATGCTTGTATTTTCTGTTTCTTATTCAAAAAGTTCTGTAAGATCTCTTCCGGAGTGTTGTGCTTTAACTTGTTGTAGATGCCTCCTTAGGGTTCTCTCAGGTTTAGGATCAAGATAAAAAAGTGGTTCTTTATCTCTGTTCCTGCTCATAAACAAGAAAAAGAAAACAATAAAAGGAGAAGGAATTGAAGCTTCTATGTCAGAGTATAGAGAACTTCCTGTGAGATATTTGAAGAAGAGAAGAAGAATGAAGGTAGAGGAAGATGAGATAGAATTCGAAAATAGAGAGGGGGAGAGAAGTAGCACTACAAAAAAAAAATGAAAACAAAATGATGCCTTAGGCTATGGCTACGCTTTTTGGGCTACGGCTACGCTTTCTAGGGTGATTCCTATTCGGCCGTTGCCTATTCTCAAAGGCTACGCTTTTCTGCACCAAGGACTATGCTTTTGGCGTTTGGGAATAGGGTGCGCTTTTCAAGTGATGCTGTCCAGGAGCAAAGGCTACGCTTTTCAGCTTCCATTTTTACCAGAATAGGCTACGATTTTCAACGCTACTGCATCACTTGTAAAGCGTAGCCACATTGTATACCATGGCTACTTTTTATAAGTGTAGCCTTAGGTCCATCATTTTTTTTTGTATACTATAGCTACTGTATATAAGTGTAGCCTTAGGTCCCTCATTGTTTTTTTTTTATTTTCTATATATATATATATATATATATATTCTAATCATCTTTTTTTCTAAAACCTAATATTTAGTAATATGATTATATATATAATCCTATTTTTTAATTAAATTAGTCAAAAATTATAAAATAAAAATAAACACATAATAATACCATACAATATTCTTTAAATAATAAAAATTATCCTTTAACATAATATATTTATAATGAACTAAAAATATTGGGATGATCATAAATGAGTATTCATACATCTCACACTAAATTAAGCATACCCATATCAAAATATACATTAGACAACTTAGAATTTACTACTAATAAACAATAAAAAACCAAAATATTTTATCCTACATAAGTATCTTCTAATAAAAATTATTAATCTTCTGATAGAAGAGAAAAAACAAATTGATGTCAAATAGAGCACCTAACATCTGCTACTGAATTGAACATATATTGAAGTAAATTCTTGGCTTCTCCCATTGAGCGCAACTGGTTCCGGCGTCCTCTATTCGTAAAGGCCCGCTCTCATTTTTTTACCTCAGAAAGCTGAGAAGTCATTACCACAAGTGAATTAGATGATATGCTTAACATGCCTTCAAAGAAAAGAGTGCAGGTGTCTCCATATGTCAGCGATCATTAGTGACATAGTAGTGAAGTTAACTTACTAATGTGTGGAAAACGATCCAACACTAAACTCACCGGCAAGTGTACCGGGTCGCATCAAGTAATAATAACTCACATGAGTGAGGTCGATCCCACAGGGATTGAATGATTGAGCAATTTTAGTTGGGTGGTTGATTTAGTCAAGCGAACAAGAGTTAATTTGAGTGATTTGTATCCAACAGAAGCTAAATTGCATGAAATATAAAGGGAGAGGGATAATTGTCAAGAATTTAAAGTGCAAAAGACTTAAAAGAACTGAATCTTAAAGTGCAAGTAATATAAATTGCAGAAACTTAGATTGCAAGAAATGTAAATAACTGAAACTTAAAGTGTAAGAAATATAAATGGCTTGAATCATAAAAGAAATTGGGAGCTGGGAGTGCAGAAATTAAACAAGCAGAAGTAAATGACAATTTACAGAGAAGTAGAAATTGAATTGAGATTGCAACAGATCTAAACAAGAAAAGGAGAATTACTTGAGAAACTAAACAGAAAGCAAAATGTAGCTTAATTGCAATAGTTAAAGGAAAGTTGAAGATCTCAGGGTTGGAGGAGACTAGAAAATAAGTCTAGATCTCAAGTCCTTCTTTGATCCAACAAGAGAGTAATTGCAAAAGAAACAGAAGATAATTGCAGAAAAGTAGAAAATGAAAGCAGTAAAAGAAAACTCAGATTCAATTCTTAATTCCTTGGAATTATGTAGAAAAGTAACCAAGAGAGATCTTAGATTAAGATTGAAACAGAATTCCTTCAATTCACAATCCAAGATCCAAAACTAGAATAGAAAGTGCAGAAGCAAGAACAAAGAAGAAGAGAGATCAATTCTCCTTCCCAATTCCCAAAACTCCCAAAGCTAGAAATAAAATTGAAAAATTCCAAAGTAAGAAAAAAAAGTAAAAGTTAAAAAGGTCCCCAAAAGCTCCTCTTCTAACTCAAACTAACTTCTATTTATACACTTCCTATTTTTGTATTTTAGAATTTGGGTGGGATTTTTAATTTGGTGAAGAATTTAATTTAAATTGAATTTTGGTTCAATTTGTCCCATAGGTGCTTGCTCCAGTGGTGTGCTCAGTTGGTGGGGAGAGCGTAGCATTGCCTTGTGTCTTTGGCCTTTTGTAGCATGCCAAGCTCCCTGGATAGCATACGGGGTGATGCTCAGCTCTCAAGGAGGGCGCAGCATCATGCGCGCCAATGCTGCCTTGGTTCATTTCAATGCTCCTTTGGAGAGCATTGTGCTCTTGGAGAGAGTGTTGTGCTTTTCTCCTTCAATGTGCCACGCTTCCTTATTTCTTTTGCCACATTTTTTTCTTCCTTGGGCCATGCTTTTTAGGCTATGCTTTCTTATTTTCTTCTTTTCTTCACCTACAAATAATCAAAACAACCAATCAAAGTATCACCAAATTTACAAGGTTTAAAATTCATTTAAAAACCAATTAAATTTAGCTTAAACCTCATGATTTAGTATCAATTAAAGGGTGGTTGATTGATTCAATAGAACCATGCAATTCCACTCCAAATTACTTACTTACAATGCAAGAAAGTGTATAAAACTTAATGAAACAAGTGAAAATTGCTTGAAAAACTAGCATAAGATGAATTGTCATCACAACACCAAACTTTAACCTTGCTTGTCCCCAAGCAAGAAAAGAATTATGCTCAAAAGTTCTTTCAATTAGAATGGATTGAAGAATAACTTGTAATGTCCTGTGAGTGAAGTGATTAAGTGACAGTGGGGTGAACTCTAAATTATATGCTCATGCAAGGGCTTCAGTGCTTACTAGTCCCTACATCTTGGAAGTCTTAGGTCATAGGACTTTCATCCAAATGATATCATAGAGATCTCTCTATAGGTAATAACCTTGAAGCAGCTTATGATTTCTGTGTTTTGGCCTTGACTCTAAGTGTCATGTCTCAAAGCGGCTCTTTAGATAAGCTTTCAATCAATACTCCTAAACCAGTTGGTTTTAAGGTATTAGGTGTTAAAGCACCTCTAAGGATTTACTTGCTCAAGCCTCTCTCTTTGACACAATTCGACCACAAACCTTTACTAGGATAACAACTCTTTGAGTTTTTGTTTCTTCCTTCTTTTCTACCTAGTAATTGATGCTCAGAGCCTTGGGCCATGTTCTTTCATTTTTGTGCTTTCTTTCTTTTCTTTGCTACTTCTTGGATCAATAAATGTTTGAGAATCTCCACACTACTTCTTTGAACTCTATGTCCTGCCTTTGAGCTCCCATGCAAGTTTTCATAAGCATGCAACCTCAATACATAATTATACAACTAGAACCACCACTTCTCCTAATCTTTTGCTTGCCTCAAAATTTTTTTTTTTTAATTCCTCAATCCTTCTTTTCAAAGAATTGTCCTTTGATGTCTTGTTGAAATATTGAGTGCAAGCAATTTTGAAGAGTGTAGTGTTGTGAATAATCAAGCATCTCAATTATTGAATTATAGAGAAACTATACTAGACAGACAGACAGACAGGGATACAATATCACTTCCAATCATAGCAGTGTCTGATGCAAAATAATCACTTAGCAATACAACCTTTTGGAGTTTACTTGCTTTACTCCTCATCATCATCATTGCTGGTCTTCACATTCCTCTTTCATCTCTTTGGTTGATGATGCTTAATCCTTCCAAAAACTTGTATGACACTCTGCAATGATATTGAAAGTTGCTTGTTCCCCAAGCACTTGAAAAATGCTTAGCATGCATGTATGTTTGTAGACTTCTGAACTTAGATTGGTGTGTGAACACCAAACTTAGTTCCTTGTCTTATACAGCAGTTTGTACATATGCAGAAAACCACATGTGCTCTTAGTAAGAAAACATACTATAAACTAGAAAACCAAGCTATGAACTAGAAAACAGACTTTGGTTAAGTAATTTATCTGATTGCTTGGAGCTAGTAACCCTTTATGCAGAAGGTGAGAATGTGTTTTTAAATGAGATTTTTGGTGGAACACCAAACTTAGCATCCTTCATTCTCCCTTAAATTATTTTGGTGTGCAACACCAAACTTAGCTCCTTGCAATATAGATAAAGCTACTTAGCCTTTTTATTGAATGAAAGGAAAACTACCTCAGGTTGGGTTGTGATGAGCGGATAATTTATACGCTTTTTGGCATTATTTTTAGTATGTTTTTTATTTTAGTTAGTTTTATTATGTTTTTATTAGTTTTTAAATAAAAATCACATTTCTGGACTTTACTATGAGTTTGTGTATTTTTCTGTGATTTCAGGTATTTTCTGGCTGAAATTGAGGGACCTGAGCAAAAATCTTATTCAGAGGCTGAAAAAGGACTGCAGATGCTGTTGGATTCTGACCTCCCTGCACTCGAAGTGGATTTTCTGGAGCTACAGAAGCTCAATTGGCGCGCTCTCAATTGCGTTGGAAATTAGACATCCTGGGATTTCCAGCAATATATAATAGTTCATAATTTGCCCAAGATATGATGGCCCAAACTGGCGTTCCAAGTCAGTATAGAAATTCTGGTGTCAAAACGCCAGAACTGGCATAAAAGCTGGAGTTAAACGCCCAAACTGGCACAAAAGTTGGCGTTTAACTCCAAGAAAAGTCTCTACATGTGAAAGCTTCAATGCTCAGCCCAAGCACATACCAAGTGGGCCCGGAAGAAGATTTCTGCATTAATTACTTATTTCTGTAACCCCAGGCTACCAGTTCTCTATAAATAGGACCTTTTGCTATTGTATTTTAGGGAGATCTTTTTGCTCATACTTTCATAAACCTTTTCACATTTGGGGGCTGGCCTCACGGCCATACCTAGACCTTTTGTTCTTATGTATTCTCAACGGTGGAGTTTCTACACACCATAGATTAAGGTGTAGAGCTCTGCTGTTCTTTATGAATTAATACAATTACTATTGTTCTTCTATTCAATTCACGCCTGCTTCTTCTCTAAGATATTCATTCGTTCTTCAACTTGATGAATGTGATGATCCGTGACACTCATTATCATTCTCACCTATGAACATGTGCCTGACAACCACCTCTGTTCTACTAGCAATGGCTTGAATGCGTATCTCTTGGGTTTCTAATCTAAGATTGGAACCTTCGTGGTATAGACTAGAATTATTGGCGGTCATTCTTGAGATCCGGAAAGTCTAAACCTTGTCTGTGGTATTCCGAGTAGGATCTGGGAAGGGATGACTGTGACGAGCTTCAAACTCGCGATTGTTGGGCGTGTGACAAACGCAAAAGGATCAATGGATCCTATTCCAACATGATCGAGAACCGACAGATGATTAGCCGTGCGGTGACAGCGCATTTGGAACATTTTCACTCAGAGGATGGGAAGTAGCCATTGACAACGGTGATGCCCAACATAAAGCTTGCCATGGAAGGGAGTATGAATGGTTGGAATAAGGCAATAGGAAAGCAGAGGTTCAAGAGGAACAAAGCATCTTCATACGCTTATCTGAAATTCCTACCAATGAATTACATAAGTATCTCTATCTTTATTCTATTTTATAATTATCAATTCTCCATAACCATTTGAATATGCCTGACTGAGATTTACAAGATGACCATAGCTTGCTTCAAGTCGACAGTCTCCGTGGGATCGACCCTTACTCACGTAAGGTATTACTTGGACGACCCAGTGCACTTGCTGGTTAGTTGTGCGGAATTGTGACAAAGTGTGATTCACGTTTGAGAGCTCCAAGTCTTTGGCGCCATTGTTGATGATCACAATTTCGTGCACCAAGTTTTTGGCGCCGTTGCCGGGGATTGTTCGAGTTTGGACAACTGGCGATTCATCTTGTTGCTTAGATTAGGTAATTTTATTTTATGTTTAAGCTTTTTACTTTTTATTTTCGAAAAATTTTTTTCAAAAATACAAAAAAATTTTCTATTTTGTTCTTCAGAGTTTTTAAGAATGAATTCTAGAGTTTCATGATGATTTGTTGAAGTCTGGCTGGCTGTGAAGCCATGTCTAATCTTTTGGACCGAGGTTTCAACTTATCATCACAAGAGCTTGTTGATTTCTATCAATTTTGCTGTTGAAAGTAATGATCTGCTAAAACTTGGCTGGCCATTGGCCATGTCTAGTGTTTTGGACCGGAGCTTTCTTTGAAAGCTTGGCTGGCTAGTAAGCCATGTCTAATTCCTGGACCGGAGTCTTAGACTAGCATTGCAATGATTCCTGGAATTCTTATTAAAAAAATTTTGAATCCCTTTATTTTCTTTTCCACTCAATTTTCGAAAAATCACAAAAAAATTTTATAAAACCATAAAAATAAAAAATATTCTATGTTTCTTGTTTGAGTCTAGTGTCTAATTTTAAGTTTGGTGTCAATTGCATGTCTTTATTCTTCTAATTTTCGAAAATTACATGCATTATGTTTGTCATTGATCTTCAAGATGTTCTTGATGATTTCCTTGCTCTGATATTTAAATTCTCTTGTTTTGTGTGTTTAGTTGTTTCTCACATGCATTTTTCAAATTGTTATAGTCCTTAGTATACAAACTTTTAAGTTTGGTGCCTTGCATGCATTATGTATTTGATCTTAGTTTTCCATGTTTAATTGTATTTTGATTGTTCCTCATCACTAAAAATCCAAAAATTTCCAAAATTATGTCTTTTCAAGTCAATAATACAGAGAATTGAAGATTCAGAACATGCAGCAAAGGAATTACACAGAAAAAGCTGGGAAAACTGGCGTTTAAACGCCAGCCAGGGTACCTGGCTGGGCGTTAAACACCCAAAAAGGTAGGATTTTGGGCGTTAAACGCCAGAATGGATGCCATTCTGGGCGTTTAACGCCAGGAGGACACTAGAGGGAAGATTTTGTTTTTAATTCAAATCTTTTTCAAATATTCATAATTTTTCAAAATCAAATCTTTTTCAAATCATATCTTTTCAATCATATCCTTTCAAAATCAATTTCTTTCCATTTTTTATTTATTATTATTTTCGAAAATCCTTGCTACAATTAGTAATTTAATTCAAAATTTTCAAGTTATTACTTGCCTATTAAGAAAGGATCAAAAGTTTTAACTCTAGAATCATATCTTCTAATTTCTTGTTAGTCAAGTAATCAACTTTAATTTTAAAACTTTCCTTTTTTTTATTTGATTTTCAATCATATCTTCTCAATCATATCTTTTCAATCACATCTTTTTCAAAATTAAGTCTCAATCATATCTTTTTGATTTCTAATTTCAAAATCTTTTTCAAAAATCACTTAATTTCTTTCCCAATCTTAGTTTTCGAAAATCATCAATCAAATTTTCAAATTTCTTTTAATTTTTTTCAAAATCTTTTTAATTTATTTTCAAAAATTCTTCCCCTCTTTTCACACTCTTCTATTTAAGGACTAACACCCCTCCTCAATGAGCAATTTGAACTCTATCTCCCTTGATAAGTTCGAATTCTCTCTTCTCTACCTCCTCCTTCTATTCTTCTTTTCCCCTGACACCTCAAGGAATCTCTATACTGTGACATAGAGGATTCTATATTTTCTTCTTCTCTCTTTTTATATGAGTAGGAGCAAGGACAAGGGCATTTTTGTTGAAGCTGATCCTGAACCTGAAAGGACCTTGAAGAGAAAGCTAAGAGAAGCTAAAGTACAACTCTCTATAGAGGACCTAACAGAGCTTTTCAAACAAGAAGAAGACATGACAGCCGAAAACAACAACAATGCCAACAATGCAAGGAAGGTGCTTGGTGACTTTACTGTACCTACTCCTGACTTCTATGGGAGAAGCATCTCAATCCCTGCCATTGGAGCAAACAACTTTGAGCTTAAGCCTCAATTAGTTTCTCTGATGCAACAGAATTGCAAGTTTCATGGACTTCCATTGGAAGATCCTCATTAGTTCTTAGCTGAATTCTTGCAAATCTGTGACACTGTCAAGACCAATGGGGTTGATCCCGAGGTTTATAGACTTATGCTTTTTCCTTTTGCTGTAAGAGACAGAGCTAGAACATGGTTGGATTCACAACCTAAAGAAAGCCTGAACTCTTGGGAAAAGCTAGTCAATGCTTTCTTGGCAAAGTTCTTTCCACCTCAAAAATTGAGTAAGCTTAGAGTGGAAGTCCAAACCTTCAGACAGAAGGAAGGTGAATCCCTCTATGAAGCTTGGGAAAGATACAAGCAATTAATCAGAAGGTTCCCTTCTGACATGCTTTCAGAATGGAGCATCATAGGTATCTTCTATGATAGTCTGTCTGAATTGTCTAAGATGTCATTGGACAGCTCTGCTGGAGGATCTCTTCATCTGAAGAAGACGCCTGCAGAAGCTCAGGAACTCATTGAGATGGTTGCAAATAACCAATTCATTTACACTTCTGAAATGAACCCTGTGAATAATGGGACAAATCAGAAGAAAGGAGTTCTTGAGATTGATACTCTGAATGCGATACTGGCTCAGAATAAAGTATTGACTCAATAAGTCAATATGATTTCTCAAAGTCTATCTGGAATGCAAGATGCACCAGGCAGTACTAAGGAAGCTTCATCTGAAAAAGAAGCTTATGATCCTGAGAACCCAGCAATGGAAGAGGTGAATTACATGGGAGAACCCTATGGAAACACCTATAATCCTTCATGGAGAAATCATCCAAATCTCTCATGGAAGGACCAACAGAGGCCTCAACAAGGCTTCAATAATAATAATGGTGGAAGAAATAGGTTTAGCAATAGCAAACCTTTTCCATCATCTTCTCAGCAACAGACAGAGAATTCTAAGCAGAGCCACTCTGAATTAGCAACTGTAGTCTCTGATCTAATTAAAACCACTCAAAGTTTCATGACTGAAACAAGGTCCTCCATTAGAAATTTGGAGACACAAGTGGGTCAGCTGAGTAAGAAAGTTACTGAACTCCTTCCTAGTACTCTTCCAAGCAATACAGAAGAGAATCCAAAAGGAGAGTGCAAGGCCATGACCCACACAGCCGAATCTGGAGAGGAGGAAGAGGCAGTGATCTCCACTAAGGAAGATCTCACTGGACGTCCACTGGCCTCCAAGGAGTTCCCTCATGAGGAACCATGGGAATCTGAGGCTCACACTGAGACAATAGAGATTCCATTGAATTTACTTCTGCCATTCATGAGCTCTAATGAGTATTCTTCCTCTGAAGAGGATGAAGATGTTACTGAAGAGCAAGTTGCTAAGTACCTTGGAGCAATCATGAAACTAAATGCCAAGTTATTTGGTAATGAGACTTGGAAGGATGAACCCCCCCTTGCTTACCAAAGAACTGGGTGACTTGACTAGGCAGAGATTACCCCAAAAGAGACAAGATCCTGGAAAGTTCTCAATACCTTACACCATAGGCACCATGACCTTTGAAAAGGCTCTGTGTGACCTAGGGTCAAGCATAAACCTCATGCCTCACTCTGTAATGGAAAAACTAGGAATTTTTGAGGTGCAAGCTGCAATAATCTCATTAGAGATGGCAGACAATTCAAGGAAACAAGCTTATGGACTTGTAGAGGATGTCTTGGTAAAGGTTGAAGACCATTACATCCCTGCTGATTTCATAATCTTAGAGACTGGGAAGTGTATGGATGAATCCATCATCCTTGGCAGACCTTTCCTAGCCACAGCAAAAGCTGTGATTGATGTTGACAGAGGAGAATTGGTCCTTCAAGTGAATGAGGACTCCCTTGTGTTTAAGGCTCAAGGATCTCTCTCTGTAACCATGGAGAGGAAGCATGAAAAGCTTCTCTCAATACAAAGTCAAACAAAGCCCCCACATTCAAACTCTAAGTTTGGTGTTGGGAGGCCACAACTAAACTCTAAGTTTGGTGTTGAGAGGCCACAACCAAACTCTAAGTTTGGTGTTGAGAGGCCATCATTATGCTCTGAGTATCTATGAGGCTCCATGAGAGCCCACTGTCAAGCTACTAACATTAAAGAAGTGCTTGTTGGGAGGCAACCCAATTTTACTTATCTATGTTAAATTTCTATTGTTATTTTATGTTTTCTGTAGGTTTATGATCATGTGAAGTCACAAAAACAATTGAAAAAGCAAAAACAAACTGAAAAATAGAATGAAAAATAGCACACCCTGGAGGAGAAAGCTACTGGCGTTTAAACGCCAGTAAGGGCAGCAGAATGGGCGTTAAACGCATAGTCTGGCACCATTCTGGGCGTTTAACGCCAGAAAGGGGCACAGAGCTGGCGTTTAACACCAGAAAAGGGCAAGAAGCTGGCGTTAAATGCCAGAAATGGGCAGCAACCTGACGTTTAACACCAGGATTGGCAGAAAAGGGCGTTTTGCACGCCACTTGGTGCAGGGATGAAAAATCCTTGACACCTTAGGATCTGTGGACCCACAAGATCCCCACTTACCCCACCTCTCTCTCTCTTCTTCACCCATTCACCAATCACCTCAATACCTCTTCCCCAAAAACCCCTCACCCATCAAATCCTACCCTCTTCTCCATAATCCCTTCACCAATCCACATCCATCCATCATAAACCCCACCTACCTCACCATTTAAATTCCAATTACTTTCCCTCCCAAACCCACCCATACATGGCCGAACCATACCCCCCTCCACTCCTATATAAACCCATCTTCACTCCCTCATTTTCACACATCTTCAATACTACTTCTCCCCCCTTGGCCGAATTACTCCCACTTCTCCATCTCCTCCATTTACTTCTTCTTCTACTCCTTTCTTTCTTCTTTTGCTCGAGGATGAGCAAACCTTCTAAGTTTGGTGTGGTAAAAGCATTGCTTTTTGTTTTTCCATAACCAATTATGGCACCAAAGGCCGGAGAAACCTCTAGAAAGAGGAAAGGGAAGGCAAAAGCTTCTACCTCCGAGTCATGGGAGATGGAGAGATTCATCTCAAGGGTGCATCAAGACCACTTCTATGAAGTCGTGGCCAAGAAGAAGGTGATCTCCGAGGTCCCTTTCAAACTCAAAAAGGGTGAATATCTGGAGATCTGACATGAGATTCAAAGAAGAGGTTGGGAAGTTCTCACCAACCCCATTCAACAAGTCGGAATCTTAATGGTTCAAGAGTTCTATGCCAATGCATGGATCACCAAGAACCATGATCAAAGTATGAACCTGGACCCAAAGAATTGGCTTACAATGGTTCGGGGGAAATGCTTAGATTTTAGTCCGAAGAATGTAAGGTTGGCATTCAACTTGCCCATGATGCAAAGAGATGCACACCCCTACACTAGAAGGGTCAACTTTGATCAAAGGTTGGACCAAATCCTCATAGACATTTGTGAAGAGGGTGCTCAATGGAAGAGAGATTCAAGAGGGAAGCCGGTTCAACTAAGAAGAAATGACCTCAAGCCCGTGGCTAGGGGATGGTTGGAGTTCATCCAACGCTCAATCATTCCACTAGCAACCAGTCTGAAGTTACTATAGACCGGGCTATCATGATCCATAGCATCATGATTAGAGAGGAAGTAGAAGTTCATGAGGTTATATCCTAAGAACTTTACAAGGTGGCAGACAAGTCCTCTATTTTGGTAAGGTTAGCCTTCCCTCATCTCATCTGTCACCTTTGCAATTCGGCTGGAATTGACATAGAGGAAGACATCCTCGTTGATGAGGACAAGCCCATCACTAAGAAAAGGATGGAGCAAACAAGAGATCCCACTCATGGACAAGAGCATGAGGAAATTCCTCATCATGAAATCCCTGAGATGCCTCAAGGGATGCATTTTCCTCCACAAAATTATTGGGAGCAAATCAACACCTCCCTAGGAGAATTAAGCTCCAATATGGGACAACTAAGGGTAGAGTACCAAGAGCATTCCATCCTCCTCCATGAAATTAGAGGAGACCAAAGAACCATGAGAGAGGAGCAACAAAGGCAAGGAAGAGACATTGAGGAGCTCAAGCACTCCATAAGATCTTCAAGAGGAAGAACAAGCCGCCATCACTAAGGTGGACCCGTTCTTTAATTTCCTTGTTCTTTATTTTCTGTGTTTTTCGAAAATTATGCCTTATGTCTATTTATGTTTGTGTCTTTATTACATGATCACTAGTGTCTAAGTGTCTATGCCTTAAAGCTATGAAAATGAATTCATCACCTTTCTTAAATGGAAAATGTTTTTAATTGAAAAAGAAAAAGAAATACATGAATTTCAAAATAGTTTAATTATTTTGATGTGTTGGCAATACTTTTGTTCTTCTGAATGAATGCTTGAACAGTGCATATTTTTGAATTTGATTGTTTATGAATGTTAAAACTGTTGGCTCTTGAAAGAATGATGGAAAAGGAGAAATGTTATTTGGTAATCTGAAAAATCATAAAATTGATTCTTGAAGCAAGAAAAAGCAGTGAAAAGCTTGCAAAAAAAAAAAGCAAGCAGAAAAAGCCAATAGCCTTTAAAACCAAAAGGCAAGGGTAAAATAAAAAGGATCCAAGGCTTTGAGCATCAGTGGATAGGAGGGCCCACAGGAATAAAATCCTGGCCTAAGCGGCTAAATCAAGCTGTCCCTAACCATGTGCTTGTGGCGTGAAGGTGTCAAGTGAAAACTTGAGACTGAGCGGTTAAAGTCGTAGTCCAAAAGCAAAAAGAGTGTGCTTAAGAGCTCTGGATGCCTCTAATTAGGGACTCTAGCAAAGCTGAGTCACAATCTGAAAAGGTTCACCCGGTTATGTGTCTGTGGCATTTATATATCCGGTGGTAATACTGGAAAACAAAATGCTTTGGGTCACGGCCAAGACTCATAAAGTAGCTGTGTTCAAGAATCAACATACTTAACTAGGAGAATTAATAATACTATCTGAATTCTGAGTTCCTATAGATGCCAATCATTCTGAACTTCAAAGGATAAAGTGAGATGCCAAAACTGTTCAGAAGCAAAAAGCTAAAATCCCCGCTCATCTAATTAAGACTGATCTTCATAGTTGTTTTTGGAATTCATTGTATATTCTCTTCTTTTTATCCTATTTGACTTTTAGTTGCTTGGGGACAAGCAACAATTTAAGTTTGGTATTGTGATGAGTGGATAATTTATACGCTTTTGGCATTGTTTTTAGTATATTTTTAGTATATTTTAAATAAAAATCACATTTCTGGACTTTACTATGAGTTTGTGTATTTTTCTGTGATTTCAGGTATTTTCTGGCCGAAATTGAAGGACCTGAGCAAAAATCGGATTCAGAGGCTGAAAAAGGACTGCAGATGCTGTTGGATTCTGACCTCCCTGCACTCGAAGTAGATTTTCTGGAGCTACAGAAGCCCAATTGGCGCGCTCTTAATTGTGTTGGAAATTAGACATCCTGGGCTTTTCAGCAATATATAATAGTTTATACTTTGCCTAAGATTTGATGGCCCAAACCGGCGTTCCAAGTTAGCATAAAAATTCTGGCGTCAAAACGCCAGAACTAGCATAAAAGCTGGAGTTAAACGCCCAAACTGGCACAAAAGTTGGCGTTTAACTCCAAGAAAAGTCTCTACATGTGAAAGCTTCAATGCTCAGCCCAAGCACACACCAAGTGGGCCCGGAAGAAGATTTTTGCATTAATTACTTATTTCTGTAACCCTAGGCTACCAGTTCTCTATAAATAGGACCTTTTGCTATTGTATTTTAAGGAGATCTTTTAGCTCATACTTTCATAGACCTTTTCACATTTGGGGGCTGGCCTCACGGCCATGCCTAGATCTTTTGTTCTTATGTATTCTCAACGGTGGAGTTTTTACACACCATAGATTAAGGTGTGGAGCTCTGCTGTTCTTCATGAATTAATACAATTACTATTGTTCTTCTATTCAATTCACGCCTGCTTCTTCTCTAAGATATTCATTCATTCTTCAACTTGATGAATGTGATGATCCGTGACACTCATCATCATTCTCACCTATGAACATGTGCCTGACAACCACCTCTGTTCTACTAGCAATGGCTTGAATGCGTATCTCTTGGGTTTCTAATCTAAGATTGGAACCTTCGTGGTATAGGCTAGAATTATTGGCAATCATTCTTGAGATCCGGAAAGTCTAAACCTTGTCTGTGGTATTCTGAGTAGGATCTGGGAAGGGATGACTGTGACGAGCTTCAAACTCGCGATTGTTGGGCATGTGACAGACGCAAAAGGATCAATGGATCCTATTCCAACATGATCGAGAACCGACAGATGATTAGCCGTGGGGTGACAGCGCTTTTGGAACATTTTCACTGAGAGGACAGGAAGTAGCCATTGACAACGGTGATGCCCAACATAAAACTTGCCATGGAAGGGAGTATGAATGGTTGGAATAAGGCAATAGGAAAGCAGAGGTTCAAGAGGAACAAAGCATCTTCATACGCTTATCTGAAATTCCTACCAATGAATTACATAAGTATCTCTATCTTTATTCTATTTTATAATTATCAATTCTCCATAACCATTTGAATCTTCCTAACTGAGATTTACATGATGACCATAGCTTGCTTCAAGCCGATAGTCTCCGTAGGATCGACCCTTACTCACGTAAGGTATTACTTGGACGACCCAGTGCACTTGCTGGTTAGTTGTGCAGAATTGTGACAAAGTGTGATTCACGTTTGAGAGCTCCAAGTCTTTGGTGCCATTGTTGATGATCACAATTTCGTGCACCAGGTTGCCTCCCAACAAGCGTTTCTTTATTGTTATTAGCTTGACATCCTCCATTCTTTGATCATGGAAGTTGAAAATCATGTTGCCTTTGATTTTCTCTTCTTACTGTGGGCTTCCTTTCCTCTGTTTCTTCTTGTGGAACTTTTTTGTGGTGCTTTTCTTGGATGATTGTTTCTTTTTCCATAGCCCTTTCACTTTTCTCTATGATTGCTTTCCATTTCTCCCACCTAGCAGCTTGTTCGTTGTTTTTCGGGTTGTCTTGAGTGGCTCTGGGAGGAATATTTGTCCTTTTCTCACCCATTTCCGCAATGTGTTTAGCCATTTGTTCCATTTGTCTCTCAAGTTTTTTGATTGAGGCTTCTTGGTCTCTACTTGTTATGGCTTGATCTTTCTTTGCTGCTTCCTGATCTTGTCTTGCCATCTCTTGAATTTTCATGAATTTCTCCATCCTTATTTCTAGACTAGAGATTCTTTGGAAGTTTGTATTTGGTTGTAGTTGCGTCAAATGGGATGGTTGATGAAAGTTGTTTTGGGAGAATTGTGAGGTGTGATGGGGTTGGAAGTATGTGTGTTGTGGTGGTGCGTAGTGGTTTGTGAAGCTGGGGTTGTTGTCATTGAGGTCCCTTGGTCTTTGATTTTGGTGCTTACTTCTCCTCCAATTGGAATGAGTCTTCAAAGGTGGGTTGTACACATCACCCTGACACTTGTGTTGGAACAGGCTTGAGGTACTGTTTGGAGAGTATAATCGCTCAGGACTTTGTTGCTCATAGTTAATTGCTCCAAAAAAATTTTCAGATTGATTCCAACCATGTGAGTGTTGTGGTAGGTTGTGTGCATTTACTACAGCAGTTCGCAGCTCATTAATTTTTCTGACCATAAGCTTCATTTGTTGCTAAAGTTGTTGGTGTATCTGCTTGTTTTGGGCCATGATTGCACTTACACCTTTAATTTCCATCACTCCCTTCTCTTGTGTGGATGGTTGCACTTCTGCCTCTAGCTAACCAATTTCCTGGGGTGGTTTCAACTTGGCCAGGAATTCACTCACTAGATCCTCCCATCTGGTGATGCTTCCTTGTGGGAAGGCTTCAAGCCATTGAGCAACTTCGTTCATGGTGATGAGCGGATGCTTCAATTCATGGGTTGCATTGTCATCTGGGGTGAGGACACTACTCCCACAATGACTGGGATTCGTTGGGTTCTCCTCCATGATCTGCACAATCACAAATAGTCCAAATGAAGATTGAATATACTCATGCCAAAATGTGGTTAGAGGGTTAGTTGACAAAATGTATCAAACAGTTGATAGGCTTGAAAGATCAATAGAAGAAAATTGCTTCTGTCGTTTACTCAGCAAGCAAAAAAACACAAGAAACGCATAGAACCAGAAAAGTCAGGAAAACTTCACTCTATTGCTAAAATGAGGTTTTGGTTAGCTTAAGCAAAAATTCAAACAGTTAGTGGGTTAGTCAAAAATCAAAGAAACAAAAAAAAGTGCTTTATCTAGACCTCCACCTTACTTAATCAATGTCAACCTAATCAATCCCCGGCAACGGCGTCAAAAACTTGATGTGTGGAAAACGATCCAACACTAAACTCACCGGCAAGTGTACTGGGTCGCATCAAGTAATAATAACTCACATGAGTGAGGTCGATCCCACAGGGATTGAAGGATTGAGCAATTTTAGTTGGGTGGTTAATTTAGTCAAGCGAACAAGAGTTTATTTGAGTGATTTGTATCCAACAGAAGCTAAATTGTATGAAATATAAAGGGAAAGGGATAATTGTCAAGAATTTAAAGTGCAGAAGACTTAAAAGAGCTTAATCTTAAAGTTCAAGTAATATAAATTGCAAAAACTTAGATTACAAGAAATGTAAATAACTGAAACTTAAAGTGCAAGAAATATAAATGGCTTGAATCATAAAAGGAATTGGGAGCTGGGAGTGCAGAAATTAAACAAGCAGAAGTAAATGACAATTTACAGAGAAGTAGAAATTGAATTGAGATTGCAACAGATCTAAACAAGAAAAGGAGAATTACTTGAGAAACTAAATAGAAAGCAAAATGTATCTTAATTGCAATAGTTAAAGGAAAGTTGAAGATATCAGGGTTGGAGGAGACTAGAAAACAAGTCTAGATCTCAAGTCCTTCCTTGATCCAACAAGAGAGTAATTGCAAAAGAAACAGAAGATAATTGCAGAAAAAGTAGAAGATGAAAGCAGTAAAAGAAAGCTCAGATTTAATTCTCAATTCCTTAGAATTATGCAGAAAAGTAACCAAGAGAGATCTTAGATTAAGATTGAAACAGAATTCCTTCAATTCACAATCCAAGATCCAAAACTAGAATAGAAAGTGCAGAAGCAAGAACAAAGAAGAAGAGAGATCAATTCTCCTTTCCAATTCCCAAAACTCCCAAAGCTAGAAATAAAATTGAAAAATTCCAAAGTAAGAAAAAAAAGTAAAAGTTAAAAAGGTCCCCAAAAGCTCCTCTTCTAACTCAAACTAACTTCTATTTATACACTTCCTATTTTTGTATTTTAGAATTTGGGTGGACTTTTTAATTTGGTGAAGGATTTAATTTAAATTGAATTTTGGTTCAATTTGGCTCATAGGTGCTTGCTCCCAGTGGTGTGCTAAGTTGGTGGGGAGAGCGTAGCATTGCCTTGTGTCTTTGGCCTTTTGTAGCGTGCCAAGCTCCCTAGACAGCATACGGGGTGATGCTCAGCTCTCAAGGAGAGCGCAGCATCATGCTGCTTGTGGTGTGTCTTGTGCGCGCCAATGCTACCTTGGTCCGTGTCAAATTGCTAGCGTGACAAGCCTTGGTGCTCCCTCACAATGCTCATGGGGAGAGCGCAGCATTAGTGCTTCAATAGAGAAGCTCCAAGTTCGAATCCCATTTCAACCAATTTCTTGTGAAATAAATAAAAGCAGCGCCTCCCCCTTTGGTGCAAGTCCTTGGTTCGAATCTTGGGGGATGCATTTTGGCCAATTTTGGCTTATTTTTCTTTGTGAGTAGCGCCTCCTCCTCCCCCTTGGTTATGGGTTTGAACCTTGCAGCCTTCATTATCAAGCATTGCTTCTTTGATTTATTTATCATGAAGCACGATAATGCTCTTGGCAAGAGCTGAGCATTGTGCTTATTCCCTTTCTTCCTTGGTTCATCATAATGCTCAGCTCTCAAGGAGAGCGTAGCATTCAAGCCTTGGTTCCTTGGTTCATTTCAATGCTCCTTTGGAGAGCATTGTGCTCTTGGAGAGAGCGCTGTGCTTTTCTCCTTCAATGTGCCACGCTTCCTTATTTCTTTTGCCACATTTTTCTCTTCCTTGGGCCATGCTTCTTAGGCTACGGTTTCTTGTTTTCTTCTTTTCTTCACCTACAAATAATCAAAACAATCAATCAAAGTATCACCAAATTCACAAGGTTTAAAATTCATTTAAAAACCAATTAAATTTAGCTTAAACCTCATGATTTAGTATCAATTAAAGGGCGATTGATTGATTCAACAGAACCATGTAATTTCACTCCAAATTACTTACTTACAATGCAAGAAAGTGTATAAAACTTAATGAAACAAGTGAAAATTGCTTGAAAAACTAGCATAAGATGACTTGTCATCACTTACCAACTTGACTCATAGTGATATCTTTCAAGAACTAAATTGAAAGTATTGAATCTTTAATCAGTTTAATGAACCATATCGACTTATGTGTGATTTTTGATAATCCAATTTAAATATTATCTCGTGAATCAAGTCACGTGAGACCAAATAGGTTAATTGACACTACTTACCAATACCTTCAATGATAGTTTTTCATCACTTAGAACAGGCAATTTGCTTCCGAAAACTAGCTTTGATACATCAGGTGCCTTTGATGACCTGCATTATTATCCAACAACTCATATATATTTTGTCACTTTCTCCTAATAAAGGAAGAAACAAATATGAATGATGATGATTCATTAGTTAATAGTACCTAGTTTCATCAACACAGAAGGAAGTAGAAGTAGAAGTAGTAATAGTTGTAGTAGTTGAGGTTCCATTTCCATAATTTGAAAGACGAAAATAAATTGGTGTTAGTTCAGAAAGTTGGTTATTTGCAATAGCCAAAATGCCAAATGGTCCAAAAGCCCTTCTCTCAACCGTACCAACTCTACACCCTTCAAAATTTAGAGTCCTCCTTATTCACAATCCCTTCTGATCCCAACAATTCTATTTCAAATTCAGCAAATATGTCCAACTGAACAACAAAAAATAAATAAATAAATAAATAAAAATCAGGAAAATGTAAAGTAAAGCCGTGATTACTGTGAGATACAAGTTGTAACAATGCAACCAAGAACTATGGACAAACCTGTGTTGCAAGGCCAATGTGTAATGGTACTACTCTACCAGGTTTAACCAATAATTCCTTAAATTCATCACTGCTAAGTCTCAAGCTCTCTATTTCTTCCACTGGCCATTGAAGCAAATTAGTTCCAGTCTTCTTGTCATATAACACTGTTCACGAAATAGTCTGATTCCAGCACCCAAAATACAGACATTTGTGGATCAGAGATTCTTACTAATTAAAGTAATTTACCCATCAATATATAAGACTAAATTACAATGTGTCAAACTTTCAAAGTTGACTCTTTGTGCTACTAAAGTACTTATTTTCTATTTACTTTCTTTTCCTTTTGAATTCAGGCATTATCATATTGAAATTGGTACAGTAGGTCAGTAGCACATGTTTGAAAGTGCCATTTGAAACTTGGAGTAGATTCACAAAAACCAGGACTGAGAATTTAATGTTCACAAAAAATAAATAAGTGGGAGATATTGAGCAGAGGAAGAGATATTATTAGATCCATTAAGACTTAAAAGAGTAAACTATCTAAGGTGAAGAGTCAACCATAGTCTCTTGAAACTCAGCTCCAAGATAGCCACTAGAAACATGGAACCAGTTATCCAATAATAAGTAGTTTGCCACAGTACCCAGAAATATATAGATAGTAATAAGAGACAATCAATAAGGCACGAAAGGAGAGAATGAAGGGCACAGACCTCATTTTAGATCCTGTTGTATAAAGATTCAACCAATTGATTTCTGTCAAATCCCATATTAACCGCTTCCTGAAGAAGCTCTTTGTCAATCTGCAAAACCATGATATTGGTGGATTTTGTATATATGAACTGATTATAATATATCCAGAAATTCAAATGAAAATGCAACAACAAAAGCCAAAGTTTAGGTTCAAAATCAGCAACAATATCAACCCAACCAAAGCATTCCAAATTTCAAATATTCACAAACAAACCAACAAATCATGAAACAGAAACTATAGATATTCAATTGGAACACCTAAATCTGAGGGAAATAATCCTCAGCAATTTGTTCAAGACACATAGTCTAATCACAATTAAGACACAAAAGCACAAAGATAATCCTGTTTTCTTGTAGTGAATATGAAAAAATTAATTCATTGCACTTTTTGAACATCTTCATTTCACATGAACTTATTATAATTGAGCAGCCAAAAAAGATATAGTGCTAAGTACCTCAAGAACCAAGGCCTTCTTCGTATGAACCTTTTTCGAGGGAAGTAAGAGAGAACCTTCTTCGTATCCATATGACTTTTGTGTGGATTAATTTAAAATACCCGTTACACAAAATCAACACTCAGATTTGTAATGAACCTTTTTTGTATGCATCATCAATGAATTCTTTGTAGTAATTTAATATACCATAAGTCCTAAAAAAACACACAGGAGAATAAATGAGGGCAAGAATCAAAATTAAATCTCAAGACCACTGTAATTAAACTACGTGCAAATAATAATTTAGAATATTTTAACAGAATTTGAATTTATGTCAAGGTCTAACTAGCTAAATTTAGAGTGTAAAATCTTAAGCCCTGAACTAGCCAAGGGGAAACTATGGCAATTATATGAATTCAATCAGCAATGCTTCACTCAAATTTTAACTCCAGTTGGCATAGTATCAGAGAAAGACCAAACTTTGAAATGCTGAATTCAATGATAGAAATATTTAGGAACATGAAACTCAACTCAAAACACATGGAATTAGTTAATAAATAGAGTGAAGAGGAGGTACCTGTCACGGATTTAAACTTGTTCCATCATGGACGCCATTCTTTGCTGATAAGCTTTTGGAAGTGATTCCAAACCAGCTAACATGCTCTTATCCATGATTCAATTCAATTCAACTCAACCTAGTATTCTTCATTCACATTAATCATATATGATCTGTTAAACACAGTTTTACAATGAAATAATATGTTGAACTGATTATGGAGAGATATAAGATCTGGTATTAATCAACCCAATTAATTAGCAGATGGATCAAAATCGAATTGAGAAAACTAATCCAAATAGAAACTGGAACCTGAAGAAGAGGTTTGGGGAGATTACAGCAGAACTTTTCAAAGGATAGAATTGCATCCGCACCCTTGGCATTGAAAACGGCACCGATGAAATGCCTGCAGAGACATCGAAATTGAAATTGAAATGAGAATGAAATGAAAGTTGGAGAGAGAGAGAGGTTGGGAGTATGAACAGGAAGTAATCGTAGAAGCCGAAAGTGAGGACAGGAGCACGGCAAGCCCTAGCAGCGGCGGCGGCTTCAATTGACCCTAGGAGCGACGACAGTGCACGGCGGAATAGCCTCCTTTTCTCTCGCGTCGCGTCTTCGTCCTCTCTCTCCATCTCGTCTGCAAATCGTCTTTCTCTCTCTCTCTCCTCCGGAATCCCTCATCCACAACGGTGATGGTGGCGGCTGCAGCGGCGTTGCAATGGTGACCCCCTCTCACTCTCTGTTCTCTCGCTCGCACTCTCATCTCTGTCTTCCTCCTCTCCTCCCTCTAGTTCACTCATTCTCTCCATCTGGGTGTGTGTGTGAAAGGGTGCATGAGTTAGGGTTAGCCATTTGAACAATTAATTGGAAGGTAAGTTGCGAAGGTGAGGGGGTCAAATTTTTCTCTGATCTGATGGCGAAAGTGAGGGTGTTGGAACGTGAATGTGATTTAGTGATAAGGAGAAAAAGATTACTAAGTGTTGTGGGTGTATTTGGTTCTAGATACATTAGGCATCACTTTTAAAACGCACCCAAAACTTAACAAATAGGCTACCTTCTAAAAGCATCTTCTTTGATACGAAAAGCGAACCTATATATATCCATCTATGGCTACACTTTATGAGTGATTTCTATAATACCTAAGGCTACACTTTTTAAATGATGCCACAATTGTGTATCCTTTTCTCTTATAAAAAGGCAACATGGAGATAGAATAGGCTATGCTTTTCAAATGTAGCTTAAAAAAAGTGCGGCTGAATGGGTATTTTTCTTGTAGTATAGCACTAATTCAAAAATAAAGAAGAATGACATTTTAAAATTAAAATATTTTTATTTTGTTTTTATTTTATTCATGTAATTCGAAAAAGAAAAAGAATTAAAGAAGAAATAAAGACAATTAAAAATTAAGACAACTAATTAACTAAAAAGATTTGAAAATTAATTGATGATTTTCGAAAAAGAAGGAAGAGAAGGAGAGAAGAAGTTTTCAAAAATAGAAGAGAGAGAAATTAGTTAGGAAGTTTTGAAAAAGAAGAAAGAGAAAACAAGTAACTAATTAAGAAAGATTTGAAAGTAAGATAAGATAGAAGATTAGAAAAAGATTTGAATTTAAGATTTAAAATTAGAAAAGATAGGATAAGAATTTGAAAAGATTTGAAAAATATTTGATTTTGAATTTTGAAATTGAAACAAGATAAGATAAAGATTTGAAAATAAGTTTAAAAGATAAGATATGGTGAAGATTTGAAAAGATAAGATTAAAATTTGATTTTTGAAAAAGAATTAATTTTGAAATTTGAAATTTGAAATTTGAATTTTGAAATTTTGAAATTGTGTTTTAAAAATTGAATTTGAAATAGGATATGATAAGATTTTTGAAATTTAAAGAAAGATAAAAAGATAAGATAGAGATTTTGAAAAAGATATGATTTTTTAAAAGATTTAAAATTAAGATAAGATAAGATAATGATCTGAAATTTTTTTTTGGAATTTTCAAAATTTTTGAATAAAGATAAAAAATATATTTTTTGATTTTTTATTTTTTTGAATTAATGAGGAAAGAGAAAAACAACCAAAAGACACCAAACTTAAAATTTTTAAATCAAAGGTACTAGTTTTTTCAAAATTTTTTTAGAAAAACACTAAAAGACACCAAACTTAAAAATTTTAAGATCAAAACAAGAAAAGAAACAAGAACAACTTGAATACCAAGAAAGAACACTAAGAACAATTTTCGAAAATTTAAAGGAAAGATAAACACACAAAGGACACCAAACTTAAGAATTGACACTAAACTCAAACAAAAGACACTATTTTTGGAAAAAATTTTTGAAAAGAAAGCAATAAAGTTTGAAACTTTAACAAGAACAAGAACAAAAGACTCAAACAAAAGATAAAGATCAATAAAGAAAAGAAAAAAAGTTTAGAAAAATTTTTGAAAAGAAAACAAAAAATAGGTAAGACTCAAAGGAAGAAAATCAAAAGAAAATACATAGCTAAAAACAGAAAAGGTTTTGAAAATTTTTTTAAAAGAAAACAAAAGATTCAAAACAAAAGTAAAAAGTACCTAATCTAAGCAATAAGATAATCCATTTGTTTGTCAAATCCGAACAATCCCGGGAGCGGCGCCAAAAACTTGGTGCACGAAACTGGCTCCGCAAAATTCGCACAGATAGACCGGCAAGTATACCGGGTTGTCCAAGTAATACCTCAGGTGAGGGTCGATCCCACGGAAATTGTTGGTTTGAGCAAGCAGTGGTTACCTTGCTAATCTTAGTTAAGTGGATAGAAATTATAGTTTGTCACGGAAAACACATAAAACAAAATAAATAAATAAAATGTCATTGGATAGATGAGAAATCAACGGTATGACAATGGTTGAGGCTTCAGAGATGCTTTGTCTTTCTGGATGAAGTTTTCTTACTGTCTACTTCAATAACTTTCTGATTCGTTCAATGGTAGCCATAAGTGATTAACTCATGTCCTCTCATCAAGTTAACCTCCTCTACTGTAGCAATCCACACGTTGAGATGACTCATGTCCTCTCAAGAAGCCATCTCTAGGTTTCTCACTGTAACAAAAGATGAAGCCCTAAGCGATCCACTCCCCTTCATGATCCTACTCAAGGTGCCACAGACAAGGCAGATGTTCCAGATTAGAAAGTGCTGCTTTTCTTACTCTAGCCTTAATGCCACAGAGACCTCACTTACCTACGGTCAATGGGATTTTATGTCACATATTCAAAGTTGCCCAGGTACTCTATTAGAATCCGCAATACAATTTCTAGCTTTGGTTCAATGCTATCCGGGTTAGGACTCGCATGGAACCCATGAAGAACAAGGGTGATTGTCACGAGTCACTTAATTCAGGAGATAAAGAACGAGAATACATAAGAGAATAGAATCGGACAAATTATACTAGAACGGTAATATTATTAATCCATGAAACTTAGTAGAGCTCCTAACCTTAACCTTAGGAGATTAGTCACTCATGCTGTTTGAAAATACAATGGAAAACGTAAAAGTAGGAAAGAGTTTTTTTTTTTTACCACGGGTGAACTCTTGTATATATATATATACTAATCTGCTAACTAAGAATTACCGAAAAAATATAAACTAGTCTTATAGTACCAAAATCCACTTCTGGGGCCCACTTGGTGAGTGTTTGGGTTGAACTTGAGTGTCTCCCACGAGCTAGTACCCCTTGGGGCATTGAACGCTGGCTTGGGACTCCATTTTGGGCGTTGGACGCCAGCTGCTCCCCTGTGGGCGCTGGACACCAGAAATGGGGCTGGTGGCTGGCGTTGAACGCAAGTTTTGGACCTTCATTTCCAAAGCAAAGTATACACCTTTATATATTTCTGGAACCCTTGGATGTTAGCTTTCCATAGCCGTTGAGAGCACATCATTTGGACTTCTTGTAGCTCCAAAAAAGCTCTTTCGAGTGCACAGAGGTCAGATCCTGACAACATTTGCAGTCCTTTCTTTGTCTTTGAATCAGACTTCTACTCAAGCTCCTCAATTTCAGACAGAAAATACCTGAAATCACCATAAAACACACAAACTCAAAGTAGAATCCAAAAATGTGAATTTTGCACTAAAACCTTTGAAAAGTTAATAAAACTTAACAAAACTATATGAAAACAATGCCAAAAAGCGTATAAAATATATGCTCATCATTGAGCTTCCTTTCGTTCTATTTCCCTTTTAGGTTTTGATTTCGTTATTGGTGCACGAAATCACAATCACACTTTTGCAATTCCGCACAACTAACCAGCAAGTGCACTGGGTCGTCCAAGTAATACCATACGTGAGTAAGGGTCGAATCCCACAGAGATTGTTGGCTTGAAGCAAGCTATGGTTATCTTGTAACTCTTAGTCAGGATATCAATTATAATTATCAGTTGACTTGCAAATGAACAAGAGAGCATGGATTAAATAATACTTATTATGCAATAATGGAGAATATGTTGGAGTTTTGGAGATGCTTTGTCTTCTGAATCTCTGCTTTCCCCCTGTCTTCTTTCTTCACGCACGCAAGGTTCCTCCTATGGAAAGCTGTGTGTTGGTGGATCACCGTTGTCAATGGCTACCATCCGTCCTCTCAGTGAAAATGGTCCAGGTGCGCACGGCTAATCATCTGTCGGTTCTCACTAATGCTGGAATAGGATCCATTGATCCTTTTGCGTCTGTCACTATGCCCAACCCTTGTGAGTTTGAAGCTCGTCACAGTCATTCAATCCCTGAATCCTACTCGAAATACCACAGACAAGGTTTAGACTTTCCAGATTCTCAAGAATGCTGCCAATGGATTCTAGCTTATACCACGAAGATTCTGATTAAGGAATCCAAGAGATACTCATTCAATCAAAGGTAGAACGGAGGTGGTTGTCAGTCACGCGTTCATAGGTTGAGAATGGTGATGAATGTCACGGATCATCACATCCATCATATTGAAATGCGAATGAACATCTTAGATAGAAACAAGCGTGTTTGAATAGAAAACAGAAATAATTGCATTAATTCATCGAGACACAGCAGAGCTCCTCACCCCCAACAATGGAGTTTAGAGACTCATGCCGTCAAAGAGTACAAAGTTCAGATCTAAAATGTCATGAGATGCAAAATAAATCTCTAAAAGTTGTTTAAATACTAAACTAGTAACCTAGGTTTACAGAAAATGAGTAAACTAAGATAGATAGTGCAGAAATCCACTTCTGGGGTCCACTTGGTGTGTGCTGGGGCTGAGACTTAAGCTTTACACGTGCCTAGGTTGTTTCTAGAGTTAAACGCCAGGTTGTAACCTGTTTTTGGCGTTTAACTCCAACTTGTAACCTGTTTCTGGCGTTTAACGCCAGAATGCAACATGGAACTGGCGTTGAATGCCAGTTTATGTCGTCTATCCTTGAGCAAAGTATGGACTATTATATATTGCTGGAAAGCCCTGGATGTCTACTTTCCAACACAATTGAGAGTGCGCCAATTGGAATTCTGTAGCTCCAAAAAATCCATTCCGAGTGCTGGGAGGTCAGAATCCAACAACATCAGCAGTCCTTTTTCCGCCTGAATCAGATTTTTGCTCAGCTCCCTCAATTTCAACCAGAAAATACCTGAAATTACAAAAAAATACACAAACTCATAGTAAAGTCCAGAAATATGAATTTTTCCTAGAAACTAATAAAAATATACTAAAAACTAACTAAAACATACTAAAAACTACATGAAATTAACCCCAAAAAGCGTATAAAATATTCGCTCATCACAACACCAAACTTAAACTGTTGCTTGTCCCCAAGCAACTAGACAAATAAAATAGGATAAAAAGAAATCAAGAAGCAATAATATCTCAGAGTTTTAAGTGAAGCTCAGATTCTAATTAGATGAGCGGGACTAGTAGCTTTTTGCTTCCGAACAGTTTTGGCATCTCACTTTATCCTTTGAAATTCAGAATGATTGGCATCCATAGGAACTCAGAATTCAGATAGTATTATTGATTCTCCTAGTTTAGTGTGTTGATTCTTGAACACAGCTACTTCATGAGTCTTGGCCGTGGCCCTAAGCACTTTGTTTTCCAGTATTACCACCGGATACATCAATGCCACAAACACATAACTGGGTGAACCTTTTCAGATTATGACTTAGCTTTGCTAAAGTCCCCAATTAGAGGTGTCCAGAGTTCTTAAGCACACTCTTTTGCTTTGGATCTCGACTTTAACCACTCAGTCTCAAGCTTTTCACTTGGACTTGCATGCCACAAGCACATGGTTAGGGACAGCTTGGTTCAGCCGCTTAGGCCAGGATTTTATTCCTTTAGGCCCTCATATCCACTGATGCTCAAAGCCTTGGATCCTTTTTATTACCCTTCCCTTTTGGTTTTAAGGGCTAGTGGCTTTTTCTGCTTGCCTTTTTTTTTCTGCAAGCTTTTGTATTCACTGCTTTTTCTTGCTTCAAGAATCAATTTTATGATTTTTCAGATTATCAATAGCATTTTTCTAGTTCATCATTCTTTCAGAAGCCAACAATTTTAACATTCATAAAATTCAATATAAAAAATATGCACTGTTCAGGCATTCATTCAGAAGACAAAAAGCATTGCCACCACATATAAATAATTAGAATTTTCCTTATTAAAAACTCGAAAAAAAAATGTATTGCTTCCTTATTCTAAAAATCTGCTATTTTATTCATGTTTGATGATGATGAGAAAAATAAATTATAGCTTAATTGGAGATAAAATCAAAATAGAGATACTAATTACTACTACTCATAAATGACTTTTAAGGTAAATTTCTAATGAGAATAATTATCACAGAGTTAAGGCTAAGATTAGAACTCAACAACCTTGAATTTGGGAGGAGGATGCCTCTTTAGTCTGTGGAGTGCTTGGCCCTTCAAGAGATAGCTTCTGGCGCTTCAGTTCCTTCAGTTCACGCCCTTGCTCTTCTTGTTCCCTAAGCATTTTGCAGAGCATGCTATTTTGATTTTGCTGTTCTTCCTTCAGTTGATCCACAGTTTCTTGCAACTTGGTGACAGATGCTTCTAGGCGTTCCCAGTATTCAATTTGAGGGAATTCCAGGAGGAACTCCTATTCTCTCCTATTGATGGGGTCGTCCTGCACTTGTTGTCCTTCCATAGACTTTTTGGTGATTGGTTGCTGAACTGAGATATACTCATCTACTCCCATTTTTACCCCAGCATCTTTACATAACAGAGAGACCAAGCTTGGATAAGCCAATTTGGCATCTTTGGAGTTCTTGTTTGCAATTTTGTAAAGATCACAAGAAATTAGCTGATGAACTTCCACTTCTTTTTCCAGCATAATGCAATGAATCATCACTGCTCTTCTGATGGTGACCTCAGAGCGATTGCTAGTGGGCAGTATAGAGCGCCCAATGAAGTCCAGCCAGCCTCTGGCGACTGGTTTGAGATATCCTCTTTTGAGTTGGTTTGGGGCACCCTTTGTGTTGGTTGTCTATTTGGCTCCACGGAGGCATATGTCCTCTAGGATTTTGTCCAAGCTCAGGTTTGGTCTCATAATTCTCCTATTAAAGGAGTCTGGGTCATCTTACAGTTGAGGCAGCTTGAAGATCTCCCTTATTTTGTCAGGGTGGGTGTGAACAATCTTCCCTCTGACCAGAGTTCTATAGTCATAGAATGCGGTTCCCGCTATTCTCTGCCTGTCCATCTGCCACAGATTTGCGTAGAATTTCTGAACCATATTTCTTCCCACCTTTGTTTCAGGATTAGCTAGGACTTCCCAGCTCCTGTTTCGAATTTGCTCTTGGATCTCCGGATATTCGTCTTCTTTCAGATCAAATTTAACTTCCGGGATCACTGACTTTAGACCCATTATTTTGTAGTAATAGTCTGAATGTTCTTTGGTTAAGAACTTCCCTTGATTCCAAAGTGGTTTTAGAATATTCTCTTTCTTACCTCTTGAGTTGGTTTGTTTTCCCTTAGGGGCCATGATCTTAGTGGGTATTAGCTTAGTGATCACAGATAAACACACCAAACTTAGAAGTTTGCTTGTCCTCAAGCAAAAGAAAGGAAGAAGAGGGATATGAGGAGAGCCAAGTCCCAATTGTGAAGGTGGGGGGGAGGCTGAACTAGGATTTAAAGGGAAGGGGGTGGGTTTCGAAAATTTTAAAGAAGATATTATAGAAGATATAATTTGTAAAAGATGAGTATGATAGGAAAAGGATGCACTTTAAAATTTAAAAGATATGAATAATATGAAAGATATTTGAAAAAGATAGCTTTGTTTGGAAAAAGATATTGTGAAGATTTGAAAAAGATATTGATGAGTTGAAAAAAAAAATTTGAGAAGGAAAAGAGATGGATTTGTTTTGAAAAAGATTTGAAAAGAAGTTGAAGAGGATTTAAAAAAAAGGTTTATGTTTAGAATTAAGATACATTTGATATCTTTGAAAAAGGATTTGAAAAATTAGGATTTGTAATATGTTTATGCAAGAAATCATGAATTGAAACATGAAAAATGGAAAAACTTTGAAGTGAAAACGAAATTACCTACTCCCCACAATCCTGGCGTTAAACGCCCAACTGCTGCATGTTTTGGGCGTTTAACTCTCAGTTGGTGCTTGGTCTGGGCGTTTAACGCCCAGCTGTTGCTTCTAGCTGGCGTTAAACGCCAAAAACTCCTTTGTCACTGGGCGTTTTTCTGAACGCCCAGGATGCTGTAAATCTAGCATTAAACGCCCAGAAGCTGCTTCTTTCTGGTGTTTAACACCCAAATGGCTATCTCTACTGGCGTTAAACACCCAGTAGATGCTCTTTTTGGGCGTTTAACGCCCAAAACAACTCTTATTGGCTTTTTCGCACCAGTGAGCTGCTTTTTGCTGTTTTGTATTCTGAATCCTTCTGCAACCCTGTGAACTTATGCAATTGATTCTTTACCTTGAATATTATTTATATTAAACCTGTATAATAATAAAAATAATAAAAAAATAGATAAGAAAAAGTTTTGCTAATGGCTGGGTTGCCTCCCAGCAAGCGCTTCTTTATTGTCTTTAGCTGGACCTTGCTGAGCTTTTAATCTAGCCTCAGCCTTGAGCACTCTTGCTCAACATTGCCTTCAAGATAATGCTTGATTCTCTGTCCATTAACAATGAACTTCTTATTAGAATCAATGTCTTGAAGCTCCACATAGCCATATAGTGACACACTTGTAATCACATATGGTCCCCTCCACCGGGATTTTAGTTTCCCGGGGAATAGCCTGAGCCTAGAGTTAAACAGCAGAACCTTCTGTCCTGGTTCAAAGACTCTAGATGATAGCTTTCTGTCATGCCACCTCTTTTCTTTCTCTTTGTAGATCTTAGCATTTTCGAAAGCAGTGAGTCTGAATTCCTCTAGCTCATTCAGTTAGAGCAATCTTTTTTCTCCGGCTAAATTGGCATCAAAGTTTAGGAATCTGGTTGCCCAGTAGGCCTTATATTCCAGTTCCACGGGCAGATGACATGCCTTACTATACACAAGCTGGTATGGAGAGGTCCCTATAGGAGTCTTGAATGCTGTTCTGTAAGCCCACAGAACATCATCCAAGCTTCTCGCCCAATCCTTTCTACGGGTACTTATAGTCTGTTCCAGGATTCTTTTTAGTTCTCTATTAGAGACTTCAGCTTGCCCATTTGTCTGTGGATGATATGGAGTTGCCACCTTGTGGCTAATTCCATACCGGACCATAGCAGAGTAAAGCTGTTTGTTGCAGAAGTGAGTGCCCCCATCACTAATTAGTGCTCTAGGGACACCAAACCTGCCGAAGATATGTTTCTGGAGGAACTTCAGCACTGTCTTAGTATCATTAGTGGCTGTGGCAATGGCCTCTACCCATTTGGATACATAGTCGACTGCAATCAGAATATAAGTATTTGAGTATGATGGTGGGAAAGGCCCCATGAAGTCAATACCCCATACATCAAACAACTCAATCTCCAAGATTCCTTGTTGAGGCATGGCGTAACCATGAGGCAGATTACCAGCTCTCTGGCAACTATCACAGTTACGTATAAACTCTCGAAAATCTCTATAGAGGGTAGGCCAATAGAAGCCACATTGAAGGACCTTGGTGGCTGTTCGCTCACCTCCGAAATGGCCTCCATATTGTGACCCATGGAAATGCCATAAGATCTTCTGTGCTTCTTCTCTAGGCACACACCTTTGGATTATTCCGTCTGCACATCTCTTAAAGAGATATGGTTCATCCCACAAGTAGTACTTTGCATCAGTAATTAATTTTTTCTTTTGTTGCCTGCTGTACTCCTTGGGTATGAATCTTGCAGCTTTATAGTTTGCAATGTCTGCAAACCATGGCGTTTCCTGAATGGCGAACAAATGCTCATCAGGAAAAGTTTCAGAGATCTCAATAGAGGGAAAGGACGCCCCTTCTACTAGCTCTATCCGGGACAGATGATCAGCCACTTGGTTTTCTGTCCCTTTTCTGTCTCTTATTTCTATATCAAACTCTTGCAGAAGCAACACCCATCTTATGAGCCTGGGTTTTGAATCCTGCTTTGTAAGTAGATATTTAAGAGCAGCATGGTCAGTGTACACAATCACTTTTGATCCTACTAAGTATGATCTAAACTTGTCAATTGCATAAACCACTGCAAGCAATTCTTTTTCTGTGGTTGTGTAATTTTTCTGGGCATCATTTAAAACACGGCTATCATAATAAATGACATGCAGAAGCTTGTCATGCCTCTGCCCCAATACTGCACCAATGGCATGGTCACTGGCATCACACATTAATTCGAATGGTAATGTCCAGTCTGGTGTAGAAATAACTGGTGCTGTGACCAGCTTAGCTTTCAGGGTTTCAAACGCCTGCATGCACTCTGTATCAAACACAAATGGCGTGTCAGCAGCAAGCAGGTTGCTCAGAGGTTTTGCAATTTTTGAAAAATCCTTTATAAACCTCCTATAGAATCCTGCATGCCCCAGAAAGCTTCTGATTGCCTTAACATTAGCAGGTGGTGGTAATTTTTCAATTACCTCTACCTTAGCTTGATCCACCTCTATTCCCTTGTTCGAAATCTTGTGCCCAAGGACAATCCCTTCAGTCACCATAAAGTGACATTTTTCCCAGTTTAAAACCAGGTTAGTCTCTTGGCATCTTTTCAGAACCAGTGTCTGGTGATCAAGACAGGAGCTAAATGAGTCTCCATATACTGAGAAGTCATTCATGAAAACTTCCAGAAATTTTTCCACCATATCAGAGAAAATAGAGAGCATGCATCTCTGAAAGGTTGCAGGTGCATTACACAGCCCAAATGGCATCCTTCTGTAGGCAAATACTCCAGATGGACATGTGAATACTATTTTCTCTTGATCCTGGGGATCTACTGCAATTTGGTTGTAGCCTGAATAGCCATCCAAAAAGCAGTAATAATCATGACCTGCTAGTCTTTCTAGCATCTGGTCTATGAATGGTAAAGGAAAATGATCCTTTCTGGTGGCTGTATTAAGCCTTCTATAGTCAATACACATGCGCCACCCTGTAATTGTTCTTGTAGGAACCAGTTCGTTTTTTTCATTATGAACCACTGTCATGCCTCCCTTCTTGGGGACAACTTGGACAAGGCTCACCCAGGGGCTATCCGAAATAGGATATATAATCCCAGCCTCCAGTAACTTGGTGACCTCTTTCTGCACCACTTCCTTCATGGCTGGATTTAGCCGCCTCTGTGGTTGAACCACTGGCTTAGCATCATCCTCCAATAGGATCTTGTGCATGCATCTAGCTGGGCTTATGCCCTTAAGGTCACTTATGGACCACCCAAGAGCTATCTTGTGTGTCCTTAGCACTTGAAGTAGTGCTTCCTCTTCCTATGAATTTAAAGCAGAGCTTATGATCACCGGAAAAGTGTCACCTTCTCCCAGAAATGCATATTTCAGGGATGGTGGTAATGGTTTGAGCTCGAGTTTTGGAGGTTTTTCCTCTTCCTGAGGAATTTCCAGAGGCTCTTTTATCTCCTCTGAATCCTCCAAATCAGGCTGAGCATCTTTAAAGATGTCTTCTAGCTCTGATTCGAGACTCTCAGCAATGTTGATCTTCTCTACCAAAGAGTCAATAAGATCAACTTTCATGCAGTCTTTTGGTGTGTTTGGATGCTGCATGGCTTTGACAGCATTTAACTTGAACTCATCCTGATTGACCCTCAGGGTTACTTCCCCCTTTTGGACATCAATGAGAGTTTGTCCAGTTATTAGGAAAGGTCTTCCAAGAATGAGAGTAGCACTCTTGTGCTCCTCCATTTCCAGTACTACAAAGTCAGTGGGAAAGGCGAATGGTCCAACCCTGACAATCATGTCTTCAATTACGCCTGATGGGTATTTAATGGAGCCATCAACAAGTTGGAGACATATCCTGGTTGGTTTGACTTCTTCAGTTAAACCAAGCTTTCTGATAGTGGATGCAGGTATTAGGTTGATGCTTGCCCCAAGATCACATAAAGCTGTCTTGGTGCAATCACCCTCTAATATGCATGGTATCATAAAGCTCCCAGGATCTTTAAGCTTTTCTGGGAAGCTTTTCAGAATGACTACACTGCATTCCTCAGTGAGGAGAACTCTTTCAGTTTCTCTCCAATCCTTCTTATGACTCAAGATCTCTTTCATGAACTTGGCATAAGAGGGTATTAGCTCAAGTGCCTCTGCAAACGGAATTTTATTTCAAGAGTCCTGAGGTAGTCTACAAAGCGAGCAAATTGCTTATCCTGCTCCTCTTGGCGGAGTTTTTGAGGATAAGGCATCTTGGCTTTGTATTCCTTAACCTTGGTTGCTGCAGGTTTATTTCCTACAGAAGTGGTTGGAGAAGCCTTTTTAGAGGGGTTGTTATCAGCACTTGTGTGTGTCTGATCCCTTACTGGCGTTTGAATGCCAGGGTTGGAAGCTTGATTAGCGTTGGACGCCAACTTCCTACCTGTTTCTGGCGTTTGAACGCCAGAACTGAGCTTCCATTGGGCGTTTGACGCCAGCTCCTTGCCTGTTCCTGGCATTTGAACGCCAGAACTACGCGTGGGTTGGGCGTTTAACGCCAACCTTGCATCCTTTTCTGGCGTTTGAACGCCAGAGTTGTTCCTCTCTGGGCCCTTACTATCCTCAGAGGGATTTTGGATAATATTTTGCTCATCCTCTGTCAGTTATTCTTTTCTTGGCTTTTTGTTGCTTTGAAGTGAGGTATTTAATGTCTTCCCACTTCTTAATTGAACTGCCTGGCACTCTTCTGTTATCTACTTTGATAACTGCTGTTTTGTCTGATTCAATTGTGCCTCCATATTTTTATTAGCATTTTTAGTGTCTTGTAGCATCTCCTTGAATTTTGCTAGCTATTTTGTTAGAAAGCACAATTGTTGATTGAGTTCAACAACTTGTTCTGGAGGACCAAGTTCAGTAGACACTGCTTTGGCTTCTTCTTTTATGGAGGACCCATTACTTATGTACAGATGTTGGTTTCTAGCAACTATATCAATAAGCTCTTGAGCCTCTTCAATAGTTTTTCTCATGTGTATAGATCCACCAGCTAAGTGGTCTAGGGACATCTGAGCTCCTTCTGTAAGCCCATAGTAGAAGATGTCTAATTGCACCCACTCTGAAAACATTTCAGAGGGAGCATTTCCTTAGCATCCCTCTGTACCTCTCCCAGGAATTATAAAGGGATTCATCATCCTCTTGTTTAAAGCCTTGGATGTCCAGCCTTAGCTGTGTCATCCTTTTTGGAGGGAAATATTAATTCAGGAATTTGTCTGATAACTGTTTCTATGTCCTTATGCTTGCTGTGGGTTGGTTATTTAACCACCTTTTAGCTTGATCTTTTACAGCAAATGGAAACAGCAACAATCTGTATACATCCTGATCTACCTCCTTGTCACGTACTGTGTCAGCAATTTGCAAGAATTGTGCTAGAAACTCAGTAGGTTCTTCCTGTGGAAGACCGGAATACTGGCAGTTTTGCTGCACCATGACGATGAGTTGAGAATTTAGCTCAAAACTGTCTGCTTTGATGGGAGGTATACAGATGCTACTCCCATATGCAGTAGTAGTGGGATTAGCATATGATCCCAGAGTCCTTCTGGACTGCTCATTTCCACTTAGATCCATGATGGATAAAATGGAATTGATATGAATTGCAAAGAAAATATATTTTTATTTTTATTTTATTGAAGTAGAACAAACCAAATTATTAAGATAAATAAAAATAATAAGATAAAATAAAATAAAATAATTAGAAATTAGAATGTAAATTTCGAAAACCAAGAGAAAAATAAATTTGAAAATGAAAATAATTGCTTAATTAAGAAGATTTGAAAAATTTTGGATATGATTTTTGAAAAAGATTTTGAATTTTGAAAAGATTTGATTTTTAAAATAAAAATCTGAATTTTTAAAGGTAATTTTTGAAAAATCAATTAAAATAAAGGAAAAAGATATTTTTGAATTCAATGAGGAAGGAGAGAAACAATAAAAGACACAAAACTTAAAATTTTTAGATCTAATGCTCCTTATTTTCGAAAATTTGGAGGAAAAATACCAAGGAACACCAAACATAAAAATTTTAAGATCAAAATGCAAGAAAGACTCAAGAACACCTTGAAGATTCACAAGAACACGAAGAACAAAAATTCAAAGACTCAAAGGACTCAAGAACATAAAAAAAAACACCAAACTTAAAATTTTTAGAAAACCAAAAATAAATTTTCGAAAATTAAAGAAAGATAGCAAGAGAACACCAAACTTAAAAGTTTGACACGAAATTTAATCAAAGAAAAATTATTTTTGAAAAAGTTTTAAAAGGAAGATTCCCAATTACCAAGAACATAAGCACAACGCTCTAGCCAATTGAGCTATAAATTTAAAGTGTTTTAAAAAAGTATTTAATGTATAAAATATTTTAATTTTTATTATTATTATTTTTTTTGGATACTAATAATTCGAAAATGCACAAGAAAAACAAAAAAAATCACAAAATAAGAAAAACTAAAGATCAAACAAGGAAAATAAACAAGAACAACTTGAAGATTAAGAAAGAACAATGAACACAAATTCGAAAATTTAAAAGAAAATAAAAAAAACATGCAATTGATACCAAACTTAAAATATGAAACTAAACTCAAACAGAAAAACTCAATTATTAGTTTATAAAAATTTTCGAAAAATTTAAAAAGAGAAAATAAGGATTTTAAAAAATTTTTAACCAAAAACAATAATAGAAGACGCAATTTTAGTGGCTCTAAACTAAAAAGATGAATTTTTCCTAATCTAAGCAACAAAATAAACCGTCAGTTGTCCAAACTCGAACAATCCCCGGCAACGGCGCCAAAAACTTGGTGCACGAAATCACAATCACACTTTTGTAATTCCGCACAACTAACCAGCAAGTGCACTGGGTCGTCCAAGTAATACCTTACGTGAGTAAGGGTCGAATCCCACAGAGATTGTTGGCTTGAAGCAAGCTATGGTTATCTTGTAACTCTTAGTCAGGATATCAATTATAATTATCAGTTGACTTGCAAATGAACAAGAGAGCATGGATTAAATAATACTTATTATGCAATAATAGAGAATATGTTGGAGTTTTGGAGATGCTTTGTCTTCTGAATCTCTGCTTTCCCTCTGTCTTCTTCTTCACGCACGCAAGGTTCCTCCTATGGCAAGCTGTGCATTGGTGGATCACCGTTGTCAATGGCTACCATCCGTCCTCTCAGTGAAAATGGTCCAGGTGCGCACGGCTAATCATCTGTCGGTTCTCACTAATGCTGGAATAGGATCCATTGATCCTTTTGCGTCTGTCACTACGCCCAACCCTTGTGAGTTTGAAGCTCGTCACAGTCATTCAATCCCTGAATCCTACTCGAAATACCACAGACAAGGTTTAGACTTTCCGGATTCTCAAGAATGCTGCCAATGGATTCTAGCTTATACCACGAAGATTCTGATTAAGGAATCCAAGAGATACTCATTCAATCGAAGGTAGAACGGAGGTAGTTGTCAGTCACGCGTTTATAGGTTGAGAATGGTGATGAATGTCACGGATAATCACATCCATCATATTGAAGTGCGAATGAACATCTTAGATAGAAACAAGCATGTTTGAATAGAAAACAGAAATAATTGCATTAATTCATCAAGACACAGCAGAGCTCCTCACTCCCAACAATGGATTTTAGAGACTCATGCCGTCAAAGAGTACAAAGTTCAGATCTAAAATGTCATGAGATGCAAAATAAATCTCTAAAAGTTGTTTAAATACTAAACTAGTAACCTAGGTTTACAGAAAAATGAGTAAACTAAGATAGATAGTGCAGAAATCCACTTCTGGGGCCCACTTGGTGTGTGCTGGGGCTGAGACTTGAGCTTTACACGTGCCTAAGTTGTTTCTAAAGTTAAACGCCAGGTTGTAACCTGTTTCTGGCATTTAACTCCAACTTGTAACCTGTTTCTGGCATTTAACGCCAGAATGCAACATGGAACTGCCATTGAACGGCAGTTTACGTCATCTATCCTTGAGCAAAGTATGAACTATTATATATTGCTGGAAAGCCATGGATGTCTACTTTCCAACACAATTGAGAGCGTGCCAATTGGAATCCTGTAGCTCCAAAAAATCTATTCTAAGTGCAGGGAGGTCAGAATCTAACAGCATCAGCAGTCCTTTTTCAGCATGAATCAGATTTTTGCTCAGCTCCCTCAATTTCAGCCAGAAAATACCTGAAATTATAGAAAATACACAAACTCATAGTAAAGTCCAGAAATATGAATTTTTCCTAGAAACTAATAAAAATATACTAAAAACTAACTAAAACATACTAAAAACTACATGAAATTAGCCCCAAAAAGCGTATAAAATATCCGCTCATCAGTTATCTCCTATTTTTTGTTGGTTTATTTTCTATCCTTTACCTGATCTTTAGTATTTTCAGTCCTTTTAGTCTATTTTAGTTTAATTCAATTAATTTTATTTTGAAAAGATTTCTCATTTATAGCTCACTGAGCTTAAATTTAAAAAAAAAAAGAAGAGAAAACTGGTGTATTGCATGAGTAGTTGAGTCTATATTTAGAATTGTCTTATTGAATTAGATGTGATGGTATTTACCTGTAATCTTGAATGCATGAAAAAGAACAATGCATATTTGATCTTGGAATAAAGGATGTTAATTCATGAAGAACAGGAATTTAAAGAAGTATTATGAATTCTCTAAATTAAACAAGAAGTTGATCCTTGAAACAAAAGAAACAGTAAGAAAAAGAAAATAAAAATCAAGGCCCAAGGCTCTGAGCATCAATGGCTAGGAAGGAAAAAATGATTAAAGCTCAAAGAGTTATTTTCCTAGCTATATGCTTGTGGTGTAATTGTATCAATGAACTCGTGAGACAAAGCAGTTAGAGTCAAAGACAATTACAAATAAACATTATGCCAAAGGCTCTGAGCACCACTGAGTAGGAAAAATCAATAGAAAAATAAGAACTCAAAGAGTTCCCCAATTAAAGTGCTTGTGGTGTTTCTGTGTCGAGCAAAGCTTGAGACAAAACATTTAGAGTCACGGCTAGGCTCAAGGTGCAAAGCACCAGAGAAAAAAGAAGAAACTGTTGTGTTCTAAGATTAATTGGAAGTTAAAAGAGAGAGAACTCATAATATTATCCAGATTCTAGTTCTTAATGATATTGGAATTCTTGAACTTCTAAGGGACAGTAAGATGCCAAAACTATTCATGATCACAATGTCATTAACCACACTCAGAAGATAGACAGGAGCTTAATTGAAAACTCTACTCTCAAGCAAACCCACATCTCAGGTTCGTATTGTTTTCAATGCCCCTGTGTGGCATGTGAAATGCCAAGTCCTCTGCTTCGGGATGCATGGGTGTGTTGCACACCGCCTGTCTGTCGTGTAAAATGCTAGCCCTCTGCTTCTATTGGATGCTTTTCTGGTTACTTTCTTTTGCTTATACTTTGCTCCTCTTTTGCTATCCTTTTCTTGTATTAAATCAAATAATTAAAGGACTCAAAGTACTAATAATATTTCATATAAAAGTCTATGATAAACAAGCAACAAGCAGTGAATTCCATCTAGAAATATCCAAGAAAAGTACTTACGATGCTCATGCATCACAACACCAAACTTAAGCTCTTGCTTGTCCTTAAGCAAGCAAAGAATCATATCTCAATCCTCAGAATATTGAAGCAAAAACTACAAGGATGGTGAGTAGCAATTCAAATGGTTTTAGTTGGTCGTTTCACTTATGCATAATTTAACGCAAATGAATATAATCTTTCAAGGTCTCTATTCGGATTAGATTACAAAATCTTTCCTTAACTCATTACCTTGGAGAAAGCTTATTTACTTTCTTTTCACATCTCCTTTTTATTAGGTGCTTTGCACCTTGAGCCTAGCCGTGACTCTAAATGCTTTATTTTAAACCTATTGCTTGATACATAAGCACCACAAGCACTTGATTGATGGTTCTTTGAGCTTGTTTTTCTTTTAATATTCCCCATCAGTGGTGCTCAGAGCCTTTGGCTTCTCTTTCTTTAGAGGGTGCTTTGCAATTTGAGCTTAGCTATGACTCTAAATACTTTATTTTCAAGCTATTGCTTGATACATAAGCACCATAAGCACTTGACTTAGGAGAGCTCTTTGAGCTTGGTTTTCTTTTAATTTCCTCAGTTAGTGGTGCTTAGAGCCTTAAGCTTCTCTTTTAACCCCTTTTTATTACTTATTGTTCATTATCTTTTGCTTCTCCAAGACCTTGTCAAGTCTGGGGATTCCATAGTAGTCCTTTAAACTGAGGCCTCAAATAGTTCTTACTCAGTGAGTGTTGAATATTTCAGTTAGTTTGGCTCTTTAAACTCACATTCTCATGCTCTCTATGTTCACACCTTGTTTCTTGATGTTTCTTTTCCTTTCACATGATCCTTACTTGCTTATAATGACAAGCACAATTATGATTTGTTTATTATGATAGATAAGTTATGGTAAGCACTTAAGAAACAGTGATCATAATTGCATTAATAAAAGGAAACATAACATTCATGCATGAATTTAAAAGAAGATAAGGCAATCAAAACACAAAGCATAAGAACATGTAGCTAGAACTCCACCACCTTAGTTGTCACTTCCATCATCTTCCTCATTGTCTTCCTCCTCATCTTTTAGGCTATGTAGAGTATAGCCTCCAACACCAAACTTAGAATGGTTATTTTTCCTTAAGTAATAAAAAAGAATATTGGTAATGGACTAAGGAATAATCAAGACTATGTAGTGAAAGCAGTTGAGAAATGTAAAAGCTTATCGAAGTAAAACAAACAAAATTAAACTAAATAAAAGTAAAGCCAAAACAATGTAACATAAATGAGTTGCTAATGTGTTCGCATGGGGGTTGGATCTTGCATAGGTGAGGTGTGCCAACACCAAACTTAGTGTGACACAATCCATGTGAACTTGGGCCAAGTACTCAAGAAATGCAAGTATTCTATTGGTGTATAAACACCAAACTTAATCCATGAATGCATACACAACTTTTAAGAAAGCAAAAAAGAAAGATAAAAAGAATATACTAAAAGTTGGGTTGCCTTCTAACAAGCGCTTGTTTAACATCACTAGCTTAACCGTTGTTCCTAGCTATGGTGGAGGTTGATCATAGTGCTTCACCTCCTCCTCTCTCACTTTGAATTTCCTCCTTGTGTCTTCATATATTAGCTCAAGATGCTCACGAGACAGAACTTCGTTCACTGCGTATGGCAACAGTGGGTGGTGAGATAACACCACTTTATTCCCTGGTGAAAAGTCTTCAGTAGGAATTTCTTATTCCTCCACTATCTAGGCACTTTCTTCTTGGGAGCTTCCTCCTTACTTGATGCACACCAAACACCAAACTCAGATTTGATGTTAGGGAGTTTCTTATTGATTGGAAAGGGAGGCTTTGGTTGCAAGCCCTTGTAGGTTTCAATTGAATTTCCAACTTGTTGTACCTCCTCTTTGTCTTTTTTTCTTCCCAAGCATGGAAAAGGGGTCTCTGGGAATGATTTATTAGGTTCTTCCTTTAAGTTTGGATCATTGGCTTCAATTTTCATAAAATTCTCCTCCTCACTTGCATGATGCATGGTCTTGAAAACATGAAAAACTTGATGCTCATCATGTAGTCTCAACATTAATTCACCTTTTCAATATCAATAAGGGCTCTTCCAGTAGCTAGAAAAGGTATCTCTCGGATGATGGAGGCATGCCCATCTTCCTCCATGTTAAGAATAACAAAATCCACTAGGAGGAAGAATTTTCCCACTTTGATCAAGACATTTTCAACTATTCCATGTGCAAGCTTCATTGATTTGTTTGTAAGTTGTAGAGCTATTTTTATGGGCTTCAACTCTTGAATTTATAACCTCTTCATCAAAGACAAAGGCATCAACTTAATACTTGCCCCCAAATCACATAGTGCTTTCTCAAAGACAGTATTGCCAATAGTTCATGGAATTTGAAAACTCCGTGGATCTTTCTTCTTTGTTGGCAAGTTCCTTTGAATTATTGTACTACACTCCTTGGTCATCTTTGCTGTCTGGCCTCCCTTCAAAGATATTTTCTTAGACAACAAATCCTTCATAAATTTAGCATACAAGGGCATTTGTTTCAAGAGCTTCTATGAATGGGATGTTAATGTGAAAAGTCTTGAATATCTCTAAGATTTTGGAGTATTGCCTTTCCTTGTTTTATCTCTGGAGCCTATGAGGATATGGAATCCTAGGCTTGTATTCAGGCACTTGAATTCTCTCTTTTGGTGGAGCTCAAACTATATGTTCCTTTTGAGTGGTAGGGGCCACGTGCTCCACTTCAAGATTAGTGTCCTCTGTGACTTCTTTTTTTGCCCTGACAGTGAGCTTTTCTTTTTCCTCTTATTCCATTACCTTTCTATTTCTCAAATAAATAGCCTTGCACTCTTCTCTTGGGTTTGAAATTGTGTCACTGGGAAGAACATTTGTGGATTTCGCTAATTGTTGAGCAATTTGGCCTACTTGTACCTCTAAATTCCGAATTGAGGCACCTTGATTCTTGAAATTGGTTTTTGCTTCCTCCATGAAGCCTCTAGTTTTTTCATGAGTGTGAGTGTGCCCTGGGAGAGTTTCTCAGTGACCAATTCAAGAGTATAAAGTCTTTGAGAGTCTTGAGGTGGTTGTTATTGGTGCTGGGGGTTAAAGGAATTATGTTGATGTTGAAAGTGGTTTTGTGGATGGTGGTTGTTGAAATTGTTGAATCTCTGAACTTGATTTTTCCACCCAAAATTTGGGTGATTTCTCCATCCAGGATTATATGTCTCAGGAAAAGGGACATTGTGAGGGTTATCTATATAATTTACTTACTCCATGGAAGGATATCCCTAATCTATGCCTTCCCCTTGAGGTAGCCTATTACTCATAACATAGGAGTTTTCTTGAGAGTTCACTACTGAGAATCGCATTCCTTCTAGGTGTTGAGTAATTGCATTTGTTTGTTGGGATAAGACTTTATCCAAAGCCAAATTGGTATTCAAAGCATCTAATTCTATGACTCCTTTCCTTATTGATCTCTCAGAGGAATAGAGATATTGATTATTGGCCACCATCTCAATCAACTCAAGTGCTTCATTAGTGGTCTTCTTCATATACAGAGATCCTCCAGCCAAATTATCCAATGAAACGCATGAGGCGAGGGTGATCCTATCATAAAACATATGGAGGTGGACCCAGTCTGTAAACATATCTGGAGGGCATTTTCTCAGCATCTCTTTGTACCTCTCCCAAGCTTCATAAAGGGACTCTCCTTCGTGCTGTCGGAAGGTCTAAATGTCGGTTATGAGCTTGGTTAACTTCTGAGGTGGGAAAAACTTAGTTAGGAACCTAGTGACCAAGTCCTCCTATGTGGCTATGCTCTCCTTGCGCTGATAGTCCAACCACTGCTTAGCTCGATCCCTTACAGCAAAAGGGAAGAGCAACAATCGATAAATCTCAGTCGGGATGCCTTTTGTCTTGACAGTGTCATAGATTTGTAGGAAGTTTGAGATGAACAAGTTAGGATCTTCCTGCGGGCTCATACTGAGTTGACAATTTTGTTGCACTAGTGTGACAAGCTGGGCTTCAATTCAAAGTTGTTGGCATTAACAGTAGGTATCACAATGCTACTTCCACAACTCCCTGGATTGATGGAAGTGAAAGAACCAAGAGTCCTTCTAGGTTGAGGAACATTAGCATTGTGATTTGCATTCTCTGTCATGTTGTATTCCATTTCTTTTTCAACTACTTGTCCAATCTCTTCTTTCAACTCTTTGATCTATAGCTTATTTTCTTTGTCACCAAAGAGTTCTTTCTATCTCAAGGTTGTAGTGAAGAGGCTATTTATCCTTGTTATTCTGCATAGACAAAAACAACAAGAATATCAAATTAGAATTCGCTCCTTCACAATGATTGGTAGTTAAAAACAGCACGATTAAAAACATAAAAAGGTCTAATTTAGGTAATCAACTGATTGGTAGTTTATTAGCCACGATTAATCCTCGGCAACGGCACCAAAAACATGATGTGGATTTTACAAACCATAAAACACTGGCAAGTGCACCGGGTCATACCAAGTAATAAACTCAGGTGAGCGAGTGTCAATCCTGCGAGGATTAACGGACTAAGCAAACAATGGTCAATCGATTATTCTAGTCAGACAATAAAAAAATAAGTGTTTCAATAGTAAATAGCCTGAAAACGGAAAATCAAACTAAGGCAAACTAAAATTGGTTAAGATGATAAAAAAGGAGAACGAGGTGATGAAGTGTTATGTTCCTAAGATTCCTTACCTACAAAGGTTGCAAAAAGAGAATAGAGACACGCAATTTCTCAAGTTTTTGGAGATCTTCCGAAAGCTCCAAATCAACATCCCATTTGCTGAAGCTCTAGAGCAAATGCCTTCTTATACAAAGTTCATGAAGGATTTGCTAACCAAAAAGAGGAGCTGGAAGGATAATGAAACAATTCTGTTAACACAAGAATGCAGTGCAATCATTCAAAAAGACTTGTCTTAAAAACTCAAAGACCCTGGGAGTTTTGTGATACATTGCACCATTGGTGCATAACCATAGAGAGGGCTCTATGTGACTTAGGAATAACATAAACCTCATGCCATTGTCACTAATTAGGAGGATGGGATTTGAGGAAGTGAAATGATGAATCCACATTTTGTGGTATTTATTTGCTCTAATTAGGTGGATTTCATTGACTTTTCTTGCATTTATCTATTGAAATAGCATAGTTTCATGATTTCTTCCTAAATTATTCTTGAAAGTAAAAGCATGCTTTTTAGGCATTTTAATTGCTAAATTTCATTCACTTTAATCCTATTCGATGCATTAATGTATTTGTTAAGTGATTTCACATTTCCAAGGCAAAGGATTGGATCAAAGAAGTGAAGAAGAAGCATGCAAGATAAAGAAGTAATGAAAAAATAAGGAGTTAGTGGAACGCATGGCCACGCTGGTAGCACGAATCCCGACACGTCTATACTATTGTACCAGCAAGTGCACTGGGTTGTCCAGGTAATACCTGAGCGAGTCAGGGTCGATCTCACGAGGATTGTGGTTTGAGGCAAGCTATGGTTATCCTGCAAGTCTTAGTCTAGATCAGAAGGAGTAGAATTTAACGTGTTTTAATATTGTATAAATTACTTTTTATATCAAATAGAGTCAATAATGGAAATAAAAAAAAGAGTAATTAGAACTCAGATGTCGTATAAACTATGAAAAGAGAACAGTTAAGGGTTAGAGTTGCTTAGTCTTTCTGAATTAATGCTGGTAGTACTATCTTCTCTGCTTGTGAGTGATCTCTTCTATGGAAGACTGTATGTGATCAATACCATGGGCCGTGATCATTGATCTCCTCTGCTACAGATTGAATGCCATTGGCCGTGGTCATCCAATCTAACGAAGGGTGAAGCGCTAGCAAGTCATTCTCCTGGCGATCCTACTCAAAGCGCCACAGACAAGGTCGAATCTTCCGGACCAGAGAATGCTGCTTCTTTAGATTCTAGCCTATACCACGGAGACCCTACTCTCCCCGAAAATTGGCTAAACCGGTGTCTCGGGAAGTCCCCAAAGAAGTCGTGGATTAACCGTCTGATTGATGTATAAACATAGCTGTTTGCTCGTGCTTTCCAGTCACATATTCACACGAACCCAAGTAGACACGGGTGTTCGTCAGGCACGTTTGTCTTAGTGTGATGAACATAGCTAATTTGTCAAATCATACTATTCACCATGATGAAGATCAGATATACATCTTAGAAACAGATCAAACACGGATCAGAGAAGAAACAGTAATTCTTTTATTAATTCATAGGACTCAGCAAGGCTCCTCCCCTCAACCTAGGAGGTTTAGAAACTCATACTGAGGTAGAACACAATGTAAAATGTGTATGATAGTAAAAGTGATGTAAAAGTGTTCAAATAACATGAATAAAATCCCTTAAATACTAAACAATGACTAGTAAGGGTAAAACAGTCTATTTATTGCTAAAATTCACTTTTGGAGCCCACTTGGTGAGTGTTTGGGCTGAGCTTTGATGAGATCCACGTGCTATGATGCTCCTTAGACGTGGAACGCTAGCTAGGGGATAGATGAATCCATATTTTACGATATATTTTGGTTTGATTTGAGTGGATTTCATCACATAAACCCACATTTATTCATCTAAATAGCATAGTTTTGTAATTCTCCCTAGATTTGTGCTTAATTGTGAAAACATACTTTTTAGGCCTTAAAATAGCTAAAATTAATTCACTTTAATTTCATTTGGTGCCTTAATGTATTTGTTGAGTGATTTTATATTTCCAAGGCAAGTATGGAATGGAAGAAGTGAAGAGAAAAGCATGCAAAAGGGAGAAATCATGAAGAAAATGAAGTTTGGAAGCTGCTGCAAAGGTGCGTACGCACAGTGATGCGTGCGTACGCACACCAGTGACTTCGTGCAAGGATGAATATGCACCAAATGTCGTGCGTACGCACGATGGGAATTCTGCGCACTTGTGCGTATGCACCGTAGGTCGTGCGTACGCACGCGTGCATATGCGTGAGGTCATTAATTGCAAATTGCTGGGAGCGATTTTTGGGCCTCCAGAGGCCAGTCAAACTCATTTCTGAAGCTATTTGAGGCCAATGTGAAGAAGGATGAAGGGGGGAGCACTTAGATTTAGGTTTTTACATGTTTTTGTTAGTTTTCTAGAGAGAGAAGCTCCCTCTTCTCTCTAGAACTAGGGTTTCTTAGTTTTCTTTCTCTTTAATTTTAGCATTTAACTTGTTTTCATCTAGTTTCTTCTACATTTCTTTGTTCTCTTGTCTTAATTTCCTTATGTTATCTTGTTAATTTCTCATTTTCCTTGCTTTTTATGTTTATGAGAACTCTTGTTATTTTAATTTATAATTAATGCAATTTAAGTTTTCATGTCAATTATTGCTTTTTTGAGTTACTATCTTTACTTTTCTTGCTTGGTAGTTGTAGCACTTATTATTTCTTGTCATTTTACCATGCTTTTTTTCATGCCCACCAAGTGTTTGATAAAATGCTTGGTTGGGTTTTTACTTAGTTTTTCTCTACTCTTGACTTGAAATTGATGACTTTGGTGATCCTTGAGTCATTGATGTCCATTCTTGTTTGATACATTAGAGTAGTTAGTTGATTTGGTCTCTATTGACTTTATGTGACCCTTAGTGTTGACATAGGACTTATGGATTGAAATCAACTATGCCTACTTGACTTATTTTTTATGTAAGGTTGACTAAGTAGGATTAACTCTTCATAATTATCATGTGTTTGTGGTCAATATCAAGGATAGGTAACTTTAGCTCTCAATTACTTGCCAAGAGTTTTCTTGCATTTGAAGTTTCCTTTCCTTGCATTTAATTGCTTTGACTTTTATTGCTTTGATTTTTAATTCCTTGCATGTTTAGTTTTCACACTCTTGGTTAAGAAATTGGGTGTTTGGGTGGAATTGAGTTGTGGATGTCCATTTCGCATTGTATGTGAATTGTTAATTGGTTTGGTCTTCCTTGACTCTAAGTGACCCACTAGTGTTGACTTAGGACTTAGGAATTGGAATCAATTATGCCCTTTTGACTAATCCTCGATGTTAGGATAGACTAATTGGGATTAATTCCTCACAATTGCCATGTTTGTAGTCCATAACTAGGATAGGTATCTTTAATTCCCCAATCCTCACCAAGAGCTCTTTTTGTCATTTAATTTCCATTTTCATTTCCTTTACTTGCTTTCCTTTAATTCCTTGCATGATTATTTACATTTCTTGCATATCTTGTCATCCAACCCCCAATTCCTTCATAGCCGATAATTTTACATTTCATTGCAACTCCTAAGGAAGATGACTCGAGGTTTAATACTCTCGATTTATATTTGTTTTGAATTTAACATTTGATTGTGAGAATTCTTTGTTGGTTTGGACTATGCTACCAACAAATTGATTCTTGTTTTTGATTGATTCTAGACCACATCAAATTCTCATACATCAAATTTGGCGCCGTTGCCAGGGAGTTGCAATAGTGTATATTTTTTGCTATTGTTAATATGTGAATATGTAAATAGCTTGATTTTTGATTGATTGTACATATGTTGCTTTCTTATTTTTTGTTGATTGTGAATATGTTAATATGTGAATATCTTGCCTTTTGTTTGCTATTGTGAATATGTTTGCTATTGTGGATGTGTTTTTCTTGTATGCCTTTTGTTTTTTTTTTCTTGTTGGGAGTTCATGGCTCGTTGGGCACTCCATCCAAACATGGTGCAATCAATTGGGAATTGTGGAGATTCTAGCATTGTTGGAAGCTCCATGATGAATATAAGCACAAGATCAAAGCTCTCCCAATTGTCTAACTTAAAGGCATTAAATAAAAGTGTTTGGTAACACCTTTCTAACCCTCCCTTTGTACATAGTTTCAATTTATTGCATTTTGTCTCTTGTAGATAGCTTAAGTTTAGTTTCATTTCGAGTTTAATTTGATTAGATTTTAGTTTAGATCATGTGTTTTTGATGAATAACATGTTTTGGGTTTGAAAATGCTATTTTGGATGTCATGTTTGGTGCCTTAGAGAACTAAAATTTTTTGGAAAAAACAGAGCATGTGCGTGCGCACACACCTGTGCGTACGCACACAACCCCAATTTTCGCGTTCTGTGCGGACGCACCCACTTGTGCGTGCGCACACGAGCTTACACCCCTTCTGCTGGGAGCGTTCGCATGCCTTGTGCGTCCGCATCCCCCTCTTTTTGTGTCTTGTGCGTGCGCACGGACCTGTGTGCGCACGCACAGGCGGCGATATAGCTGGCAGTTGTGACGCTCCATGTCAAAAAAAAACCTCCCTGTGTGTGCGCATAGCTGTGTGCGCATGCACAACCTTTGGAACCCCTTCTGCTCGCAGCACACACACCCCTTGTGCGTGGGAACACCCACTCTTTTCCCTTCTGTGCGTTCGTAGGCCCTTCTGTGCGCACGCACAGTCCCTTATGCCCCTGCTGTTCGCAGCGTCCGCACGTTGTGTGCGCGCGCACAACCGTATTTTCCACCTAGTGTGCGTACGCACACGTACCTGTGCATACGCACACCCCTATTTTCTGACCTCTACACTTCTTTTCTTCTCTTCTCTCTACTTCCTCTCTTCTTCTTTCTTTCACCCCCCTCTTCTCTTGCTTTTCCCCTATTTTTCTACTTGTTTTACTTAGTCTTTGTTGCATTTCTTTTTCATTTTAGTAATTATATTTTTTTAGTTTAGTTATTTGTTAATTAATTAAATTGCAAGTGTTTGCTTGATGATTGTTGGGTTGTTTCTTGCTGGAATTTTAATTCATTTTTTTTATGAATATGTGCACTGAGCATCAAGTCCTTGTTGATTGCCTAGACGAATTGTGAGTTTAATGCATGTGTTGTAGCTACCATATGTGTTAAACTATATCCTTATTTGGCAACTTGATTATGAATTGTGCACTTTTAATTTAGTGATTTGAGTTGAAATACTTAGTCATCATGGGTGTTAAGTGAATACAATCACATAACAAGGTATTTGTTCCTTGTTAATGCTTTGCATTTTTTTGAGTCGACTTGACTTGATTCCTATCAACACTTGTCAATTTTTGTAACAAGCACCTTATACATGTGATTATTTCATTATTTCTAAGGATGAATAAGTAATCTCTTTTCATCATTGTTTTGGTTATTGTTAATTGTGCCATTTTGTATTAATCTTGCGCTTTCACTTGCACAATTTTAATATCCAATATCTCATACACTCAATTTACTTTAGTGTGGTTTCCTAGGGTTATTTGTACCTTAAGTTTTGCTTTTTCTTCACTTGCAACCTAGGCCACTTAGTTCAGGAACAAGCTATTTCTTTTGCTTTTGTGGTTACCGTTTTATCCGACAAATGTGTGTGTTCTAAACCGTGCATACTTAGGATACACACATTGTCTTCATTATACCACAACAACTTATTTTTTCTCAATTCTTGTTTAATTGTTTTCTACAGCAACCCAGAGCCCCGGTGCCCACCAACTGAAGGTGGAGCCTCTTAGAGAATTTCTTCACCCCCGGTTTGAGTGCATGCATGGAGGACCGTGTAACGTTTAAGTGTGGGGGAGGATCCGCAATTTTGGGGTGTAAATCTCTCTTTCTCAATACCTTGCACTAATTTTTCTTGTTTTAATAGTTATATTTTTTTGAATATTTGTTAGTCTTTTATTGCATTATACTTTGTTTGGTTTGCTTGTACATATCTTAGCGTGCTTATAATTATCTTTGCATGTTGCATGGTAGAGTAAATAAGTTTGGGAAAATAACAAATAATTGTCAAGAAATCCCTTTTTGGGCATTCCATTGAATTGATTTGAAAACTTGTTTTAAACTTGCTTGAAGTATCTTTTTAATTGTGTGGTTGCACATCTTCAACCACAATTTTTGTTCTTGTGTGTTAAAACTTTCATGATTGTGATCTTAGATTTGCTTTAGTCTATATGTCCTATATTTGATGTTTTAAATTGCATTTAGTATGATTGAGGCCATTTTTGAAACTAAGCTTACTAACCCACATGGCCACCTTTGTAAAAACCCTTACATTAAACCACTTTTTGAGCCTTTAATTCCCCTTTGTTCTAATTTTAAGCACATCATCAACCCTATGTGAAAGACCATGAATGTCCATTAATTGTATCTTTGATTGGCTTGGGTTTGAGTGTGTGTGTTAATCAAGTGTGGGGAAATTTGTAGAAACATTGGTAGTTAGTACTTTGGGTTTCATTGAGAAGATTTTGGAAAAATGGGTAAACACTCATGCAGTCATTACTTGAAATATATGCATCTCTTTTTTGTTGATAAAAGAAAAAAATTTTAGTGTATATACTTTGTATAAAAAAAAAGAAAAGAAAAGAAAAGAAAAGAAAAGAAAAGAAAAAGAAAAAAGAATGATAATAATAATGTAAATAAATGATGCATATGTATGTGAATTCGAAAGAGGATGCATGAGTAAATGTGAAAAAGAAAGAGGATAAATGGGTAGTTAGGTTGTTTTGTTATGTATATAGGATGATATAGGATTATGTGGGATAATTGAACTAATCAAATATCCAATCTATAATCCCACTTAACCATATTAATCCTACCCTTACCCTAGCCCTATTACAACCCTCAAAAGTCCTCTTGATATTTGCATCCATTCATCAAATGTTATTTGATTGTTAGATGGCTTGCAAATCTTAGAAAACATTATTAAAGGAGAAATTGAGTGATTAAGCCCTAAACACTGAGCGACTAGAGTGTAAATACATCCGGTGAGGGGTTCAATCGCTCAATTCTATGTTTCCACCCCGTATCTTGTATCTTCTTGCAAGTTGTTGAAATGAATTTTGAAAATTTCAAATCAAATCTTTGGACATTGATTATATTGTTATATTTTCTTGTCTTGGCCCTAAGTTTCTACTTTGGATTGATTGAGATTCTCTTGTTTGTTTTTGCCAAACTCAATAGGAACCATATTGTAAATATATATAGGTAGCATTTAGCATAATTGCATGCATATAAGTAGTTGCATTAAATAAGATGTTTACCCTTTCATTCTTCTCCTTTGGTTGTGTTTAGCATGAGGACATGCTATTGTTTAAGTGTGGGAGAATTGATGAATCCATATTTTACGATATATTTTTGTTTGATTTGAGTGGATTTTATCACATAAACCCACATTTATTCATCTAAATGGCATAGTTTTGTAATTCTCCCTAGATTTGTGCTTAATTGTGAAAACATGCTTTTTAGGCCTTAAAATAGCTAAAATTAATTCACGTTAATCCCATTTGGTGCCTTTTGATGTATTTGTTGAATGATTTCAGGTTTCCAAGGCAAGTATGGGATAGAAGAAGTGAAGAGAAAAGCATGCAAAAGGGAGAAATCATGAAGAAAATGAAGTTTGGAAGCTGCTGCAAAGGTGCGTACGCATACCGGTGACTTCTTGCAAGAATGCGTACGCACCAAATGTCATGCGTACGCACGATAGGAGTTCTGCGCACTTGTGCGTACGCACCGTAGGTCGTGCATACGCACGCGTGCATATGCGTGAGGTCATTAATTGCAAATCGCTGGGGGCGATTTTTGGGCCTCCAGAGCCCAGTCCAACTCATTTCTGAAGCTATTTGAGGCTAATGTGAAGAAGGATAAAGGGGGAGCACTTAGATTTAGGTTTTTACATGTTTTTGTTAGTTTTCTAGAGAGAGAAGCTCCCCCTTCTCTCTAGAACTAGGGTTTCTTAGTTTACTTTCTCTTTAATTTCAGCATTTAATTCTTGTTTTCATCTAGTTTCTTCTACATTTCTTTGTTCTCTTGTCTTAATTTCCTTATGTTATCTTGTTAATTTCCCATTTTCCTTGCTTTTTATGTTTATGAGCACTCTTGTTATTTTAATTTACAATTAATGCAATTTAAGTTTTCATGTCAATTATTGCTTTCTTGAGTTGCTATCTTTACTTTCGTTGCTTAGTAGTTGTAGCACTTATTATTTCTTGTCATTTTACCATGATTTCTTTTCATGCCCACCAAGTGTTTGATAAAATGCTTGGTTGGTTTTTACTTAGTTTTTCTCTACTCTTGGCTTGAAATTGATGACTTTGGTGATCCTTGAGTCATTGATATCCATTCTTGTTTGATACATTAGAGTAGTTAGTTGATTTGGTCTCCATTGACTCTATGTGACCCTTAGTGTTGACATAGGACTTATGGATTGAAATCAACTATGCCTACTTGACTTATCTTCGATGTAAGGTTGACTAAGTAGGATTAACTCTTCATAATCATCATGTGTTTGTAGTCAATGTCTAGGATAGGTAACCTTAGCTCTCAATTACTTGCCAAGAGTTTTCTTGCATTTGAAGTTTCCTTTCTTTGCATTTAATTGCTTTGATTTTTATTTCCTTGCATGTTTAGTTTTCACACTCTTGGTTGAGAAATTGGGTGTTTGGGTGTAATTGAGTTGTGGATGTCCATTCTGCATTGTGTGTGAATTGTTAATTGGTTTGGTTTCTCTTGACTCTAAGTGACTCACTAGTGTTGACATAGGACTTAGGGATTGGAATCAATTATGCCCTGGTGTGGGAAATTATGATCACACTTTTCACAACTCCGCACAACTAACCAGCAAGTGCACTGGGTCGTCCAAGTAATACCTTACGTGAGTAAGGGTCGATCCCACGGAGATTGTCAGCTTGAAGCAAGCTGTGGTTATCTTGTAAATCTTAGTCAGGAGATTAACGAGAAAATTGATTTTGTTCATAAAAAGTAAAGTACATAAAATAAATGGTACTTATAATTCAGTAATGAGAAATAGGTTGAGGTTTCAGAGATGCTCTATCATCTGAATCTCTGCTTTCCTACTGTCTTCTTCTCTAAACACGCATGGCTTCCTTCAATGGCAAGCTGTATGATCCTCTCGGATGAAAAATATCAGGTACGATCTCTGCACGGCTAATCAACTGTCGGATTTCTCGTCTCGGATGACAAATACCAGGTACAGCTACCGCATGGCTAATCATTTGTCGGTTCTCACTAGCGTCGGAATAGGATCTCTCTATCCTTTTACACACTGTCACTGCGCCCAACATTCGTGAGTTCGAAGCTCGTCACAGTCATCCCTTCCCAGATCCTACTCGAAATACCACAGATAAGGTTTAGACTTTTCGGATCCCAGGAATGCTGCCAATTGATTCTAGCCTCTACCACCAAGGTTCTAATCTCATGGACTCGGTCCGTGAATCAGAGACCCAAGAGATACGCACTCAAGCTGTCGTCCAATGACTACTTTGAGCTCAAATAGAACGGGAGTGGTTGTCAGGCACGCGTTCATAGAATTGAGAATAATGATGAGTGTCACGGATCACCACACTCTCTATATTGAAGTACGAGTGAGTATCTTAGAATAGAATCAAGCGTGATTGAATAGAAAACAGTAGCAATTTGCATTAATCCATTGAAACACAGCAGAGCTCCTCACCCCCATCTATGGGGTTTAGAGACTCATGCCGTAGAAGATACAATATCAAATAAAAATGTCATGAGTTACTAAAATGAATCTCTAAAAGTAGTTTTTATACTAACTAGTAACTTAGATTTATAGAAAATGAGTAACTAACTGCAAATAGTGCAGAGATCCACTTTCGGAACCCACTTGGTGAGTGTTTGGGCTGAGCTTTCAAGCTTTCACGTGCATATGCCTAAAGTTGGAGTTAAACGCCACCCTGGGTGCCAAAATGGGCGTTTAACGCCAAGAATTATGCCAGTTCTGGCGTTTTATGCCAGAAAGTTTTTGGCTGGATTTTAATGCCAGTTTGGGCCATCAAATCTCAGGCAAAGCATGGAATATTATATATTGCTGGAAAGCCCAAGATGTATACTTTCCAAAGCAATTAAAAGTGTGCCAATTGGGCTTCTGTAGCTCCAGAAAATCCACTTCGAGTGCAGGAGGGTCAGAATCCAACAGCATCTGCAGTCCTTTCTCAGCCTCTGAATCAGATTTTTGCTCAGATCCCTCAATTTCAGCCAGAAAATACCTGAAATTATAGAAAAACACACAAACTCATAGTAAAGTCCAGAAATGTGATTTTTTCATAAAAACTAATAAAAATATAATAAAAAGTAAACAAAACATACTAAAAACTATGTGAAAACAATGCCAAAAAGGGTATAAATTATCCGCTCATTACAACACCAAACTTAAATTGTTGTTTGTCCCCAAGCAACTAAAAACAAAATAGGATAAAAAGAAGATATACAATAAATTTCAAAATATCAATGAAGCTTAGTTCCAATTAGATGAGCGGGACTAGTAGCCTTTTTTTTGCTTCTGAACAGTTTTGGCATCTCACTTTATCCTTTAAAGTTCAGAATGATTGGCATCCATAGGAACTCAGAATTCAGATAGTGTTATTGATTCTCCTAGTTCAGTATGTTGATTCTTGAACACAACTACTTTATGAGTTTTGGCCGTGACCCTAAGCCTTTTGTTTTCCAGTGTTACCACCGGATACATAAATGCCACAGACACATAACTGGGTGAACCTTTTCAGATTGTGACTCAGCTTTGCTAGAGTCCCCAGTTAGAGGTGCCCAGAGCTCTTAAGCACACTCTTTTTTCCTTGGACCACGAATTTAACTACTCAGTCTCAAGCTTTTCACTTGGACCTTCATGCCACAAGCACATGGTTAGGGACAGCTTTATTTAGCCGCTTAGGCTAGGATTTTATTTCTTTGGGCCCTCCTATCCATTAATGCTCAAAGCCTTGGATCCCTTTTTTACCCTTGCCTTTTAATTTAAGGGATTATTGGCTTTTTCTGCTTGCCTTTTCTTTTTCTTTATTTTTCTTTATTTTTTACCTTTTTTTTCGCAATCTTTTATTTTTCACTGCTTTTTCTTGCTTTAAGAATCAATTTTATGATTTTTCAGATTATCAATAACATTTCTCTTTTTTCATTATTCTTTCAAGAGCCAACAATTTTAACATTCATAAATAACAATATAAAAAATATGCACTGTTTAAGCATTCATTTAGAAAACAAAAAGTGTGGCCACCACATCAAAATAATTAGACTAATTTCAAGATAAATTTCGAAACTATGCACTTCTTGTTCTTTTGCAAATAAAAATATTTTTCATTTAAGGAAGGTGAGGGATTCATGGAATCATTCATAGCTTTAAGACATAGACTCTAAACTTTATTGATCATGGAATAAAAATAAGACATGAAATAAACATAAAAGCAGACAAATAATAATAAAAGAAAGGAAATTAAAGACATAAAAATAGATGACTCTAATATTAATGCTTATGTAACTCTTAAGATAGGTTTCTAATAATAAAAGTTATCACAGAGTTAGGACTCAACAACCTTGATTTTGAGGGGGTAAGTGCTTCTTCAATCTGTGGGACGTCCAACTCTTCAAAGGACAGCTTCTGACACTTTAGCTCCTGTATTTCACGCCCTTGTTTCTCTTGTTCTATGAGTATTTTGCAGAGCATGCTGTTTTGATTCTGCTGCTCTTCTTTTAGTTGATTCACAGCTTCTTGCAGCTTGGTGACAGATGCTTCTAAGTGGGCCTAATAGTCAAATTGAGGAATTTCTGGGAGGAGCTCATGCGCCTCCCTCTTGATGAGGTTATCCTGAATTTGAGGTCCATCCATCACTTTTTTGGTGATTGGGTGTTCAACTGTGATATATTCATCCACACCCATCTGTACCCCCGCATCTTTGCATAACAGACTAATCAAGCTTGGGTAGGCCAATTTGGCCTCAGTAGATTCCTTGTTTGCAAACATGTAAATTTTAACAAGGATCAGCTGATGAATCTCTACCTCCTTCCCCAGCATGATACAGTGAATCATCACTGCCCTCTTCACAGTGACGTTAGATCGGTTGCTGGTTGGGAGTATAGAACGCCCAATGAAATCCAACCAACCTCTAGCAACTGGTTTGATATCACCTCTCTTTAGTTGGTTTGGGACACCTTTTGAATTAGTAATCCACTTAGTTCCAGGGAGGCATATGTCCTCTAGAACTTGATCTAGCCTTTTATCCTTGGCCATTCTCCTATTAAAGGATTCTAGATCATCTTGTAGTTGAGGAAGTTTGAGAACTTCTCTCACTTTATCAAAATGGAAGTAAATAATCTTTCCTCTGACCATAGTCCAAAATGAGTAGAAAGCAGTTCCCTCTAATCTTTGCTTTTATGTCATCCACAGATTTGCATAAAATTCCTGGACCATGTTTCTTCCAACATGTATCTCAGGATTAGCCAGGACTTCCCAGCCCCTGTTTTGAATCTGCTCTTGGATCTTCGGGTATTCATCTTCTTTTAGATTGAACCTAACTTCCGGGATCACTGATCTTCTACACACAATTTTGAAATAATGGTCTGCATGTTCTTTGGTGCAGAAGTTCTCATGCATCCAACGTGGTTTTAGATTGCTTTCTTTCTTGTCTCTTGAAGCGGTTTGTCTTCCTTTGGGTGCCATGAGATTGGTTTGTTTTAACTCAGGAATCACGAAAATCACACCAAACTTAGAGATTTGCTTGCCCTCAAGCAAAATAAAAATAAAAAAGATGAATAGATGGAGAGAAGGATTCGAATGATGGAGTAAAGGGGATGGCCGAATGTATAAATAAAGGAGAGGGAGGGAATGGGTTCGAATTTTTAGAAAAAGATATAATTTGAAAGATATGATTGATAAAAGATAAACATGATATGAAAAAAAGAAGATTGTTTTCAAAATTTAAGAGATATGAAAAAGATATACAGAAGTTAAATCTGAATTTTTGTTTATGCATCAAAGAAATAAAAGATAATGTGAATGAATTAAAAAGATTTGAAAAGAGATTGGAAAGATGAATGAGTTTTTGAAAAAGAATTGAAAAGAATTGTAAGATAATTAAAAAGAATTTATAAGATTATGAATTTTTGTTAATGGAAATTAAAAAAATGAATGTTTGTAATGTTTTGATGCAGAAAATTTTGAATTAAAACATGAAAATTTGAAAAAAATTGAATTGGAAACGAAATTACCTCTTCTCTAGCTGTTTTGGTGTTAAACGCCCAGAATGATACCCATTCTAGCGTTTAACGCCCATCTGGTGGCCATTTTGGGTGTTTAACGCCCAGCCAAGTACCCTGGCTGGCGTTAAACGCCAGAAATCCTTCTTTACTGGGCGTTTTTCTGAATGCCCAAAATGCTGCCATTTTTGGCGTTAAACGCCCAGAATGCTGCCCATTCTGCCGTTTAACGCCCAGAATGATACCTTTACTGGCGTTAAAAGCCCAGAATGGTAGACATTCTGGCGTTTAACGCCCAAATTGCCTCTTTACTGGTGTTTTGACGCCAGTGAACTCTTTTTCTCTGTGATTTCTCTGTTTTATGTCTTGAACTTTCATTTTCCTGACTTATTCACTAAAATGAATTAGCTAACATTAGGAAGAAAATTAAATAAACTTATATAATTGTTATAAACATCTAATTTTTTATAATGGCTGGGTTGCCTCCCAGTAAGCGCTTCTTTAATGTCTTTAGCTGGACTTTTACTGAGCTTTTTAATTTAGTCTCAATTTTGAGCATTCTTGCTCAACATTGCCTTCAAGATAATGTTTGATTCTCTGTCCATTAACAATGAACTTTTTATCAGAGTCCATATCCTGAAGCTCTACATATCCATATGGTGACACACTTGTGATCACATATGGTCCCCTCCACCGGGATTTCAATTTTCCAGGGAACAATCTGAGCCTAGAGTTAAATAGCAGGACCTTCTGTCCTAGCTCAAAGACTCTAGATGACAGCCTTTTGTCATGCCATCTTTTTGCTTTCTCTTTATAAATTTTAGCATTTTCGAAAGCATTGAGTCTAAACTCCTCCAGCTCATTCAACTGGAGTAATCTTTTCTCTCCAGCTACTTAGCATCAAGGTTTAGGAACCTGGTTGTCCAGTAGGCCTTGTGTTCCAGTTCCACTGGCAGATGACAGGCTTTTCCATACACAAGCCGGTATGGAGAGGTCCTTATAGGAGTCTTGAATGCAGTTCTGTATGCCCACAGAGCATCATACAGACTTCTTGCCCAATCCCTTCTACGGGTACTTACAGTCCATTCCAGGATTCGTTTTATTTCTTTATTTGAGACTTCAGTCTGCCCATTTGTCTGTGGATGATATGGGGTTGCCACTTTATGGTTAATTCCATATCGGACCAGAGTAGAGTCAAGCTGTTTATTGCAGAAATGAGTGCCTCCATCACTGATCAGTATCCTAGGGACACCGAACCTACTGAAGATATGCTTTTGGAGGAACTTCATCACTGTCTTAGTATCATTAGTGGGTGTTGCAATTGCCTCTACCCATTTAGATACATAGTCTACTGCCACTAGAATATAAGTGTCTGAATATAATGGTGGTAAAGGCCCCATGAAGTCAATACCCCGTACATCAAACAACTCAATCTCTAAGATTCCTTGCTGAGGCATGGCATAACCGTAAGGCAGATTACCAGCTCTCTGGCAACTGTCACTGTTACGTACAAACTCTCAGGAGTCTCTATAGAGAGTAGGCCAGTAGAAGCCACATTGGAGAACTTTTGTGGCTATTCGCTCACCTCCAAAATGTCCCCCATATTGTGATCCATGGCAATGCCATAGGATCTTTTGTGTCTCTTCTCTAGGCACACATCTACGGATTACTCCGTCTGCACACCTCTTAAAGAGGTATGGTTCATCCCACAGGTAGTACTTTGCATCAGAAATCATTTTTTTTGTTTGCTGCTTACTGTACTCTTTGGGTATGAATCTCATAGCTTTATAGTTTGCAATGTCTGCAAACCACGGTATTTCCTGAATGGCAAAGAGTTGCTCATCCGAAAAGGTTTTAGAGATCTCAGTAGGAGAGAGGGACGCTCCTGCTACTGGTTCTATCTGGGACAGGTGATCAGCTACTTGGTTCTCTGTCCCTTTTCTATCTCTGATTTCTATATCAAACTCTTGCAGAAGCAACACCCATCTTATGAGTCTAGGTTTTGAATCCTGCTTAGTGAGGAGATATTTTAGAGCAGCATGGTCAGTATACACAATTACTTTTGATCCTACTAAATAAGATCTGAACTTGTCAATGGCATAAACCATTGCAATCAACTCCTTTTCTATGGTTGTATAATTCTTCTGTGCATCATTCAGAACATGGCTAGCATAATAAATGACATGCAGAAGCTTGTCATGCCTCTGTCCCAATACTGCACCAATGGTATGGTCACTGGCATCACACATTAGTTCGAATGGTAATGACCAGTCTGGTGTAGAAATGACTGGTGTTATGACCAGCTTGGCTTTCAGAGTCTCAAATGCCTGCAGACACTCTGTGTCAAAGATAAATGGCGTGTCAGCAGCTAGCAGATTGCTCAGAGGTTTTGCATATTTTGAAAAATCTTTTATAAACCTCTGATAAACCCCATTCTTAGGGTTTATCTTGTGTTGGATTTAGAGTATTTTGCTAACCTTTTGTCACATTTAGCCAATGATTTAGCATGATTTTATGATCTCTCCCTTATTTGTGCCTAAGTGTAGAAAGCACGCTTTTTGGTCTTTAATTAAATAACTTTAACTTCTTCTTGATTCCCTAAGATGCCTTGATGTGTTTGTTAGTAGTTTCAGATTGAAAAGGCTAGGAATGGATCAAGGTAGCAAGGAAGGGAGCATGCAAGTGGAGAAGATCATAAAAAGCCAAAGAGTTGAACTCGCCCATGGACGCGCGCGCACACCAGGCGCTTACGCGCACCTTGCGAAGTCACCCATGGACGCGTACGCGTGTTGTGTGCATACGCGTCGGTGCCGATATATGATTTTTTAATAAAAATGTGGCCAGCGAATTCTCAAGGACTATGGGGCCCAATCTAAGCCAACTTTGGTGCCAAAACACTCAAAAGGACCAAGGATTGAGGGAAAGATCATCTATCATCTATTATCTATCATCTATCATCTATCATAACACACATTAGGCTAGTTTTAGTTTTAGTTTTAGAGAGAAAAGCTCTCACTTCTCTCTAGAATTAGGATTAGGATTAGGTTTAGTTCTTAGATCTAGGTTTTAATTCATGCTCTCTTCTACCTCTTCTTCTTAATTCCTTGTTGTTACATTCATCATTCTTCCATTGTTGTTATTACTTTCTTTTACTTTGTTTGTAGATCTACTCTTGTTCACTCTATTTTTCTTTTAATACAATTTGAGGTAATTCATGTAGATCTTGCCTTCTTTGATTGTTGTTGTTTATTTCTTACATTCAATTGTTGTTAGATTCCATTCTTACTATCAATTTACTATACTTTTCTTTTGTGCCTCCCAAGTATTTGATGAAATGCTTGGTTGGATTTTAGTATAGATTTTTATCCCTCTTAGCCTAGGTAGAGTAATTAGTGACACTTGAGTTATCTAATTCCCTTGTTGATCAATATTTAGAAGTTGCTAATTAATTTGGATATCACTAACGCTAGTCTTTCCCTTGGGAGTTGGCTAGGACTTGTGGAATCAAGTTGATTTATCCACTTGACTTTCCTCTATTATGGAGGTTAACTAAGTGGTAGCAATAAACAATTAATGGTCACAATTGAGGAGGATAACTAGGATGGGACTTCTAATTCTCACAACTTTACCAAGAGCTTTCATAGTTATTAGTTTACTTTCATTGCCATTTACATTTCTTGTCAAAAATCTCAAAAACCCCAAACATACCTCATAACCAATAACAAGAACACTTTATTGCAAGTCCTAGGAAGAACGACCCGAGGTTCAATACTTCGGTTTATAGATTTTAGGGATTTGTTACTTGTGACAAACAATTTTTTGTATGAAAGGATTAATGTTGGTTTAGAAACTATATTGTAACGAGACTTCATTTGTGAAATTCTAAACCGTCAAAAGTCCATTCATCAACCTCCTATAGAATCCTGCATGCCCCAGAAAGCTTTTGATTGCCTTAACATTGGCAGGTGGTGGCAATTTTTCAATTATCTCTACCTTAGCTTGATCCACCTCTATTCCCTTGTTTGAAATTTTGTGCCTAAGGACGATTCATTCAGTCACCATAAAGTGACATTTTTCCCAGTTTAAAACCAGGTTAGTCTCTTGGTACCTTTTTAGAACAAGTGCTAGATGGTCAAGACAGGAGCTGAATGAGTCTCCAAATACTGAGAAGTCATCCATGAAGTCTTCCAGAAATTTCTCTACCATATCAGAGAAGATAGAGAGCATGCACCTCTAAAAGGTTGCAGGTGCATTGCATAGACCAAATGGCATCCTTCTGTAGGCAAATACTCCAGAAGGACATGTGAATGCTATTATCTCTTGGTCCTGAGGATCTACTGTAATTTGGTTGTAACCTGAATAACCATCCAAAAAGCAGTAGTATTCATGACCTGCTAGTCTCTCTAGCATCTGGTCTATGAATGGTAAAGGAAAATGATCCTTTCTGGTAGCTGTATTGAGTCTTCTGTAGTCAATACACATATGCCACCCTGTAACTGTTCTTGTAGGAACCAGTTCATTCTTTTTATTATGAACCACTGTCATGCCTCCCTTCTTGGGGACAACTTGGACAGGGCTTACCCAGGGGCTATCAAAAATAGGATAAATAATCCCAGTCTCTAGTAACTTAGTGACCTCTTTTTGCACCACCTCCTTCGTGGCTGGATTCAGCCACCTCTGTGGTTGAACCACTGGCTTGGCATCATCCTCCAATAGGATCTTGTGCATGCATCTGGCTGGACTAATGCCCTTAAGATCACTTATGGACCATCCAAGAGCTGTCTTGTGTGTCCTTAGCACCTGAATTAGTGCTTTCTCTTCCTGTGGCTCTAAAGTAGAGCTTATGATTACTGGAAAAGTGCCATCTTCTCCCAGAAATGCATATTTTAGGGATGGTGGTAATGGTTTGAGCTCGGTTTAGGAGGCTTCTCCTCTTCCTGAGGAGTTTTCAGAGGTTCTTCTATTTTATCTGGTTCCTCCAGATCAGGCTGAACATCTTTAAAAATGTCCTCTAGCTCTGATTCAAGACTCTCAGTCATATTGACCTCTTCTACATGGGAGTCAATAATGTCAGCGCTCATGTAGTCTTTTGATGTGTCTGGATACTACATAGCTTTGACAGCATTTAACTTGAACTCATCCTCATTGACTCTCAGGGTTATCTCCCTTTTTTGGACGTCAATGAGGGTTCGTCCAGTTGCTAGGAATGGTCTTCCTAGAATGAGAGTTGCACTCTTGTGCTCCTCTATTTCCAGTACTACAAAGTCAGTGGGAAAGGCAAATGGCCCAACCATGACAATCATGTCCTCAATTACGCCTGATGGAATCTTAATGGAGCCATCAGCAAGTTGAAGGCATATCCGGGTTGGTTTAACTTCATCAGTCAAACCAAGCTTTTTGATAGTGGATGCAGGTATTAGGTTGATACTTGCTTGCCCCAATATCACATAGAGTTGTCTTGGTACAAGCACCCTCTAATGTGCATGGTATCATAAAGCTTCCGGGATCTTTAAGCTTTTCTGGTAAGCTTTTCAGAATGACTGCACTGCATTCTTCAGTGAGGAAAACTTTTGCAGTTTCTCTCCAATCCTTCTTATGACTTAAGATCTCTTTCATGAACTTGGCATAAGAGGGTATTTGCTCAAGTGCCCCTGCAAACGAAATCTTTATTTCAAGAGTCCTGAGATAGTCTGCAAAGTGGGCAAATTGTTTATCCTATTCCGCTTGGTGGAGTTTTTGAGGATAGGGTATCTTGGCTTTATATTCTTCAACCTTAGTTACTGCAAGTTTATTTCCTACAGAAGAGGTTGGAGAAGCCTGCTTAAGGGGGTTGTTATCAGCACTTGTAGGTGTCTGACCCCTCACTGGCATTTGAACGCCAGAATTGGAAGCTGTATGGGCGTTTAACGCCACTTTTTCACCCTTTTCTGGCATTTGAACGCCAGAGTTGGACATCCACTGGGCGTTTAACGCCACTATTTCACCCTTTTCTGGCGTTTGAATGCCAGAATCATTCCTCTCTGGGCTCTTACTGTCCTCAAAGGGATTTTGGGTAATGGGTTGGTCATCCTCTATCAGTTGTTCCTTTCTTGGCTTTCTGCTGCCTTGATTTGAGACATTCAGTGTCTTCCCACTTCTTAAATGAACAGCTTGGCACTCTTCCGTTATCCGTTTAGATAGCTATTGTCTTGTCTGATCCAATTGTACTTCCATATTCTTGTTGGCATTCTTAGTGTCTTGTAACATCTCTTTGAATTCTGCTAACTGTTTTGCTATAAGAAGCAATTGCTGATTTAGTTCAACAACTTGTTCTGGAGGACTAAGTTTAGTGAATAGTGCTTTAGCCTCTTCTTTCATGGAGGACTCACTACTTAAGTACAGATACTAATTTCTAGCAATTGTATCAATGAGCTCTTGAGCCTCTATAATTATTTTTCTCATGTGTAGAGATCCACCAGCTGAGTGGTCTAGAGATATCTGGGCCTTTTCTGTAAGCTCATAGTAAAAGATGTCTAATTGCACCTATTCTGAAAATATTTCAGAAGGGCATTTCCTTAGCATCTCTCTGTACCTCTCCCAATCATTATAAAGAGATTCATTATCCTTTTGTTTAAAGCCTTGGATGTCCAGCCTTAGCTGTGTCATCCTTTTTAGAGGGAAATATTAATTCAGGAATTTGTCTGATAACTGTTTCCATGTTCTTATACTTGCTGTGGGTTAGTTATTTAACCACCTCTTAGCTTGATCTTTTATAGCAAATGGAAACAGTAATAATCTGTAGACATCCTGATCTACTTCCTTATCATGTACTGTGTCAGCAATTTGTAGGAACTGTGCCAGAAACTCAGTAGGTTCTTCCTGTAGAAGACCAGAATACTGGCAATTTTGCTGCACCATGGTAATGAGCTGAGGGTTTAGCTCAAAAATGCTGGCTCTGATGGGGGGTATACAAATACTACTCCCATATGAAGTAGTAGTGGGGATAGCATATGACCCCAGAGTCTTTCTGGACTGTTCAGTTCCACTTGAGTCCATAATGGAGAAAGGGAAGTGATGTGGATTGTAAATAAAACACAAGATAAAATAAAATATTTTTGTTTTTATTTTATTTAATTAAAGATAAACCGAATTCAAAAGAAAATAAAATAAAATAATTGGAAAATAGAATAAATGTTTTGAAAACTAAAAGGAAAAGTAATAAAAGGAATTCGAATACTAAAATGATTAATTAATTAAGAAGATTTGAAAAATTTTGGATGTGATTTTCGAAAACTGAAGAGAGAGAAAGTGGTTAGGAAGTTTTAAAAAAGATATGTCTTAAAATTAAAGATACTTGTAAGAAAATAAATAAATAAAAGAGAAGATTTGAAAAAGATATGATTTTAAAATTTTAAGACTTGAAACTTTCTTAACAAGAAAACACCAAACTTAAAATTTTTCAATCAAAATAATAAAACAGGACAAGTAATTCGAAAATTATATATAAAAAGAGAAAAATATTTTGAAAAAGTTTATAAAAGCTTTTCGGAAAAAAAAAAGAGAGAAAATTGAAAAAGATTTAAAAAGATAAATTTTTAAAATTAAAATTTTAACTTAACTAATAAGAAACTACCAAATTTTAATGGGGAAAGAGAAAAACAATAAAATTTTGAGTAAATAAAGGAATTCAAAAATGATGAGTAAATAAAGGAAAAGATATTTATTTATTTATTGAATTTAATGAGGAAAGAGAAAAATAATAAAATGACACCAAACTTAGAATTTTTAGATCAAAACAAAGAAAACAAATAGGAAAACTTTGAATATCAAGATGAACACCAAGAACACTTTGAAGATCAAGATGAACACCAAGAACAAATTTTGGAAATCTTTAAGAAAATAAAAACACAAAGGACACCAAACTTAAAAATTTTTATACTTTGGACACTAATAATTCGAAAATGCACAAGAAAAACAAGGAAATACACAAAACAAGAAAACTAAAGATCAAACAAGGAAAATAAACAAGAATAGCTTGAAGATCAATGAAGAACATAATGCATATATTTTCGAAAATTAAAGAAAAATTAAAATATGCAATTGACACCAAACTTAAAGCCTGAAACTAAACTCAAACAGAAAACTCAATTATCAGTTTTTTAAAAATTTTCGAAAAAAATTTAGACAAAGAAAACAAGGATTTTAAAATTTTAACAAAAACAATAATAGAAGACTCAATTTTAGTGACTCTAAACCAAAAAAGATAATTTTTTCCTAATCTAAGCAACAAAATAAACTGTCAGTTGTCCAAATTCGAACAATCCCTGGTAACGGCGCCAAAAACTTGGTGTGGGAAATTGTGATCACACTTTTCACAACTCCGCACAACTAACCAGCAAGTGCACTGGGTCGTCCAAGTAATACCTTACGTGAGTAAGGGTCGATCCCACGGAGATTGTCGGCTTGAAGCAAGCCATGGTTATCTTGTAAATCTTAGTCAGGAGATTAATAATAAAATTGATTTTGTTCATGAAAAGTAAAGTACATAAAATAAATGGTACTTGTGATTCAGTAATGAGAAACAGGTTGAGGTTTCGGAGATGCTCTGTCATCTGAATCTCTGCTTTCCTACTGTCTTCTTCTCCAAACACGCATGGCTTCCTTCAATGGCAAGCTATATGATCCTCTCGGATGAAAAATATCAGGTACAATCTCTGCACAGCTAATCAACTGTCAAATTTCTCGTCTCGGATGACAAATACCAGGTATAGCTACCGCACGGCTAATCATCTGTCGGTTGTCACTAGCGTCGGAATAGGATCTCTCTATCCTTTTGCATACTGTCACTGCGCCCAACATTCGTGAGTTTGAAGCTCGTCATAGTCATCCCTTCCGAGATCCTACTCGGAATACCACAGACAAGGTTTAGACTTTCCGTATCCCAGAAATGCTACCAATTGATTCTAGCCTCTACCACTAAGGTTCTAATCTCACGGACTCGGTCCGTGAATCAGAGACCTAAGAGATACGCACTCAAGCTATCGCCCAATGACTACGTTGAACTCAGATAGAATGGGAGTGGTTGTCAGGCACGCGTTCATAGAATTGAGAATAATGATGAGTGTCACGGATCACCACACTCTCTATATTGAAGTACGAGTGAGTATCTTAGAATAGAATCAAGTGTGATTGAATAGAAAACAGTAGTAATTTGCATTAACCCATTGAAACACAACAAAGCTCCTCACCCCCACCTATGGGGTTTAAAGACTCATGCCGTAGAAGATACAATATCAAATAAAAATGTCATGAGTTACTAAAATGAATCTCTAAAAGTAGTTTTTATACTAACTAGTAACTTATGTTTACAGAAAATGAGTAACTAAGTGTAGATAGTGCAGAAATCCACTTTCGGGACCCACTTCGTGAGTGTTTAGGCTGAGCTTTCAAGCTTTCACGTGCATATGCCTAAAGTTGGAGTTAAACGCCACCCTGGGTGCCAAAATGGGCGTTTAACGCCAAGAATTATGCCAGTTCTGGCATTTTACACCAGAAAGTTTTTGGCTGGATTTTAATGACAGTTTGGGCCATCAAATCTCGGGCAAAGTATGGACTATGAAAGCCCAAGATGTCTACTTTCCAACGCAATTGAGAGCGCACCAATTGGGCTTTTGTAGCTCCAAAAAATTCACTTCGAGTGCAGGAGGGTCAGAATCCAACAGCATCTGCAATCCTTTCTCAGCCTCTGAATCAGATTTTTGCTCAGATCCCTCAATTTCAGCCAGAAAATACCTGAAATTACAGAAAAACATACAAACTCATAGTAAAGTCCAGAAATGTAATTTTTTCATAAAAACTAATAAAAATATAATAAAAAGTAAACAAAACATACTAAAAATTATGTGAAAATAATGCCAAAAAGGGTATAAATTATCCGCTCATCATGCCCTTTTGACAAATCCTCGATGTTAGGATAGACTAATTGGGATTAATTCCACACAATTACCATGTTTGTGGTCCATAACTAGGATAGAAATCCTTAATTCCCCAATCCTCACTAAGAGCTCTTTTTGTCATTTAATTTCCATTTTCATTTCCTTTACTTGCTTTCCTTTAATTCCTTGCATGATTATTTACATTTCTTGCATATCTTGTCATCTAACCCCCCAATTTCCTCATAGCCAATAATTGTACATTTCATTTAAACTCCTAGGGAAGACGACCCGAGGTTTAATACTCTCGGTTTATATTTTTTTTGAATTTAACATTTGATTGTGAGAATTCTTTGTTGGTTTGGACTATGCTACCAATGAATTGATTCTTGTTTTTGATTGATTCTAGACCACATCAAATTTGGCGCCGTTACCGGGGAGTTGCAATGGTGTATGTTTTTGGCTATTGTTAATATGTGAATATGTAAATAGCTTATTTTTGATTGATTGTACATATGTTGCTTGCTTATTTTTGGTTGCTTGTGAATATGTTAATATGTGAATATCTTGCCTATTGTTTGCTATTGTGAATATGTTTTTCTTGTATGCCTTTTGTTTTTTTTTTCTTGTTGGGAGCTCATGGCTTGTTGGACACTCCATCCAAACTTAGTGCAATCAATTGGGAATTGTGGAGATTCTAGCATTGTTGGAAGCTCCATGATGAATATAAGCACAAGATCAAAGCTCTCCCAATTGTCTAACTTAAAGGAATTAAATAAAAGTGTTTGGTAACACCTTTCTAACCCTCCATTTGTACATAGTTTCAATTTATTGCATTTTGTCTCTTGTAGATAGCTTAATTTTAGTTTAATTTCAAGTTTAATTTGATTAGATTTTAGTTTAGATCATGTATTTTTGATGAATAACATGTTTTGGGGTTGAAAATGCTATTTTGGATGTCATGTTTGGTGCCTTAGAGCACTAAATTTTTTTGGGAAAAATAGAGCATGTGCATGCGCACATACCTGTGCGTACGCACACAACCCCAATTATTGCATTATGTGCCCGCGCACCAACTTGTGCGTGCGCACACCATCTTACACCCCTTCTGCTGGGAGCGTTCGCATGCCTTGTGCATCCGCATCCCCCTCTTTTTGCGTCTTGTGCGTGCACACGGACCTGTGTGCGCACGCACAGGCGGCGATATAGCTGGCAATTGTGACGCTCCATGTAAAAAAAAACCTACTTGTGCGTCATAGCTGTGTGCGCACGCACAACCTTTGGAACCCCCTCTGCTCGCAGCACACGGACCCCTTGTGCGTGGGAACACCCACTCTTTTCCCCTCTATGCGTTTGCACGCCCTTCTGTGCGCACGCATAGACCCTTATGCCCCTTCTATTCGCAGCGCCCGCACGTTGTGTGCGCGCGCACAACCGCATTTTCCACCTAGTGTGCGTACACACACGTACCTGTGCGTATGCACACTCCTGTTTTCTCACCTCTATACTTATTTTCTTCTCTTCTCTCTTCTTCCTTCTTTCTCCCCTCTCTTCTCTTGCTTTTCCCCTATTTTTCTACTTGTTTTACTTAGTCTTTGTTGCATTTCTTTTTCATTTTAGTAATTATATTCGTTTTAGTTTAGTTGTTTGTTAATTAAATAAATTGCGAGTGTTTGCTTGATGATTGTTGGGTTGCTTCTTACTTGAACTTTAATTTCATTTTAACACCTTGTTGATTGCCTAGACAAATTGTGAGTTTAATGCATGTGTTGTAGCTACCATATGTGTTAAACTATATCCTTATTTGGCAACTTGATTATGAATTGTGCACTTTTAATTTAGTGTTTTGAGTTGAACTACTTAGTCATCATGGGTCTTAAGTGAATACAATCACTTAACAAGGTATTTGTTCCTTGTTAATGCTTTGCATTTTTTGAGTTGACTTGAGTTGATTCCTATAAAGACTTGTCACTTTTTGTAACAAGCACCTTATACATGTGATTATTTCATTATTTCTAAGGATGAATAAGTAATCTCTTTTCATCATTGTATTGGTTATTGTTAATTGTGTCATTTTCTATTAATCTTGCGCTTTCACTTGCACAATTTCAATATCCAATATCTCATACACTCAATTTACTTTAGTGTGGTTCCCTAGGGTTGCTTGTACCTTAAGTGTTGCATTTTCTTTACTTGCAACCTAGACCACTTAGTTGAGGAACAAGCTATTTCTTTTGCTTTTGTGGTTACCATTTTATCCGACAAATGTGTGTGTTCTAAACCGTGCACACTTAGGATACACACATTGTCTTCATTATACCACAACAACTTACTTTTTCTCAATTCTTGTCTAATTGTTTTCTACAGCAACTCGGAGCTCCAGTGCCCACTAGCTGAAGGTGGAGCCTCTTAGAGCATCTCTTCACCCCCGGTTTGAGTGCATGCACGGAGGACCATGCAACATTTAAGTGTGGGGGAGGATCTATAATTTTGGGGCGTAAATCTCTCTTTCTCAACACCTTGCACTAATTTTTCTTGTTTTAATAGTTATATTTTTGTGAATATTTGTTAGTCTTTTATTGCATTATACTTTGTTTGGTTTGCTTGTACATATCTTAGCTTGCTTATAATTATCTTTGCATGTTGCATGGTAGAGTAAATAAGTTTTGGAAAACAACAAAGAACTTTCAAGAAATCTCTTTTTGGGCATTCTATTGAATTGATTTGAAAACTTGTTTTAAAATTGCTTGAAGTATCTTTTTATAGAACATAGAAAAGAGCTTGAACAAATACCAAGTGAGATTAGAGCTTTAATTGTGTGGTTGCACATCTTCAACCACAATTTTTGTTCTTGTGTGTTAAACTCCTTTCATGATTATGATCTTAGATTTGCTTTAGTCTATATGTCCTATATTTGATGTTTTGAATTGCATTTAGTATGATTGAGGCCATTTTTGAAATTAAACTTACTAACCCGCATGGCCAACCCTTACATCTACCTTTATAAACCACTTTTTAAGCCTTTAATTCCCCTTTGTTCTAAAATTAATTCACTTTAATCCCATTTGGGGCCTTGATGTATTTGTTGAGTGATTTCAGGTTTCCAAGGCAAGTATGGGATGGAAGAAGTTAAGAGAAAAGCATGCAAAAGGGAGAAATCATGAAGAAAATAAAGTTTGGAAGTTGCTGCAAAGGTGCGTACGCACACCGGTGACTTCGTGCAAGAATGCGTACACACCAAATGTCGTGCGTACGCACGATGGGAATTCTGCGCACTTGTGCGTACGCACCGTAGGTCGTGCGTACGCACGCGTGCATATGCGTGAGGTCATTAATTGCAAATCACTGGGGACGATTTTTGGGCCTCCAGATCCCAGTCCAACTCATTTCTGAAGCTATTTGAGGCCAATGTGAAGAAGGATGAAGGGGGGAGCACTTAGATTTAGGTTTTTACATGTTTTTGTTAGTTTTCTAGAGAGAGAAGCTCCCCCTTCTCTCTAGAACTAGGGTTTCTTAGTTTACTTTCTCTTTAATTTCAGCATTTAATTCTTGTTTTCATCTAGTTTCTTCTACATTTCTTTGTTCTCTTGTCTTAATTTCCTTATGCTATCTTGTTAATTTCTCATTTTCCTTGCTTTTTATGTTTATGAGCACTCTTGTTATTTTAATTTACAATTAATCCAATTTAAGTTTTCATGTCAATTATTGCTTTCTTGAGTTGCTCTCTATACTTTTCTTGCTTGGTAGTTGTAGCACTTATTATTTCTTGTCATTTTACCATGCTTTCTTTTCATGCCCACCAAGTGTTTGATAAAATGCTTGGTTGGATTTTTACTTAGTTTTTCTCTACTCTTGGCTTGAAATTGATGACTTTGGTGATCCTTGAGTCATTGATGTCCATTCTTGTTTGATATATTAGAGTAGTTAGTTGATTTGGTCTCCATTGACTCTAGTGACCCTTAGTGTTGACATAGGACTTATGGATTGAAATCAACTATGCCTACTTGACTTATCTTTGATGTAATGTTGAATAAGTAGGATTAATTCTTCATAATCATCATGTATTTATGGTCAATGTCTAGGATAGGTAACCTTAGCTCTCAATTACTTGCTAAGAGTTTTCTTGCATTTGAAGTTTCCTTTCCTTGCATTTAATTGCTTTGACTTTTATTGCTTTGATTTTTAATTCCTTGCATGTTTAGTTTTCACAGTCTTGGTTGAGAAATTGGGTGTTTGGGTGGAATTGAGTTGTGGATGTCCATTCCGCATTGTGTGAATTGTTAATTGGTTTGGTTTCCCTTGACTCTAAGTGACCCACTAGTGTTGACTTAGGACTTAGGGATTGGAATCAATTACGCCCTTTTGACTAATCCTCGATGTTAGGGTAGACTAATTGGGATTAATTCCACACAATTGCCATGTTTGTGGTCCATAACTAGGATAGAAATCCTTAATTCCCCAATCCTCACCAAGAGCTCTTTTTGTCATTTAATTTCTATTTTCATTTCCTTTACTTGCTTTCCTTTAATTTCTTGCATGATTATTTACATTTCTTGCATATCTTGTCATCCAAGCCCCCAATTCCCTCATAGCCAATAATTGTACATTTCACTGCAGCTCCTAGGAAAGATGACCCGAGGTTTAATACTCTCGGTTTATATTTGTTTTGAATTTAACATTTGATTGTGAGAATTCTTTGTTGGTTTGGACTATGCTACCAATGAATTGATTCTTGTTTTTGATTGATTCTAGACCACATGAAATTCCCATACATTGGGGGTCCTCTCTGGGCGTTTGGACATTGGCCTTTGCTCTTTGGGAACTGGACGCCTGGAAGGGGGCAGGTAGCTAGCATTGAACGCCAGTTTTGGGCCTTCTAATCCGAAGCAAAGTATAGACTATTAGATATTGTTGGAAAGCTCTAGAAGTCAGCTTTCCATAGCCATTGAGAACGCTCAATTTGGACTTATGGAACTCCAGAAAAGCTCTTCCGAATTCAGGTAGGTCAGATTTGGACAGCATCTACAGTGCTTTCTCTGTCTCTGAATCAGACTTCTGCTCCAACTCCTCAATTTCAGCTAGAAAATACCTAAAATTGTCCAAAGACACAAAAATGTGAATTTAACACTAAAACCTATAAAAACTTAATAAAAACTAAATAAAACATACTAAAAACTATATGAAAATGATGCCAAAAAGCATATAAAATATCCGCTCATCACAACACCAAACTTAAACTGTTGCTTGTCCCCAAGCAACTAAAAAAATAGTAGGATAAAAAGAAAATTAAGATACAATGAATGTCTAAGTTTCAAATGAAGCTTAGTTACAATTAGATGAATGAGACATAGTAGCTTTTTACTTCTGAATAGTTTTGGCATCTCACTATCCATTGAAACTTAGAATAGTTGGCATCTTTAGGAACATAGAATCCAGATGATATTATCGAATCTCCTAGTTAAGCTTATTTTGATTCTTGAACACAGCTTTTAGAGTCTTAGCTATGACCCTAAGCACTCTATTTTCCAGTGTTACCACCGGACACATTCATGCCACAAACACTTTAACTGGGTGAACCTTTTTAGATTGTGACTCAGCTTTGCTAGGGACCCCAGATAGAGGTGTCTAAAGTTCTTAAGCGCACTCTTTTTGCTTTGGACCACGACTTTAACCGCTCAGTCTCAATCTTTTCACTTGACACCTTCATGCCACAAGCACATGGTTAGAACAGCTTTTTTTAGCTGCTTAGGCCAGGATTTTATTGCTTTGGGCCCTCCTAACCTCTGATGCTCAAAGCTTTGGGTCCTTTTACCCTTGCCTTTTGGTTTAAAAGGTTACTGGCTTTTTCAATCTGCCCTCATTTTCCTATATTTTTGGGCAGTAATGGATTTTTCTGCTTTTTCTTTTTTTTTCTTTTTCACCATTTTTTTTCTTTCCTTTACATGCATATAATTTTTTTTCTTTTGCAACATGCTTTTTCTTTTTCTTTTTGCTACTTTTTCTTGCTTCAAGAATAAATTTTTAGATTTTTCAGATTATCAATAATATTTTTCCTTTTTCCTTATTCTTTCAGGAGCCAACATTCTAAAGTTACAACTTCAAATATGCACTGTTTAATCATACATTCAGAAAACAAAAGCAAATGACACCACATCAGCATACTTAAAATACTCTTATTTTAAACTTAAAATTTATACATCTCTCAATTCCTTTCAAAAAAAATTATTAAGCAAGGTGAGAGAAGATATATGGAATATTTTACAACTTAAAGACATCAATGCAAATGATCATGCAATAAGAACAACAGAACATATAAACAGACAGACAGAAAATAGAAAAATAACAGGAAAGGAGTAAAAGAGAATGAGTCCACTTGAATGATGGTGGCTGGTGCTCCTTCTTGAGGATCTAATGTAGTGTTTGATCTCTTCAATGTCACTACTTTGTCATTGTTAAGGCTGTTGCACAGGCTCATGTGCATGCTTTCTGGTTTACTCCATCCTCTTCTTCTATACTTAAGAGTGGTAGCAGTCACAAAGCAAAGCTTTTGCAACACCAAACTTAAGAGTTTTGCTCGTCCTTGAGCAAATATGATCAATGGGGAAGAAGAAGGTGGGGTAGGTGGAGCTTCCGTGGGACCTACTAGTCCTGAGAGGCTAGGGAATTCCCTGCTTCTCTACATTGGCGTTTGAACGCCCAGGGGTTACTCCTTAGTTAGCGTTCAATGCCAGCAATGCTCCCCTCTTGGGGCGTTGAATGCCCAGCAGGGATACCCTGGCTGGTGTTCAACTTTGACACTCTTTCCGGAATGTTCTGTTTTCACTGCTGTGAATTCTATCTCTTGCACATGATCATGACTCTAATAATTGAAAGGAAAACAAAATGAAAATAAATATGGTTGAGTAAGGTTGGGTTGCCTCCCAATAAGCGCTCTTTTAACGTCACTAGCTTGACTTCACTACACTTAAATTAGTAGCAGTGTTGAGCCTCCTGGCTCTATATCTCCTTCAAGGTAATGTTTGACCCTCTGTCCATTGACAGTGAACCTTCTTTTTTACCTTGAAGCTCTATGTGCCCATAAGGTGATACACTAGTAATCACAAAAGGTCCTATCCAACGGGATTTATGTTTTCTAGGAAACAGTTTGAGTCTTGAGTTGAAGAGTAGGACTTTTTGTCCTGGTTCAGAGACACTGGAAGATAACTTCCTGTCATGCCACCTTTCTGCCTTTTCCTTATAGATTTTTGCATTTTCAAATGCATCTAAGCGGAATTCATCCAACTCATTTAATTAGAGCAGCTGTTTCTCCCCTGCTGCTTTAACATCAAGGTTGAAGAATCTAGTAGCCCAATAGGCTTTGTGCTCTAGTTCCATTAGCAAATGATAGGAGTTTCCATACTGATAATGGGGGTTTTGAAAATTGTTCTATATGCCAACAGAGCATCATCAAGCTTTCTATCCCAATCCTTTTTAGAGGCACTTACTGTCCTCTCTAGGATTTGCTTTAGTTCTCTGTTTGAGACTTTAGCTTGCCCATTTGTTTGGGGATGATACGGTGTTGCTACTTTATGGCAAACTTTGTAATGACTTAAGACAGAATCTAGCTGTCTATTGCAGAAATGAGTTCTTCTATCACTAATTAGTGTCCTAAGGGCACCAAATATGCTGAAGATGTTCTTTTGGAGGAACTTCAACCGATTTAGACACGTAATCTATTGCCATAAGGATGTAGATGTTTGAGTATGAAGGCGGGAATGGTCCCATGAAATCTATGCCCCATACGTCAAACAAATCAATCTCTAAGATTTCTTGCTGAGGCATGCTGTGACAATGAGGATGATTGTCAGCCCTCTGGCAACTATCACAATTACGGACAAACTCTCTAGAATCCTTAAAGAGACTAGGCCAGTAAAAGCCACTTTTAAGTACCTTAGTGGCTGTCCGCTCACCTCCAAAGTGTCCTTCATAGTCAGAGCCATGGCAATACCATAGAATTCTCTGTGCCTCATCTTCAAACACACAGTGTTAGATTATTCCATCTGAGCATCTCTTAAAGAGATATGGCTCATCCCATATGTAATATTTTGCATCATGCATGAGTTTCCGGGCTTGCTGCCTGGTAAACTCCTTGGGAATGAACCATATAACCGTGTAGTTTGCAATGTCTGTAAACCAAGGTACTGTCTGGATGGCATAGAGTTGCTCATCTAGAAAGGATTCGGATATGTCAGTGGAGGGAGAAGAAGTCCCTACTACTGGCTTAATTCGAGACAAGTGATCAGCCACCTGATTTTCTGTCCCTTTTCTGTCTCTAATTTCTATATCAAACTCTTGGAGGAATAATACCCATCTTATGAGTCTGCGTTTAGAATCCTACTTAGTGAGTAGATACTTTAGAGCAGCATGGTCAGTATAAATAATGACCTTAGATCCTACTAGGTAGGATCTGAACTTGTCAATGGCATAAACCACTGCAAGTAGCTCCTTTTCTGTAGTAGTGTAGTTTTTCTGTGCATCATTTAATACACGACTAGCATAATAAATGACATGCAGAAGCTTGTCATGTCTCTGACCTAGGACTGCACCAATTAGATGATCACTTGCATCACACATTAGCTAATATGGCAAGTCCAAGTTGGGTGCACAGATGATAAGAGCAGTGACAAGCATGGCCTTCAGAGTTTCAAAGGCATGCAGGCATTCTTGGTCAAAGACGAATGGGACATCAGTGGCCAAGAGGTTACACAGGGGTATGGCGATTGTTGAAAAATCTTTTATGAACCGCCTGTAAAATCCTTCATGTACTAGGAAGCTTCTGATTGCCTTAACACTAGTAGGTGGAGGCAAGCGTTCGGTCACTTCCACCTTAGCTTGATCCACTTCTATCCCCTTATTTGAGATCCGATGCCCAAGAACAATGCCTTCAGTTACTATGAAGTGGCATTTCTCCCAATTTAGAACTAGGTTTGTTTCTTGGCATCTTTTCAAGACCAGGGTCAGATGATCAAGACATGAGTCAAATGAGTCTCCATAAACAGAGAAGTCATCCATGAATACTTCAAGGAACTTCTCTACCATATCAGAGAAGATGGATAACATGCATCTCTGAAAAGTAGTAGGTGCATTGCACAGGCCAAATGGCATTACTCTATAGGCGAATACGCCCGATGGACATGTGATTGTCGTCTTTTCTTGATCCTGTGGATCTAATGCTATTTGATTGTACCCGGGATAACCATCCAGGAAATAATAAAAAGCATGACCTACTAGTCTTTCTAGCATTTGGTCAATCAAGGGTAAAGGAAAGTGATCTTTTCTGTTGGCGTCATTGAGTTTTCTGTAGTCAATGCACATATGCCACCCTGTAACTGTCCTTTTTGGGATCAGCTCATTCTTTTCATTGTGAACCACTGTCATTCCTCCCTTCTTAGGAACAACCTGGACAGGACTCACCCATGGGCTGTCAGAAATGGGATAAATAATCCCATCCTCATAGAGCTTAGTGACTTCCTTTTGCACTACTTCCTTCATAGCTAGATTTAACCGCCTCTGTAGTTGCACCACTAGTTTGGCATTATCCTCCAGCAGGATTTTATGCACGCATCGGGCTGGGCTAATGCCCTTAAGGTTACTTATAGTCCACCCAAGGGTTGTCCTATGTGTTTTAAGCACTTGGATTAGTGCTTCTTCTTCCTGTGGCTCTAGTGTAGAGCTTATGATCACAGAAAAGGTATCTCCTTCTCCCAGAAATACATATTTTAGGGAGGAGAGTAATGGCTTAAGCTCAAGCTTAGAAGGCTTCTCCTTTTTCTCAGAGGATTCCAAAGGTTCCCTTGAATCAGGCTGAGTATCATCAAGGATGTCATCTAGCCCTTCCTTGAGGCTTTCGGCCATGTTGACCTCTTCCACCAGGGAATCAATGAGGTCAATGCTCATACATTCCTCAGGAATGTCTGGATGCTACATAGCTTTGACAGCATTTAGGACGAATTTTTCCTTATTGACTCTTAGGGTTACTTCTCCTTTTTTAACATCAATAAGGGTCTGTCCTGTAACTAGAAAAGGTCTTTCTAGGAATGAGGGATGCACTCTTGTGCCCCTCTATGTCTAACAGCACAAAGTCAGTGGGGAAAGCAAAGGGTCCAACCCTGACAATCATGTCTTCAATTACTCCTGATGGTATTTTAGTGGACCCATCAACAAGTTAAAGGCACATGCGGGTTGGTTTGACTTCATCAGTCAAACTAAGCTTCTTAATTTGTGAAGCAGGTATTAGGTTGATGCTTGCTCCAAGGTCACATAGAGCTGTCCTTGTACAAGCATCACCTAGAATGCATGGTATCATAAAGCTTCCAGGGTCTTTAAGCTTCTCTAGTAAGCTGCTGTGAATGATTGCACTGCATTCCTCAATGAGGAGGACTGTTTGTGTCTCTCTCCAATCCTTCTTATGACTTAGAATGTCCTTCATGAACTTTGCATAAGAAGGTATCTGTTCAAGAGCCTCTGCAAAATGGGGATCTTTATCTCTAATATTTTGAGATACTCTGCAAAGCGGGTAAACTGTTTATCCCTTTCCTCTTGACAGAGTTTCTGAGGAAATGGCATCTTAGCCTTATAATCATCAACCTTGGTTAATGAAGGCCGAATGCCTTGTATGTTGGAATGGGGGTTACTAAATTGCTTAGGAAGGTTGTTATCATTGAATGGCTGACCTTCCTTGCTTGGGCATTCAACGCCTATGCTGCTGCCCCCCTCAGCATTTGAACGCCCAGTCTCTGCCCTTTCCTGGCGTTCAATGCCAGGAGGGATACCTCTCTGGGCATTTGATCGCCCAATCTTTGCCCTTTCCTGGCGTTCAATACCAAGAAGGATGTCTCTCTGGGCGTTTAAACGCCCAGAGTTATTTTGTTCAGAGACCTGGATATCCCTAATGGGCTTTTCATTTTTATTGTACTGAGGTTGGGTGCTTAAGATTTTCCCGCTCCTCAGTTAGATAGCCTGGCATTCATCTGTTATCTGCTTAGAGTTACTGTCTTGTTTGACTCAACTGGGCTTCTACATTTCTTTTAGAAGCCTGAGTTTCTCGCAGAGCCTCTTGCAGTTCCAGCATTTGCTGGGCAAGGGCTTGCAGTTGCTGAGTCAATGGGCCATCCTGCTCTGGAGGGTTAGGTTCAGCAACTTCTCCTTTTATAGAGGCCTCAGGAGATGAGTACAGATGCTGATTAGTGGTAACTATTTCAATAAGCTCTCGAGCCTCTTCAATTGTCTTTCTCATGTGCATGGAACCACTAGCAGAGTGGTCCAAGGATATTCTATCCATGTCTGAAAGCCCATAGTAGAAGATGTCTAACTGTACCCATTCTGAAAACATTTCAGTGGGACATTTTCTTAGCATCCTCCTAAACCTCTCCCAGGCATCATAAAGATATTCACTATCTCCTTGTTTGAAGCCTTGGATGTCCAGTCTCAGCTGGTTCATCTTTCTTGAGGGAAAGTATCGGTTTAAAAACTTGTCCACTGACTATTTCAAGTTTTTAAACTAGCTTTAGGCTGTTTATCCAACCACATTTTTGCTTGGTCCTTTACTGCAAAAGGAAAAAGCAATAATCTGTAGACATCTTGGTCTACTCCCTCACTGTGTACTGTGTCAGGAATCCTTAGGAAATCTGCCAGGAATTTTATAGGTTCTTCATGTGGAAGCCCAGAATACTAGCAGTTTTGCTGTACCAGAGTAATAAGTTGAGGGTTTAATTCAAAGCTACTAGCTTTGATTTGAGGTATGCTGATGCTTCTCCCATAGAAGTCAGCATTGGGATTTGTATAAGATCCCAAAGTTCTTCTGAACACTTCATTCCCACTTGGGTTTATGATGGAGAAAGGTAGAAGATGAAGAAGAAGAGATAGGGATAGAAGAGATTAATAAGAATTAAAATATTTTTTCTTTTTATTTTATTTATTTATTTAAACTGAAATTAAAATTAATTAATTAGAAAGAATTTAAAATTTAATTGTTAAATTTCAAAAATAGAAGAGAGAGAAGAAGACGATAATTTTTGAAATTTAGAGAGAAGAGTTAGTTAGGAAGTTTTGAAAAAGAAGGGAGACAAGATAAGCAAATAATTAAAAAGAGATTTGAATTTTGAAATTTAAAATTTGAATTTTAAATTTTGAATTTTGAATTTTTAAATTTAAAAAAAGATTTAAATTTCGAAAAGATTTAATTTTGAAACTGAAATTTGAAAATTTGAATTTTGAAATGAGATACGATAAGAATTTTAAATTTTGAAAAAGATATGATAAGATTTTGAAAAAGATAAGATTTTTATTTTTTGAAAAGATTTTATTTTTGAAAACTTGACAACTAAGATATGATAAGATAAAAATTTGAAATTGAAATCTGAATTTTTATGTTAAAAATTTCGAAAATAATGTAAAAAGATAAGAAAATATATTATTTTTTTTGAGTTTTTGAATTTTATGATGAAAGATAAAAACACAAAAAAGACACAAGACTTCAAATTTTTAGATCTAGCACCCCTAATTTTCGAAAATTTGAAGGAAAACACTAAGGGACACCAAACTTAAAAATTTTAAGATTAAAACACATACAAGACTCAAGAACACTTTGAAGACTCACAAGAACACAAAGAATAAAACATAAAAATCTTTAAAGAACACAAGAACATAAAAAGTACACCAAACTTAAAATTTTTAGAAAACCAAAAATAAATTATCGAAAATTAAAGAAAAATAATAAAAAAATACCAAACTTAAAAATTTGACAGAAGAATTAATCAAAGAAAAATTATTTTTGAAAAGTTTTTGAAAGGAAGATACCAAAAAATTGAAAATTGCTTTAATTAATAAATACTGAAACTTAAAGAAGCAAAAGGTTACCAAGAACATAAACACAATTCTCTAACCAATTGAACATAGAAAAAATAAAAATATTTTTGTTAAACATTTTTTTTAAGTTTTCGAAAAAAATAGAGAAGGAAAAATAAAAATAAAAGACTCAGCAAGAACGCAAACAAAGACTGAAATCAAGAACAAAAATTAAACAAAGAAAAGAAAAATATTTTTGAAAAACTTTTTGATTTTTTCGAAAATTTTAAGAAGAAGAAAATCGAAATCAAGGACTTAACAAAAATAAAAAGTTATTTGATATAGGGAGCAAGACAATCCTTCAGTTTGTCCAAACTCAGCAATCCCTGGCAACGGTGTCAAAAACTTGGTAGCACGAATCCCCACACGTCTGTACTATTGTACCAGCAAGTGTACTGGGTCATCCAAGTAATACCTGAGTGAGTCAGGGTCGATCCCACGAGGATTGTAGTTTGAATGCAAGCTATGGTTATCCTACAAGTCTTAGTCAGGCAGATCAGGAGGAGTAGAATTTAACGTGTTTTAATATTGTATAAATTACTTTTTATATCAAATAGAGTCAGTAATGGAAATTAAAAAAAAGAGTAATTAGAACTCAGAAGTCATGTAAAACTATGAAAAGAGAACAGTTAAGGTTAGAGTTGCTTAGTCTTTTTGAATTAATGCTGGTAGTACTATCTTCTCTGCTTGTGAGTGATCCCTTCTATGACAGGCTGTAAATAATCAACGCCATGGGCCGTGGTCATTGATCTCCTCTACTACAGATTGAACGCCATTGGCCGTGGTCATCCAATCTGACGAAGGGTGAAGCGCTAGCAAGTCATTCTCCTGGCGATCCTACTCAAAGTGCCACAAACAAGGTCGAATCTTCCAGATCAGAGAATTCTGCTTCTTTGGATTCTAGCCTAAGCCACGGAGACCCTAATCTCTCCGAAAATTGGCTGAACTGGTGTCTCGAGAAGTCCCCAACGAAGTCGTGGATTAACCGTCTGAGAGATGCATAAACATAGCTGTTGGCTCATGCTTTCCAGTCACGTATTCACACGAACCCAAGTAGACGCGGGTGTTTGTTAGAGCTAATTTGTCAAATCATCCTATTCACCATGATGAATATCAGATATACATCTTAGAAACAGATCAAACACGGATCGAAGAAGAAATAGTAATACTTTTATTAATTCATAGGACTCAACAGGGCTCCTCCCCTCAACCTAGGAGGTTTAGAAACTCATACTAAGGTAAAACACAATGTAAAACATGTATGATGGTAAAAGTGATGTAAAAGTGTTCGAATAACATGAATAAAATCCCTTAAATACTAAACAATGACTAGTAAAGGTAAAATAGTCTATTTAGTGCTAAAATCCACTTCTGGAGCCCACTTGGTGAGTGTTTGGGATGAGTTTTGATGAGATCCACGTGCTATGAGGTTCCTTGGGCGTGGAATACCAGCTAGGGGGTCCTCTCTGGGCGTTTGGATATTGGTCTCTGCTCTTTGGGCGCTGGACGCCTGGAAGGGGATAGGTAGCTGGTGTTGAATGCCCGTTTTGGGCCTGCTAATCTGAAGCAAAATATGCACTATTATATATTGATGGAAAGCTCTGGAAGTTAGCTTTCCATAGCCATTGAGAGAACTCTATTTGGACCTCTGGAACTCCAGAAACACTCTTCCGAATGAAGGTAGGTCAGATTTGGACAGCATCTGTAGTGCTTTTTCTGTCTCTGAATCAGACTTCTACTTCAGCTCCTCAATTTCAGCCAGAAGATACCTGAAATTGTCCAAAAACACAAAAGCTCATAGTAGAATCCAAAAATGTGAATTTAACACTAAAACCTATAAAAACTTAATAAAAAATAAATAAAACATACCAAAAACTATATGAAAATGATGCCAAAAAGCGTATAAAATATCTGCTCATCACACGCGTACGCGTGCCTCATGCGTATGCGTAAGGGAGGATTCCTTCAGGTCATGCAAACGAGTGACATTTATCACGTGAGCTCATTAATTGCAACACGCTGGGGGCGATTTCAGGGCTTTCCAAGTCCAATCCAACTCATTTCTGAAGCTATTTCAAGCCAAATTGAAGAAGGATGATAGGGTAGCAATTACATTTAAGTTATAACCTGTTTTAGGCTAGTTTCTTTAGAGATAGAAGCTCCCTCTTCTCTCTAGAATTTAGGATTTTTTAGTTTAATTTCTCCTTAATTTCAGTATTTAATTCTTGTTTTTATATAATTTTATTTATGTTTCCATGCTCTCTTACTTTGATCTTCTTAATTTCTTTTGTTATTTTCTCAAGTTTTGGCCACTTTTAGTTTATGAACACTTGTTAATTTTGATTTCATTAATGAAATTTTGATGTTTTATCTTTCTTTAATGCTTGTTTGATTTTTTTTATTATTCTCATGCAATTGGTAGTGTAGATTTATTTTTATTGCAATTTACCATGTTTTCACTTTTATGCATGCTAGGTGTTTGATAAAATGTATTTTATAGTTTTTGTATAGTTTTTCACATTCCTGGCTTAGAATTAAGTAATTAGGTAAATTTGAGTCATAGATGTCCATTTCATATTGTGTTAGGATTGTTAGTTGGTTTGGTTTCTACTAATGCTAGTCTTTCACTAAGTTAATTAGTGAGTTGATTAGGACTTGTAGATTAAGATAAATTATATCCTTTTGACTAATTCTCAATGTTAGGATTGACTAATTAGGATTGATTCTACGTAATTACCATGTTTGTGGTCTATGATTATGATAGGAATCCTTAATTCCCAACCCTTGCCACGAGTCCCTTTTGCCACTTTAATTTTGTATTTTCATTGCTTTAATTACTTTTCATTTAATTCCTTGCATGCTTGTTTAAATTCCTTGCATTTTAATTTCTTGCCAATTGCCATCAATTACTCTTTCTCATAGCCAATAATTGAGCACTTCATTGCAATCCCTAGGGAGAATGACTGATGAATAGAAATTGTGTGTATGGTTTAGAATTTCACAAATGAAATATCGTTGCAAGTATAGTTCTAAACCAACAAACAATTCCTCAATCAAAAATTTGTTTGTCACAAGTACAAACCCCAATAAAAATAACTGAAGTATTTAAACCTCGGGTCGTCTCTCAAGGAATTGTAGGGTAGTGTTCTTATTATTGGCTATGAGGTATCTTTTGGGGTTTTTGAGATAAGAGACAAGAAATGTAAATGGCAAAATAAGAAAGCTCTTGGCAAGGTATGAGAACTAGAAGTCCTATCCTCATTATCTTCATCAATTGTGATGAGAATTGTTCATGGCTCCACTTAGTTAACCTCTAACTATGAAGGAAAGTCAAGTGGATATCAACTTGAGATCACAAGTCCTAGCCAAATCATAATGAAAGACTAGCTTTAGTGATATTCAAGTCAACTAGAAACTTCCAATTATCAATCAACAAGAGACTTTGACAACTCAAGATTCACTAATTACCCAACACAAGCCAAGAGGAAGAAAACCTAACTCATGACTAAAAGAGACAATTAATCAAACACATAGAAAGCAATAAAGGTAAACAACATAAATTGCAAGAATTAAAGGAAACTACAACTACCAAAGCAAGAGATCAACAATAGAATCCAAAGAAAATATAAAAAGACATGGAAATCATAAATTGCATTGAAAGAAAATGTAGATCTACAAAATAATTCATAAACTAAAAGGAAAATTGAAGCAAGGGAAGAAGTAGATCTGGATCTAAAAGAAGAAAACTAGAACCCTAATCTAGAGAGAGGTCTCCTCTCTCTCTAGAATTCTACATCTAAACTAAGCTAAAGTGTATCAATGATTCTTCCTTTGATCCCCCTTCAATTCTGCATGTAATAGGATCAGAAAATGAGTTGGATTTGGGCCTGGGCAGCCCAGAAATCGCCCCCAGCATTTTCACTTTAATGATGTCACGTGCGAGCAACGACGCGTATGCGTGGGTCACGCGTACGCGTCGCTTGGCAATTTGCTATCCACCCGTACGCGTCATGTCACGTGTACGCGTCGCCATGCGACTTCATCTTCCACGCGTGCGTGTCTTGTACGCGTGCGCGTCGATGTCAGCACTCCAAATCCTTGATTTTCCATGACTTCTCCACTTTGCATGCTTTTCTCTTCACTCCTTTGATCTATTCCTAGCCTTTTCAACCTGGATTCACTAACAAAACACATTAAGGCATCTAGTAGAATCAAAGGTGAGTAAAAATTAGCCATTAAGCGCCTAAAAAGCATGTTTTCACACTTAAGCACAAATTAGGAGACAATCATGAAACCATGCCATTTCATTGAATAAATGTGAGAATAGTTGATAAAATCCCCCAAATTAAGCACAAGATAAATCCTAAAAATGGGGTTTATCAATGACTTGGGATTTAAAACTCCCGGTTATTTTGTGTTGATTGTGACAATCTTTATTTAAACTTTGATGTGAGGATCCATTGGCGGTTTGGACTATGCTATCAAAAGAATTATTTTATTAAATTTTGAATCGGCATAAATTCTCTTCATCATGAAGCCTACAAGAATTTCACTCGAACTTGCTGATAGGTCTCTTAAATTTCCTTTTGGCATAGTAGAAAATTTGCTAGTGAAGGTTGGAAAGTTCATATTTCCAATTGATTTTATGATTCTAAACATGGAAAAAGATCTTAGTGCCTCATTGATTTTAGGAAGGCCCTTCCTTGCCACTGCAAAGGCTTTGATAGATGTGGGAAAATGGGAGCTCATATTAAGAGTTCAAGATGATCAGGTGGTCTTCAATGTGTTCAAAGTAATGCAACATCCAAATGAGTTAGAAGTTTTTTTAGGCCATGCTAAACCTTTGAGCAATCTTTTAGCATCTGATCAACCTTTCAATTTTGACAAAGAATGCCTATTAGCTTTTGAAAATCTCAAGAAAAAGCTTGTTTTTGCACCTATCTTAACACCACCAATTTGGGGTTCACCATTTGAATTAATGTGTAATGCTAGTGACATTGCAATTGGTATAGTGTTAGGTCAAAGGCAGAACAAACTCTTGCATGTTATATACTATGCTAGTAGAGTATTGAAGAAGGCCTAGAAAAACTATACAACTACTGAAAAGGAATTGTTAGCTGTTGTATTTGCCTTTGATAAGTTTAGATCATATTTGATTGGCTCCAAAGTAATTGTACATAGTGATCATGCTGCATTGAAAAACCTCTTGATAGGAAGCGAAGCCAATACTCATAAGGTGGATCCTTCTACTTAAAAAATTTGATGTTGAAATAAGAGATATGAGAGGCTCAGAAAATCAAGTAGTAGACCACCTCTCAAGACGCACACTTAAAAAGGATCAAAATCCACAAACTCTGATGAATGAAAGCTTCCCTGATGAACATCTCTTTTTGATTCAAAATGCACCATGGTTTGCTGACATTGCAAACTATAAGGCTGTAAGGATCATCCCACAAGAATTTACTAAGTAACAAACAAAGAAATTAGTTCATGATGCTAAGTAATTTCTTTGGAATGAGCCTTATTTATTGAAAATATGTTCAGATAAAATGATAAGGAGATGCATATCATATAAAGAGGCTCATGAGGTGTTATAGCATTGTCATGGATTTGAATACGGAGGACATTTTGGGGGAGAAAGAACTGCTTCAAAGGTGCTTCAATGTGGCTTCTTCTGGCCAACCATCTTTAAAGATTCAAGAAAATTTATGAGAAGATGTGATTAATGTCAAAGAGCAGGAAACTTGCCCTAAAAAAATGAAATGCCACAAAATTATATATTAGAAGTGGAATTATTTGATGTATGGGTGTTAATTTCATGGGACCATTCCCATGCTCAAACTCAAACAACTACATTCAAAATAGGTTGAGGCAATCCCTTCAGCTACAAATGATGCTAAGGTGGTCTTGAATTTCTTGAGGAAGAATATATTCAGTAGATTTGGTATGCCTAGAGCTCTAATTAGTAATGGAGGAAGCCATTTTTGAAACAAACAACTTGAAGTCCTCCTCCATAGATATGGGATTAAACACAGGGTTACTACACCATACCACCCCCAAATAAGTGAACAAGCTGAAATTTTGAATAGGAAACTCGAGAATTCTTGAGAAAACTGCTGGAACCTCCAGAAAAGATTGGTCTAAGAAACTGGATGATGCATTGTGGGCATATAGAACAGTCTTCAAGATAATAATTGGTATGTCTCTATATCAATTGGTTTATGGTAAGGCTTGGCATTTACCAGTAGAGTTGGAACACAAAGCATTCTGGGATGCAAGATTCTTGAATTTTAATTGATACCAAAGTTGTTAGTGAAGAAAGACTCTTGCAACTGAATGAGTTAGAAGAATTCAAAATAGAAGCATATGAAAGTGCCAAGATGTACAAGGAAAAAAGCAAGAGGAGGCATGATCAAAAGATAGCAACAATGAGCTTTGAGCCTGGCTAAAAAGTTTTACTCTTCAATTCAAGATTGAGGATTTTCCCTAGGAGATTGAAGTTAAGATGGTCCGAACCATTCCTGATCACCAAAGTCTCTCCCTATGGATATGTAGAAGTCATGAAAAAGGATTCAAAAGAGACATTTACAGTCAATGGCCACAGGCTTAAGCATTACATGGGAGAGGATTTGGAGCACCAAAGGATCATTCACTGGCTAAGCTAAAGAGCAACTGCACCGTCAAGCTAGTGATGATAAAAGAGCGCTTGTTGGGAGACAACTGATGAGCGGATAATTTATACCTTTTTTGGCATTGTTTTTACATAATTTTTAGTATGTTTTATTCAATTTTTAGTATTTTTTTATTAGTTTTTATTCAAAAATCACATTTCTAGATTTTACTATGAGTTTGTGTGTTTTTCTGTGATTTCAGGTATTTTCTGGCTGAAGTTGAGGAACCTGAGCAAAAATCTGATTCAGAGGCTGAAAAAGGACTGTAGATGCTGTTAGATTCTAACCTCCCTGCACTCAAAGTAGATTTTCTGGAGCTACAGATACCCAAATGGCACGCTCTTAATTGCGTTAGAAAGTAGACATCCTGGGCTTTCCAGAAATATATAATAGTCTATACTTTGCCGGAGATTTGATGGCCCAAATTGGCGTTTAAAGTCAGCCTAAAAATTCTGGCATAAAACGCCCAAACTGGCACCAGAATTGGAGTTAAACGCTCAAACTGGCACCAAAGCTGGCGTTTAACTCCAGCAACAGCCTAAGCACGGAAAAGCTTCAATTCTCAACCCAAGCACACACCAAGTGGGCTCCAGAAATGGATTTCTGCACTATATGCACTTAGTTACTCATTTTCTGTAACCCTAGGTTACTAGTCTAGTATAAAAACTACTTTTAGAGATTCATTCAGTACCTCATGAAAATTGTATCTTCGACGGCATAAGTCTCAAAACTCCATAGGTGGGGGTGAGTAGCTCTGTTGTGTTTCAACGGATTAATGCAATTACTATTGTTTTCTATTCAATCACGCTTGATTCTATTCTAAGATACTCATTCGTACTTCAATTTGGAGAAGATGATGATCCATGACACTCATCATCATTCTCACATCTATAAACGCATGCCTGACAACCACTCCCGTTCTACACGAGCTCAACGTAGTCATTGGGCAACAGCTTGAGTGCGTATCTCTTGGGTCTCTAATCCACGGACCGAGTCCGTGAGATAAGAACCTTCGTGGTATAGGCTAGAATCAATTGGCAGCATTCCTGGGATCCGGAAAGTCTAAACTTTGTCTGTGGTATTTCGAGTAGGATCTGGGAAGGGATGACTGTGACGAGCTTCAAACCTGCGAATGTTGGGCGTAGTGACAGTGTGCAAAAGGACAATGGTCCTATTCCGACGCTAGTTGGAACCGAAAGATGATTAGCGTGCGGTGACAGTGCCTGGTATTTTTCATCCTAGAGGATCATACAGCCTGCCATGGAAAGAAGCCGTGCGTGTTTGGAGAAGAAGAAAGTAGGAAAGCAGAGATTCAGATGACAGAGCATCTCCAGAACCTCAACCTGTTCCTCATCACTGAATCACAAGTATTATTTAATTTATGTTATTTATTTTTCATAAATACAATCACTCTTATCATTAATCTCCTGACTAAGATTTACAAAATAACCATAGCTGCTTCAAGCCAACAATCTCCGTAAGATCGACCCTTACTCACGTAAGGTATTACTTGGACGACCCAGTGCACTTGCTGGTTAGTTGTGCGGAGTTGTGAAAAGTGTGATTTACAATTTCGTGCACCAAGTTTTTGGCGCCGTTGCCGGGGATTGTTCGAGTTTGGACAACTGACGGTTTATTTTGTTGCTTAGATTAGGAAAAATTTATCTTTTTGGTTTAGATTCACTAAAATTGCATCTTCTATTATTGTTTTCTTTGTTAAAGTTTTAAAATTATTATTTTCTTTTTCTAAATTTTTTTTTCAAAATTTTTTTATAATTTGATAAAAAAAAAATAAATTCATAATTGAGTCTTCTGTTTGAGTTTAGTTTCATGTTTTAAGTTTGGTGTTAATTGCATATTTTTTTATTTTCCTTTAATTTTTCGAATTGCATGTTGTTATTTTTCTTCATATTTTTAATTACATGTTCTTAGTTCTTTCTTGATCTTCAAATTGTTGCTGTTTATCTTATACGTTTTCAAATTATTAGTGTCCAAAGTATAAAAATTTTTAAGTTTGGTGTCCTTTGTGTTTTTAATTCCTTAAAAATTTTCAAAAAAGTGCTCTTGGTGTTCATCTTGACATTCAAAGTTTTCTTACTCGTTTTCTTTATTTTGATCTAAAAATTTTAAGTTTGGTGTCATTTTGTTGTTTTTCTCTTTCCTCATTAAATTCAAAAATATCTTTTCTCTTTATTTTAATTAATTTTTTCGAAATTTACAAAAAAAAAATTCAGATTTTTATTTTAAAATTTTTATCTTATCCTATCTTAGTTTTAAATTTCAAAATTCAAATCTTTTTCAAAAATCATATCTTTTTCAAAATCTTATCTTATCTTATTTCAAATTCAATTTTCAAATTTCAATATTTAAATTCCAAAATTTAAAATTCAAATTTCAAAATTTAAATTTAAAATTTTAAAAAATTAAAACCTTTTCAAAATTTAAATCTTTTTCAAATCTTTATCTTATATTGTTGACTTTTTCAAAATTCAAAATTCAAAATTTAAAATTCAAATTTCAAATTTCAAAATTCAAATTTTAAAATTTCAAATATTTAAAATTCAAAATTTAATTTTCAAATTTAAAATTTAAATTTCAAAACTTTTTAATTTAAAAACTTATCTTCTCTTACCTACCTTATCTTATCTTTTCTAATCTCAAATCTTCAAATCATATCTTTTTGAAATCTTTTCCTTTATTTATTTTCTTAGAAGTATCCTTAATTTTAAGACATATCTTTTCCAAAACTTCCTAACCACTTTCTCTCTCTTCATTTTTCGAAAATCCTTACCATTTATTTTTCAAATCTTTTTTAATTAATTATTTTAGTTTTAAATTTTCTTTTAATTTTTGAACTTATATTCAAATTTTCATTTATTTTATTTTATTTTATTTTATTTTAATTTTGGTTTTCAAAAAAAAATTTAATAAATAAAAGAATAAAGCTTTTATTTACAATCCAGATCATCTCCCTTTCTCCATCATGGACCTAAGTGGAATTGAACAGTCCAGAAGGACTCTGGGGTCATATGCTAACCCCACTACTGCTGCATATGAGAATAGTATCTGTATACCCCCATAAAAGCCAGCAACTTTGAGCTAAACCCTCAGCTTATTATCATGATGCAACATAATTGCCAGTATTTCAGTCTTCCATAGGAAGAACCTACTGAGTTTCTGGCACAGTTCTTACAAATTGCTGACACAGTACGTTATAAGGAAGTAGATCAGGATGTCTACAGATTATTACTATTTTCATTTGCTGTAAAAGATTAAGCTAAGAGGTGGTTAAATAACCAACCCACAACAAGCATAAGAACATGGAAACAGTTATCAGACAAATTCCTGAATCAATATTTCCCTCCAAAAAGGATGACACAACTAAGGCTGGACATCCAAGGCTTTAAACAAGAGGATAATGAATCTTTTTATAATGCCTGGGAGAGGTACAGAGGGATGCTAAGGAAATGCCCCTCTGAAATATTTTCAGAGTGGGTGCAGTTAGACATCTTCTACTACGGGCTTACAGAAAAGGCCTAAATATCTATAGACCACTCAGCTGGTGGATCTATACACATGAGAAAGACAATTGAAGAGGCTCAAGAGCTCATTGATACAGTTACTCGAAATCAGCATCTGTACTTAAGTAGTTAGTCCTCCCTAAAAAAAGAGGCAAAAGTAGTATCCACTGAACTTAGTCCTCAAGAACAAATTGTTGAACTCAATCAGCAATTGCTTGTTATAACAAAACAGTTAGCAGAATTTAAAGAGATGCTCCAAGACACTAAAGATGCTAACAAGAATATGGAAGCACAATTGAATCAGACAAGACAACAACTATCTAAACAGATAACAGAAGAATGCCAAGCTGTTAAATTAAGGAATGGAAAAACACTGAATGTATCAATCCAAGGTAGCAGGGAGCTAGGAAAGGAGCGATTGACAAAGGACAACCAAACCACTGCCCAAAATCTCTCCGAGGACAGTAAGAGTCTAGAGAGGAATGATTCTGGCGTTCAAACGCCAGAAAAGGGTGGAAAAGTGGCGTTAAACGCCGAAGGGATGGCCAGATCTGGCGTCTAAATGCCAGAAAAGGGTAGCAATCTGGCGTTAAACGCCCATGCAGCCCCCAATTCTGGCGTTCAAATGCCACTAAGGGATCAGACACCTGCAAGTGCTGATAACAACCCCCTTAAGCAGGCTTCTCCAACCACTTCTGTAGGAAATAAACCTGCAGCAACCAAGGTTGAGGAATACAAAGCCAAGATGTCTTATCCTCAGAAACTCTGCCAAGCGGAATAGGATAAACAATTTGCCCGCTTTGCAGACTATCTCAGGACTCTTGAAATAAAGATTCCGTTTGCAGAGGCACTTGAGCAAATACCCTCTTATGCTAAGTTCATGAAAGAGATCTTAAGTCATAAGAAGGATTGGAGAGAAACTAAAAAGTTTTCCTCACTGAAGAATGCAGTGCAGTCATTCTGAAAAGCTTACCAGAGAAGCTTAAAGATCCTGGAAGCTTTATGATACCATGCACATTAGAGGATGCTTGTACCAAGACAGCTCTGCGTGACCTTGGGGCAAGTATCAACCTAATACCTGCATTCATTATCAAAAATCTTGGTTTGACTAATGAAGTTAAACCAACCTGGATATGCCTCTAACTTGCTGATGGCTCCATTAAGATCCCATCAGGCATAATTGAGGACATGATTGTCAAGGTTGGGCCATTTACCTTTCCTACTGACTTTGTAGTGCTGGAAATGGAGGAGCACAAGAGTACAACTCTCATTCTAGAAAGACCTTTCCTAGCAACTGGACGAACCCTCATTGACATCCAAAGGGGAAAAATAACCCTGAGAGTCAATGAGGATGAGTTTAAGTTGAATGCTGTCAAAGCTATGCAGCATCCAGACATACCAAAAGACTGCCTGAGCTCAGATTTTAATGACTCGTTGGTGGAAGAGGTGAAGATGACTGAGAGTCTTGAATCAGAACTAGAGGACATTTTTAAGGATGTTCAGCCTGATCTGGAGGAACCAGAGAGAACGAAAAAACCTCTGAAAACTCCTCAGGAAGAGAATAAGCCTCCTAAACCCGAGCTTAAACCACTACTACCATCCCTGAAATATGCATTTCTAGGAGAAGGTGAGACTTTTCCAGTGATCATAAGCTCTGCTTTAAATCCACAGGAAGAGAAAGCATTAATTCAGGTGCTAAGGACATACAAGACAGCTCTTGGGTGGTCCATAAGTGATCTTAAGGGCATTAGCCCAGCAAGATGCATGCACAAGATCCTATTGGAGGATGATGCTAAGCCAGTGGTTCAACCACAGAGACGGCTAAATCCAGCCATGAAGGAGGTGGTGCAGAAAGAGGTCACTAAGTTACTGGATTATTTATCCTATTTCTGATAGCCCCTGGGTAAGCCCTGTCCAAGTTGTCCCCAAAAAGGGAGGCATGATAGTGGTTCATAATGAAAAGAATGAACTGTTCCTATAAGAACAGTTACAAGGTGGTGTATGTGTATTGACTACAGAAGGATCAATACAGCCACCAAGAAGGATCATTTTCCTTTACTATTCATAGACCAGATGCTAGAGAGACTAGCAGGTTATGAATACTACTGCTTTTTGGATGGCTATTCAGGTTACAACCAAATTGCAGTAGATCCCCAACACCAAGAGAAAACAGCATTCACATGTCCATCTGGAGTATTTGCCTACAGAAGGATGCCATTTGGTCTGTGCAATGCACCTGCAACCTTTCAGAGGTGCATGCTCTCTATATTCTCTGATATGGTAGAGAAGTTTCTGGAAGTCTTCATGGATGACTTCTCAGTATTTTGAGACTCATTTAGCTCCTGTCTTGACCATCTAGCACTTGTTCTAAAAAGGTGCCAAGAGACTAACCTGGTTTTAAACTGGGAAAAATGTCACTTTTTGGTGACTGAAGGAATTGTCCTTGGGCACAAAATTTCGAATAATGGAATAGAGGTGGATCAAGCTAAGGTAGAGGTAATTGAAAAATTACCACCACCTGCCAATGTTAAGGCAATCAGAAGCTTTCTAGGGCATGCAGGATTCTATAGGAGGTTTATAAAGGATTTTTCAAAAATTGCAAAACCTCTGAGTAATCTGCTAGCTGCTGACATCCCATTTGTCTTTGACACGGAGTGTCTGCAGGCGTTTGAAACTTTGAAAGCTAAGCTGGTCACAGCACCAGTTATTTCTGCACCAGACTGGACATTACTATTCGAACTAACGTGTGATGCCAGTGACCATGCCATTGGTGTAGTATTGGGACAGAGGCATAATAAGCTTCTGCATGATATTTATTATGCTAGCCGTATTTTAAATGATGCACAGAAAAATTACACAACCACAGAAAAGGAGTTACTTGCAGTGGTCTATGCCATTGACAAGTTCAGATCTTATTTAGTAGGATCAAAAGTGATTGTGTACACTGACCATGCTGCTCTAAAATATCTCCTCACAAAGCAGGATTCAAAACCCAGACTCATAAGATGGGTGTTGCTTCGGCAAGAGTTTGATATAGAAATAAGAGACAGAAAAGGGACAGAGAACTAAGTAGCAGATCACCTGTTCCGGATAGAACCAGTAGCAGGAGCATCCCTCCCTCCTACTGAGATCTCTGAAACCTTCCCAGATGAGTAACTCTTTGCCATTTAGGAAGTACCATGTTTTGCAGATATTGTAAACTATAAACTGTGAGATTCATACCCAAAGAGTACAATAAGTAGCAAACAAAAAAATTAATTACTGATGCAACGTACTACTTGTGGGATGAACCATATCTCTTTAAGAGGTGTGCAGATGGAATGATCCGTAGATGTGTGCCTAGAGAATAGGCACAGAAGATCCTATGGCGTTTCCATGGATCACAGTATGGAGGACATTTTGGAGGTGAGCGAACGGCCACCAAGGTTCTCCAATGTGGCTTCTACTGACCTACTCTCTATAGAGACTCCCGAGAGTTTGTACATAACTGTGACAGTTGCCAGAGAGCTGGTAATCTGCCTCATGGTTATGCCATGCCTCAGCAAGGGATCTTAGAGATTGAGTTGTTTGATGTATGGGGTATTGACTTTATGGGGCCTTTCCCACCATCTTACTCAAACACTTATATTCTGGTGGCAGTAGATTATGTATCTAAATGGGTGGAGGCAATTGCAACACCCACTAATGATACTAAGACAGTAATGAAGTTCCTCCAAAAGCATATCTTTAGCAGGTTCGGTGTCCCTAGGATACTGATCAGTGATGGAGGCACTCATTTCTGCAATAAACAGCTTGACTCTACTCTGGTCCGATATGGAATTAACCATAAAGTGGCAACTCCATATCATCCACAGATAAATGGGCAGGCTGAAGTCTCAAATAGAGAACTGAAATGAATCCTGGAGCGGACTATAAGTACCCGTAGAAAGGATTAGGCAAGAGGTCTGGATGATGCTCTGTGGGTATACAGAACAGCATTCAAGACTCCTATAGGGACCTCTCCATACCAGCTTATGTATAGAAAAGCCTGTCATCTGCCAATAGAACTGGAACACAAGGCCTACTGGGCAACTAGGTTCCTAAACCTTGATGCTAAGGTAGCTGGAGAAAGAAGATTACTTCAGTTGAATGAGCTGGAAGAATTCAGACTCAATGCTTTCGGAAATGCCAAAATTTACAAGGAGAAAGCAAAAAGGTGGCATGACAAAAGGCTGTCATCTAGAGTCTTTGAGCCAGGACAGAAGGTTCTGCTGTTTAACTCTAGGCTCAGATTGTTTCCTGGGAAATTGAAATCCCGGTGGAAGGGACCATATGTGATTACAAGTGTGTCCCCATATGGATATGTAGAGCTTCAGGATATTGATTCTGACAAAAAGTTCATTGTTAATGGACAGCGAGTCGAACATTATCTTGAAGGCAATGTTGAGCAAGAGTGCTCAAAAGTGAGACTAAATTAAAAAGCTCAGTAAAAGTCCAGCTAAAGACAATAAAGAAGCGCTTATTGGGAGGCAACCTAATCTTATTTATCTATGATTAATTACTTTTTCAATTCATTTTCCATTGTTAGTTTATGTTTTCTTTAGGTTGATGATCATGTGGAGTCATAAAAACAGCTGCAGAATCAAAAATAGCATAAAAAAATAGCACACCCTGGAGGACAGACTTACTGGCGTTTAAACGCCAGTAAGGATAGCAGAATGGGCGTTTAACGCCCATGCAGGCAGTATTCAGGGTGTTCAGAAAAATGCCCAGTAAAGAAGGATTCCTAGCGTTTAACGCCAGCCAGGGTATCTAGCTGGGCGTTAAACGCCCAAAATGGCAGTCAAGTGGGCGTTAAACACCAGAATAGATAGCATTCTGGGCGTTTAACGTCAGGATGACACAAGGGAGGTAAATATGTTTTCAATTTGATTTTTTTTCAATTTTTCATGTTTTAATTCATAATTTTTTGCATCAAACATATTTTAAACATTCACTTTTTAATTTCTATTTTCAAAAAATTAATAATCTTTCCAATTCTTTTTAATTCTTTTTCAATTCTTTTAAAACTTCTTCCAAAACGTTTTCAAAACTTACATATCTTTTCAAATTCTTTTCCACTCTTTTTAATTTTTCTTGCATACAATAATAAGCTTTCAAAATGCATCATTCTTTTTCTACTCCCTTCTATTTGATTTTGCTCGAGGACGAGCAAAGCTTTTAAGTTCGGTGTGGAAAAGCTCAGCTTTTTGCTTTCCATAACCATTAATGGCACCTAAGGCCAGAGAAACCTCTAGGAAAAGGAGCAACAAAGGCAAGGAAGAGACATAAAGTAGCTCAAAAACTCCATTGGATCTTCAAGAGGAAGAAGAAGCCACCATCACTAAGGTGGACCCGTTCTTTAATTTTCTTGTTTTTATTTTTCTGTTTTTCGTTTTTATGCTTTATGTTTTAACTATGTTTATGTCTTCATTACATGATCATTAGTGTCTAGTGTCTATGTCTTAAAGCTATGAATGATTCCATGAATCCCTCACCTTTCTTAAATGAAAAATATTTTTAATTGCAAAAGAACAAAAAGTGCATAATTTCGAAAATTATCTTGAAATTAGCTTAATTATTTTGATGTGGTGGCAATACTTTTTATTTTCTGAATGAATGCTTGAACAGTGCATATTTTTTATAGTGAAGTTTATGAATGTTAAAATTGTTGGGTCTTGAAAGAATAATAAAAAAGAAAAATATTATTGATAATCTGAAAAATCATAAAATTGATTCTTGAAGCAAGAAAAAACAGTGAAAAGCAAAAGCTTGAGAAAAAAAAGTGGCGAAAAAAAAGAGAAAGAGAAAGAAAAAGCAAGCAGAAAAAGCCAATAGCTCTTTAAACCAAAAGGCAAGAGCAAAAAGCCAATAACCCTTTAAACCAAAAGACAAGGGTAAAAAGGATCCAAGGCTTTGAGCATCAGTGGATAGGAGGGCCCTAAGGAATAAAATCCTGGCCTAAGTGGCTAAACCAAGCTGTCCCTAACCATGTGCTTGTGGCGTGAAGGTGTCAAGTGAAAAGCTTGAGACTGAGCGGTTAAAGTCGTGGTCCAAAGCAAAAAGAGTGTGCTTAAGAGCTCTGGACACCTCTAACTGGGGACTCTAGCAAAGCTGAGTCACAATCTGAAAAGGTTCACCCAATTATGTGTCTGTGGCATTTATGTATCCGGTGGTAATATTGGAAAACAAAATGCTTAGGGTCACGGCGAAGACTCATAAAGTAGCTGTGTTCAAGGATCAACATACTGAACTAGGAGAATCAATAACACTATCTGAATTCTGAGTTCCTATAGATGCCAATCATTCTGAACTTCAAAGGATAAAGTGAGATGCCAAAACTGTTCAGAAGCAGGAAGCTACAAGTCCCGCTCATCTAATTGAGGCTAATCTTCATTGATAATTTTGAAATTCATTGCATATTCTCTTCTTTTTATCCTATTATGTTTTTAGTTTCTTGGGGACAAGCAACAATTTAAGTTTGGTGTTGTGATGAGTGGATAATTTATACCCTTCTTGGCATTGTTTTTACATAATTTTTAGTATGTTTTATTCACTTTTTAGTATATTTTTGTTAGTTTTTATTCAAAAATTACATTTCTGGACTTTACTATGAGTTTGTGTGTTTTTCTATGATTTTAGGTATTTTCTGGCTGAAATTGAGGAACTTGAGCAAAAATCTGATTCAGAGGCTGAAAAAGGACTGCAGATGCTGTTGGATTCTGACCTCCCTGCACTCGAAGTGGATTTTCTGGAGCTACAGAGACCAAAATGACGCGCTCTTAATTGCTTTAGAAATTAGACATTCTGGGCTTTCCAGCAATATATAATAGTCTATACTTTTCTCGAGATTTGATGGCCTAAATTGCCATTTAAAGTCAGCCTAAAAATTCTGGCGTAAAACGCCCAAACTGGCACCAGAATTGGAGTTAAACGCCCAAACTGGCACCAAAGCTGGCGTTTAACTCCAAGAACAGCCTAAGCACGAAAAATATTCGATGCTCAGCCCAAGCACACACCAAGTGGGCCCCGAAAGTGGATTTCTGCACTATCTGCACTTAGTTACTCATTTTTTGTAATCCTAGGTTACTAGTCTAGTATAAAAACTACTTTTAGAGATTCATTCAGTATCTCATGACATTTTACACTTCATATTGTATCTTCTACGGCATGAGTCTCAAAACCCCATAGGTGGGGGTGAGGAGCTCTACTGTGTTTCAATGGATTAATGCAATTATTTCTGTTTTCTATTCAATCACGCTTGATTCTATTCTAAGATACTCATTCGTACTTCAATTTGGAGAAGATGATGATCCGTGACACTCATCATCATTCTCACATCTATGAACGCGTGTCTGACAACCACTCCCGTTCTACACGAGCTCAACATAGTCATTGGGCGACAGCTTGAGTGCGTATCTCTTGGGTCTCTAATCCACGGACCAAGTCCGTGAGATCAGAACATTCGTGGTATAGGCTAGAATCAATTGGCAGCATTCCTGGGATCCTAAAAGTCTAAACCTTGGCTGTGGTATTCCGAGTAGGATCTGGGAAGGGATGACTGTGACGAGCTTCAAACCTGCGAATGTTGGGCGCAGTGACAGTGTGCAAAAGGACAATGGTCCTATTTTGACGCTAGTTGGAACCGACAGATGATTAGTCGTGCGGTGACAACGCTTGATATTTTTCATCCGAGAGGATCATACAGCCTGCCATGGAAAGAAGCCGTGCGTGTTTGGAGAAGAAGACAGTAGGAAAGCAGAGATTCAGACGACAGAGCATCTCCAGAACCTCAACCTGTTCCTCATCACTGAATCACAAGTATTATTTAATTTATGTTATTTATTTTTCATAAATACAATCACTCTTATCATTAATCTCCTGACTAAGATTTACAAAATAACCATAGCTGCTTCAAGCCGAAAATCTCCGTGGGATTGACCTTTACTCACGTAAGGTATTACTTGGACGACCCAGTGCACTTGTTGGTTAGTTGTGCGGAATTGTGAAAAATATGATTTACAATTTCGTGCACCAACAATCCAACCGTAATATTCTTTGTTTAATACTTTATCTTGATAATTTCCTTTTATTTTCAATTTTTTATTCAACTTTCAAACTTCATGCAAAAATAAAAGAAAGTGATGCATAGCATTCATGTATCTCATGTTTGATACCAAGTTTGGTGTGAGCATATTTTTTCATTCACTAACTAAGTTGTTATGGTTGCTTCATGAAAGTAAGCAAGATATGTATTCTTTTTCATGATGCCTATGCTTAAAAACTAAGTTTGGTGTTAAACATAAAGTGCATGAAGGAAGAACAGAGTCCCTTTTGATTCTTTGAAAAGCCATTCTTAGATTGTCATGACTAATTTGCATGATGGTTATTTTTTAATTTGTTAGATTAGATTTGTTTTTGTCCATTTTGAATTATGTTCATATATTTCTTTAAGTTTGGTTAATTGTTTTCTCGGTTACAATTATTTGAAGTTTGAATTTTGTAGCTAGAAGCCAAAACCAAGATATGCTGGAGCATAGCATTTGAATTTGGCCGCTCCATGCATGCTATGGTTCAGTCATCCTTGATAAGGCATGGTGTGGTCACCTATTCTTGTGACAATGCTCACATGTGCAACTTTTATCTCCATTTGTTTGAAAAGGGTACCTCAAACAGGCATAGGCCTTGATTTCTAGGCTATACTTTTGTCCATTTTTTTAGCTTCTCTAACCGAGACACAACCCGCCTTTCCACTAATTACATCTTCTTACACTCCTTATCTTCATTCCACATTTCATGCACACCATTAGATTCACAACAATTGATCACCACCCTCCATGCCTTCCATACTTTCATCTATAAATTAAATTCCCAGTTTCCCACTCCACACAACCGAAGCATTCAAACACTTTCTTCTTTCTTTCAATAACACTTCACACTTCACATTTTTTCATTTCCTTAATCTCTTGTTTCTTCATATCACACTCTTCGTCTTTATATTTCATTGTTTTCCTTTTTTTGTCACTAACTTTTAGTGCTTGAGAACGAGCACTCTCTAAGTTTGGTATGGAGTTAGCCATTCCTTCATTTACAATGAATGGCTTTAGAATCTTCATCTAGAAAAAGAAAAGGAAAGTAACCATTAGAGCAACCTCAATTTGATGATAAGGGATTCAAATCCTCTTTTCATGAGCTTTAATTCCATGTTTGGATGATCAACAAAGATGCAATTCTACAGATTGCCATTAGACTTGAGAAGGACACCTATCCTACTATTAGAAAAGAGATTCAAAAAAGAAGATGGGAGCTCTTATGTGATCCACATGTTTATGTAAGTCTCGCCTTCATTCAAGAATTTTATGCCAATGCTATGAGAGAAAAAAGGAGTACCCTCTTTATAAAATTTTTGTAAGAGGTACAGAGGTAGACTTCAGTCCTAATGCCATCAGAAGAGCACTAAAAATAAGGCCACACTTCTCCTCTAAGCCAAGATATGAAGAAAGGATAAATACGGCCCTAGGGTATGATGAGGTGATCAATGATATCTATATTCTGGGAATTAAATGGATCTTGCTTTCAAATGGAGCTCCAAATCAATTAAAAAGAACCGATTTCATGCCAGAGGCAAGAGGATGGTTTGAGATTATACGGAGATCAATCCTCCTTACATCCAATAATTTTAAAGTCATAGTTGAGAGGGCAATCATGGTGCACTGTATAATGAAGTGTGGGGTAGTGAATGTGGAAGAAATCACTACTGAAAATATTCAAAAAATAGCGAAAAGCAACTCCCCCATCATTTATCGCTTGTGTGAAAAATCTAGAGTGCTCTTTGTGGATGAAGACACCACCTGGGTGTCAGTGGCCAAACCCATTACTACTAGGAGGATGGAGAGAGTTATGCTCAATCCAGAACAAAAGAGGCCACCAAGAAAAAGAGAGCCTGAGCAAGCAACATTTCAAGAAGAAGAGCATCAAAATCAAATCTTACAACAATAACCACAATAAATGACCACTTTGACATGATCCAGCTCCAAAGTACCCTGCAAAACATCTCTGAACAACAAGTGAAGCTGTAAGAACAACAATTGAAACTCCAAGAGCAACAACTACAGTTTCAAGAGCAATAATTGTAATATCAATAGAACAAACAAAATCAAATCCAACAGTTGCTTGACTCACAGAATCAACAACATAAAGAGTTCTTGGAGTTCAGACACTTAAGAGGAGTACAGGCATGATAATCGAGTGGAAGGAGAATTAAATATCCAAGCAAAATTGACTTACTTATGTCAAGGAATTTAAAAGATGGAACCATCTATGCCATATTTTCCAAAGATAGCATAGAGGATAGTGCATGAGTTGAAAGAGGTCCGACTTGAACATGGAGAAAGAGTGCAAAAAAGCATGGTAGAGCATGATTTTTGGGAATTGAGGACTTCCTCTTCTAAGAACACAGAAGCACTAAGTGTGTAGGAGCTAAGGAACTTGGAGCTAGGCAATGAAGAAGATGGTGATGAATAAATCAAGGTGGTGAAGCTCTTTTCATTTGTTGCTTTGTTTGTTTTAATAATAATGGTTGTATGAGTATTTTTCTTTACTTTGCACACTTTGTGTGTTTATATTTTGTTTTATGGTTATCTTTAAAAATTCAATAAAAGATGTTATTTTTCCTTTAGGCTTGAGTTGTATTAAAAATTGTTCAAAGTAAAAGAAGTTAAGGAAGTCTTAGGTATTAAAAGTGAGTGTAATTGAGAGGAAGGTATAAGTTGATGATGGAACCATAAAATGAAGCTCCATAATTTCTCATTCTTAGTTGAAACACTAAGATAGAGGAGGAAATTTGAAGAATGTTATAAAGGCTCTCAAACATCAATACAACAAAGAAGTAGTAGCATAAACAAGTAAAAGAAAGTTTAGCTCAAAGTTTTGAGCATCAATTACTAGGAAAACCAAGAAAGAAACAAAAGACACTCAAAGAGTTTAAGCCTAGTAAATGCTTGTGGTGAACTTGAGCAAGTAAATTCTTAGGGGTATCTCAACACCTAGAACCTTAGACCAACTGGTTTGGGAGTGTTAATTGAAAGCTTATTTAAAGAGCTACTTTGAGAAAAAACATTTAGAGTTATGGTCAAGCAAAAAAGAATCAAGAAAAGAAAGCAAAGGTGCAAGAAAAGATGCAATGCTACTTCAAGGTGACAACATATAAAGAGGTCTCTGTAACTTGATTTGAATAGAATTCCTAGGTTCTAAGTATTTCAAGGCAAGAATTAACAATTAAGGAATTTCATGCATGGTTACATAATTAAATTATCCCTTCATCTCTTGATTGCCTTATTTTTAAACTTCCTTCACTCAAGTTACTTAAGAATAATATTATTTGCATAACTCTTTCTAGAGGACAAGCAAGTTTTAAGTTTGGTGTTGTGATGCATGTGCATCTTAACTAGTTAGTTTTGTTAGTTTATAACTCTTTTTCATGAATCTTGGATAATAATCAAGTGATTTTGTGGTTAAATCTCAGTATGTTTGCATGTAAAAGATGATTGAACATTAGTTGAATTTATATTCATTCATGAATATATAAGCTAAGATTGATGCAAGTGGTACACTAAGTGATTGGTAACTATAGGAATGATTATTGTTGCACTTATGTACACTAGCTCATTTGGTAATTATTCATGAGATTATGAACCAAACTTTGACAAAAAAATTTTTAATGACTGTTAAGAAAATGATGATGAAGAATGGAGAGGTAAGCATCCCAAGGCAGAGCGTTAGTAACGCTTCAATTTTGAAGCGTCACCCCCAAGTAACGCATGCAACAAGAAGAAAACGCGTTGGTGGTAAATTGAAGTAGGGCATGCTTGTTTATGGAGCTTGCATAGTGATGTTGGTAACGCCTTTGTTCCAATGCACCCTTCATAGTGGCGTTGATTACAAGTGAAGCAAGGCATGCATGTTTATGGAGCTTGCATGAGGCATTGGTAACGCTTAGTTCATAAAGCGCCCATTCCAAAATGGTGCCAATGTTGTGCAAGGAAGAAATGAAGCAAGGAGTCTATGGCACGAAGAATGCATGCACACAAGGAAGGATTACTAATGCCAGAGCAACAAGGGTGCCCATCAAAGGAACGCCAATGATGCAACAATAAAGCTAGAGGTAAGGCTTACAGTCTTATTACTTCTTTCTATATATATATATATATTGTATGAGGTTTAGAACTGTCATAGCGCTTTATCGCCATTTGCTTTACGGCTAGAGGTAAGGCCTAAGGTGACAGGGTGTTACATTTAGTGGTATCAGAATGGTTCATCCTCGTGAGCCTGAGGGATGGACCGATTGTACTTCATTGCATACTCTGGGTCATTTTTCTTTTGTGCTATTTAGGATATTTGTTTGATAAACATAGCATGCTTGTTTGTGAGTACTTCTTTGAGATATTGAGACTGATCACTTGATATCGATTGTTTGGAGTGCACAGGACCCTGAATTGCGACTCGCGGGCGAGGTCAGACACGTACTCAAAGAGAGAATGAGGGTAACCCATCAGTGAACAGCCATGTTAAATTCATTGCGGCATTGACTAACTTGGCTAACACAATACAAGCGAGCGCTGCTACGACTACTCATGCTATGGAATGGATAGGGCAACTGATGAGCACATATTTTATACGCTTTTTGGCATCATTTTCATATAGTTTTTAGTATGTTTTGTTTAATTTTTATTAAGTTTTCATAGATTTTAGTGTAAAATTCACATTTTTGGATTCTACTTTGGGTTTGTGTGTTTTTATGCAATTTCAGATATTTTTTGGCTAAAATTGAGGAGCTGGGGCAAAAGTCTGATTCAGAGAAAGCACTGCAGATGCTATTCGAATCTGATCTCCTTACACTCGAAAGAGCTTTTCAGGAGCTACAGGAGTCCAAATGGAGCGTTCGTAATGGCTATGGAAAGCTAACTTCCGGAGCTTTCCAAAAATATATAATAGTTTATACTTTTTCAGATTATAAGGCCTAAAACTGGCGTCCAACACAAGCCTCCTGCCCATTCCAGGCATCCAGCGCCCAAAAGAGGAGCCCAGCGTCCAAACGCCCAAACTGGACCCCCCCAGCCAGCGTTCAATGCCCTAGAGGCCTCCTAGCACGTGGATCTCATCAAAACCTAGCCCAAACACTCACCAAGTTTTCCCCAGATGTGAATTTTAGCACTAAAATACTGTTTTACCCTTTCTTATGTAATCCTTAGTCATTAGTTTAGTATTTAAGACTTTTTACACTTGATCTTCGAGGATAGACAGAAGCTTTTCCAGTCATATTTCGTTTTTTACATTGTATTTCTATCAGTATGAGTTTCTAAACCTCCTAAGTTGAGGGGAGGAGCCTTGCTGAGTTTTACGGATTAATAAAAATACTACTGTTCTTTCTCAATTCGTGTTTGATTCTCTATTCTAAGATGTATCTTCGTTCTTCATCAATATGAATGTGTTGAACTGGCATAAGGTTATCATATTCTACATGGGTTCAGAGTGAATCTTTCATCAGACAATGATGAATCACCAACTTGATTATACATCTCTTAGATGGCTAATCCACGACTTCGTTGGGGACTTCTCGAGACACCAGTTCAGCCGAAGTATAGGGAGATTAGGGTCTCAATGGTAGAGGCTAGAACCCAAAGGCACAACATTCTTTGATCCGAAAGATCCGATCTTGTCTGTGGCATTTTGAGTAGGATCATTATGGAGAATGGACTGCAGGAGCTTCACCCTCAATCAGAATGGATCCGCACTAACCTTGGGTTCAGATATGGAGGAGTATTGGTGGCTGCTCAAACCAGGGTCAATCACATACAGCCTGCCATAGAAGAAATCATTCACAGTTGAAGAAGACAGTAATACCAGAGTTAATCTAGAAGGACAAAGCATCTCCAAGCCTTAACCACCTTCTTATCATAGTAACGAACGGGATTTTCTGTCAGTAAAGAATTCACAAATAAATTCTCGTTGTAAGTATAGTTTCTAAACCAACAAAGAATCATTTTGTACAAAAATTTGGTTGTCACTTAAGCAAACCCAATAAAAATAATAACCAAAGTATTTAAACCTCGGGTCGTCTCTCAAGGAATTGTAGGGAAGTGTGTTACTATTGGTTATGGGTTTTTGTTTTCTGAGAAATTTTGGAATGAGGAATGGAAAAATAAATGATTATAAATTAAAGCAATAAAAATTAACAAGAGGTTTTATGTAATTGAAATAAAAAGCCTTGACCGAGGGTATGATTAATTGGAAGTTCTATCCTTGTTGGATTTTCTCAAGTGTAGTGTCAAGAGGTTGTTATTTTCACTTAGTTAACACTTACTAAATAAAAGAAAGTCAAGTGATTTAGCTAACTCTTATTCGCAAATCCTAATCCTCTCTCTCTTGGGAAGGACTAGCGTTAGTAAATAGAGAATTAGCCAACAACTTCCAATTTAACTAAGCACTTGAGCATTTCAACTCTAGGGTCTCCATTTAATCAACCCCCAAGTCAAATTAGGAGTCTACTCTGTCAACATGAATACCATCTTCGTTGTTTTATAAGAGAAGTAAAAATGGAACATGATAATTAAAATCAATTGAAAGCAATTAAACAAATAATAAAATTTAAATTGAAAAAAACTTCTTGCATTAATAAATTCTAAAAACAATTCAATTTTAACTTTGAACAAAGATTAAGGATATGAAAGAGTAAGGGAAAAAGAAAACAAACTAGAATGATAAAGACTTCAATGGGGTAGTAACTCTGTCAATATCCAATTCAAAGCATAAAACTAGGAATCCTAAATCCTAGAGAGAGGAGAGAGCCTCTCTCTCTAAAATCTACATCTAAAAAAACTAAAATTGTGAATTATGAGAAGCGTATCAATGTCCTCTTGATTCTCCCACTTTGTAGCCTCTAATATGTGTTTTCTGGGACGAGAACTGGGTCAGAAACAGCCCAGAAATCGCTGGGGGCAAATTCTGATATGCTGAATTTGCGTAGATCAACGTGTGTGCGTCGCTTATCTTTAGAGCAACTATGGCAAATTATATATCATTTCGAAGCCCCGGATGTTAGCTTTCCAACACAATAAGAACCGCCTCATTTGGACCTCTTTAGCTCAAGTTATGGGCAGTTAAGTATGAAGAGGTCAGGCTGGACAACTTAGCAATTCCTTCAACTTCTTGTATTCCTTCCACTTTTGCATGCTTCCTTTCCATCCTCTAAGCCATTCCTGCCCTATAAACCCTGAAATCAGTTAACACAGATATCAAGGCATCGAATGGTACTAAGGGAGGATTAAACATAGCAAATTTAAGGCCAAAGAAGCATGTTTTCAATCGTAGCATAAAATTAGGAAGGAGAATGTAAAACATGAGAATTCTATGAATAAGTGTGAGTTTAATGGATAAAATCCACTCAATTAAGTACAAAATGTACCACGAAATAGTGGTGCATCACATAGTTTACACGACTTCTAAGTTCTGACTACCTTTTTCTTTATTTCTTTTTATGCTTTTAACCAAATCCAACAAATTTCCTACTCACCTGATTAAGATCTGCAAGATAACCATAGCTTGCTTCAAACCACAATCCTCGTGGGATCGACCCTGACTCACTCAGGTATTACTTGGACAACCCAGTGCACTTGCTGGTTCAGTTGTACGAAGCGTGGGGATTCGTGCACCAAGTTTTTGGCGTCATTGCCGGGGATTGTTCGAGTTTGGACAACTGATGGATTATCTTGTTCCAAAGATAAGGTATTGTCTTTAATTTTGTTAGAGTCTTTTATTTTATTTTTCTTTTTTTCGAAAAATAAAAAACCTTTTTAAAAAAAATAAATTTTTTTCCTTTTCTTTGTTTAATCTTTCTTTTTGGTTTGAGTCTTTTATTTTTGTTCTTGTTGAAATTTTCAAAATTTTGGTGTCTTCTTGTGTCTTTTCTTTGAAATTTTTGAAAATTTTGTCTTTGGTTTTAAAAAATTTTAAGTTTGGTGTCCTTTGCATGTTCTTTTGTTCTTTGAATTCTTTGAGTTTTGTTCTTGGTGTTCTTCTTGATCTTCAAAGTGCTCTTGTTTTTTTTTGTTTTGATCTTAAAATTTTTAAATTTGGTGTCTCTTTGTGTTTTTCTTGTTAATTTTCAAACACTAGGTCCCCTTAGATCTAAAAATTTTAAGTTTGGTATCTTTTTGTTGTTTTTCTCTTTCCTCATTAAATTCAAAAATAAAAAAAATATCTTTTCTATCTTTATTTTAATCTTAAAATTTTTATCTTATCTTATCTTAGTTTTCAAATTTCAAAATCAAATCTTCTCAAAAGTCATATCTTTTTCAATTCTTATCTTATCTTTTTATCTTTCTTTAAAATTCAAAAATTTAAAATTCAAAATTCAAAAAATCTTATCTTATCTTATTTTAAATTCAAATTTTAAAAATTAAACCTTTTCAAAAATCAAATCTTTTTCAAATTCTTTCTTATCTTGTTGACTTTTTCAAAATTTAAAATTTAAAACTTAATTTTCAAATTTTAAATTTTAAATTCAAATCTTTTCTAATCTTCTATCTTATCTTGTTTACAAATCTTTCCTAATTAGTATTTATCTTCTCTCTCTTCTTTTTCAAAACTTCCTAACTAATTTTTCTCTCTCCTAATTTTCGAAAATCCTTCTTCTATTTCTCTCTTCTTTTTCGAAATTCATAATTAAATTTTCAGTTCTTTTTAATTCATTAACCTCTATTTTCGAATTACATAAATAAATAAAATAAAATAAAAAAATATTTTATTCTTGTTTATCTCTCTACTTCTATTTATTTGAATTCTTCTTCCCCTTCTTCTTCTCCTACTTCTATCTTCCTCTTCTTTCTTCACATATCACAGGGAGTCCTCTGTTCTTGAATATAGAGCTCCCATTCTGTTCTGTCCTTGGTTTCTTCTTTTCTTGTTTATGACCAGGAACAGGGATAAAGAACCTCTCTTTAATCTTAATCATGAACCTAAAAGGACTTTAAGGAGGAGCTTACAACACATTAAAGCACAACACTCCGGAAGAAACCTTTCAAAAAATTTTGAACAAGAAGCAGAAGAGATGGCCGAATATGAAGGAGAAGCAAGAAAGGTTCTTGGTGACTTCACCATGCCTACCTCTGACTTTTATGGCAGAAGTATCTCTGTACAGGCCATTGGAGCTAACAACTTTGAGCTTAAGCCTCAGTTAGTCTCTCTTTTGCAACAGAATTGCAAGTTCTATGGACTTCCACTGGAAGATCTACATCAGTTCTTAGCTGAATTCTTACAAATCTGTGACACTGTTAAGACCAATGGAGTGGATTCTTAAGGTCTACAGACTTATGCTCTTTTCCTTTGCTATAAGAGACAGAGCTAAGATATAGTTGGATTCTCAACCAAAAGAGAGCCTAGACTCTTGGGAAAAACTGGATAATTCTTTTCTAGCTAAATTCTTTCCTCCTCAAAGGATGAGCAAAATCAGAGTGGAAGTTCAAACCTTCAGACAGAGAGAAGGTGAATCCCTCTTTGAAGGTTGGGAAAGATACAAGCAACTAATCAAGAGGTGTCTTCCTGACATGCTCTCAAAATGGTCTATCATAGGAGTTTTCTATGATGGTCTGTCTAAGATGTCCAAAATATTATTGGACAGCTCTGCAGGTGGATCACTCCACTTGAAGAAAACGCTTGCAAAAGCAAGAGAACTCATTAAGATTGTTGCAAAGAACCAGTTTATGTACACTTCTGAAAGAAATCCTGTGAACAATATGGTCTCTCTGAAGAAAAGAGTTCTTGAAGGTGATACTCTGAATGCCATATTGGCTCAGAACAAGATCTTAACACAGCAGGTCAATATGATCTCTCAGCATTTGACTGGAATGCAAGCTGCAGCTGGTAGTACTCAGGAACCTTCTTCTGAAGTAGAAGCTTGTGATCCTGATCAACCCACCATGGAGGAGGTGAATTACATGGAAGAACCCTATGGAAACACACACCTACAATCCTTCATGGAGGAATCATCCTAACCTTTCATGAAAGGATCAACAGGAACCTCAGCAAGGTGGAAGGAACCAGAATAGGTTAAACAACAGGCCACCATTCCCACCTTCTCAAGGGAATATGGAGACTCATAAGCATAGCCTTTTTGACTTAGTCATTTTAGTCTCCAGCCTCACTAAGACCACTCATAGTTTCATAACTGAAACAAGATTCTCCGTCAGAAATTTAGAGGTACAGATTGGTCAACTAAGCAAGAGGATCCCTGAGACCCCTCCTGAAACTCTTCTTAGTAACACTAAAGTGAACCCAATAGAAGAGTGCAACGCCATCACCACTGAGGCTGTGGTCAAATCTGGAGAGACTGGGAAGGCATTGAACGCCAGTGAGGAATCCCTCACTGGGCGTTCAACGCCCATCCTGGCACCATAGCTGGCGCTGAATGCCAGTGAGGAAGCCCTCACTGGGCATTCAATGCCCAACCAGACAAGGAAGCTGGCGTTGAATGCCAGCCAGGATATCCCTACTGGGCGTTCAATGCCCAAAATGGTAAGGGAACTGGCGTTTAACGCTAGTAAGGGTATACAGCATGGGCGTTCAATGCCCAAAGAGCCATCAGAGCTGGCGTTGAACGCCAGTAAAGGCACACCCTCTGAGTGCTCAAAACCTACTCAAGAAATTCCTATCCAAGAACTAAAGAAAGCCAAGGCTTATATAGAGACCATAGAGGTTCCTTTGCATGCACTTCTGCAGTGCATCAGTTTTAATGAACACTCATCCTCTGATGAGGATGAAGACACTAGGGAAGAGCAAGTTGCTCGGTACCTAAGAGCTCTCATGAAGCTGAATGCCAAGCTATTCGGTACAAAGCCTTTGAAGGAAGAACCTCCACTGCTTTCCAAAGAACTCAATACTTTGGTTCAGCAAAGGCTACCTCAGAAGCTTCCAGATCCTGGACGCTTCCTAATTCCTTACACTGTAGGTACCATGACCTTTGAGAAGGCTCTGTGTGACCTAGGGTCAAGCATAAACCTCATGCCACTCTCTGTAATGGAGAAGTTGAGAATCTTTGAGGTACAAGCTGTAAACATCTCACTAGAGATGGCAGATAAATCAATGAAGAAGCCATATGGCTTAGTAGAGGATGTCTTGGTAAAAGTTGAAGACCACTACATCCTACAAACTTCATAGTCTTGGATATTGGAGAGGATGAGCATGACTCTATCATTCTTGGAAGACCTTTCCTAACCACTGCAAAATCCATGATTAATGTGGCAAAGGGAGAAATGGTTTTTCAACTAGGAAAGGACTACATCTTATTCAAGATGTCCAATCCCAATTCTCCATCTGATAAGCAAGAGACAATGGTGCAACACCTAGTGTTCCAACCATCTCTTTCTGTGCAGAGCTTTGCAGAGCCCCCTAGTTAAGTGATTGTGGCGTTTATGTATCAGGTGGTAGTACTTAAAAACAAACCGCTTAGAGTCACGACTAGGCTCAAAAAGGTGCAAAGCGCCAAAGGAAAAAGCTGTGGTCAAGAATCAAGAAAAATAAAAAGAGGAGAATCAATAATACCATCCGGATTCTAAGTTCTAAAGGATGCCAATACTTCTGAGCTTCAAAGAAAAATGAGATGCTAAAGCTATTCAGGAATAAAGAACTCACAGCCCATTCAATAATTGGAACTAAGCTTCATTGACAACTCTGAGACCTTATGTATTTTCCTCTTCTTCTAGTCCTAACTTGCTTTTGGTTGCTTGAAGACAAGCAAAAATTTATGTTTTGTGTTGTGATAAGTGAATTTCTTATATGCTTTTTCATAGCATTTTCATAGTGTTTTTAGTTAGACTTTATTAATTTTATTTAGTTTTTGTATGTTTTAGTGCAAAATTCATCCTTTGGATGCTACTTTGAGTTTTTTTGTTTTTCCTATGATTTTAGATGATTTTTGGGCAAAATCAGCAAGATTGGCAAAGTCTTGTTCAGAGCTGAAGAAAGGATAGCAGACGCTGTCAGATCCTGGCCTCCGTGAATTACAACAAGCATTTCTTGAGCTACAGAGGTCTCATTGATGCTTTTTCAATGGGGTTGGAAAGATAACTTCCAGAGCTTTCCAGCAATATATAATAGTCCATATTTCTTTTCCAAATCACTGCCTATAACTGACGTTGAACGTCCACATCTAGAGTTTAATGCCCAAGAAGGATCAAAGCCCAGTGTTGAATGCCCAAGACTGGTGTTCAACGCCACCAAGGGACCAAGGGAGCACGAGTTCAACCCCCTAACTGGCGTTCAACGCCCATTCTCCAAGTTGAACGCCAGGATTTGACGAGCACAAGACGAAAGTGGGCCCAAAGTGGATTTTCGCAATCTTTAGCTTAGTTTAGTTTATCTTTGTACTTTTTAAATTTAAATTAACATCTTTTAGGGTTAGCATCTCCTATATAAAGAGGAGATCACTTAGGTTTAATCATCAACATGTATCATACTTTCATACCTTAGATCTCTCTATAAATTATGAGCAACTAAACCTCCTAAGTTAAGGTTAGGAGCTCTGCTGATTCCTATGGATTAATAATAATATTGTTTCTATTTCAATATATGTCTGATTCCATTCTATGATGTGTTGTCCTTCTTCATCCAAATGAGAATGAGTATGTCCCTTTTTCTATATGAGTTCTTTATGAATCCTGACCCAGATATTATTGAGCTAAAGAGTAAGAATACATCACCTGAACCAATAATTCATCTGGGCTAATCGAGGATAAGTGACATATAATCCAGTTAGTTATGGGTGATGAGGTTTCTTGGCGCTAAGGCTAGAACATTGAGCTTCATTCTTTGATCCGGAAGATCTGATCTTGTATGTGGCGTTTTGAGTAGGATCACAAAGGAGAATGAATTGCGTGAGCTTCACCCTCGTTTATATTGAATGACCACTGACAACGGTGTTTGATATGAATTGGAGGAGATTAACTTGATGAGAGGACACAAATTAATCACTTACAGCTTTTCCATAGAATGAATCTTTCATTGTTAAAGTAGCCTGTAAGAAGTATTAATCCAGAAAGATAAAGCATCTCGAAAGTCTTAACTGATTTCTTATTATTGTTTCTTTATCAATTCTTTATTGCTTTCTTTATTATTTGATGCGCTTACAATAAACTACGATATTTCTATTCGCCTGACTAAGATCTGTAAGATATTGCTTGCTCAATCCAACAATCCTCGTGGGATCAACCCTCAGTCACCTAAGGTATTACCTGGACGACCCGTTGCACTTGCCGGTGAAGTTGTGCGAGTTTAATTTTGCGCCCCATAATGCCCCCAACCAACGTTGCAATGACCCCAGCCAACGTTGCAATGTGCTCAGCCTCTGTTGCAAGGCCAACAGCCAATGCTGCAACACGCCCAGCCTCCGTTGCAACGCGCCCAGCCAACGTTGTAACGCGCCCTACCACCGTTGCAATGCGCCTAGCCTCCGTTGCAATGCCCCAAGCCAATGTGGCAACGCCCCCAGCCAACGTTGCAAAGACCTCAGCCAACGTTGCAACGACGCCAGCCAACGTTGCAACACGTTCAGCCTCTGTTGCAAGGCCCCCAGCCAACGTTGCAATGCGCCCAGCCTCCGTTGCAATGCCCCCAGCCAACGTTGCAACGAGCCCAGCCTCTATTGCAATGCCCCTAGCCAACGTTGCAACGCCTCCATCCAATGTTGCAACGGGCCCTAGCCAATGTTGCAACGCAACGTCCCTCCGTCGCAATGCACCCAGCCAACCTCGCAACGCACTAAGCCTCTGTTGCAACACACCCAGCCAACCTTGCAAAGTGCCCAGCCTCCGTTGCAACGCACCCAGTGTAGGTTCGATCCCCTGCAACTGACCAGTCACTATGCCCAGTCACTGTAATGGGGTATACGTGGATTGGTACAGCGGGACAGTAGTGCCTTGTCTCCAGCCTTGCAGGGTGCCTACTCACCCTTTCCCGGGTGCGTCTTTCTACGGGGACCATGTGCCAGGTCTTGGCATGGCCCGACCTCGCTGGGTGCCATCTCTCCCTCGGGGTATGTCCTTCCCCAGTTGACTGTGTGTCGGGTCTTGCTGCCTAGTAGAGGAATATGC